>NC_135505.1:137986342-139375001 GCF_052857255.1 Amblyomma americanum | reverse complement strand
ACGGTAATTAACTGACTGCCGAAGCAGTTTACTGTCACCTCATTCAGGTCACGGCAACAGTGCATGCTACGAATATTGGCCCCGTATACGTCAAACGCAGATTATTTCGACTTATTTTCAATGTACATGAGTGTTTTATCGAACTAATCTAAATTACAAATTAAAAAATGGGCCCAGATTTCCTGCCCTGCTCTTACGTCATGCTGGGACGATAGGTGTACAGCAGCGTGCTCACTTTTGTTGAAGGTGACTTCCTGATGACACTTCATTACGTTTCTAAACCCCATGCTTATAGTTCTCTGTTTAGGAATTTTTACTTCTTCATGCCGTCTCTATATTAAGCAGAAAATAAAGTGCTACATACCTGCCAAGTTTATATCAACACTCCAACATTGCCTTACAACTTTCGTTTATTATTAGAAAAAAAAAATAAGCGAAAGTTGTATGACAACGTTGGAGTGTTGATCTTGCTGGCGTTGAATGCGTGATGGTGCACTTCTCGTGCGGGCCAGATGTGCAGGAACGCTTTGCCTGTATTGTGCAGGAAATATGTCAACTCTGTCACAAAATGTCTACTCGTCAAAACTTGTTCTTCGTAGTTCCCCTCCATGCGCGGAATTGTGTGCAACCCTTCTATCGCGAGACCACTTGCAGCAAGATTGGCCACTATCTTTTGACTGCTTAGAGTCAGTTGATGGTGTTTTGCTCGTTTTGGTTCTGTTATCGGCCGAGGTCGTGTTTTCGGCTTCGCCAAATACGTCGGGAGGCCGTCGAAAAAGCTTGGTACGGCGTATTGTTCGAGCTTCGTTATCATGCATTGTGACGTCACAGCGGCACCTTCCACAACCCATTCATTAACAGGAGCGATGTCGCTTACGCCGAAGTGTTTTTACGGAAGCGGACATACGGGAAGCCAAACGTAAAACCTCCGGTTTCCTGGCACGATATGGCTCACTTCCACATTTCGCGCCAACCGGCGTCTCAAGGCAAGTAGAGCGACTGTTTTCTCGGCGTTCTTGAGAAGCCGGAGCGGAGCTCTCTCACAGTATAACAGTACAACGAACGGCGAATATTGTGTGCCAGTATGTCACGATATCACTGACAACGGCGCCTCCGTCTGTACTGCTATATGCTCGTTGCCCTTATAGACAAGCTCTAGCGCCACGGCGCGGGCGCCTCTGGCAGCGTAGAAGGCTCCCGCATATAGCGTTACGACGAAGCGTTATGACCAGCAAAAGTACTGGAGGACTCTGGCGCAGCACCTAACTCGCTACACTTCACAGAAGGGGAAAAAACTGGACGAGTGAAGTCATAATTCTGACCGTTGCCTAGCACTCCCCGGGTTGCGAGTGGCGTGGATGTGAAACCGAGGACGTCGAATAAATCATCAAAACGCATCAGGCGACGCTGAGTCACTGTGACTGGAGAAATATCTATATAGAACTTTATGATACGGCGCTACGGTCATGATAAAAGGCTTACTGTTAAGCTAGTCAAGTATGTCACTAGAATGACGAAAGCGAACAAATCTGTCGAACAAATTACGCCATTCTGAATGGAGTTGAGCACACTGCTTCGTAGACAGCTTGGTGAGCATTGTTGTATAAATGACAATAAACCATACGAGAAGAATAATCTGAAGGACATGTTTTATTGGCTCGATCATTGACTTCAGGCTTGCCGCTGAAACAGGAACATTGTCGACCACGCGCTCGCACTCCAGTTGAGAAACTGAAATGCAAAACAGAAAGCAGCACTGTCCCCGTCAGCCAGTTTAGGTCTATATATATGCAGTCTGTTCTTCAACGTCACCTACTGGCGCGGACGTTAGAAGCAACGCAATATTTGAAGGTTTTTTAAAGTCTTTTTTCATCGGACAATTGCATTCATGTTCAGTTTAATATATCTTTTTCACTTCCTGCTTGGTCTATAGCAATTTATATAATTTTTCTTTAAAACCTGCCTGGTTCTCATGGGTCAGTTAAATTGTTTATCCCATCATAGTAGTATTCTTCACATTTTCCTGCATGCGCAAGTGGCACTCATGTAACCATGACATCGAAAATAAATGGAAGAGGTAAGATAGGGCTATCATATGTCATTTCTTGGTGATGCAAGGCTTCCTCTAGGATGCAAAATAGTTCCAACAAACCGAGCGAGGCGGATCGATGCGTATATATTTTGCATATTTCCACATATTCCATAAGCTTCGCGCTACCGTTCCCGGCACTGCTTATGTCCATGGTCACATCTGCCATGTCAGCAGTTCAGCATGTGCTTACCTCTAACCAAGGTAACCGACTCCACCATAGCCAGCTCCGCTGGCACCTCCGAAGGACGACTGGCCGAAGCCAGCCTGGTGTCCAGCAGCGCCGCTTCCGAAGCCAGCCGAGCCCTGCTTTTGACCAGAGCCGAAGCTTTTGCTGTCGCTGACCGAGAATCCAGATGTGTGGCTGTAGCCCTGGTTGTTGTTGTAGGCGTTCACGTTTCTGTTGGAGGCACCACCGATGAAACCCGCGGACCCTTGTTGTGGCCCGCAGCGCCGCCCTGGTAGCCTCCCTGGTAACCACCGTCCGAAGATCCGTAGCCGGACTGGTAGCCGCCACCATATCCTCCGAGGCTCCCGTATCCAAGACCACCATACCCGAGCCCGCCATATCCAAGGCCCCCGTACCCAAGGCCTCCGTATCCAAGGCCTCCGTACCCAAGACCTCCAGTTCCAATGAGTCCAGTGCCAATGACTCCACGGCCACCAAGGCCGTCTCCACCGTACAGGAGCCCAGCGCCTCCGATACCCGCACCACCGAGGCCAGGTCCCACGCCAGCACCATAACCTCCGAGACCGCCGCCGAGGATACCTCCGCGACCCTCAATGTCCTTGTCCTTCTTGGCAGCCTCTTCAGCGAATGTGACGCAAGCCACGAGGGCGTAGACAGCAGCGGCGATTAAGAACTGCGTTCGGAGATAGTTTAAACGTCACATTAACGCCCGTGTTCGAAACTCCAGCACTCGTCGCTCCGCCCTTACTCGACTTCTGAACGAAGAATCACCAATAAAGGAAGACGACAGAGAAGTGGACAAATTTTGGTTAAGTGGTCACTTAATTAACCACGTGACAAGATGATTGCACGTTTTCATATCGGAGCAAAAGCAACAGGTGATAACGTCTCCTTCTCCATCGACTTGGCTCGAAACGGTGCGATGAAAGAGCAGAGCGGCTTAACTCTTTAAATATCAGCAATGATATTTGAGACGATGGGATTTATTTCGATTTAAGAATTAAGGAACTCACGGGTGTCGATCGAAGCTGCTCTTAAACTGCACATTTTTATGAACAGCCTAAATTCGAGCTTTTGTTGCGTATACGCACAGATATATCAATGTTTCTTCGGAGAATTGACGTGATTCGCCAGGAAATTATTTCAAGATTTCGGGTATCGATGCAAGGAAGCGTGACTTTTTCAATCGAAGTGTTTGTATTTTTGTCTTTTTCCTCTCTTCTTTACAAAGGTTTTCACATTAAACATTAAAACTTAAAACCTGGTAACATGAAATGACGGAGCGTGCGAAATGAAAAACGTAAAATTATCGCAAAAATTTGCCTTAAAGATCGAACTGTGGGACAGATATGCGCGAATATAAAAGTTACTTGCCGCACTTCTGAGTTGGAAGAAAAGTATTTTGGTATTTGTAATAATTAAGAATGCAAAGTCATAATTGGTGTATTGTACAGACCACATTCTCACCTTCATTTTGAAGCGTGTTCTAGAAGCTCGGACACCGGTCTGCTTGGGTCAGAGTACCAATCTTTGGCAGTGTCTGACCGTCTCCCGATAGTGCCTCGCTTTTTATACACACCGATCGTTGCACCTTTAACTAGCAAGAAAACAACGCGAATAGGCTGTCATACCGGAAGTGACGCATTTGTACTTCACAAAGTCATACGAGTCAGTCGCAGACGTGACTTACCAGTCGCGTGACACCAAGAAGACTCGAAAAGCAAGAATTTAGAGCTTATTTCATGCCGCATACTTCGCGTACATCACGCTCGGTGTGGAGTTCCCCGTAGTTTGCGTCACTTCCGCCAACCAACGACTCCGGCTGCCCGGTTCTCCCCGTCTTTGCAGCGCCGATTAGGCGAGTGCTCTCGTGTATCAATATACGTGAACTTTCGAAGGCTTAGCCCACTCTTAACTGTTCAGAAAATTTTCGATCGCCGATGGGCACAGGAGTCTGCTCGAATTCACCCTCCAATAGTACATGTCAGCATTAACTTCACATTTTTCTCTGGTTCCTGATGAGATAAATTAACAGAAATTCTGTAGTTATCTCGTCACTCTGTAATTATTCTGTGCAATTCTGTAGCAATTGCCTGCTCTGAAGCGCATCTCATTCACCGTGCATATATACTCAATTCTGGACAAGAGCGTTTTTGAACGGGAAAGAGTTCTTTAACGTGATTTTTTTCAAACATTGTAACATTTCACTATAACAAACAATATAACCGCAGATCTGCAGGCTTGCATCTTTTTGCTATTCTCGTTTTTGCTATCGTCAAAAGCGTTCCACATCGGTTTTTTATGGCAGTTTTATTTGCTCAATGCGAGCGATGCAAAACTCTAAAAGAAAGATTTTGCTACACACCAGAAGAATGTATCATTACCTTTAATATTTCTATACCAGCAGATTATCTCAATATTCAAAATTTTTGCCCAGAAATGTTTGGCATGTGTTCACTGTGGCCCAAGCCCATTTTAAACGTACCTTAAGCCCAGCGGGGAAACGCTGGCGATTCTGGTTGCATGGTTTATCACCGCCTACAAGAGCGGGGCGAAGTACCCAAAACCGGCTTTGTTTTTGAAAAAAAAACGAATTATCACAGGCAAAATTCTTGTCCCTCGTATTGTGCGGCTTAATTACGAAATACTAATACTCTCACTCTCACTATACTGTTCTACAGCCGGTGTGAACGCGGTTTAGCATAGTGTTTTACAGCTGTCGATATAAATCTTTTGTACGTCTGCCCTCCTCAGCATGGGACGAGACGTGTCCCGCACCTGGTACTGTTCTTACGAGGTCGATTTTCACGCATTACACATGGGAGTCCCTCCAAAATGGAGGAAAACAAAAGGTTAAGCATTCAAAAAATAATTATTTCATAATTACGTGTGACAAACATTTTCTTTCTTTTCTTTTCAAGTTTTCCTTTTGGCTTATGATATACGAGAGTAATTTTCCACTTTAGTTGAAAAATACCCGAAGATTTCGTGCTTTTGTGCAAACTGGTTGTTACCTTTCGTATTCGAGGGAGTTGCGGCTAAGATAGAATCACAATAGAGAGCGTAGCGATCGCGCAATTTGAGGTTGCATACGGCTTTGTGCGTATAGTTCTATTGGACAGTCGAAAATCAAAATTCGTTTCTTGAAAATTTACAGTGTTGGAGGCACTGATGTTTCCCGCATGGCGAGGGGAATGTCCGCATCTCAACTGAGAACTGAATTTTTGCCCAGTGAGGTTTCTGCGGTGCTCAAGGCCCGCCGCCATTCCTTGCAACAGTTGAAGTATTATCCCTTAACTGTAATTTTGTACGAGCCCGTTACAACGACTCATAGAACCAACTGTAAACAGATCACATGCTCAGACTTTCCTGCCTCCGCATCGACCTGAATGCATCCACGTAGTACACTAATACTCATCCGTGTGAATAATGTGCGAGACTTATATTTGCTCGCTTCCGAAACCAAGGCTACAGTCAGAGGTAAATCCTGAATAAAGCTTTCAAGGTCAACAAGAAAACGACCCGTATAACAAAGAGGCCCCTCCACACTGAGGTCTTTTGGACGACTCCAGTCAGCGCCGCACAGAGCTCTGAGAAATCTGAGAGTGCTCTGTCATTTCCCCGACACCGGAGAGGTGACAGCAAAAGTTCTACCGTATACTCCACTCCCTCCTTCGCAATACAGCGGACTTGAGGTCCTATATATGCATCCCATTCGCATAGATGGCAGCAGTGGTTAGATGTCATGTGTATCCTGTGGTTATATATTCCGTTAAGGTCACAGAACCCCAGCTTCCGGAAATTGTTACCAGCTTAGTAGTTAACATAATTCACCTGTTCTCTGATGTCCGTTAACAGTGGTATACTGTGCCGAAGAAGCCATCGTTTGCCTTTGTAGAACACACACACACACACACACACACACACACACACACACACACACACACACACACACACACACACACACACACACACACACACACACACACACACACACACACACACACACACACACACACACACACACACACACACACACACACACACACACACACACACACACACACACACACACACACACACACACACACACACACACACACACACACACACACACACACACACACACACACACACACACACACACACACACACACACACACACACACACACACACACACACACACACACACACACACACACACACACACACACACACACACACACACACACACACACACACACACACACACACACACACACACACACACACACACACACACACACACACACACACACACACACACACACACACACACACACACACACACACACACACACACACACACACACACACACACACACACACACACACACACACACACACACACACACACACACACACACACACACACACACACACACACACACACACACACACACACACACACACACACACACACACACACACACACACACACACACACACACACACACACACACACACACACACACACACACACACACACACACACACACACACACACACACACACACACACACACACACACACACACACACACACACACACACACACACACACACATATATATATATATATATATATATATATATATATATATATATATATATATATATATATATATATATATATATGTGTGTGTGTGTATGTGTGCACGTATATATATATATATATATATATATATATATATATATATATATATATATATATATATATATATATATATATATATATATATACATATATGAACACTGGTGAACACTCTGAAGGTTCGCTTACACCCAATAAACATAAATACCCACGAGAGCAGCAGATTGGACAGCCGTCGCCGTAGCTCAGTTGGTAGAGCACCGGACGCTATATTCGGAGGTCGTGGGTTCGCATCCCCCCGGCGGCATGGCTGTTTTTTCTGCTGCTTTATAAGTAATTTTCTTTAAGCGATTTATTAATCTAAGTATTATTATCCCACTGACCAGCACAACACATTAAAAAAAATTAAACATCCCCCTATGCACCTTGGTTTCGGTGACTGTTGGCTCCCTCATATATATATATATATATATATATATATATATATATATATATATATATATATATATATATATATATATATATATATATATGGGAAAAGAAGGAGGTAGTGAAAGAATCAAGAGAGAAAGAGGCTCCATAGTGGAGGGCTCCAGAATAATTTCGTGAGTACTGAAGAGCGAGCTTGTTGGTAACACATCACAGAACAGCGCTGCAAAAACAAGGACAAAGAAGGGGTACGAGTACGAGCACGAGCACGAGTACGAGTACGAATGCTTGTGTCGTCGTACTCCTCCTTTGTCCGTGTTTTTGCGGCGCTCTTCTGTAAAGATAATTTCGACCTCCTGGGGATTTTCAGTGTGCGCTGTTATAACTAGCACTGGAGAGTTGGCGGATACCGCATTACTGGCCTGCACATATGCAACCGAAAGTTGCTTTCAGTAAGCTGAAATGTTGGTCATAGTGCGAAATGGTTTGTAATTAATGCTAGTCGATGGGAAAAGTTTCTCTTCAAGAGAAATTGTCGCTGGGGCATGGAACGTCGATGCATGCAATGTCGCAACAAGCTCATTGCTATGCGGAAGGGCACTCCAGGTTTTGTGAGAGGTGAGCGCTCCGCTGCCTTGCTCGTGGTGATTTTTGCGGCGACATATCCGCTTAACGGACGACAAAAAGAAAATTGACGCTAGATTTGCGTAGGCAGGCAAGATGCGAATTTGGTGTGCTGTCACTTCCGTTTTCACTTCGGTTCCGGTTTTAGGATCGATTGTTCACGGATCAAAGTTGTTCTAATAGCGTTAATGGTTGAATGAACGTATGTGCGAAATTGGTTTGCTCAACTTTGCATTCATAGATCACTGGGAGTCCTCATGCCACTCCTGGAGAACTGGTGCAGTGGTCAAGCGATGCGCCACTGCCCTGCGATGGTATATATGCTGCCGCAAACAAACAATAAAACAAACAAAAACAAAGCCGGCGTGTAAATGCGGGGAATGCCCACTATAAGTGATGTCGCACTACACTAAAACTGGATAATGCCAGCACATGTGTGCCTGCAATGATAGTTCACATGGAACAAATGCATTCCAGGTTCTGCGAATCGGGCATTGGCTATAAATGGAAGTTGCGATGGTTTGGAGTGTTTAATGAAAATTACAGGGACAACCAATTCCATTATGCTTTCGTAATGCGATACCGCAAGCAGATATTGATGCCTTTACAGGAAGTCACACAACTTCCGGCCCTGTGGCGTCACTTCCCTCCAGTAAATAAGAATGTTGTTCTCTGGTGACGTCACTTCCTTGTAGCCAATGGGAATGTCCTTGTCTAGCGACATCACTTCCGCTCAGCCAATGGGAATGGTCTGGGGGCATCACTTTTCTTCAGCAAATGGCGGAATTTTGTGACCGACGACGCATTTTAGTCCGAAGGGACTTTTACGTTAACAACGGCGGTAACAAAAGGCTTAGTTTTAAGAGTTTATTTGCCAATTGTTGTGAGAGAATTAATAGCAAATAGGAAGATCAGCTAATAAAGATGTTGGCGCACCTGTAACCCTTCGAACTTTTTCGAAGGCCAAACATACTACTTTGGTTGAATAAAATTTCATCATCATCATCATCATAATCATCATCATCAGCCTTACTACACCCACTGCAGGGCAAAGGCCTCTCCCATGTCTCTCCAATTAACCCTATCCTTTGCCAGCTGCATCCACCCTTTGCCTGCAAACTTCTTAATCTCCTCCGCCCACCTAACCTTCTGCCGCCCCCTGCTACGCTTACTTTCTCTTGGAATCCACTTCGTTACCCTTAAGGACCAGCGGTTATCTTGCCTTCGCATTACATGCCCTGCCCAAGCCCATTTCTTTCTCTTTTTCTCTTGATTTCGACTAGGATGTCATTAACCCGTGTTTGTACCCTCACCCACTCTGCCCGCTTCCGATCTCTTAACGTTACACCTATCATTTTTCTTTCCATGGCTCGCTGCGTTGTCCTTAACTTAAGCTGAACTCTTTTCGTTAGCCTCCACGTTTCTGCCCCGTAGGTGAGTACCGGTAAGATTATGCTGTTGTACACTTTCCTCTTGAGGGAAATTGGTAAACTGCCACTCATGATCTGCGAGAATTTGCCATATGCGCTCCACCCCATTCTTATCCTTCTAGTTATCTCCCTCTCATGATCCGGATCAACTGTCACTACCTGCCCTAAGTAGACGTATTCCGTCACAATTTCAAGGCTCTCGCTGCAAATTGTGAACTGTTGTTCCCTTGCTAGGCTGTTAAACATTACCTTGGTTTTCTGCATGTTAATTTTTAGACCCATCGATCTGCTCTGCCTGTCTAAATCATTGATCATGATTTGCATTTCACCTCCTGAGTGACTCAGCAAGGCAATGTCATCAGCAAATCGCAGATTATTTAGGTATCCTCTATTTATTCTAATTCCCAACTGTTCCCAATTCAGGCCTCGAAATACCTCCTGTAAACATGCGCTGAACAGCATTGGCGAGATCGTGTCTCCTTGCCTGACGCCCTTCCTTATTGGAATTTTATTGCTGTCTTCATGGAGGACTATAGTAGCTGTGCAGTTGCTATAATAAAATTTACGCGATCATAAACACGCTGTGACAGAGGACGCTGGAGGTGGAAAGTACCGATGCGATATTATCAAAGTTTTCAGGCGCAAAAGAGCAGCTATAGAGGCTGCAGGTCGAAGAACACTCTGAAGACACTACGGGCCATGGAAGAAAACCATGACAGGCACATTCTCTTATGCTAATTCTGAGCGTTCAAATATTTTTTTTCTCGTGTATGTTGCTATGCTCCTTACATGAAATCATGGGACACATGAGTTGAGTAGACTAAAGGGAATATGGGGGCTCATTGCTTTCACAAATATAAGAACGTATCTGCTGCATCAGAAATGGAGCAAAGGGTTGAGATGTCTCTCCCTGCGTGGCGGTATGTTCTCAGTGCATTTCTTTTTTTGCTCTAAACATTTTGTGCGTGGAGGTATATGTTATTTGGTTCGGGATGTTCTTTCGACCCTACTGACTTCGTTACGGGAGCTTTATTGCGGTTTTAAGGGCAATTCACGCCGGTAAATGATTACAAAGAGCGGTGTAGTCAAATGACGCATGTTTTTGTGAACCTTCTTATGCCTTTACAAAGTTATTGCCAAAAAAAAGACTCATTCACAGAACGATCGTATGGCTACGAACAAAAAATGCCAGCGTTACATTTTAAAGTCTTTGAGCTCCGAGGCTCCTCGCAATGTCCTAAACATTTAAGAGCAGACACATACAAAATGTATTCGAGAGAGACTTTTTATTCGGTTTTCGCAAGTACAGATGATTCTGCGTTTGCGTAACTTTCCGCACTCGCCATTAACGTGGGCGTAACATCTCCCGTACCGACAAATAAATTTGCACACCAAGCTCTATCCGAGGTGACCGACTCCACCATAGCCAACTCCACTGGCACCTCCAAAGGATGACTGGCCGAAGCCACCCTGGTATCCACCAGCACCGCTTCCAAACCCAGCAGAGCCCTGCTTCTGTCCGGTGCCGAAGACCTTGCTGTCTGTAGCCGAGAAGCCAGAGGTGTGGCTGTAGCCTTGGTTGTTGTTGTAGGCGTTCACGTTTCTGTTGGAGGCACCACCGGCGAAGCCTGCAGCTCCCTGGTTGTGGCCAACAGCTCCACCCTGGTATCCACCCTGGTGACCCCCGGCCGAAGATCCGTAGCCGGACTGGTAGCCGCCGCCATATCCGAGACCACCACCGTATCCAAGACCACCACCGTATCCGAGGCCGCCCCCATAGCCGAGGCCTCCGTATCCGAGACCGCCGGTTCCAATGAGTCCAGTGCCAACGACTCCAGGACCGGCGAGACCAGCTCCACCGTAGCCGGCACCGCCAACCACTCCGAGTCCACCGCCGAGCCCAGCGCCTCCGAGACCAGCGCCAACAAGACCGGGTCCTACGCCTGCGCCATAGCCGCCGACTCCGAGACCACCGCCGAGGAGACCGCCGCGCCCCTCAACCTTGTCCTTCTTCTCCTCCTTGGCCGAGTCTTTGGCGAAGACGCCGCAGGCCACGAGGGCGCAGACGGCGGCAGCGGTGAAAAACTGCATTTGGACAAAGAAAAAAAAAACATTCTTACATTTCACCCATCCCCTTATGCGAAACATCAGCACGTCGTTTCTTGTCCCCCACAAGGTTGACGTACCAGCAGAAGTTTCTGGACAAGAAAGATGATGCTGAGGTGAACTAAAATTGGTCACGCTGTCGCTCGACCGCGTCAAAAGTTGACCGCTTATCTTTCGAGTCAGATCGATAAGAACAGAGATTGATTACGTTTTCATCCACAATTGGGTACCAAATGTCGGAAACAAGGCGACGTATGTCCCTACAGTGGCTCCGTCCTTAAACCCATGTGACGTTGCTTATGCCGGTGTGATTTATTTTACGACATACACCTCTATTAATAGACTAAAGTAGACGTGGAAAGGCTGATATTAATCTTCCAATTATTTGTGATTGCTGTAATTCCCGTGGGCGATGTGGGTGTTGTCATAAATAAATAAATAAATAAATCAAATGGAATAACCCATAAGGTATAGCCGCACAGCCCTGAGGTCGTAATCTATTACAGTAAGCACTGAGGCGTGACGCGACTAAAACAAAACTTTTTTATCGTAATGTACATTGATTAATGTAGATTTGTTGTTTAGTCAAAATAAATGGTTCTTCTTTTTAAATCTTATTGCACCAGGAAATCTAGAATGTGCTCTTTCATAATTCGAAGTGGTAGAGGGCATGACATACACACACAAAAAAAATAGAATTAGTGGTGCGCGTGCTCCAACACTCACCTTCATTGTGGTGCGTCCGTTGGCTTGGCGGAAAACACCGATCTCTCGCAGTGATGTAGCCCCATACTGCAGCGGCTCGGTTTATATCCCAACTCGAAGCTAGAGTTGCGTACCTACCTTGCAAGAAAGCAACGCGAAAATCCTTGTACACAGGAATTAGTGACGTACATAAATACAGTTGAGCGAGTCGAGCGTGAACGATATTTGTTCGTCGTGCGATCGCAAAAAGAGTATAAAAAGAAAATATAGAGTTTCATTTCTTTTTTATTTCTCACGCCAAACTGGTCGCCCGAGACAGAGTTCCCCGAAATTGGCGTAACTTCCGGCGACAGACGCTGTGTGGCTCTACGGTTCTCCCCGGCTTTTCCTCTGAGTTCAAGGCGCCGTCGAGGCGAATGCTCGAACAAATCGGATGTTCGGGAATGTTGGAAGGTTTCACGATTTCTTGACGGCTCTGAAGTTTTTCAATACCGGTGGGTACGATGCTTTCGCTGGAATCGGCACACCGAAAGCCTTCTGTCAGGAAGCATTTCTTGAAAGTGACATCTGCTGGACACCGACAGGAGATTCCCACTCCAAGTCCTTCCCGCCAATCCAGTAAATGCGACCGCAGATGAGTCTCTTGGTAGAAGCCGATTATATTAACGTTCCAGATAGGGGGAGTTTTTGTTGCCCAACTCCTACGACGCCTTTTAGCTCACAGATAGGCCGCTCTAAGGTGCACACTGCGCTGAACGGGAAACGAACCAACAAGTTCACAAGACAGTTCGCAAGAGTGGGAACTTTTAACTGTTCTAAATTGGCTGGTTTGAAACAACTATCCATTTTAACTCGATGCGGAGGGTAACATTTATGTCCAATTTCTCGGGAGATCTCTTCATTAAGAGAATGCTGCGGAAAAAGTATTTACAGTGAAACACGAACTTTGATAATCATATTCTACTCATTATGCACGTATCTCTTACCATGCTGAACGTAAAAACGCAAAAAACAAGGACGTAGAATAAGACACACAACACGAGCGCTCGCTTAAACTCGGCCTTTATTGTATCTATTACACCCGTCTAATTATATGCAGAACCACACTCGTATGTACTATCAAGCGAACACTATATTCAACTTTTTGTAGCACCATGGCTCAAAAAACGGCCCGTTGCTTTTTTAAATATATCATTTTTAGAGACGAAGTTGGTTGAAAGCTGAGTAAGTGTTTAATTTTTTTAAATGAGAGCTGCTTTGTTATTGTGATAAAAAATATATCGCCTCTCAGCAGGCGTGAACTGCAGAAATATTTTAGTGTTGTTCGGGACGCGTGAAGCTAGAAATAAGGTCCTCCGGTGATAGCTTTTTTCTGGCAGACCTTGTTGTCCATTTTCTTCAAGTTACTTATCGTCAAAGCTAAGAAACAAAATTGAATACTTGCTTGTGGAGTGACCGGTATCGATATCGTTTATTTTAAAGAGGGTAGTTGATACACTTAAAGCTACCTGACAATCCAAGATTTATATCTTCCACTGTGTGAAATGTAATCAAAAATTATCGCTGACAAGCAGCATTTTCGTCATTTTGTTTTATAATACGAAGTCGTCGTCGAGGTGAAATTGCGATTGCGAAGAATTTTTGAATATATTTCCTCTCTGCGAGTCAAAGATATTTTGTAAATATTAGCCAACATCTAGTAATGAGATCATAAAACGTTATTGGTGTGGTTTTGGAGCAATAAATTCTGACCACATTTGCCCGTAGTAAGATAAATCAACAGCTTTTTGTTTTCACTTATTTGTTTCACACTTAATGCCGAGTTTATAGGCGAGCTCTTGGGCATGAATAAGAGCACAAATTATATAAGAATCAAACTTTGGAATTCAACTGAGCGCACTGCGAGGTAGATGGTTGAAACGATCCGCCAGATAAAGCTTCATCACATATCAAACATTTTCCTGATTATTGCACTATATACCGTACAATCGGTAGTAGCGGTGGCAACTTTGGACTTTGTAGTGACATTAATGAAATACATAGATTATGATATAAATGGTTAACGACCCCGAACTAATCATAGTGCAGGTATGTCGGGTTCACTCGTAAGCACAGCCCATCTCAATTCACCTTCCTATGCATAACGCCAGTGCGAATCTAGTAACGAGGTATAAATACTTACGTGTTCGTCTCACACATAGCGTTGTCGACGCGCCTTAATGCGTCGACCATGAGAGGCAAAGTGTCAAAATAACACCCAGGTTAGCAGCCACTTTGGCCAAAGCATGAAAAATGTTAGAATACTTAGTGTGCAACTTAGGAAATAGCACAAACGATACCCGTAAACTAGCTTATTTAACATTGGTTGATCTCCAAGCAAAATACGCTTCATCTATAAGGTTATTATATAAAAATACTTGCTCTGCATGCTAGAAGTCATTGAAAATACGGCTGTTCGGTATATGAATGGAATCCGCAGCAGAAATTCTACCACAACACAAATAAAACAATATATTTATATGTAATCGTTGGATACGCGCACCACTGCCGCACTTACGCCCTTTTAGCGTTCTTTCATATACAGTATGTCCGCAACACAATTTCAGATTCCTTGCCATCCGAATGACTTTTGTGCGTATGCCACCGTAGCATATCCAAAAGACTCCATAATACTTTCAGTTCCAGGATCATATTCAGCAAAATGAATGCCTTCAATTCATGTGCGCTATATCGTGCCGTCAAACAGTTGAACTAACTGCCTGCACAAGTCACTAACACATCTAACCACCAATCATTTCAGAAGAATGCCCTGAAACATTTCAAAGATCATTGAATTTACCTGTCTACTGCTCTTTTTTTCTGTCCTCAATTTTTTGTTTGACGCCGTCTATTTCGCTATTGCATGGCAACCAGTATTTGTTAGCATCGTATAACGTTGTATAAAATGTAAAAGTTATATTTTCCATGCATTCACATATCTGCGACTAATTTCTGATTCAGCAATTTCGTGTGTATTATTTCCCTATAACTGCTTTTATTCAATGTGTGTAAAATATAAAAAAATTAATCTGACATGGTATATAGTGCACTACATCTGCCGTGTATAATGTCTTGGAACGTTTATCTTTTGCGCAGCCCCGCTTAACTGTACTTTAAGAGGTATATAAAAAATAACTAGCATTATACATTTGTTAACGTCTTATCTTTGAAATCAATCTCTAAAATTATAGTGCAAGTCTTTGCTCTTCGTCCGGGCTCATATATTATATACTTCGGAATACCGTGAAAGATGATATTACCGCCGAACCTTTTGTTTGATTAATACGGTGCAAGAAGGCATTGGATTAGGTTTTGAGGCATGTGGCGCAATGAAGGAATAGGAGGGCAGCTATTTTTCTCTCTTGTATATGTACTGCAGTCAACAATGAAAAATCTCTGCATGATGTATTTAGTGCGCCAGCGCTATATGCATCGCTAGGGGAAAAATAAACGTTCTTTCTGTGGGTGAAGCCCCCCCCCCCCCCCCCCTTCAAGCTGCCACCTGCCATGGTTGACAGCTGGAGTGCGCTAGCACTAGGTGGGTCACTAGCGAAAAGCCGTTGTGTGTCCTGGTAAAGGAGGCAAACCGGTTTCGCGCCAGCTGCAGCCTCATGGAAGGGACGAAACCCATGCGCGTCAGCTGCAGTCAAGTGAAACTAAGGGTTGAGCGCCTGCTGCAGATTAGTGGGAAAGTGGCAAACCGCTTTCTCTGCAGCTGCAGCCAAGTGAAAATGCTGAAACCAGGTGGCGCCAGCTGCCGCCAATATTGTCTGTAAAACCGTCATAAATAACATATGCCAATGGTCCATACAGTTGGGTTAGCGCATTTACGTCGCATTAAGTTTAACGATGCGAATCGGGGGCTATTTTGAGAGCACAACTCTAAGACGCCCGCTTCTGCATTCCGCGTCGTAGTCATAATCGTTGGTGTCGTCGGTCTCGGCGTAGTCGACGTAACACGCCACCTGACAAACGTTGGCAGTTGGAAAACCTGCCACCTGCCAACGGTGGCAGGTGAAGTGTGAAGAGCCGTGCTCAACTTTCGCATTACAACTATCGTAATCGTCTGTCAATTTTTTTGTTTTCCCTCAACGTGGGACGTTCTCTTTCACACATTTTTTTTTCGATATTGAACTCACTAGCGGCAATACCCTTGATGTGTCTTGTGTATCATTCCTTCGTGTCGGCAGGCAAGGGAGAGGGCGCACCGACGCTGGCTGGCGCCTACCCAGCAGACAGTTGCAGTCAGTAAGAGGAAAAAGTTGTAGTAGTACGCTGGAGCTTGCAATTAAAATTCAGCGCGTAAGTTGTCCTTCAGGAGAAAACGTCTTTAGAGTGCATAAAAGCGGGGTTGTAATGCTTTACGGAACTGGTTGCGATGCGGAAGAGAGCTCCTCTTTTTGCCAGAGGGACGCTTGCCGGTGCGTTTAGCAATGTGACTCGGACAATGACACAGCCACTGAACGAATCGTAAGAAACTACGTAGCCCTGCTTCATATATTGCCTGGACGCAGGGACCGTACCATCGTTCTCTACCGGACTTCATCAAATTAGCTAGCCTTTTTCCATTAATTTAATCACTGCTACAACTTTCATAACACCTTCGCCAATCATTTTGGCCCTGAGGCAATAAATCTTGCTTAAAAAAAACTACGTAACTTAATATCGACGCGAATTTTGCCTTTACTGTTATTCGCTGTGCAATACACAACCTGTTACGCGAATCGCGCGCTCTTAAAGAAGAAATAGGGCTGCTTTAAGATGTCGGAAAGAACACGGTGCCTTGGTTTGCTCTGTGGGATCTCTTTTTTTTTTCCTGCTGCGCCAGTAGACAGTCCATTAATAGGATTGAAAAATAAAAAAACACTAAAATTCGTTATGTTGTTATTCTTACCTAGTAAGAAGAGAGGGTACAGCGCTCGGAATTGTTTTAAGTAGACAGAAGCGAGCATGACCGCTAAAGAAAATTTACTCAATGCGAGAAATCTTCCGTGGGAAAATTGGGTTGGCCCTCACTTTCTTGACGGAGGAAACTCGCGAATTAAAGGAGCGAACGGGACAAGCTCATTCACTGGCTGTCGGAATTTTTCATGTACAATTCATTCTTGCCGCTTATATTGCACTGGAAAACTCATGTTATATGCTTGGAAGCTCTGTTCGCACTCTGCTATTTCCTATTCGAGTAATTTACTGTCTTTTAAAGTCAGATTACACAATGCATTAAAAATGGAAAAAGAGTGACTTAACTCAGTAAAACAAGTTTCACTGAACCCTTAAATGCTTTAAGAGCTAACATCATGGAACGGTAGTCAGAACCTTGAGGATGAAAACGGGCTGCCGGCGTCGCATGTCATGTCGAGTGCTTTAGGGCAAAATATCGTGGTTTTCTTTATGCCTAGCAGCTAAAAATTTATAACGTCACGCCTGAAACAATTCTCTTTTCTTCCATACGCGATCGGCCGACGGAACACCCTTGCTCACAATTTTCCTTTGTGCACAGATAAAGAAATCTTTCGTATGAAATGAACGACTGGTATAGGCTTTGTAACATGACTTTTTTCTGGTTTATTTTTCTTCGTCACTTTCTGGATGTATACAGATTACTGCGGTTTTGTTTTCATGATGAAACGCATATATTTTCGTTAATCTGTGGCAGAGTATATGTTGTTCTGTCCTTCGCATTATGCAATGACTTCAAGCCCTTGATGATTTATTCAATGAAATAACGTAATTTGTTTCCGTCATTGTACGTTGTACCCATGGGACAACTTTCGACACTCCTTGCAGATCCTGTTCCCGGAAAATGCGCTATAATGCCAGACAGGAGATAATGCCTGAACCACAAGCAGCTTATCGGAAAAGCGGTGAGTGAGGCCCCTTTTTCAGTCGGGAAGAGCGCCTCGTCGAGAGCGGACCAATGTAGGGGTCGAATGCTGTTTTTCAGCACGGAGGTGAGCGGAATCTCCCTTTTCGGCTGCCGTGCCACCGAATGACTTCTCGTCAAACTTCAGTATACGTGTCCTGGTGTTATGCAAGGAATGACGCCATTATTGAGCCTTGATCTGTACTCAGAACGCAGTCATCTGGGCAACCGCAGTGGTTTGAACAAAAAGGAGAGATACGTATATACCACCCGTGAAACCGCCTTGCAACCTTATGCATCCTAAGAGATACACGACTGCCGTACATTTGATGGAGGCTTTTTTTATTTGCGCAAAATACATTCCCCGCTGCATTTGCTCACTGCATCTTGTCCGACATGTCTTTCACACGGCCGTCACATGCGCCGTCCACACAGTTAAGTGTGTGCTGTCCCCTAGCCGTGGTAACCGAGCCCACCGTAGCCCACTCCGCCGGCACCTCCGAAAGACGACTGGCCGAAGCCACCCTGGTATCCACCAGCACCGCTTCCAAAGCCAGCCGAGCCCTGCTTCTGTCTGGTGCCGAAGACTTTGCTGTCTGTAGCCGAGAAGCCAGAGGTGTGACTGTAGCCCTGGTTGTTGTTGTAGGCGTTCACATTCTTGGTGGCGGCACCACCGGCGAAGCCTGCAGCTCCCTGGTTGTGGCCAGCAGCTCCACCCTGGTATCCGCCCTGGTGACCACCAGCCGAAGATCCGTAGCCGGACTGGTAGCCGCCGCCATATCCGAGACCACCACCGTATCCAAGACCACCACCGTATCCGAGGCCGCCCCCATAGCCGAGGCCTCCGTATCCGAGACCGCCGGTTCCAATGAGTCCAGTGCCAACGACTCCAGGACCGGCAAGACCAGCTCCACCGTAGCCGGCACCGCCAACCGCTCCGAGTCCACCGCCGAGCCCAGCGCCTCCGAGACCAGCGCCAACAAGACCGGGTCCTACGCCTGCGCCATAGCCGCCGACTCCGATACCACCGCCGAGGAGACCGCCGCGCCCCTCAACCTTGTCCTTCTTCTCCTCCTTGGCCGAGTCTTTGGCGAAGACGCCGCAGGCCACGAAGGCGCAGACAGCGGCTGCGGTGAAGAACTGCGTTGGGAGGGAGAAAAACATCGTTAAACACAAAACTCCTTTCAACCTGGGCTGGGCACTCAATTCCTCCTCTGGGCTGGACACTCTGGGGCCCCCTGGGCTGGGCACTCAATTCCTCCTCTGGGCTGGACACTCTGGGGCCCCCTGGGCTGGGCACTCAATTCCTCCTCTGGGCTGGACCCTCTGGGGCCCCCTGGGCTGGGCACTCAATTCCTCCTCTGGGCTGGACACTCTGGGACATCCTGGGCTGGACACTCTTTTCCTCCTATTTTTGCATATTTTCTACCTGCCAAGTGACAGGCTGCCAGCAGATTTGCTCACTTCGAAGGGAAGTGGCAGATACGTAGTTCTCACGTGATAGCTCGTGGGGATTTTTTCTAGGATTTTATCAGGTGTGGCACGAGTCCTTCCATGCTTACTGAGACAATAACATTGCCGCGCAATTGTCACCTTGCTGCTGCAGCAATTGAAGATTTTGTGATTAAAGGAGGCGTGTACGTGAGTATGTTTTCCTGGCGCAGAGCAAGTAGTAGTATCTCGGCTATAGAAGTTCTTAAGTTCTTTGGTCGCAAAAGCATTCATAGCGTAATCTTGTACTCTTAGCCGGGTGATCGACTTTGCTTGTTTTCGATACGAAATGTCACCGGAAACCACGATCGCATCCGCGGATTAGTAGAGGTCGGAAAAAGAATTGACGGTTCTTATCTTTCCGGCAACTTTAGACAACTTCAAGCAAAGTTACCCGCCCGAAAAACGGACATCTAATTCCTGATTTCTAGCTTTCACACAGGCACCAATAGGGAAGAGTAAAAAATGATTCGTTCAAAGTGTCTTCATTCTATTCACGATGCTGCGTGTTCTTGTTATAAGAAAAACATGAAGTTATTGTATTCGTTGAAAATTTACTCAGCATCCAGAAGACTGAACGGGTTAGATTGAAATTCGTTCATTATTTACCTGCGCATGTGCACATTAGTTTTGCGATTCGATATATATATATATATATATATATATATATATATATATATATATATATATATGTGCGTGTGTGTGTGTGTGTGTGTGTGTGTGTGTGTGTATGTATATTTTTCTAGTCAGTTTCTTCTTCTGGGCGCGTTTAGATTGTTGCCGATATTATTGATTTTATTCTACCTTTGAGAAGGGCCGAGAAAACAGGTAAGAAATCGGTGGTTAAGTTCTTAATAATTTCGAATCTCTTCATATCGAAAGCGGAGACTGCTCACGCCTGCGTTAACAGAATCTGAGTTCGGAGATTTGACGAAGTGTTTGCGAGATGGTTTGTCGCATTCCAGACATTCATCCTTACTTTGATTAGATATCTTGCGATCCTATGCTCTAATTTGTGAAACCGCACAAAGAATGAGGACAAGGACATAAGAGGTGAAAGGCTGAGCGTCGTACGTGTCCTTTTATGTCCTTGTCCGCGTCATGCCCGTAGTTTTACAGGCTATGAGCTACAAACTAGCTCGCCGCTCTACCCTTGTCATGCTCTAAGGCTTTGCTCCTCCCTTGCCATGTTTAAGAAAATATACTGTCCTCTCTCCCTCTTTTGTTTTTAATGACAAGAAGAGATCTTGAAAGGAACCCTTTACCGTGAACACATGAGAGTATTGAGTATTTTACAAGCAAAGTGAAAAAAAAATTGCAGTTGCATTCCCAGCAATTCTGGTCAAAAGCACTTTTCAACGGGAAACAGTTTATGGACGCAATTTTTTCATATAAGTTTTCACTGTAACAATCAATACATCCGCAGATCTCTTCTCGGTAGGCTTGCATTTTTGTGCTTTTAACGTTTTTGGTGTCGTCAAAATTGTTCCCCATTGGTTTTCTATGGCAGTCTTATCTACTCGATGCGAGTGATGGAAAAAGTTTAAAAGGAAGATTTTGCTACGTATAGAAAGAAATGACCATTACCTTCAGTATTTCAATAACAGTACCTTACGATATTACAGTATTTAAAATTATTGTCCAAGAATGTTGCAGGACTTTAGCGAGTTACATAGCCCCTGCAAAACTTATAAGCAGGAATTGACCGTTACAAAAATTTCTTTCGACAGTGTTTAGAGTGTCCATAGCATGTTGTTTAAAAACTCTATAGACTCTCTATAGAAAAACCCTAGAGAGCAGTTTATAGCCAATACAAATCCTAAAGACATTTTATAGACTATCTATAGATCTATGGCCATACACTTTTAGCAGAGTTTTGTTTATAGACTGTCTATAGACTATCAATCGACAAAAAGAAATATCTATAGGAATGCAATAGATTCTATAAGAAGTTTATAGACTGTATATAGACGATTTCTATAAGGATAAGCAACCAATTTGCAACAGTTAAACTTTTTGCTACACTGCTTGCTCTATGAAAAGGTATTTAGCTAGTTTTCTCTACTATGGGATGGACCGCAGTGGAGCACAGTACCTAACGCTTACCTTCATTTTGGCGCGTCGTCCGTGAGGCTCGGCCGCTCGGATCTTTGGCTGATAACACCGATCTTTGGCAGTGACTGACTTCTGTCCAGCACCGGCTCGTTTTTTATACCCAGACCGGAGAGAACATTGCGTCGTCAGGCCGAAATAAAATAAGAAGAAGCTGCTGGTACGAAGGATGTGACGAATATCTCGCGATTCTAGAGTGGATATAATTTTTCCACAGCGCGAGCGCAAATAGACTTGTCAAGAAAAAATTGAGGGCTTTTTCTTACTTCAAAACTGAGCGCTAGAAGTGGGGTTCCCCGAAGTCTGCGTCACTTCCGGCGACCTCGGGCTCTCCCGGTCTTTGGTTCGGTCTTGTGGAGCCCGTAAGACAAGCACCCGTGTGTAACGGATATCCGCCAGTGTTCGATATTTTCGCGTGTTCCTCACCGTGAGAAAGTTTGCTTCCAAGCAAGAAGGCTGAAAGACGTTTCTCGGATACCGAAACGAAGTAAAAAAAGCAAAAAATGTTTTGGTTGTTTTCTAGCAAAACAAAACGTGCACACACGCGCGAGCAAGCGCGCACCACAGAGCGTTTCTAAGAAGCACTCACTGCTGGGATTGTTGTCTTTGCATGCTTTTTCGCCTTTTGTATTCTTCGTTTGTCTAACTTATATACCTTTTCGTAGCCTGTTATCAAAAGAAAACAGAGCGCGACAACAGGATCCCAGTCAACAATTACAACAGATCCAGTCCCAAAATACAACAAAAATATTTGTCCTCTCGTTACGACAGACTTTTCTGTACTATTCCGAAGTTGTCTTTTGCGCAACAGAACTGGCTCTGTCGTAATGACAGGATACTGCTCAATACTACAGGAAATCCTGTTGTTGATATAGGAATTGAAGTAGTCAGGTCCCAAAATACTACAGGAAAATGAGTTATAACAAGAGATAATTTTCTTTTGTGTTTGTAGATAGGGACAAGAAAACAGGGTTTACAAGCGCCTCCGGTCGTGCCTTCTCTTGTCCTGTTAAGTTACCGTGTGCTTTCATTATGAAAATGTCCGATTTAACTAAAAAACGCACACTTCGTTTTTTTTTAATTCCTTGCATGATGATTATGACCGCATGAAGATTGTAGTTGTGCAAAAGCATAGTGCAATAAGAATCCTATGGAAGACAGAACGAACGGTGCATTTTTCTTAACGCATTGCCCTGTGTATTTAGGCTGCTTGAAACTTGCAAAGCTCGGAGTCAGGTCTCTCAAATAGAGCTGCTCATCACCGCTGACCCAATCACGCTGCGCATGCGCACATAAGCTCACAAGGCGGTGCTGCCTCTTTGGCTTACCGCGCGCTGCCGTTCGTCCATTGACATAGCTTGCGTGGCGTCAGCACAAAAATAGACGAAAACAGATGGGAGGAAAAGTAGAACAACGTCTATTCGTTGTCGTCTCTTCTTGAGCAGAGGTCACGCACACTATGAATCGATCGGCTCTGATGAAACCGGTCCATCGACATGTTGGAGGTTTGTACGTTCTTGGAGCCATATAATAAGTATGTAAAAGCATTGACGTCTTCTGCAGGTGCGCACATATGTAAACGAATCGCACTATTCTGTTCTAAGTGCCACTCACGCCTGTCCTAGAATAAATCAATAAAAAATTTTGTGGCCGTGAAAAACCGCAGCAGTGACCCCTACCAACTTGCATATGCCATCCTCACAGTTGCTATTAAGAGACACCTAATTAGGGGTGGAAGACCACCGCTTCCTTTATCTACTTCTGTCCGCACCAGTATGTAGTACACTCAAGTCCCCTTTCGTAGACATCTCTTCTGACTGCGAAGCAGCTGTGGAATATTGTAAGTTACTGTTATGAACACTTTAACGGGAAGGCCTAATCTTCCGTTGCGCAGCAAAATATTGCTTTTAAAGCTTGTCCTGCACTCATACTGAGTAGTTAAGACTGCCTTAGAAAAACAATAGGGTGCGTTTTCGACAATAAATAGCAGAAAAGCTAGAAGCGTCTCGAAGAGAGATTTGCGGATAAATTGATTGTCATGCTGCGATCTAACGATAATATAATAATAGGAATTTTATTTTCAAGCAATCCAGCTTACATTCTTCAACTATGTAGATCAGATGGTATTGATCATTACGTCGCGATTCTACCTACACAAAAGGCTGTATGTAGGTGCATTGTTTGAAGAACGGGTGTACTTCCTTGTAGAGGGATATTAAACACGGGCCTCGATCAACGTGTACAAAAGATTTATGTCCTTAAGTTTTGTTTAAATAATATGCTCAAAAGTGCGGGCGAAAATTGTACGGCATTTAGCGCCCCATGCGAGACAGCTAGGCAGAGCAGTTATTTTTGTCACTGCGCTCCAATGTCCAACATTATCGGAAAAAAATTTGAAAATTGGAAATTGTAACGTTACTCTTATGGAAATACTGAAGGTGATGGTCCGTTCTTCTGATAGGTAGAAAATATTTCTTTTAAAGTGTTTCCATCGATCGCATGGAGCAGTTAAGACTGCCATAAAAGACCAATAAGGAACACTTTTGACAATAGCAAAACCGTTAATAGAAAAAAATGCAAGACTGCCGCTGGGTGACCTGCGGGTATAGTGATTGTTGTAGTGAAATCTTACATTATATGAATAAATTGCGTCCATAAAATATTTCCCGCTCAGAAATGCTTTTGTACAGAATTGTTGGCTATGAGAAAACCTAGTATGTCTGCCAGATTTTTTTTTGTTTCTTTGTTTCCATAACCGGAGCGCATATGCACATGCACCTATATCTGGTGGTTTTGTTATGCAGTGACCAGGTCTAACGTACCAAAGCGTCACCTGAGCTATGCTAGGCGCCACAGTGGAAGGCTCCTAGTTAATTTTAACCACCCGAGCTTCTGCAACAATATTTAGCGGTGATCGAGTGGATGCATGCTGATTCATGCGCATGGAGTGGATTCATGAGGAGCATGAATCCACTCCATGAATCCACTCCGTGCGGAGCATGAGTCCACTCAGAATCCCACAGCATTTTCCTTTCACTTATTACAACTCTAATTATACTCCAGTTATCACTCTATTCCGCTCTTGATTCCATTCCAGTTGTGATCCTATTTTGATTCTGATCGCTCCCTTTAATAATTACTGCTGCGTGACTGTCATTTTCACACGAGTTGAGTCATCCTTAGTTCGGCACCTATTTTCTCTCCCCTACAAGTGGAGAGAGAAAGGGTGGAGGTGGTGGGCAGGACGGTTGCCAGGTGGTAGGTGTGGCCACCTGCTAGGTGTCGCTACGGCGGTCAGCGGGTGTTTGCTCCAACTAAGATTATGTGCTGTCGTATAATATACACAGATGTCCCACAACCCAACGCTGTCGTTGCATTTCGCCTCCGTCGAAATTTCGAAATGCGGCTGTCACGGCCGTGGTCCGATCTCGCGTTGTCGAGTAGCAGAACGCCTCAGGCCCTACGCCACCTTTGCTGGCTCTATGCCAGTTTAACCCTTTCATTTCGCAATTTCTTTTACGAATGGTACCGTTCCTTGAAAAATCTCAACATTTGCTTATTTCGACACAAAAAAGTAGGTGGGTGCTGTCCCGCTTGTAGGTGCCGTACGCGTTGAAAAGTTTGACTCAAAGAAAACAGAGACTTTCGAGCTCAGCTAAGTTAAAGAGCTTGTAATTAAAACCTAAGCGCTTTGAAGTTATTATTGCACGATAAGAAATGCCTCTTATGAAGGTCATATCGACGTTCGGATCTCACGAGGAATTCTAACTTTGCGAAAGAGCACATTTCGCTTACAAGCCCTAACACTGGGCGCTGCCTTTGTGGTAGCTTTTCGTGTGATAACATATCTAGTTTAGGAAAGGAGAGAAAATGTATAATTTGGAGGTGCAATTCTTTAGAGGTTCCTTCTCTAACCTCACTCTACATTCTGTCGTCAATACACGTCCCGGGTAATTTTCTTTTTTGTTCTTTTTAACTGCCTCTTCTACTCTTTGTCGTCAGTACTATTTGTACAACCATCCCACGCCGTCATTTGCGAACTACTCATCGCCTAAACAGAAATGGGAATTCCTCGAGATAGGAAAAAAAACTACTCCATGTCATGGTTTGCTCTCGATATATGAGCACAGCAGACGTCTGGGCGTCTTTTAGGAGTCTGGCCTATTATTTCTTGCTCATAAGAGCTAACCAGGCGCGCACAAAGCTTGATTAAGAGTAACTGTTTCCACGATGCACCCTGTCTCTAAATTCGCGCACCAAGAACAGAGTGCTTACTGGTTGGAATGCTTAAACTTGCACAAAAATAACACAAGAGATAACAGATATAGCAAGTAGCTTTTTCAAGCTGCCTTGGCAGGAAGCTAATTTGCACTTTCACATTTCGAAGGCTTTACTAATGAATGTTTTGGTGTTTTAGCTTAACTGTAGCAAAAAAAAAAAGGGAAAAGAACAGAATTTTTTCTTCTACGATAAAAATTACGTTCAAACACAAATGTGAACCGTGTCCCTTATGAAGTTGTTGTCGACTTGTGAGTGATACATAAATACAAGTTCTCAGATATGTGCAAAGTATTTGTAATGTAACTATGGGCAATGTCGTTTATAATTATGTTATATAATAACATAATTTTAGTGCAGCCAGACAGAGAAAGTATTAGCGTTGAAACGCGAGTGCTGCCCAGCAATGCGCAGATATTCACAGAAAGCAACTTGTTTATTTTAGCTATGGTTTGCGTAGCGGGAAATATTGAGTAAAAAATAAATGTCACCGTTTCGCATGATGCGTAATATTTAAACCTAAAAACTGCGGCCGTGAGCTTCGGGGCTGTGTCGGCAATAAGATATTCATTCATGAGCTACAAGTTTCCCTTGGATAGGAGTCTAGCTTTGACAGTTTAACTGACTTATCGTAACGAAAGGAACCTTTAAGGAAAATCAACTCATGCACTGGTTGTCGCGTGCAGCGTCGTCTGGCCTGCCCTGGCTCAGATTTCTTCGCAGGCAGAACATCTTCTCCCGGGCAGAACATCCCCCCCCCCCCCCCTCCTTCGCCTTGCGAAACAAGGTGTTTGCGAAGCTGTGAACCCACACTTCCGATGGCAAAGTAAATACTCTGCAAGCGTGAGTAACGCCTTGGAACAGAAACTTTGTTTTAAAAAAAAACGATAGCGTTAAAGGGAGCTCTAAACGCTGGTACGCCGACTCAGTTTTCTGCTCACTCATCTCAGAGGTTACGCTACACCGCCATTCACTTCAAACGATTATCACGGACTCGTTTTCGATGTGACATCACGAGTTTGAATTAAGTGTTGGTGAAGTGTTTAAATACAATTTTTATCACTAATAAATGCGTCTTTTTTTCTGCCAGACAAACATCACATACCCTGAATGTGTCACTGAAACAATTTTTACTGAAAAAAAGAAAAACATTGGATGGAGTTGTTCTAAGTGCCTCGCTCAAAGTACCTTTTTGTGCGTGCCACTTTGTTGGCATAAAGATCACGACAGGAGGTTAATAATGACTTAATTGGGAAAGAATGCAGTTTTAGTGTACACGGCAACCTTAAAAACATGTTTATGAGAGCAAATGTCGGTTCAAAAGAATGCAACGTCAGCACCCGTCTGGCAATAATTGTCCAGTGTGGATTTCTTGATCCAGTAAGCTGCTGCTGTGAGCATGCGTCGCATGTTCATTTACTCACTTAACTAGCCTACAGGTTTCTTCGTTGGTAGGCTGTTGCGTGTTTAAAGAAAACTACTGCGTGGATTTCATTTGAGGACACTGCGAACTGTAGATGTAGAAAACACGTTTTATTGAACAGTTCTCTTAGATGCCTTCTGGAAGTTGCCTGTAGACAAGATTGTCCCAACGGACAGCTGGAATGGCTCTGAAAAGGTAGACAGAAAAGAAATTTACATGATTATTTCTTGTGACGAGGTTTCAGAGGTATAGGATATGGCCTCAGAAATGCTTGTTTATGAAGTTTGAATACAGAATTAACGCATGAAAATATTTGCATGTTGTACACGCGTCAATATTTTCTACATCTTCAATTTTAAATGGTATTCAGGACGAAAAATAACTGAAACGTTTCGGTACAGAATTTTGCACTTGACTATTCTACATGGTCAACTTAATACCAGCCAAACATCAACCTACTTAACTCCCCCCTTTCACTGAGGCCGAGGCAATTTATGTGACTCGTGTGCCTTGAATACTGAGTTAATCACGATGCCATCACGCCCTGCATTTACAGGGAATGCATTATAAATAAGGTCATTTTCATAGGGCTTCTTAGGCACTGCTTCCACAAAGTGAGCGTTTGTTTACATGCTACCACTTCTTGTCCGGCACGCTGTCCGGCACAATGACTCTAACCAGACAAGAAATCCAATCTGAGCTTACCTCTAGCCGAGGTAACCGACTCCACCGTAGCCAGCTCCGCCAGCACCTCCGAAGGACGACTTGCCGAAGCCACCCTGGTATCCACCAGCACCGCCTCCGAAGCCAGCCGAGCCCTGCTTGAGGCCGGTGCCGAAGACCTTGCTGTCGCTGGCAGAGAAGCCAGAGGTGTGGCTGTAGCCCTGGTTGTTGTTGTAGGCGTTCACGTTTCTGTTGGCGGCACCACCGGCGAAGCCTGCAGATCCCTGGTTCAACCCTGAAGCGCCACCCTGGTAGCTTCCCTGGTAGCCACCGGCCGAAGATCCATAGCCGGACTGGTAGCCGCCACCGTATCCTCCGAGGCCGCCACCGTAACCGAGACCGCCTCCGTATCCGAGACCTCCATAACCGATACGACCGTATCTCAGGCCACCGTAGCCGAGACCGCCATACCCGGCACCACCAAATCCAAGACCGCCGTATCCCAGGCGACCATATCCAAGGCCACCGCTGCCAAGACCACCATATCCGAGACCGCCTGCTTCAACGAGTCCAGTGCCAACGACTCCAGGACCGGCAAGACCAGCTCCACCGTAACCGGCACCGCCAACTACTCCGAGTCCTCCGCCAAGCCCAGCAGCTCCGAGACCAGCGCCTCCTAGCCCAGCGCCTCCAAGACCAGCGCCAACAAGACCGGGCGCTACTCCGGCGCTGTAGCCGCCGACTCCGAGACCAGCGCCTCCTAGCCCAACGCCTCCAAGACCAGCGCCAACAAGACCGGGCCCTACTCCGGCGCCGTAGCCGCCGACTCCGAGACCAGCGCCGAGGATCCCTCCACGTCCTTCGACGTCCTTGTCCTTCTTGGCAGCCTCTTCAGCGAAGACGCTGCACGCGACAAGGGCGCTGACAGCAGCAGCGGTGAAGAACTGCGAAGAAAGCGAAATGAAAGTTCGATGGCGCCTAGATGTGCACAGCACCTATGAAACGCTTGAAATTTTGTCACAGATACGTCTTCGGCAATGGTGCAAAAAATAATAAACTCTTGCACGCTAGGCCAACTGATCCGCTGACTGGATATCTTTAAGGAACCATGGACATCTTGAGTGCAGCAGCGCGTTTGACTCCACGCATACAGAAGTTTTTGCTCAGGAGAGATGGCTCGTAAGGCAAAAAAAAAATTAAGTATTAGTGTACCAAACCCGCTAGTAAGGCAGATGAGCGCGAAATGTCACGTAGAACAAGCGTACGTGATTAAGACGCATTCGAAATGGAATTTAAAAAAGAGGTAATGTATATATGCGTGAGTAAAGATAGGTTCGTTCTTCTTGGTCGTGGTGAGATTTCGTATAACTCGTATACCGGGCTCCACCACCGGGTGCCCCACCGTCCGAGACGAGACGGTATAACAGACGAGATCCGGCAAAACTTGACTGAAGGAAGGAAAACTGAAACTTTATACAGGAATTCACATATTTACAACAGAATAAACGGCAAGCATGATTACATGGAACTGGCTAAGGGAAAATCTTCCCTCCTTGGCATCGCCAAAGATGCAAGGGATCTAAATCTAGCTCAGAACGCCTTTTTCCTGCTCCGGACCTGGTTTTAAAGACCTAGGAGACTGGCCCACCCCTTGCATCACCCAATCACAAACAACTAACACCTGATTGGTTCAAAAACTGTATGGCACGCCTTCCCGCTTCGGCAAGGTTCAAAACCCTTTCCCTAAAATGCCCAACACGAAAAGAACATCAAAATAGCTATACGAACATGGCATTCCGGGAATAGACACTCGAAATGATTGGCCCACCAGGTTTAGGTGGCACGCCCCATGCCTTCACAGTATTGCTCACACTCTCGCCCCCAGAAGAAAAAGCAAAAACAACCTCCCATTGTGCCCGCAGGCGCAATCGTTTTCCTTTGACTCTCGTCCGGCCCGCAGCTGTTCCGCACTTAGTCCTGTCATCGGACCACAGCGGGGCGCCTCTCGTGCGCATACGCGGCTTAGCTTGCCGCTGTTACGGACGAGGCGCGACAACATTCCGGGAGGGTCCAAACAACTGGGAGTCGTCTCTCGACAGATGCTTCAAGGAGGCGCCGGCGTGTCCGCGGTGCCACTAATGCACGCGGCGGCGTCAACGAGGGATCCGCATCTGTTGTTTACGGGGGTTAAAATGGACGTCCGCCGCCCGGGACAATTCCCCGAAACCGACGTCCCCATTAGCTCACGGCACGGGACCCCCCCGCGAGACGCAACGACAGTGTGTCGGGTGTCGGCAAGGGCGGCGGGCCGCGGCGCCGCGAGCCATCGGCGGTGGACGCGGCTGTGTTTGTTTAAGGCGAGCAGCTAAATGCTCCCGCCTCGGAAAGAGACCCCGTTTTCCCGTAATGAAACCTTCTGCGCGAGGGCAGCGTCGGCCTTTCGGTCCCCGCGCAGCGTTGTGCAGCGCAGGTGCCTGACCTTCGAAGCCGAGTGGGCCCCCATTAGGGCTGTTCATCACTGCCGCAGAGACAGCAGGAACCATAATGTGCCGGAAGTGGCGAGAGTGTGTTGGGGACGCGTCCTGGCAGCCCACGGACTGGGCGCGTGATCGACCTCACAGTGATTCAACGCAGCTGCCCATTCGATCCCTTCACACGCCCCCCCTAAGATTCTACCAGGGGCCCAAATGGCACCTTGTAGAATTATAACACAACGAGGGATCCCTTTTCGCCTATAAAATCGCTCTGAGGGCGACCTAAGTAGTGGGGATACTACTGCAAACACATCGCAACGCTGCAAACAAATTGCGACACTGCAAACAAATTGCGACACTGCAAACACATTGTGACACTGCAAACACACTGTGACACTGCAAACACATTGCGACACTGCAAACAAATTGCGACACTGCAAACACATTGTGACACTGCAAACACATTGTGACACTGCAAACACCCAAACGAGCGGATTACACCGCAGTTCCAGTTACTGCCACAGCACACGTCACTGGGTTTGCTCTTTGGTACACATGTCCTCTCTTCCTTGCCCCCCGGCGTGATCATTGCTGTCTGCCTCCCAGCTGTCGTTCGGCAACCTAGACAGCGCGTCAGCGTTACCGTGAGCGCTCCCTTTCCTGTGTTTTATTGACACATTATATCTCTGTAGGGCAAGTGCCCAACGCGTCAGCTTCGCTCCCTGAGGCGTGGTGAGAGTAAGAAAGGAGAGGGGGTTGTGGTCAGACACCACAGTAACCTGAGCGCCGAACAACCAGAGGTCGAACTTCCCCAGCCCCCAGATGACTGCAAACGCCTCTCTTTCTATGGTTGACCATCGAGCCTGCGTTGGAGAAAATCTGCAACTCGCGAACGCAATTGGCCGCTCGGAGCCATCCGCGGCACACTGGGAGAGACAGGCTCCCGCCGCAACCGCTGAGGCGTCCGTGTACAGCCAAAACGGCTTGCCAGCATCGGGCGTCCCGAGAGCCGCAGCTTCACAGAGTGCCGCCTTGAGTCGCTGAAACGCACTTTCAGCTTCCGCGGGCCACGGAATTTTGTTAGGAATCCTTTTCCCCGTTAGCTCTGTCAGCGGCGCTGCCACCTCCGCATAGTTGGGCACATAGCCCCGGTAATAACCGCACAGCCCGAGCACGCTACGGAGCTCTTTCTTCGTTTTCGGTGCCCTCAGTCCCCTAATGGCTTTCAATTTTTCGGGATCGGGTGCGTGATTTCCCGAGCCCACTATGTGTCCCAAGTAACGAATTGACCCTTTCGCCACCTGACACTTTTCCAGCTTAACTTTCAGGTTCGCCCTCTCTAACGCTGCGAAGACGGCGTGCAAGTGTCGTACGTGGTCAGGCAACGCCTCGCTGAACACGGCGATGTCGTCTAAGTACGCACACGCGTAGGCAGAATGCGGGAGTAAAAGCTCGTTCATGGCTCTTTGAAACGTCTGGGCCGCGTTTTTCAGCCCAAACGGCATTACCGTCCACGCAAACTGCCCCCGATGGCAGACAAAAGCGGTGAGTAGCTGAGCCGACTGTGCCAGGGGCACCTGCCAATACCCTCTTCTAAGGTCGAGGAGCGTAATGTACTTAGCCCTTCCTACGCTCAGAATGAGCTCCTGCTGCAACGACATCGGGTAGGCATCTGCCACTGTCCCCGCATTGAGCTTTCTAAAGTCCACACACATTCTCATCGACCCGTCCTTTTTGGGGACACAGACCACGGGATGGGCGTGGGGGCTTTCGCAGGGAAAAATCAGGCCCATCTCAAGTAGCTCATCTACTTGCTTGCCCACTTCGCCTTTTAGGCTTGCGGGTATTCGATAAGGGTAACCTGACCTCGGTGTGAAGCCCTCCTCTAAAACGATCCTGTGTTCTCCTATTTTCGCTACTCCCGGCTTGTCGTCGAATAGGCCTCGGTGTTCGGTTAACACTTTGCGAATGAGGTCGCCTTCCTCCGCCTTCAGATGGGCCGTCATGTCCTTGGGGAGGACCGATACTGTAGCCCGCGTTGACACCGATCGAGGCACGTACTCTACTTCGCCAAACGCCCTGTCCTCATCAAATATCACCCCAACTGTCATTACGCGCTTCTGATACGGCCGTAGTTTGCTGGCGTGTACTAATTTTCGGGCACCTCGTGGCATCTGCACGAAGTACGAGTGTTCGCGATACTTTCCGTCAACGCTGCCCGGCCCTTTCCACTGCGGGAACATTTTTACAGGACGTTGCTCGTCAAACACCAGCACACTGTCTCCTATCTGAAAAGTTTTGTCCTTCGCCCGCCTGTTGTACTGGGTCGCGTACGCGTTCTGCTGCTTCGAGCTCACTAATTGTGCCACCTCCGCTGCATGCTCTAGGCGCCTCTTCAGCTCCCGCATATACTGTGATGGGGACGGCCCCAGCATAGCTGGTACACTTATCTGTCCCGCCCAGCTGCGCTTTAAAACCACCAGCGGACCGGTTGGTTCTCGCCCGTACAGCATCTGGAACGGGGCGACGCCCGTCGTGTCATGTGGTACCTCGCGGTACGCCCATAACAAGAAGGGCACAAACTTGTCCCATTCCTTTCCTTCCTCCTGGATGATATGATACAGCATGTTCTTAAATGTCCGGTTCCAACGTTCGACCGCGCCGTTACTTTCGGGGTGCCCCGGCGTTGAAAACCTTGGCGAGCAGCCTAGCCTCTTCAGAAACTCTTGTGTGAGTTCGGCCGTAAAGTTTGTCCCGCAGTCTGAGGCGACTACTTCCGGAATTCCCGTCCGGCTGAACACCGTCAGGAGCGCGTCACAGGTGGCCTTCGCACTGAGGGAGCGCAAGCACACCACCTCAGGCCATCGTGTGCACAAATCGATGATGCACAACGCGTACCTGTGACCCCTTCCTGAGGGTGGATCCAATGGACCTATAACGTCGACGTTGACCTGTTCGAACGGGTATCGAGGCCTCGTTAGCGGTTCTATCGGCACTCTGTCCGTCTGGCGGCGATCCGCCCTTGTCTGACACCCATGGCAGCTGTTACAGTATGCCCTTACATCCCCTTCAATACCTGGCCAATAAAACGTGTACTTGATTCGCGCCTTAGTTTTCCTGAATCCAAGGTGACCGCCCCAGTTTGATTCATGGGCTAACCTAAGTACTTCTTGACGTCGGGATTTAGGGAGCACTAGCTGCATTACTGGTTGCCCAAGCAAGTTTTCCTTATGGTAGAGGAGACCGTCTACTTCAGTTATGCCACCTTTCCCAGCCCTGGCGTTTTTCCACACTTCTTGCAATGTGGCGTCATTGCGCTGCTCCTCCCTGAAAACCGCCGAAGCGCTGCTTTCCTCGGTTACACTACAAGCTGTGTCTTCGGCGATTAGTGCGCCGCTCTCGCTTGCCCTGCCGACCACCGCGTGCACTTCCGCGTGGGGAGTTACGCCCTCCTTGACTGGTTTCTCTTCTAGCGGCCCGTGTAACTTGTCCCGTTCCACCCCCACGTGGTCTGCCACCTGACCGTCGTTCGCCTCTACTAGCCCTTTCATATCACACTCCTCCCTCAGTGACTCCCATGCTTCCTCCGAAAGCAAACAGTCCGTTCTCGACGCTAGCTTGTCGGTCAGAGCGCATACCACTGGCACCGCTTCTTTAATCTCGGAGAAAATGCCTGCCCCGCGGTTTAACATCAGGGGCACAACTGCAAGCTTAGCCCGTACCTTTTCACCAAAGGCTGACACCAATTCGATGGACCCATGTGGCTCCACCAGTCCCGGGGGTACTATGCTCTCCCGCACAACCGTGATTTCTGCGCCTGTGTCCAGAATTGCATTAATTTGCCTATTCTGACAAGACAGAGTTATCGGTCTTAGTTCGCTTTGTGCGGCCGCTCGTGCCTGTGTCGCCACCCGTGCAGTAAGGCTTTCCCCTTTAGCGTTAAGCGCTTTCGTGGGTGTTCGTCCCGAGCCATGCGGGCATTCGGCCCTCCTGTGACCCATCGACCCACACGAAAAGCACCCTTTATACTTCTGCTTCGTGTCCGGCCTTTGTATTCCTGTCGCCTCCCGTTTGGGTTGGTACGTATCTCGCTTTCCGTCTCGACCATTTGAGCTCTCCCCCTTTTTCTGCTCGTGCTTTTTCACTGCGCTGTTCTTTCCCTGCGCTTCCTCGAACGTCTGCAGTAATGCCGCCAACGTTGGCGCTTTCTTCCATCCCTCACCCTCCTGCAAAGTTACGTATCGAAGGGCGTCCTCAGACAGGGTGTTCTTTAGTTGGTCCGCCACTAGCAACTCAACAATTCCCTCCAACGTTTTCACCCCCCTTTCCTCCACATAGAAATTGAGATAACTCTGCAGGCGAGTCGCAAACGCCCTCCAGCTCTCATTAGGCAGTTTTTTCGATGTTATGAACCTTCTGCGATATTCTCCCGCTGAGAGCTTAAGCTCTTCTAGCACCACTTTCCTCAGGGCTTCGTACTCCTTATGCTGCGAAGGTGTCAAGCGCGTCGACAAGAACCGCACCTTATCCACTATTAGCGGAAATACAATTTGGCCCCACTGTTCCTTCGGGACCGCGTAGGCCTCCAGGGTGTGTTCAATCGACTCGAACCAGACAGGCACCTCTGCCTCTGCCGGGAACTTCGGGAGCACTCCCGACAACCATTTCGAGTACCGACAGAACTCCGCTCGCGAGTCGCTTCTCTCCAACGCCGTGGCGTTCTGCTCCAGGCTTACTCCTTTGTTGCTTGCTTGGAATTTTGCAAGTTCAAGCTGGACCTCGAGAGCTCGACGGTGCTCCTCAGCAGCTCTGGCCTCTTCTTTTTTCATTTCCAGAGCCATCTTGCTAATCTGAGCGTCAGACACAGACGAACTGTCCTCCGAAACAACCGTTTCCTCTCCCTCACTCATCGTGCTCGCTTTCCGCCTGTCCGGGTTTAAGTGTGCGAACCGAGTGTTCATGCACTCCCAGACCGCCTATCCAGACAGCAATGCCCCCGCCAAGGTGAAAGGCAAAGAGGACTCACCCACTGATGAGATGCACCTCGCTGGCGTCCGACTTTCGTCGCTGTCGCTGTCTCTCTGTCGCCGCCCGCTTCCCCACGCAGCTTCTCCCGACCGGCTACCGCCTTGCGCTGCTGGTCCACCCTTGGAGTCTCCGCTGCTGGTTCCCTTGGAAGCTGCCGATTCCTGCCTTCAGCTCTTGCTCCTCCTCAGCCGCCGATGCTTGGCCCGTTGCCGGAACGTCGTCTCTTCCTCCTTTGCTATCTCCTGATAACGGAAGGATCCTGCTCGACTGCGCCAGTAAAGATAGGTTCGTTCTTCTTGGTCGTGGTGAGATTTCGTATAACTCGTATACCGGGCTCCACCACCGGGTGCCCCACCGTCCGAGACGAGACGGTATAACAGACGAGATCCGGCAAAACTTGACTGAAGGAAGGAAAACTGAAACTTTATACAGGAATTCACATATTTACAACAGAATAAACGGCAAGCATGATTACATGAAACTGGCTAAGGGAAAATCTTCCCTCCTTGGCATCGCCAAAGATGCAAGGGATCTAAATCTAGCTCAGAACGCCTTTTTCCTGCTCCGGACCTGGTTTTAAAGACCTAGGAGACTGGCCCACCCCTTGCATCACCCAATCACAAACAACTAACACCTGATTGGTTCAAAAACTGTATGGCACGCCTTCCCGCTTCGGCAAGGTTCAAAACCCTTTCCCTAAAATGCCCAACACGAAAAGAACATCAAAATAGCTATACGAACATGGCATTCCGGGAATAGACACTCGAAATGATTGGCCCACCAGGTTTAGGTGGCACGCCCCATGCCTTCACAGTATTGCTCACACTCTCGCCCCCAGAAGAAAAAGCAAAAACAACCTCCCATTGTGCCCGCAGGCGCAATCGTTTTCCTTTGACTCTCGTCCGGCCCGCAGCTGTTCCGCACTTAGTCCTGTCATCGGACCACAGCGGGGCGCCTCTCGTGCGCATACGCGGCTTAGCTTGCCGCTGTTACGGACGAGGCGCGACAACATTCCGGGAGGGTCCAAACAACTGGGAGTCGTCTCTCGACAGATGCTTCAAGGAGGCGCCGGCGTGTCCGCGGTGCCACTAATGCACGCGGCGGCGTCAACGAGGGATCCGCATCTGTTGTTTACGGGGGTTAAAATGGACGTCCGCCGCCCGGGACAATTCCCCGAAACCGACGTCCCCATTAGCTCACGGCACGGGACCCCCCCGCGAGACGCAACGACAGTGTGTCGGGTGTCGGCAAGGGCGGCGGGCCGCGGCGCCGCGAGCCATCGGCGGTGGACGCGGCTGTGTTTGTTTAAGGCGAGCAGCTAAATGCTCCCGCCTCGGAAAGAGACCCCGTTTTCCCGTAATGAAACCTTCTGCGCGAGGGCAGCGTCGGCCTTTCGGTCCCCGCGCAGCGTTGTGCAGCGCAGGTGCCTGACCTTCGAAGCCGAGTGGGCCCCCATTAGGGCTGTTCATCACTGCCGCAGAGACAGCAGGAACCATAATGTGCCGGAAGTGGCGAGAGTGTGTTGGGGACGCGTCCTGGCAGCCCACGGACTGGGCGCGTGATCGACCTCACAGTGATTCAACGCAGCTGCCCATTCGATCCCTTCACAGCGTGTATTTGCGGTCTGACCGTGTCAACAGTTTTATCAACATTAACTCTGGCCTGTGAACCTGGGTCTTTTTTTCCGTAATCCTGAAAGTAGGGGGTGTCTAACCTAAAGAACAGAAACGTTTTTTCCTTGTCAAATGTAGGCGAGAGAAATGAAGAAATGCGTACGCACGTTCTGTGAATTGCATTTTTGATTTTTTGGGCCGGCAGATGAAAAGGTGTACTGTCGGAAATAAACTACCTGCCAGAGAACAAACACCTTGAGAGCAAGAAGGTTATGGCAATGATAGATTTTCAATTCACGAGCACATGCAAACTGGTTCACCCAGGTGCCCTGCACATCGATCATTATATAAATTTCGGCGATGAAACTTCCCCTCTTGCCGAAGCCAGTCGTTATTGCTTAGACTGTAAGGAGCGCTTAATGCTTCCAAGCATTTACGCATTTCGAATTTGTTTGTGTGCTTTATAATCTCTAGATATCTTTAGAGTAAAATTTTAGAATCGCCTGAATATGCTTCATTACTTAGCATGTCGAACTGTCTGATCGATCACGCGTACAAAGAATTGCCTATTATTCTACTGAACAAAAATAAGGAATTTGTGCTGAATTCATTTATGACCGGCCAGTACCAGTACAGAGATCTGATTAATTTCGATTGCTTTCAAGCATCGTTCTTACGGGGAACGTGATTCTCTGCCAGATGGGCGCTGCTGTGTTGCGCTTTTCGCGATATCATTTCAAAGAAGTGACAAAGAATACGTGCTTGTAAATTTCATTTGGTCTTAAACTTGAGCAACAGAGATCACACTCTTTAAAATTTAATAACTTATCCCTTGTTCAATTTCACGAAGCTGTTATGCCTCGATGTACTAAGTGATAGTAAGCTTTCGACTTAAATGCGTTTTTTCTGTGGTATTCAGGGACCGTGAGCTGCAAAGAAATTTTGCAATTACTTTTCAAATGACTCTTTGTAAAAAAACAAAAACCTGATGCATGAGCTAGGGTTAATGCACAGGCATTCGGTCTTTATGGCATTGTACAGAGATACTGCTAACGTTTCACCACAGGATGCCGCCTCATCTCGAACTAGTATTCTGAAATTGTATAATCAAATTAAATTTTTCCCTGAGCCGGCCGTATTATGAACAGATAAAAAAATGTATATAAGGGCTTCTGTTCTTGTCAACAATGACTGATAGCACATTATAGTAAGTTTTTGGCATGTTCATTTCTAACAGCAGCTTAGAACTGTAATCTATTTAAAATATAACTGATTAATACATTATGCTAAGTTATTGACGTCTTCGTTAATGGAAGTACATTAGAACAGTAATCAATTCAACATTGAAGTCGATACTCTGAGCCCTACTAAACATGCTCTCACCTTCATTGTCGAGTTGGTGCGTGCCTCCCGAAGTGCGTCTTGCCTGTAGCTCGGGCTCTCGGCTCCTTGGCTGGGCACAGCGGTCTTCGGAGTGGACTGACTCCCATGCCAGCAGCAGTTCGCTTCTTATAGAAGACTTGAAGGGCGCGTCATAGCGACGTTAGCGAGAAACGAAAGAATGCGAGCACGCCGGAAGTGACGCATCGACGACATTCGGCGAGCTGGTTGTCGTCGTTATAGTTTGCCTTTCTCCGGAATGCACCGGGAGAATTAAGACAAGAGAAATGGAACTACTGATCCCTCAGTCCGGGACTTCCAGTTTCGGCCGGTTCCCCGAAAATTGCGTCACTTCCGCGTCACGCAACTGCGCGGTTCTCCCCTTCGACGGCGGAAGCCTCCCGAGTCCCAACCTGTATTACAATGCACATTCGTTTTACCCTTCTTTTTTAACGCAGGATGTACCGTGTGTTTCACCTAAGATGCTCTGCCATTTTTATAGGTGTTCTGGATTTAGAATAACGCGTTTTTTGAGCATGGGATAGTCAGCGCTGTGGTACATCACAATGCAGCGAAAACGTGCTAACAGTAGAGGGACCAACACTGAATAGTTCACTTATGGAATATTACTGTTAGTCTCCTTAGTTTCATTATGCTAAGACTCATTTTCTTCCATTTTACCCACCTACCTAAATTTTACCACCTACGGGTGGTAACATTATGCCATTGCCCTCGGGCCTTTTCATTTATTTTCAAATTGGATTAAGCCTGTTGTACATCAGTGGTGCAGGCAGGGGCTTATTATTTTTTATTCTTTTTAGGTTGCCCTATCCTAAAATATACATTTTAGTCTCCTTGTTTACTGAGAGGCTTGCAGCCCACACATTTAATATGCATATCAGTTTTTAGAATTTAGGAAACGCTGTTACCTTCGGCGCTGTGGCTCAACTAATTTTGGCTTTAACGATAGGTTACGTGCACCAGAGGTGTTGCTTTTCCAGAAAGCCTTTCGAAAGCGCATGTACTTTGGTGCGATTTACGCAAATCTAATGGCGCCACAGCGTCATTTGCTCACATTTTAACAGTGTGACGTAGACAAGGGGTAAAGTTTTCTAAAGAAAGTCCACGTGTAGCTGCCATTGAAACTCTTCGCCCAGTATAAGTCCTAAGAATGTGACATGAGTAAATATTTGAATAAAAGAGGTTGGAATGTGACGATCCATGTAATATATTGGTAGCCGCCTGCGTGACGGGCTAAATAGAATGGATTCCATCCTAACATAATTAAGAGGCAGCTTATTACTGAGAAACCAATCAAAGAAGGGTTTCAGTTCTAGGTCAGAAACTTTAACATCTTCACAGGATTAGTTAACGCAGGCAAATCTAGTGTAGTCATCATACATAAATGCCGTAAAGTTATCCAATGCATCCGGGAAATAATTACCGTATATAGGGAATAGGAAATAGGCAAAAGGCACCCTGGCATCTCTGAGGCACCCCAGAACCAAGCATGCTATACTCTGATTGTGCATGCCGGAATTCAAAATTCAAGCGCGCGCACTTCCCCGAAAAACCACACCATTCTAACTTGCGCAGTAATTTGTAGTGGTTCACGCAATCAAAAGCCTTTTTAATGCGGAAGAGGGATGCCAGTAAAAGACTGTGGTCGTTCTATGCCTCACTTGCAAGGTTGCAAATTGAGCGAACCACAATATTAGTTGATGATTACTTCTAAATTCACGCTGACATGCAGATAATATCGCTTCGCGTTCCAAAAGAGTAATTACGGTGGTCACTAAAAGTTTTTCATATAGTGTGCCTATATTCAGCAATTCTGGCCAGAAGCATTTTTGAGCGGGAAACCTTTTATGAATGCAATTTTTTTTTCATATTATGTAAGATTTCACTATAACAGTCAATATATCTGCAGATCACCCGACGGCAGTCCTGTATTTTTTTTATATATTCACGTTTTCGCTATCGTCAAAAGCGTTCCCCATTGGTTTTCTATGGCAATCTTCACTGTTCGATGCTATCGATGGAAATGTTTCAAATGAAAGATTTTGCCACATACCATAATAATGGACCATTACCTTCAATATTTTCATAAAAGTACCTTATAATTTTCTATTTTTCAAAATTTTTGCCCGAGAAAGCTGGACTTCAGTGCAGCTAAGGATGGAAGCGGGACAGTTATATTCAATAATCTTCTGTTCTCGATTTTTACATAGAATTACATTAAGGAATAACTTCAGCTAATTTTAGAGGATCTGCGTATGTTGCCTCGTAAAAGCCTGAATAAATGACTAAGCCTGCAGAACGGCTGAGAGATCAATATATTCTTTTAGTACAAAAGGAGATACCTCTAACAGCCCAGCACAGTGCTTCTCTTGCGTAACATTAACTACTGTAACAGTTTCAGGCGCGGTTGCATCAATAAACCCAAGAAATGCAGCAACAGAAGGCGAGTACTTTGGACTGCAATCAGTAGGGCATGTGTTGACCTATTTCTGGAAAATAAATATTAAAGATATAACAAGCGATTTTAGTGTTATTCTTCGAAATTCAAAATCAGGCACGCAAAAACGATCAGCTGTGGGCTTAATAACGCAGTTAATTATTCACCATGTTAACTTTAAGTCAATGGAATATTTGGCTAATAAGCGAGAATAATATTACTCTAACTGCTTCTAGTGCGCTCGAAACTTTATTTCCCGCGAGTAGGTATTGATTTCCATAGTGCTTGCTCAGTTTTTGTGTTTTAGTTTTGTGTGCACGAAATGCTTCTTTTTTTATCAGTATTAGAACTGTTACGATCCCTTAAGGATATATGGCAGTGCTGCAGCACTTTTTGCAATGTGTTTTTTGTGAATTAGAAATTGCAATCATTACAATATTCCTAAATCTGTTGTATTGAAGGTTTACGCTCTCTGGACGTGAAAATCGTAAATTTTAATCCTACAGACGCTGCTTTAAAGAAATAAAGTTAACATCTTTGTAAACGTTTCTTGAGGCATCCTTAGTACTAACACTAGATGGATAAAGGAGACCACTCGGGAAATGATCACGTACGCGATAGTCGCATGTGCCACACCAGCTAAGATCTGTGTCGAACATATGCACTATGAAGTCCATTATTTATAATGTCGTTAAAGGGATTGAAGAACATCATGATGCCCGCAGCCTTCCAGTAAGTTAGAGTACTCATTTCCACTACTACCTTTCATTGCACCAATGTTAAAGGTTTCAGCAATGACTGTTTTCATGTGTGGGCTATAAAGCGATGTAAGCAGACATTCGAAATGAAGGATAAATATTGCATGTTCCTATTCAGAGCACAATATATTACTCTTGATAAAACATCTCAACACTTTATACGACGAGTATATAAGAGTCACTATTAAAGGTGCAAGGCAACTCAGCAAAATACAGCGTCAGCGTCATTGATATGGCCTCCCGAGTCCTAGCATACATTTTAGTGGGCACTCATTTTACCCATCTTCCTTAACGAAGAGTTCACAAAGGACTACACCTCAAACTAGATCGTTTCACAAATTTTGAGCACAAATTTCACAAATCCCTCGCATCTTGAGCCTTCATAATTAAACGAAGAAATGCACTCAGAAAGACGTACTTAACGTCAAACCTTACGACTGTCAAAATAGGTATTCACGTAGTGAATGTGCTCTGCATTACTTTGGCCGAGTAATTAAAACGTGGTGCTTGTGGCGAAAATGCCCGTCCCGAGACCTTAGTGATAGAAATGAACAGCGCGAATAAGCACAGGGACACAAGGACACATGAATCATCATGAATCACGAGCATGCCCAGACGGCCACCTTAGCGAGACCTTAGGTAATTGTTCAATAACCACCGTAATAATCATATCATTTATCATCCTCTTTATAATTTTTGTCTCTAGCGACTGGCCCGAATGAAGTGCATTGTACAGAGTCGTCTTGAACGCAAGCGAATCTGACAGCAAGTTTTGCAATGATAAACCTGTCAGTCCTACAGCCTAAATGGCTGGGAATCATGGGGTGTACTTACTATGCCCATACGTCGATTCATTTACGAGAACTGCGCCTAAAACGGGTACACCGAGAGGTCTTCAATAATACCTCTTTTTCAGCGACAGCAGCGAAATTTCTCGCCACATACTCGATTAGTGGTGACGCAATAATCTAAAATAGAAATTTGGAGTATTACTATCTTATGGTATGAAAAATGCGTAGACTTATAAAAGCGGTTTTTGCACGTAATGTGTCACCGATACGACCTTCTTGTGTTAAGAAATAAAAAAAAATTGTGATGACTTATAGAAGCTGTTTTCAAGTATTGTTGCACCGATGCGACTTTCTTGTGTTTAGAAATAAAAACTTTGAGGTTGTGCTGTGCCTTGTGAGTCAGGTGATGAGTGTGTGAGAGAGAAAGAGAGAGGAGGCGAAGTAAGGGTGAGACATGAAGGCCAGGCGGAAATGCCCGGTTGGCTACAATGCACTTCAGGAGGAAAATAAAGGAAGGAAAAAAGAAAGAGTCAAGAAAAACAAAGAACGCCAACAAGATTATTCATAGGCGGGCTTTCATACCTGCGACACTTCAGTAACTAAGCAGCGCTTGGATGGAATTCTGTGCGCATGAAAGTTGAAGCCAACATCGAACGGGATACTCGCCCATGCAATCTCACATTTCTTGAAGGACGCTGCGGTATTCAAAGTACTATCTTCCGCTTACACAGTCCCGCTTCACCAAATGGTTTAATGATCGGGTGAACTAGCGTAGTCTGAAATCACAGTTGCTTGAAGATAAGTATTTTTGGACCATGGTTCATTCCGAGATATAGGTCCAAAGGGTTCAAGTAGTCCCCCCCCCCCCTACTCTCCAAAACAAGGCAAAGACACGATGCAAGTAAATCAGGCGAAAACCGACACAGACATACCGGACCTATCTTAGTGTTTTCGATCTGAGCTAACAGAGGTCCCAATATAGACACCCAATAGCCTTTCGGTCAAAGGCCTCTGAGCCAAAGACCTTTAGGGAAAAAGCGCTTGGGATAAAGGGCTTCACCCTAAATGGCTTTGACTTATAGCGCTGAAACCTAAAGGTCTTTGCCGCAAACGACTTTAGTTAATGGCCTTCTCTCTAATTGCCTTTGATAGATTATAACTGTTACAAACTAGTACTAACTAGTAAACGAATATAGTTAACTAGTAGCCCGCGATGACACAAACGCTTTCGCATTTGCAGTACGTAAGTAGTCTTAAGTGGTTTCCAGAAAAGGGTTGTATAGCGCCGAAAAAGACAACACATAGCAAGCGAGACGGGACGGATGTGGATGGATAGCAAACGAGACGGATATGTTGGTTTTTTTCGGCGCTACAACCCTTTTCTGGAAACATGCACCAACTAGCCCCCCAACAAGTATTACTCAGTCTTAGGTGGCCTCCGTAATTTTTTACTGGAGCCATTTAGCGCGATAGTTTCAATGTAGTGCGCAAAAATTCACAGCAGCCAGCAAGTATGTCTAAGCTGTGAATTGCATAATGTGCAGTTTTTAAGTCCGAAGGAAATGTCACCGTTTCGCATTGTGTGTATTGTTTAGTCGCGAAAACCGTGGCACTGAGTTTTGGGGCTTTGTCGGCAGTAAGCCAGTTGTCCACGTGCTACAAGTTTCATTTGGAGAGGAGTCTGGGTCTAACAGTTTAATACTGGCTTTTCGTGACAAAAAGAACATTTAAGAAAGTCAACTTACTCAGCGGTCATCACGACCAACTGAATCTGGCCTGCAGTAACTCAGAATTCATCGAGGGCCGAACATGTGTTCCCTAAGGAGTGAGTCACCGGTGCCCCGCTTGGAGAACAAAAGGTTGTGTGAAACTCTGAGCCTACACTTCCGATAGCAAAGAAAGTACACCGTAATGGTGGGAAATGTCTTGGAACCGGAAGTAAAAGGGAAGGACAGCGTTAAGTAGAACTCTGGACAATTTAAATTGGCCTTTATCGATACATTTGCGCATTTCAACAACAAAGACGCTGTTTTCACTGAAAACGAAGCCTTTTTGCTATACAAAAGGCTAAAAATCAAAGGCGTCGCTTTCATCAGCCGAGTTAGCAAGTATAAGCTAGGATACACAGACAATTTTCTAGCGGCGCATTCCTGAGGCTACGGCACACCGCCATGCACTTCAAACAATTAAAAATGCTTTTGAATTGATTTTTGAGGAAATGAAGCGACGCAGTAACTGTCTCACTTACCTCGATGGGCATCCGAATCGCGCCGTAAGGGAAGGGATAAAGGAGGGAGCGAAAGAAGAAAGGAAGAAAGAGGTGCCGTAATGGAAGGCTCATGAATAATTTCGACCACTTGGAGATCTAACGTCCACTGACATCGACAAACATTTGTAATAATAATAGTTATTGGTTTTTTGGGAAAGGAAATTGCGCACTCTCTGTCTCATATATCGTTGGACACATGAACCACGCCGTAAGGGAAAGGAAAAAGGAAGGAGTGAAAGAAGAAAGGAAGAAAGAGGTGCCGACAGAAATTTAGGCGAGACCGCCAAACAACTATCACGAAGTCCTTTTTGGTGTAGATGACACAATTTTGAGTTAAGGACCCGCAATGTGTTTAAATGCAATTTTCTTCAGTAATAATTGCGTTTTTTGCTGCCATGCAGACATCGTCATACTCTAAAATATTCAGAGAAACGAAGTTCAATGAAGAAAAAATCACTGGGTAGAGCTATTTGCAGTGTACCACTCGAAGCACTTTTTTTGTGCGTGCCAACTGCTGGTATAAAGATCACGACAGAACGTTAGTGTTTTGTTGAGAAAGGTTGCTGTGTTAATGTGCAAGGCAACTTTCAAAGAATGTTTATCAAAGCACTTTATGGGGCGAAAGAACGTAACATCATTCCTTGCTGTCAAAAACTTCCTTGTTTGGTATTCTTGATGCAGTAAGCTGCTGCGGTAAGCGTCAGTCACATATTAATATACGCTGTTAAAAGTCCGCATATTTCTTCGTATGAAAAGGGGGGGGGGGGCTGTTGCCTGTTAGAAGAAAAAAAATCTGCATGGACGACATTTCAGGACACTGAGAACCATTATTTTGGAAAACACGTTTTATTGAACCGTTCTCTTAGATGTCTTCTGGGAGCTGCCTGAAAACAAGAGCGCCCCAACGGACAGCTGTGAAGGCTCTGGAAAGACAAAAAAATAAGGAATTTACATGATTGTTTTTATGATGAGCGGGTCAAAGGTACAAAGTGGTTTCAAAAATTATTGTTTCTGAAGTTTAAACGTAAACTTAACGCACGTAAATAACTAAGCGTCGCACGCGCGTATCCTCAATTCTAAACTGTATTCGAGAAGAAAAATAACTTGTATCCAAAGTTGCAAAATTTTACGCTCGCATATTTTACATGTTCAATTCAATACTAGCCAGTCATCAGCCAATTCAACTCCTCCGTCTGCACTGAGGCCAAAGTCCCTGATATGTATGATTCGTATGCTTTGAACACTATGAAGTGAATACCGATGGCGTCATGTCCTGTATTTCTAGCCAAAACACTCTAAACTACGGCATTTTCACATATCCTCTTACAAAGACACTATATCCATAAAGTGAGCGTTTCCGTACATGCTACCACTTCATTTCGGCATGTCCATTACATGACAATGTCTCTAAACACCCAACCAAACCAATATGCGCTTACCTCTAGCCGAGGTAACCGACTCCACCATAGCCAGCTCCGCCAGCACCTCCGAAAGACGACTTGCCGAAGCCACCCTGGTATCCGCCAGCACCGCCTCCGAAGCCAGCCGAGCCCTGCTTGAGGCCAGAGCCGAAGGTCTTGCTGTCACTGGCCGAGAATCCAGAGGTGTGGCTGTAACCCTGGTTGTTGTTGTAGGCGTTCACTTTCTTGGCGGCGGAACCAGCAGCGAAGCCTGCAGATCCCTGGTTGAGCCCTGAAGCGCCGCCCTGGTACCCTCCCTGGTGGCCGCCGGCCGAAGATCCATAGCCGGACTGGTAACCGCCACCGTATCCTCCGAGGCCGCCACCGTAACCGAGACCGCCTCCGTATCCGAGACCCCCATAACCGATGCGACCGTATCTCAGACCGCCATAACCGAGACCGCCATATCCGGCACCACCAAATCCAAGACCGCCGTATCCCAGGCGACCATATCCAAGACCACCGCTGCCAAGACCACCATATCCGAGGCCACCGCTGCCGAGACCACCATATCCGAGACCGCCTGCTCCAGCGAGTCCAGTGCCAACGACTCCAGGACCGGCAAGACCAGCTCCACCGTAACCGGCACCGCCAACGACTCCGAGTCCACCGCCAAGTCCAGCAGCTCCGAGACCAGCGCCTCCTAGCCCAACGCCTCCAAGACCAGCGCCAACAAGACCGGGCCCTACTCCGGCGCCGTAGCCGCCGACTCCGAGACCAGCGCCGAGGATCCCTCCACGTCCTTCGACGTCCTTGTCCTTCTTGGCAGCCTCTTCAGCGAAGACGCTGCACGCCACAAGGGCGCAGACAGCAGCAGCTGTGAAGAACTGCGAAGAAAACGAGATGAAAGGAATGTTAGATGTTGCCATGGCGAGCACTGCAGCTGTGGAACGCTTGAACTTTTGTCACAGATACGTCTTAGGGAATGGTGCAAAAAATAATAAACTCTGGCACACTAGGCCAGCTGATCCGCTGACTGGATAGCTTTAAGGGGCCGTGGATATCTTGAGTGCAGCAGCGCGTTTTACTGCACGCATACAGAAGTTTTTGCTCAGGAGAGATGGCTCGTAAGGCAAAAAATTAAGTATAGTGTACCAAACCCACTAGTAAGGCAGATGAGCGCGAAATGTCACGTAGAACAAGCGTACGGGATTAAGACTTGCATTCAAAATGGAATTTACAAAGGAGGTAATGTATATATGCGTGTATTTGTGGTCTGACCGTGTCAACAGTTTTATCAACATTAACTCTGGCCTGTGAACCTGGGTCTGTTTTTCCGTAATCCTGAAAGTAGGGGGTGTCTAACCTAGAGAACAGCAACGTTTTTTGCTTGTCAAATGTAGGCGAGAGAAATGAATAAATGCGTACGCACGTTTTATGAATTGCATTTTTGAATTTTTGTGCTGGCAGATGAAAAGGTGTAGTGTCTAAATAAGCTACCTGCCAGAGAACAAACGCCTTGAGAACAAGGAGGTTATGGCAGTGATAGATTCTCAGTTCACGAGCACATGCAAACTGGTTCACCCAGGTGCCCTGTACATTGATCATTATATAAATTTCGGCGATGAAACTTCCCCTCTTGCCGAAGCCAGTCGTGATTGCTTAGACTGTAAGAAGCGCTTAATGCTGCCAAGCATTTACGCATTTCGAATTTGTTCGTGTGCTTTAAAATCTCTAGATATCCTTAGAGTAAAATTTCAGAATCGCCTGAATATGCTTCATTACTTAGCATGTCGAACTGTCTGATCGATCACGCGTACAAAGAATTGCCTATTATTCTACTGAACAAAAATAAGGAATTTGTGCTGAATTCATTTATGACCGGCCAGTACTTGTACAGAGATCTGATTAATTTCAGTTGCTTTCAAGCATCGCTCTTACGGGGAACGTGATTCTCTTAACGTGCACTGACATCGCACAGCACAAAAACACCCAGGCGCCCGTGTGCTGTGCGATGTCAGTGCACGTTAAAGATCCCCAGGTGGTCGAAATTATTCCGGAGCCCTCCACTAGGGCACCTCTTTCTTCCTTTCTTCTTTCACTCCCTCCTTTATCCCTTCCCTTACGGCGCGGTTCAGGTGTCAAACGATATATGAGACAGATACTGCGCCATTTCCTTTCCCCCAAAAACCAATTATTATTATTATTGCCAGGTGTGCGCTGCTGTGTTGCGATTTTCGCGATATCATTTCAAAGAAGTGACATAGAATACGTGCTAGTAAATTTCATTGGGTCTTAAACTTGAGCAACAGAGATCACACTCTTTAAAATTTATTAACTTATCCCTTGTTCAATTTCACGAAGCTGTTACTGCCTCGATGTATAAAGGGATAGTATGCTTTCGACTTAAATGCGTTTTTTCTGTGGTATTTAGGGACCGTGAGCTGCAAAGAAATTTTGCAATTACTTTTCAAATGACTCTTAGTAAAAAAAAAAAGAAACCTGATGCATAAGTTATAGGGTTAATACACAGGCATTCGGTCTTTATAGCAGGGTACACATATATTTCTAACGTTTCACCACAGGATGCCGCCTCATCTCAAACTAGTATTCTGAAATTCTCTCTGCCTAATAATAATAATAATAATTGGTTTTGGGGGAAAGGAAATGGCGCAGTATCTGTCTCATATATCGTTGGACACCTGAACCGCGCCGTAAGGGAAGTGATAAAGGAGGGAGTGAAAGTAAGGAAGAAGAGGTGCCGGAGTGGAGGGCTCCGGAATAATTTCGACCACCTGGAGATCTTTAACGTGCACTGACATCGCACAGCACACGGGCGCCTTCGCGTTTTTCCTCCATAAAAACGCAGCCGTCGCGGTCGGGTTCGAACCCGGGAACTCCGGATCAGTAGTCGAGCGCCCTAACCACTGAGCCACCGCGGCGGGTCTGCCTAATCAAAATTAAATTTCTCCCTGAGCCTGCCGTGTTATGACCAGATTAAAAAATATATATAAGGACTTCTGATCATGTCAGCAATAACTGATAGCATATTATAGTAAGTTTTCAGCATGTTCGTTTCGAACAGTAGCTTAGAATAGTAATCCATTGAAAATATATCTGATAATACATTATGCTAAGTTATTGACAGCTTCGTTAATAAAAGTACATTAGAACAGTAATCAATTCAACATTGAAGTCGGTACTCTGAGCCTTACTAAACATGCTCTCACCTTCATTGTCGAGTTGGTGCGTGCCTCCCGAAGTGCGTCTCTCCTGTAGCTCCGACTCTGGGCTCCTTGGCTGGACACAGCGGTTTTCGGAGTGGACTGACTCCCATGCCAGCAGCAGTTCGCTTCTTATAGAGAACCTGAAGGGCGCGTCATAGCGACGTTAGCGAGAAACGAAAGAATGCGAGCACGCAGGAAGTGATGCATCGACGACATTCGGCGAGCTGGTTGTCGTCGTTATAGTTTGCCTTTCTCCGGAATGCACCGGGAGAAGCAAGACAAGAGAAATGGAACTACTGATCCCTCAATCCGGGACTTTCAGTGTCGACGCGTTCCCCGAAAATTGCGTCACTTCCGCGTCACGCTCCTGAGCGGTTCTCCCCTTCAACGGCAGAAGCCTCCCGAGTCCCAACCTGTATTACAATGCGAATTCGTTTTACCCATCTTTGTGAACGCAGAATGTGCCGGGTGTTTCGCCTAAGATGTTCTGCAAATTTTATAGGTCTTTTGGAGTTAGTAGAACGCGTTTTTTCAGCATGGGATTGTCAGCGGTGTGGTACATCAGAATGCAGCTAAAACGTGCTGACGGCAGACTGATTAACTAACACTAAATAGTTCCCTTATGGACTATTACTGTTAGTCTCCTCAGTCTCATTATGCTAAGACTCATTTTTTTTTTCCATTTTCCACACCTACCTAAATTTTACCACCTACGGGTGGTAAAATATGCCATTGCCCTCGGGCCTGTTCATTTATTTTCAAATTCGATAAAGCCTGTGGTACTTCAGTGGTGCAGGCAGGGGCTTATTATTTTTTATTCTTTTTAGGTTGCCCCATCCTAATATATATATTTTAGTCTCCTTGTTTACTGAGAGGCTTGCAGCCTACACATTTAATATGCATATCAGTTTTTAGAGTTTAAGAAAACGCTGTTACCTTCGGCGCTGTGGCTCAACTAATTTTGGCTTTAACCATAAGTTACGTGCACCAGAGGTATTGCTTTGCCAGAAAGCCTTTCGAAAGTGCATGTACTTTGGTGCGATTTAAGCAAATTTAATGGGACCACAATTTGCTCACATTTTAACAGTGTGACGTAGAGAAGGGGTAATGTTTTCGAAAGAAAGTCGACGTGTAGCTGCCATTGAAACTATTCGCCCAGTATAAGTTCTAAGAATGTGACATGAGTAAATATTTTAAGAAAAGAGGTTGGAATGTGACGATCCATGTAATATATTGGTAGCCGCCTGCGTGACGGGCTAAATACAATGGATTTCATCGTAGCCTAATTAAGAGGCAGCTTATTACTGAGAAACCAATCAAAGAAGGGTTTCAGTTCTAGGTCAGAAACTTTAACATCTTCACAGGATTAGTTAACGCAGGCAAATCTAGTGTAGTCATCATACATAAATGCCGTAAAGTTATCCAACGCGTTCGGGAAATAATTACCGTATATAGGAAATAAGAAATAGGCTAAAGGCACCCTGGCATCTCTGAGGCACCCCAGAACCAAGCATGCTATACTCTGATTTTGCATGCCGGAATTCAAAATTCAAGCGAGCGCACTTCCCCGAAAAACCACACCATTCTAATTTGCACAGTAATTTGTAATGGTTCACGCAATCAAAAGCCTTTTTAATGCGCAAAAGTGCAACCTGTAAAAGACTGTGGCCGTTCTATGCCTCACTTACAAGGTTGCAAATTGAGCGAACCACAATATTCGTTGATGATTACTTCTAAATTCACGCTGACATGCAGATAGTATCACTTCGCGTTTTAAAAGAGTAATTACGGTGGTCACTAAAAGTTTTTCATATAGTGTGCCTATATTCAGCAATTCTGGCCAGAAGCATTTTTGAGCGGGAAACCTTTTATGAATGCAATTTTTTTCATATTATGTAAGATTTCACTATAACAGTCAATATATCTGCAGATCACCCGACGGCAGTCCTGTATTTTTTTTTCTATTCACGTTTTTGCTATCGTCAAAAGCGTTCCCCATTGGTTTTTTATGGCAATCTTCACTGTTCGATGCGGCCTATGGAAATGTTTCAAATGAAAGATTTTGCTACATACCAGAATAATGGACCATTACCTTCAATATTTTCATAAAAGTGTCTTATAGTTTTCTATTTTTCAAAAATTTTTCCCGAGAAAGCTGGACTTCAGTGCAGCGAAGGATGGGAACTCGACAGTTATGTTCAATAATTTTCTGTTCTCTATTTTTACATAGAGTTGCACAAAGGAAGAACTTCAGCTAATTTTAGAGGGCCTGCGTATGTTGCTTCGTAAAAGCCTGATCAAATGACTTAGCCGGCAGAACGGCAGAGAGATCAATAGATTCTTTTAGTACAAAAGGAGACACCTCTAACAGCCCAGCAGTGGTTCGCTTGCGTAACATAAACAACTGTAACAATTTCAGGCGCGGTTGCATCAATCTACCCAAGAGATGCTGCAATAGAAGGAGAGTACTTTGGACTGTAATCAGTAGGGCATGCGTTGACCTATTTCAGGGAAATAGATATTAAAGATATATATATATATATATATATATATATATATATATATATATATATATATATATATATATATATATATATATATATATATATATATATATATATATATATATATATATATATATATATATATATATAGTGAAAACTTGCACAGTGAAAAGGTCACAACTGGTTTGATTATCTAGATTTATTCACCAACGGTTTCAGACGGTGGACCGTCCTTCATCAGGGTTTTAAGTCGAATATATATATATATATATATATATATATATATATATATATATATATATATATATATATATATATATATACACACATTAACAAGCGATTTTAGTGTTATTCTTCGAAGGTCAAAATCAGGCACGCAAAATTGGCCAGCTGTGGGCTTAATAACGCAGTTAATTATTCACCATGTGAACTTTAAGTCATTGGAATATTTGGCTAATAAGCGAGAATAATATTACTCTAACTGCTTATAATGCACTCGAAACTTTATTTCCCGCAAGGAGGTACTGATTCCCATAGTGCTTGCTCAGTTTTTGTGTTTTATATTTGTATGCACGAAATGCTTATTTTTTTATCAGTGTTAGGACTTTTACGATCTCTTAAGGATATATGGCAGTGCTGCAGCACTTTCTGCAATGTGTTACTTGTGAATTAGAAATTGCAATCATTATAATATAGTTAAGCGCGTTGTATTGAAGGTTTACGCTCTCTGGACGTGTAAATCCTAAATTTGAATCCTATAGACGCTGCTTCAAAGTAATACAGTTAACATCTTTGTAAACGTTTCTTGAGTCACCCTTAGTACTAACACTAGATGGGAAAAGGAGACCACTCGGAAAATGATCACGTACGCGATAGTCGCATGTGCCCCACCAGCTAAGATCTGTGTCGAACATGTGCATTATGAAGTCCATTATTTATAAAGTCGTCAAAGGGTTTGAAGAACATCATGATGCCCGCAGCCTTCCAGTAAGTTAGAGTACTCATTTCCACTACTACCTTTCATTGCACCAATGTTAAAGGTTTCAGCAATGACTGTTTTCATGTGTGGGCTATAAAGCGATGTAAGCAGACATTCGAAATGAAGGATAAATATTGCATGTTCCTATTCAGAGCACAATATATTACTCTTGATAAAACATCTTAACACTTTATACGACGAGTATATAAGAGTCACTATTAAAGGTGCAAGGCAACTCAGCAAAATACAGCGTCAGTGTCATTGATATGGCCTGCCGAGACCTAGCCTACATTTTAGTGGACACTCGTTTTACACATCTTCCTTAACGAAGAATGCACAAAGGACTACTCCTCAAAGTAGATCGTTTCACAAATTTTGACCACAAATTTCACAAATCCCTCGCACCTTGAACCTTCATAATTAAACGAAGAAATGCACCCCGAAAGACGTAGTTAACGTTCAACCTTACGACTGTCAAAATAAATTTTCGCGTAGTGAATGTGCTCTGCATTACTTAGGCCGAGTAATTAAAACGTAGTGCTTGTGGCGAAAATGCGCGTCCCGAGACCTTAGTGATAGAAATGTACAGCGCAAATAAAGACGAGGACACAAGGACACATGAATCATCATGAATCACGAGCATGCCCAGACTGCCACCTTAGCGAGACCTTAGGCAGTTGTTCAATAACCGCCGTAATAATCTCATCATTTATCATCCTCTAAAGTTATAATTTTTGTCTCTCTCGACTGGCCCGAATGAAGTGCATTGTACAGAGTTGTACTGAACGCAAGTGAACCTGACAGCAAGTTTTGTAGTGATAAACCTGTCAGTCCTACAGCCTAAATGGCCGGGGATCATGGGGTGTGCTTACTATGCTCATACGTCGATTAATTTACGAGAACTGCGCCTAAAATGGGTACACCGAGAGGTCTTTCGTAATACCTCTTTTTCACAGTCATCAGCGAAATTTCTCGCCGCGTACTCGACTAGTGGTGACGCAATACTCTAAAATAGATATTTAGAGTATTACTATCTTATAGTATGAAAAATGCGTAGACTTATAAAAGCGGTTTTTGCACGTAATGTGTCACTGATACGACCTTCTTGTGTTTAGAAATAAAAAAAATTTGAGATGACTTATAGAAGCTGTTTTCAAGTGTTGTGTCACCGATGCGACTTTCTTGTGTTTAGAAACCCGCCGCGGTGGCTCAGTGGTTAGGGCGCTCGACTACTGATCCGGAGTTCCCGGGTTCGAACCCGACCGCGGCGGCTGCGTTTTTATGGAGGAAAAACGCTAAGGCGCCCGTGTGCTGTGCGATGTCAGTGCACGTTAAAGATCCCCAGGTGGTCGAAATTATTCAGGAGCCCTCCACTACGGTACCTAATTCTTCCTTTCTTCTTTCACTCCCTCTCTTATCCCTTCCCTTACGGCGTGGTTCAGCTGTCCAACGATATATGAGGCAGATACTGCGCCATTTCCTTTCCCCAAAAAAACCAATTATTATTATTATTGTGTTTAGAAATAGAAACTTTGAGATTGTGCTGCGCCTTGTGAGTCAGGTAATGAGTGTATGAGAGAGAAAGAGAGAGGAGGCGAAGTAAGGGTGAGACATGAAGGCCAGGCGGAAATGCCCGGTTGGCTACAATACACTTGAGGAGAAAAATAAAGGAAGGAAAAAGAAAGAGTCAAGGAAAGCAAAGAACGCCAACAAGATTATTCATAGGCAGGTTTTCATCCCTGCGACACTTCAGTAGCTAAGCAGCGCTTGGATGGAAATCTGTGCGCATGAATGTTGAAGCCACGACCGAACGCGATACTCGCCCATGGAATCTCACATTTCTTGAAGGACGCTGCGGTATTCAAAGTACTGCCTTCAGCTTACACAGTCCCGCTTCACCAAATGGTTTAATGATCGGGTGAACTAGCGTAGTTTGAAATCACAGTTGCTTGAAAATAAGTATTTTTGGACCATGGTTCATTCCGAGATATAGGTCCAAAAATTTCAAGTAGTCCCTACCCCCCCCACCCCCCCCCCCACCCCCCCACACACACTCTCCAAAACAAGGCAAAGACACGATGAAAGTAAATCATGCGAAAACCGACACAGACATACCGGACATATCTGAGTGTTTTCGATCTGAGTTTACAAAGGTCCCAATATAAACACCCAATATCCTTTCGGTCGAAGACCTCTGATCCGCAGACCTTTAGGGGAAAAGCGCTTGGGATAAAGGGCTTCACCCTAAATGGCTTTGACTTAAAGCGCTGAAACCTAAAGGTCTTTGCCGCGAACGACTTTAGTTAATGGCCTTCTCTCTAATTGCCTTTGATAGATTATAACTTTGTTACAAACTATTACTAACTAGTTAACAAATGTAGTTAACTAGTAGCCCGCGATGACACAAACGCTTTCGCATTTGCAGCACGTAAGTAGTCTTAAGTGCCCTCCGTAATTTTTTACTGCAGCCATTTAGCGCGATAGTTTCCATGTTGTGCGCAAATATTCACAGCATCCAGCAAGTATGTCTAAGCTATGAATTGCATAATGTGCAGTTTTTAAGTCCGAAGGAAATGTCACCATTTAGCATTATGTCTACTGTTTAGTCGCGAAAACCGCGGCAGTGAGTTTTGGGGCTTTGTCGGCAGTAAGCCATTTATCCAGGTGCTACAAGTTTCTTTTGGAGAGGAGTCTGGGTCTAACAGTTTAATACTGGCTTTTCGTGACAAAAAGAACATTCAAGAAAGTCAACTTACAGAGCTGTCATCACGACCAACTGAGTGTGGTCTGCAGCAACTCAGAATTCATCGAGGGCCGAACATGTGTTCCCTAAGGAGTCACCAGTGCCCTGCTTTGAGAACAAAAGGTTGTGTGAAACTCTGAGCCTGCCCTTATTACGGTAGCAAAGAAAGAACACCGTAAAGGCGGGAAATGTCTTGGAACCGGAAATAAAAGGGAAGGACAGTGTTAAATAGAACTCAGGACAATTTAAATTGGCCTTTATTGACACATTTGCGCATTTCAACAACAAAGACGCTGTTTTCACTGAAAACAAAGCCTCTTGCAATACAAAAGGCTAGAAATCAAATACAGGTGTCGCTTTCATCAGCCGAGTTAGCAAGTAAATTGAGACACACAGACACAATTTTCTAGCGGCGCATTCCTGAGGCTAGGGCTCACCGCCATGTACTTCAAACAATTAAAAAAATGTTTTTGAATTTGTTTTTGAGGAAAGGAAGTGACGCAGTAACTGTCTCACTTACCTCGATGGACATCCGAATCGCGCCGTAATGGAAGGGATAAAGGAGGGAGTGAAAGAAGAAATGAAGAAAGAGGTGCCGTATTGGAAGACTCATGAATAATTTCGACCGCCCGGGGATCTTTTAAGTGCACTGACATCGACAAACATTTATAATAGTAATAATTGGTTATGGAAAAAAAATGGCGCAGTATCTGTCTGATATATCGTTGGACCCCTGAACCGCGCCATAAGGGATAGGGATAAAGGAGGGCGTGAAAGAAGAAAGGAAGAAAGAAGTGCCAACAGACATTTAGGGGAGACCGCCAAACAATTAATAGTAAGAGTAATTGGTTTTGGGGGAAAGAAAATGGCGCACTATCTGTCTCATATATCGTTAGACACCTGAACCGCGCCGTAAGGGAAGGGATAAAGGAGGGAGTCAAAGAAGAAAGGAAGAAAGAGGTGCCGTAGTGGAGGGCTCCGGAATAATTTCGACCACCTGGGGATCTTAAACGTGCGCTGACATCGCACAGCACACGGGCGCCTTAGCGTTTTGCCTCCATAAAAACGCAGCCACCGCGGTCGATTCGAACCCGGGAACTCCGGAGCAGTAGCCAATGGGGGGGGTGCTGTTGCGTGTTCGAAGAAAAAAATCTCCGTGGATGACATTTCAGGACACTGAGAACCATTATTTCGGAAAACACGTTTTATTGAACAGTTCTCTTAGATGCCTTCTGGGAGCTGCCTGAAAACAAGAGCACCCCAACGGACAGCTGTGAAGGCTCTGGAAAGACAAAAAGAAAAGGAATTTACGAGGTTTTTTATGATGAGCGGGTCAAAGGTACAAAGTGGTCTCAAAAATTATTGTTTCTGAAGTTTAAATGCAAACTTAACGCATGTAAATAACTGCGCGCCGCACGCGCGTATCCTCAATTCTAAATTTTATTCGAGAAGAAAAATAATTTGTATCCAAAGTTGAAAAATTTTACGCTCGCCTATTCTACATGTTCAATTCAATACCAGCCAGTCCTCAGCCAATTCAACTCCTCCGTCTGCACTGAGGCCAATGTTCCTGATATGATTCATGTGCTTTGAACTCTATAAAGTGAATCCCGATGGCGTCATGCCCTGTATTTTTAGCCAAAACACTCTAAACTAAGGCACTTTCACAGATCCTCTTACAAAGACACTATATCAATAAAGTGAGCGTTTCCGTACATGCTACCACTTCATTTCGGCATGTCCATTACATGACAATGTCTCTAAACATCCAACCAAACCAATTTGCGCTTACCTCTAGCCGAGGTAACCGACTCCCCCGTAGCCAGCTCCGCCAGCACCTCCGAAAGACGACTTGCCGAAGCCACCCTGGTATCCGCCAGCACCGCCTCCGAAGCCAGCCGAGCCCTGCTTGAGGCCAGAGCCGAAGCTCTTGCTGTCGCTGGCAGAGAAACCAGAGGTGTGGCTGTAGCCCTGGTTGTTGTTGTAGGCGTTCACGTTCTTGGCGGCGGCGCCACCAGCGAAGCCTGCAGATCCCTGGTTGAGCCCTGAAGCTCCGCCCTGGTACCCTCCCTGGTGGCCACCGGCCGAAGATCCATAGCCGGACTGGTAGCCGCCACCGTATCCTCCGAGGCCGCCACCGTAACCGAGACCCCCACCGTATCCGAGACCCCCATAACCGATACGACCGTATCTCAGACCACCATAACCGAGACCACCATATCCGGCACCACCAAATCCAAGACCGCCGTATCCCAGGCGACCATATCCAAGACCACCGCTGCCAAGACCACCATATCCGAGGCCACCGCTGCCGAGACCACCATATCCGAGACCGCCTGCTCCAGCGAGTCCAGTGCCAACGACTCCAGGACCGGCAAGACCAGCTCCACCGTAACCGGCACCGCCAACGACTCCGAGTCCTCCGCCAAGCCCAGCAGCTCCGAGACCAGCGCCTCCTAGCCCAACGCCTCCAAGACCAGCGCCAACAAGACCGGGCCCTACTCCGGCGCCGTAGCCACCGACTCCGAGACCAGCGCCGAGGATCCCTCCACGTCCTTCGACGTCCTTGTCCTTCTTGGCAGCCTCTTCAGCGATGACGCTGCACGCCACAAGGGCGCAGACAGCAGCAGCTGTGATGAACTGCGAAGAAAACGAGATGAATGGAATGTTCGATGTTGCCATGGTGAGCACTGCAGCTGTGGAACGCTTGACCTTTTGCCACAAGTTTGCCTTCGGGAATGGTGGAAAAAGAAAACTCTCGCACGCTAGGCGAGCTGATCCGGCTTACTAGATGCTTCTAAAGGGACCTTGGATATGTTGAATGCAGCAGGGAGTGGTGACTGTTCACGCATAGGAAAGTTTTCGCGCAAGGCAGTTGGCTCTTTAGAAAAAAAAAAAGTGATGCTGTACCAAGCCCGCTAGTAAGACAGAGCGCGCAATGTGTTTTCGAATAAGGCGCACGTGATTTAGAGTTTTCGGAATGGAATTTATGAAAGAGGAATTTAAACTCGCTCGTGTTCGCAGTTCGAAGCGATAAACAGTTTTGTGGTAGTTTAATTTTCCTGTGAGCCTGTGTCCTTTAGTCCGTAAGCATAAAAAATGCAGGTTTCTGACAAGGAGAACAGCAACGTTTCTTTGTTGTCAAATGTATGCGAGAGAAATGCACATTCCGGCTTGTAGGTGAAGTGGCGTAGTTTCAAAAATGAGCTCGCTGCCAGAGAAGAGAGGCTTTGAGATCAAAGAGTTTACGGTAATATATTCGCAGTTCACGAGCGCATGCAAACTGTCCCGCCCAGGTGTCCTGTATAACGAGAAATATAAAATTTCACCGATGAAACCTCCCCTCTTACCGGAGCCAGCAGTGATTGCTCGGACGATAAGGAGCGCTTCATGCTGCACCACAAAATTATTTGTGCCAAATTTGTATGCATATGCTTCAATCTCTAGATATTTTTTAGAATAAAATTTCCGAGAAGGGCTTGGATTCGGGCTTCGTCACATAGCACGTTCCACACACTGATCGATTTCGCATGCGAAGAAATGCCTAATATTCTGTTGCACAAAAGCAATTGCAATCTGTGATGAAACTCATCTAGAATGGAACAGTACCAGTACCGATATTTGGTTAACTTTCATTGATTTCAACCATGGATGCGACGAATATATGGTTCTCTGCTAGATTTGTGTTGCAGAATTGCGCTTTTGCCACTATGTTCTCATTGAAGTGTTAAACAAAAAAAAACGAGCTCCAGGTTATTTTATGTCTTAAACGTGAGAAAGACAAATCTCACGCTAGGCTAAAAACGTGATGATTGGTCCATTCTAAACTCCATTAAGTAGTTACTGCCTCGATGTGTGATGTGAAAGTAAGGTTCCGACTCGTATAAAATTTTTGTGCGGTAATCAGGGAGCGATAGTCGAAAGAAATTTTGCACTGACTTTTCAAAGGAATCCTACTGAAGTACATGATGCAAATCCTAAGCTCTGTACACAGGCATGAACTCTTTGTGGCGGGATACATGGATATTGCTAATATTTCGCCATGCAGTGCCGCCTGAGCCTAATCTATAGTTTTCTGCGATTCTCATTGGAGATTGAAAATTAAAATTATTTGCTTAGTCGGTAGTATTATCCCCTATTTTAAAAATACAACACATTGTTTTCACGTTAACGACAACTCATAGCTGATTGCTGTCAGTTTTTGGCTAGGTCAAGACCAATGTAGTTTAGAATAGCAATCCACTGAACATTTGCGTTCCAGGCCCTCCACCTGGTTAAGCGTGCTCTCACCTTCATCGTCGAGTTGGTGCGTGACTCCCGAAGTGCGTCTTGCCTGTAGCTCCGACTCTCGGCTCCTTGGCTGGACACAGCGGTCTTCGGAGTGGACTGACTCCCATGCCAGCAGCAGTTCGCTTCTTATAGAGGACCTGAAGGGCGCGTCATAGCGACGTTAGCGAGAAACGAAAGAATGCGAGCACGCAGGAAGTGACGCATCGACGACATTCGGCGAGCTGGTTGTCGTCGGTATATAGTTTGCCTTTCTCCGGAATGCACCGGGAGAAGCAAGACAAGAGAAATGGAACTACTGATCCCTCAGTCCGGGACTTTCAGTGTCGACGGGTTCCCCGAAAATTGCGTCACTTCCGCGTCACGCAACTGCGCGGTTCTCCCCTTCAACGGCGGAAGCCGCTGTAACTTCTGAAGACCCAGCTTGTATTATAATGTACCTCCGTTTTACCGACCTTTTTGAACGCAGAATGCACCGGGTGTTTCGCCTGACGTGTTCTGCAATTTTTAAAAATAGGCTTGTTTGCTTAGAAGAGCGCTTTTTCGAATAGCACTGTCAGCGGTGAAGCGCATCAGTATACAGCTAAGGCGTGCTGTATACTGTAGTAGGCTGGTTAACTAATACCTAATAATTATCGTTTTAACTATTACCGTTGGTCTATTTAGTGAGAGGTGTGTGGCCCACTGAAAGTAATATTCATATCAGTGTTTAGAATTTCGAAAAAGCTGTTGCCCTCTGCGCTCTGGCCGAACGAATTTTGGCCCTTTCGAAGAGTTACCTGCACGTGCAGCGAAGAGCTCTGCCTGAAAGCTTTTCGAAAGTGCATTTATTTCTGCGCGATGTAGCCAAAATTTGTTGGGCCACAGCGCTGGTGTTAACTGTGTTTTCGAAATTAAAAAAAAACTCGTATGAATATCACTTACGGTTGGCTTCACGCCACTCTATAAATATACTAATTGTAATAATTAAAAGATTAAGCATTCAGCATTAGTTAACCAGCCTACTAGATAGCGAGTCTTAGCTGTATTTTGTTGCGCTACACCGCTGTCAGTGCTATGCCTAAGAAAGCGCGCTCTTCTAACTCAAAAAGCCTATTTTTAAAAATTGCACAACCTCTTAGGTGAAACACTGGTTTTTAAGGGCTACTCTTCAAAATATCCCGTCCGCAATTTTCCAGCACGAGTTTCATAGTTTTCTCACTTAGAACTCTGATAATGAAAAGAAAAGATACATGCCAGCAAAGTATGTTGTATTATGGTACCTACATAAAGTTCAACGCTTTGACTGTCAAAAGGAATTTGTAATAACTTAATTCGCACATGCAAAATTAGCGGCGAACATGAGCGTTCACAGCCCTTGCGCAACTAGTCAAACACCGCTCTCATTATCTCATCAACTATTATCTCTGCACTGTCGTTAGCTCTCTAGCAGTGGCCAGCGAAGCTGATCTGTTCGTGCAGCCGCAGGTTCAAATTCCATTGGCAATATTTAATTTATTATTTAAGTTCAAGGTAAAGGCTTAAGTGATCGTCCGGCTTTTTGCAGTTCTGGTCCTGAAGTAGAGCTTTCGCACTAAAAAGAGACACCGATGTGAAGGTCTCCATTGTTCCGGATGCAGCAGGAAAAAAAGAGCGATACAAATTATAAAGTTCAACTCTCCTGCCCGGTAAATCCCTCAGCGCACACAACTCCGCGGCATCCTCTTCTTCCGGCACTGGATGCACCAGGTTCTTCCCCGCTGGCCAGGAAATTGCGCAGACCTCGTCGTCCATCCGCTGCTCTGGCGTCCGGACGCGACCGACCTCCGGCGTCCTCTAATCAGTCAAGGACGGCGCTCACGTACACACTCAACTCTTACACGCAACTCGTACTGCGTGGGCAGTTTTGGAATTTGCCGTGAGAACGAGGATTTCCCCTTCTAGCACTTGTTCTTCGCTTATTTTATTTTCTCCTCAGCTCTGCTCGTTGTCTGCGAGACCTTGTTCTGCTTGGGACAACTTCTATGGAGCGTCTTTCTTGATAACTCTATGCCGTCCGTGTGCAGAGTGTGAGAAGTAAGAACAATGCGCGGGCCCTGAGAACTTTTTTTTTCTCTTCGCAAGGAACGCTGTCGGAAATGCACGCTGGAATTCTTCCTAATTTGCATTCCTCGCGGTGCTGTGCTGGGTACGGTGAACTGATTCCTCAATTTGTCTTCGGTTAGTGCTGTTCACCGTAGGCGTACTGCCTATCCGCAGCGTAAGAATTATGTGTTCTGTCGTTCTTTTAGGGGAGATAATTAAGCGAGGAATTTTCTGCGGGATATAATAACCGCCCGCATAACGCCGAAACTATTGCGTTTGCTTACGTACAGTGCTAACATTAGAGACAATGATGCGAGCTCGCACAGTGGTCTGAAGAAGAAAAAAGAACCGAAATGAAACAATACTACGAACAATGTCAAAGCGGCCTGGCGGTCACGGCAAAGATTCCGGTTTAGCTGCAATGCTACGCGGTACACGGGCGCTCCGCACAGCACTCCTGTTTCATTAAAGTCTGTCCTCCTCCTCCTCCACTCAGCACTGAGGAGCACTAACCACGCCCGCCGTCAAGCTTCACCGGTACACGCATGGAGTCATTCTGTTCCACTGAATACTGGATTCGATGACATCAACAGTTTGTAAGGAGAACTGCCCAGCTTGCATGTGGAGGGCACTGCCATCCAGAAACCAATAACTAAAGATCGAAGTCAGATCGAACCTTAACCCTGGTTATTTTTTTATGTTCAAAAGGCTTTGAAGAAAAAATTGGTTCTTGGGGAAAGGAAATGGCTCACTATCTGTCTCACAAATCGGCAGACACCTGAACCGCGCCGTAAGGGAAGGGATAAAGGAGGGAGTGAACGAAAGGAAGAAAGAGGTGCCGCAGTGGAAGGCTCCGGAATAATTCAGACCACCCGGAGATCTTTCGCGTGCTCTGACAATGCAGAGCACACGGGAGCGTTTCGCCTCCACCCGCCGCGGTGGCTCAGTGGTACGGGCGCGCTCGGCTACTGATCCGGAGTTCCCGGGTTCGAACCCCACCGCGGCGGCTGCGCTTTTATGGAGGAAAAACGCTAAGGCGCCTGTGTGCTCTGCGATGTCAGTGCACGTTAAAGATCCCCAGGTAGTCAAAATTATTCCGGAGCTCTTCACTGCGGCATCTCTTTCGTTTCTTTCACTCCCTCCGTTATCCCTTCCCTTAGGGCGCGGCTCGGGTGTCCAACGATATATGAGACAGATACTGCGCCATTTCCTTCCCCAAAAACCAATTATTATTATTATTATTATTATTATTATTATTATTATTATTATTATTATTATTATTATTCCATCGAAACGCAGCCGCCGCGGTCGGGTTCGAACCCGATCGCGGCGGCTGCGTTTGGAGTCGGAGTATGTGGAAAGGTTCGACTGCTCTGTGAATTGAGCGTCGGGTCACATGACAGGGCGCATGACGTGGCTGTGGATGTAGAGGAGCGGCGAAGGAGCGATTCTCAAACAGAAAGACTCCGAGAGGGATTGCCCCCCGTTTCAAACATCAAATGCAACGCTGTGAAGGCTACAGAAGCAATCCGCAGAAAAAAAATAAAGAAAGGTGTATCACTGCGCTCTCTTCTGCGGCAGTGGGCTCTAATGCGTCGCTCCAGAGAGTCGGCAGGCAACGGGGTGTGCGTTGAAACTCAAATCCCGCATGGTGAAACTTTTTTTTGCACTTTTTTTTCATCGCAAGTTACATATTTCGCGTGACTTGAATGAGAAATCTCGTTTTGTTCAGATTCGCTTGAATGTTATGCCGCGGTCTGAAATGAACTGCATGCATGCACAGTCTGTTCATTTGATGCATACCGCGTTATAACGTGAGCTGTCCGAAATCCGTTCTCAATGAGCTCGCATCGGCTTTTGGTCAGCATTGGCGGTTTTCTTCCCGATTCTGCAGCATTGTGACAATACTTTTTAGATGCAAGCGGGAGATTTGTGTGAAAAGATGACGTTCATTCTTCGGGTTTAATTATTTAGCACAGTGGTACGTGAGTGCTCCGCCGTGGCCCGATTAACCAGTGGCCGTCTGCAACTTACGATTTCGCCGTTGCAAGGAACCCACTCCTTTGTGTGCCTCTCTTAAGGTACCTGGCATGTTATGAATTGTTCCGTGCAACCGGTTAGCGGCGGATCCAGTCTTCGCCAAAAGTGTCTGGGACCGACTTTGGCACTGTGCTGTTGAGTAGCCCAAAGGACTTGGCGAGAGCAAGTATTTTTTACTGATCGTAAAGTTGAGAAGGAAGACGTCTGTTAATTTAGTAAGCTGGTTTGTCATACATGAGCGCAGAAAACATATTCTAGACTTCTTAATCGCCTATTTTCTGGCTACATATATGTAACATTCTTGTGCATAGCTGCAATTCTTTTATTTTTGTAATGATATTTTTCGTTCTTAAGCAAAGTGCATTTTCCTTTGTCATTGAAAAGAGAGCTCTATAACTGGGCTATGATATGGGGCAAAAGAGCAGTATATATAAACTGATGGGTCAAATTATTTTTACACAAACCACCCCTATATGGCCTGTTTTCCCATGTTAAGTGTTAAATCTAGAACATATTCTTGATTCACACAGTGACAGAAAATAGTACTGCCTCAAGAGTTACAGATTTGTTGTCGTGCACAAATGTATATGAAGGCAATACAGAGTCAAGTCAGCTTGTCTCGATTTCCCTGCTCTCCTAGAAGAGCAGAAGCTGCTCAGGCAAAATTTTCATGCAGCCAGGGAAAAAAGAGTTCCGAGCTGTGGGAGCGTCAAGTAAGAACGCAGGAAAAGTTGTACAATGCTATGAAGAAATATTTCGAAAGAGCAAACAATAAATGAGACAGGACAATAAAGAATGAAGAATGCTGACTTTGCAGTGTTTGTGAAAAATGGCTCATTCTGAAAACAGCCAGTGGCATGCATCACAGTGCATACAAATTAAAGGACACATGCAGTGGATCCGAGGTACACCAACACGCAATCAGTCAAGTGCTCCAAAATTGGAGAAAAAAAATGTGCAGGCCATCGACCAACAATATTTAATACAACGAAAACCTGACCAATGTCTGGACAGGGTTCAAAAAGCAGTGCATTTTCAGTCAACAAAATCAAATTCCTGGGACATGTACTAACAAAGACATGACTCGAAACAAACATAATCACACTGAACTGAGCAACAGCCAGCTTGAAATCATTCGCACCCCCCAAAATTAAGGACAAAACATACAGTACTGCTTACCTCAACACTTGCACTGTAGCATTGCATAACATGTCAAAACGACCAGAGATTAACAGCAACGCAAGACAACACCAAACCAGGACTCCCTTTTCAGGATATGAAGATCAGACACGCATACATACCGTTCCCAACCCTCGCACACAAAATGAGGCCCATTCTTAGGGGTGTGTGATCGTTCTAAATTTTTGGACAGGAAATTAAATAAATTCTCGTTCAATTAGTAAAACAAACCAAACAGTACATGTTCAAAATTATTTTAAACAAATCGAATTTGCTCTCAAATTTTCAGATACTTTTCGAATAACTGACACAACGCTTGATTAAGCTCAACTGTATTTTTCTGCAATGAATCTTCCAAAAATCTGCACACATTGACAGCGTGCAACACTATTCATATTCTAACTGGAAAAAGTACTATTTGCACCCCTTACAAATTCTACTTCTATACAGACACTATTAACACAGCCACGCACCATCGCCACCTCCTCCTCCGCCATCACCACTATATCCTTCACATCCACCTCAACACCTTCACTACAATTGACTGCCTCATACAATTTGATGCTAATGAGCATGTGCTTTTACACACAAGCACACACAAGAGTGATCACAGCATGCCGATGAGTCCTCTCTCTTTCCTCGGTAGACTGATCAACACACACACATGCACAGATATTTTCACCTTTCTACCCACACACGCACAAAGGTGATCACAGCATGCCGATGAGTCATCTCTCTCTTCTCAGTAGTATGTGTATTACACATCCATTCGAAGTCAAACAAGTTCCTCGATGCCACTTAAATCTTCATCACTGAAATGAGTGCTCGACTCATCAGAAAAGGAGTTGCACGAGTCACAAATGCTGAAGACAACCGGTTCAGTTACAGCGTCAACAATCATATCGCACTGCCATGCTTCAGCCTCAACTTGCTCCACATGAACAGAATAGTTTTGCCAGTTTACCTGGCTTACAGATGCCAGCGCTTCCAGCAGGAGCTTTTCCACTTCAGCCAAAGTGAAACATTTGTTGCGAGTTGCGATGTATCCCTTCACCTGGCTCCAGACAAGTTCAATGGTATTGAACTCGCAGTGGTACGATGGTAAACGAAGCACTTCGTAGCCATGGGTAGCTGCCAGGTTGCCGATGTGTATACAAAGCTGGGTGTGTTTATCTTTGAGAAAGCTCCAGCATTTCTGCCCTCACCATGTCCTGTGACCACGGAACACCTTTGTTTATGAGCCAAAGCAGAATATCAGCTTTGCGCATAGACTTGGTAGGTGCTTTTTCAAGAGGCACGCTATGATATGGAGCATTGTCCATGACAATAATGCTATTGGCCAGAATGTTTGGCAAAAGCTAGTCGGTGAACCAGTTCTCAAAGTAGTTGCCATACATCTCAGAGTGGTAGTCAGCGTGGTCTCCCTTCTTTGCTCTGAAAAAGTCAGCAGCGTCTTGCACGAATCCTGTTGCAAAGCTCTCAGAATGTACAAAGATCAAACGGGCCCCTTTGCCCGAAGGTGCAGCCAATCCCGTTGTTAAACCTTTCAGGAAGGCGTCCCGAGATGACTTCACAGTCTTGTCCTGCCAGACGTATTCTTTTGTGTGCCCTGCCTTGACCGAAGTTTCATCTACAGGTAGATGATGCACCTGTAAATGCAAAACAACCGAGTGCACGAGTTAGTGCTTGTAAATAAACAAACACACTGCAGCATGTAAGTAGGCAACACAATGAAACAAACACACTTCTGACCACTGTCTCACAAACAGCCGCTCAAAGACAATCAAGAAAAAGCATTATATCGGATTTATTGCTCCCTTCTTCGGGCTTATATTTCGCGCCCAGGCGGCATTTGGTAGCCAGTTTTTATTCACTGTATGTTTGAATGGGGTACAGACAACATTTGAAATCTCTTCACTTGCGGCGACTGCGAACAAAAATTGCCAACGTTCGCAGCAGTAGCGTAACGTCAAAATGACGGCATTGCATGACGCTGACCGCGGGATCAACCAATTAGCAGCAGGGTTGTGGTGGCTCCGCCCCGGAAGTGTTTATTCGCACGACAAGGGATTGTAGGCTAACAATTTCCTGTAAAAATTCAGTGAATAAAATAAGCATTGTTTTATTTTGCTAAGAAACTTTATTTGAAACTCAACAACACCAAGCAAAACAAGAAGTGTTCTCAGCTTTGCAAGTAAATTTGCTTTAGCACAACCTTTTGTTACCATGAGGATGCATTGGCAGTGATTTCGCGTGAACATGGCAGCCCGAAAGAAAACAGCTGATTTATGGCTAGTTCGTTTTTTTGCGTGTCGTCTAATATTAAGGTACTTTGCAGATGTCTTAAGTGCGCAGAAAAATTTGTTTGAAGGCAGTGAATGCTGCGGACCTGCCGAGATAAACTTAGAAGGAGCGGTCGGCTCGAAAATCGACGAAGCCAACAGTGTTCTCGGTCGGCGCCTACTGTGGATGACCGAGTGACGACTCGTGTTTATTTCTCTTCAGAAAATACCAGACAACCGTGAAGCATCACACAGAAGCAACTGCTGACAAACAGGTGAAGCTGCTGATAGCTAGCAATCTCGGTGCGGGAAATGAGCCGACACAGCCTGCCTCTGTGCCAACAATCACTCTTCGGCCTCGTAACCAAGTGATGCCGCCCACATTGGGCTAAGTACTTGATGTTCCATTGGTGCTTTTGTTTGCTCCGTTCGGTTGATGTTCAGCTGCTGTATCTTTTTTTTTTTGCCTGTGCAAGATGCAGAAATTGCGATGTTGATGCTCCACTTAGTTTGTTTAGAGAGAAAGGAAGTACTTGATTTGATAACTTTGCTATTGTCACCGAGGAGAAAACAAGCTTTTTCCATTAACGTCATTTGCTGATCTTCTAACAGATCCGGGGTCAGCCAGGCAAGAAGCTGCTTGTATGGCTTAATTGCGTAAGGCTAATTGCAACAGGGCAGGAAGTTGAGCAAGTTTGTTCACGTTCGCTGGTGCATAGCGCTTGAATCCTCCACAATGAATGTGTAGAGGCAATGTACAAGTTTGCGTATGATCCAGGGCAGTGAGGTAGGTATGACAGGGCAGTGACGTGTAATATGTTATTGTATTTTGAACAGCAGGCGGAGTGATGTTGGTATTGCTGGGTTTGGTGAGGGCAGTGTTTGAAGGGCTTTAAATACTTTTACATTGCTTCTAACAACATGCACTTCCTTTCAGCTCGGAAGAACAGTTAGGTTTTTTTCTTTAATTATGGTCCATCTTATCGAGGCACCCTGTACACAGGCCACTCCAGTAGGAAAGGGAGCAACCAGTTGAAAATGACTAGGATATTAATTACTTAGAGGAAAAGTAGCTTGAAAACAGTTACACTTGTCACACATATTACGTGATAGCATAAGGAGCTTGTTGGACCATTTGGCATTGTCACCGTCTCGTCTCGTGTCATCAGGGACAAGAATTCATAGCCTTGTGTTATCGCATACCAAGCTAGGTGTCAGTCATGGGGCAATAACAGAGTGCTGAAAATTTCCCATAATGGAGCTGCCGGTATATTCTTAGAGCTGTAGAGCATTTCCAGTAACGGTGTTGCATGTTTGTTATTGTAAAATAACCTCTACTCACACACCATCTCCTCGATGATGTGTCTGTGATGTTTACACATCTTTGTCTATTAGTGAGGATGTTCTAGTCATTCAGCAGTCATTGTAGCCACTGCACCTTACAATATTTATTATGCATTGTTGTACAGCAGTCTCCTTATAGTAGGTACAGCTTTTAGCACAGAGTGAAACCCCTAGTCACATACAATCAAGCTGAAAGCTTAGCTTTGGTATTTACACATCTTATATGTGCCAAAATGTTTTCTAGTCCTGAAAATGCATTGTGTAGCCTGTACCATGCAGTATTTATTGTACAGGCATGTATGAAAGAAAACAGGCTCTTTGAACTCAATTTCTCAAAATTGGTGCAAGCAGCCATGGCTCCAGTGGGTAGACATAGTCTCCTGCATAACAAAAAATGGCGCAGTTAAGCATGTCCTTTCTCAGCGATCTCAGCAGCCTTACAGGACGCTCTGCTATACAGTAGAAGACTCATGCCAAGCAGCCCACATCCAGGCTTTGCTGAATATGACATTCAAGAGCATACAGACACGCAGGATTGAGATGTATAAGTGAGCACTGCTGTAAGGTCATTCTTTTACCACTATATTGATATAAATGATGTGCTATATATATAACTGCCTACACAACACAAGCGCTATCAGGTGCACTTTGCCTTGGTTTCTTCGACACGAAATGCTATGTATTTCAACAATGTAATATGTGTCCTGTGTTTCTGCTGCAGTTATAATTAACAATTAAAAGGGTGTAAATACACTGTATCATACTGTAACATGTCTGCATTCGTGTAACTAGCCAGACTCATCCTTGTAGCTTCAGCAGATTCGGGGAAATGCATAGTGCTGGAGCTCAATTCATATGTGACAGAGTTCGCCCGATGGTTGACACTGCTTTTTTACTGCTTACCCAGCAAAAAATCACTGTCGTCCAGCAGGCCTTCCTCCGCCTTGGAGTGCACTCAGACGAACGCGTCATGGAAGGATCCGGGTCAGCGCATGTCCACGGCCAGAATGCATATGTTTACGCCACAGATCTGAGAAAAAACACGCACAGCACGAACTTACTCCCGTTGGCAAGGCCCGCACTTGTAGCTGAACTCATGCGATCAAAAACAGTGGCCGAGGTCTACTCGCTATCATGTTCGCAGCGAAGAACCCCTTGCGGCTTGTTCGTAGCACTGCTTCACGGCTCCCTCATGGCGATGAGTGCGCAGTCGACACACCCGACGATGCCGGGGATGTTGCCGAGGTGAAATCTAAGTGAAGGAAGCCCTCCTTCGGCGCCGCCTTCTCTTCGGGTCTCCCCAGAAAGCGAACACAGCCCTTCGGTGACCCAACGTTGACAATGGTCCCCGCCACGCACCACAAACACTTGCTCATAGTCGGTTGGGCTACGCCGACGTTTGCTTCATTTCCTAGGGTGCCTTAACACACTGGTGGCGAAGAAACACAGCGCGCACAGCACCTGCCGCTCCACTGACAGTGCACTCATCCACACACCTCCCAGTTCAACAGCGAGTTCGTCGCACAGCCATTCTGCAGTCTCCTTCCTAAGTCGAAACAACTCGTCCCGTGCATCAAGATCGTCTTCATGCACCTCCCTACACCATTGCTCGTGGGGCCACCCGCGTATTAGATGCTGTAAACAGCCACCATATTCACTCACGAAGATTGTGAGTGTTTTAAAAGCCACCTTTTTTGGCTCTCAATTTTAAGTCCACATAATTAGGTGCGCAATGTCATCACTTCAGCCGTGTTGACTACGTAAATAGCAGCCGCCGGTGACGCAAAAATCGTCCGCCAAGGCTGACCAATAGGAGCGGGCAATATGGCAGCATTGTGAGCATTTTAGTAGGGTTTTATGATTGAGAGCGGTACAAAATACGGCCCCAGGTACTACTAATTTCCACAACAGCAAAATAGAGTACAGCAGTCATGACCAGGGGATGGCAAATTATATACCACAAAACCCTTGGGTTCTGCAGAGTATTTTTGGATTTTCTGAGTTGCTGAAGCCATGCATGTCACAACATTATGTTTCACTACTTTATTTATTCACTAATCACGCTACAACTGCTTATAGAGACTGATTTCAGCATACAGCTAATCATTATTAATTGAATTCTGGCATTTCTTGAGTGGCTGTACGGCTATGTGCTTGTTGAACAGGAGGAGAAAGAAGCCAAATGACATGAGGTTACCTGCTACTTTTTGTAAGCTGTTAGTATTTGTCAGTAATAAGCAAATTCAAAACCCCAGGTCAAAACAATCCTCAGACTAACATGGCACACAACATTTCCAGAAAGCAACCTTGCATTTCATAAAAGAAGTAACACAGCAAGAGGAAAAGCAAGGACAGTATATGCGCAACCAGAGCAGAATTATAAACTAGCATAGCAGCCACATCACTCACTGTGGTGAACTGTGTGTTTGAAAGACGCTTAGCAGAAGGGTGTTGTGGCTCAGCAGAAGAGCCACAATCCCCCTTACATAACAATTACAAAACACTTATGAACACGACAAATAAATAGTTCAACAAAGAGAAAGCACATAAGCAGTAGGCAGCAATAAAGAACTAAATATTTTAATCATCTAGTAACACGATGTGCATGAATATAAACAGCATATTTACGCTTTTCTGGTGGGACCATCTGCTTCGACTTTGTATCTGGGCTTCTGTTGACAAATGAGGTGTACCCATGTAGCCTTGTGTGGCATATTAATTTAAGAAACTTCAGACTTCAGACTATTGAACAGAACATACCTTGTTGGTTTGGCATCCTTTCAACCAGATTCTTACACACATTCAATATGTGGGCACTAGGCACACTACGTGATTTCTTGTGCAAAGGGAGAATTTAATTCCTTTAATAATATAGACACACTTCAGAGGTTGCGGCAGCAAATATGAAAATGCACTCAGGATCACCATTCTCCTTGAGTGGTATGAAAAGTTGGTGTCGCTCATGGACAGAGCCACTGTCTCCTGCAAGCAGTGTTCTCTCACATGTACACTCAGTAGTTCTCAGATCAAAAAAGCTCTTCACAAGAGTGACAGCGATAAGGTACACATTTGCATATACTATGCGAGGGGCATGTTGTGAAGACCCTTGCACGTCAGATGAATTGGGGCCTTGCAGCCTGCTGTGGCTTGTGGTTATTATATGCTGCTTCATGACAACAGTACGGAAACGCCCTCCAAGATGATGAGGAACGTATTTGTTGTCACTTCACAGTCTCCTTGAGAAAGCGTTAAAACTTTGCGAATCCAGATGTGTTTCAGAGTGGCAACAAATTGGTGCAGATTATGTGTCTCAGTAAAACCTTTTTTTTATGAATAATTCAAAAAAGGTTTGCAAAGCGTCTGGCAGAAATCAGTGAGTGAAAAGATGAGTAAATTGAAAATCTTCTTTTAGATATATATAGTCCAGAGCAGGAGCAAGGCTTCGATTGTAATCTGCCAACCTTTGATGTAGCGCAGTTGCTTGTCCCGAGGGCAACCAAAATGCCATTGTGCAATCCTATTTATGGGTGAATCAAGTAAGATATGGTGTTCCGAACCCTCACACATGCGTTTCACAACTCGTCATCCTGCTTTTTCGGGGTTGAATTGTTCAGGCTGTCAAAAAGCTGATCTGCCTTTTCCGTGAACTCTGCTGTAAATTTGGCGTCAACAGGAAGCCCCTAAATGGTGATGAGAGTGAGAAGTGCCACAGACGCAGATTTGCTGAACATTTATGTGGCATACTGAACTCTCATGTCAGCGAGGGGCATCCTACAAATGTGTTGTCCTTTAGTTTCTTTACTAATCTGCTTTTGACATGTTCAGTTGGTGTGTTCAAATATGGCTTATGGATGGGATGAATGAGCATTATTGACAGGCTGACATTGTTCCGACTATTGAGCACAGATGACTGTTGTCACCAAGTGACCTTTTGTTTCAAGCCACTGAATTAAATCTAATAGCAGCTTGTATATTGCAAGAGCTGATGATGCTTTGTGGACCGCCGCAAAGGCTACTGGCTGAATCCAAGTTCTTGATATGCCAGACACTGCCATAACAAGAGCTTTGTTTGCCATATGAGAAGTCCTTGTATTCCCATCATCTACAAAGCTAATTACGGCATCCCTCATAGCCTGAGTCGCTTCGGGACATTAAACCCCCATAGACCATAAACAATATCTTGCGAGTGATCATATATCAAAATTCATTTCATTGAATAAAAGACATGCTTTGTCTTGAAGTGGCCAATCTTTTGTTACCATTGCATTCATGGCACCTGGAATGATACCAAGTGTCATTGGGATGTCTGCCAGCCAGCACCTCAGCATCCTCACATGCGGCAAAGGAAGCATTTCTCTAAAGAAGCAATAAGATTTTTGTGATTGAAAGAACAAATTGAGAGCGAATTCTTTGTTTCTACCAGTGCTTTTTGGATCATGGAAAAGAGCAGAGCCTGATCTGAAAAAAAGGTATTGTAGCAAATACAGCTCATGCTTTCCTAGAGCCTTCTGATGTGTTACTCACCTTCTCTCATGCCTTTTCCTAATCCGGCCCAGTACTTTCCTGTATCTGTCTCTTTGAGAATGCAGTTTCTCAATCCGCTTGAGGATTTGAGCGGCGTACGCAGATGTGCGTCTCCTTTGTCTTCTTTTTGGTGCTTCCAGTGCAGATGTCACCGTTGCCTGTCCAACGCTGGCCTGTCTGGCGCCACTGAGGCCACTGGGCCAGCTTCACCTGCAAAGAAAAAATATGAAAGAAAACAAAGACGCCTTTTTGTAAACCTCACAGATCACCCTAGACCCCATACAAATTACTGTTAAGGTGCAATAACAAATCAAGTAATTGCCCACCGTGCAATGCTATGTCATGTTTTGTGTGAAGTCATGAATACACTCAGGCAGAAATGACCATTCATAGGTATGAAGTTTATCATGTAGTGGTCGGAAGATTTTCCCATCTAAGGAGCACAAATTCACAACCACAGAGATTAAATGTGGCAAGAAAGCAGTTCATTAAAGAACTTGCAAAATTTTATGGAACATTGACAGAAAGCAACATCCCTTGCAAAGTAATGGTTTTTGTATTAGTTCATACTCGGCTACATAAGCGAAGTTTACAAAAATGCGACTGCGGCATATATTGTATTTCTTCATGTATCTCGTTCAGCTGCTGTGTCATCATTTACATGCACCACATCAAGCTTGGTGGTGCCATGCCCAGTGCAGGCTGTGGAACGGCAAGCTGCACCCACTTTCAGCTTAGGATGCTTTTGTTAGCTGCAGCTGGTATCAAGTGCAGGTGGCAGGGGATGGGTGTGCATTTCCCACATCTGATATGCTAGAAAGTCGAGACTGGTCACATTCATGTAAACGTGGCTGCGAGACAACTGGTATCTCAACTGCTCTATATACGTTGCATTATCAGCAATTTAAAATTTAACCTTGTGACAAAGTGACTGAAGGTATGCCTATAACTATATGTTTTGTTCTGAAAACAATAAACAGCTTAAGTATTTACACAGCTGTGTCTGAACAATGTGTACTTTTTCATGACACGTACGAGTTATGCAAGTAGGAGGATCAAGAAATAATTTTTTGCATTAAAGTAAAGCTGATGCATTATTACAGACCTCTCGATATCTATCACAAAAATGTCAAGGCTACTATAGTCCATAGTTTTTTATGCAAATGAAAAAGTCAGCATTTTGCAAAAAACTCTCATATTTTCTTTGTGCACTTACCATCATAGGGTAAGTTCCGTGGTGCTGTTGTGGGCACTCTGATGGGTGTCCATGGGCTAGCACGTACCTGTTGAAAAAGAACAAATACACTGTAGGAGGCTCGAAACCAGGTGTTTTAATGCTCAGGTGTAATTTTTCTTAAACTAGCTTTGCACTGTGTATGTGAAAAAAAAAAGGAGGAGAAAACGAAGATGGGTAAAGAAAAAGTAAAAAGAAAGCGGCCCACGCAAAACGCACTGCTGCTGCTGCTGCTGCTGCTGATAGTAAGAAGGAAAAGGAAAGAGCACAGGCCTGCCTACTGGCTCAAGCCGAGCCACGCTCGCAGCCGCGTGCTGGAAGTAGAGAGTTAAAAGATAGGAGAGCAAAGATGGAAAGATAAGGCGCGTGCTAGTATGCCCCGGGCCGATCCCGGAGGCAGTGCAATACCGGGCCGACCCGTGCCAGAGTGCTTCAAGCACTCCGCCATATTCCAAGAATAAGTTTAATATCTTAGGTCCAAGGACCCGCTGCAGATATTAAATCAGGTATCAGGTATAAAACGCGCTGCTTCGCTTATGAAGACCCTAAAACGCCCTCGGCCTCCCATTCCCCCAACCGGCGGAAGCGCCGCGAAACCGCGAAAAAGCCATATAACGAACTAGGCGAAACTGTTTCTGTTTCTGGGAGCTTCACGAAAGCAGACGCGACAGAAAGGGACGAGATAAGAGATACGTCACGAGATAGGAGTTCGGTGCCCCCTGGTATATGGTCGATCGTGCGCGTTTAGAGCGAGAAACGTCAGTGACAGCCGGGGTGGAGGGCTGAGGGAAATTTACAATGCTTAGAGCCGGCAGCAGATTGTACCATGTAAAAGCGGCGTCTGGAGCGGCAGCACTACGGTGCACAATAGTTTCGAGCAACGCTTCCACGAGGCACACTGGGGAGTTCAGCACGATCGAATATCGCCAATCAAAGCTGCCTGTGCATCTAAAAAAAAAAAAAAACTCCGACGGCCTTTCTGTACGCAGCTCACGGCGAGCTTTTGACTTACAGCGCGTTGCCCCAACCGGTGTTAGTGAGGCCTGCGCGATAATTCTGAATGCGACGCTCACACCGCAGCTGCAGAAAACACGCACGAACAACACGCACGTAATATATGTGCAAGCGCTAAATTCCATAAAACCTAATCCAAACTGAAACAGCGGGACACTTAAGATTGAGCCATACAGTGTGGCACACACACACAAAAATGTAAGCAAGCATAACAAAGTAGCGAACGGTCCCGTGCACGCATTAAGAGAGTCAATGCCGCGTCGGGCCATCCAGAACTGCAGCACGGCCCCTTATTTTCGCTTTAATGAGTCTAAACGTACTTTTTAAACGCATCTCGCAAAAGCAAAGCCGCTGCAGTAAACGGCACCAGGCGAAATTCGTTGTATTCCATCGGTGATTTCAAATCGCAACGGTCAACGGCTACCAAAACAAATGCACGAAGGACGCAACGGTTTTGTGAACTTGTTGCGCCAAGAGGGATATAATTGTGCAGCGAATTCATAAATACCGGAGGTGGGCAGGAACACTGAAGAAGCGTTGTTCACTCTTGTCGGATGTGCTCCACCAATCTGCGTCGCACAGGCTAAAGTTTCGTTTCTCCTACTTTCGCCCACGCTGCCCGCGCCGTCGTCTGCAGCTGAGCCGAAGGTTTCATACATCAACTGCAACGCTGCCAAAGCTAGCGCTCTTTTTTTTTTTTTGCGTAAGCTGTATCCGCGACACAAAATAGTGCGCGTTGCTTGTGGTGAGCGAAAAGTAACAAATGCTTTGCCACCAGGCTTCGTGGATAATACATTTGTCATCAGCGTGACAAAAAACGCTCTTATTGCGGGCGACTCGATCGAGATCTGTGATTTCGTATTTTGCGTTTGTCGTCTTTTCCCATTTCACGTTTTCGCTGTCCCCGCAACCAACGTTACTAGACTAGGTTCATAGTCTAGTAACGTTGCCCGCAACTCTGGCCGCCTTCACAACGTTTCAGAGCTTTTGAGTGCGGTTGGCTCGTTAATTGCGTGCAGGAAGTATGCCTATTGATACACTAGTAGCGCCAACGCTATAGAGTGCTCCTCGTTCCCTGCCTCCGCGTAACCGACCCTGCCTTCAACGCACGGCATCTTTGGAATGTAAGAAGGAGACGCTTGCTTGCACCGGGACGCCGAGGACAGGTGAGGATTTTTACTAGACATGCCGCACATGATTTGTGATCGCTGCTGCCACATGAATGCTTGCAAGTGACGTAACGAAAACAGTGCATAAAAGTTACTAGAGTGATAACCATCCTTGTGTATGGATGAGAAAGAAAAGGGCATGGCTATTCTCCCGGCAGCCGTGAGAATTGCGCTCTCTCAATTCTCACGGCACTCGCCTCTCATTCATTGGCTGTACACGTTCACATTATTATGGAACATGGTACCAGCGCAAGAGACAAGGACGAAGGGAGAAGACACGAACGCCGGTACCATGTACTGGTACTGTACTGGTACCACGTTCCATAATAATGCAAACAACCAACTAGCCCAGCTGTCTACCCTTAGCACGATCACATGCACGGCGAATTATAGTCACACGCGGCTAGTGCTTGCTGTTTACTATTTATAGTGTAATAAGTGAAGTTTTCATCGGTTTGCTGGGCCCGACTTTGCAAGCTTTGCTCGGCGCGAAGCTTACGCACTGCGGGACGGGGCAAAGACTTCTGTCAGGCTGGTCTTAAGAGCTGCCAAGCTTGAGATGTCAACCTCGTGGTTTCGAAACCAGAGATTGGCTACGTCGCTCAAATAAAAGATAACGTTGTATGCGCTTACGCGTTCATAGGAGGCCAACCAATCCTCCACATCCGTGTCATCTGTGCCGCTGAAGATGGTCGGGTCTGGCGCGCGGCGCCGGAACAGAAGACAGCCGACGCAAGCGGTGAAGCGGTTTGGGTGACGGTCTTAGCCATTGCAGAGGCGGTAGGCAATGCGCGGGTGCGAAGCTCCAGGGCGAGGGATCGTTGGCACCTCCACCACTTGTAATAAGGAACGTCTTGCAAAGCACAGCAACCGGCGGCACAGTCCAGGCACAGACCAGAAGCAGCGTTCAGTCCAGAGCACGCACGATGGAAGGAAGGAAGGAAGGAAGGCCTCAGACGTTGCTGGCACATACCCACTACGGGGGAGTGGCCAAGACACAGGCGGTTAATTACTGGATACAGGAAAGTTTTGACGGGAAAAGGAGTGGCAATAGTATGTAGTCTGATAGATTGGAAGAGGGAAGGAAAGGGGCACGCACGATGGACCGAGCGTCGGCGCTCAAGCTTCGGAGCGTTCGGCGCTTCTCGTCGTCTTCTTCGTTAAGCGCCAGCCTCTGAAGATTCCAAAGCCGAAGGCCAGTCTTACAATAGCTTTTTTTATATTATTTTTATCATTATTTGTTATTAGCATTGTTATTATTTATTTATAGCTTTTTTTATTTATAGCTTTAGCACAGACAATGAGAGGCGAGCGCCGTGAGAATTTCCAGGGTGTCTACCTACCGCGAAAACCGTGAAAACCGGGAATTCTCAGGGAATTTGGATAATCTGGAAAAACTCAGAAGATATGTGCTGATATCAGGGAAAATTAGCAGCAGTTGTACATCAAATGAACTAAGGTCGCGATAATGCCGCCTCGTGTAAACAATGCGGACTGGCATTGCACGGATTGTCCAGTGCACCGTTACGCGTCCTCACCTCAGCGACCGCTGGCCTCCAACGTTGTGCTGTCAGGTGGAGCATCCCAAGAAGGTGGCAAAAAGCTTTGCGGCGCCGGCAGCGCTTCCAATTTCGAAGCGTACTTCGTCGACTGCGCTTCCGGACGCGGCAGAGCGCGCGCTTCCTCTGGTTCGCATGCACGTGCGCTGTTCGACGGCCAGCGGCCTCCTGTGTTTCCGAATGGACAGCCCCAACAAGGCGGCGGAAAACGTTGTGAGAGCTTGCGATGGTCCCAAATGAACTCTTCCTCCCTGCGCATCTCCTCGATGGAAGCGTTCATTTCTGTCGGAGGAGGTGCACGCACGCGATGCAGGCGGCGCAGCTTTGGGAGAAAAGGAAATAGTTTCACGCCTTTTCGTGAGCTGCCGACGCTAGCATAATAATAATAATAATAATAATAATAATAATAATAATAATAATAATAATAATAATAATAATAATAATAATAATAATAATAATTGGTTTTGGGGGAAAGGAAATAGCGCAGTATCTGTCTCGTATATCGTTTGACACCTGAACCGCGCCGTAAGGGAACGGATAAAGGAGGGAGTGAAAGAAGAAAGGTGCCGTAGTGGAGGGCCCCGGTATAATTTCGACCACCTGGGGATCTTTAACGTGCACTGACATCGCACAGCACACGGGCGGCTTAGCGTTTCGCCTCCTTCGAAACGCAGCCCCCGCGGTCGGGTTCGAACTTATTCCGGAGCCCTCCACTACGGCACCTCCTTCTTCCTTTCTTCTTTCACTCCCTCCCTTATCCCTTCCCTTACGGCGCGGTTCAGGTGTCCAACAATATATGAGACAGATACTGCGCCATTTCCTTTCTCCAAAAACCAATTATTATTAATATGAGCAGGGGCATGTGTTCTTGAATGAATGTTCCAAATAATTCTTATATATTACAAATTTCATTTCATGGCAGAGAAGAGGAAGCCTGCTCCGCGCGGTTAGACCCGCGTGCGACGAAGAAGTGGAAAGGTGTCGCTTCTTCACGCTGCGCGCCAACTTCTGGTCCCTCCGAGCCCGGTGCACGAAGGCGGAACATGGCCAAGGACTACTACAAAGTGCTCGGAATAGACAGGAGCGCGGGGGACGAGGACATCAGGAGGGCTTACCGGAAGCTGGCGCTCAGATACCATCCCGACAAAAACAAGGCTCCCGACGCGGAGGAGAAATTCAAGGAAATCAACGAGGCCTATGGCGCCCTGACGGATCGGAAAAAGCGTGAGGCCTACTACAGCTCAGGCGGCGAGGGTTACCGGAGCGGATTCTCTTCCAGCAGCAGCAGCAGTCACTTCAGACCAGAGACATTCTCATTCAGTCACCAGTTCAACGGTGGCCACCAGAGGAGTTTTGATGACTACTTCGGCAACTTGCGCCGACGTAGGGATCCTGCCAGCGCGTTTCATTACAGCTTCGGTCCTGGAGGCGTTTTTCAACAGGCTTTTGGGCCAGGCAGCAAGTTCCAGCAAACGTTCGGTCCTGGAGGAACCTTCGAGCAGACATTCAGTTCTGGAGGTACCTTTCAGCAGACGTTCCGGGCCGGCGAGAGCTTTCAACATACCTTTGCCTTCAACGGTGGAAATTTTCAGGCGACCTTTCGTTTTGGCTGTGGGTCCGCGAATTTCTACCCATCCGGCAGCTCCTCATCCGGCGGCACATCCACCGGTTCCCAGTCGCGTCCAACGGCGCCTTCGGCCGGCCACGGTGCAAGTGGCTCATCGGAAAGTGACAACTCTCGCCAGTCCACAAAGGCCTCTGCCGCCGAGAATTCCAGCCAGCACGGACAGCAGGATTCTGCGGTCGAGCGGAAAATTTTCCTCTCTCTGGAAGAGGTCTTCAGCGGCTGTTCAAGGAAGGTAAAGATCGCTTGGAACATCGCAGCACCAGAAGGTCACAGCGTAAGGCGCGATGAGAAGATCATCAAGATCAACGTGAAGCCTGGAGTGCCGTCGGGGACCAGGCTGGTCTTCCAGTGCCCCGGAGAACGGAGGTCATCATGCTCGCCTCCCGCCATCGCCTTCGTGATTAGCGACAAGGAGCACCCACTGTTCAAGAGGGACGGAGCAGACATCAAGTACATCGCGAAGCTCACGTCCTGGCAGGCTCGGTGGTGCACGCGGATTGATGTACCTACCCTGACAATGGGTAAGATTTCACTACCCTTGTCAGAACCTGTGAAGTCTGGCACCGTGAAACGCATCGAGGGTCAGGGCTTGCCTTACCATGGACACTCCAAGAAGCGTGGCGACCTGGTCGTCATATTCCACGTGCACTAAACGGCCTTCTAACTAATCCCGAACAAGAGTTGCTGCAGAAGTTGCTGGAACCTTAAGTATAGACTGCCATGACACGAGGAGAGTACATTGAAAACATGAGCATTTTTTTTTGTGATGCTCAAGAGAACAAAGATGCTGCTTGTCTCCATAGCCGGAAGGCTTGGATAGAAAGGGCAACATACGTACTGACTTTTTTTTTTTAGGAAAAAAACCGACCGGTCCCTTGCCTGCCGCTTTTGAATAAAGTTGACTTCCGCACCTCGTCACTGAGTTGTGAGTGGCTTCCGTTTTTTCGCGCCTATTGCCTTCGCTTGCATGTAACCAATGCCCTATTTCTGTGGCACAAAAAAATATGCGAATCTGTATTTCTTTTTCCTGCAAATGCAAGAAAAACGTGGAAAAATCAGAAATCACAGGAATGTTTCGCACTAAGCCAACGCTGTCAAGGAAGCAGGGGTATTAGGCAGAGTGAAATGCCGCGACCGCAGGCTGTTCGAGGTACACGATTAGCTTTGTGATAAAGATAACAAAGAACTTCAACAAGAAAAGGTCGCGGAGAACAGGTCGAGAAAACAAGAAAGTAATACAGAGATAGGTTTTGCGACTAACGATGTTATATGCACGCACAGTAGGATATCTTATCACGATAATGTCAGAAGATTAGGTGAAACACCGCGCTTTGTACGTGACAGCCGCCAATTAAAACAGCACCATAATACTGCTGCTATTTTGACCCTTTAACGCTAAAGATTACAGCATACAAGGAAGACCTTCCTTGGACGCGTTATACTCTTAGATCAGATCATGAGGGGATTCAGCCTACATCCTCTGTAGCAAGGTGCGAGGCGAGCCAGTTGTGCCGGCTGCTTTTGTCAAACAAGGAGTCCGATATTCCGGTCCTATGCGTTTGACAAAACCGCGTGGGCGTATCCTGGACAAGTGTGTGTTTCTGCTGTTGCACTTGTGGTCGGCGTGCAGCTCGAATGGCCTAGACTAGTGTACAAGGCTTGAGCTTGGTATGCTCAAGCCTGACCTGATAGACCATGCATCGGGGCTTAGGCAGTGTTGTCCGCTTGGGGCTTATGAAGCACCACTTCGCTGAAAAACCGAACCGAAGCGTCACTGCAGATTGCTTTTAACATGAGCAATTCATCCACTTCAGAAATAAGCTTAAAACAGTTGCATTATTGTGGCATACTCAGTGGCTGAAGTGAATACTGCTATCTGAAGAGCTCATGACTACAAACCCAAAATAAACGTCAGGTTCCATCACCACATGCTTGGGGAGAGCTACAGGAAGGCTGGCACTTCTTTTTGTTTCTGTGCTGCCTCAAATCCACGCTGGTGGATTAGGCGACAACTAAGTTCCGGAGGGTAGGAAAACTGGCATTTCATGGTAAGAAGATACTACCACCAGCTTTTTAGGATAACCTAGCGGACATAGTGGCTTAACTGAATACTGCTGTCTGAAGAGCTCATGACGACAAATCTAAACAGAAAAATGTTCCTTCACTGTACTTGACGAAAAACCACAGCAAGGCTGGCGCTACTTCTTGTGTCCGTGCTTGTGTAGGTGCGCAGAAAGCGCTGTCTCAAAAATCAGGTAAGGAAAATACAATTAAGAAAAATACGGCTATGGGGCGCACCCACAGCTGGCACAGGACACGATGGGTTTGAGATGAATGTGAGAGTAGGTCTTTTCCTCTTGCAGTCGATGTAATCAACCGTGATTGTACTGGGGCTATTGAGCTGCGCAGAGTTTCAGCCCATGTGGCTGAGTAGGGGGATGTACTAAAGCACTGACGCAAAGAAGTTGAGGTAATTAAAACGGCTACTGAACAACACACGACACATTAAGAGTCACTGGGATGTTTAATTAGGCATATTACTCATCTCTTTTATAATGTTCAACACATAAACACGGCGACCTACAGGCACCGGCCGCAGTACATTTGCTACTAAATTGACAATTGTACAAGAACCGCACAAAAAAGAAACACAAGAAATACAAAAAGCTGACGAGATAGATCAATGTTGCAGTTGCAAAAAGGTACCGTAAGGTGTAGCGCAATGTCTGAATAAACAAAGATCCATGAACTTCAAGCGATAACAATGATGCATGGCGAGGCTACAGTTCTTTGCGGCGTAGACAAGCACACAATTTTCTTCCCTGGTGAGTATTAGACAAAGTTCATAGCACACAGAAGCCTCGAAGGGGTATCAGCTCATTTCTGAACTACGAGGCTGCTTGGATCTGTGCTCAAATTGAAGGCCTTTTTTTTTCCTTCGGAGTAGTCCCAACATCGCTGCAGAGCCCGCTATCAGAAACGCACTTGTTCCGAGTATCTCGAAGAAACTTTCGTAGCCTCCGTGGTTGATGCTGCCTTGTTTCCGTCAATCAAAAACCTTGGTTTCCTTGGGATTTTCAGAGGTGCATCAACGATGGGGCAAGACTGTCCCAGGTTCGTCTCGGCGTCGTCAGAAAGTGCGATGGTTTCTATATGAACGCAGATACAGTCAGCCGGGTGCTCACAAAATATAAAAGCACTGCTAAGTGCGTCAGTGCAGTCACGGCTGTAATACACGAATTCAAAAGTGACCAAGTTCTTCTCACATGCCAGATTGAGTCATGTGTGGTCATTCCATCAGAAAAGGCGGCTTGCACGCCGTGAGGACTCTATGAGAGCAAATTTCATTTCCCGCGCTTTCTTAGCCAAGTGTCCGCCGTTCCTCCATCCACCAGAGACAAACGCGCATCATGCTCTCCGTATAGGCGAAGAAAATCCCCCCAGCTGAATGTCCAGCTTCTTCAGCCGAATACATAACTTTCAATAAACTGGGGCAGAATCAGCCCTTTGCCGCTCGTTATGCCACATTTATTAATGAGCACATGTGGCAAAAAAAATCCCAATGATATCATGGGCAAGCGGGTGGCTGCAATCTTGTGAAGGTCGTACTGGTGGAACAGAGTGAATCAGATTTATCCACATCCCTTGGAGCGTTGGCTTAGAAAGAACAGGAAAAAAAAATCGATTGAGTAATGAGGTACCAAACGTCCAGTGAATGCACGCCGGAATATGATAACGGTAAGATAAACGGGAAAGGACAAATTTCGAAAATAAGCCCGCGGGGAAGGGGGGGGGGGTGCTACATATGGCAGCGTCCCTTGACGAAGCCGGGCTTCGTGCGACAGTTGAAGGCGCCGGCGAACTCGTCCATGTTGTGCAGAGGCAGGAGGCAGTTTTCGCGGGGCGTCAGCGGGTTGGGCGTCTGGTCCTTGGTGCACAGCATGAGGCAGGCTCGCACAAAGAAGGCCCACTGGGCCTGTGGCCAGTACGTGCTGAACACGTCGTAATCGGGCGAGGCTGCCCGGAAGCTTTCGAGCAGCGCGTTGTACGCCAGCCGCATGCCCTGGGCTCGTCGGAACAGCTCGGCGTGTCGCTCCTGGGTAGTGCCGGATGCATTGTGCTTGAAACTGGAAGAAGAGGGAAATTGAATGAAGATGACGTGCTGCGACCACCTCCTCCCCCTCTCCTCCTGCCGCCTTTTGATATTCGTGAGTTGACGCTAGTTATACTCCCTTTCATACATCACGTGCAACACCGTGACAGGTATGGAAGTAGTCCATGCGGGAAAATAAATGGAGGCGTGTTACTCCGCGCTGGTTTTGTGGCCGAGTGATGTCAGGCACGAGAAAGAGACAGCGTGTCGTCAGCCATAAGGGTGCATTTAATCAAGCTGATGGCAAATGTGCCATGTAGTAAGCCTGCTGGCAAAACATCTACTACGTTTCGCTCACCACAAGAAAGGCACCACTCTTTGGTCGCGGATGCAGGCGGCACAAACAAGAGCGGTAGCTTTGACAGCGCTTCACGTAATGTATGAAACGTAGTATACAGCGCTCTCGAAAATCAACACAAGACAAGACTAATTAGAAAGACATTATATGACAGAGGATTTGACATTTAACATCTGTCCTCTGTGAGCCAGAAAGGACTGAAAATGCTACGAGGTTGAAGAGTAGAGGTCCGGACGAGAGCGGACGTGGTCGAATTTGAAAACAGCGAAATAAAGAAACGAAGAAAGTTCATAGAAGGAAGGTCGGACATGTAACTGTGGTCATAGTAAAGTTTTACAGCGTTAGCCCTTTGGGGGTGGAAAGTACGTTGCCGCACCCATCAATCGCCCGCAGAGCAACGGTTACTCCTCCAAACGCTGGACCTGAAAAGAGGCGTCAGGTGCAGTTTTGTTCACTTACCAGACGAACTGTTTGTCGCGTGGGATACGTGGTGCAGGTATTCCCATTTTAACGATTTTTCGGATTAGTGGGCAAGCAAGAAAGGATTGAAAGCGATACACAGACAAGTCCCTTTGGGACTAAGCGCATTTGCGCAACCATTGGTCCCTGAAAGAGCAACCATTACTCCCCTAAAATTATCTTTGAGGAGGCGTTAGCCATGGTTTGCCTCCTCACCGACTATACGAGTGCCACGAGGAATAGATGGCGCAGGTTGTCCCATTTTGGTTTCAAGTGTGGACTGGTCAGCCGCGAACATATCTGATAACCTATTTTAGTTGCTGTTGCAAGGGGAAAGAAGCAAGGCTTTCGTCCTTTCTTACGGCTTCTGTAGTTGTTCATGATGTTTTAATAAAGCCGTTGCAACATGCGCCTTTGTTCAGGCGCTGTACTACCGTGTGAGACTTTGAGCCGGCCGGGGTTTTGAAAAAAAAGGGGGGGGGGCAATGTTTCGAGTAAGGAAGCCGAGGAGATCCAGAGCAGAGAGCAATGGGAAAAGCTAAATATCGTAGAATAAAATTTTCCCTTCTTCTTACACCCATGTGCGAAATATTCTCTCAGGGCGAGATCTTTCGCAAGGCGCCTTGCAGTCTCCAATAGAAAGAATAGATAAGAGGTTAGTCCTTGTGGGAAATCACAAATAGCACGGGTTTAAACATTTCTTTACGATAGCTGTCGTTCAATTTGCTGCGCTGCCTGAGGGCACTGCTTACACCAAAAAATTTTGAATCTACTTGTGCTATGTGTCGCGTAAACTTTTTTTTCTAGTAGCGGCACACTCAGAAATACTTTCTAATTTAGGAAAAAGCAGAGGTCCACAAATGTTTTGGAAGAGCGCAATGAACGGAACAACCCGACCCACCCCGACCTTGGCACCATTCCAAATCTATCATAAATCAATTGTTCACGTAATGTTTGCCATTGTTGGCAAGGATAACGGATCCTTTATTTCAGTTCCAACCGGATAATCCGGTGTCACTAAATCATCTCCACTACTACCATTTCTTCTATTGCCCCATTCGCTAAGCCTTCATGCCTGCTCCACACGCGCAGTGGGGAAGGGCTACTCTGAGACGAATAGAGAGATAATTATTAGCCTCCCCCTTGTATCGGGATGATGGCAAGTATCACCTAGCCATTAATTCCTAGCGTGCTCAATGCCGATAATTCTGAGAGCAACCGCGAACAAATGCTGTCTCCTTATTGCACCGCGACGCTGTGCTTCATAGAGGGCCATTCAGCAGTCAGGCCATCAGCTCGCGCTGTGACGCGAGACACCTGTCCACACAAGTGGCGCCGCATCGCGGCGAGTAAAACAACTAAATATTCCAAGTGAGTTCCACTGCGAAGCGAGCGGTGTATTTGTCATCGAAACAGGGGAGGCGTTAGAAAGAGATATGCCGTCTGTGGATGGAGGGCTGGCCGATTTGATTAGGGTTCATCTTACAATACTAGCGCGCGTTTCGCTTGTGCGAGGCCCCTTTCTTGAAAATTGGTTGTTGGGGGAAAGAAATGGCGCAGTATTTGTCTCACATCTCGGCGGACACCTGAACCGCACCGTAAGGGAAGGGATAAAGGAGGGAGTGAAAGAAGAAAGGAATAAAGAGGTGCCGCAGTGGAGGGCTCCGGAATAATTTCGACCACATGGGGATCTTTAACGTGCACTAACATCGCACAGCACGTGGGAGTCTTGCGTTTCGCCTCTATCGAAACGCACCCGCCGTGGTCGGGTTCGAGCCCGGGTACTCGGGAGCAGTAGCCGAACGCCCTCCCCACTGATCCACCACGGCGGGTTCTCTCTTCTTGCGCTCTTGTGTTTCTGTCTTTTGAGATGACACCAACTCACGAGTCTAGACGATAAGGAATTCAGCCAGACAAACCCAAGGCCGGCGTGGAGGTCGAGCAGGCAGTAGAGCATGTCCATGTAGTGCCTGCCAGCGCCGCGTTCTGCGAAGCGCCCTCTACGGACCAATGTCCTTTCCGCCAGCGGAGGACCGACCCGGGCCGTGCCGCGACCGTAGGCCGCCGTTATCTTGGCCACTTCGCCGGACAGCAGGACGCCCAGGGTGCCGTGGTTGAAATACTCCGGCATGTACCCTTTGGCCGAGGAGTACGCGTACGGCTCCATCTGGTACAGACCTGGCACGAGCAAGGTGCCAATGTCGGCCACGTAGCGCACCGAGCCCGTGTGGCCCTCTCGCACCATCATGGTCTGCGCCTGGGACGGCGGGTGTTCGAACAGCACGCCTCGGTCGTACGCCATCGCCCGGAGGTAGGTCGCCACGAAACGCTTCATCGGCGACGTCGTATCGTTCGTGGCAGCTGCGAACGTACGTAACCAGCAGAGTTTATTCGCCGTTTTTTAAACGCGCTTAAAAAGGGAGAACAAGGAAGGACATCATGGGCGCGCCAGACATGCGGTTATGTTAAGCAATAAAAAATTAGCTGCGGATTAACTACTGCTGAACCTGGTTAGAGAACGAAAGCTGTGGTGCATTGGGCAAGTGGACGCGGCTTGGCATCTGTGACGTTGAGTGCGTTGCGCACACTGAATAGTCAGCGCGCCCATCCTGGCAGGTGGCAGTTAAATTAATTGTCGGTCGTGACAGGCTAGTCACCTAACGAACGCTGCGGCCTATTCTACCGCACTCTACCGGCGAATCGAAAGGTCAAAGATCAAAGGTCAAGTCGTGCGACACCATTGTGGACCACATATGGTATGGCCTGTAGCCACACTCGACTTCTGACTCACTTGAAGGTCAACCGACAACGCACGGCGAAACGGCTTTACCTAGCGTATTGAAGCTTTCGCTTCAAAACAAAACACGTTGACAGTGCGCGCATTCAATATGAACGTTGCCAACCTTGCCCGAACAAGACTTCAGATCCAAACTCAATATGCCTCCCGTGTCTTCACCAGGGAGCCTTTGAAGGTTGGGGGTACCCATGGCTGCTGCAGTACTGAACGCAATGAACGCGAATTTTTTGCATATTTTATAAAGTTTACTGTAAGAATCAATATATCCGCAGTTCTCCCGTGGGCAGGCTTCCATTTTTTTGCTATTACCATTTTTGCTATCGTCAAAAACCCTTCCCCATTGATTCTCTAAGGCAGCCTTGGCTACTCGATGCGAGTGATGAAAACTCCTTAAAAGAAAGATTTCGCTACACATCGGAAGAATGGACCATTGCCTTCAGTAGTTCCATAAATGCAACTTACAACTTTCAAATATTCACAATTTTGTGCAAGTATGTTGGACATGGTGGCCATACTCATGCCACCTTCGTGGAAGAAGTTCCGACCACGAGGTACCTGCTGCGTATTATACTGGCCGGTATTGCTCGGCTACAGGGACTCGTTGATCGCGACCGCGGCCCCACAATGCCATAGCAGTAAATAAGACACAAGCTTAGCTCCTCGCTAAGCTATCGCACTTACCTGCTGTGGACACGTTGACGTCGACGTAAGCAAAACCACTGTAGTCGACGCCTTCTTCCACCGGAAGTCGTGCCACCAGCGACGTCTTGACGACCGTCTGAGCGACCTCCAGGCGCTCCTCCTCGTTGAGCCAGGAGAGGACGCCCAGCCCTGTCGACGCCTTGCGCACGTAGTCGAAGACCGTCGCCACGACCGCGGCAGTGTCCAGCGGTACAGGAATGAGCCTGGAGACTAGCTGCGGCCAGATCTGGGTCAGCACGCGCGACGTCAGGTTCAGGCAGAAGAAAGACGTCGGTAGGCGCTCCGCCTTGACGCGCGCCCGGAAGATCTCCATCCAGGCGACGTGCACGGCCAGATAGCTGGCCAAATATAACGACGCCATGCGTACTCCCCGGTCGGAGATCACGCGGAGGACGCTGCGAATCTGACACGATGCGGGACGGCTTTCGGGTTAAATGGTTTTATATTTCGCAATAATTTTGCAGTTTCAGGTGCAGAACACCGAGCGCAGCTTTGGTCGAATGTTCAGGGGAATCCCTCATCAAGGTGGAGTAAATTTGTAATAATCGATCAATCAATCAATCAATCAGTCTTTATTTTTCGGTGCCCAGGAACGACCCAAAGGTCTTGGTGCTGGTACACCATTCACACGTACAAAATGTAAATTTATTTCAGCACAAAGGAAGACACTCAGGGGAGGTAATGGAGCAGTCAAGGCGACAGAAAAAACAAACTAGGCGTGACAGCAAGCATCAAGCAAAAAAGCGAAAACAAGAAAACAGCGAGAGCAGCGGTAAATGAAAACAGCTAGAACAGGCAACAGACATATAAATAACTAATAATAATAATAATAATAATAATAATAATAATAATAATAATAATAATAATAATTGGTTTTTGGGGAAAGAAAATGGCGCAGTATCTGTCTCATATATCGGCGGACACCTGAACCGCGTAGTAAGGGAAGGGATAAAGGAGGGAGTGAAAGAACAAAGGAAGAAAGAGGTGCCCGTAGTGGAGGGCTCCGGAATAATTTCGACCACCTGGGGATCTTTAACGTGCACTGACATCGCACAGCGCACAGGCGCCTTAAATAAAGCAGATTCAGAATACTCATTGACATCCACCCAAGCGCAGCCTTACGGCTACAAAGGAAAACGTTTCGGTGGAAGCTGTATAGCTTCTCTTTGTAGCTGTATGGCTGCGCCTCGGTGGATGCATTTAATGAGTAATGCATTTAATGAGTAATTTGCTCCCTTATTACAGAGCGCATCTGCTGCTGATATACACTGCCACGGGTCTACCGTATCGGCTACTACTTGTCTGTCTCGACCTTCCTATTCGTCCAAGGTGGCCTGAATGGCAGATTTCTCGTTAACCCTGCCCTGTACCAGCTGCGGCCACCTTATCGACGCTAACTTCTTAATCTTATCCGCCCACCTAACTTTATCCCGCTCCCTGCTACGATTGCCTTCTCTTGGAATCCACTCCGTTACCCTTAAGGACCATCTGTTATCTTTCCTTCGCGTTACATGCCCTGTCCAAGCCAATTTCTCAAATCATCTAAAGAAATCGTTAGCTTCACTGAGCGTCTCGCACTGTTTTTTTTTTATTTGTTTATTTGTTTACGCCTTCGCTACCACCTTCCGACCGCGACGCAGGTACTTACAGGTATTCTGTCCTGCGTCTGAGTGCTAGAAAGTGGAATGGATGCAACAAGCTCGAGACAAGAGTTTCCAGACTTTTTTTATTGCGACAGTGTGCCTGCTGGGATAAAGTATTATTTACATATATAAGACCTGCACCTTAAGATGGATGTGGCTTGTGCTGTCTGATTCCACACTGTTGTGATCAAATTATGAGTCCGAATATGTGACATGCCATTACTAGTGTCAACTTTCGTTCGTTTATAAAGCTGCCGACTTAATTACCTCAGTTAGCCCTGACGTCATCACAGGTTCGGACCCGTTGAGCTGCCTGGATGGCGGCAGGTGCTCGTTCAAGTAGTCCACCCATTCCTGGACGCTCACTCCTTCCAAGGTGCCACCCAGCACGTCTGGAAACGAGACTTTGGATTGCGGAGGCTCCCGGGCAACGTCCACGATCTTGGAGACGGCATAGTCCATCTGGACTATATCGACCACTTCTGCTGGGGCAGCATCTCCGTGCCCGAAGAAACTCAACACGTGCATCAGTGTGGTAGCCATTTCCCTCTTTCTGCGCAAGGTGGTGAACCTCTTCATCAAGGACTTGCCCGTGGACAGATAGAGCAGCGCGTCCTTCTGGTGGCGGATCATCTCCGTTTGAATGACGGTAGCCAAGCCTATCTTCATGGAGGCCCTGGAAAACACCAGAGGTTGACGCCCAGAAATTGTTAGCTCTGCGGGATTTTTATGTTCTTTAACTTTACTAAGTTGACATAACTAAGCAATCATGCATCATACACAAAGCTGGGCATTCTTTATCTGTTTATAAGATTCTCAGGGCTTCAAATGTGAGTTTTGTAACGCTTGTAGGCAACCGTCTTAGCAACGGATAACAAAGACACTCTTTTTATTACGAGGAGATATTAGAAAAATTGCAAAATATAGTTGATGCAACTTTGCCGAGAACCATTGTTTTAAGCCGGAACGAACGATTGTGGCAGCTTTGTAACAACCGAAAGGGCACGACTGCAAGGAAATAAAAAATGCTGTGGCTCAACTCAGCTGAGCCAGGTTATACGGAGCGGAAGCTAGCCACTGCGCCTTCGTGCCGCTCTCTGACATAGGGATCACTAGAAGCAGCCCGGCGTTTCCAATGCTTTGTCGAAGAACTCCTCCCGGCGACCGGTTCTGGCACCATATCTGTGCGTTGTCTAGGCGGCTGTTGTTACACGGGCCTGCCAACTGCCTCTATGTTCAGGCACCTCCGCTGCCTCTTGTGGATAGAGAAGTCAGAGGAGGGGGGACCTAGGAGATAGACGGAAAGAGAAAGGAGACGCGCCTCGGAACAGCCAAGGGCGACGACGGCATGCACAATAGATCGCCCGGTTGCAAGAGGTCCCTGCTGCACGCGGCGTGGGCCCTTTGAGTTCCCAGCCTCGTAGGGCCAGGAGCAGCAGCCTTCCCCCGCTGTCCATCTCGCGCCATCTAGGTGGCGAGTGATGCCTTTTTATCAAGAGCGAGTCACTGGGTGAACCATGAGACACAACTGGCAGGAGAGAACGGTTGGAGCGATGGTTGGCGCAGCGGCGGACGTGACTGCGAAGTGCATAGCTGTGGCGGCGGCGCGCCTCCCGTTCCAGGTCATTTCAGGAACAGTTTGACGTTCAACTGTACATGCGAGAAGTGGAGCTTTGGTTGGTTGGTAACAACTTTATTTAAAAGTCCTGCAGAGCTTTCGCCGACGGGACCTTAGGTCTCCCACGTGGGGACGTCGAGGTGTTGCCTCGCCGTCGCCTCGCGGGCCTGCTGGACGGCCCAGAGTTGGTCACCGAGGCTGGGGCTGTGCAAGGCAGCGGCCCACCGCGGCGGGAGGGTTCCGGAGTTAGCACCGTCAGGGTTTTTGCTACAGTCCCAGAGCATGTGGGGTAAAGTTGCTATAGCAGTGTGGCAGACCTTGCATATATTCGTCGGGTACGTTCCGGGGTAGAGTCTGTGGTATTGCGCCGGGTTGGGCTACGTGAGCGTCTGCAGTTGTCTGAGGGCCACCGCGTGCGCCCTGTCCAGCTTGTCGTTGGGCGGAGGGAGTTTCGCCGGGCCAGCCAGAAGGCCTTGGTAATTTCGTTGTATGTGGTCAAACAGTCTTTGGTGCTGTCCCATGGACGACGGTCGCCGGAGCGGTTCGCGAGCTCGCGCGCCTTGGCGTGTGCCGTCTCGTTTCGGTTGAGATATCTGTTCGATACTTCTCCCATGCGCGCCGGGAACCACTGGATTCTGGTTTGAAAAGCTTCCTCCCACTGGACTTCTCGATTGCTCAGGATTCGGGCCGCTGTCTGTGAGATCCATCCTTTGGCGAAGTTTTTGACCGTTTGTCGCGAGTCGCATAGAACTGTGGTGCACGTCGGATCCGTGAGGGCGAGGGCCACCGCCGCTTCCTCCGCTTCTTCTGCGCGCTCGCACGCTACACTTGCCGTTATGCGCGTTTCGCCACTGGAATCGACGACCGCAACCGCGAATCGCGAGCGTTCTGCGTATTCCGCGGCTCTTCGCTCCAAAAATTAACGGACGCCGACACAATGCTCCTCGCGATTGGCGATTACACAAGGAACTGAGCCTGGCGTTTTGGTGGTGTGATCGGAAGCGAGCACGCGGGAAGTCGGTGCAGACGAGTATATGCGGCGAGAGCCGCTTTACTGCGCGCTTTTCAGTGTTGGGGCGGCTAAAAGTCTCAATTCAAAATCACTTCGTAGACCCGGAGCACGCATAAAGGAATTTTTAACGCGGCAGCGTTAAGGGCCCCATGTCGCAGAAAAGCCGGTGTCGTCGGTGGCGTTGGCCGTGAGCGAAAAATCTCTCCGCCCCCTCCTCCCTTCCTCGCAATGTGCGCCACTGCCCCAACAGATAGCGCGCGACGGCAGCGCCTCCCGCTCGCCTCGTTCGGGCGCAGTGGGGCCGTGCGGGCACACAGGAATCACGCGGTGAGCGGCGAACAACGCAGCGCACATCCAAAGCGCGTTTACCACGAAGCTTGCGGCTTGCTGCCCGTTCGTTCTGCGCGGAAGCTATGCTGGCGTTCGTGGCATCGGCATTGTCGAGAACGATGTGCTGACGAACTATGACTGCAACTTGAGTTTGCCGCTCCGCGCGTCTGTTTCACCATACGCAGCAGAGCGATTTGTCTAAAGGGCAAGGCATCGGGCCGAACGGGCGATGGCGTTCCGTGGACTCCCTGGCAGTGCTGCAACACGCTGTCGCTTTCCATTGTTAAAGGCGAAGCTTAAGCGTCTTCCAATCTTTTGACGGCGCAAACTTGAAAAAAATGCGGGATGAAGGCCTCAATCCCTTGGCCGATGTTTCTGCAAGAGGTCTTGCTATCGTGTGGGCAACATTCTGACGAGAGACCCACAAGATAAGCCGTGTGTACAAAACGTTGGTTACAGAGCCCATGCTCCCCCTCTGTCCTTTCTTTAAGTTGGTTCTCCATCTTCCCTTCAGTGTTTCCACCCGCCGCGGTGGCTGAGTGGTTAGGGCGCCCGACTACTGATCCGGAGTTCCCGGGTTCGAACCCGACCGCGGCGGCTGCGTTTTTATGGAGTAAAAACGCTAAGGCGCCCGTGTGCTGTGCGATGTCAGTGCACGTTAAAGATCCCCAGGTGGTCGAAATTATTCCGGAGCCCTCCACTACGGCACCTCTCTCTTCCTTTCTTCTTTCACTCCCTCCTTTACCCTTCCCTTATGGCGCGGTTCAGGTGTCCAACGATATATGAGACAGATACTGCGCCATTTCCTTTCCCCAAAAACCAATTATTATTATTTAGTGTTTCCACCGTGCATCCACCGTATAGGCACGCCAGTGGACTTACTTGATGAGTAAGCGGGCCATCTCGCCAAACGAGGGCGCCCTGACCATGGACGAGAGGAAGAGTTGGTCGTCGGCTTCGGCGAGGACAGCCTCCAGGCTCCAACCTCCTCCGGCCACGTACTGTTCGCAGGAGGCGTGCACGTGTAGGAGCACGCCCATGCCCTGTCTGTCATCCACGGTGCCGCGCGTCGCCGCGCCCAAGGCGCTGGCCAGCGCCGACAGGGAGCGGTGCACGTTGTCGGCGAAGAAGCTGCCGCCTTCCAATAACCACGAGTTGCAGACGTAGGCGTAGAAGTCTCGGCACGGGTCCGCGTGGGGATCGACGATAGCACGCAGCCCGGCCATCACCTCCGTGCACCTGGCAGACCTGCGGGACCACGTGCATTCAGGGTAAACTAGATTTTTCGCCAAATAATTGTGTGTGCTGTGCGATGTCAGTGCACGTTAAAGATTTTTTAAATTGGTTTTTGGGGAAAGGAAATGGCGCAGTATCTGTCTCATATATCTTTGGACACCTGAACCGCGCCCTAAGGGAAGGGATAAAGGAGGGACTGAGAGAAGAAAGGAAGAAGGAGGTGCCGTAGTGGAGGGCTCCGGAATAATTTCGACCACCTGGGAATCTTTAACGTGCACTGACATCGCACAGCACCCGGGCGCTTTAGCGTTTTGCCTCTATAAAAACGCAGCCACCGCGGTCGGGTTCGAATCCGGGAACTCCGAATCAGTAGCCGAGTGCCCTAACCACTGAGCCACCGCGGCGGGGCAACCATGCATTCAAAGTGAACTAGGTCTTTTCGCCAAATAAATGTGTGTGTTGTGCGATGTCAGTGCACGTTAAAGATCCCCTGGTGGTCGAAATCATTCCGGAGCCCTCCACTACGGCACCTCTTTCCTCAGAATAACGGCCTGAGGGGCGAGTTGGTGCATGATGAAATGAACGGCTGCGCAAATCAGGACACAGACAAGAAAGAGAGCATGAGAAAACGTTAGAAAGCGGAGGCGGGTCAAATTTGCCTCCCCATTGTAGAGACTGCAAGTGTGAGCCGGTGCTTAACGGAATAAGGATTCTGGGCAGGAGTCGCGATCAGGTGGCGCGTGAAATACTTGAGGCCTTATGATAAGAAAAGAAAGGAAGCACATGTGTCAGCGACGCCTCGGTATTCCTCCTTAGAAATGAAGTTTCCTTCCTAGACAGTTTTTTGTGACGTCATGTTCTGTGCTACTTTTCAGCCTAGCATTTCTAGTGCCGTCTGCTGTTTGTTTAGATGGGTTGTTAAATTTTTTTATTGGTTTTATCTTTCTTTTTCTGGCTGCTTTTGCTTCATATGTTTGACTCTGCTGTTGCTACGATTGTTTGACACTGTTTTTGCTAAGAGATGGCCCTTTTTTTGTTTTTAATTCCTTTGGTCTGTTAGTCTAATCTGCATTATATAGTCTGTTAACATGATGTAGCGGCTTTCATACCACGTGCTGGGTTCGAAGTGATAATGGGATGAGTATCATGATTGAGCGGAACTGTTTAAATATGCCACTTTTCCTTAGGATAACCAGTTGGTTGTGCGCATGTGGTGTCGCTTTCTTGGCCGTGTCCTGATTTGCGCAGCCGTTCATTTCACCTCTTTCTTATTTCACTCCCTCCTTTATTCCTTCCCTTACGGCACGGTTCAGGTGTTCCTCCGATATATGAGACAGATCCTGCACCATTTCCTTTCCCTAAAACCAATTTTAATTTTCTTCCTCCGGTAGGGCACCTCTTCCTTCGTTCCTTCTTTCACTCCCTCCTTTATCCCTTCCCTTACGGCGCGGTTCATGTGTCCGCCGAGATGTGAGACATATACTGCACCATTTCCTTTCCCCAAAAACCAATTTTAATTATATTTTTCTAGTGTTTCCCCGCGTGCAATACAGCGCCGCCGCGCCTCACGAAACAATTTCTTTGTAGAGTATTTCTCGGTCGATTTTAGCTATGAAACCTCGGGACAGCCTAAAAAAGAGGCATATAAGCGGATACAACACGTAAAGAAAAAATCTTTTTTCCATTTTTTGAAATTTCAAAGCCGCGTCCCCCCCTGGCATTCCTTAACTGCGAAAATGCTTTACGGACTGTATTACGACCGAAAGAGTATATTCACCTGCATGCAACCAGTGCGGCTGGGTCACTGCGAGTGATGACAAGCAGGATGATGGAGGCCAGCACAGAGATAAGGACCGCCCCGAACACCACCACGAATATGAACAGCCTACTCGTCTCCTGGGACACCATCGACCGCATGCTGCTTTCCAGGACAACGGCTGCAAAGTGAGCGTGACATGAAATGAACGGCTGCGCAAATCAGGACACAGACAAGAAAGAGCGCTCAAGAGACCCGCCCTTTTGAGGAGGCCACGCCTACACATCTGTGAGTTGCGAGATAAGGAGCAGCTGCAGAACTCGTGGAATTCGACGATCCTAAAGGAGTTGAATGCGTCGAACGTGGAGGTGAAACATGCGAAGATATTTCGGGTAGCATTTGAAATGGCTGAGCAATCGCAGATTGAAAGCGTTATGGGTTTTAGGCTTCTCCGCAGGGCACACCCTAAGTCTTGGGGATGGGGGGGATGTAGCGAAAGATAACGTCGTCTAAGGTGACTACATGTTCACTGTAAACGCGCTTGCTTTGAAGGTGATGCCATCGAAGGCAAAGCCCGCGGAGCATTCCCTTACAGGACATTCTTTAGGTAGTCTATAGCCTGTCCATGCATTTCTGTCTATAAAGCCTATAGACTCTATAGACAAACCCTAGAGGACAGTCTATAGACAATCTATGGATTTATGGCCGCACACGTTTAGTAGACTTTTGGCTATAGACCGTCTATAGACTATGAATAGGCAAAAGAAATATCGATAGGAAGGCAATACAATCTGTCAGTTTATAGACTGTCTGTAGACCATTTTTGTAAAGGTTATTTGGCGGCATCTGATGAAGCGCGGTGGGATTTGCGCGAAGGCGCAAGAAATTTAAAATATGCCCACCCATGGCGACAACACTGATCTTTTCCCCATTTTTTATGCTAGGAGGAGAAGCATGAACAGTAATCAGCGTTTACATCACTATATTAAAGCTAGCTCAAAAAAATAAACTTTGCATATTTCACCTACAGGCTGTGTAGATTTGAATCCTTGAATATCGCCTAGCACTCAGATTGCCGTTTATCTATCCAGCCTCCACCAACAACCAAAATCTACTGGCATTTCTTTTTTGTGGGATCTGGATGCAGTTCAAATTTTGTATGTTTATTAGTACGCCGCGATCAACACCTTCGTCATAGTCGCATGCCACCAGTGTTGCGGGTCAGTCATAACGAAGAACCGCTGAAGCTCCAATGAAGCAGGTGCATGGGCTGTTTGGCATATGCACTTACAGGTTGCTAGATGAATTTACACCCCACCAGGATAAAAATGACCTCTAGCATAGAATTATGAACAACGCACGCTTTGGAGACGTCACTGTGTGAATGCAGGGAAAGCTTTGTGAATCGTTCGCTCGCATTACGCTAATTGTGTCTGAGTTCTAATTCTGCATATAAAATTTGATGACAGAAGTTTGAAAGAGAATTGCTCTTAGTTTTTCAAGACCAAACTGCATGCGCAGATACTCCATCACCCTGGACACGGAAGTAAACCAGTGCTCTTTTATTGCCACAAATTATTAGGGAGTGTTCGACTATGCAAAAAAATGCAAATAACATACTCATATGTATGATAATATGTAATATGCGCATTAGTAAGTTTCATGGTATATCCTTGATAGCAGAATTAACCCTTCCACAATTAGCGTTGAATTGTGTAAACACTGTCAGCGTAACATTGAAAGAGCCTTGTTTATTGGGCAACTGACTGGCATTTACTTCCATCAGATTCGGACGTCACAAAATTAAGACCCATTCCAAAAACTACATAATTTTATCAGTGAAATTTCGTTTGCTGCAACGGGAAAAATCATCAGACGTCATTAACACGTGTCAACGTTTGTCGATATAACACTTATACAAATAATTGCCCAGGCGCCCGGTATGACGATGACCAACTACGACTGCCTAATCCATCGCAAACGTCCGCAAGACATCTCACTCACATCGTACGGACATCCTGCGAGCCTTCTTGGAGGCGGCTGACTTCAAAGAACTTTGAGTGTTGGCCGTCGCATAGCTGTCTTCTCTCTCAGGCTCGCCTTTAAAAGAAGCTCTACTCGGCCGCTTTCCTGCCTTGACCGCTGTCCCGTCCGCAGGGCTAGCCTCATCTTTGTCGTGTTTCCCATCGGACGGCCGAATGGACACCCTGGAGGCCTTGCGCTTTACCAATCCTCGAAGCGCGGACTTAGGCGCCGCTTGGCTTGCTGCGCCCCCTACATCGCGCTGCGCGGTAATGGTTGTCGCCTCCGCGGCGTCACTCGGGCTTTGCGCTCGTGGAACTGGGCTATGGTACTCTGAAGAGGAGAGCGTTGTAGCCTGTCCTTGGGCTTCCGGTGTCGTGACGGTTGAGAAGAAGTTCGCCTCCCCAGGACTCCCCGGAGAGGTGGGTTTCACGGCTCCACCGTCTTTCTTGGGAACTGTGTCTGCCTTACTGATCTGGATCGGACTGGTCCTTCGAGGGCTTGTTGTTCGGCTCTCATCCATCTTGTGGGTCTTGACAGTGCTTCTTTTCTGGCTGGCTCGGGATTTTGTAGCGGTATTGTCTTCAACCTCGGGTGACTTGCTGATGGTTGCGTCCACAGTTGATGCATCTCTTTGCGTTGGAGATGCGGCAGCTATAGCTGGGGATAGAAGACTGCTGGTATCGCGGTGTGGCGAAGACAGAGCGCCCTTAGAAGCGTCTGTGGTTGGCGGCGTTGAGAACACGACATCGCTCATGAAAGCAGGACTCATGGCGCTTTTGCTCTCAGGCGAGGAAACAGGCTGCGATTGCGGTGACCTGCAACGAGTTCATGTACCGACCGTGAAACTGTTTTCTGCTTTCCAAACCTGTAACTTATTACAGCGCAGAATCAATGAAGAGTAAGCACACAAGGCACGGAAAAGACACAAGAAAGGTTCTTAATGTAATTTTGAGCTACTTTGCCTTTGCAAGACATTATTAGGAACTTGCCTGCATACCCGGTTTATATATGCCCTAATTCGCCTTTCGCACTATCAATGTCGACCTATAACGTATAATCGTAAGCCGGAAAGGCTGAAAACTAGTACGAGTATACTATATAGATGGATGCTGCGCCCCTCGAGTCGTGCTCAGACCGCATGTCATTATTCGCTCCGTGTGCAGTCCTTGTCAGTGATATTGGCACCACGTATCCCAGATCGCGCAGCCAAATAAAAGATTACTTCAATGCCTAACACTCTCGGGCCTGGTTCTTCCTTGCCATACTTCCAACAGGGCATGTACAAAATAGGCTTCCGAGAAACTGGCCAATTGTAGTAGGGAAAATTTATTGCCGTTGCTCTATGAGAGCGATATTACTCACCTAGTGCAGTGCAATTACCGACGAGTCCGCTGAAGACTAACTAGAACGATAAACTTATCTTTATCGTCCTACCCTGCCTTTCAGAATGAAATATATTGGTCATATTAGTCATTTAGCCCCGCAATATACCATAGAATCTACAGTGTCAGCCGTCACACGTTAATTTTCTAAGTTAACTGTACTTAACGAAAAGCGCCTCACTAGTTATGCCGCTCGGCAACTGACCCGAAGGACGCGGGTTCGATCCCGGCCGCGGTGGTCGAATTTCGATGGAGGCGATATTCTAGAGGCCCGTGTACTGTGCTATTTCGGTGCACGTTAAAGAATCCCAGGTGGTCGAAATTTCCGGAGCCCTTCACTACGACCTCCCTCATAGCCTGAGTCGCTTTGGGACGTTAAACCCCCGTGAACTAAACCAACCTTTGCGAGATTTACTTTTAGTACAAAAGACTTAATAAGGTGAAGTGCCGATCCAAAATTACCCGAAATAAAAGTAAAGTGTTTTACGAACGGCAACGATTTGAATGAGCTTAAAAGTTTACTTCTGAAGGATCAGTAGCGAATTGTTGATTAATATAGAGGTATGAAAGGGGATGCGTTGTCTGTAAACATCGCCAAAACAGGAACGTCGCTTTAGGTGACGTTCCCCGCACTATGTTTAAACAGTTTTTATAAAATTTTGACATAACATTGATGTGAACGTATGTCTATAGCTGTTAATCTTGTAGAATACTTACCTGGGACTACGAGCGTCATCTGCCGGTGGAGTAGAGCTGACGTTTGTTTGTTGCTGCTTAACGGAGCCTTCGTGCCGTTGCCTGGCGGCGGCTCTCTTGTGCCTTGATCTGGACCGGGACATCTCCTTACTGTGCAGTTCTTTTGTGTCGTCCCTGTCCGCTGACGGAGTACTTGTCAAGGTCGCGGGGGATACTACTCTTCGAGGCGACTTGGCAGAAGCCCTTCGCTTGCTGACAAAGAAACGTGAAAAAAAATGTCCTCCGTTGCTGACTCGCTTTTGTCAAGACCACAGGCTGTTCACGCGAGGAGAATCAACAATGCGATGAAGGCTGCCGCTAAATCGCACGAGTCGCGCGCAAGAAAAATGTTAATTGCCATTTAACGGCTGATTTCGGTGGTTCTTTGTGTCATCACGAAGCATGACCTACGGCTATCCTCGGTGACTGCATGATCACTGGATCTGTACATAGATGAACGCTTGCTTGACGTCACGATGGGAGGCATTAAACGTGTAAAATATTCCGCATCTATGACATGTTCATTTAGGATGTCTCTCTCAGGCCGAGCCGTTTTTGCTCTATGAAATTTCCTTTCAATAAATATGCGTCGGCAAAGGGGCTCTCGCATGGGGTGCGTCGGCCTTGTCGAGCCTTCCCAATGGCTTTTTGTCGGCGCACCCAACATCGTCATGATGTTAAATAAACATGATTGATTGATTGATTGATTGATTGGTTGAAGTGACGCACGGCCCTTATGAAGACAGTGAGTTAGCATTAGCACAATACAAGAAAACGGCGAAGACGCCTCATAGAAGGAATAGCTATATCCTTACGCTGTACCCTGTGTAAGTATAAGCCGTAATTAATGGCGCAAATCACCATGCTTCCAGTACCAAGGCTGAAGGCGCGAAATAAGGAAGATAGATTTCTGTGTAAGTGGAAGCGAGTGAGGGTGCATGAGGGGGAGTGTTAAGTGATCATCACGCTCACATACAACTCGCGTTTGGCTGCCAACGGCGAGTGCATGGTTCTTTATGAGCGAATTCCAGCCTATGGGTGGGTTCGCCCCCTTGAATACTTTGCCAGCTCGCACTTTGACGCCGACCCTACTTACAGAAAACTCCTGATCGTGGTCGCCATATCTAGAGGGTGAGTACACATCTGCCTACATGGCCCTTATAGACGCAGGTTCGATAACGGCCGCTGCGGTCGCATTTCGATGGAGGCGAAATGCTACTGGCCCGTGTACCGTGGGATGTCAGTGCACGTTAGAAAAGCCTTAGGTGGGCGAAATTTCCGGAGCCCTCCACAGCGGCGTTCCTCGCAGCCTGCGTCGCTTTGGGAGGTTAAGCCCCATAAACCAACTAACCCTATATATCCCCGGCCGCGCTGGTAAATTTAAGTGCAAACGTATGAACTGGACATTTTTCAGCTAAGATATGGTGGTGACGACACGTGCCGCACAGAAAATGTCAGAGACTTATTCCTACAAAAGCCGAAACTCCGGCAGTGCATCAGAAGAGCTTTTCTTCCACGACTCTGACCTCCACTACTGTGGCCGCGGGAAAATTTTCGAATGCGCCCCGAGCTTTGAACGAGGCCCTGTTCGCTTGAAGCACCCTTTAAATGGCAGGCTTCCCGCACGCACCTTCCAGGTCTTGAGAGCTGGCTGGGAGGGGTCTTCGGGTCGGGTGAGACGACGCCCTGTGCGGATGCCCTCAACGGCGATCCGCCATGACCAACGCCGGACCCAGCAGGTGCGGTTGTGGCATCCAGGTTCTCGTCGGCGCCTTTGTTGTCCTCGCCGCCATGATCTTGCTGCGCTGTCATCGGTGGAGTGTTGGACTGCATGCCCGTGGACAAAGAAGGCTGCGATCGGTCCGTGCATGCGGTAGAAGTTCACCGGAAGCGTGTAGGATGGACGCCGCAGTGCGTGAGACGTTCGATCTCCTAATCGGGTCCTCTTCTTCTGCTCTCGCGATGGCTCGAGACGGTTCAGTTGCTTCTTTTTTTTTAATTCACACTTTCACTTTCTTGACCAGTGCCCGTAAAGGGAACCACGACATGTGGACCGCTGCGCAGCATACCTTCTGCCGGAGGTCCCGCCTCATGATCTGCAGTGTCGGGAACGTGGGCTTGGAGTCCCGGCTTCGGTGTCTCTTGCCAGTAAGAGGGAAATCGCGAAAAAAACACACGGAAGCAAAGGAAGACGAAGGACAAGTGGCAGAACAGCAGGAAGTGAACCTGAGACAATAGATCACTTCCTGCTGTTCTGCCACCGCTTCTCTCATTTGAGGAAGCGTCTTTTGCAAATTCCATTTCTTCAACTGGGCTTGCCTGTGTCTTCCGCGGTTGTTCTTTCAATTGGCGCTTCTTTGCTTGGACGAAGCGACAGGAGTGTGCGCTCTGCTGTGCAAAATTTTCTTCAAGAAACGCAGCGACTCCCATTCTAATTCCTTTTTCCCGCTCTCAGTCAGTACGACATTGAAACACTACAGGCATTGTATACTTTTATGCACATTAAGCCATTGTCTCTCGGCAGCTTGAAGTATCACTGACGAGGCTACGCTGCCGCATCCCCCCTCTAAATTTCTATTTACACAAGTCGGGTTTGGCGCTCTCTCCCCTTTGTGCATTTTGCCGTGAGCCAGAATCTATTGAACATTTTTGACTGTATTGTCGCCGATTCAACTCACTGAGAAAAAGGTTGCTGGAGGAGCCCTTGCAGCATCTTGGCCTTAGTTTGAGCAGCCCGCTCTTGCTATCATTTGGCGCCACCACATTTGGGTTCAGCCACAGATCTGTTTGTACCGCTGTTCAAAATTTCCTGACAGAATTTCACCGACTGCCTTGCTAAGTGTTCCAACCTTTTCTTTTCTATCAATTATTACATTTTGACTAAATCATTAATATTTAATCACTCTCTTTATTACTATTCTTAAAATTTTAAAATCAAAACACTCATCCCTTTTCTGTTCATGACGAAAAATTCACCGGTGTTGCGCTCCCACGTGCTTTTCCTTTTTGTTAACTGCGTTCAGGTGAATAGCCACCCGATTCTTGGCCGATCCCCCAGTGTGGGTATGTGCCAGCTTTTGATAGGCTAACAACAACAACAACAACAGGACCCCTGTCCTTGCGTCTTCCAATCTATCAGACTACATACTATTACCACTCCTTTTCCCGTAAAAACTTTCCTGTATCCAGCAATTAACCGCCTGTGTCTTGGCCACTGCCCCGTAGTGGGTATGTGCCAGCAACGTCTGAGGCCTTCCTTCCTTCATTCCAACTGACATTTGTTAGAAACATCGAAAGATATATAGGCGCAAGTAAGGGGGAAGACAAAAACAACCAATGGCAGCAGCATACAAAGAAGTCGTGCCACTCGATACCCGCTGAGATACATAATCTTTTTTGAAAGGCCGATTGATGGCGTGCTTACGCAACCACTGCCCGTCTTATCAATCTCTAGCGCCTCCAATATCTTCCTTGTGATTTACGAAGGATGCCGGCCGATAATTACAGATTATGGGAAGTCCGGAGCACAATGCCCGCCACCTTCGTATTCACAGTCACGGCAGTGAATTGCCAAAGTTTCCCGCATTTGTTTCACATTGTTGGCATGTTCTCGGAAACGCTCGTTCACGCATCGTCCACTCTGACCGACGTAAAAACGGCCGCATGTCCGTGGTATCTTACAAATGGTGCCTAAATGATGATTTATGATGATGGCGTAAGCACGTCATCAATCGGCCTTTCAAAAAAGGAGATGATGTATCTGAGCGGGTATCGAGTGACATGACGTTTTGTATGCTGCTGTCATTGTTAGTTTTTGTCTTCCCCCCTTTCATGTGCATATATATCTCTCGATGTTTCTAACAAACGTCAGTTGGAAGTTAGCGCTTGTCCTTCGTCTTTCTTTGCGTCCGTGTGTTTTTTTTTTCGCGCTTTTCGTCTTACAATGCATTACCAACAAGCCCGCACCCACACCTTACTTTCTTGCCAGTCTTGATCATGGCGGAGTTTGCCGACGCGTTTCAGTGCCATACGTCCAGAGTGATGGGCTTGAGGCCATGCTTGTCCTCGTTCGCTTACAAGCAAGATAGTGCCGCCTAAAGCACAATATTTCTATTGCGAAGTTCGTTCGCCTTTTCACGGCCAGTGAGTGAACTGGAGCTGTTCACCATACGTCTGAAGGTAACGCAGTGATGGCCGACAATGGCTGACCTCTACGGAGTATATAACAAAAGAGACTTTGTTTACACTTGCTCCAACTGTATCGTGTCATTGATTGCCTGATTTCCGCTTGCTTAAGAAAAACGCGGTTGATCAAAATGTTTTGGAACCCACAATTACACGGTGCGACTCGTGGCACACAGTATTCATTCAGTGCGCACAAATTCATTAACCCATTATCTTCGATGCAATCTCTGCTCCTCCTGATGGATTCAACGCAAAATCATCCGCGAAGTGCGTATTCAGTTTGCGAGCACAGGATTTGGATCTTAACGACCACGCCCCGTTCTCAGCGTCGTCCTTGTGAAAAAACGAGACAGGTCATTTTCAAAAGCTCATAAGAGGTCAGACTGAACAATTTTTATTTCATTGATCGGTCATGCGCAAAAAATACGAACAAGAATAAAGGCTATGCACAATCGTCACATCTAAAACGCCTTTTAAAAGTGTATATGATATAGCCACTCGTCTTGTGGTCTCTTGAGGTTATCAGAGCCATCAAATCAGACACCACTATTTTCTTGACCGAGTTTTGTCACAAAACAAGAGAACAGGCTTACACAATGAAATTTTCGCTTTGTCAGGGAAAGCGCGGAAACCTTTAGCGACAATTGACAAAGCAGCTAAACACAAATGCGAGGAAACCAGCACACGGGGACGATGTAACTGCGACAGGTGTGAAAAAGAAATGCATCGGAACAGGTATTGCTTCGTCACCTACGACAGCTTTTTTTTTTTTTGAAACATGCTTACTGGGGAGTGACTGCGCGATCCAATGGAATAAAACCATAGAGAAAAATCAACAGCTTCACTGCAAATTCAGGGCAGTTTTTTTTCCTACTAAATGACATGTCAGGTCGAAGAAACAATGTTCTTACGCCACAATGATTAGTTCAATTATGAAAACAAGAAGTACAGCTACTGTGACAGTGACCGTCGTATTTCTTAAAGATCAAAAATATTTTCGCATGAAGATGCAATTTCGATCAGTGTAGTGGGTAGCGGTCCGGAATGTACTGGGGTCGACTGAGCTTCTGATGCTGTTGAATTAATTCTAATTTAGGCAGTTTTCAGCAGAGGCGAGTCCGCAAGTTCTGGTGACACTGGGCTGTCGGCACTTCTCACTTCCCGAAGGTCCTGTATCATCAGCACTGATAACTGACCGTTTGCTGGTTGAAGGTTGTGGAAACCACTAAGCGACTCCAGCGTTAAACCGAGAGGCTCCTTATGCGATAGCATTTTCTGCCCTTGAAGGTGAACAAATTATTCTTGCTTCAGCGGGTATGTTGCTATGGCTGCCGATACTTACTGTGCTAGGGGCTTTGCTGGAGGCTGCGCTGACAGCCATTCATGCGATGCTGTGAAATTCTGCTTCCAATGGCTCAGATTCTGCTGTAGCCTTAAACTGGAATCCAGGCAACTCCCCAGAGGTCGCACTCCAGGTCTGGTGCTGAGTAGTCCAGAATTGATGTTTCATTTCATTCGAGAATTGATGTTTCAAGCTCCGACTCCGAGTATTACTATGTTGGGGAATACATTTTTCGTGGCACTGCTTCCGGTGGCGACATTTAAATCTCTGGAAACTGATCGGACACAGGGCTACCTTGAAATAAAGAAAAAAATGTATTACTAGATGAGAGCCTTTCCGGTGAATAATGCTCCTGACGGCCAATGAAGCCACCCAGGGACATCGCCGAATCAATTCCTTACGGCAGCCGCCGCGGTGGCTGAGTGGTTATGGCACTCGGCTGCCGGCCCGAAAGACGCGGGTTCGATCCCGGCCGCGGCGGTCGAATTTCGATGGAGGCGAAATTCTAGAGGCCCGTGTACTGTGCGATGTCAGTGCACGTTAAAGAACCCCAGGTGGTCGAAATTCCCGGAGCCCTTCACTACGGCGTCTCTCATAGCCTGAGTCGCTTTGGGACGTTAAACCCCCATAAACCAACCAATTCCTTACGGCAGGCTTGCAATGAGCTGCGTAAGTCCCGGAATCTGATTTGGTTCCTGTCCACGCTGTGACGTGGCAGGCCTGCCTGGCAGTAGCCACTCTGGGCGTAGTGCATGCCGCCCTGCGTGTTGCGAACTTTCATGGCTTTGGGTTTTGTTTAGCCCGTTTCAAAGCTCGGAATATTTGCAAGGCGGAAATGACGGCTTGCTTCGTTCAACTCGACGCTTTGGTTTTCTTCTTGCTTGCCCGTAAGTGGCAGTTCCAACAGGTCTGCAAGACGCTCCGAAGAGATGTGCAGATTTGAACCAGGGACCTGAACAGCCTAAACCTCTTTTTGTCAGTGGATGGGAAGTACTGGCTATGACTCCTTTTCTTTTTCTATTACCAGGAAAAGGTAGTGCCTGAGAACCCTCGGAATTAGACTCCATTAGCTAGAACAAACACGGCCGGCAGCACTAGTTCTTGCGGTGAAAGAGTACGACTTGAACTTACGGAGCTGGCATAGGACGTGGTTTCATTAGGTGATTCCGTGAAGCTATAGGCACGCCCAGCCTTTGCTCAGCTTGTTGCCCATGATTGCGGTACATTCCGACACGTGGGTGCTGCCCTCCAGATGCACAGCTTTGCGCCCTATCTGGTTGTGTCAATGGAAGAACGACAGCATCAAGAAGTGCCCGAATTATCGGCGAATCGTCAAAACTTGGTCCTGAAAGGATTTCTGAACAATATTTCTTCTGTACAGGCGATGAAGTCCTTGTCATTTTTCTTGCTTCAGACTGGTCTTCCAACTCGTTTTGCTCTTTATGAAGCTCTTCTGTCGAATCACGCATTCGTTTCCCAAAACGAAGACAATCTTCGGTTCTTAAAAATAACCCTTCACTTTTCTCCATCGGTTGCGAAGGGCAAGCTATAACTTCAGATACAAAAATAAGTGCCGTTTGCGCCGATCCTGGTTCCTCTGTCAGAGACAGTTGCTGCGTGAATAAAAACTTCAGTTCTTCCAATTCTTCATCTGTTAGTTGTAGTCATACGTCTGTGCTCTCAATTTTTCCTATAGTCTTAGTAATATGGCTGAAAGGGGTGATTCACACCTCACGGGTCGCGTTGTCTCTGAGACATGGGTTTGCTGCGGAAGCCCTTGGGCTTGCAGCTGACCGCCCTGCATTTGCACATTTTCAACTTGGTAGACTTGCTGTCGTTGACATTCTTGCGCCTGCCGTTGAAAGGTTATCGCATGTTGTTGAATGCCTCGCCCGTGCTGTGAATATTTTTGTACTTGCTGTGCAAAGCCTTGGAGTTGCTGAGGAAACCCTGGTCTTTGCTCTTGTTGGAAGCGTTGCGTTTGTTGCGGTGGAAGGCGCCTTCCAATCGCTGTTGTAGAAAGTGTTGCGCTTGGTACATAAACCTCTGCTGTTGATTCAAAATGCCCTGCTGTTGATTGAAAATACCCTGCGGTTGATGTGGAGCGCCCTGCGGTTGGCGTGGAGGAGCACCCTGCGGTTGGCGTGGCGGTGCACCATGCGGTTGGTGTTGAAAGCCTTGCGATTGATGTTGTGGAAGGCCGTGCAATCGCTGTTGCGGAAATCCCAGCGCTCGGTGCGGAGAGCCATGCGGTTGTAGCGGAGAGCCCTGCCGTTGGTTCAGAAAGCCCTGCTGTTGCTGCGGTAAGCCCGACGGTTGGTGTGGAAAGCTCTGCGCTTCAGGCTTAAGGCCTCTCGTTTCCTGGGAAAAGTATCGGGCTTGCCTTAAATTCTAGTTTGCAGTAGGCTGTGCAACATGGCTTTGAGACTGCCCCCACGCGGCGTGCTGTGAACTGTGAATGTCTCGTTTTGAAGGAAAGTTGAACAGCAGTTCATCCTGCAGAGGCGGCTCGTACTTCAAGCCAACGGTAACCACTTGGGACTCCGAAGCATGTCCTGACGTGGTGAAAGCCGTTGACGTTGTAGGTACGGTGTTGTGCACTGCGAAGCTGTGTTCAGTGAACGAATAACGTCTCCACGATGAATCGTGAAACGAAGCAGGTGCTTGCTTTTTGTAGTCATGCGCACAGCTCTCGACGGCTTGCGAGGATCCTTGAACCATCGCCGCAGGAAGGACCGGGATCATTTTCAAAGCACATTGCAGTAACTTATTGGCTGAATGAGTAGGCTTAGTATTTTGACATGAGGGGCTCTGTTGCGCTGAGAAGGGCGCACTTCTGACAGAGTTCTCTTGTTTCATGCGCGGGCATATTGAGCTCAGCTGATCGCTTTTGTTCGTAATCTTGAGCGCTTGATAAACTGGAAAGTTCAGAATTTGCCTGTGGTCCTGGCTGCGTGCCGCCAGCGACAATGAATTGTCGCCTCGACCATGGGGCCGGATCTGGCACTGACGGCGGAATTTGCCTTCCTATTCCTGCAGTCCCAGTCACGAGAGGAAAGCGGTGCTTTGAGGTGTGAAACAATGGGCCCGATGCCTGTGGGCATCCTCCTTGTAGAGACTGCGGCACTTGACCAAAATACGAGTGGAACGCTGTTGCATTTCTTAGATGCTGTAGATGCTGGTTTTGAGACGACGGCTGTGATGATGAATTTTGGTGCGGCATTCCTTGTCTGCACTGTGCTGCTAAGCGCTGTTCGAAGTCTGCTTCTTGGATGACTGCCGCGCATCTTCGGAGGTTGTCGCTGAAGCCTTTCCGCCTGAACATATCGGAAGATGAACGGCTGTCTGTTTCCCATGGTACAAACTTTGTCTTGTACGCCTGCTGAGGGGCAGTCTTGAGAAACAACTTTCGAGCTTGTTTTCTGCGGCAAAATTACTAAAAGCGTACGCTCACGCTTTCCAACCGCATTACGTCACTGCCCAGTGTTAGATTGCGGGCGATATGCTTGCCGCAGGCCCTCGGTCTTTCAATAACGAGCTCGCAGCTAATATTTTCCGCGCACAACTGAGCGCACTGCTCGGGCAACTAAAGACGTCAGCATCGATGCGCAAAGAAGGATTCGTGTCGTCTCACCCGGCATGGTGAAACGGGGAATGTGCCAACGCCCCACGCAAACTACTGCAAGGAATCAATATCATATACCCTCTCGTCATTGTTAAATCGGTTAGAGCAAGAGTCATTTGACCCTTTTTGTAATTCTAATTCAGAGATTAATTATTTTTATCAAGTTTACTTACGTGAGATGCCTATTGCTTCAGTCATTTTAGTCAGAGTGTTCTTTTCGCTAACAACTGTATTCAAATCTATTATGTTTCATTTCTTGATATATGCTTAGTGACTAATTTAGCATGTTAAACTTGTGCTTTGTTTTTTTTTAACCTGTTATACTCTTGTACAAGAGCCCTATCTGTATGTGTGCCAATTTGTAAGCTGGCAGGACCCAAGTCAAGCCGCTGTCACGGCTTTTAGTCCTGTCTCCTCTCCAGAAGGAAAAATAAAGAATTGAATGGAATTGAATTGAAATCGGACAGGCGATATCTGGCCGCAGTTTGTGCAGTCTATTTTGTACACGGCTTCTCACGATGCTTTCGAGATCGCTGACACTTCATGGAGGCGCGAAAATTCGGTGTCTCACGGTCAGACAGCTTCGTTCCCTGAACTTTTCAGCAAAACAGGGTTTTATAAGGCGGACAAAGAGCGGGTTTCTTCAACGAAGAAACCGTGCTACGCTGAGCGCCTTGTCATTCAGGCTGTCTTCGATCGTACAAGTCAGCAGCAAATAATGTCATCGACGGGCATATCAAACTTGCATTGTTTGAGCGCACCCCTGATACCGCTGAGCGAGAGCTGAAATCTTTTTCTCTAAAACTTGTTTCGTTTCCACTACTTCGTTTAGTAGTGCTACTGGTGACACTTGTTAATGCGAAAGCAGTAGATGGCCCGCAGACAAGAAACCCGGCGCATACGCCGGGTTACGCTATAGGGATCTTGCGCCGAAATTGGCGGTGGCGATTGCAGCGCCATAACACACTGCCTAGCGAGAGGAGCAAGCAGTTTTGGGTAGTACTATTGGTACTTTTCCGCGCCACCTTCATGCGCTTAATGGCGTGAGCCTCCGCGCTCTGTTGAAGGCGCACGTGCCGTGCGTCAGCTATCTGGGCTACGCCGAGAGAAGCTAGGCAATGAATGCTGTCATCCAAACGCGGGTACCTAATCGCGCCGAATGTGTTCTCGCGTTTGCAGCGGCCCAAGCGGCTGACAAAAGCAGTTTTGAGTCACCGAATGGAACAATTGCAGTGCCACCTTTGCAGCGCAGGTTCCCATAGCGCAAGAAGTGGCGGCGTTAAAAACTCGCGATTGGTAGAAATGGTTTGACGGCAACAAAGGAGGGAAAATACGAATTGTTAACGTGTAGCCAGTGCTAGAATTTACAATTGCACCAACAACTAATGAATAGAGCAGAATTCCCGCTGCGGTGGCTCACTGGTTATGGGCGCTCGGCTGCTGACCAAAAGACGCGAGTTCGATCCCTTCCGCGGTGGTCGAATTTCGATGGAGGCGCAATTCTGGTGTACTGTGGGACGTCAGTGCACGTTAAAGAACCCCAGGGGGTCGAAATTTCCGCAGCCCTTATCTGCGGCGCCCCTCATAGCCTGACTGGCTTTGGGACGTAAAACCCCCATAAACCAGACCGAACCAGAATAGAATTAGAACATAACTGGAATGGAAAAACATTACAGCTGCCGCGGTGTGGCGTTGTGCTGCTGACCCGAAAGACACGGTTTCGATCCCGGCCGCGGTGGTTGAATTTCGATGGAGGCGAAATTCTAGAGGCCCGTGTACTGTGCGATGCCAGTGTACGGTAAATAATCCTAGGTGGTCGAAATTTCCGGAGCCCTTCACTAAGGCGTCCCTCACAGCCTGAGTCACTTTGGGACGTTAAACCCCCATAAACCTAAACTTAAACCTAAAAACAGTGCAATTAGGATGATATCGGAATGGAATTAAAATAGAACTGAAGTAGACTTGAAATAGAGGTGGAGTAGAATTAGAATGGATTTGCAATAAAATTGCAATGCTTTCGCGTTAGTCGCATACAAGTTCAAGTGCCCCCGGTAATCTTTCCTGTGTCTGTGTTAGTCACGATATTGAGACCCTGTTGTGTCGTATATATGAATCCATGGGTTAGCGAAGTGTCATTTTGTCACTGCTTATGAGTCTTGTTGAGAACCACTCGTCCCGGTACTCTTTCTTTCCGTCCAACTGTATTTGCAATGTCAGTTCAGCTCACTGTGCGGACTTGGATTTTAGCAGATGACGTCTTGTACGGGCAGACGGTGGCTCGGGCCATTGCCCAATGTTGTCCTTATAATAAACTCTGCACATCTCCAACCAAAAACTTTATTTGAAACCCAACGTTTCGAAGACGGCTCGGCTGCTTCGTCAGGGGTGAGGGGCGTAAACACGCTAGATACTACCCTCCAGTCATAATAAAATCTAAGCTGTTTTCTTTCGAGTGCTTGGCCTTTCATAGAACAAAACTTTGCTCGGTAGTGCTTATCAAGGGAAGCATGACACCCATTCTCTTCTGAATTTCCCGACACTTTCGTAGGCGTCTTGTGCTGTCTGCCCGTTCAAACATGTATCTAATCATAATGTTGTACACAGTGGGCACTTCAGGCGCCAAATAATATGTTTATTAGTTCAGAAGGGCTATGTGGCCGTGCACATCAACCTTCTGAATACGCTTTGTTCATGCGCACGTTGTAGGAAACTTCCCAGGACCGTGCGCTGTTAGGATTATGCTCTGTTAGGGCTCGGAGCACGTGGGACGCTTAACTGTGCTCGCAATCTGGTAGCGGCTGCCGTTATTAGTTACTGGTGCCAACAACAATCACAGGCATCACTTGCCTGATAGAAGCGTGGACGCCGTGAAAGTCGCCAATATTTTGACGTCATTTGATTGTGGGCGAACAAAACCGTTGCAAAAGCGGCTTACGTCATGAAAATCTGAGATGAGGACATTGGTGTCCCGTGTTTCGAGGGCAGCAGCTTTGTGCCAGTCTGCTCCGCCGTCCGGGAAGGACTGCTGTCCAGATGTGCCCAAGACGCCGGTACCAGCGGGTTTAATAACTGCAATTGTCTGGTAAGTTTGCCTTTTTGCCGTGGGATTTATATAAACGCTAGCTCAAGCTGTATTTAATCCATCTGTGTTATTTAGAATGTTTGTGCGACCAGCGTACTTTTTTTTTACTGATGCGAGTCGACAGCCCTTCTCACCCGGCAAATGCTCAGCGCGCAATTTGTTGCTCTTAGTCCGTACAGGCTTTGTCACCAAGGAAAAGCGAACAGTATGGTCTTTAAGTTGACATATAGTAGCAGGTTGGGTTTAAAACGCGGTCAATCGCTAGCGATCAACGCACTCGTCTCTTTCGAGGAGGTCACGTTTTCTAAACGGAGCTGTGTAGCAGGGGCTCTCTTCTCAAACAAAGTCATCCGAGTCGGCCTGTGCGATATCGTAATTAGCAATTCCAGCTTTCACCTGCCGTCCAAAGGGAACATTTCCAGATGTTCTTAACTGATAAAATAAGGTACGGCAAGGGGCGTCTCTGGAACATCCAGAGGATGTCCTATCAAGGTCATGGTTTACAGACGAGCCTGGGAGCGTTTGCGTTAATGGGAGGCGTGGTTCAGCTATCTCTTTGAAGTTCCCATTCGGGAAAGAGTCAAGTGCTTAATGCCGGTATGCCCTTCTGAGTGCAGAAGGTTTGGCCCTGACTTACATCTCGTCTTAAAAAATTGAATTTTTCTAAAGATGTATCTTCTCTGATACCGAACACTACGCTCTGGGAACAACTGTGTCGCTCTTTGAGCGCATACATACGCCAATCGGAACACTATTGCAGACATCGCCTCTAGATAACGTCGAGAGCTAGCAGGAGGCGTTCATGACGAATCAGGGGGTTGCGTCAGATGACAACAATCTGCATGTTTTCGGTCCTAAGCTTGGCGCACAGTAAGCCGTGAGGGCTGGCAAGAAGCCAGACTCACGTGCTGTTGCTGTTGTCGCTGCCGCAGCTTTAAACAGGCGTGAATTTCTGTTGCTTCTGTTGTATCCGCGATCTGTTGCATGTACGCACATGGATTCAGGGAAGGCGCTGGTTACTCCCACTGATAAGATTACGCAGACAATCCTTCGTTAGCCACAGCTTGCTATGACAATTAAGTTTGATGGCCACCCGCTATGAATTATTGTCTTGAAACGTACTCCTTTTTTGCTCTTTCGTTAATTTCGCAGATTTTAAAGATCGTAAGATTTCTCGGCAACTGTTTGTGACACGAGACATTCGAGATGAGTATGCTCTAGACACCTTATCTCAAAAGTTCGTCATCGCCTATCAGTTGAGCACAGAAGACGGCTACTGGCATTCTTATCTTTAAGCACATTCTCTGCTGTCACCACCGCCGAGTTCTTTTTTGCTTACGGGCAGCAGTTGGCCGAATTAAACGTTCTTGACAGACGCCATTTTTGCAACAACCATCCTCTTCTGCGTCCATATAGTTCTGCAGCTACTTTGCAATGTGTTGTTTCAATTTTCCAAGTCGCATTGCGCTTTTCTGGGAAGCCTTAGGTCAAGGAACATTTTGCAAGCTTTTGGGAATGTTTTGTTTATTTTTCTGAACGTTTTCCATTCGTAAACAGGAAAATAAATGTTTTCTTAACACTGTTATTCCACCATGACATATGCAATTTGCGATTCGAAGTGTTTTATGAACTTCTCGGTATAATCACCCGTACAAAAAAAAGTTGCTTCTTGCCGATTGCTTAGTGCGCGTATGCCATGTTCACATATATTCTTCTTTATAATCAAGAGCTACATGTTTGAGAAAAAGGAATGCCCCTGACGAAACGCAAGCGGTGCATATTGTTTTCTTGACAAAGGACACAACTTTTTCTCATTTTTTACGTCCCTGAGAAGTACGCGGCACTCTTGAAGGGCACTGTGCTATAGCAGGCACGATATACTACTGCGACCAAGGTTTTGCAAATACTCCCTCCTTTATCCCTTCCCTTACGGCGCGGTTCAGGTGTCCAACGATATATGAGACAGATACTGCGCCATTTCCTTTCCCCCAAAAACCAATTATTATTATTAAAATGTGTACGAGAAGTCTTTTTTCTTATGCAAAATGCGGTTTAGTTTCGTGCTTAGTATGCGCACGAGGTAAGATACTATAGTCAACGGTCTCATAGTAAATTTTTGCTCTTGGAATAATGTTTCACCTGCGTGCCGGTCGAAGGCGGTCAGTTTTCGGTCAACTTAATAATAATAATAATTGGTTTTTGGGGAAAGGAAGTGGCGCAGTATCTGTCTCATATATCGTTGGACACCTGAACCACGCCGTAAGGGAAGGGATAAAGGAAGGAGTGAAAGAAGAAAGGAAGAGGGAGGTGCCATAGTGGAGGGCTCCGGAATAATTTCGACCACCTGGGGATCTTTAACGTGCACTGACATCGCACAGCACACGGGCGCCTTAGCTTTTTTTTTTTTCAGTGAACATTTTTTTTATTGGTTTTTTGGGGAAAGGAAATGGCGCAGTATCTGTCTCATATATCTTTGGACACCTGAACCGCGCCGTAAGGGAAGGGATAAAGGAGGGAGTGAAAGAAGAAAGGAAGAATAGGTGCCGTAGTGGAGGGCTCCGGAATTTCGGTGAACATCGATTTGGTTTTCAGGAAGTTCTCTTATTATTAATTTCAATATATAAAACAGAAATTAAACTGAAAAAAATGCACTTTCAAGGTCGAGAGTAGACGTAAGCATGGAATGCTCTGAACTACCGGCGCATAACATTAAAGTCTGAACTTCGTTGCAAGGGAAGGTCTCGCCCATGCCTCCATGGTCTCGCCTAGAGGTGGGCAGATGCCCTCATTATCACTTTTCCTCCCTCACCCTCAATTTTGAGTTCATACCCCTCTCTTACCTTCGACCTCATTTTGTCAAAAGTTGTCAAATCTCTCACCGTCATCCTCACTTCCAAAAATTTTCTGGCCCTCCCTCACCCTCGCATTGTCGTCCCTCCCTCACCCTAAATAGCAGTCGTTTTGAAACTCGAATTATTTTTTGTATAGTCGGCAACTACAGCGATTTTGCTGAGTAATAAACATATGAGAAAAACCCTCAAGGCACTATTAGGTGAGAGGTTGGATGCTTATATTGTTGTGCGTGTACGTGTGTGTGTTGTTTGAGCTGATACGTGAAACTAAACCGAGACAGCTACGAGCTGAGCCCCAAAATATCACTCTGGCTTTAATTTTGTCATGCTCTGCTTGCATACATGCGCCTGCACTTACAACATTTCATTGTTATGTTATCTATATGCACTGCTCAAATGAGTCATCGCATTGTTGTTTGTGTGCGCAAAAAGTAATGTACACGAAGAATATTGAGAAAACAGTGCAGTAGCGTTTACCACGACAATTACGCCAAGTGCCAAGCACAGAATAGACTCCGCATATGGAAAGTTTGTAGGTCGTTTAATTACCACATTGCGATAGCACTGAGTCTTCTGAATTTCACTGCTTCTAATCTCCCTCCATTTCGTGCGGTTTGCTGCCTGCTCGTCTGATGACGCTTCCACGCGCACGGATGGAAGATAATTAAGACCATAATTTCAAACTACAGCGTGAGAGACTGGTTGTTTAACCGGCGTGAACGCGAGTATGTTAAGAAGACGACCGGATGGCAAGACAGCTTGAGAGCTTGTCAGTTCGTACAGGCAGGATGTTAAGATTTCTCCCAACTGACTGTTCATCTGAGGGAAGTGTATGAACCGACTTACTTTAAACCGGAGTGGCAGTCCCTCTTGGTGAAGCCTTACCTCGCGTCTATTGCTTTGTTGCTTTGTCTTTTTGTGATGTTTTCCGGCATTTCCTAAATGCTTTGTAGATAATTTAGTTAATCTAAACAGACTATACTTGCAATGTAATGAATACCATGCTTAACAAAAGAAAATCTGTGGCGATGGCCTAGTGGTCTGAAGCAGCTGCCAGCGGAACTGATTTTTTAGCGCCACCGCGGGTTCGGATCCTGCTCCCCCAGCTATGAAGTTTTTTTTATTTCTTTAGTGTCTTCCCCCAGTGCTATGCCGGATATCCGCTGCGGTGAGGCTCTTATGCTGTCGCTTAAAACAAAACATTATTCAGGCCACTTCAAAATGAAACTGGTCGTTAAAATGCAGCGTTTTGGCTGAGTAATGGCAATCACTAACTCCCCGAGTCTGGAGTGAACGATTCCTGTGGTTGCTATCTTAGTTGCCAGCGCTTCCACTCCACCGAAAAGCGGTTGCCTGTCTATCCGAAGCTTGGTTGTAGCACGTGGGTTACCTTGGTCACGTGACGTTGTGACCTCATTACAAGCTGCCCACCAGATTGCGTGCAACTGCCCACCGTGGCAGTTCAATTAATGATTAGTCGCGAGGGATACCTCACGAACAATATGGGTCTCGCAAGCCCCACCGATGGCAGCAGCTGCCATCTGAGGCAGTGGCGCGTAGCTTAACCTCGGCGCCAGGAGTGGACTCAGGACTCCTAGGGATCTGTGAATGGAGAGAATGACCAATTCTACCGCATCACAAGTCTGAAATGATGAAATATCACGCAAACTGACATCATGATATATCAACCAAAGTAAGCCAGGTCAGGCCGAGCAAAAGCGTAGAAAGTCAAGATAAACCATGCAAAATCAGTGCTAATGGTGCTAGAGCACGATAATTCGTGGTTAACCGCAAGCTAAACCGTCCGTAATTTTTTGTAGCGATAGCTACATTACGCTACCTCTTCGGGCTTTCAACGTGGCCACCCCTGGTCACGTGGTGCGGAACAGCTGCTGCTGGCGGAACGCCCAGCGAAACGGTGCGGCGAACGACCGAATTTGCAATTCAATTGAGCAAGTTACACTCGTCCAGCTGTAGCTATCGCGTCACTCCAGGTTTAACCAGAGCTAAACCACAGCCATTTTTACGCATAATCCAAACACAGTGTCAACTCACTACCATGTCTGGAAGAAACTTGGTTCATAAAATAAGGCGCGCGATTACGTGGCCACAGGTCTCACCAGGGACAGAAATAAACCAAGAGATGTGTTCCTGTTTTTTGGAGAGCAGTACAACCTTTTATTTTTTGGCTCATCGTACAATGCAAGGCTGAGCAAGTGGTGATTCAGACCAAGGTGGTTAAGCTGCTGCTTTATTTCCATGATAAGACTACAATGGTTGGCTTTGCCAACCACATTGTTGCACCTCTTTCCTATATTGCAATTCCAGTGAAAATAGAAAATACATAAAATATGCGACTGCACTGAACCACTCAGTGTGAACGAAAATATTCCACACCAACACTGCCAACAGGCTTTAATTTGACAGTGAAATTTCGTCCAAGCAGTTTTTGCGCCGCAGCCAGTTCTTTGAAACCTCACTGAGCTGAAATTGGGCTTCGTTCCGGGAAAGAAGGCTTAGGACTTGGGAATTCAACAGCCTTGCTAGGTACAATTTCTACATGTTTTACTATAGACTCTGATCATCTGACAGACTCGGGGCAGGTAATGAAAACGTTGACTGTGGTACCACGGTTCCCGTTGGACCGGCGGCCAACCGCACGGCCTGGCCAGTGCCGCCTTGCTAGAGCACTAAACAGGGTCTTTCACCAAAGAGTTCGCACACTAAAAAAATTGCTTTTTGAGTTAGTAGGACGCTTTTTTCGACATATCATTGTCAGTGGGTTAGTATCCTCGCATTTCATGTTCGCCTCGTGTACCTCCAGACTGCGGAAACAACGTCTTCCTTGGGAACCTTCACCGTAAGAACTAGCACTTTAAAATGGGAATTCATAACGGTCTGCACATACAAAAACCGTTAGCCCGGAGTGCTGTTCAAACCACCACCATCGCCCTCACACAGTGCATCCGCCCTCCCTCACCTCATCATATCTTCCCTCTCTCGCCCTCACCTCATCATGTCTTCCCTCACTCGCCCTCACCTCACCATGTCTTTCCTCCCTCACCCTCGCCCTCACGAATTTTCATGCGCCCATCCTCTTTCGCCCTCACCTCACCGAGTGAAATCCTCATGAGGTGAGGGCGAGGACGCCCTCATGAGGGCTCGCCCTCGTGAGGATGCTTATCTCTGGTCTCGCCTCGGTCAAGCCGAACCTTCGTCCGCCGTGTCGCTCAGGCTGGAGAGTGCAACGCCTCTTACGGAACCGTGGCGCCATCTCTCGGCGCGGCGCGGAACACGACGTAAACAATGAGGGCTGCGAACGGTATCGTCAGTGGGCGCGCGGATTAGGCCGCAGATGGGGGCCTCGACGCCAGCGGGCATCCAGGCACCCTAGCCGCAGACTCGGCCAACGTTGTACTCGGCGCTCCCGCATCGCTCATACTTCGCGAGGGCTTCGCATGCGTCGATCGGGTTGCAGAACAAAGTAGCTTCTTCCTAGCTTCACCTGCCTAACAACTACGAAGACGCGGTTGTTGACGCATGCGCTGCTCCGGCTTCCGCGCAGCATGTAGGCACCAAAGGGCTGACGGAAAGTTTCGCCAATGTTTGTTTAGGTTCACTTCCTTGTTCGGGGACGCCGAACTCCCTGTGTTTCCCATCTTTTCTGGCGCCAAGGTCACTCGCGACGCGCCAACGGAAGATGGTAGCATTTCATGTCTAAAATTGCTCCCGTTCGGGTAGCGTCCGTGATTGCAGTACCTTACAGATGCTAGAAGGCGTAGAGTATAACTTGCAACACATCGAGAGAAGCAGCATATAAACAAGAACGCAAAAAAGAAAACGATCCCGTACTTGAATAAAACTTCGCTAGTATCATTTCCGAATATGTGAATTGTAACCCGCGGCATTTCAGACACAATGACATGGTGTTACCGTGCACAGAGGCACATATGTTCGAATCTAGCCCTGGCACCGTGTTTCCGTTAAGTGAAATTGAAGAAATAGGTGGCCGCTGAGATTTCCGTGCGTTGGAAAAACGCAGGGAGTCTAAAATCATCCACAGATCGGTAGTTTCACGTCTGCATGGGCCAAAGTGTCGGCCTTACATGTCGAACTTCCGAAACGAGTGGGAGGGATAAAATGGTCTCGCTACAGTATAGATGGTCGAGATAAATCACGCTGGTTTTGACATGGCATTCGTATAAATTTTTAAAAGTGAATTTTTGTTTTAAAGTTTTTTAATAAGACCACTTTCTGGAGCTACTGGAAGACCCCTATACCCCGATGTCTTCCTCGTGTAGGCTGCCTGCAGGAGTAAATGATAGGCAGAGGGTTCTCTGAGCAGAAGCTATTCTTTTCCTTAGGGGTTAGATTTGTAAAACAATGTCGCTCAGTATTTTCTTAGTATTTCAGGCACCCTTGCAATAATTATGAATCACTTCTCACGTTGGCAGAGCGACAGACACACTGCTCCCCTTATTCTTTGTTTTTTCATTCAGGTAGACACCGTGTGGTCAGGACTTCAGGGAATACAAGAAGCTCTCCATCCTCATACATCAAGCGAAGCCTTGTGAACAAACAGCCAAAGGTTCAACTGTTTCACCATGGACAAGCACCTGCCGCCAAAAAAAGCATGGCTGAGGGACAAACATCCGGGATCCATTGCTCCAGAATCCCAATGTTCGTCCAATGCGACTGCTGTCGTGGATGGCAAAAACATAAGCACGTCATCACCACAGTCAACTTCTTCCACGATCACCGGCCCCGCGACTGAACAGTCTACTGCGATACATGAAAGTACTAGTCAAGGTGATGCATTGGAGCACGCAATTACGACTGGACTTGACGATCTGTCTTTCTCTCGAGAAGTACCTGCTCCAAGTGCCCTGGAACAAAAAGACGCGTCTCGCCTTCACCAAGACGTGCCTATTTCCGGTTCACTCCCTTACCCTCTCACTCCCTTCCACGAAAGACCGGCTCACGTCAGTGACGAATCCACGCCTGTGTCCCCGGAAGTTTCAGGTGCAGTAATTCTTAGGCCTTTTCGCGAAAGCACGATTACGTCCGAAAGTTTCTGCCGCCCACGGGAAACTGCAGTCCGTCATCAAGGTGCGATGCAGAGCCCCGAGCGACCAATAAAAGCTTCCAGGACAGCCACTCGGAGCAGCGGGCACCGTCCGAGTTACCAACAACGTGGTCTCCCTGAAGCTGCTGCACAGGAGACCCGTCCTGCAGCTTTAATAGAAGGCCCTGCTGAGAGTGAGAAACCTGGCTTGCTGAAAAGGACTAGAAGCAACCAGATGGTGGCTATTTCTGGGGACTCTAAAAAGGCAGCCTTCGAGGCGACTGCAAGTTCTGCACCTTTTTTCCCACGAAGTCAACAAACTAGCGACACTCGTGAAGACTTCGTAGTCTCAAATTCCAAACTATCCAGACTACCTGGTTTTCGAAGATCCCTGCCAGGAGAGATGAGAAAACGGCTAAGGCGTTCAAGCAGGCGAATAGCCAGCACGAGCAAGCTGAGGGCAGGCACAGAGCCGCTCCAAGTACACGAACGAATTGGCAGCGCGTGCGTTACAGACGACTGCCTTCAAAGCCCTCAGGCCGATACGCCCATGGGTTTTGTGCCTTCTTCACTAAAGGCGCCTGTCACAGATTCTAACGCTCAGTCTGAAGCTGACTGCAGCAAGGAATTTAACGATGGCTTCAAGACAGCATCATACGCAAGATCACATAATGATGGCTTGCTTCTTGACTCCGACAAAGCCTCTCAACCGGGCCACCATGACCACTCCGAAGCTCCCTATAATACCACCTCCCTCAGTAGCTCCTGCCTTAGCTCCCAAACTGCATCCCCCATTGGCTCTCACTCAAGATCTGTCACAAGCTCTCCCACAAGCTCCGTTACAGGCTCTCGCATCAGCCCTCAATCTGCATTGTACTTTGAATCTCACACGAGCTTTCCTCCCGGCTCTAGCATCGACACTGCAGTTTCCATTGGGTCGAACACCTCCTTTACCAGCTCCTGTCCTCCTTCCCCCGCGGAATCCCACGGTGGATTGCGCACAAGATCCCTCCCCGACTACCACGCCATTTATAATACCGTACCTCCCGATAGATCCCGTACAAGCTCGCCTGCTTTCTCCGACCCAAGCTTCGACGCTGCATCATCCCAGACTAGGTCACACACCTTCCTCACCGACCCCTATCCTGGTTTCCCCACGGAATCCCACTCTGCGTTGAGCGCAAGCTCCCAAGCCAGTTTTGAAAACATATATCCAAGTGGATCGCCTACTTCAGCTGCCTCCTACTCAAGCTCCAACACCGCAGGTCAGACTAGATCGGACGCGTCCCTCACCAGCCCCTATCCTGGTTTCCCCACGGAATCTGACTCTGCGTTGCGCGCAAGCTCCCACGCCAGTTTTGACAACATATCAAGTGGATCGCATACTTCAGCTGCCCCCTACTCAAGCTCTGACACCGCAAATCAGACTAGATCGGACGCCTCCCTCACCAGCCCCTATCCTGGTTTCCCCACGGAATCCCACTCTGCGTTGCGCGCAAGCTCCCACGCCAGTTTTGACAACATATCTCCAAGTGGATCGCATACTTCAGCTACCTCCTACTCAAGCTCCGACACCGCAGGTCAGACTAGATCGGACACCTCCCTCACCAGCTCCTACCTCGATTTTCCCACAGAACCACACATCGGAAAGCGTGCAAGCTCCTTCACAGGCTCTCACATCATTTCTAACACATCTTTAAGTGGATCGCGTACAAGCTATTTTGCTACCTCGTACTCAAGCTTAGACACTGCAACCCAAATGGGCTCGCACGCCTCTCTTTCCAGCTCCTGTGTTGAAGTGCGCCCACCAGCCTTCCTGAGCCCTCGTGCATTTTCTAACCCCGTATTTCCCAGTCTATGGCATACAAGATACCCTGCTACCTCGTACCCGAGGAGCAGCGTTGCATTCCAGATGGGCTCGCGTACCTCCTTTGCCGGCTACTCCCCTGGCCCCACAACTGGTCCCCACCCGGATTTGAGCACAAGCTCGCACGCAGGCTTCCACGGCACTTCTGACACCGGTCCTTACACAACACCTCGCACCACCTCTCCCGCTAACTCAGACTTAAGTTCCGACAACACTGTCTCCTCTAGCACACATCCTGACTCCCAGGCTGATGGAAAGAGAAGCAACCGCAAGCCTAGCTCTGGAAGCATCCTGAGGTACTTGCTCGATCGAGATGACTCTGATGAAGACCGAGACACGTCCGTTTATTCATTAGAGGATTCTCACAACGCTGTCTCCGCTGGCTCACACCCTGGCTCACAGGCTGATGGAATGAGATACGGCAGCGAGTCTAGCTCTAGAAGCATCCCGAGGAGCAGCCGGGAGTCTAGCGCTAGAGGCACCCTCAGGAACTGGCTCAGGCGCGGCCGTGGGAACGCTCTCGAAAACCAAGGCACGTCTGTTTATTCAGTAGAGAAGTCGCACAACGCTGCCTCCGCTGGCTCACACCCTGGCTCACAGGCTGATGGAAAGAGAGACCAGCACCAGTCTGGCTACGAGTCAAGCTCTAGAGGCATCCTGAGGAACAGCCGCGAGTCTAGCGGTAGAGGCATCCTCGGGAACTGGCTGATGCGAAAGCGTCAGAACGCTCTCGAAAACCAAGAGACGTCTGTTTATTCAGCAGAGAAGTCGCATGCCGAAATCAACTTGCGACGGGAGGAGGTTGAGGCTACCCAATCATCGACTCTTGTGAACCCTCGCGCTGTGTTTAGCCCTCGTTTTGAAGGTGAACGTGGACAGCCACTAGACCTGCTGAGTAGCGAAAGCGAGGTCGCATTGGATCCAGACAAAAAATTAATGCCCTCTCCTCTCGTCCTAGGGGCCAAGCGATTGAAGCGTAGCCCGCGAAAGGATAGGCGCCGTGCTAGACAGCAGAGACCGCCGACACAGCTTTCTTCCTCAGAGTTGTCCAGCGCAGAGCACTTCATCCATAATCAGCCAAGAGACAATCACGATTCAGACCTGACCGGATCGTTACATTCCGAAGAACCTTCTCGCTTTGTACGTCCTGTGCGCCGATCATTATCAGAGCCAACTGTTGGGGCAGCTGCTGGTGGAGGCCAATCCAGGCACCCAAGTGATACCTTTAATCCGACTCTACCGGCCCCACTAAGTGCAGCGTCACCTTATTCCTCTTGCGTTCTTCGTAATCAGCGTCCCATGAGCGCTGATACCGACGCACAGCATGGTGACGCGTCCGGAACAGGGAGACACCAACTACACCATGATACTCGCACTGATTCAACGCGCCAATCGGTGGTTTGTTCTGCACGCCACACTGAGAACGAAGAGTTGAATGCTTTGGACCCCACGCAAAGGCGAGAAAATGTGCCAGAAGCAGCAACACGGACATATGATGAGGTATCCCCTGACAACAGTACACCCCAGGCAGAGGTCCCGGTTTCCTTTGCAGATAATCCTTCGAGAATGGGTGTCCAAGAGCCGATTTATGCTAGTCAATCGTCAGCAGACACCGACGTTCATTGCGATGCGAGAGAATAACCCACGTCAGGCTCTTCTCCAGCTGGCACAAGTGAACACGATAGAGCCAATCCAAAATCTGCCACCAGAACAGCAGCTGAAGAAATTCCGGAAGGTTGCGCTTCCGTACTCGCCTCCGGAGCAGGGTAGGAGAATGTCGCAGTTCTAACAAATATTGCTTCGACGACGACTACCGGTTTTTCTACTCTAGCGCAAATTTTGCTGTGACAGCCGCTGCACACAGTTCATCTTTCGTGGAGCGCTCAGTGGGGGCTGTTGTGCTGTAACCGGAGCACGAAATGAGAGGTCAATAATGCACGGCCTTGCCGAACGAAAGTGCTGGGTGGCATTACGCACTTTTCGAAATCTTTATAGAATTTTAAGTCGACCGCTGGAAGACGATGAATATGAATGACTGTTCTTTGTCCTGCTGTTTGACTCAAGAGTAGATGAAACCGTGTTTAGCGACAACGCTGCTGAATGCACAACTTTGTCAACCAGCTGCTACCAGTGGTACAGCTCGACGACCAGCAATGAGCTGTGAAGGAAACGAACTAGCATGGCCCACAAGGCGGTATTTCAAGCAAGACCGATGCTGAAAAGCAAGGGGAAAGAAACCTGACGGCTTCATTATTCAAGAGCCATTCTCCGGTGTCTTCAAGCATCATCATTCAGTGTATATATCTATCAGGCATGCAACGGTTCTGTAAATTCTTTTTAAAGCTGGTCCCAATCTGAGGAGTTTTACATCTGTGCGCGCAGTGATCTTTATTTTACATTCCTGACATGTGATCTATGTTCACAGTGCTTTTTATTGCAATAAAGCAGTGTTTGTTCAAATACGTGCCCAGTGACATCCTCGGTACTACTACACTTTCAGCGCGTTGCTTTCCAAGTGGCACCGCTGGGTAGGGAGACTTTATGAACGAGGGAGAAAGTCTGCAGAGTTTTCGTCAACCAATAGGGCAGAGAAGTTAAAACAATTCATGCACCGCTGTTTTCACGAAATTTCTTACCACTTAGCACCAAGGACGACTCGGCCATGAATAGCCCTTTATCTAGAGCCTCCTGTCCTCCCTTACAAAAATTTTTTTACTGTCCATAGACTGGTCAATATAATGTATAAATTTTCTACTCGCAAATGCTGTAGTCAGTTTGCAGCCTATAAAATTGCTAAGACACTCTACTGGCAATCACTTGATTTATGAACATACAGTTTTAGTGGGTCTTTGTCTAGAGACTATAAATAGGCTAATAGAAAAAAAGAATGTATATATATATATATATATAGGAAGCAATATAGTCGATACGAAGTCTATGTGTAGTCTACGGACCATTTTTATAGGGGCTCGGCCGACAAAATCATTGTGGCTGAATCACAGGTGCATGAAGCTATGATGGGCCAGCGTATGGTGATAGACAAGATCGCAACCCCGAGCGTACCGCAATAAATTTGGCACTCGCGCATGATGAGAAGCTGACGTCACTGGCTTAGCATTTCTCCCTACGCTTGCACTTTTCTCCCGCCGACGCACCTTTGTGCACGGTTTTGTAGCGATAGCTACATTTCGGTAACATTTCGGGCCTTCAGCGTGGCGGCGCCGTGGAGGTGGCGTAGCCGCCACCCTGCCCGTGGTTGGTCACTTGGCGCGGAGCACCTGCCGGCGGCGCGGCGCCGTGGCTGATCGCGTGTTTCGTCACGTGGTTGGTCACGTGAGCAAGTTCCACTCGGCCAGCTGTAGCTATCGCGTCACTCCAGGTTTAACCAGAGCGCTAGATTTAACCAGAGCTTTAAACCACCGCCAATTTTTTCAACTTCGTTCTCCTTCTAACAAACATTGTCAGGTCGACGCAACATCGGTCTAAATTGTTTCGAAACTAAATGCAGCTCTAATCGCCCGCCGGGCTGGAGGGACTGGTATACGGGCACCTCTGATTGCGTAGTAACTGCTGCATTTTTTAAAGCTATTCTCCTTGTTTGATACTCAAGCCAGCTCTAGCCATCATTAGGCTAGGAGGAGTTTTTTTGAGCAGATGTCAAGAAGTCTTCAGAGAACTTGCGGTATTCTTTGAAGAAGAAAAACAGGTGACAGTCTTTTCCTAACCGCAGTCTGTTCCCAAATGAAGCGTTCATTCATTACAGCGTCAATGAAGGACGGCATGTTACATTGCAGGTTAGCCTACCAAACAGAGCGCGGGTTTAAACTCCGGGCTTTTCTCCGTAGTGCCTATCATGGTTCGATAAGCGCAACGACCAGTCTGGTTAGTACCGCGTGCGCACTGCGTCCAGAATCGAAGCACTAGGCCCGTTCCGGCCGATTGTTCCGTAATAAAGGTGTTCTGACAAAAGGTACTGCCTGAAGGGCGGGAGTCATTCAGCCGCAAAGTTTTCGGCGCTCAAATTCACTGCTAGCACGCAGCCGTTTCCGGATGTTGACGAATTTGAGGGTGTGCGTATCGCGCTCAAGTCAGCCCGCGCCTCGAGCGTCGCGAGGCGCTGAGGGGTACCCGGTATCTCGATAAAAACGAAATGCAGAATGCACGATCTTTTAACGCTATCGTTCCTGCAAAAACTTTGGTCGTTACACGCCCCCTAGAGGGGTATGGTAGAAAAGCCCTGCAGGAGGGACTTGCCACCCGTTGAGGCAGAGATATCACAGTGTCAGTTGCAATGGGTGTCAGATCCTCCCCGATGCAGAATTGGTCAATCCTTACACGTGGCGCATTATGCGCGTAGGTCCTGACTCCAGCGTGGACTAAATCGGTGACATCGAAAGAGAAATCGGGAGAAAGCGTAGGGATCGAAGGGGACGTTATGTCCTTTCGAATGAAAAACTAGTTTGCAACGTCCGCGACGTTGTCCAGGACGCTCCCAGCACCGAGTGTCACGTTAAAGGTCACAGTCGTCTGGTTCATACCGTGCTGGTTGAATGATTCCCGAAGTTTGCGCAACAGAAGCGCGTCGTCGTTGCCAGCCCCCTGCCAACAGCCTGGAGTAGCCAACACCCAATCCACGGTGACTTCATTCGGGTGGTAGCCCGTGATGCCGTCTGTCACGCTTCGCATAAGCCGCCGCATTGTAGCGTCGTCCCGACCGAACTTCGGGAAATGCGGTGAGTCGTCTTTGTAGCCTCCCAGCGCCAGAAGGATCCTGATGTTTGGATATCCTAGGCGGTCCGTGATGTTGCGAAGCTTGTGAAGGCCGTGCTGCAGGTCGGAGCTGGGCAGCCGACTCTTCAAAGATCCGTCAGCGATCCCTACCGACCAGTACACGACGTTAGGGCAGAGCGCGAACGGTAGAGTCTAGAACATGGAGAGGACTATACGTGCAGGCACAAAAGGACGGCCTCGTTGACGGTGCTGACACTGTGCTGTTATAGTGAGGGCCGGCTCGAAGTGAAAAAAAAAAACTGAAAATTGGTTTTTGGTGAAAGGAAATGGCGCAGTATCTGTGTCAAATATCGGCGGACAGCTGTACCGCGCCGTAAGGGAAGGAATAAAGGAGGGACTAAGAGAAGAAAGGAGGAAAGCTCTGTAGTGGAGGGCTCCGGAAGAATTTCTACCACCTGGGGATCTTTAACGTGCACTGACATCGCGCAGCACACGGGCGCCTTTCGCGTTTCGCCTCCATCGAAACGCGGCCGCCTTGGCCGGGTTCGAACCCGGGAACTCCGGCTCAGTAGGCGAGCGCCCTAACCACAAAGCCACCGCAGCGGGTCCAGCGTGACATGACGAATTAAAAATTTATTCAAAGTGCGGCTGGTTCGTACAGGGCGATAACCACGCGATAATTAAGTCAATAACCAGTACACATACTGTCTGCGTCACCCTTTTGTAGAGCACTGGATCACTGTACAGCGCGCAGTAAAAACTGAAATTAGAAATCAGTCCATGCTTTCCAAGCAAAATGCCCGTGATCACCATGCTTGCAAGTCTGTTGGGATTTGCTTGCGCGCGAGCGTTGCCTCTAAATCATATTAGCTGCGACAACGTGACGGTTTTTATTCGAGAAAGTGCACCGCACGAGCGCTCTGCACAAGGCTGACGCGGGCTGCACACATAAACGAGCCGAAATCTAATCCGATAAACAGAAACCGAAAGCAAGACTCCGGACACAATGATGATGATGACGATGTCCTCAGGCTTAATAGCACATACCCACGGCGGGGGGATTCGCCAGGGTGCATTGCGGAAACAAACGACCTAATGGACAATGCGTAGAGTATTGTGTTTTTGTGCGCGTGCATAGATGGCGCTACTTTTACTTCTTTATAACAAGAATCAGCCTTCATCCGGGTCTTTCTCACGTGGGCACGCTCCACGCGTGCGCTTTAGTCAGAAGAAGAAGCTGCCGGTGCGTCGTCTGTCCTCGCCTCGCTTTATTGCTGTACTCTGTGAAGATGGCAGAAGAGCAAGAAACGAAGAATTTATCGCTCGGGAGCGCTGACGAAGTCAGTAGCTCCGCGATGACGTCGAGGCGCAGTTCCTCGGACAAACGGCGACATAGCGGAACTCGGTCTCGTCGTCGATGGCACCGGCGCCCTCCGAAGGACGACGACATCCCGGAGGCGGAGACTCAGGCGCGCGATGGCAGAGGACAGACGTCGGAATCACCTCCTCCTCCCTCCGAGACCTCAGCCGTGACGACGACACACGCTAGGGGCGGTGGCGGTTCTTATACCCAAGATGCATCGCCTGCACCGCCTCCAGAAATAGAGACGCCAGGCACGGGTCCTTCCATCATTCGCTCTGGGACACGCGACGGCGGAGGACAGACGTTGGAATCACCTCGTCCTGCCGATGACTCAGCCCTGATGGCGACCCGCACCAGAAGCGACGGAAGTTCCGAGGTGCCAGACGCGTTGCCGACGCCTACAGATGTGGAGGCACCAGGCGCTCGTGCATCCAGCATCCGCACTAAGACTCGCGGCGGCAGGAGACGAACGTCGGGCTCACACCATCGTGCTACGGTCTCGGCCACGATGACCACTCGCTCCGGGAGCGAGGGCAGTTCCGTATCGCCAGACATGTCGCCGAAACCAGGACAGGATGCGGAGGCGTCAAGCACTGGAGCTTTCGGTACCTGCGCTGGCACTCGCGACGGCAAAGGACAGGCGCCGGATTCACCTCGTCGTGCCGACGGCTCATCAGTGTCAACAATAGCTAAGAGACATGCGGAACCCACCCTACCACATGAGTCTTCAACGGTGCGGCCAGATGTGGAGGCAACAATAGCTGAGAGCCATGCAGGACCCACCCTACCACATGAGTCTTCAACGGTGCGGCCAGATGTGGAGGCAACAATAGCTAAGAGCCATGCGGGACCCACCCTACCACTGGAGTCTTCAACGGTGCGGCCAGATGGGGAGGCAACAATAGCTAAGAGCCATGCGGGACCCACCCTACCACTGGAGTCTTCAACGGTGCGGCCAGATGTGGAGGCGGCTGACGCAGGTACGTCCAGCGTCAACGTTTTCCGCTTGCGGCTCTACTTTATAGCACAGCCAAAATGGCGTCTATGTCAGCGCGAAGATGAGCTGTCTGGTAGATGGATTGCTCTTACGCCACTGTGTAGAAGCATTCGGAATTTTCGATTCTCACCTTCGTCTTATGCGGTTCTAAATATGTTGTGTGCAAATTCTTCTTGTATATGTGCACACTCTGACCCCTCTACGACCTGCAAGGTGCACAATATTAAGATTTTTACACGCACTCGCTCTTCGGCCCACCTGTTCCTAAGAGCTAGTAAGAGTATTGATCTGAGCCTAAACATCCCAAAGCACTCACTCCCAAGCTCACGCGGCCACTTGAGGTTGTCCGCTCTCTATAGAGAACATGAGTGGGTCTATGCTGCATATGGTATAACACGGCCGCACTTGGTAGACTCTTTAGAGCACACATTTTCCCCTGAATCTTTACAATACACATCAACTCCCACAAGATCCACACATCTCGGAAGACATCTAGGGATGCATTTTCGTGCCCACCTGTTTCCACGTAACTGTAATCGCATTCTTTTAGTCCAAAACTTCTGAACAGGAATTCTCGAAACAATGGCTACACCAGCTCCATCTATACTGAAGGAGGATGGATATCTGCTCAACTATCGCTCGAGAAAAGAGGCCGTTCTGGTGCATGAGAGATGCTGTAGCGGACCCCGTTTACCATGAGCGTACTCCCGGTTGTCTTTACAGGAGCCCGGGAGAGCAAAAAGGCGCCTTCATCCGACAATAGCCTTCCCACTCAGGACACGACTCGGCCCTCAGGTGCTGTTCACGAACGAATACCCGTGGGCATTTCTCCACCAACAGTCATTACGCCCAGCCTGGATGACGTCGGCCCATCAATACCTGCTGCCCGAGACTTCGACGGCGCCCAGCTTCGCAGGGTGAGCATGTCAGCCGTGGTATTTGCTACTTGTTGCTTGTTATGCTTGTACCATTACTTTCTAGCAGTATGTTTTCCGGTCATGCACTCACGGTTCGGTTCCGGCTGTGTCGGTCTGTACGTAATGTATAGGAAGATGGCAAGATATCCCAGCAGCAATATCGGAGAAGTAATAAGGCATATGATGCCATGTGAAGATAACGGATGCTTCCTTACTGTAACGCAGTGGGTGTTCAGAGTCGGCGAGCATAGCAGGGGCAGTAGAGTCAGGTTGGCGGTTAGGAGTAGAAAGTTTCCGAGGAAAGCACGGCCGCACATGGCACAGGACAGGGTTAAGATAACGATGGGTCGGTGATTGGAAGACGGCAAATAAAGAGCACTTGAGTTGTATTGCTATGTACAACCGTTCTTTCTTATGTGTAGAAAAATGCGTTACGTTTCAAAAGAAATTTCGTTTGTTTCGTTGCGTCTGTCACTTCTCCGCAGGCTATTTCCTCGTGACGTCAACGCCCGCGAGAGATTTCACTAAGCAAGTGCTGCCTGACTGCGCATTTGAATGGCGGCGCGTCAAGCTTGTAGAAGGTCAATAGCCGCTACCGCAGTCAGCTGCACTTTAGTCTTCTCACTATTTTCCTTTTTCAATTGTATACTCTGTAGATTGTCTTTCTAGGTTGATAATTTTGTCCCTTCACTAATCTCATCGGCAGTCTTTTTCTCGAGGTTATAGTATAGCTATTCAGCCGAACCTAGCTGTCGCCAGCTGTGGGTCTTAGTAAAGAGCTTACCGGTATAAAGTTACACGATAGAAAAATAAAGCAAAGAGCTCGGACACCTCCTGCCCTCCCCGTATGGAAGAGATGACAGCGAGAAGTCAGCCACGATCCCAACCGTGAAGACGGGAAACTCAATATTATACATGTTACTATAACAAATGTGCCCGCTGACTCCCCCCCCTCTCTCTCTCTCTTTCCTGCCTCAAGGGTCTCTGATGCTCGTGAAATTGAAGTCAACGCTGAAATAAGGGAGGGAACACGTTCACGTACTTCCCAAACAGAGTTAGTCCTCTTCTAGCGATCGGTCCGCTTCCGCCTCCCTTCCGTCCCTTATTTCACCGCTCTTTTCCATTTGTCGACAATGGGAATACGCCCAAAATTCCCAAGTAAATTCTTTTCTTTTCTCAGTTGTGGCTGTGAGCCAGCCAGATGGCACTCGTTATCCAACGTGTGGAAGCCCAGCCGCATTGTTGGCATGAGCAGAGTCGCAAGAGACAATATATATTTTTTCGAATGCAGCTGGACCATATAGCATCATCGCCGCACTCTCGGGCGGACTGGAACCTGTCGCCACCATATAGTTCGAAGACACTAGTGCGATGTAAGTGCCTATGTTCATATTTGGAATTCCTCGCTGCGCTTCCGTCGCGCACAACTTGCCTGTCGTAAAACTCCTGGCTAGATTTCAGTGCCAAGCAGCACAGAACATTGGCGTAATATTGGAAATGCGTTGGCAAAGACCGGATCTACAAAGGGCCAGCCTTTGCCAACACATTTCCAATATTGTACCGATGCCCTGTGCTGCTAGGTTCCATCCGCTACGCAAATGTACAACTTATAGGCGAAACCTTGTACAAAAAAGTGCCGATTATATGTTTGTGTGTTAGCAGTTTTCCCATGGCTAGCGGTATTGTTTCACTTAAGTCCAGTGCGGTCATGCTCCCGCGAATCAAATTTACTGTCTTGCGGAAGTAAAGCGCCAGAGGCAATCAGACTCTGAACTTGTGTTGAATCCGTAGCATCAGGAGGTGAAGCATTCGTCGGTCAGATGACAAAGGCTCTATAAACACTGAATCTAAGGTAGCCGAATGGTATGTAGCAGATAAGAGACGCCATAACGGAGGGCTTCGGTTTTATTTCGGCAAGCTAACGTTCCTTAACGTGCACTTACATTGCAAAGCACGCAGTCTTCGTATACATTTTGCTTCCACATGTACCTTCAGCACAGTCGCCGAACCTCGGAGATAGCCAACGTGCCATGTCTTGCACCCCAAATGTGTGGCCAGCTTTCATTGTGTTCTGCAGCCGTACAATTCACCGCTTTTTCACATATTATACATAGCGCCAAGTGATTCTAACGCTAAAACCACTATTTTCAAAAGAAAATTATAAAAGATTTTGGGCCGATCGATGGTCTGAGGCAACGGGAGTGGTTGCGGATGACGTGATTTCATGGTACACAGTCTGAACGCTCTTGGCGCGACCTCACTCGAAGGCAGTTTTTTGCCGTCATGGGCCCTCCAATGTTACACGCATTAAAACTAGGCGGACACCCCAGGTAGTGCCCAGCCTGATTTGCGATAGCACAAGGATCTCACCGACATCGCTTAGCACGCCTCAGTGTTTACTTAGCGCTACCTAGACGTCAAGCCACCCGCGACGACACGTTGTCGCACGGAGGAAGGAAAACTAAGGAGAGGCCCTCCGAGCTGCCACGTTTAAAAGTGTGCTGGAAGTCACGCGCTTTCGCAATGACTAGTGGGAGTATTTGGCCGAAGTCGAACCCAATGGTAACGGTGGGCGCAGTGGCGTCGTCTGCTGCATTGTCTGCTGCGCATGCGCGAGCGCGCTGAGAAGGCGGCCAAGCAGTGGGGTTGAGCAGGAAGGAGGGCTTCAAAAAATGTGACGTAACCACCTCTCCTTAGTTTTTTTTCCTTCCTCCATATGTGGATGGTTCCGGTTCTCGCTAGGTAGTGTAAATTCCTGCCGTGGCTTTCGTTTGGTGATGTCACGCTGGCTCAGTTCTTTCCTCCTCTCCACTCTCGGTGCTCTCAGCGTAGCGTCACTAGACGGTTAATTGCTGCGCCATGGGCCCTCTAATGGTTCAAACAATAAAAAGTCGTAATTGATCAACAATGACTCCTGAAGAGTTGCGTAGACACCGTCACTACGCTGTCGCAAGTGGTGATTGGGCACATGTCCCAGATAGTCCGGTACGACAATGCGGAAACGTCACATGAACAATGCGTTACAAATTAAACATCACTGGCAGTCCAGATCTGTGGCAGCTGCTCACATGTCTTAAAGGGCCACAGAAAGGGGTGTTTGAGCTTGGCTTTAAAATGCTTGCACTATGTAGAGTACAGGCCACCGAGCGGTCATGCCTCATACGAGACCTCAGAAGCGAGCGGGAAATTTACAATACATTTTTAAAAATTACCACTTTCGCACCTCGCGACGACGCGCGGTGCCGGGCTTTCGCACTAAAACCTGGCAGACGACGTCACGTCTTGCACATGACGTCAGCAGCCGGGGTTATCATTGGTTCACAGCGCCAAATTCTTTCAGGCGCCACGCGCTACCGCGGCCGCGGCCACTCCGCGTGCGCCACAGCCGGCGGAGGTATAGAAATAATAATAATTATTGGTTTCGGGGGAAAGGAAATGGCGCAGTATCTTTCTGATATATCGTTGGACACCTGAACCGCGCCGTAAGGGAAGGGATAAAGGAGGGAATGAAAGAAGAAAGGAAGAGGAGGTGCCGTAGTGGACGGCTCCGGAATAATTTCGACCATCTGGGGATCTTTAACGTGCACTGACATCGCACAGCACACGGGCGCCTTAGCGCTTTTCCTCCATAAAAACGCAGCCGCCGCGGTTGGGTTTGAACCCGGGAACTCCGAATCAGTAGTCGAGCGCCCTAACCACTGAGCCACCGCGGCGGGTAAGAGGTAGGGAATGGGCCGAGTGAGTGGGGCCGGCAGAGGCGCGCCGCCGTTTTGGCGTGCGAGAGGAGAGGGAAAGGCGCGAAGACGTGGAAGTTCAAATTTCGTCTCCATATAACTCAGCTTCCACGAAACTCATTAAAATTATTCTTGCTGGGGGATAATTATGAACCGTCGTCTTTTAACATCACAGACATATCACACCTTTATTGAGACCCTGCGTCACGCCCGCCTTCTTTGGCGCAGTCGGGGCGACGACGCTCCGCGAATTCGTCCCGCTCACTACGCTCACCGAGAAAGTGGCACGGTCACCGAGGCTGTACGGCACACTGGGAGCGCTCGTTTCCTTGGCCTGCGTCTACCTGGTGGTCACACTGTGGACCAGGGGTTCGAGGGAGCGGCACAGCGAGTGCACCAATGCCGAGTGCCGCGATGCCCAAGCCTACCTGGACTCCCTCCTGGACAGGGACGTCGAGCCGTGCAACGACTTCTATCGGCACGTCTGTCGCAAATGGCGCGTGCAGAACACGGACGGGGCCACCGTGGCAGCCAAGGCTGCTAAGGAACTCGTTGGCGCGCTTCACACGACACTCCTCGAAAGAGCGAGACGCCATCGTGGAAGTGAGCGTTTCTTCGAATCAAGAGCGACCTAAATGAAATCTTATTTACCACACCGTGTGCATTCTCAGTTTATTATACTGCGTGTATAGACCTTCCAGTACTGATCTAAGGGGGCAGTAACATGTAGCCCAAAGATAAGGCTTGAGATTAAATTCGCAAAGTGTAACCTTCAGAGACAGGAAGAGAACAGGGTATTTCTGGTAATAATAATAATAATAATAATAATAATAATAATAATAATAATAATAATAATAATAATAATAATAATAATAATAATAATAATAATAATTGGTTTTTGGGGAAAGGAAATGGCGCAGTATCTGCCTCGTATATCGTTGGACACCTGAACCGCACCGTAAGGGAAGTGATAAAGAAGGAAGTAAAAGAAGAAAGGAAGGAAGAGGTGCCGTAGTGGAGGGCTTCGGAATAATTTCGAACTCCTGGGAATCTTTAACGTAAACTGATATCGCACAGCACACGGGCGCCTTGGCGTTTTTCCTCCATAAAACGCAGCCACCTCGGTCGGGTTCGAACCTGGGAACTCCGGATCAATAGCCGAGCGCCCAAACCACTGAGGCACCGCGGCGGGTGTATGTAACGGTAACGGTATGTCTGGTAACGGAAACAAATTTATGATATTCTGCATGATCAAACCAGGAGGAAATTGACATGGGCGAAGCATGTGAAGCAAAGAGAAGATAACGAATAGACCCTTTAGGTAACGATGCGGATTCCAAGAAAAGTCTAAGTCGCAGATTTAGGTGAGAGGGTGAGACTACCCTGTAAGCAAGAATTAGCCTGTCTAAGAGTAAAGAGGATGCCAGTTGTCTATTAGCGCACTTACTGTCAGAGGCAGAGTATACTGCCGAATCCCTGGGGGTAGATTTCCATCGCTAAAACTAACGGGATACTTATGACTGGCAACGGAAACAAACTCCCTATTCGAAACATGCGAAATTCTAACAGTTACGAAGATTTTAACCAAGGTTTCCTTCTACTCTACTTGCTTGCCTCAAGACCTCCGGTGGCGCGTTTAAAAGCATTCTCCCATTTCTAAGTGCGTCAAGGTCAAGTTACTGTGCTTTGCAGTGGGAATATGCCTCCGTTCACAAGGGTAAGTGTACCGTATGTTTAGTGATCAATATCTACTCTGGGACTTGGCCACCATACACTGCGCGTAAAAGGGAGTGCGCTTACTCCTCCTTGCGCCAGCTTACTCCCATTTTGCTCCCAGCTTACTCCCATATAGGTTAATTCATGTTTTGAGTGTCGGAACTATGCGGGGTTAAGGTGGCCGCAGATGGCACAGGACAGGCTTAACTGGAGGTCACTAGAAGCAGCTTTCATCTGGCAGGGAGTGTTGTTAAGCTGGTCGTAATGATGATGACGTAAGCGGCATCATCACATCCCACATGGAAGCCCTAACCCAAGCAGCACAGGTAATCGGCCAAATATTGGAAATGTATTGGCAAAGACTGGTCCTACAAATGACCAGTGTCAAACCATCTTTGTCCAATATTGGGCCAATTACCTGTGCTGCTTGGAATGTAGAGTTATAATCGTGATAGATGAATCATTCTGCTCGACATGGCCGCCGCCTGGTGGAATATTCTCCATCCAAGTATTAAGCACTCAGGAAATGTCATCAACATCATCATCAGCCTGCCTGTGCCCAGTGTAGGACAGAGGCCTCCCCATATTTCGCCAATTACCCCGACCCTGTGCCAGCTGCGGCCGCCTTATCAAACTGTTTCCTTTCAAGGCTTCTTGTGCATTAATGATGCGAAAGCATTATATGGCTCATCGTCAACGAAATCCGGCGTCCAACGTCATTGTAGTGGTCCCAAAAACCCCAGATGACGTCACTGTGGGCTCTCATCACGTCAGGATAGACCATAAGGTTAAGAGGCGTCCATGAAACCCGGAGATAGCATTTGCAAAGAAAAATAGGTTCTTCCGAAGGTGAGGGGAATTGAACAAAGACCTTATGATTAAGTGAAGGAAACAGCGCAAAAGACAGGAACCTAACACGAGAAAACAGGCTACACCAACTCCATGGTCCCAAAAAAGCCTTACTTGATATTCAGATTGCGAGACGACGCCGAACCCATAAGCCACAAAACCGCGTTGCTTCTTGGCGGATAAAGTGGTATCTAATGCATGCATTTCCTTACGACTGTGTGCTAATGAGCACGTGTGTCATTAGGAAGAAGGGAATCATTAATGAACTTCGCATTCGGGCTCACGATGAGACAATGCTTTTCATTCAAAGCGCGTTATCTTATGAGCACTCCGTAATTTTTTTTTGTTTTCTGCATAGGCGTCCGAAGGGTTCTTCATTAAAGGAAACCATGTTTCACCACAGCGCCCCCCACTCCTTATACCAACCCACTCCCATCGAGGCCCTTACGGTCAAAATGCGGCGCAAAGATCGGGAGTGGTTATAATACATTTACTGCAATGTGATGGAATTGCAACCCATACAAAATATATTGAGCTGCAGTTTTTACTTTCATGTGTAATATCGGCAGAGGAAAGCAGTCCCTCACAGCTAAGGCATCATTTTAACAACGCGCTTTCGAAGGAGTTTCCACTCTCTCTAAAGCAGAGAAAATTACGACGCAACTTATGTCTTTTCTTAATTGCAAGAAACAACTTGAAAAGATTGCCTCAAAGTTAGCCTGCTATTACATGTAACGCAATTAACAATTACAAGCAATGCACAAGCAATTACAAGCAAGTTACAAAATTGTTATAAGGAATCAACAATGTTGAGAGACGAAACGCAAACGCAGCCCAAAACACAGCGACAAGTGCAACGCTACAAACTTGATAATATACAACAAACTAACAGTACGGGAAAGAAAGAGTTTCTAGAATATTTAGTTAAACACAAACATAATGACATGGCAATTTTTCTTTCCAAAGCGTCCAATACGCAGTTGTGATAGACTTCGTCGTAGTACCAGACTACGACGAAGGTCTCTACCGCATAGAAAGTTGATCATTGGAACTTTCTTTGTTCTATACTGATTTAAAGCAAAATTCTACGCGAGTATGGCGAAAAATGACAAATGGTTGACTCACAAGCGGTTCATAAAGCAACCTCTTGCTCAACGACAGGTATAAGCAGCCACCGAAGCCAATCATGGCTCATAGGGGTCCTCCGCTTTGTCTTCACGATGGCGAGCTTTGAAAACGTCCGCTCGCATGAGCAGCTAGTGACAGGCACTACTGAAAATCCTTTAATGACTTTAAAAAGCACCTTATAAACGTTCTCCTCCAACCAGTCTAGCCACTCATTGCAGTCACGAAACTGCGTGCAGTGTGCTGACCTGCGATTTCAGCAAACGGAGTTCAGCCCACAAGCTGTCACTCCACATCAAAATAACTGGTGACAACGTATATGTCTTCATTCATGACGGTTAGGTGCAAAATGTTCATTACGGTGGATATAAGAACAACGGTCTCCTGACTGAAACTGGCGAGCCTGGACTGCTTCAACGAAGGCGTCAATCATGGGGTAAAAAAAGTTGACGCTCCTTTGTTCAGTGAAAAAAAAATGGCTGGTGTAGTTCGTGTCTACGCGTTTGGACACCTTTCTTTGTCTCCCATCACGAATACCGATCCTGGATGTCTGACATATCCCTTCGGCACTGTGAAACACGTTTGTAAAGGCACTGTCCTCCAGCCTCATTATTTTTAGTGCTTGTCGGGGAGTTTTAGAGCGAAAGCTCTACTCTTCACACAACTCTCAAGGTCAAGTTTGGTGCGTGTCTGACCCTGAGCCGGCGGAGCGGAGGTGTGGCAAGTGACGTCACACCACGTGACTCGCCGTGAAGAGGCGCCACAGCTGCGCTCGCTCGGACCCTCGCCATTGCTGTACCACGTGACTAACGAGGGTATAACAGCTGCTTCTCTGGCGCTCGGTTGCTCAGTCTCGCAATGGATGAGGCGCACGCCGGACCGACTCCGGTGCCAAACCATGCGTAATAATTTTTAACAGACCTTCGCTCGTATCAGTAGGTTTAAAAACGCTAAACCAATGCTAGTTATTTACGTCCTGGAATGCAGCAAGGAGATTTATTTTCGGATGCTGGAGCGTACGGCTAACCTTGGGGACCAACTTCAGCAAAGCCATTTGCATGCAGAATAGAATGTCGAAGCGGGCCGCCGCGGTGGCTCAGTGGTTATAGCGCTGGGCTGCTGACCCGAAAGACGCGGGCTTGATTCCGACCACGGTGGTCGCATTTTGATGGAGGCAAAATGCTAGAGACCGGTGTACTGTCCAATGTCAGTGCTCGTCAAAGAACCCCACGTGGTCGAAATTTCTGGAGCCCTTCACTACGGCGTCCCTCAGCCTGAGCCGCTTTGGGACGTTAAACCCCAATAAACCATAAACCAGAAAATCGAAGCTTGCTAGCTGTCGAAGGAGTCGTTTTGCTTTTACCCTATTTTCCGGATGCTGGGCGTTGTCCATGACCTCCTATGCAGTGTCTGCCGTGCAGAGTATTTCTTCCCCACTGCTTTCGCGGCTTCTGCTCGACAAGCCCATCTGGTTATGGGCAAATATACGCCACTGCTATGGGGAAATATATGCAAAATATGGCATGGTTATGGGAAAATATAGGCCAAGATACGCGTTACATGATGCACCGGGATAGATTCTATAATGGTGTATGCAAGCTGTGAGGTACCGAATAAGACAAAGAATTTTGTTCTCAGCTTTTGACAAACAAGCGTCAACGAGAGATTAAGACAGTGCAAATAGCATTAGACATGTAACATCCCGTTGTTTTTCTCCCTGCATTTGGCTTGCACCCCTGAGATGTGCCCTGACATCGCAGCGCCATCGAAGCAAAGAGAGCTGAGCACAAAGAGCACTAATCGGATGTCAAACAAACGAACAGGGTTCGAAGCTCGGTGACCAAAGACTGCGAGGCGTGTGGACACCAGACTGACGTCGAGGGAACCACTGTACTGTATCCCGTCCCGCGCCCTTGCAGGGCGCTCTTACTTGAGTCATCATGGCACATTCAGCAGACGCGAGGGAATGTTAACTGTTCCCTAGGAACCCTTCCTCACTTTTGCATTCACGGTCTACGGTCAGTGACCGGCGGTTGACTAAACGAGGACTTTGAAAAAGGCAAGCTGCAACTCGCCCTCAGTCACACCTGATGAAGGAACCGCGTGATTATCCTGAAAAGTGTTTTATTTTTTGGTTGACTTTTCTTACTGCATGAAAACCTCTGCTCAATGGTTTCTTTTGAATATGTTCTGATCGTGCTGCTCACAACGCCGGTCTAATCACAGGCGACCCGCAAATTGGCAATGATGCCGTCAACCAGGCGAGACGATGCGGCGCCAACCCCTGAGAGCGAGGGCATCTGATCTCTGTTGGTTCCATTGGGATCGGCGAATTATAGAGCCTGAGAAAAATTCTTCGCTGCGAGGCAGCAAAGTGGTGGCTAAGACTGACGGCGGCGGCATCAAATGACAGAGATCTTCGGTTTCCGACGACCTGCGGGGAAGGCGAAGTCACCCATCTTCACCTGCTGGGAGGCGGGTTAAAATTCCGTTTTCTCGTCGGCTCCGAAAGGAAGACTCTCCGCAGTGGTGAAATATGGCCACCGTGGTCAGGCTGCATACCAGGCCTGCATGTGCAATTCCATCTACACTCAGATTTTCTTTTTAATACCCTGTCGATAATTGCGCACCGCCAAGATTCGAATCGTAGTCCTCTTTCACGCGAGGCGGATGCTCTTGGTTTAGCCACCGCGGTGGCTGAGTGCTTACGGGACTCGGCTGCTGGCCCGAAAGACGCGGGTTCGATCCCGGCCGCGGCGGTCGAATTTCGATGGAGGCGAAATTCTAGAGGCCCGTGTGCTGTGCGATGTCAGTGCACGTTAAAGAACCCCAGGTGGTCGAAATCTCCGGAGCCCTTCACTACGGCGTCCCTCATAGCCTGAGTCACTTTGGGACATTAAACCCCTATAAACCAAACCAAACCGGATGCTCTTGGTCTACGCTATCGGTGCATTTTAAGGAAATAAGTACTAGTATGTGTGAGTACATAAAAATAGGAATACGAATAGTAAAACTATGTGTACGTACAAATATTTTGCGGCGGCAACGATAAGCAGGGTAACAGGTGCTAGGTAGCTGTCTGAAATGCTGCCCGGTGATCCGGCCCGTAGAATTTTAGTATTCCAAGCGTACATTAGCGGTATATAAGCGCAGTGTACATTCTCTATGCTGACCTTGGGGGGAAATAAGTTGACTCTTTTTCATTCATGTGTTCCTAGGTTCACATGCCGAAGATCTCCTGGTCCACTTCTACTTGTCCTGCAATGACTTTGCAGCCTCGACACGCGTCATCATTGGACGGCCATTAGCGGGCGTTTACCAAAGCCACGTCGACGTTCTTCGCCTTCCGGACACAGCAGCGACTCTGCGTCGGGCCATCCAGCTCTCGCTGTGCAGAGGCATTTCCACTCTGTTCAGCGTCAGGATTGTGAGACTCAGTGACAAGGCCATCGCCCTCTACGTCTCGCCGGGCAAGACCTTAGCCGAGAAGTTTTCGCACGTCGCCACTAGTTCGACGCTGACAGCGTACATCAGGGAAGCGCTCGAGCAGGCAAGCACGACTGAAGCCAGCGTACCAAAGTCGAACATCGACACCACCATATACGAGCTGCTCAAGTTCGACAACGAAATCGTTCCGGTAGAAGTTGCCCTTCCCGTTGCGGAGACAGTTAACACGTCGCACTTTGCCTTGCTTATCCGGCAAGGACACCCTGGGCTCTGGTTGGAGTTCATCAACTCGCTTCTGCCCGCCAGCTCTAAGCTGAGCGAACAGTCGCCAGTCATGAGCCATCACCTGGGCCTCGTTAGGGAAGCCGTGCAGTATCTTTCAAAGAACCACCAAATCGGACTCCTTTACATTTTCCTCCACACCTTAGCGGACGTGGGCCGATTCTACTACAGCAACAGATTCGCCAAGGAAGCCGATGTAATATGCCTGACTGCTAGCCAAGAAGTAATGGGGCCCGGTTGGTTCAACGTTTTCGCTAGCCTGATACGCGAGCTCTCGCCTATATCGACACGTGTGGGAGACATCTTCGCCAGCGTCCGCAACTTATCATCGCGACACGTGCTAGACTTTGGCTTGGACGATGCGGCTAAGAAGGACGTGCGCGCAACCCTGGACGGGGTGACGCTGCTTGCGGACTACGAGTCGCTGCGTCCGGTGTCAACCTCCAATGGGTCTGGCCCGTATACCTCCAACCACACGGCCGGCTTTGCCGGCCACTACACGTCCCTGAAGGCTTTAGAAGCGGAGAGGCGTCTGCAAGACCCGCCTTCTCTCAAGGAAATCCTGCTCACGGATTCGCTGTTCTCGGGAGACACGACCTACACCCGGCTCCTGAACGCTGTCTTGTTGCCGCCAGCTGTACGACGGCCTCCTCTGATGTATTCCACCAGAGTCCCGCTGGAGTTCGATATGGGCACCATCGGCGTGCTCTTGTCGACAGGGGTCTTCCACGCCGGTGTGCCCCCTCCCGCAAGCTCCGAGTCCTGGTACATACAGAACGTGAAGAAGTTCGTCGACTGCGTTCAGCATTCCACGGGATCGGCCACTGTGACTGTTAGTCAAGGTCTGGAGCTGTTTGCGTGGGCTCGCGCCGTGATGGTCGCTTACGACGTCATGAAGGACGCTTATGCCGCTATCAGGAGCCAGAAACGGTTTGAGCACCTGTGGATCACAGCGCAGCAGACGTTCTTCCGAAGGTTTTGTCTCATGACCTGTAGCGTGGGCAACGTGGGCCTGGAGTCCCGGCTTCGGTGTCTCGTACCGGTCCTGACCATGGTGGAGTTTGCCGACGCCTTTAAGTGTCACGCATCCGCAGTGGTGGGCTTGCGGCCGTGCCTGTCCTACTTCCCTTACAATCAAAACAGTTCTGCCTGAATTTCAATGTTTTCTTAACAAGTCACCAATATAGCACGTGGACGTCTTCTAATGGTTGAAGGAAAATTTACGCAAACGTCTCACCCGACGGTCTAATACCATGGTTGGACAGTTCTATTCTGTGTAGGTTTCTCAGGGGGCTTTATTTTTCTTTATTATTCGCGATTATCGCCCAATGTAATGATGTGTACCTGTGTAGTCGAGCCCATATATCGTATGCGGATGTGTGTCGGCGCGTGCCTTGCTATGTCAGTGGCTCTGTGAACCTCAAGATGTTTTCTTAATTTTCGAATCTCATCTTGTTACCTGCTGTTTAAGAACGATTATCAGCTATGCCGAACCACACAGTGCTTCTGGGAAGGACAAGCTTGAAACATCGAAAATCATTGTTTTTCTTGCGTGTAAACTGTTTACTGTTCGACAAGTTTTACGGTTTACTTATACGAATATGTTTCAGAACGCTTGATATTCTTGTTGCTTGAAAAAAAAAAATATTTATGATGCCTTCGCACACTTCTCTGACCTTAGTGATCATCCCGCACAAATCTCGGGTGATCTAATATAAAGACTATTTCAATTGCATTTCATTCCGTCTCTTTTCATTTGCGATGGGCTCGAGGGTAACCCGCCCACACAAACATTACTGCCATCTCCCTCCGCGGAGGGTTGGATACAACTTCTTGCAAGACCCGACAAGAAGACGCAACTGGCACTCTTCTCGTGGGCTCAAAATAAAGTTATCTCTCTCTCTCTCTCAAGCTACAACCCTCGCTCGGAGGAATCTAATCTTTTGACGCCGGGTAGAAAGACTGAATAAAAGCTAGGGCTGTGCGAATATTCAAAGTTTTGGAATACAGAGTAGAATATATTCTTAGTCGATTCGCTGGACAAATAAAATAATGCAGATTGCAAATTGTTGAAAACAATTCAAGGATGTTCGCAAGCTTTCCAATACACTTAAATATTTGGTATGTAGAAAGGCCGTAGTTTTTTCGACAACTTTTTTCTGCCGCAACTGCCACTCCGACTCCGCCCAGCGTGCTACAGCATGCAGTGGCAGCGCTCGCAAGTGATGTATGGCCTCCAAGATTTGGCGACTGACTAAGGATTAACCAAATGTAGCAATTTGAGCACTGCACGGTCACAGAAAATGGGATTTTTATCAGCTTTCGTCAATAAAATTTCTTGATTGACAATTTTTGGGATCCTAACAACCGCTTCGTGACGGTACTCTCGTAAAGAAATCTTCGTAAGAGACTACGTATCGTAGCGTCCAATTAAAACAGTTCAGAGGACTGGCAGAACGGAATATGATGAAACCGATCGCGGAGACAATGCCGGAAAGACTATCGTAGTACCCAATGGGCACTGAAACTCCCTTGGATGTCCTGTGGATGTTTGGGACGTCTATGGGACGTCCAAGATAGTTCCAGTGCCCATTGGGTAGAAGCAGCGCCCGCAGCAAAGCTCGCCGTGTCTGTTACTTGTCGCACTGGCGTTAAAAAGCGCGCGTTAAAGTAGCCGGCGGCGTCGCCCAAAATCCGGCAGCTGTGGACGCAGGCGACGGGCGATAAAATTTATCATGAGAGCAACGTAAAGGGAGAATAAAAAACAAAACGGCGTCTCGTTCCTTCACACTGCAGCGGTCTGATGGACTGCGGCCGTCCGATTGCTCTGCCACAGCGCGATGCCCTCGAACACTAGGATGTCCTACTCGACAACTGCCATTGCACGCTGTCTTCTGTAGCGACCGTCAACAGCAGAACAGCCCAACGCCACACTAGAAATTTATCAAGCGTGACAAGCACACACGAGAGAGCGAGGGCATAGTGACGGACATAGTGTGCTTTCCTTCCTCCATGGCGAGGGCTAAAGTGAGGGTGAGACAACAGCGCCGCAGTCGCTCTGCTGCTTTTGCGGCCGATAGTACGTCACCACGTCATATTCGCCTACTACAGCTAAACAATATACAATGGAATTTGCTTCTCAAAGGTCGTTTGGTTTCTTCTTTTTTAACAAGTGAACAACGGCTGAGACGGCTCTGACCTCAAAGCTGAGTGTAAGTCACGCCAGGTATGAAGACAAACTACAGCGCAGTTGTATCTGACTACGGTAGAAAACGTGTGGCACCGACAACGGCACACGTCGAGCACATATAAATAGGTGCGCATATGCGTCTTCTATCTCTTGTTGTCCTCTTCGCGCCTTTCATGTCGAAGCAATGTCTATTCTTTATCGCATAGGGGCTTACATGTCTTTGTTATGCGCGCTTAGAGTGTATTCAATCCGTGGTGTCCCGTTTGTCTGTTTCGTGCGTTGGCAGTGAAAGCTGTACCATTGTTAACAAAGCTAACATTCGAAACCCGCGCCTATTTTTCTTGTCACATGGCTTGAGTGATGATTGCGATGCGGTTTCTAGTAGGTTAGCAGGCCAGTGGGAGGAAAAAGTTCGACGTTGGTGTTACACGTTGAATGCGAATATGGGAACAATGTTCAGAATATTTGTTTTAAGCGGAGTTAGTACAGGTGTACAGTAGGCTACCAAAACACTTTCATAGTCGCATCAGACACGGACACGTGACTGCGGACGCTACGAAAATGCGACTCGTGTCCGCTTTTCATCCGGCCAACATCCACGCCACTTGCCATCTTTGCCAGGCGGCTTGTGCGGTGCGGTCGGCTGCTAGCTAGGCCCCATACAAGCAGCGGTGAGCTGCTGCAGTGACGACGGTCATGTCGAATTACATAAACAACTACGGCTGCGCAAACGGCATCAACGGCAACAGCATGATACCTCACAGCATGTCCTGGTCTCCGGCTGAGCCCAAGAGCCGGGCCACCGTCGTCCTAGGCGCACAGTGGGGAGACGAAGGCAAGGGTAAAATCGTCGATCTCCTGGCCAGCGAAACACAGATCGTGTGCCGGTGTCAGGTGAGCTCACATTCACGTCGTGTTTCCCACTTGTCGTAACCACGTTCAGCTGCGCACGTGTCGCGCGGTATGTTTTCGCGATCGTTTAAATGTGCCTGCGGCGTGAATTATTTCACTTTTTTCGTTTTGGGCGCCGAAGCCGCCGGCTCTCGGGAGCTCGTCGCGCGCTTTTCACCGGTGAAGGCAGAAACCAAAGCCACAGTGACAGTCCGTCCGTTTTTGTCAGTCACTGTTTGTGGCCGGACAAAACCTGTCTCATTCTGTGGTTTCTGTACTTTATTCAAGCTTGCTTCGACTAGAATCGAGGGTTGAGGATGTTCGCTTGGCGCGCGTGCCGCCGCGCAACTTGCTGGGAAGCCCTCCCGTTCGGAGGTCGTTTTTTTTTTTTTGGCGCTCGAACTTTACTTGACCGTTAGCGGTTGAGCGTTTCGGTCACAGGTAATCCATGAAATGGCTTGTTAGTCGTTAGTGAAAGGAAACGTGTGTTCCTGCCAATTTTCCTTGCCCAAAATCGCCCGGCGGTCGAGTAAACGGCTGTAGCAGCTCGTGACATCAGGGGGTCTTCACGTGACCTTGATTTCGCTGAGCGCCTGTTTGCTGGCTCGCTCGCGAAGGCGCGATGAGTGCACCGGCTTTCTGTGCTTGGGGCTGTTATCGAGTTTCTGCGGCCGGGTTGCTTGCTCGTCGCTCAAGCCGTTCGTTTTTGCTTCTCTCGAGGCAAAAGCGCGGGAACTTCAGCGTGTCAAGCCGCGGGCATCTAGATAGATGCTCATGCTTTGGACAACATACGGAATGCGCGCAGTGTTCGTTGATAAGGCGGCGACGTTTCTCGTGACTGCGCGATAGGGAAGCGATAGATTGTCGGGCACTATGCGCCACATTTGTGCTCGAAGTAGCTAGGATTTGTTTTTGAAAGTCGCGAGCGGAAGTTTGTCCGTGAAGGACCTTTGCGTGGTTCGAAAGTTGGGGCGTGACAGTTCGCGAACCTTCTTGGAGTGTCTTCGAGGTATTGGCTGGTATTGTTGGTAGGCAGACGTCATTAATGAAGTGTTAAACACGCCTTGTCTGTGGCTTTGTTAACTTGCACCTTAATACCTTTGTGAATTTGCCCCTACGCCTGTGACATATCTGTAGCAATTCTTATGCCCTAGATGCAAGTTACCTGTGTAAGCTTAGAGTTCGTCATTTCCGACGTGTAGTTGTTTGACCTCCAAAGAAGTAAAGTAAAATAGGTGCCAGGAAGAAGCAGATTGAAGCACAAATCTGTAGCATTAGGAAGTATGGTAGCTTGCCAAATACTGGTGAAACATACATGCCATCTACATCCGCCTTCAAATGTCAGCAGTTTGTTAATACAGCAGGTGCTTGGCGTAGAAATTGCATCCGGTTTCTGATACTCGGCATAAATTTTTTTTATTATTGGCACTACAGTTGTGTTGTGAGGATTTTTGGGAAACACTTATATGAACAGGGAGGTTAAAGCCAGGGACACAGGGAACGTCGAAAAGTAATCTATGGTTGTAAAGAGGATGCTGTTGGGTCTGGTCGCCAAAATAATATGGCTAGCCTGGTTATTATTTTCAGTTATTGTGTAGGAGAAAAAATAGTATGTTATACATGTGGAAGGGTGTTATGTTTTGTTGAATCAATTTTTCCAATTTCTTGAAAGTGGTCTTGAAATGTCAGCTACCCGCTGCGGTGGTGTCTGTGTTTGGCCGTGAATCCCGACGGCATTTCGATGGGGGTGAAATTAAGACATGTGTGACCTCTGTGATGTCAGCTCATTTTAAAGAACCCTGGGTGGTCAAGCTCAGTCCGAAGCCCTCCACTATGGAGTCCATCAAAGCTCACCTGTAGCTTCGAAGCATTAAACCCCCGCATATCGCCACAAAATGGGAGGTGATCTCTCTGTAGCATGCACTCACATTACCTCAGCTTACCAAAGTTGTATGTGCGTGTCTCGGACTAATTTCGCTTCACAGGCTGACATTCTCATGCCCATGCAGTGTTACTTTACGAAGGTCAGTCCCTTGGAGCTTGCATACAGTTTCAGGATGTCAAGATCCACATTCCATTAAATGTAGAGCGGTGAACTGCGGCTGACAGGTGGTCAAGTTATGGGCGGTACTGTTATGACAGCACGGCCGAACTGATAGAGCAACGGTCTGTTTCAGGCTAATGCATTGTGATGGGAAATTAAAAAAAAAATAACAGGTAATGTCAAGCGATGGGCGTTATTTTGTGTTTTTGTTATTGTTTCAATCACTTGCCTGACCTTCTGCTGTGTGTACCTTATAAGACCACAAGAAGTAGTACTTGGGTTTGATTCCTTATTAACATAAAAGGAAATGTGAATGTTTTTCTTTTTTCTTTGTCATTAAACTGGAGTTTTTTCCCCGTTAGAGTTTTTCAGTTTCTTCTGCCATTGAAGATGGTCACTGTGCACTACATTTTTGTGTCTGCATAGGGTCATTTCACACCAAACATCCCAGACGTGCTCGACCACGTCCGATTTGTAAAAAAAAATTCATGGAAGCTTATCGCAATGTGTGTAATCTAAGCGTAAAATATTTTTGCTGAAAAAATTAGCGTTGCGACGTGAACGCAATTTGGATGTCTTGAAAAGGCACGAAAGCAGGCACTACTCGATAATTTATAAAAAATCCAAATTTTTTAATGACATTTGCACAGATTCTGGCTTTCAGATCACACATTTTTGTGTAGTATATTTATTTTTTTAGAGAGAAATTAAAACGTGAAAGTTATACTGTTTTGAGATTTAAAAAATATTTCAACTCACTCTCGAGAATTAGGAAATAGCCTTTTTGCTTTTGCTGCCCTAGATGTCTGTTACCTCTAAAAAAATCTTACAGCTAATGAAACTGAATGCATTGAAAAGGAAAAATACTGAAGTTCCAGGAAAATGAATTGAGTTGTTAACATTTCACCGTGAGTTGATCCAAGTAAAAATACAAACGATGGGGAGTTCAGTAGAACAAATTATTGCATTTTATTTCCAAAGTTTTAATCCTGATGACTTTTGCGAAAAGTGAGAAAATTTTTTTTTTTTTTGAAGTGGAATCCTTGCGCCGTAAGTTGCGTCGCCTCTTAAAGCTTCTTCACCGCAGAGCACGGCACCTAGCATGACACGACATACATGGCCAGATAACCACCACTACTGTCTGCCCTCGTTCTCAGTCGTGCATCTTTAGGGCTGGAGCTAAAGCAGGTATCGCATGACATTTGGCCATTGGTATGCGAATATAAGCGAGATCGTTTTTTGAAGTTCGAGCGGACCCGATTTGGCGCCAGGCAGCCGAGAGCTGAAGGGTATTCAATATGCTGTCTCGCGTGGATCATGAGGGCACGACTAGCCGAATAAGATCACGCGTAAGATCCGAATAAGATCACGCAGAGCGCGCGCGTCGGGAGTGCACGTGACAGAGCGAAGTCCGCTCCTATGCTTCAAGTAACGCGAGACACGTTGGCTGCTCGCCCGTAGGTGCCTCCATCTCGAGTGACCGAACATACCGCGGGCATGAACACACTGAGCAACAATCTCACTGGTGCATATGACGCCTCACACTCTCCCCCCCCACCTATGTGGCCTCGGCTGATGTGGGAAAGCCAGCTTAAAGGAGTATAGACACCCAATCTTGGTGGCATGTTTTCTTCTCTAGAATGATGTGGGAGACACTACTACACATGAATCATCATGTGGTGTTCATCTACGACCGCTAAATTAGTTACTATCGAGTTTTTTTTTTGTCATTTTGTTTCGGTTTCAACAGCCGAACGCCGGCTGTGACGTCAGAGTGCTTTTGTGTCATGTGAGGCATGGAAAAACGTCTGTATAATTGCTGCTTCATCGCTTTAATTTACTGAGTGCTGAAGGCAGCCTTCCTCAAGAGCCGGAATGGCAACGAATGTGGAAGCAGCGATTATATTGCAGTTTTTTCATGTTTCACGTGACGTGTAGGCACATGTTGACGTCACAGGCCTTATCCGGCTGTTTAAACCAAAACAGCCTGAGAAAGAAATGCGATTATAAATTATTCAGCAGTCGTAGGAGAATACCAGGTGGTAATTCATGTGTAATAATGCCTTGCGCATCATTACAAACAAGAAAACACGTTTCGAAAAGTTAGGTGTCTATGCTCCTTTAAAAAAATTTTCAGATGCGTTGAGTTAAGATTAATAAATAGAACTGCGATCCTGGGCTTGCATTCAGTGTTAATGGCCATCAATTTTGCAACATAATCTTGCTCCATGCAACAAAAAAGGTGATTAATTAATTTTACATAATTATTTTTAATTGCAATCTGGCACAGACAGAATGCCCGTCTTAATATAAACCTACCCGCACAGACCACCTGCGTTGACGTATCTTTCATGGCTGAAAAAAAAATGTGTCAGTGTTTGGGGGAGGAACAGCTGCCATAGGTCAGTTGACAGAGCATGTTACGCGAGATGCAGATGTGTATGTTTCCAGCGGCATGTGTGTGTTTTTTCTGCTACTTTGTGTTGAATTAATGATCTTTCACTTTAAAAAGATAATTACAACTATTAATGTATGCCAGCAATCAATGATACAAAAAAAAACTATCTTATGCTCTCCTTGGTTTCAGTTTAATCTGCCAAACATTCACTTTCTTGTGTCAAAACGTGCTTTTGGCTGCTCCAGAGTGACTTCAGGCAGTCACATTGCTGTATACAGACTAGCTACTCCGAAGTGACTTCAGTCAATCACAGCACTGTGCACAGACTAGCTGCTTCAAAGTGACTTCAGCCAATCACATTTCTGTATACAAACTAGCTACTCCAAAGTGACTTAAGCCAATCACAGCACTGTGCACAGACTAGCTGCTCCAAAGTGACTTCAGCCAATCACATTGCTGTATACAGACTAGCTACTCCTAAGTGACTTCAGCCAATCACATTACTGTATACAGACTAGCTACTGCAAAGTGACTTCAGCCAATCACATTGCTGTATACAGACTAGCTACTCCAAAAAGTGACTTCAGCCAATCATATTGCTGTATACAGACTGGCTGCTCCAAAGTGACTTCAGCCTATCACATTGCCGTATACAGACTGGCTACTCCAAAGTGACTTCAGCCTGTCACATTGCCGTATACAGACTAGCTACTCCAAAGTGACTTCAGCCAATCACAGCACTGTGCACAGACTAGCTACTCCAAAGTGACTTCAGCGAATCAATCACTGTATGCAGACTGTCCATGAGCATGCGTTTGAAAGTGTTTTTTACGGAATACAGCACTCTAATGAGCAATTGTTTGCATGGTGCACGCCTGTGTCGGGCCAGCAGAGTTAAGGTAGAATTTTGAATTAGGGCTTTACGGGGCATGAATCGAGAGTCACTGAGTCAGAAGAATTGCACCGCTAGCAAAACGTGTTTCAGGGCACCTTTCCAGCAGCTATTAAAGAAATGCAGATCTCTGATGCTACCTGCCTCGTGTTGTGTGCAGTGCACGATGAATCTAGACTTTGGCGACGCTATACAGGGTGTTTTTTCACCTAATACTTTCTGCAGTTTTCAAAAATAGGTTTTTTGAGTTAGAAGAGCTCTTTTTCCAGCATAGCGTTGTCAGCAGTGTAATACGTCAAAAGCAGCTAAGATGTGCTGACTAGCAGGATGATGAACTGATATTCAATAGTTACCTTTTTAACTATTATTGTTAGGCTCCTTAATTATTCATTCTGTTTTAATTAAGATGGTCAAGCAGAAAAATAGTGAAGTGCTACGGATAGTTCAAGTGTAGCAGAAATAAGCCTTCCGCACGGATGGCATCGAATGAAGCTTTTTCTCGGTTTGCTGCGACAGTTTCTAGCTGGTCGGCATTCTTGCACCACATGCGGTTTTGCATCTCTTCCCAGCCAGCTGCGTTTATCAACAAAAACATTGCGTTATCACGGATGCTCTTCCACTCTTGCCGTCCAGATAGGCAACAGCTGTCTGCAAGCATTCAAAGCATTGCTCTCGCAGCCATGCATTTTGCTTATGTCTGCCGTGGGGGAGGGGTGTTTGCCAAGCTCTTTTCTGTTCCCCCACTTGGAACCTTTCCAGAGCAGTGTGGAAACGTCCTGCACGTGTGTCTGGCACAAACGGGGTCGTGGGCTCCGTTTGTTGCATGCTCTGTGCCGTGTCACGGATTTGAGCGCACGCGCTTTGTTGAGCTTTGCATCTGTGCCGTGGGGTTGGGTAATTGTGTCCTTTTGCAGCTTGGTTGGTCAGCTCAATTCGGCCCTTACTGGCACGGAATTTTGGCAATGCAAAGACGTTTGCTCTGGTCGCTGTGTTTTGCAGTTCAACACTTTTGTACTGTTGCTGCTATGTAGCTGGTAGTTAGCACAGTAGTTGAGGTGCAAAATAATATAGTTAAGCCTCATTTATTCCCAGCTTGCAAGAAGCAGTCTCAGAGCAGTCTCAGAGCAGTCTCAGACCTGTCAGAGCATAGTCAACCATAACCACTGCTCTGGAATGCACCTGAAGGTTTAGGTTGTGCAGTGTTGAGAGCAGATCTTCAATCTAAGCTACAGGAAATTTTATCTCTCCGCATCTGATTGCAAGGCAGCCGCACTATTTTACAGAAACTTTTATGCACTACAGAGTGAAAAAGTATAAGGCTGTAAATATATTTTAAGTACTCTATTTCTTTTTAAATCTGGCTGTGCAATAGGAATAGTTATCAGCAGAGTGGTTCTTTTTCTTGATGTTTGCACGACTAATTTAAATTGATTTTACCGTTTCGAACTACCTCAATTCGCATTTAAATTTCATTCATTTTTGAAATTGGAAGGAAAAGCTCAAGGCCGGTGTGTCCTCTTAAAAGGCTTATACTTAGCTTCTGCCGGCCTCCTGCATGACATTTTTCTTAACCATAGATTAATTGTGGATGCAAGTTAAGTTTTGAGAATTAATACTCATGATTTGTAAAACACTGCACCAGGACTTCAGCCGCGCCAAAAGTCTGGTTACCTCAGTCTTGCCCAAGTTTCTCCTGCCTCATTATCTGACTCTAGTGCTTTTAATTTATTTGCTCAGTGCATCGCATGAAACTGCATGCTGCAGTCCTGGTATAGTGCTCGCAATGAACTGCATTGGTCATCCTGTCCTCGCTAGCGAAAAGTACAATATGATTTGGTAAGAATTGTACATTTCTCGCTTCACCTTTGTCTGGAACTTTCTGCTGAGTACATAACCATCCTTTGCTTACCTCATCTCTTAAAGAATAATTATTATTCACAATTATTTTTATTGCTGTGTGCAGGGCATTTGAGCTTGACGCAAGGAAATGTGTTTTTGTCATTCAGCGATTAACTGTTTGCCAAACAGTTAACTGCCTCCTTGGGACCTTAGTGCTTTTGCAGCAACGTCAGAATGGTGCATTGACGTGCGACCTGTTGTTGCGGGTGACAGGCGTCCATTGTCTGTCTATTGTTAAGCACAGTGCATTCCTGACCTGTCAGATTTGGTGACTTGAAAAATTTTGCACATAGTTGCTGTTGAGCGTTTCTCTTTATCGGGTATTCTTTTCTATTTTTGAGCTGATGCCCGACGGTTGCTTTGGTCTGGTCTAGTTTGTTCATTTTTGCTTTCCAAGGCTGCTTTGTGAGGAATGATGAATTAGTTGGATGTTGTTTACTGTACGTGCTTCTGATTTTCCCGCAATTTTTTTTTGCAAAAGTTCATTTCCTCTTAGGATTTATGCTTTGAGGCCCTTTCTTGAAAACACTTGAAATAGGAATTGCCTTACTTTTGGTGGAGCCTTTTGTTAATGCGTCTCATTTGAAACGTGCTGCTGCTTGCGGCTGGTTGTGTGAGGAGGTCCTTCTAGCTTTGCTTATGTCACAGGAACGTTTCATCTGCTGAGTTCTTGCGAGGGCTCCTCTGAATGTATGCTCCGAATGCCTTCAAACGTGCAATCACCAATGCAGTCTCAGTTGTGAAGTGTCCAGTGACGCAGTTAGGGGATTCCCGGCCAGATTGCAGTGGCTGCAACCGCTTTGTTATCAGGCAGTGTTACAACTCATTGTTACTGCCTCTTGCATTATCGTCCGAGTGCCCTGCTCTCGAGACCAGACAATGGAAAACCATTTGTGTTGTGTAGTGATGCTTGTATCAGAAGATCACCTGTCCAGATGGCACGTGCCAAGAAACTGTCGTATTTGTGAGATTGCAGTCGGGGTCTGAGTCTTTTGCAACCATCTGGACATCGTAAACAGGATGTGGTATTCTTGCCTAGTTAACTTGGTCGTTGTTTGTTGGAGAGCTTCTCTTGTGAAGGCCTAGCAGATGTTCTGTGGTAAAAAGATTGGTCCTGTTTATTTATAGTGCATTAATAAGAGGTCCTGCTGAGAATTATAATCTTAATAATCTCCATAACGTCGCACTTTCTTTGACAAATCTGACATTAGATGTCATGTGGCTTTCTTGTTCCTGATGATAACATTAATGTCTTTGCTGGTATGATTATTATTAAAGTCATAAATTGTTGGTTTGCTTGCAGTTAATGCATTCATTCAAGATAGAAGTTTCAAATCATTCGGTCATTGTTGACAACAGGCATTAATTAAAATTGGTTGTAAGGCAGGTGAAGGCACAGTAACTCTGTCACTTTCTTGGTAGACGTCTCAACCACGTCACGGGGGAAGGGATGAAGCAGCGAGTGAAAGAAGGAAGGGAGAGAGAGACGCCATGTTGGAGGGCTCTATATTAATTTTTACTACTTGGGATACCTCAACGTGCTCCGACATCGGGCAGCACACAGGGGTGTTTTACATTTTGCCTTTCTACAAACAAAACCCCGGCGGCCAAGATTTGATCCCACGTTCTTATGCTCGGCAACTGAATGCTGCAACCATTAAGGCACTGTGGTAGGATCAATATATATCGCACACTCATTAAAGCTATGAGAATGGCGGATTCTCTGCCTTCCGATCCCCCCCTCTGTTTTGTGAGGAAGGTATGTTTACCATTAGTGCATGAGTAAGGTGTGGCGACTATATATTAGGTGCTGCCCAAAGACAGCTGCTCTAAAGTGCTCAGCCACAAGTTCCTATTAAACTTCAAACCTTCTCTATTAAGAGGAAGCAAAGAAGGTTTTTCTTGATTGATTTTGGGCACTTATGCACTGTATGTGCACTTAACTATGAGGTGCTTTATATAAGTGGCACATAACTACAGTGATCCATAGAGCTTTTCAAACTACCTTTTTTTATTTCTACCTTCAAGATTACAGGAAGTATCAGAGAGGGGATGGCCATAATAGGTCGCAGTACATAATAGCTCCAAGTTTGATCTCACAGGTGGACAGCTGAATATAAATAGTTCAAATTTCATTAAGTATTTCAAAAGGGCATTAACTTATCAATTTTTCTTTCATGTTGGAATACTTGTGCTTACACATGCCGAAGTATACACATTAATGTGTCTTATCTCCTGCAGAAAAGTAGAAATGTTAAGCGTGTGCATGTGCAGTAATGTGTGACAACGTGCATTTAGTAGCCGTTGGCCCCTCGATGTCCTGTATCCTTTGACGTGTACCAGGATCAGTTCCTTGAACTCTTTAAGAGGGGGAAAAAACTTGAACTTTCCCGTGATGTGCGTTTCTTTTTCCTTCATCTTGTTAGCTTCCTGGAGGTTTACTCAGAACTAACGTCGCATCAGAAGTGTGGGTGCCAACTGATTGCTCTGCACTGGAGAGCTCTTAGCGCATGATAAGGATGAGGGGGAAAAACTGCTTTGGCGTGTTTTATCTCAAGTGCTTGACAAGAAATGTAACCTCTGATGTATTGCACCATTTCAGTTGACTTTGTGACAGTACATCATGCTAGGAAACAGCTTCTCTGTTTTGTGTGCGACGCAGAATGAGATATCCTGGAACGCTGATGAGACACGATAAAGCAAAACTGCGCAGAAATGCGGCGTTATGGCTGTACCAGAATTCATGTCAAAGTGAGGAATTTGTTGCTTTGTGTTTGGTATTGCAAGCTTTAAGTGTAGGTATTGTGGGCGTTAACGGCAAATGGGAAGTTCTGTTGGTAAGGAAGGTTTAGCTTTCGCGACGTGTTGGCTTGTGCTAGTTATGTGCCCCGTCTCAAAGCATCTTTACAATGATGAGTTCATTCTTGTCCATTGAGGCTGCGAATCATTATAACGGGCTTACTGAGTAACTTAATCGTTTATGCAATCAGGGTCTTTTTGTCTTTCCTTGGTACCAGGAAAATGCCGGTGCTCCAAAGTAAAAGCTGCTTTTCTTTAGTGGCATTGAAACGTTTTTAAATAGGTGTCTGAAAACGTTGCTGGTTCAGAATTAAATAGGTTTTTTTTTCATATCCATCTGAATTAGCTTATCTATGCATGCATTCTTTCTTGCAAATCAAGGCTTGAACCGTCCAAGTGGTACTCTATATTTTTTTTAAAGAATTTGTAGACGAAAATGCAAGCTTGCTCATCTTTGTGCATTCAGAAGTGACAACACAGTCGCCTGTTTCTCTACATATTTGCCTATTTCTCTACATAACATTTCTCGGTCCTTTCGCTTGCTCAGCTGTTTAATGTTTTCCTACAAGGTAAAGTTAACGAACTAGGTTCGTGGACAAAAAGAACTAATTAGATGGAAGAAGTTTTACTTTTTCCGAGCGTGTGTGTGTGTGTCCTTGTGTGCCTGAGCGAATTAAACAAAAACTTGACACAAAATTCTCTCCCCGGCAAGTTACAGAGCTCTGGCCGGTGGCCTGCCCCGATTTCGTGACACACCCTGCTACTACATTCACCGTATCGTGGGTCGGCACACACACACACGTCTGGCCCTGGCGTCCCAGGGGTTTATTCTCGTCTCGAGGGAGGGGGGTGATTCAAGATGTGCTGGGGTTGGCGGGAAGAGAACGGGGAGTGGGTGTGTGCGTACGATCTCCTGCCGCTCATTGTGCCCCCAACTCCTCGCCATTCCCGCTTTCTATTCCAAGACTCCCAGTGTCCTTTATTGTTTCTGGCCGTGTTTGTTTTTGTCTTTTATGTTGTCTTTTTCCTTCTTCTGTACATTGGTTCTGTTTGTTTGTGCCGCACTGCTGCAAGGTGCCGCGACCTTAGGGACTGTCGGCCTTTCATGGTCATGGTAAGCAACAGAGGAAAATGGTCAACTTGATTAATCCAGTGAAGTGATCAACTCGTTTTTTTAGTGTTAGCTGTTATAGTTAGACATCCGCCGCTTCTGAGATCTTGTGGTCATGGTCTGCATGAAACGATGTCTAAGTTTGTAGCATTGGTCCGTGCTACAACTTGTGTCACATTACATTAACCCTTTGAGTGCCAGGTATTTCGGGAGAACTTGCACTCTGTGTGCCAATTTTTTTTTTCTCCCTGTTTTCAAATATGCATTTCGTGCTAGATGTACAACACGAGGATTTATAGGAAATGGTGGATAATGTTGGACACATTTTTGACCATAGCACTGTATTTGTTCCAAGAAAACATACACCGATAAACGAGAAATGTAATATTTGGTTTTTGAAGGATATGTCGACACATTTTTAGATTTACATTTGCAAGTTGTGAGCAATAAGGAGTCGCCATTGCGTGGGTTGGAACAGTTTGCTAGTGTGTTGTTCAAAATGGGGTACGACGTGTAGTGATATGTTGTAAGTCAGGCACGGACAGAGGACGGTGAACTACACCGCAGAAAATACAACAGCCGAACCTGCCCTCTTTTCAGCTGTGAAGTTACGTGTCAACTTGATTTTTAACAAATGGTCAGTAGATGGCAGGGCAAATCAAATATCTTTTTTCGAACCCGAGTAAACCCTGGAGTTGTAAGGAGTGAGTGCAAGATGCAACACAAGTATTCTCGAGCATTGCAAAGGGGTCTTGCATAGGGTTTACACCCCTTCAACTTATGAGTTGAGTGCGATTTTATTTGTGCATTTATAAGTTTCATGCACGGAGCAAAATGGTGCAGGAAGATCAAATGTCGCTCGAAGTGCAAATATTACGACTGAAATGTAACCACACCTTTCATTGCTGCCTTGACAACCTGGACCACATTTCCATCTGAGTTGTTCAGTGATGCATTGAACTGATAACACTTCTCGTTCGTTTGTGACCCAGTTAGTACATTGTTTAGCTGTGCAGGTTGTCAGTTCAGTATTGTGCATTTTATAAATGGCAATTTCGAGGAGGAAAATTAATCATTCTTAAAATGTGCATTCTAGGTTGATTAACAGGGCTCAAAGTCATGTTTGTAGCTGCTTTATTGAAGATTTGTTGGTGCTACGCTAATGTAAGTAGCAAGCTGCTAGAAAAAACTTGTGTAGAACACCTGGTTGGTAGGTAGGAAGTGCTGGTGGAAGTGTGGTTAACTACTGTCTTTAACGCATAGTGGACGCATCTCTACCAAATTTTCGTTAGTAAAAATTGGTTGCTTGGCCCTTTATGGCTACGCTGATGTTTGTGCAGCAGCCAGACGCATTCGTTTTTGAGCAAATTGGAGGATATGAGAATGAAACATCTTGTTTTCCCGCTACTGGACTCAATCTCATGATGTCAGTATAAAAAAAAAGGACTCTGTGCTCACCTCTTGGAAATGAATTGCGAAGTAAATTGTGGCACAGCCTTGCCTCAATGATATGCTTCCGAAATAAAGTTTCCGGCCATGGTTGTCTCATTTCACTGGAAGCTGAATGCTAGAGACCCACATACTGTGCAATGTCAGTGCACGTTTAAGAACTCCAGGTGGTTGAAATTATCCGCAGACCTCCTCAATGTCGTCCCTCATAGCCTGAGTCACTTTGGAGATTTAAACCACATAAACCTACCTGTGACAACGGCGAGCGACTGTTATGCCTGTATTTCATTCTTTGGCGTTCCTTAGCTTAGAAAAGCTCCGTTTTCAGTGAAAGTAGTCTCTATATCATTGGAATCCAGTGATCTGACCATTCAGGCCAACCTCAACTTGACCTCAGTGTTCCTAAAGAGAGAATGGCTAGTGTGCAACTCGTTAGGAAGTGTAGTCTCTGGAGTTCCGGGATGAGAGGGCTGCAGAGGATTGCATCCATGCCTGAAATTTGGGGGAGAAGAGACCTGGTTTCAAAAAAAAAAAGGCTTAGTTTCTATGCTGCATATCTGAACCGCCCCTTTTCGGTCAGCATATGCCTGCCTGACAGGATGTTTTTGCCGATAAGGCAGCACAAAGCTCGGGCACTTTCTGGTCCTTTCCGTTTCTCTCCGTGCATTGTAAGCTTCAGGCGTGTCTCCTTACAGCTGCTGCCTGTTGTTGGTAGGTTGTTGTCTTTCAAAGATTGCTGCCTCCGCAAGTTTGTTGGCTCCGGCGCAACTTTGTCAAGCAAAAACTTGGCACGCTTCTCAGAGCCTGGCTGTGGGGCACCTGTCAATGGCCATTTGTTTAGTCTTGTTTGTTTCTTGTTTTTATTTTTCGGCATGCGATGCCTTGCCAGGTGATTCAAGACGGGAAGGTTCTTGCATCACTTGTTTATGCAATGTGTTGTATTGACAGCTGGCAGCTTTGCCTTTGGGGGCTCTCTTGAGTGGGCCGTGTCATAGAGGCTGTTGGCATGATGGTCATGTGACCCCTTTCTGTGATGACATCCTCAGGTTAAAGTGCATCTTAGCTTGACAGGGGGACACTTCTGTAGTGTCTAGAAGGTCACTCGGCTTTAAACATCTTTTGCCTTGGAAAATTAAACCAAGACCTTGGAAAATTGTGAGATTTGAGTGAACCAGTGCCGATGTCTTCATGTTGTGGATAGCAGTTTACTAACATTCTTCAAGTTTAAAGCATTTACTAGCAGTTCTTGGCTGTCGGGCTTAGTCTCGAAGACTAATTAAAAGGCCTTAAATTAAACTAAGGGCAGTGCATTAAGCTGCACAAAAAAGGCGGCATCAGGAGAATGTAAGAGCAGTGTGGATTGTGGAGTGAATTTTAGGATATCGTAGCAGAAATGGGGTGGATGAAACTGACCTGGCCAAAGGGTTAACATAGGGAACAGGGAATATAATATTTTTTAGGTTAACAGACTAGATTCTGTGGGAATGGAATTGCATTCATGGGCAGCAAAAAGTCGAGGCGAATGCTCGAGATCGAGAACGCTCGAGAAATATTGCCGTGAGGGTCATGGGAAATTAGCAATTCTTAAGGGCATTTCACGCACTTGGAACAGCAGACAAGAGTTGTGTGTTTGGTAAAGCAAGGGAGCACAGGGTTGCTGGCAAGATTTTGTCGGCAGTGTGGTCTCATTTTCTTTATTTGTCGTTATCTCTGCAGGGTGGCAACAATGCGGGGCACACGGTTGTCGTGGAGAGCGTCTGCTATGACTTCCACCTGTTACCGAGTGGCCTGACCAACACCAAGTGCACGGGTGTCGTCGGTGAGTTATCGTGTTCAATCGCCGCACCTCAGTGTCATCTTGTGCCGCAAACAGTTAAGCCTGTGGAAAGATGCGGGAGGCTTGTCTCCCATTGGAAGCTGCACTTGCCGTTGAAAACCAGTTTCAAGCTAACCAGAGACCTGGTTGAGAGTTTACATAGTTGAACTCACTTATAACAGACAAGTACTGGAGAGGAGTTTTTGTCTGTTATATGAGAGGTCTCTTATAGTTTCCATTACTTACCGATCTCTCGCAGTGTTTATGTTGTCGCCCAGTGACTAGGACTTTCACAGTAGCCTGTTACAGAAGCTCATTAGCAGAAGAGGCAGCTGTTCACTTTTGTTTGATTGGCAGTGGGGAAGATAGGGCGGCCAACAAAGTGAATGACAAGTGTTACTTTCCGATTGTCTGTTACCTCCTTGTTTCTTATAACGGGGCTCAACTGTATATACCCGATGTTCTCCTTTTTGCTTAGTGTGGAATGCATTTAGCTCCTATTGTTGTCATTCACTTTCAAAACTGATTTGAAACTTCACATCAAAACTTCTCAAAGCCTACGCCGTCATGAAGTCTAGCCTCAAAGCAGCATCGAGTCAATTCAGTCGCACACTTGACATGGCGGAATAGCTAGCATGTAAACATTGATAAACATTGATGTGTGCTTTCATCTAGGGACTGAATGACACACACAGCTTCAGCATGTGCCTGGGTATACTGCACTGTTCCGAGCTGCCGGCTTGGCTTGTGTGCTGGTTCTGTGATTAATTTTTTTTACTTCTAGTTAAAGAAAAAGGATATTTGCAAAAATTGCTGGTTTCTCGTTGCATGCCGACGGCTGTGCGTTTTGTGAAAATGCCACTGTGCTTGAAATGCAGGCAATGGCGTGGTCATCAATGTTCCGCAGCTCTTCGACGAGATCAAGGCCAATGAGGAGAAAGGTCTCCAGATCTCATCACGGCTACTTATCTCGGACCGGTCTCACATAGGTTTGTGGAGCTTTTGCCTCTGCTTCTTCTACAACATCAAGCCTTTGACTCCCGGTTAGGTGCATGTGAACACTGAAAGAAGTGGCTTTAGCTCAGTGCAGTTCTAGACTTGCTTTAGCAAAGCAAGAGAAGAGCGGTGTTCAAAGAATATTAGTGAAACTACAGCAGTTGTGATATTGTGATCTTGATAGTGATAAATCATGACGCAACAAACGTTAGGAACGTGTGATTTTGTGGCATTTTATGCATGTACTCAAGCACGGGCTCATGTCATGGATGAGTCAACAACACAATCAGAACTTGCTAATCACACCCTCATGTGATTGATTGTTTTTGAGCACTTGTTTTTTTTGGGGGGAAGGGGGGAAACAGTATATCTGTCTATTTCACAAGTAATGCAGAAGTCGTGCTTCCGTTGATGTGATAAATGGTGGGAGTCGTAACTGGAAGAGAGGGAATACACTAAGCTTAGAGCAAATAGTAATCATGTTGGGAAATATTTGTGCCCGCAGATATGCAATTTATTCGCTCATGTTGGGCTGTATAAGGAAAATGATACTGCCTGGTAATAAAGCTGACTTCCATTTGCTGAGAATTTTTTTCGTTGCACAGTTTTTGACTTCCACCAAGCTGTGGATGGCCTTCAAGAAATTGAAAAGGGCTCCAAGAGGTAAGGTTTTTGTACGAGGTTTATTTTCATAGGCTCTATCACTCTTTTAAAGGTATGCTGTCTGATGTGTATGAAGGCTGACTTCACTTATCTTCTAACTTAACAAGTTAGGATCTTTGCCATGTGCAGCCTTGAAGAGTCAAGTGCTTTCTTGGTTTCATTTCTGGTTTAATGACACTTTCTTCTGGTTGCTACAGTCATAATTGTCTTTGTGTTAGAGCTGAACTTGGTAAGATACATCGTAAGGTTTGTCTTGCAGTGTAAACTTTTCATGCTTCTGGCCTATCTGGTGCAAAACGGAATGCCTCTTTTTACAAGCCTAATACTTGCCGTTAGAATGTCGGTGATACGAATCTCATGGGGTCGCGGAAACATACATATGATCCAAAATGAACAAAATACTTATGCAGAAGCATGGGAAATACGTTCACACAGATCTGTTTGCAGCTAACGGTTTATCTTATCTTCACTATTCGCAGTGCACAGAGTGTGACTGGCGATCGCGATGTCTGCGATATGTGCACTGTGTGCTGCTGCTCGCAGTGTGTGGTGCACAACTAATGATTGCGCTGTCGTTGATGTACGGGGAGTGCTTAGTGTTCGAAGGTGCAGTCACGGCTCGCACGTTCTTATCACCTGTGGTGTAGCATGACAGCGTTCGGAACATCCCGAATTGCACACTGTACACGGTGCACTTTGTCCGTACGGAATTTTACGAATTCATATCATCCCAAAAATTCTATCAACAGTGTTCGTATCATCGCGATTCTGCTGCCTTATTTCCGAGTAATGCATGAAAATTTATTGCGGTGAACAGTTTTGCACAGTCGCTGTAGAGATCGACCTTGAATACAGGACACAGGAAAGTGAGAGTCAGATCTATGTATTTGGCTGTGTCTACTTGTTAGTAGCTGTTTTTCAAGCTAGTAGCTCGGAGAGACTGCGTTAGAGACACTGTGGAGTTGTTTTGTCATTGGTGCTCTTTTGTGTGGATGGCAGATGACAGGAGGTGTACAGTAAAACCTCGTTGATTCAGACTTAAGGGAGTGGAAAAGATGTCCAAATTATTGAATGCCCCCACCCCCCCTTTTTGGTGGCTTATCCAAACTAACCAATGTGAGCCCCGTGGCATCTGAATAAACAAGCTTCTGACACCATAGACTTGCATTGGTGTTTTGTCAGGACTCCGGCGGCAGTCCGAATTTACGAATTAACGGGGACCAAGTTAACGAGGTTTTACCATAAATAAGGTACCAAACAAACTGTTGAACTAAAAAAGATAACGCAAATCAGCATGCAAACAGTGTATCAGCATTGAGTGAAGACACAGGGGTTGCAGTTTTACTGTGATAGCTGTTAAGTGCCCATCCCTGGCTTTCTTGTCGCCGCCGTCGGCGTAACTGTTCGGTGCGTTTAGCACCTACTGGTTGCGCTGGTCAACCTGGGTCGCATAAGCCTACGGGTGGCTCTGTTTGCAACAGCCGCCTGCCAGTGCAGGGGTGCACCACTTGACCACTACAGTAGTGCGCCAGGAATATGTCCCCAAAACTAAACGCCTAAACAGCTATCGCTGAACATCACGTTACACAGCTGTAAACCGTCCTGTGAGTTTTTTTTTACTTAAAACTTTCTCAGGGCTCCTACCCTCTACATGGCCCTATTGGGGATGCACTTCTTAAGTGATTATGAAGGAAGCCTGATAGTTCTTCCATTATTTTTGGCATAAAGCTTTTGTAATAAATTGTGAATGTTAATAAGACTATTAACAGTAATAAAGAGTGAAGGAGACTTGTTACATGAAGTGCCCGTATGTTCACTGGGCCTCTTTGAAAGGTTGAATGTGAACTTTGCCATAGTTTTTCTGACTTCCGTGCTGTCAACTTTGTTGCAGCCTTGGTACCACAAAAAAGGGCATCGGTCCCACCTATGCATGCAAGGTAAGTAGAAGCTTTTGTTCTGATCAGCACCTGGTGTTGCTGCATCTATTAATGGTTCTAAAGCAGCCCTTGATAATTCTGATTGATTGATGGACTAGGTGCAAGACATTGAGTATACTCATTCAGACCTGTCAATTTGAACACCATTAGCTGCACGCTTCAAGAATGCACCTGCTATTTTTTGTTAAAATATGTATAAATCTTTGCCAACATTAGGTCTTGTGCAACAAATACATTGGTGGAAACAAGTGCGCTGATTATTCGCTCATTATTGGAACTGTGTATTGTTGCCTTGTTCATACATTTGTAGCACATTTCATAGCCTAATGCTCACTGATTAAGAGGGCTTAGGATTTGTGAAGCAGTTTTAACGTTATTGAATGACATGTTGCCCAGCTTCCATTTTTGTCATTTGTTGGTGACAAAAATGGCATGGCGAGAAAGAAAGAGCAAAATTTAGTGTACCGTATTTACTCGCGTAATTCGTGCTCGTGCATAATTTGCGCACCCTCAACTTTTTACCTTTATTTTTGAAAATAAAAATAAAAAATTTAGCTCGCGTATTTTGCGCTTTCTGCGGTGCCAGGCCACCAGCATGTACGCGGGTGTGCGCAAGGTAGGCTTAGGAAGATCGACGCGGTCGCGTCGCTTGGTGCAGTTGCGAAAGGTGCGAGTGGCGAGGGCTTGAATTGTCGCCGTTTACCTTGCTCGCTCGCGCTAGCAGTCATTTTCCCAGGTGAACAATTGCGCGCGTCCGGCGGAAACTGCCAAACCGTTTGTTGTTCGCTTTGCCGCTAGTCAGCCGGGCCGCACGCGAGGGGGCCGTTTTATTTTATTGCCTGTTGTCTCCTTTGCTTCCCACTGCTGGCTTTGTGATTGTATCGCTGCACATTTATTGCTTTGAGCTGCTCACGTGCCATCATACCATCCCACTGGGAACTACGTAACGCAAGGCGGGGTGGGAGGGTGTATTTGTCATAAGTTTGTAGCCTCTTTTTTTGTTTTTTGGCCAGTGAGGTGTGCGAAATTTGTGCACTCCCAGTTTGAAGCCTTAATTTAAAGAAAATGCTCAAACTACACGAGTAAATTTGTTATTTGGTTGTGTTTGCTGGAATTAGATTGACTAATTGACAAGCCAACCTAACATTTTTTTTTTTTTTTTCGGACTGGGTGCTTCGTGGCTACTCTTTAGTATAGTGGATTGCATTATTTATCAGTCAATTGGAGATTTATTTAAAGATCTAGCTTTTTGGTAATATGAACCTGAGCTGCCATGCAATTTTTGACTAGAGGCAAAAGGAAGTGTTGCTTTGGGGTGTCTTCTGGGCTTTCCAGTGGACGATGCAGATTTGTCTGATATATTTCAGTTTAAGTGATGCACAACAAAACACACTGTTGACTTTTTTTCTGTCTGTGACGTCAAACCTTCCTCATTAAACCTGACAGTTTGGACTGCTTTTTAATCTTAGGGCAGTGTATGCTTGTTCAGCCAGTAGTTTTCAGAATACTTAGCTTGTTTGAAATATATTTCAGTTACTTTACATTTCCTGAGGATATTTGAGCATTGTGCAATGTACCTAGTTAGTATGCACTACAAAAGTACTTGGCTTGACCTTGTTTTATATGAAAATTTCACCTGACCAGGGTCTGCTAACAGCATTTGCTTATATAAGAGGCTGTATGCAGTTATTTACTTATTTTTCTGGTTCTTTTTTGCTATTTGTCTAATGCACCGTGTGTGTGGTCAATGCAGGCTTCGAGGACAGGCCTAAGGATGGCGGATCTGGTTGGCGACTTTGCGGTTTTTGAGCAGAGGCAAGTCTATCCGTCTTTGAGCTTGTTATTTTTGTCTCATCTTTTCATTCGACGTCATCCACGAAACCTCTGCTAGATTTTGAATCAAAACTCAATTAGAACCCCACTTTTCTGTTCATGGGTGCTACATTTTCATGAGCCTCTTCTGCTCTGGCTCCCATAAAAACCCATGCAGTAAAAGCTTGACTGTTACATAGCAACTGTGGCAGCGTTCTCGCAGGGCGTATACATTTTCTCCTCATGCTGTAGTGCTTCACCGACGACGACACACAGGCCATAGCGGTGCTGCACTTCGTCCGCGCTTTCTTGCACCCATTTTCGGCAGTTTCTCGTGTGCTGCAGCCATGCCTGCAACATGTAAGCTTACGGGCGGCTTGAATTTTGTTGAGGTTGTTGGTGCACTTTCTATCGCTGCAGCGACGTGAGCACGAACAACCGAAGGCGTGAAAACAAAACTATGCATCAATAGACTGCGCGTGCAACACTGTACAGGGTGTGGTTGTGCGCATTGGCGCTAAGGCTTCTGTTTGTGTCATCCTCTTCTCATCATCTGCAGCTTTTAATTGAAAGGAGAGTTTGTAGGTTCCATTAGGGGAATCGTGTGTGCTTAAAGTGGCCGCCATGACAGCAGCGCACATGGACGCTCGTACGCCAACTTCGCGCGTTTCGCGCACCTTTTTTCTCCTGCCTTCCACTAACACCTGCTCAGGCGGGTTGAGAGGAGTCGAAGGCCGTTTATGGTGTTCTGCGTATGGATCACGATCACGAGAGCTACAAATCCTTGCAGATTTCAGAGAAGCGTGTTGAGCACGCAGGAAACAAAAACAGCTGCAGAGAACGATGTAAAATTTTTTCACGCACTGTGTTCGGCTCCCACATTTCCCAGCTGCTACGCGTTTTTTTACCGCTCTTGGGAAAACCTGAAGAGATTCCACTGTACTATTGTCCCATGCTTTTGCAAGGTAGCATTCCATTGGTTGATGCCTTTGTGGCCCTTAGGCTGGGACTGGACCTGACAGAAGACATTATACTCTTCAGACCCGATAAGCAGGGAATTGGCTCCTTTTAACTATATGAGGACGAGTGTGCGGATGCATTGTGTATTGTCTGTCTGGCTGCACGCGCAGGCTTGGCGATAAGGCTTGACGCGTGTCTGTCGCGCGCCCTGCTAGTGTTTCGCAACAGAAGGCACACACTTGCTTATCTCATGTGTGCGCTGGTTATCTCGTCGCAATTGCAGTGGCAAGCTTGCCGAGGGACGTTGTCGGAGCTTCTCTGTCGGTGTCGACAGAGCAATAGCGGCCACGGTGCGCAGTTTGTTTTTATGGACGTTAATGAGGGCAGAGAGTCGTGTGGCTTTGCTGTGCACTCACAGCATTGCAGAGGAGCATTGCAGGGAATTAGTTCGTTTATTGCCACTTTGGCCCGCATCTGCGGGTCTGTCATTTTGGAGATGGAACTTTTAGTAGGCGAGACCCGTTCTGCAAGTTTGTGCTTCTGCTGGGAAGCTTGATATTTATGGTGCTTTGTTTATTATCACGGGAGATGGTTGATCCGGTTCTTCACGCAGCCATGACCACTAGTAAGGGAAGAATTTTTATACTGGCTGCCATGCATTGACCTTGTCAAGGTCATGTCGGTAGACTGCACTAGCATCATGGTTGCACAATGTGGAGTGTGCAGTTGGGCCATTTTTCTAATCTGACATATAAAAACTTGGCTGCCACCCTAGTGCGTGCGCCAGGAATGTCGGGAGTATAAAAGAGCTGGCAAGGGTGAGGAGCTCTGCCCGTCACTGAGTTGCATTGAGAAACTTGCGTGACCATGTTCTGCAGGTGTTGAAACCGGGCGACTGAAATTGCGGCTACCGCGAATTCCAATGAAGTCCTGTTTTAGGAGGATTTAATTGCTAAACGTCAGCCGCAGTTTTATTGTGTCTAATGGCAGCGGCCTTAATGTGCTGCATGAGATTGAACAGCTTTTCGCATTTGCTTTTCCGTTTTGTTTCCATTTCTTGTAATTTTGATACCCATGTAATTTGAACTTTTTGTGCAATCTGACGGGCAGGTTTAACAGTATACTTAGAAGTACGCTGCAGCTTATGCTCACGAAAAGTGGTCTTGTCTTCATAGATTCCAAGTATATTGTGTTACACGCTGCATGCAAATAAAGTGGTCAACATATTCAAAGAACGTCAGTGAGTAATTACTTAACTATAAAGCATACAGTAACAGAAAACGAGCATTTGCACACAAGCCTTGTCTTTACCGTGCAAAGCTGCCTACAGTCATTTTGTCCAGGCTGTGTGCTTCTAGATTGTTGTCATTGCCTGTTCACAACTTTGACTGGTTGTTAAGATTAGGAATTAGGAGTATCCTTAGTGACTTCTGCGCTCCATGGGCCCAACTTTTCAGAGTGGAATGTTTGTCTGCCTACCCTCCCCCTTTCAGATTCCGAAGTCTAGTGTCCACTTACCATCGGCTATTTCCAGGCCTGGAGGTCGACCTAGATGCGGAGCTTGCCAAGTACAGGGTATGTATGTATTCACACCTTCTGGCAATTTTGTAGCACCAGCATAATATAAGGACTTGATTTTGTTTCACGTTGTAATGTGTTGGATATAACGTACCATTCAGACTCTGAAAATGTGAGTAGTTTTCATTTCTGCTTGCAGAAGTATATCATTTCCTTTCATTATTGTGTGGGTGGCCTTCAACATACGTATCAAACCAAGGGTTAAATATCAGTTTTCGGGGATGCAGGAGGCCTTAAGTACTAACCCTAATCACTGAACAGCTGGAAATGTCGACGGGCTTACTGCTGCATTGGCAAATGATAGAATAGTTTTAAATCTTTCTCTAATGCTTTGTAGATTCCTGAGTATATGTGTTGCAAAGTCTTATCGTGCAACACATCGAGCAAATGTTCATAATTTATTAACTTTACTTGCACAATAATCATCTTTCTTTATCCATCTATATCTTTTTACCATTCTGCAATGTATTGACCCCTTGTGCGGAATGTTTTGATGTTCATAACTTTTGTGCAGTGCTTTTGCTGCCTGGTTATCACAGTTCTAAAATGGCTGGGGCAGGCATTTACTTTCTAAAGAAAAGGCCCTCCAAAAACCCCTCTCACATGGCAGTCCTCAAAGGCCTTTACAGCAAAGGGCCTCTTTTCACAAAGAGCAAAGTCTGAAAGGAGCGCAGCGGCACTGCTACGCAGTTCAGCTCAGAGATGGAACAGTCGTTGAACTTCGTACTTTGATCACCCCTAGCATTGTATAAAGAGGCTAAAGTGAGAGCTTCAAAATTGAAGGGGTTTATTTTATTCATTCGTTGCTCTTAGAAATTTATTTCATCAAACTTTCTGCATAAAAGAACTACCGATAGCTTCTCTCGTCAGCAGCAGCAGGTTTTATTTATCACCCTGGCCACCACAGGAACTCAGTCTTGCTGCTACATTTTTACTGTCTTGAGATTGTTGCATACTACAAAAGATACGTCCAAAAACTAGTTCAGGAATTTTTATATCTGTAAGGTGTTTCACAGATCTTTACCTGCTTAGATTTTCTCTTCTCTGATTTTAGTTTTCTATGCTAGGTGGCGCTGCGATCGCAGCTTCTCGAAGACCGTTCCTTTGGGTTTAAAATATCTTGAATCCCTGCATTCGCTTTCGAGGCCAGTTGTGGCAGAGGTGTGACTTTTGCGCCGTGTAGATGCACACTGTGCACCTTTGAACAGAAGGACCCGATTCTCTAAGGCCTTTGCAGTGCCCACGTGACAAGTGTACAAGTCGTGAAGCAGTTCATGAGCAATAACTGCAAGTCGAATGACTTTACACGAAGTAGCTTTTCTGCAACTACTGCTACAGTGAAAAAAATATGACTCACCGTGTTACAAGGTCATGCAATTCCAGTGTGCCCATTGAGAATGCTTCCCGTTTCGCCTAAAATTTTTACTTGGCAATAAGCCACTCATGCTGTTAAACGAACTTCTAATTTTCTCTAGGACGCTGATGGCTTCGATAAATTCAATAACAATTTAGACAGCTGATCATGTTCTAGCCAATATATTTTAAACTCAGTGTGTTTCATACATTAATGACCATAACTAACCTACATTGTGTTTGGTGTATTACAGCTTGCATGGCTGCTGCGTTGATAAGCCCCCCAAATCTCGTTAGAATGCTAGGAATGGGTGGGGGCAAAAGCATCTGCTACATCAGACCATAGTTGCAGGCAGTACTACCTTAAACACAGAAGGGCACCAGGTGCTGGATGTCATGGGGAAGGACCAATGGGATGGAAGGGGAAAGGAATAAAGGCTGTCGGTATGGCAAGCACTTGTGTTTGATTGTGCGTTGTGCCACTGGCAAAGTGTGAGGGCTACTGAATTCAGTATTTCTGCCGAATTGCTTGTAACCCTGCAAACTGAAAAAGTGACAAACAAAGGCTAGCTCATCAACTCTGTTAACAGTGTTTTGGTGGTCGACTCTTCTGGCACGTGACCAACGATGTCTTCTTGTTTCGGCTGTCCCAGGAGCTGGCAACCAAGCTGCGGCCGTTTGTCATCGACACCGTGTCCTACCTACATGAAGCCCTGCACCAGGGCAAGAACGTCCTCGTGGAGGGCGCCAACGCGTGCCTGCTGGACATCGACTTTGGTGAGCATCGACAAATGTGAATTAGAGGGTATGTTGGAGCATGACAATGGGAGGAAGTACCTTCTTCTCTTACATTTATCACTTCTGTGCTGCTGTGGAATCTGTGCTGCTGTTGAGGGGACACTGAGAATTTGAGCTTGGCCTGTATCGACAGATCACTGCGTCCTAGATGCGAAACGGAGATTTTATAAGCCAGAAAAAGTCTCAAAATGAAACACAGCAGGCGTCTCATTCACTGGCCATTTAACAAGCAAACTGCGATCACATCTGTGCAGTCTCTCTGTGCTCATCTCTGAGGCTAGGCTAACACTGTCATCCATTCAAAGTAGTGATTGAGGAGCCCTTTTTGGTCTTGATGTAACGAGTTTTGAAGTGAGCTGCAGCAAAAAGAAAATTTCCGTATTTAAACCAAATTTTTTTCAGTAATAAGTGTGACTTTGGAGGTGGTGCAAACATCGGCATGGCCGCTGAGAGTCAAATTTTAATAGGAGCAATGATTGAATGGAGTGGCCCTCAGTGTCCCTTTAATTCAGCTGCCAGTTTGCTTGACCTCATGCTTTGGTCTCATTAGCATCAAGAGTATTAAAAAAGCTGGTACTTCTAATCCTGTTGCGACCTTTACTACCGGTAGCTGTGGTGCATATTGTTTTCATGGATATTTGTTCTGGTTATTACTGTCGCTATGACATCAGGCCACTAAAACGAACAAAAATGATTGCTTCCAAGGTTTTATTGCATGTTTTCAAGCTCCCAGTGGTTGAAATTAATTTGGTAGGCTGTCTGGTTTTTTGGGTTTTGAGATTAAACCTCCTAAAGTGACTCAGCCAATGAGGGACTTTGTAGTGGAGGGCTGCGGATGATTTCGACCACCTGGGGTTCTTTAACATGTGCTGACATTGCACAGTACACGGGCCTTTAGGATTTTGCCTCCATCGAAATGCAGCCACCGCGGCCAGGATTGAACCCGCGTGTTTCGGGCCAGCAGTCTGGTACCTAACCACTGAGCCACCGCGGCGGCTTAATTCAGTACGATGTGGTGGTTGGGGTTTAACGTTCCGAAGCTGCACGTGGGGCATGAGGGATGCTACATTGAGGGGCTTCAGGTCAATTTCGACCACCTGAACTTCTTAACATGCTCCGAGATTGCACAGCACACAGGCATCTTTTTGCATTTCGCCTCCATTAAATTGCAACTACTGTGACAATGATTTGATCCTGTGGTCTTCAGCCCAGCAGCCAATCGCCAGTGCTACTGAGGCAGCATGGTGGGAGCTGGATATGCAGCCCTCTACTATCTGGCATGCTTTATAGTGTTGCTTTTGCACATAACTTAGGCTCTGCTGCGGTGGTTGAGATGCTATAACGTTCAACTGTTGAGTCCGATGTTATGGGTGCAAAACTAACTATGTGTAGGTACTAAACATCATCAATTAGACCTCTTTAATTTAGAAACCGAATGATTCGGACTGCCAGTGTGCTCCCGGCGAATGCCCATGTGTGTCTGCGGCGTCGGACTCGTTAATTCGGCCAAGCTTGGACCGGCTAATTCAGACAAGCTCCCGGAGCAGTGGTGCCGTGCTGAGGTATACACCAACTCCTCAGGTGATCATCGAGATTTCTCTCCTCTGGCCTAGAGTTTCGAGGTGCTTGGTTGCTTTCGCAGCAACAAGTGCGGGGATGATCAGAGACCACCCACCTCAAGGCTGAGAAACAGTCCGGCCACATAGTTTTGCTTTGCTGCGAGTCACGTATGAGCCAGCTAAGCCAAGCCAAGCTAAAATTTGTGTGCACTAAAGTTTGTGCCTAGCTGCTCCAAACTGCTCCGAAATCTTTTTTTTCTTTAATGTTCAAGAAATTGCTCCAAATCGCAGTTAGGCAGTGGTAGCACTGCAGTTAGCAGTACTGCCTTTACATTGACGGGCGACACGTCGGTGCAGGAAGCATAGTGATTGTGTGGGGGCACCATATTTTTGCTTCTAGGTTACAGATAAGGTGACCTTTTAATGAAATTACATTAGAAGCCTCGTCATGAAAAAAACTCGGCGTTGTGGTCTCATAAAATTCGCTGATTGGTCCAGACAGTTATGACATGAGGTCACGTGGTGTGCCGCCTGCTACGTCCCCCCACCCAATGTTGCCGAATCGTGGGAAAATCAAGCCACTGAGGGAAAAAGGGAATTTTTGTTCATAACCCATTGAAAACGTGGGAAATCTTGGTTTCGCTAAAGACTGCGGTGTTCTAAATGCAGTTTCTCGGGAAAATGTGCAGAGATGAAGGGAAAATGCTGTTATCATGGCGGCCTGACTAGCGTCGCGAGAAGAAATTTGGCTTGATGTTTCCCTTTAATTTGCTGCCTAGCCTTGGATACAGAGCCCTGGCCCATTCAGGTTCATTCAGGCTTCGAGAGCTGCGTCCTTGGATTTCTTCCAGCTATTGTGGCAGTGACCCTTCCATTAATTGCTTCCGACCACTCCCAGCTCTTTAGTCACACAATCCCCTATGTATGCATGTTGTTGTAAAGGAAATCCCAAAAATTTCTACGGTCTATACAGGAGAGGCTAGAAAGGAAATGGAAGTAGCCGAGCTGGTCCGCCTCCCATATATAGGGAGTGGCCTACCTCGAGGTCGAGCACAGCGCTGCGATTATACACCTCTCCCTTCACATCTAAAAGTAACAACGAGCCACGCACGTCCCGGAGCATGGCCTCCCGCCCTTTTATTAAAACCTTATTTTCTGTATTGTGCGTTTTGTGTATATATGTGCCCTTATATTCTATTCCGATAGTTCCTCGTCGTCTTCACCTTGGTTCCTTATAGATATGGCTGCGTTCGGTCGCCTAATTGTACTGCTACATATGCCCACGTTTACTGCCCCTGTGGTGAACAGTAAACAGTTCTGGTATGTGCCTTGTTATGATCGGGCATCTAGCCACGGTTCCCGGGGCTCCTGCGGCGGACGACGCCTGGAAATGAGCGGGTGCCGATGGGCGCCTGATGCCCCTTACAAGCCACGATGCTGCGCCGCATGACTTCGGCGCATTGAGGAGAGGCCTTGGCGCCCCCAGTGCTTGGTCCAGACATATACATACAGTACGACCTCTCCTACACGTGATGAGAACGTCCCGCGAGAGATTTTTCCAGCAGGCGGAAGCATATGCCTTTTAATTCAAACCTCCAAATGCAGAAACTAATAATAATAAAAACGAAGTCATGATTGACGATGATGTGATCAAGAACAATCCAGTCCTGTTGTTCATATTTATGGGCTTTGTATTTTTTATTTTACTCAGTCTTATATTTATTACCTTGGCTGTATTCACTCTAAAATCACTGTATTTTGAAAAAAAAAAAATATTTTCGAAAAAGTGGGAAATTTTGAGCCGACAACTGGGAAAAACCAACTGGCCAATGCGGCAACACTGCCCCCACCCCCTTCCTTCTCTCTACTTGCATTGCCACAAACCAGCCTTATTACAGGAAAAACCCTGGCATTCTGTGCTACTATAAAATTTACGGATATGTCGAGCCAGCACTGTGGTCTGTTATAAAATTTGCTGATTGGTCAAGACTTTTATGATGACAGGTCACATGGCGTGTCACCTGTCACCTGCCCCACGTTGTCTCTCACCCTATCCTATCTCCTCTGTCCATTTGCATGGCCGCAGGCAGAAGCCTCATCGCGGAAGAAACTCAGCATTGTGGTCTGTCAAAAAATTCACCGATCCTAATATCGCATTCCTTATATGTACTGTAGTAGGATACAACTTAAAAAAAAACAGCAGTTGTTAACACTGGGCCACGGTCTGTGGCGTACCGTATTTATACTCTGCTAGCCAGTCACAAAAGTAAACAGAATCAGCTTTTTAGTGTTTGACTTTATTAAACAAACCCAGTATCAAAATTCTAGAGCTCATAACTTCTTTTCTTGTGATTAGCTTCTTTTTTAGGTGACGAGAAGTTTTAACAACGGATTACTTTTTTCTCGTGGAGGAATTCTGTGTGCCGGTCCTGAATGTGGGCGGAGCTTCAGTGCAGACTTAGGTTGTATCCGACTATAAGTGGTGCCACAGTTCTTGCTGCGTTTTGTGTAGTGTATTTTCAGTATTTTGAACATCGCCAAGATTCTATTTGAGTTCAATATATCTGGGGTCGGTTGTATGTAACATGCTTTGCTGTATTCCAGTGGAGCTGAAATGGTTAAGACGTCCATGTGCTGCTGTACGATATGAGTGCACATTAATGAACTGGAGGTGGTCAAAATTAATCTTTGAGTCCTCTAGTATGGCATTTTTTTGCTTCCCATGGACATTAAGCATCGCGAACCACGAGGGAGAGGTGGGCTGTATTTATCTGAATGTAGCATGACCACAATCTTAACGCAGAGTTCCTTTTGCCGAAGCGCAAGCACAGCTGGGAAAAAATTATTTCTGTGCTCGATGATATTAACTTAAAACCTAAAAGCTGCCGCGGTGACTCGGCACTTATGGCTCGGCTGCTGACCCGAGAGATGCGGGTTCGATCCCGGCCCCCACAGTCAAATTTCGATGGAGGAGAAATTCTAGAGACCCGTGTACTGTGCGATGTCAGTGCACGTTAAAGAACTCCTGGTGGTCGAAATTTTCAGAGCCCTTCACTACAGCGTCCCTCATAGCCCGAGTCTCTTTTGGACGTTAAACCCCCATAAAGCTTAAAACTTAAAACGTAAGGGGTGACTTTTGTTTGTATATTATGAGCTTAAGAAAAAATTCTTGTTACAGTTGAGTAAATTTAGTATTTGTTAAGATAGGAATCAATCGTCATAAGTCCTCAGTGTCATCACTTTTGCATATGAATGCTCATCAATCAATCAATCAATCAATCAATCCAGGAAACGGTAAATTGCATTCTCTGCTGTTCATTTTTTTGCTACCACTACTTCGTATTCCTTTCCTGTTTGCCATGTCTGTCCTTGTGTCAGCTGTTGCCTCCTTTTTTGTCACCTCATTTCCAGGGACGTACCCATTCGTCACATCTTCAAACTGCACGGTAGGTGGCGTCTGCACGGGCCTGGGCATTCCCCCGTGCGCCATCGGCAACGTTTATGGAGTGGTCAAGGCGTACACGACACGTGTCGGCGACGGCCCTTTCCCCACTGAACAGAAGAACGTAAGTGAATGGCACTGCTCTCTCGTTCTGGACCTCCGATTTTGGTGGTGCCAAAATGGCATGCCTGTGGCTACCAGCAATGAATTGGGAGCATTGGTCCTTGCTTGTTTGTGGTCACTGTGATTTGTAGCAATGGTAACTGGTATGAATGCCTAGTAGTATCCTCCTACAGCACAGTATGTTATACAGTAAAACCCCTGTTAAGCCAATGTCATTGGGACTGTGAAAAATATTCAAATTAACATTGCCGATGCTGCTAGAGGCACGGCAGATGCTTCGATGCCAGCGCCTCAGCTAGGGTCTTGACTTGAAGTGCCGGCATCGCTCTTCGTCATCGCCTCTCAACTCCGATAGGCCTGCACTTCACTGGGTTCACAGCAAAATCGGGATTGAGCATTCCTGTGTAGCACCCCAAATCTTTGAATTAACCAGGCTTGGCAGGCCGCCGCTTTGAGTTATCAGACAAAATCTACATTAGAAATCACGGGACTGCATGAATTCTTAGAATTATTTGGGAATTCGAATTAACCAAGTTTGAATTATCAAGGTTTTACTGCAGCTATATTGGCTCGCGCTCAGTGGGGGGGAGAATTTCGGGGCTAACAAACAGGCTTTTAAATTTAAGTGAGGACATTAGGTTATGGAAAAAAAATGGTAGGTGTAACATCATGAGACGGGACTGGGAACAGACGTGAGTTAACGATACCCTAGTTGAAATCAAGAATAAATTGGTCGTGGGCTGGCCACGTAATGCAAGGTCAAGATAGGTGATGGACGTTACGTGTATTGGAGTGGATTCCAAGAGAAGGCAAGCACAGCAGGGGGTAGCAGAGAATCAGGTGGTTGTAGCTGGCACAGCTCCGGCTTAATTGGAGAGATATGTGAGAGGCCTTTGTCGTGGAGTCAGCTTAGTTGGGCTGCGGCTGCTGAATTCCTGTGATGGCAGTTTGGGAAGGAAAGGGGTTGTTGGGGTTTGGATAATTTGAATGCCTCATGTGTTGGTAGGCAGCATGCACTGAGCTTTTCCCTTGCACTGTGCAGGAAATCGGTGAGCGCCTACAGACCATTGGTGGCGAGATTGGCGTCACGACCAAGCGCAAGCGGCGTTGCGGCTGGCTTGATGTTGTGCTGCTTCGTTACTCCAACATGATCAACGGATACACTGCGTATGTAATCCTCCATTTCCTGTGCTTTGCATCTATCAGGTTGTGTCTGTCCATCGGTCTCTGCTTGCCAGATTTCATTTATTTAGTGTTTGTAAAGCTATTAACGATGTATCTGCATCTGATTGCCATATTTGCCCATGTAATGAACCCACTCACATATCGAACTGGCCGCGCACTTTTATCGTTAAGAATTGACTTTCCTTTTTTTAACTGTTAGCTTTTTCTAGCAGATTCCCAGGATTCATTCCTAAGAAGACAGCAAACCTTGACAGCACACCAACATGCTGCACGCCTGTAACATTGCGGTGTGTTTATCTTCTGGCAGGGGTGGTGCAATTGGCAAAGTGTACAACAGAGCAGCAGCAAAACTAGAACTGATGAAGTAGGAAAATAGCATTGACATGCCCATTGTAGTAAAACTATACTAATGCTAGTTAATATGCATTTGGGGGAAGTACTTAACCATCCCTATTATAGGAAATTTGCATTCAGTTGCAATGTTTTCAGGTCAGTCATTCAATTCTCAAAGTGCATCAGGATGAAAATGATCATTTGAAGTCATTAGGTTAACCATGGAGTCTTCATAGACTGAAGATTTTAAAAAGATGCCGAGATGTGTTTATTTTCTTTTCTTTTTTTTTGAACTCCAGGCTAGCTCTGACTAAGCTTGACATCCTGGACACATTTGAGGAGATCAAGATTGGTACGGCCTATCGGATAGGTGGCAAGGTGTACAAATACCCACCAGGTAAGAAAAAAAATTTTTTTTTTTTTCGCTGCCGCCGTGGCTCAGGGGTTATAAAGCTCAGTTGCTTGCCTTAAAGACGCTGGTTCAATCCTGGCTGTGGTGGTCGCATTTTGACGCAGGACAAAAATGACCAAAGCTGCCACTCAGTCACCATTTTAGCCGATCGACGCGCACACGATGGGATTTGTGAGAGTATTCGTGATGTGTCGTAGATTGGTCTGCCGCAACGTCATCGTTTGTTGAAAACCAAGTTTTGGTTTCGGTTTCCTGGTTTTTGCTCTATTAAAGTACTTCTACTCGGTAGTTTTTTTCAAACTACCGGAAATTCCACAGTCAACTTCAATCCCATCTCTCTTTCTTTAAAAGTCTTCAGCGCAATTACAGCTGCACGAGAAACATTAAAATCTTTAACAATAACTAGATAGTCATCCATAAACTTCGCACACAAATACGCTCTCCACTGTGATCTAGAAGGTTGGGCTGTGCATGTGTTTAGGTTTCTGGATGACTATGTAGTTGTTCTTAAAGATTTTGATGTTTCTAGTGCAGCTGTAAATGTGCTAAAGACTTTCAAGGAAAGAGGGACGTGATTGAACTAGACTATGGAATTTTTAGAGGCTGGCGTGCTCCGTTTTCGTGATGTTAGTGTCTTGTTTCAGGCTGCTCATGTCTGTTGGCGTTAAAATCCTAGATCAGTGAAGCAAATGCTAAATTTCGAATCTGACCACTCCAAATTGGTCAGGCCAAGAGGGCTACAGCAACGTTATGCCTGAGCATTCCCCTTTCAAGGCCGTGCCCACACGAAATGAAAAACAGTTTTGTAATTCAAGCATCACGTCACTGCAGTTCTGGTTTCCCTAAAATGCTCGTGCTTTCTGTTGTTAAGCAAACTCAAGAAACCCCAAGTGCGCACTTAGATGATGGATCAGGTTGCCCACAAAAAGAAACTAGTCGTTGTTCTGCATGTACACTAGTTGGCACATGGGCTAAAGAATGTTGGCTCTCAATTTGGTTTTAAGGTTCTGCTTATGTTACTGCTAATACCATATATACTCGTGTAAGGGCCGCACTTCTGTTCCACGATTTTGACTGGGTGTGGCTCTTAGACGTGTCAGGCCTATATCTATCCGCAGAAGCGTCACACTATTGCTGTGACTGTTTTGAATAATAATGTATAAACACTGCTGAATGACCACGCATACTTTACTTTATTCAAGGAAATTCCTTGTCGCTTCCGCTCTGGCAGCTACTTGAAGAGTTCGTCCGGAGAGCGCGTTCCAGTTCATAAAGCATTGAAGCCATCCCCTACTTGCTTTAGCATTCGCAAGTGGAATGCCCATGTGGCGAGCGATGGATATGGCTTTCACGTGGATATTCTCTTGGGGTGTGTGAATATTGAAATTTTTGAATATGAATCGAATACTAATAGTATGACGAAAAAATGGCTTCGAATACCGAATCGAATATCTGTTCTGTACAAAAAAGAAATTTCAGAAAGTGATTAACAAGCAATGTTGTTGCCCTTATTTTTCTCAAAATAGTGTATGGTCTTTTCAACTAAAATAAACAAAACTAGACTGCCTCAGTACAGTATAAATAAACAGGATGTGCACAGAAATGTATGCCACTTGATTAGACAGTGTAACAGTATCCGAAATGTAATGAGGTCATGCAAAACAATACCCATAATATGACGAGACTGGCAGCAAAAAATAATGTGACTAGTAAAACCTCATTCACTCGGAATTCAAGCGACCGGAAGAAATGCCCGGTTCATCTGAAGGCCTTGATTTATGAAATTCTTCCCCCCCACCCCCCTCCCTTCCCGAAAAAAAAGAAAGCCTGCCGAAAATGCGAAGATGCAGTAAGGCCTTATGAGGTGGCTCCATTGTGCAAACACCTGTAAGTCTGTGACGAGCCAGCCGTTTTGCAGTGCTGGAAGAACAACACAAATGCAAGCAAGGGGCTGGGGAACACACACTGGCGTCGGAACGGCGAGACGGTTTCTAAAAAGGAAAAAAAAATCACCTGCGATGCGCCAGTCGGCATCCGAAAGCCGTGCGAAGCTGGAATTGGACTACCGGCGAATTCGCGGGCCGACAGTTGCAGTCGTCCGTGGCGGCGGCGAAGCTCAGAAACCGAAACTACGTGGCCAGGCTATTTTTTGATTTAGCGACAGGGGCCTTCCGATCATTGTCATGCCTGCCGTTACGCCCACTAAAGAGGTGCGCGGGTTAAAATGCACCATGCAAAAGGCAGGATTTTTACAGGATTGCTTGCCCTGTTGTGACATCTCTGCGTGCCCCTTCAGGAGGCTTCCCCGAAATTCCGCAAGTAGGCTTTCCCACATTGCGTAGTTTACAAAACGGGATGGCGGAGGTCACGCTCGGAGAGTTATGCAGGCGACAGGACGCATTCTTTTGGATGTGGCCATTAAATATGTAACGCATTACGGAAGGATGTAAAGAAGCGCGATTTCGCTTTGCGATGGTTCGAAGCGGGCCGTCGGCCATCTTGTTTGCAGCACGTGTGATCTGTGGGAAAGCCAACTCGCGGAGGCTCAAGTCTAGTGGCGTCGGAATGCGATCGGTCTGCGTGATAAACGACGCAGAAGGAAGGGAATAGGACCTCTGTATTGTTTTCCTGGAATTTTTAACTCCATCATCGGCTAATTTGCCCAGATACTGTGGTTTTGCCACGGTCGAATTTATGAAAGTCTGCGCAGTATACGATCGGTGGCAAGTATTCAGGAATTTTCGAATATTCGGAAATTCTCGAATGTCAATTTGTAAAATTGTGGAACCGTTCCACATCGAAAAATTGGGAGAGCAGTGCATCAGTAAACCTTCGATTCTACTGCGTGAGAAAAAATATACGTATCTTTACCGCCATATCACTTGAGAGTTGTAACCCTGTGATCTCATTTTCTTGGTTTTTTTGTGACGCCTGGGCATGTGCAGTGTAACATTTGAAAAACACTAACGCAGCAGAAGACGAAGACGAAACAACAAATACGAACACTGAGAGCGCCATGAGTGCTGCAGTGTTTTTTCAGACTATGAACCAACAAGCCCAAAAAGCCATGTTACAGTGTAATATGTTTGTTGTTTCAACGTCTTCCTCCCTAATAAAGTTTCAGTTGCAAGTCTGCTCGTCTTGTCTTCTCTTCCTTCGTCCTTGTTGTTTTCGTGCTGTTAACCACGCAAGCATGTCAATAAAACCCCGAAGTTGCTCTTTAATCATGCTGCTCAGCACGATGAAGCCTTATTTACTTCATCCTCAGACTTTTGTCAGGTGGGAGTTAAGCACGCCGCAGTCCACCATAAGTGGTTATTTGCATGTCGTCACCAACCTTGCTTCAACGCCATATAGGGGGTAGCACGGTGGGTGATGTTGCTGCAGTAACTGTTGAAGGATTTTAGAACGAAAGCTCTACTCCTCGGAGTACAACTTCCGATTTCGATGTGGATAAGACAACGACCTTCAATGCCTCTCAAGGTCAAACCGAACTTAACTGGTTGTAGTATGGCTATGACCATTGGGCACTTGACTTCGACCTTGACATTTGATTTTAGACGGCATCACGTGGTTAGGATGTCAGTGTGTCATATGATGCTGGCTGGTGTATTAAATCCTGCCGCTGTGCTCTGATAGTCACTATGGATCAGGAGCATGCTGGTCCATCTAGGGCTATGTTGTATCATAAACGTCAAGCTTGGTCAAGCCACAGCAAGACAATGATCAACCCTTTGATGTGCAATAATAAAACATTCAAACTAAGCGAACTGTGTCTCACTATGCTTAACAGAGCTTTCGCTCGTATAACTAGGGTCAACTGCAGTGAACCCCAACCCTTTTTTATGACCATTTGCACTCATTCAAGCACACGTTTCGAGTTTCGAGGATCTTCACAAAGCTCGTCGGTTTGCTTCAGTTACAATCTGAGCAGCATTAGTGAAGGTGAATATGTCACCATAGAGTAGTCTAACTCGCCCTATGGCAACCCCTTGTTGCAGAAGTGTTCTCTGTGCTACTATCTTGCAGCAAGCGCAGACGAGATGTACAAGGCTGAGGTAGACTACCTCGTCTTGCCAGGCTGGAAGAAGTCAACATCCGAGTGCCGGAAGTATGCGGACCTGCCCGTTGAAGCCCGCCGATACGTTGAGACTGTGCAGGAGCTGCTTGCAGTTCCCTGTGAGTTTGAACTTTGATGATGCGTTCTAGGCATGTGTATGAATCGGGAGCCAATAACTGACCCCGTTGGGGGTCACCTTGTACTTCCTCTAATATACCTATGATACAGAAAATGAGGCCTTAAAATGCATGAGGTGAAAGTGTTTCATAAATACATGCGGCATCAAATCGCTCTATGCCTTGTGGGGCGGCCATACTTGTAAAGGAAAACAATGAAGTCTAGTTTTGGAGATGTTTGTGTACTCTCAGTGTTCACTGTGTCTAGGGGTTGAACTGTTTGGTTTAAACTGAAAAAAAAAAAGTATTTACAATTTAATTTTTGAAATTTGGTTTTAACCGCAAAAGGGCACTATCCTTGACATGCACATGCCACCGCTAGCAGGCAGTTGAGTAGGAGTTATATTTTTAAAGGCCACTTGCAGTGAAATTTGAATTTGGCTAGAAAGCCTCTTAGGATGTTGGCTGCCTTAAAACTAACCATAGTAATGTGCTAAGCTTCTTAGAGAGTCAGTTCTGTTATAGACGTTTAAACAGCTCTGTAGCAGACGATGCACGCAACTGGCAGTGTATCATGTAGTTAGGCAATTTACCGGACACAACATAGGTATCGACCTCCTAGAGCCTTCCCAAGCCAGACCGATTGAGAATGAACGGATGGTGTGGATTCAAAGGCTGATGGCTGAAATTCAGCTGGCCTGTCCTTGTGTCGTACTCTCGAAAAGTGTTTCCAAATTTATTTTAGGTGAGATTATCATGCTGAAGTGCTTTGCTGTGTAGCCTTTGGGATCACGAACGTGCATGCTGTGGATGAACGTGCAACAGCGTGTATTTCTGTAGTACAGCAAATGGCAAGCTTTTTGTGGTATACGTCACCCTGTTTTCCTTCACATGGCACTCTGATGGAGTCATGTTTTGGTTTGGTCAGGATTGATCGGAACTTCCTGTCGGCTGTGTCCATTCTCTAACAAAAAACAGTTTTCACAAAAGCTGTACTAGCAGCGAAAGATGGAAGCAAAATGAAAAGTGGGCTTGATTGGTGAACATTCATTCACAATGCTATAAATCCATGTGTATCGCATTGATCACTGTACACGATTATAATGCGTGCCCGTCCCACTGTGGCTTCTATGGGCAGCGAGCCACCAGAACGCCACAACTACAGCGCCCAAGTGGCCACCTCGAGTGGACTCGTTTTTGCATCCTTTTCGGCTCTTGGTAGTGGCTGCCCTTTTCCCAGTTTCGGTTTGAAAAACAACAGTTTTTGAGAGCAATTCCTGACGCGCGTGCTTCTATTACGAATGCAATCTTTTGTTGTTACTACTCTCTTGATGTACTACTAGAAAAAAGTTATTTTAAGGGGCAAAAATTTTGTTGTAGTTGGCCTTTAACGGAGAAACTTGACAAAGTACGCAAGACAGGCGTGGTGGGATGGTGGCATTGTTCAGTTAGTTGGTGCAGTCGCACATTTACAGGTATTGTTCCGCTATTTTACGTGCGTCTGCAGACAGGGGGCCTCGAAACTCCTCGCCAAACGTTGTCTTCAGCAGTCAGACACAACTGAAGAAAAAAGTTGCAAGTTCCCCCTCCTAGGAGTCTCCCCAGCCAGTGGTGTTGACTGATTGCACTTTGCCAACCCTTTAGAATATCGGGCTACCAGTTGCAAAGGGATAAGCCACAATGTCATGACAATCGGTTGGCGCGATTGTCTGGAGAGCTTCCTTTGAGGGGCATTTCCCACTTCATTCTTGAGTTGTACCCAATTACTGCGTAGTGCTGTTCACTGTCATTTACAACCTAGTTCAGTTACAGTGGCTGATGTCAACACAGGGCCCAGTTAGCTCTAACCGAGCTTGTTATAACTAGTATTATACTCTGCTTCATCACTGTGTCCGATGACTCAACTGGCCACCTTTGTTCATACCAATGATACGTTTGCAGTTTCCTCAGACAGTTTAGCTGGCATGCTGACTAATCAATTGACTGTGCCATCTTCTGGAAAGCCATTTTTATTTTTGCACATTGACGGCATCAGTGTACTGAGCCTGTAGACAAAGGCTTATGTTTAGGTGAAAATTTTAAAATGCTATATTACTTGCGTAACGTGTGCATTCACATAATGAATGCACTTGCTAAATGGTTTTTTGCCGTGTGTAATGTACGTACCTTTGAGGTTTTGTTGAGGGTTTGTTCTACCAAAATACTATATAGAAGCAAATATTGACTATGTCTTGACATTGTCATAGGTATTGTTGTTTGAAATGGCAGTGTATCTTGGTCTATGGCATGAATTGGGGATGTGATGACATATACTACAAGCTGAAGGTTTTGTACACTGAATGTCATTTCTTGTGCCTGTGTGGTGGAGCTACTCTTCACTGGTAGAGCAGTGTAACAATGGAAACTTGTACTGCATGTCAAAAGCTTGGTGTTGAACAGTGCTTGAGATGTTTCACAAACACTACATATTAAAAAAAAAGGCAATTTTATTAACTGTGGTGCACTACCTTACACATTTCAGTCAAGTGGATTGGCGTTGGAAAATCCCGTGCGGCCATCATCACGATTCCCTGATGAACGGAGAAGACGAAGAAAGCAGTGGTTTGGGAAGAACTGTGTACACTTGCAGAGCAAGCTGCATTTTTGTTTTTCCTTTGTTCGTCTTAATTAATTGTTTTAAATGATAAGGAACATCCACCCATTGTCCTCCAACAGCCATCCTCCTCATTGAGGAGCGAAGGCTTGCCACTTCTGGCCTGTGGCAGAGCTGTTGGTGGCATCGCCAACAAATGGTGTCGCACCATTTCTGTTTGCCATATTGGAAGAAATGGATGCACAGGTGTTTGTCTCATGATGTTCAGCCAAGTGGAGAATGTCAGTGTCATTAGTAGATGAGGGTTGACTGTAAAATTTCAAAGCCTTCACACATAACAAAAACCAAGCTATTTTGACACTAGGACTTTTGCTGTTGAGTTTTTTTTAGTAATGGTTATTGGAAGCATTTTTTGGTAAACAGTGTAAACGGGATTGACGAAAGTGCAGGCCTCAAGGTATAGTTTAAGGGGCCGCTACAGGCAACATTGTCAGGTTTTTGCAGCAAAATCTGATAGTTGAGCCCTTTACGACTATGTTGGCAATTGGTTTGCCGTGAAAAGTGCATTCATTGCTGAAAAGCTTGTGAGTGAAAATTGGAATAGTTTTTCTTACGACTCGGATTTGAACACGTGAATTGTGTGTGGATATTGGGTGTGATGGGTCTGTTTAGTTTAATTTTTGCATTTAGTTTTTGTTCTCTGGCTTACTTGCATGATAAAATTGTGCAAGCGGCAGCGGTGCAAAAGTTGCCTTACTATGATGGCATGTAATCCTTTATTTTGTATTCTACTCTATTACGCACAAACTTTCCTGACCTCACTGCAGTGTACATAGAACAATGGCCACTCATAATAACACCAGTCTTTTCTTTTTATTGTTTTCTTGCTTGTAATAGCCCTATCTTTTACATTAAAGTGGCTTGCACAGGGTCATTCACATTAGTCCATGCTGCAGGGTTTTTTGAGTGACTGGCTATGTAGAGAGTGAAAAGCAGTGAGAAAGTTGTGGTACTACAGTCGAACCTCGATAACGAAACTCTTTATGACGAAATAATGAATATGACAAGGGAATGACGATTTCCCCTGGAAGCTTAGTCAACACGGACTAACGAAGCTACTGCTCTAACGAAGCAATCGCCGAGCCCCCTCAACTTCATTACACCGGGATGTATCTAACCCAGATATTTCGAAATATTAGCTATATTGAACACACAGATTATACCTTTGAAAATAATCTGTAAAATTATTGAAAAGTCCCGGAATATTGTGAACTTCAATTTTCTTGGCCATTTGATGTATGGAATGGCACACCGTGCCCCTGCAAGTGGCGCTTCTTGTAATCGCGCTCAAGCACTTTTTATGCGGAAAGGTCGATAGCGTGGCCTTGGGCACTTGCAATCAGCTTTAGCGCTGGGAAGCCGCATGAAGAGCTGAAAGTGGGGTGTGCTTGAGGGTGGCCTTCTGTATCTTGTATTCATTTTCCATGCCTCTTTACTGTCATGCTATGAAGCAAGCCTAACTAAAGCTTAGCGGCAGCTTCACCTGCATGCTTTGCTGCCGAAGGCACCGCAGAAGGCAGCTGTACCTTAATTTTTATCAATTATTGTACTTAAAGTGTGATGGTTGAACGATTAGATATCTTATGATAAGCAGTGGCTAGCTCCAGTGCAGCAGCAATGCGAAGCCACTTAGGCATAGCAACGCCTAGTGAGTGATGTGCTGCCAGTATGCTGGTGGGCTGCATGTCACTGCAAGAAGTGAATCACTAGCGTGGGTGCGGTTTTCTTCCTTCTAGGTTGTAGCTGAGCTTATCTACATATTTTATGTATCGAATTATCAATGTATTGAACTGCTTCATGATCCCCTTCGAGTTCAAAATATCCCGGTTTGACTGTGTAGATGGAACTTGTGAAGACACTGAGGGATACGCACACACACCTTTTTATATTTTTGTTCTAGATGCCTCGCCACAAGTATGAGTCGGTGGAGCTCCTGTGGATATGTTTTGCTGCCACTTTTCGGAAATGATTTCGTCAGTGTCAAGCCAATGAGCTGTTGCTAACACAATTGGCGCACATTGCAGTCCAAAGAGAAAGGCGCACTCCTGGTGAATCCCGTGATGGTTAATGCCAAACACGACTGCACTGACGTAGTATAACCGGTTCCCGAATTATTATATCCATGTAAACAAGATTTCCCACTTTGTGTTGTCCGTTTTAGGTGTTGTTGATTGTTAGAGAGGAAAAAAATGGTTTGCCATGCTACTGTGATGTCATTACAGTGAGAAGCCACCTAGAGCCTGTTCTGCATCTGTCATTGTCCTTGTGGCGTTGATTTCTTATTGTCTTTAATCATTTTCGCATGTTAAGTCGTCTACACCAGGGGTTCTCGGTAATCTTTGCCCCTGGGAAATCAGTAACACTTCGGGAAGGTGATGAGGAACCCCATATATCTTAGCTTCCATCCTTTCCTGCCCGACGTACATGCAAAAGAGCATGCAGATTGTCAGCCCCTCTAAAGGTTCTCCAGTTCAGTGAGTAATGACTGGCTGTATGGTGTAGCAGCTTGCCATAAGCAATTGCGCTATGATTAGTCTTAAAATAAATTGTGTGAAGGAAAAGTTGGGGTTGAGGCATGAACGGATTTTTGTGCCAGGGGAACCCAAGAAGTGTACCAAGGAACCCAAAGGTTCCATAGAACCCAAATGAGAACCCCTGGTCTACGCTATGCTTTTAAATGCTTAGCGTGCACCGTGTAGGGCCAGAAACCTGAAGGCAATCTGCTCTCATTTCAGAAAATGACTGTCCACAGTGCTACCTTGTGAACAGCTTATGCAATGCATGTTGCCATCGTAGCTGCCTCGAGAAGGAGCTCGCGAAATAGCTGTGATGATTGCCATTTCTGACGTCCTCGTCTCAGACAAATGACAAGGTTTTCAATGTCTCATGCTTATTTTTTGTGTTGTGAATCTAGGAGTGGATGCACCACATTTACTGTGGCTTCTTTTGAGGGAAATGTGTTGTAGCCTTGGTCGGGGCACACATGGAAAGAAGAAAGTGTATATAAAGACTGTTCTTTTATTCCTTGAGTCTGCAGCGTGTTTTATTTAACACTTGAATGGTACAGGCGACTTCTAGTACGCAGCAATGGGCTGTGACGTAGAGGTGCGTAGAGCATCTGCCCCACATGCAAAAGGACTGCAGTTCATGTTACAGTGGTGCCAGAGTGGTCCACCAGATAAAAAAGAATAGTTCGTGTGTTAATGAGATTGATTAATTAGGCCTATTGTGCAGCCTGATCACAGTAACCAGAACTGACAACAGACCCTCTCACCAGACCAGGATTTGGCTGCATTGGTGTAGTACATTGCAACCATTTCCTATATTCTTTTCCCTACTACCACCTTCATCTTGCTGTTGAGCCTGTGAGTAGTGTCATATGCATGCATACAAGGCTGCCCTCGGACTTGCAAAATACTCAAGCACTGAAAGGCTTCTTGGGCTAGGAATGTATAACACCGAGGGAGTTGATTATGGCTCGCAAATCAGCGCAGAAAGAGTGGCTTTCTGCACTATTACGGAAAGAGATATTTTGAACAAACTCTGTATCAATCCCATAATGGAATTGGGAGGACGACTGACACACATGGGTTTTGGCACGATTTGGTTGTCAAACCTATAGCCAGAAACGCTTCGGGCAGGCATGACGAAACACTGATAGCGACAGCTAACACGTTGCGGAAAAGTACGACTGTAGTCCACATGTGGTGTACCACAGTGGGCAAAAGTAAGAAACCCCCCCTTTCAAAGTTTTACCTGTGCAACTAGTGACCCTACGCAACTCTGCGTGAGTGCGCCACCCGACAAAGCACTTCTGACAGGCCCACTCCGCTGGTCTCGACACCAGAGGTTCTTTGTCAGGGGGCACCCCCATGCATATTGGCACGGGTCGGACCTTGGATGTAGGCTCTATTACTCGTGCTTACGATAGTACGCATAATCAGCGAAACTGTCACCAGAGCTTTACGGCAGGGGCTGAAGTTTCTTATACCTCCCAGCGGCCACAAATTAGATGGTAGCGCCAATTTCTCCTTCAGTTATGATCGTAGCAAATGGGGTATGAGTTACCCCCATGGCAATGAGCGAGCGAAACACGTGGGCGCGGGGGGTGTTTGCAAGGCATCTGCTTCATGCGTGGACTGGTCCAAAATGGGACCCACTAGGGGAGGTGGGTATCCGCCTGCCACGCGGCTTCGCGCCGCACCTTAAGTTTTTGGTACACCAGTTCTTTGCTGTTGTGGCATGTTAAAATTGGTTGTGCTGCTGATCGACAATGGTAACTGCAGCGCTAGACCAATGTATGGATAACAGAACATATTTATCGTGGTTTTATTGACACATACCTTATATCCTTCCCGTTTTAGTCTTGAATAATTTTTCAAAATACACTATGTGTCTACGTTACAGCATTTTGTACAGTACAATGTGTGTCGACGCTTTATCTCGGATGGCGTAGCTGACATTTTCACTAAATCATTTCGTGCATCATTCACGCAGTATATGTGCGATCATTCCTGCAAGATGTTTACGAATACAAAATGATCTGTCTCTGCACAGTGAGTGCACGCATTATGTACCTTACAATCGCAGATAATTTTTTAAAAATTTGTATTTATCTAGACGCATGAAAGCAAACCATTATTGTCTTGTCCAAGCTGATTTATGCGACACCAACAAAATTCAGTTTACATACAGTTGCTTAATCAGTTTCCACAAGGTTTTAACTCTTTTCGGACCAAATCCGATGACAGCTTCGTCAACAGCAGTGACTGTATCATTGTTCATGACCCACGGTGCCGAAATGAGCGGTGGCTTCTGACAAAGCGAGCGTAGGTTGCGGTTGTAGGTCTTGCTGCACTCTTCGCAGTTTAGGAAGTCACGAGCTCAAAACCAAACACCACCACAGTTGTCGCAGCACCGACATCACTAACACGTGAAGGAACACTACGCGAAAGTGTCTGTGAGCGGTGCCGCAAAGCATGCGACAGCGCCCGAGATAATGCAAGTGACAGAGTTCGTGAAACACGCAAAGGATGTGTGGCGGTTGCAGTGGCCGCGAGGGTCAGAAATTCAAAATGGAAAGAGCGAGAGACCTTTTCTCCTTTCAGAAACTTCTTGTGTTTAGATCTTGTTCTTTACAGACGCTAACACCAATTCCTCCTTCGGTTATGCTCACAATGGATAGGGTATGGAGTTTCGGCTTCAGAGGAGGTTTCTGCAATTAGCCTGGATGGAAGTGGTTCTCACTTTCCTCCCTCTAACGGTGTGCGCCGTGACTGCGAAAGGAAGAATAATAAATGCGGTAGTGGTGAAACCACCGCAGTCGTAGAAGCCGAGGAGGTCACAGTGGCACTTGCCATCGCGGATTCCTAAATGCTCACTGTAACTCTAAACATACCCTCGCAAACTTCTTCGAAGGCATGGTGGCCAAGGCAGCTGGTCGCATCCTGTGCAACTGCTTTTAGTGGTACATTTTTTTCCGCAATGATGTGGACAGTGGCGCAAATCTACGTGAATTTCATGGGGGTATAAGGCTCTTTAATTCACCCCTCGCTGGCCTAACAAGTGCAGGTGCGAGTATATCCCAAAGTACACGATGCAGAGCTGGTCATCAAGTTCGACCGGCGTCGCATTTAACGCATACTGCTGATTTTATGCGTGGGCAGTACCGGGAGCACCAGAGCAGTGATCGGGCAAAAAAGCAAGTCTTTTAAGGGGGCACTGTATGCCTCTCAAGGTCATGAAAGCGATTTCCTGGTCCATGCAGCAATGGGTAAATGATTGTGGAAGATTATGAAACAGTGGAGCAAGCATTTCCACGTCGTTTGCAGAAGTGTATCTCTTACATATGAGTCACGTCTACGCCGGGCGCCTTACAAGAGATCGGGAGAGGAAATCGCAAGATGCTGGTAATGCGATCTTTGCTGTCATTTGAGACGTTTCGAAGGCCCGCATGACATGCTTTCATTTGCCGTGCGCCGGTTTTTTTAACGTGGGCCAAGTTCCATGCTATTCGGACAGGAAGTTTCCTGAAGTTCGCTTCAAGTTCACTCTGCGATTCGGCGTTAAGTTTTCCCTCAATGTCATGGCGTTTCGAGTTCTATGCTTGCCTGAATTTGAGTTCGGCAAGAATGTGGTGAAAGCCTTTCATACTCAAAGAACATTGGGTCCTGTACCGGAAGCAAAGGCCTTCACGTTTTTGTTCACGTTTCATTTGACTTCCAAATGGTTATACTTCCATACAGCTTTTTGTGGCTCTGCTGCTGAAGCTAGGTAGGAAAGGGCAGGAGAAGGGCCTTTGTTGCCGTTCCGTGAACAGTGTTCGCTGCTAGGGCTAGGGGTGCATACTGGTGAAGGGGGAATTGGAGATGCAATGCAGGGTCGCTAGGGCTAAGGTGTAACACTTCCCACAGCACGGGTACAAAGACCTGTCTTCTTCCCTATCCTTCTCAGCCTTCTCTGCAGAGCCACAGAAAATTGTTGGGCAGTCGACGGTGTGTTCCGCAATTAAGCTCGGCGTACAATGCTACTCTCAGCTAAGTTGGTGAATTGTTATAATAATAATTGGTTTTTGGGGGGAAGGAAATGGCGCAGTATCTGTCTCATATATCGTTGGACACCTGAACCGCGCCGTAAGGGAAGGGATAAAGGAGGGAGTGAAAGAAGAGTTTTTGGTCGATTCAGACAAGTACCATAAGCAAATAAAGCATAAAACAGTTCTGCTGACCGAATGTCATTTCTGTGCGAAACACTATCTTGAACAATTCACCAAGTATACCTGGTGAATTGTTCAAGATCGTGTTTCGCACAGAAATGACCTTCGGTCAGCAGAACTGTTTTATGCTTTATTTGTTTATGGTACTTGCCTGAATCGACCAAAAAATGTCGGATGTCCGCATCGTTTGCGGCGATGACTACACAAAAACCGTTATCAACGATTCCACCAGTGACGCCATCTCGATTTTGTCGGCCGTTTGTCGGTTTGAAGACACGTTTTCAACTGCTTTATCACAAAAAACTTGTTTGACAATGCGCTAAATTTCAAGTCTTTCGCAAAAAAAAAAGCGTCTTCAAACCTCTCGCTAATCACCCCCACCCCCTTTCCTCTGTCGAATCTCCACAGCCGTCAAACAAGATGGCGCCACTGGCAGTCGTTGAGATAACGGCTTGTTTTGTTTCGTCGTCGCGTTTTTGGTTGATTCAGACAAGTACCATAAACAAATGTCGCATAAAACAATTCGACCAGCCTAATGCCATTTCTGTGCGAAATTCGAGCTCGAACAATTTGGCAGTTAAGCTCAGAGAAGCATTCTACGGCGCGCTTTCAACGGCGGAACACGCTGTATATTAGGGGTACAAGTCTGAAAGGCAGCGGCAAGTGCTCCTCTTGCCGTGGGGAGTGGGCTCCTCAGCACTAGTTGCCCTGCACCCTCTCTCCAGATTCTTCCCTTGCCCGAACAACAAAGAGCCCGCTCCCCACGGCACGGGAGCAAATGACCGTCTCCTCTCCCTCCATAGCCTCTGCTGCATTTTAACCGCAACGCCTGTAGAACCGGTCGACGGGATTGGCTGGAGGGCATCCTTTGGGGAGGGGGGGGGGGGGGGCATTTTCAGCAGCCTTCTTTTATCCGACTAAAGCGCCTTTCTCTTGCGTCCATCCTTCATAATTTCATTGACGCTTTCGTCATTTCGTTGGTTCATTCATTCATTCCTATTGTCTGGATCTTAACAGTGCTCCATTTACGCCTTTGTTGTGTTCCGTCTAAGGTCATATATACAGCAAGGCGGAAATTTGGGCGAGTTGGTAAGTGTTCATTTTCGCTCTCAGCACAACACGAACGGGACACAAAAAAAAAGTCATATATACAACTGTATACGGAAGGAGCGAGAAGCCATACATAAAGAGCTCAGAAAGTAAAGAGAATTCTCGCCATCAGGAGAGTTCTTGGCAACGTAGTGTTTACACATCACAACTCATGAGAATTGATCAAGTTCATTAGTCACTGACCATAGTAAAAAAAATGCCGTGTCGGGAGTGCTACAACTGCCTTGTTCACACGAAAGCAAGTGGAGAATTGTCTGGAACATTTAAAGCTTAATGCAATTCATCTTGGCTTTCAAATCGCTGCAGTTTATATTTTTGTCCTCCCCGTCATACTCCTATTCACAGGGACAACACCGCATTTTCCCTAGCATGCCGGTGCCGCGTCGAGAATCGAACCCCCGCTCCTATTCTGGCCTAACGTTCCGTAATACAGGTGCTCAGTGAGAAGGTACTGTCTGTAGGATGGGCCGCAATAATGAGCATAGTTGTCAAACTGTAAGCGAACTGCCATCACGCAAGATGCTCCGGGTGATGGCGAAGTGTAAATTCCGCGTATTGCACTCAAGTCGTCCCGTGCTTTCAGCGTAGCAGTGCTGCTAGTCGCAAGGAACGCAACCCGTCGGCCCGTTGGTCCTGCTGCCCCGATGACAGCGAAATGCACCACGCATGATCCCCCCATGCTGTCGTCCCTGCAGAAGCCCGTCGTGTTGCAGTATTCATAGACAGATGATACAAATATGCCGGCTCCAGGGGTCACGGAACCCGCTCCCACAGTGCCATGTGTAGTAAATAGTGCCATGTCCTCAATCATGCAGAGCTGGTCGAGGCCAACTCGCGGGGCGCCCCGAGCGTACCGTTGGATGTCCGCGTGGAGTGCAGCAGTGACACGAGTGCAGTAATCGGGCGAATAAACAGGACCAGGGGGGAGCAGCCTTTGCTTCCCGATGAAAAAGTAGTCAACCACATCAGCGACGTTATCCACGAGGGGCTCGTAGCTGGCTGATGACGGAAACATGAAGGAAACGATGTTCTGGCCCATTCCGTATTGGCGAAAAGATCTGCGTAGTGTGCGTAAAATAAAAGCCAGAACACGGTGGTCATCGCTGCTACCGCAACCCCTACTAGGCTGCACCCAGTCTACGTTTACCCCGTCCAAGCGGTAATCTATCATGGCATCAGCGACGCTGCGCATTAGGCGGTGCATCGTAGCAGGGTCCCGACCTAGCCTCAAGAAATGTGGGGCATCTTGCTGGTAGCCGCCTAGCGTCAGCATGATCTTGATGTTCGGAAATCCTAGACGGTTCGTGATGTTACGCAACTGGTGAAGGCCATGCTGCTGGTCGAAGCTGGGTATTCGGCTCGTCAAAGATCCGTTGGCAACAGCCGCAGACCAATACACGACGTGAGGGCAGAGGGCGAACGGCAGCGTCTCGAACATGAAGTGCCACCGAGTTCTAAGGGTGCCTATGATTCGGCTGTCGTAGGCGCAAAAGAAAGGCCGCGTGGGTTGAGGTGGCGGTGTGCCGTTGTAGTGAGGGCCTACTCGGAGTCTTGCCGGGGGCGATATTGTGCCGGGCGGGATTAGACAGTGTCCAGGCACCCCGCTCCAGACATCAACGGTTGTCGCCGGCGTTGACCTCGATGGGTATGTTCGCGTAGTAACTGTGGTCGTTAATGTTGACACTGGCAGCGTTGATGAGGGATATGCCGGCAGCGTGAATCCTCGTACTCCAGGTAGAATGGCTCCAGTGCTTCGCGCCAGGTAAGGAACCAGCAGCAGCCACGAAGAGAACACAAGTGGGAATGTCAGGGCGGCGCACAACACCCAGGCTTGGATGCACAGTCGTTCGTCCTGAGCGGTTTCTTCAACGCGGGCCTGGAACCTGAGCTCCGGCGAAGTCGCCGTTTCCTGCTCTGGGCTGGACTGGGGAACCACGGGCGGATGCTCTGCAGTGGGGCCTATTATGACGATGACTTCTGGCGCCTCTGGCAATTCTCCATGGGGCAGTCGGGCTGCCGGCACTCCGGCAGTCGGGTACACGGGGATGTTGCTGTTGAGGTCGTGGAATTTCGGCAGCAGGCCACCGGTGTTCGGTGGCGGCCTGTGATGCCTGCCGGTTGTCGTTGGATTCTTGCCGATATGATTGGCCGCGTTAGGCATCATGCCGGAGCAGAAACGGGTCAGGCGCCAGCTTTATCGAGTTCTTCTTTCTTCTCTACCGTGCGCGCGTGCCAGGATGTGATGATGGTGGCACATACCCACGGCGGGGGATTGGCCAAAGTGCATTGCCACCCTTGCAGTTCTCTACTTTGTCTTTCTCAATACTCTTCTAACCCGAATGGCCCGATACTCTCAGACACCCATCTCCTGCTTGTCCACCTGTGCTGGTCTTCCCATTCCAATTTATCTCATTGTCTTCAATACAAAATTAACTTACAAGTCGAAAAATACAACTGGAAGTTTTGTGTCGAGAGAATAAAGATTTTGTGGTATTTTTGGGCAAGAAGTTCCTGCCATTTAAGTAATTTTGGAATACAATTTTTTTGTAGCAGTTGAACATCGTCATAAAGAAACAGGTTATAACGAAATAATGGATATTACGAAGGAATGGCGATCCCCCTTGGCAGCTCTGTCTAAACGGGCTGTAACGAAGCTGCGGTTATAACGAAGTAATCACCGGGCCCCTTCAACTTCGTTAGAACGAGGTTCAACTGTATTGGGCAGCTCCTTGTCGTTAGGACAGAACAACAGTAAAGGTGGTAAGCAGCTGGTGTGGATCGGCTAACAGCAGATTTGTTGAACGACGGACGAAATATTGTGCTAGAAAAACCAGCCATCCTGTATACGCAACACCTTATGGCCTACAGCGTATCAGAACCTTGGAAAAACGCTAATGTCATTTTAATCTATAAGAAAGGAGACGTCATGGACTTGAAAAATTACAGACCGATCAGCTCACTGTTCGTTGCCTATAAGGTATTCACTAAGGTAATCGTTAGTAGAGTCCGGAGAACCTTAGAATTCAATCAACCAAATGATCAGACAGGCTTTCATAAAGGATACTCGACAAACGACTATATTCATACCATCAATCAGGTAATAGAGAAATTAGAAGAATATAACCAACCCTTATATATAGCCTTCATAGATTACGAGAGAGCATTTGGCTCAGTCGAAACCTCTGCAGTCATGCAGGCATTACGGAATCTGGGTGTAGAATAACTGTAAAAATACTGGAAGGCATCTATAAAGGCTGCACAGCTACCATAGTCCTCCATAAAGTCAGCATTAAAGTTCCAATAAGGAAGGGTGCCAGGCAGGGAAGCACGATATCGCCAATGTTTTTCACTGCCTGCTTACAGGGGGTATTCAAAGGCCTCGATCGGGAGCAGTTGGAGATAACAGTTAATGGAGAATACCTTAGTAATGTGCGATTCACTGATGGCGCTGCCTTCCTAAGTCACTCTGGAGATGAAATGCAAAGCATGATCAATGATTTGGACAGGCAGGGCAGAACGGTGGGTCTAAAATTATGCAGAAAACCAAAGTAATGTGCGACAGTCTCGGAATGGAACAGTTTACAATTGGTAGGAAGGTGCTGGAAATGGTAAGGGAATTCGTCTACTCAGAGAGGGTAGTCACCGCAGATCCGAATCAAGAAAGCGAAGTAACTAGAATAAGAATCGGGTGGAGCTCATTTCTCAAGTTCTCTCAGATCATGAATAACACTTTAGCAAAATCCCTCATGAAAAAATACATGACAGCTGTATCTTACTGCGGTTATCACCTACGGGGAAGAAACGTGGAGGCTAAGTAAAAGGGTTCAATTTAAGTTAAGGACAACGCAGCGAGTCACGGAAAGAAAATAATAGGTTTAACGTTAAGAGACCGCAAGCGGCCAGAGTGGGTCAGGGAACAAACGCGGGTTAATTACATCCCATCTGAAATCAAGATGTAGAAATGGGTTCGGGCAGGGCATATAATGCGAAGGCAAGATAACCGATGGTCCTTAAGAGTAGCAGACTGAATTCTAAGAGAAGGCAAGCGGAGAGGAAGGGCAGAAGGTTAGGTGGGTGGATGAGATTAAGAAGTTTGCGGCGTTGCGGTGATAGGGTAGCCTCAGCTGGTACAGGGCAGGATTAATTGGAATTATATGGGAGAGGCCTTTGCCTTGCAGCGGGCGTAGTCGGGATGACAACTACAAAAAACTATCGTTACGACTGAACGAGAAAACAGCAATTTGACATCAGTATTTGAACTGCAGACATTTGGACTTTCAGTTCAACACGTTAACCTCTAAACGCGGAGAGCATTTCTTTTTGTTTATTGCGTGTTGAACTGTCGAAAAAGGAAGAAACCGAATAAACTCGAGCCCCGGATCACCGGGCTGCATAATACGAGCCCGCCATACCCTCGCACTTCGCCACCATCACAAACATCTACGTTCGGAGAAGCACGCACATGCGTCAAGATAATGCTGCCAGCTTGAAGGGTCTTCCAGCGCACGCAGCGTACAAAACCCGCACCAAAGCCCACATATCTCGGGATATAGACTTGGATGACCGTAGTGATTCGGCAGGCCTGTCCGTCGCATGGCTCTTCCAGACTAAATAGTTCTGTCAACACAAAGAGATGGGAAAGCACAGCACGGTTTTCCTCCACAGGCAAATATCCAATACTGTGCGGTGTTACTTCAAAATCCCACGGCTTCCTCAACCCCCTTACTCTACACCTTCTTTCGCCCTACCTCCACGCTGGGGTTGAAGCGTCCACTGAGAGTAAGACAGTTCCGGCGCGTTCCCTTTAATCATAACCATTTTATTATAGTGGCCTGACTAGTACTAAATGCTTCTAAGCGCTAAAAGTGTATTTCATATGCGGAGTGGCAAAAAAGGGGGAACGAAAACGAAATTATACGCGCGTCGCGTGTTCCTTGCAACCGCCACGTCCGCTGAAGCTTAAATAACGACTGTGCAAGGTACCCTCCTCCGACATCACGAAGAATGCCCTGGTGCCCTTCTTAGAAACGCGCATTCTAAACACTCTTCCATCGGTGGCAGTTCAAGAAATTTTATTTATTCCGTTAATGATATGCCGAAATGAGGAAGGCAGTGAGACCAAAAGCGAATCCTCATATCTAAGTTTTCACTGAACTCACTTAGTTCTCAGCAAACGCGATAAACGAGCGTTCAGCCGAAGTAACTAAGAAACCAAGTCGCACAAGATTTTGAAATTTCTCTTTCTCGTGCAATGCCATGCTCGCTTCGTCCTTCTACGCCCTCATCCCGTTCCATGTGCCCGCCATTCGCATGACCAACCGAAAATTCTGGGCGAACCATGCGTAAAACACATTATGTTAAAGCTTTGAAGTAAAATTAATGCCCGATGTGGCACCCCTTTTCCAGCGCGCCAGAAAACGCGTGTTTATGGATTATGGGAGTTTAACGTCCCAAAGCGACTCAGGCTATGAGGGACGCCGTAGTGAAGGGCTCCGGAAATTTCGACCACCTGGGGTTCTTTAACGTGCACTGACATCGCACAGTACACGGGCCTCTTGAATTTCGCCTCCATCGAAATTCGACCCCCGCGGCCGGGATCGAACCTGCGTCTTTCGGGTGAGCAGCCGAGCGCCATAACCACTGAGCCACCGCGGCGGCTCCCCAGAAAACGGAACAGATCATGAAAAGCATTAGTAACGAGTTTTTTTATTTCTTCCATTAATGATCTTCCTCGCCTCAGCCATGATGCTAGACGTCCATTGCCAGGCCACCACCGACTGCACGTCTGGGATCAGGTCCAGCGTCGCACTGCGTCGACTGAAGACCTGTGTGCTGGAGCTGAAGGTTTTCCGCCGGTAGTTCTCGGCCCAGGTACGCATGTCCATCTTGTGCCTCGAGTAGGTGTGGCACACTTTATCCCCGTGCTTTGCAGAACGGCGTTTGTCCGCTGAGGTCACGACGATCTCTTCAGCCTCTGAGGTGCCCTCGGTTGGAAGCGGCAGTGACGTAGAGTCGTTAATGAAGTTGACGGCTGCCCCGGCCGCCAGCAGCTCGAAGGCTGTGCCGAGGACGTCCACCACGGGCGTCAGGACATTGGCACCACTGCTGGCGACCAGGTGCTGCAGCAGGCTTGGCCATTGAGGCAGCTGGCTGTGCGATCGCGACCGCCCCCGGAAAGCCGGGGATAGGGGTTCCGGGGGTGAGACCAAGCCAGTGCCACCGGGTTCCCCCGACCGAGAGGCGTTCCGCTGGCCGTCGGTCTGGTCGCGGTCGCGGTCGTTGGGATCCAGAAACCGCGCGGAGGAAACGCGGCTGCCCATGGCCAAGGGTTCTTCTTCTCTGTCGCGTGCTGCCGCGTGGCTGGCGAGCCTCTCGTTTCTTCGTCTTCAGCTATAGAGAACACACGCGCCTAATCAGTAAAATCAAGTCCAGTATTCATTCGATTTACCACGAAGTTTGAAGGACGAGAAACAAAAATCCGTTTTTCTGTCTTCAGAGTTTGATGGCACCCCGGGAAATATAGCATTACGAAAAGGACTTCAGAGGTTACATCCGCATTTTAAATAGGAACACGACAGATCCATAAAACTGTGAAAAATCCTGTGCACGCTACGTTCATTACTGGAGTGAACTCTAAAGAACAGTACTGTGATGACGTCTCGAAGCGGGCCGAGTAACGGTAGCCGAGTCTCACGGGCTGGAACTCCAACCAAATGTTTAAGATTAATTTCATCAGATGCGTGCGAAGTGATAATAATTAAAGCTGTTAGCCCCTCATGGCTAACAGTAGAACATTTTAAAGTGTAGCAATAAGTCTGGATTGAACACATGTATTCAAGAAAGCGTTACCAGGGATTTCAGCCAATTCCTAGCTTACGCCGCTAAGCCTTGTAGCCTATGGCATTTCAACATTAGTCGCCTCTTTTGATATAACTAATCATTCTGATAACGGCCTGGATTCTGCAATAGGAATTGGGGCCGCAGCGGCCTAAAGTTTATTAATGGGACGTCTGCGGAAATTACGATAATGTTGAACCCTTTTTGATGAAAAAAAAACACGAATTCTGAAGAACCTGCTCCTCCATTTGCATTATTTTAGCGGCTTCGAAGAGAACACGAACCGGCCTTTCCACTCTTCCGTCTGGTATTTGTCGAAACAGATAGGAAAATTGTCAAAATTTCGCACTTTTACACCATGCTTACCTCATTCCTTTCTTTAAGGCAATGTGTCCACACGTACAGACGTAGGCAAAAGTAACGAGACCCCCCCCCCCCCCCCCCCCCACTTCAGTTCCGAAGCTTGTCGATCTGCACGGGGGCGCCACCTCACGAAGCCCTTCGGCTGTCGATGATGACTGATGCTGATCTTGAATGTCTTATGGCGCAATGGCATCCGGGGACAAAGAGCGCCATGGCACAAGGTGTTTTCGTCTTCGCAAGGCGGAGTCAAAGACCAATTTCCCAACCATTTGTCATTCGTTTTGACACCATGCCCCCTTAAAGGAGCTGTTTAAGGAACCTTTAAAAAAGGTTTAGATGCTGTTTTACTGAGCAGATCAGCCAGGCTGGCTTTGAGTAAATTTCAACATATGCCAGATTTCGAAAATCCACCTCTACACAAATATTTCTGTGCCTATTGCGGTGACTGCAGCTGCAAAGATCTCCGATTTTTTTTATGTAGGATATTTTTGATATATTGCGCCAAATATTAGTGAGGCTCTGGCGAGCTTCTAAACTTTCTAAGCTGCAGCAAGTGTATGAAACTGATAACACTCCAAAGCACGCAACGCTTATGCTTGGGCTCTGAATACTGGATGTTGTCTGTTGTTTTCATTATGTTGTACACGAAGTCCCCACGAAGTCATCGGATCTCTCATAAGCGACTGATGCAATTACAATTCATGCCAATATCGCGCCAAGCAACTCAACAGAAAAAAGCAAAAAAACTTCGTATTTACCATAATTTTCTAGCCATCGTGAGTCGGCTGCACATCTCCTCTCCGAAAATCCTATTGCGGCTCATTGGCTAACAAGCGACACGTCTGCTCATCTTCGTCGCATATGTGCACTGGTCGTCCATTTCAAGTCGCATGTCCAGGCTTTCTTCCTCACCATTATCCGCCTCTTTGTTTTGACTGCCATCGCCTACCCATCGACCTTTGATGCCAATACAAAAAGCAATCTGTCATCGTGTCAACTTGCATTTAGTATTGATGATCACCCCACTTGTTATGATGATTACCCCAATTGTAGGGAACATACACTCGGCAACATTTCAAGTAAAGAAAATGGTAAGCTTAGGGCCGGTACGAGTTTTTATACACACACTGCGCTTGACGGGACTACGATGGAACTGAAATAGAGGGTTGAAACCAATGTTTGTCAGTTTCAATTTCATTCACGCGACTGGATGAATCAGGAGCAAGGAAAATATCTGGTAACTTTGCAACGCATTTCTCAAGACGATTGAACGAATATTGAAAACATTGAGAAAACTTGTGTCTCTTTTCCTTTCCCTACATCAAGTTGTGTAGCTGTTTTCATAAAAAAAACGGGCATACCAAAGGCGCACGTTGTATTCGTGAGATAACCCATATCCTGCGAGTGTTGGCCAATAATGAGGCGCTGAGGAAAACAGTGAATAAGCGCAGCGTAACACAAGACTTACAAGGACATGCGATGGAATAAGCTCCGTGGTCTTAAGGGCTTGAAGTAAGTACATATAGCATTGACGATGCTGAAAACATTTTAATAGGAACTAAAATTGGTGTTTGGTCCCCCTATTCCGGGAGCCTATTGAATCTCACAGCCGCTTTAGCCCTTTCAGCCAGCTCCTGCTGAACTTTTGGGTTTGAACTGGACAGCATTCCAGCGCATAAAGCAAGAAGAGTGAACAAAAGCGCAAATCTTGGCGCGCTCCAATGTCAGAGGATAAAGAAGATGAAGTCAGATTAGCTCTTCTTTTTTCCCCCAAAATGCTGTCTGTTATTTTACTTTAAATATTCTTCTGTCGTTTTCATTGATACATTTTTCAAAATACACGCTTGGTGCTAAAATGTCGTAATCTCCTATGGAAATTTCTCTGTTTATGCCACTACACCTTGGCCATTACTCCCCCCGCGTGGGTATGTGCCATATTTACTGAGGCAAACAAGAACTCTTTCGAGGTTAGGACTCCCTCTGTCTCTTCCAGTTATTCTTTCGTTCGGTGCGAGCGCAAAGGGATTCCCGTTAAGCAGTGTCTGCGGCTACCTTCATGATTACATAAGTGCAACTGATCGATTACCTTCTTAGCTGTATACAAAATTTTGCCATGTCCAAAAATGCTCGATTCTATTCCTGGTAATTCATATTTCTTTAATTCATTTGACTGTTCCAATTTTTATATTGATTTAGTCTTCTCACGCCTATTTTCCCCGCGCAAATACCTCATTGGGATTATCTACTGGACCTTGGCCAATCCCCCTGCGTGGGTATGTGCCATGCTTACTAAGAAGAAGAAGAAGCCGACGCCGGTTCAAATGCCTCGGCGCCATGATTCCTAAAGAAGCAGATGACAGCAGCGAGAACTCGAAGACAACCGGGAGCCACGCGAAGGTGCCTTCTAAAAACGACTACGTCTCACCTACATTCGATGAAATCGGCGCCCGCGTCCCCGTATGCCCAGTTCCCAGAGATCCAACCAGCAGCAACTCCACCGCTTCACCGCACGTCGTCGTGGTGCTGCGCCCCAATACAGCGGGTCCTGCCCTGGTCCCCTGGCCGAGTACACAACTGGAAACAGCAACGTCTCCCGAGCTCCGGTTTGTCGAGAACCGCGCTGAAGAGACGGCCCAAGATGAACGATTCTGCGTCCGAATCTGGGCGCTGTGCGCCGCCGTGACGTTTCCAGTCGTGTTTTCCATGTGGCTCATGCTGGTCCCTTACCTGGTACGTACAAGCCAAACGGTTTTTCCCGTAGCCAGACCAGCATCTGCTACGCCGCCCCTTCCTCCACCGTCATCCTCACCACTCACAACGACACAGACATCACCGGCAGCAACCACTGATGTCTGGAGCGGAGTGCCACCCACATGTCTAAAACCACCTGTCTCCCCGACACTCCCTGCATCATTTCAAGTCGGCCCTAGCTACAACAGCACACTACCAGCTCCGTCCACGAGGCCATTCTTTTGTGCCTACGACAACCGGCACATAGTCCTCTCCGACACTACGTGGAACTTCATGTTCGAGACGCTACCGTTCGCGCTCTGCCCCAACGTCGTGTACTGGTCGGTAGGGGTCGTCGACGGATCTTTGACGAGCCGGGTACCCAGCTTCGACCAGCAGCATGGCCTTCACCAGCTTCGTAACATCACGGACCGCCTAGGATATCCCAACATCAGGATCCTTCTCGCGTTGGGCGGCTACGGTGAAGACGCACCGCATTTCTCTAGGTTAGGTCGGGACGACGCTACAATGCAGCGGCTTATGCGAAGCGTGACAGACGGCATGAGGGACTACCGCCTGAACGGAGTCACCGTGGATTGGCAGCTGCCGGCTTCAGGCTGCGGTGGTAGCGATGACAAGGCAGTGCTCGCTGCACTGATGTTCAGACTCCGGCAATATCTCAACCAGCATGGCATGAACCACACAATCTTGTCATTGGTCCTGGGCGCTGACAGCGGCTACGAAACTGTCGCAGACCGTGTCGCTGGCGTAGTAAACTACTTTTTTATTGCCAAGGACCTTACAACCCTTCCTGGCCCTACTAATTCGCCCGATTTCTGCTCCGGTATCACCAACGTAGTCCATGCTGCAGTTGCAAATTACGTGCAAAACATGCAACGTGTCAGCCTTGACCAGCTCTGCATCGCAGAAGACCTGACACCCTTAGCAACTATCCTGAACGTCTCTTCGGCAACTGGTTCCATCGCTACTCTGCCAGATTTATATGGCCCGCCCTTCTACACATTGTGTAACGCGCCGAGCTTTTGCAGAAACGATAACGTCAGTGGATCGTGCGTCTCGCATTTCCTTTACGCCGATCCTCCAGGTCAGCCTCACCGCCTCGCTGCGTACGTCGCGACCAGTAATGTCACGACACTCCAGGCACGGGCCGACCTGAGCGGGATACACGGACCTTCAAGTTCACCAGCCTCTGGACAGGGCTGCGTGCTAGCATTTAACATGCACGCCGACAACTTTGCGAGCGAGTGTGGCCCGCCCTACAGACAGTATCTCCTGACAGAGCACCTATATTACGGAACAATCGGTCAGAACGCCCCCAGTGCTTCGATTCTGGATGCGGCGCCGCAGTGCTAGGAAAACTGGAGAGCCACGATGCAGATAAGAAACGTAGGAAGTCGAAACTCATATTTATTGTGGTAAACGATATTTTTATCACCTGTTATTATAAACGCTACACCCGTGTAGATAATGCCTTTACAGAGATCATCATTTTTCCTTCCTGATAAAGAAGCCCTGGTGCTTGTGCTTTTGTGACTTTTTTTTTCTCTAACCGAAAAAAAAATTAGTAAAGCCGAACAAAGAACACAGTGTAAACGCAGATGGTTGCTGTTATTAATGATGCATTGATGGCTTAGCAAATTGCACGTGTGCTTTTAACAGGTGATGCATGTTACAAACTCATTATTGAAATCACAGCTGTGTATGCTCAAGCTATATGTGCATCCTCTCATGTGCAGGTTATTGATTGCACTTCCATATTAAATACCTTCGCCTTTAGTAGAGGTAGTTTTGATTGTGTCAATGTTATCACTTTCATATCGTAAATCCAACAGAAACCTTACGGGCGTGCTATAAGGCGTATAAATGAGCGTTAAGGTTTCCTGTATAAGAGTGTTCTGTATACAAGCTGCACATGTCTGTCAATACAGTGCTTTTCAGCTTACCATGTCCTTGATGTTTAAAATCTCCCTTTACACGAATCCTTATTTGAGTTGATCATTTAGTGCGGTCCCTCCGCGACCTGGAAGGCCTGAGTGCCAACCGCCTGGGTGACTGGTGGGCCACCTAGGTCACGCGACCTAGTGACGTCATCACAACCTGCCCACCTGATTGTGATCGAACTGCCCACCGTAGTAGATGGCAGTTAAACTGATGATTGTGTTGTGGTGACGTGCAAGCTGATGTAGAACATTATATGTGCGAAAAGTCTGGGTGAAGATGTGTGCGAGGCATGCTATAACCCGTTGTTATCCCGTTCAGTAAGTACCTTGCTCTTTGTATATATCGCCAGGGGAGGAGCCCTGTTCACGTTGTCGTATGCAGCGCTTAAGTTCAGGAAGGCTAGACACAGAGCTCTGCTTTGCGGCCTAGCGTTTTCTATGCATTGGGTAAACACGAACAGGTTCACTTCTGAACTCGTTCGGAAGTTCTCGGAGTATCATTTTACTTTCTATCCATGACTACAGTTTTAATTTCACAATATACATTGCCAGCCTGTGTATAACAGATGTAATCGGTCTGAAATATTTAATGTGCACCCCATTTCGTTTCCCTTTATAAATCAATTTCATTTTATTCCGTCGACAGCTGTCCGTAATTTGCGTCTTTGTTATGACTGTTTTCAATGTTCTTAACGTTTTATTGTTTCGTGGACAAAGTCCGCTAATCAGATTGATTGGAATTTCATCTATCCCAGCGGATGTGCATGTCGGAATATTTGCAACTCGTTTTTTCAGTTAAGATTGGTCAGTTCTAAGTTTCTTTCTATTATGCTGTTCCGTGTTGCTTCCTTATTTGGGGAGATTACCCTATCGTTGTTCCTAAATGACTCAGCTTTAACGGATGTCATGCAGTTCACAGTGTTGTCTCCCTCTAAACGTTTAATCTTATTTTTCTCCTGACATCTTGAATCCATTCCTGCTTTCTTTGATTCTTTTCAACCAGCCAGCCTATATGGTTCCAGAATTTTCTTGGACCACCTTTTGTTACATCGCGAACTTCAACCGTCCAGCCATGAGTGGACTGCTTTATTTTACCCTGGACGAGAATCTGTGCTTCTTTATCCCATTTTCTCATTTTTAGTCTATTTCCTCTTGAGATAACTGCGCCTTTTTACCTCTCTGTGTTCCCTTGAAGCCGTCCGTCGTTGCTCCATGGCCTCGTCAGTTTCCTTATTCCACCAGCTTCGATCGTGGCTTCCTGTTTCATTTCCAGGGGTTTGCCATTTTCACTTGTTTCATTTTCGTACTCATCATTGTAATCCAACTTTTCCATCGGGCGCTTCTGCATTGCTTCTTCAATGTCTGCTGCTATTAGCTCTATTTTTTCGTCGTTTAATTTTGCGTTGTTTTTTTTCTCCTTTTCTGCATTTCTCTTTTGATCAGGGCTCTGATCTGCAGACTAATGCCTTTATGATCATTTTCCAGACCGAGATATGTGAGACAGTTACTGCGCCATTTCCTTTCCTAAAAAACAATTTTCAATTTTCATTCTCATTAGGCCCCGCCGCGGTGGCTCAGTGGTTAGGGCGCTCGACTACTGATCCGGAGTTCCCGGGTTCGAACCCGACCGCGGCGGCTGCGTTTTTATGGAGGAAGAACGCTAAGGCACGCGTGTGCTGTGTGATGTCAGTGCACGTTAAAGATCCCCAGGTGGTCGAAATTATTCCGGAGCCCTCCACTACGGCACCTCTTCTTCCTTTCTTCTTTCACTCCCTCCTTTATCCCTTCCCTTACGGCGCGGTTCAGGTGTCCAGCGATATATGTGATGTCTGTGCACGTTAAAGATCCCCAGGTGGTCGAAATTATTCCGGAGCCCTCCACTACGGCACCTCTTCCTTTCTTCTTTCACTCCCTCCTTTATCCCTTCCCTTACGGCGCGGTTCAGGTGTCCAACGATATATGAGACAAATACTGCGCCATTTCCTTTCCCCAAAAAACCAATTATTATTCATTCTCATTAGTTTATCATGCGAACGATTTTCCCCTGTTTACACCCGAAGTGTAGATTTATCGTGTGTTGAGGCAGTATAAGACTTGCAATTGAAAAAAGTTCGGGCTTGTGAAAAGGAAGCGGTAATAAAGGGGGCATAAACAAATTAACTAATAGTTGAATCAAATTAAGGGCCTATATTCATGGTTGAGAATCATGCATTTTGTTGGGTAACTAAAATGAAATAAACGTTGCTTTCACGTGCGTCTCAATACATCTCTTGAAGGGGCGTTGACGGATTGTATTTGTAAGGCATCCGACGCTTGTCTTGCACTCTGTAATGTTGAAAAGACAGTCCTTATTTAGGTGCTATTTAGATTTGGAGCGACAGCTAGCTCCTGCTTCTCGATAGTCAACAGTTTTCCTAGAAGCATAAACAAACAACGAGCCACCCACAACTTGGCTCTATGTCCTCTCCGACTCGGCTTTTTACACCGACAAATGTATGCTTTTTAGATGTAATGCACATTTAAAGGGGAAAAAATAGACATAAGGCAGTTTTACACAAATTTTCAGTTATCCAAGAAATTAGATCTGATAGACAAAAACAAACAACAAATATGGGTTTACAAAAGTTTTGTTTGTCAAAACGAAAAATATTCCATTAAGCAAAAAAAAAAACTGAAAACGGGTATTAGCACATAGTTTCTGGCAAGGCACGAGCCAGGTATTTCTGTTATGCGACAAAAATATATTTATACACAGATATATGAGCAACGATTTCTTTTTAGTAACCTCTGACCAGACACGTGATCGCACTGCAGCATTGGTGTAGTTGTTACCGCATCAGCCTGATAAGGGCTAGGCTCGGGTTTCAGTCCCTAGAGCCACGGGTACCTCATTGCTTACTGATCGGCGCATGCCTTTCCTGGCATGATGTGCGGCTCATCCGAGGTGAAATGTTTAAACATTCATCTCCGACTTCACCTCGTACAAAAGAAACACGCTGGCCTTGGTGCTTAATTGCCCTTGATTCATTAAAACGCAATTGCCACACTGAACATAACTGACAGGAAGAAACGTGCAGTTGGCAGTGACAACGAAGTTCTCTCAATTCCCTCCGTCGTACAATAAAAGGGGAAATTTCTTAACATCTTCGTTTAATAGAGACAGAACTTGCTATTTTAGATCCCAAAGAAAGTAGGGTACGCCACAAATTTCTGCACCATGTGTTTTACGCAAAACCTCGCCGATCGTAGCGCGACAGTTTAGCTTGAAGACCTGTGCAGAGGTTCCTCGTAGTGCAGAAGGCGAGTTCATTTTGATCGAAAGTTCTGTATAATGTCCGCTCGTGTTCTAAAGCACAATTCACAGAGCTCGCGAGAACTTGTTGCGCAAACCGATGAAATGCCAAGCAGTATCCGTATAAGTCGTAATAATAATGATAATAATAAAAGAAGTGACCGAAGTCCTAAAGCAATGTTGCTGGTTAGTATACAGGGAATAGAAATTCAGTGGGCACTTTTTTGTCATGGCTTTTGTGCACTCATTGCTTGCGGTCTTAATAGCGTGACTCTAATAATTGTTTCAGAATTCTAAGTAAATCACAAATACACAGAATAAGCAGCAAGTCAGGGAGGTGAAATGTTAAGAAAAGCTAGAAAATGTCGAGGAATGACGTTCACCTAAAACAATCCCTTAGGGGCAACATTCGATGGCGACCCCTGCACGAGAAGGCCTGGTGGAATTCCGGCAGCTTGGCAACTCCAAAGTTGCAACCCGCGTGCGCCGCGGGGTGGCTCAAGTCGTTGCGGCCTGGGGTCGCGTTCACGGAGCCACAAAGTGGCAAACAGGCCCGTCTGAAGAAAAGTGCGTTTGTGGCCACCGCGCGCCGACGGTCTCTCTTGACGGCGTCCTCATCATATTCGATCTTAATGTTTCTGGCGGCTTCTATGGCGTCTATCACGGAGAACGCGTCGTCGAACTGCTCCTCAGTGAGCGGACTACCGGGGAATTTGTATCGGTCGGACAGGCAGCGCGCGATGTCCGCGTACCCGGCGGCAGACCTCTCGCTCCAAGAAGGCGAGGTGTTGTTTTGGCCAGGGACGCTTTCGTGTCGTTCGTTGGCAAGGCGGGCAAATTTTCGCAGCGCCAGAGTGGCCACGGTAGCGATGTTGATGAAGTCCTCGATGACCGATGCGTAGTAGATTGGCTCCGTGCCCAAGAACTGTGGAAGCACTACGATCTTTTTGTTGTGGAGGACAGAAATTTCTGTGCCCATCAAGTACTTACTGTTCTTCACTATGAGCGACTTGGATGAATTGCCGATGCAGGACGGGTGGGTTTCGAGCTTGTAAATGTCGACGTAGTTTTCGATGAAACTGTTCGTCACGAGAAGACGGCCTTGTCCGAAGCGGCTGCACTGCAGCTCCTGCACTGTCATCACGCTACTTGGGAACAGGAGGACGGTGAAATTCGCGATCTTGCCCTCCGATCTTGTCCTGTCCCCCAGGTTCATCCAGGTCCGGGAAGCGATGATAGGGAGGAGCCTGGTCTCAAAGTCGGTGTAACTCTTGAACCTATCTATGACGGGTCTTTTGATGGAGAACATCATAGACATCGCCCGCAGCCACATTTCCTTGAAGACCCTCATTCCGGAATTCAAACAGGTAGCGCGGAGTGTGTCGTTGGTCCGTGACGCAATGAGCTTGAAGTCGTACGAAAGGACGTTGGCCGACAGGACAGCCACCAGGTGGAGGCATCTGGCAACCGGTGTCGCATTCACGAGTGCGCCCTGTAAATCTGCGCACACCTTGTCGAAATCCGGTGCCTTCACCCTTGTCTCAGCGGTGCCACCGTGCTCCATGAAATGCTTCGTCCACAGCTCTGCCGTGAATGGGCCACAGGAAAGATCGCCGATCTTCTTTGGCGAAAGAGGCGCTCCCTCTAGACCCTGGCGGTCTTTCCATCCTTCGTCGAATTTCACGACTTCAGAAATGACTTCGTCACCAGGGCCGTACTCGCCGATGCTAGAGAGAACCCGCCGAAGGTACTCGGCCGTGTCGTTAGACGGATCATCTTTACCCATGATCCTGTGGAAGCTCCAGGCCCTCGCGATGACGAAGTACGTGCCCTCAGAGGCCGTCGTGTAGCGGTTTATCTTGAAGAAGTTGTGGAAGTGGTTGATGTAGGACAAGTTGAAACTGTACGCGAACAGTTCCTCCCAAGTGTTGTTCACCAGCCACTGCCTGAGAGGTATTTCCAGCTCCTGCACGGATGTACATGAACATATCATTTGAATACGCCACAGATTTCAGTGAAAGACAGTCCCTGTTTAGATTTTTTTTTAATTGGGAGCATGGTTGCTAACGTTCGACTGAGGCGAAACTGTCGGTATGTTGACGCATCGATCCGGCGAAGTCTCCTTTGTTGTGGTTGCCTAAGTGTTTAGCGATCCTCCCATGTCTTGCCCAGTTTTAAATGTTTATTGAACACAGTGTACGTCCTACCGAACAGCGCTGAAATCTTTTAAGCAAGCCCCATTTTCGGTTTGCTACATCCTTAACTTCCCATTCCCACTTTGTTCCCCACGTCCGATCCCACCCAGAAATTCCGGACAAACGCAGCTTCTTACTCGGAGATGTTTATGAGAGCAATTTTTTTTTTGTGTGGGTGTACCTTGAGATTACTGTAAAACAATCAATAAATGCGCGAGACGCTGGTTTTCTACGGCGGTGTTAAAACTCGGTACGATCTCAGGGCAAACTTTAAAAGGAAGAGTTTGCTACGCTTTGGAAGATTAGACCAATTTCATCAATGTCTTCGTAATATCTTACAGTACTCTACAGATTCTTTACAATGAAAAGTGATGTAAAATAAAGCTGTACTTGTGCTGTCACCAAGTACGACGGCATGACAAGACAAATCGAAAGCGAACCGAAACGTTACAAAAGCATCATCATCATCAGACTGACTACGCCCACTGCAGGGCACAGACCTGCCCAATGTCTCTCCAACTAACTCTGTCCTTTGCCAGCTGCGGCTACCGTATCCCTGCAAACTTCTTAGTCTCATCCGCCCACCTAACTCTCTGCTGCCCCATGCAACGCTTGCCTCTCCTTGGAATCCATTCCGTTACCTTTAAGGACCAGCGGTTATCTTGCCTTCGCATTACATGTCCTGCCCAAGCCCATTCCTTCCTCTTGACTACGACTAGGATGTCATTAACCCGCGTTTGTTCCCACAGCCACTCTGCCCCCTTCCGGTCTCTTAACGTTACACCTATAATTTTTCATTCGATGGCTCGCTGCGTTGTCCTTAACTTAAGCTGAACCCTTTTCATTAGCCTCCACGTTCTTGCACTGTAGGTGAGTACCGCTAAGATACAGCTGTTGTACACTTTTCCCTTGAGGGATACTGGTAAACTGCCATTTATGATCTGAAAGAACCTGCCATATAGTTGTCTTCTCTTCGAATCCTCTCCGTTACCCTTAAGGACCAGCGTTCTCTTGCCTTGGCATTGCATGTCCTGCACAAGCCCATTCCTTCCTCTTGATTACGACTACGATGTCTCTAACCCACGTTTGTTCCCTCACCCACTCTGCCCGCTTCCGGTCTCTTAACGTTACACCTATCATTTTTCTTTCCAAAAATCTTACGCCAGTTTCATACGCGTATCATTGTCATGCAGCATGTACTCACAGCCACCACTTCTCGCACTGCCTTCTTGATGTCTACCGGGCCTTGGAAGGCCTTCAGGCACGACACGTAGTACGCTCGCGCAGTCTCCAGCACTTCAATGTTGGGGTCGCTGGATTCGGTGCCAGCCGAGAGAAGCGCATGCCGCTTCTCCTGGAACATGTCGGCGGCGTCCAGCATGAATGTTGAAGGGCGGCGCTGTTCATGGAGCCAGTGACCACACACGTGCGAGTAGAAGTCGTCACACGGGTCCACAGTGTAGTCCGCGTAGCTGGTGATCAGCCGGCTAGCCTGAGCGCACATGGCAAGCCGAAGATGCTAGTCTTATTATCACACCCAGCATTTCTGGAAAAATGCATTTTTCAATGGGAAAGAGTTTATGAACGCAACTTTTTCATACATTGTAAGATTTCACTATAACCATCAATATGCAGTTAAAACTCGATAACAAAACCCGATTTTAAGAACTCTTCGATGTTACGAACAAATTTTGGTCCTCCGGCAAGTGTATTGGGTTCATAGTTCTCAATAAGCCGAAATAACGAAACAAACGACCAACGTAACCCGATTTAACGAAGTTTTAGAGCGATAGCTGTTATAGGCGCTCGTCCCTGGCTTTCGCGTCGTAGTTGTCCGCCGTCGTCGGCGTAACCGTTGGGTGCGTTTCCACCCACCGGTTGCGCCAGTCAACCTTGGTCTCATAAGCCTACGGATGGCTCTGTTTGGAACGGCCGCCTGGCAGCGCAGGGGTGCATCATGAGACCACTACGCCAGTGCGTCAGCAAAATATCGCCAACTTAGATCTAGACGCTTAAACAGCTATCGCTGAACATCACGATACACAGTCGTAACCGTCCTGTGAGCTTTTTTCCAGGAATAACTGAGTAACGAAAAAGTGATTTCTTATTTTATTCACAATGTCTCGTAGCTCGTTGGCAGCGTACCAACAATAACATCTAGGCGTCGAAATCACGGCCCTGGTTTTGTTCTGACGAGGCTGCAAGCTGCGCTGCTGCACCGAACAAAGGACTCGACAGTCGGCGGCGCTTCCCACTTTCGCTTCGAATCAGTTTTACCAGGTGGCGCTTTCATGCACGTGCGATCTGGGCCGCTTTCGCGGATTTTTCAAAGGCACAGGCGCGGGTTGTCGGCAAATGCGCTGCCGCGGTAGCTTTTGGGTGCCGCTACGTTACAGTTTAGGATCTGAAATGCCGGAGGAATGCCTTCCACGATTTTACGAATTTCCCGGTTTAACGAAATAATTAGTGGCTGCTCTTCTCGTCGTTAAATAGAGTTTTAACTATATCCACATACCTTACGTGAGCAGACTGGCATTTTGACGTCTTTGCTATCGTCATAAGAGTTATCCATTGCTCTTCTAAGCCATTCTTAACTGCTCGATGTAAAATTCTCGAATAGAAAGATTTTGCTACTCATCGGAAGAATGGACCAGTACCTTTAATATTTCCATAGCGGTACTTTATAATATTCCAATATCGAAAATTTTTGTGCTAGATTGTTGGACATGTTCCGACATTAATCGAAGTGTATCGCTTAGTATTTGTAATCGCTGACTGCCTTTCGCGCATATATGCGGAAAGTTGTATCGCAAGAAATGGTAACACCCATGCATTGATTCACTCAATGTTCAGTGCCTTCTTAGAGCCGTTTTTCAGGAAACTGTGGTATGCGGATATAATCGCTCTTGTAAGTCTTGTCCTTCTACCACAGGTTGATTTTTAGAAGATAAAGCGGCAAGCCGCCACGGTACTGGCTGAAAGGCACTCCACGCGTTGGTTGACTCCTACCACCTTCAGCGTTGAGTTCAAATCAAGGGCGGGAGCCGGGGCGTTTAATCCGACATAAAATAGGAAAATCGGCCGCACAGGACAGTAGTTTGAAGTTTCTGAGAATGCTCGGAACGTGTAGATCCAGTTCCCGCGGTAAAAAAACGAGTTCAGATTCCTCCTTAGTGCACCTTTAAAAATAAAAACGCATAAAAATAAAAATATTAAAAATAAAGGACAAATAAACACAAAACAAAACTTCAAGCAATAAGTATTAAAAAACAAAACAAAAAGAAATACGGAGGGAGAAGGAGAGGCAAGGAAAAAGCTTTCGCATTTCCGGTTTTTAGTAGACCCTTACAAAAATTTCTTTCGACACTATATAAAGTCTATAGACTCTCTATAGACAAACCCTAGAGAACAGCCTGCAGGCTATATAAATCCTATAGAAAGTCTAAAGACAATGTATTGATTTATGGCCATGCACTTTCAGTAGACTTTTGTCTACAGACAGTCTATATAGACTATGGATAGAGAGAAAGAAATATCTATAGGGAGGCAACAGAGTCTATAAGATGCCTACAGACTGTCTATATATAGACCATTTTTGTAAGGGGACTCAAGTGCTATCCTGCAATATTCCTTCAAAAGCTGCGCTGTATCAAGAGCGTGCTCCGTATCACGGCCAGCCGTTCTCACCTCTTGACATTTGGCAGTTGTGCACTCGTAGTTCGCCTTGGCAGTCTGGATGGTTCGCCAGAGGGTGAACACGAACGTGGCACCAGCTAGGCCTAGCGCTGCCGCCCCAGCGAGCGCCGTCTTCCGGTAACTGGCGATGGATGCAACTGCGGGATCACCGGCACACGCAAACTCGAGAGACAAACCGTAGTTTAGCGCGTATTAGACGCCCGCGGTACTAAATAAAACAAATTGGTAAAGAAAAAGCGGGTTCGTGGCGATGCGCACCATTCTTTGGACCTTATTGTCGTGTTTACAGCGCCAGAAGAAGGACCGCAGTGAAATGACAGATTGGTTATGGTTTATGGGGGTTTAACGACCCTAGCGACTCAGGCTATGAGGGACGCCGTAGTGAAGGGTTCGGGAAATACCAACCAACCTGGGGTTCTTTAACGTGCACTGACATCGCACAGTACACGGGTCCCTAGTATTTCACCTCCATCGAAATTCGACAACCGCGGCCGGGATCGAACCTGCATCTTTCGGGTCAGCAGCCGAGAAACATAGCCGCTGAGACACCGCGGCGGCCCGAAACGACGAAGAGAGGCATTGCGCTTAACTGTTTAACGAAAGGCAATGCGCCCAGCTGGAGCAAGCCAAGCAATTCTGTATAGACGCTTCTAGTTCCCGCCGATGCCACTGCGTGTCTCATGGTGCTGGACTTCAAAAATATCGCCGGAATTTCGAATATTTGGTATATGCACACCACTGAATTCCTGTGGCCGTCAGAACTAGTCGATGAGAACGTAGGAAGCAATTCATGTCATATTCTGCACTCGAAATAGGAAGGAGTAAAATTGAAGTAAATTGACCTCTAGCGCACACTAGATGGCTAGAGTGCGCGCTAGAGGACAGCTTACTGCCTTTTTACGTCCCATATAAGCGTATTTATGTTTAGAGTGTACAAACTGTAGCAAGAGTAGGCCAACAGTATCAACACCTGCGTGCCATCTTACCGCGCTCCTTGCTTTCTTACTGCAAATGAATTATTCCCTCCGAGTTCCGTGGGCTTCGCTATGGCCTGCGGGCAGATGGCGCTAGTTGGTGCTGCGGCTTAAAGTGCTTCTGTTCTTCCAAAAGTGAGTGCGGCAATATTTTTGGTGGTGTGGCTCTAAGGCATGAATGGAAATGGAGGATGGGAAGCGGGGGGTTACAGACGGTGCAAAAGGCCCGACTTTTTGCTAAAGCCAGGAGCGAGTCAATCACCGCCCTGTGGAGAGTTTGACGGTCCGCGCGGTACCTGACTTCCGAAAGTAACGCGATGACTACATTTTGCCCTCAACCCCCCTCCTCCTCCAACGCTTCCTCTTTCCCCACGCCTGTCTTCCCATCCTCCTCCGCTCCCCTCTTCGCCGACTCCTGTCAGATGGGGAGCGCAGGTTTTTAGTTTTTTTACTGACGGAAGGGCGTTTCCCGCGCTATCTTACTTAATTTCTTTTTTGAGCTCTGATCGCCATTCCTGTGCCCACGCAATTACAATGATCCATGTGCAGGCGGACTGATACGGACGTATTAAAGGGACACTGAAGAGAAATTGAATTTGGCTTGTATCGATAGAATAGCAGCTCCTGATCACAAAAACGCCGCTCTTACTGAAAATAAAGCTCTTGTAATGTAGAAAATACCAAGAACCAAAATGCAGGTGTCGCCGCCACTGGCCAATCTCGCAAGTACAAGCGTGATGACTTCCTAGGACAAGAGGCGCCACCTTGGAGGAATTTTCCTTACTTCATGGAAGCAACGAATCTCTGAGGCTGGCAAAGAAAAGTTGCGCACCGCACCGCTAGCCGTTAGAAATCACGGAGTCTGCGTTTACGTCACGTTCACGTCACTCCTTTCTGAGACGTCATAAGAGTTGCCATGGCGTCATAAGAGTTCCCTGAGTTTGAATTAGAGCGGCGGAAGAAACTTTCTCGACTTCGAATCGAAATTTCTTCGAAATAAATGCATCTTTCGCGCCCGGAAAAGCGGCAACAAAGCCATGAAATGCCGAACTATCAGATTTTGCTAACAAAAAAAAATGATAGAGTTCTCCTCAGCGTCCCTTTGAGCCTGCAGCGACGAAAACTTCTAGAACCTTGTCGTGATGCCGTGCTGCTGAGCCTTCGATTGTCATTATCGTATGGACAAAGTCAAGATGCTTCTTTTCATACCATCTGAAGAGCGCAACGAAGCAAGGAGAAATGTTAGGCTCCATAGAATTCGCTTTGTTCACATGATGTGGCTCCCTCTAGGAAGGGGCGAATATTCGTCTGCTACTGGTTGGAATGAGACGCACGTTGGAGTCGCAGGAGCGACGCGGTTCCACGAGGGGTCAACTGCGCCTGCGGAGTGGCAAATGTGCGCTTGACAGCTGCCGCCATCTTTCGCGTGCGCCTGTCACTAACATGAGCTGTGCATGCGCAGTAGAACCTGGGGGCTTGTTTTCAACCAGTGGAGCTGGAGGAGGAGAGGGGTACAGGCGCACAGCGGTCGCGTTAAAAAGAGCTGATCTCAAGGCGGTAACAACGGGACGGCGCAGTGGCGTGTCGCTGATATCCATTTCGCCTTCCTTTAGGCTTGGATTCAGGCCACAGGATTTTCTTTTGAGCCGTATAATTGCGCAGTCATGGGAAATCCTTAGTTGTAGACCTCTAGCCAGAGTAATAAGCTCGTCCTTACCCCTGAGGACCTTTCGTGCTTTACGGACTGCGTTATGCTCTTTTTGTCGGGGCTCAAAAGCAAGCCATATGGCTAACCTAAGGCTGTGCTCGACGTCTTAAAGCGTTGGCCCAATGTTTCAGAAGTGCAGGCAGTAGCTGACATGTTTCGTTTTACAAACTGCCGGATGGCCCCGCGTACAGTGGTACCTTAATTATTAGCGAGCTTATTAATAGCACAGAACTGAAACTTCGGCACATTCCTCACCTAAGTGCATATTATACAAATCCCTGAAGCATTTTTTGTAGGTGCTTTTGTTCACGTTTTGCGATTTTTTTGTACGCCATCCCATTCAGTTACGCGCCCTGTCACCGCCACTGCCGGTAGATGGCGCAAGTAGTTGATGTCCCGGAAAGCTGGGCATGCAGCACCTCGCCTTTGGGTCATCCGAGGCACTGGCTGCATGCATACACCGATGCATATTGATTATAAACCCATAATGCGCCTCCCAGTCTCAGGAATGAGGATTGTAGGTAAAAAAAGAAGTTATTCTAACCTGGAGAAATGCCTTTTTGTGGTGAGCCCCGTGACGCTGGAGTCGCTGCGTACTTCGGCGTTCGTGGTGGCGACGTTGGGTAGGGAGCTATTCTTGGCACTGCAAATGGCAAGCGAAGTGATTGCTACCGTAACCCTGCTTAGGACACAAACTAGAAGAGACCAACGCGAGGCGTTCCATTCAAAGGTAATGTAAATATATGAGATGGAATAGATCGACCCGTGTGAAGTAAATCTGTGTGAAGAATTAGGCAAGTTCACTTCATTTCGTTGTTAATAACGGCGTTCGTCCTTGGTCATCATGCTTAGGCCACATTCACCCGAACTCAGATTTTGCATCACTAATGAACAAGTAATCACGAAATGCTTCTTGGGTAAACATTTCCTTTTTCTCGTTTTCAATAGTCCGCGTTTATGCAGATTTTATAGTACACCATTCGTTGAATGAATAGTTCAAGCCAGCAATGAACGTAGTGGCGCTGGAAAAGTTGGAGTATTTTTTTAAATTTTTCTCACATTGCTAACGCTGGATGTAACACTTACGAAAATTGTTTTAGACAATTCATAGACTGTCCATAGCTTTTGTCAATAAAATCTATAGACTCCTATAGACAAACCCTCGAAAACAGTCTCTAGGCAATAAAAATCCTACAGACAGTCTATAGACAATCTATAGATTTATGGCCATGCACTTTTAGTAGACTTTTGTCTATAGACTGTGCATAGACAAAACGAAATATCTATAGGAACACCATAGAGTATATTAGAAGTTTTAAGACTGTCTATAGACCATTTTTGTAGGGAACAGCTCGGTGCGCAACATTTCCTGTTGGTATGTCTCATGAAAGTGGAATAAAAAGGCACCAGGTGGAATATTTAGTGCTGGCGCCCTGGTGTATACACATGGACAAGAAGCGTGCCACTCTTGGCGCCTTTACGAATATTTTCCTACTAGCCTGTGGCAGCGGCTCGAAATGACCACGCAGCGTCAGCTTGGTTGAGGCCTGGACAACCATCGCCTGACGTTATTAAAAAGAAAAAAATCAAAGACGACGCCTGCCAGAGTCAAATCGGGTTTGTTTGATGCGCTCTTGCTCTGTTTAGACCTAGGTTCAAGCTTGCAGCTGGAAATTAATTGAGAATATATTAATAAACACTATGTTAATAAAAGTCTGACTTGCACAACCGAAGCCATGTTTCAAATAAAAACGCAGCACGGCTGTTTTATTCGGTAATGCGGGTTTATAGCACAGCTATCTTAGATGTGTTTGGTGTTTTCAGCGTTTAAATGAAAAAAAAACAAATGTGGTTTTTATGTATTATACATTCTAACTGAAGTATTTAGGCGGCTTTCACAGCTAGACTTTGTCGACGCATGCGCGATGCCTCTTCCAAGTCAACTTTCATAGCTCGATCTTGAAGAGCAAATAATAAGGCGACTACAAACTAGTACTCTGCCCAATCCCTGCTTGTTGAGTAAATGGTATCCAGACACCTACCAGTCGTCCTTCCCCTTCTGTGGAGCAGTTGGCACACAGTTTTGGAATGTCAACAAAACCTAGACTTTGACAGCAACCCCGATCCGACATATGGGCGCTGGGAGGCTACCCTTCATAGCCACAGTCCCCTCGACCAGAAATCGCTGGTTGAGAGGGGCCGGATTATGATGGCGACCAATGGGCTCTCCTATTGAACCCAGCCAGTATTTATGCTCTTAATAAATGTCTTTCCTCCTCCTCGAACACGCCGCTGCTGCACTTAGCGCGCGGCGCGTTTATGACTGTGATTACCATGTATTGTAATCATGCCGTTCGTTTTATTCAGCTCCATCATATTAACGTCCACCGAATATTGTAACCGTACTCCAGGTGTGCACCCGCTCAGGTGTGCACCCGCTGTATGGGTCCGAAACACGCGTTTCCTCGTAACTATACGTACAGCTCTAACACAGACACAGAAGGCGGTTGACGGTGTCTTAGGACGGCCGCGCCCCACCAATGACAGCTAAGGTGGCGCGAGGCACGAGCAGAGGCTGTTCACATGGTCTACTACACCGCCACCACCAACGCCCGACAGGAAAACTGAGTTTCAACAGCTGCGCTTTCAGTTGTTAGAATATGGGGAAGAACGCGGCGCTCGACACAAGTCGACGAGGCGGAGCACTGTAACATATAAATTTCAGAGGGAGTTGAAAGAAATTAGGCCTCAGCCTGAATTCTAGGACCACAGATTTACTGGGCTCTTTGGCCGCAGTACTAATAATAATAATAAATACTAATAATAAGTGGTTTTTGTGGAAAGGAAATGGCGCAGTATCTGTCTCACATATCGGCGGACACCTGAACCGCGCCGTAAGGGAAGGGATAAAGGAGAGAGTTAAAGAAGAAAGGAGGAAAGATGTGACGTAGTGGAGGGCTCCGGAATAATTTCGACCACCTGGGGATCTTTAACGTGCACCGACATCGCACAGCACACGGGCACCCTGGCGTTTTGCAGGCCTAATTCCCTCAGCTAAAACCGGTAAACAAAATATTTTGTTGAGGGCAATTAGTGATTGGTCGATAGCAACACTGGCGGCCTTTCCTGAGGACGATGAGAACTGACCAATGCATAACTGTCATACCAAACCACCCCGGGCTTGGCTTTCGACCGAGATATAGCGCGTAGTTGTTAGGCCTAAGCTCATAAACCGCATTGTCGGACTGAAAATGTTTGCTGTGTCCTTACAATCAATAACCATGGCTGTTTGTTCATCACTGGGGCGACGGCGACTTGCAATGGCTTTTCCGATGTCTTCCAGTTCTGCAGTGGGAGCAACGAAAGAGTGAATCATCAAGAAAGGCACTCTGCAAACCAAACATTCCTACGTTCCATACGAGTCGCTTGTTCGGAATTATGGGAATGTGGAGTCCATATCATGTGGAAAAATATAGTGACATCAATACGTTTTTGTATAAGGTCCATATACTGTCCATAAAAATTTCTATTTAACTTCTATAAAATGAGCATGACCTCATATGGAGTGCACGTACTTTCCACAATGTCCATACCGACTCCATGCACTCCATACTGAGTCCATATAATCCATATGTAATTATATGAAATTATGAGACTCGCCTTATGCAAGCTTTCAGTAGGGATATGCAATAAGGTATATAGGACAGGCGTGTGGTGTACTGTACTTACAATCGACTCGTACAAATTTCTATGGGACTACACTGCCTATACTTTTGTACTTGGGTGCAAATTTATCGCACTTAATGGGCATTTCGGTGCGCTCTGCGGCCTTCAAGTTAGCGGCAGTGCGCGATACTCAACTTGCCACGTTTTCGAAGGCAGTGTCAGTATGGTTCTGCAGAACATGTTGGTGGCAGCTTAATGCTCTTTGAAAGAGCATTAGTTAGAAAATCCTCGACCTTATTACCTCTAGGATGATACCTGATTTTCGAAGAACTGTTACCGACGCAGTTTGCCTGTTTGAATAAATGTTGTGAAATGTATAGCCTATTGTGTCGTAAACGAAAGTACGCTACAGGTGCAGGGAATGAAGAAGTGGTAAACACTTAACACTTACGAAGAATCTTTGCTGCAGCTGCAAGAAAATTATCACCGTTGTGCGTAAGAACTTTGTATTTCTACATTAAAGCTAAATTTTCCGCTAACTCCACTCGGCTTCAGCGTGTGTGCGCCGGAAAGAGCGAATAATTTCCTCCAGACACATCCGTGTCGCACAAAATTTGTTTTATGATGTTAGCTGGAGCGGCTCCGAACAACCGTTGACTGAATTCTCCACAGTCTATGGTGCACACAATTTTGCGCGAGAAGTAATTTGATTGGGAGGGAGGGGGGGGGGGGGCTATGCTGTGGTACCGTTATGTCGTGAGAACAAGCGTTGTCACAATCAGGGCACCCGCCGCAATTGCACAGTGGCTAAGAGGTCCCGAGGCCGTATTCTATAACCTGTCCGTTTTCCGTTGTCCACGTGGCTTCTGTATGGTCACTCAGATATATCCGCGGTACTCCGTCAGTGGTCACTCACCAAACGAAACGTGAGACCAGGTTTAAAGTTTCGAGTTTTCCTTCGTCAGCTTAATGGGAAGAAACGTTTCCGAATACGCGTAGCGAGTTACGCAAAACTTCAGTCTTTCAAGTACTCTATATAGTCTGCGCGCCTAGCACACAAGGAATTCAAAATAGTTGGGCGAAATTCACATCTATACTTACGGCTTTTCGCTGCGCCAGCTAGAACAATGAACAACAACATTTACTTGAGGTAAAAAAATAACATTTTATCATACTGCAACGTGAGTTATAAGTGCTCAGCCTGAATGCCCATTTACTATATTCATTTTATTTCATTACCCTGAAGAGTCGGTGAGGCGCATTACATGGACATTACCGTGATCAACCTTTAACAGGGCGAAAGTGACGCGAACATTTTCGGCGGAAGCGGTCAAGCAGGGGAAGGCAGCGATGTACGGTTTGAGCAAAACCACTTAGCCCTAACTGTACCTTGAACTAAGCACAATGTTTCCTCTCGTCAACGGGTTCAAAACATGAACGCAACATCTGAAAGCAAAAGTGCCTTTCTACCCTATCCGCCGCGACGCGAAGCAGGGACACTGAACATACTGGCGCGAAGCTTTCTAACGCTTCTTTTTTTGTACTTAAAGCTGCTGCATTGTGGCTACCGCTTTGTTTGTGACGCAGGGTGCAACCAGATTTAACCCGGAATTATTGCAGTTGTGCGGAACTCCTTCAGCTTTGTTCATGATTGTAGTACCTGCTTACCGCGCCTTCGATTGAAGGTTCGTCAGCTTTGAATTGAGAGCGGCCAAGATGATTCTGTTCTCCTACGACCGCCGAGCATAGCACGTTTGTCGCTATCGCCGAACGCCGAAGTGCCCAGTTCAATGTTCAGGTTCACTGGGGGCAAGTCAGCCCCATAAAGATTTTCATTGAGAAGCCTTTCGCTATATTCTATTCTGCCGAATTGTAACTCCTGCGTCGCAATGTATTGGTATGTTAATAGGGTATTTTACTTGCGTGTTCTCTACCTCATGTAAATTAAGACGCCTGAAACTTTACTCGCCAATACTTTTGCGTAAGCGTGGCGGTTCGTTGCCCGAACAAAATCGCAAGTACACTCTAAACGGGAATACGCCCACACGAGAGTTAAAAAGGGAGTACACTAGCTCACTCCCGTAAATAGAAGGAGTGCGCTACTCTCTAAACAAAAAGGAGTAAAAAAGAAATAAACAGATATTTAGCACACTCTTTGCTATAAAGGAGTGCACTAGATGATAGCTTACTCCCTATTTACTCCCATATAGGCGTATTTGTGTTCAGAGTGTAGATGATAGTTTACTCCCTTTTGTACTCCCATATAGACATATTAGCGTTCAGAGTGCAGATGACACTTACTCCCTTCTTACTCTCATAATGGCGTATTTTTGGTGGGAGTGTAGATAACGGATTACTCTGTTTTGTGCTCCCATGTAGGCGTATTTGTGTTCAGAGTGTAGATGACAGCTTACGGCCTTTTTACTCCTTTCCGCTATAGTATAGAGCGAAATTTCAATGCGCTCACGGCTTTTTCCCCGTCCGCATGAAGAGCAGGCAAGAAATAGATATTTGAGTGGTTTTTAATTCTAACCGCCTTTATTAACAAATGGCAAATGTAATTGCTTTTATTGAACAATCATCTAAAATACTGACACAAATAAAAAATTCACAAGATCTGACAGATTTGAAGGCACTTATGACTTTTTGCTCCTTCGGCACCAGCTGCAACAAAATGCATGGATTTCTAGCATCATCATCATCATCATTAGCCTGACTACGCCCACTGAAGGGCAAAGGCCTCTCTGATGTCTCTCCAATTAACCCTGTCCTTTGACAGCTGCGCCCACCTTATGCCTGCAAACTTCTTAATCTCACCCGACCAACTAGCCTTCTGCCGACCCCTGCTACGCTTACTTTATCTTGGAATCCACTCCGTTACCCTTAAGGACCAGCGGTTATCTTGCCTTCGCATTACATGCTCTGCCCGAGCCCATTTCTAAACAAGACCTTTTGCTCGCATACTGCATCAGGTTATCTAAACATATTTCACACTTCGTTAACTTTGAAATAATCGTATTTATGATTTTCTCTAATACAGTTCACTCCAAGCCTACAAACCTCATTCCTCAGCCGGTTCAGATATATGGTTTCAAGATTCGGAGCCACTTACGGGTTTTTGGCACGGTCGCTGGAATGAGAAGGTTCAAAGTTGAATACTTATTACGGTAATGACTAAGGCTGCATTATAACAACTGATTTTTAGTTCGCATTTAAGTATTATTTGGCATTGAAACTAAACAACTACGAAAGAAAGGGATGCTTTACTTCAAAGGGAGTGTTTCCAGTCGCCAACCAATAGAAATATCAGTGAACTTTCCCAAGCACAGCTTTCTGTTCCTTCTCTTGCTGGAAACAAAACAATATTGAACATTCATTGGCTCAAATCGAGAATTTATAGAGAAGCGCATTTTCATCGCGATGTCGTTACTGAACACATTTTACGCAAATCGTAAGATTGTACCATAATTATAAATATATCCGCTGTCTCCCTCTGGGAGCGCTTCTTGTTTTCTGCTATTTATTGTCAAAAACGCACCCACAGTTCACTCCAAGCCTACAAGCCTCATTCCTCAACCGGTTCGGATATATGGGTGCAAGATTCGAAGCCACTTACGGGTTTTTGGCACGGTCGCTGGAATGTGAAGGTTTAAATTTGAATGCCTATTCCGGTAATGACTGAGGCTGTATTATAACAACTGATTTTTAGTTCGCATTTAAGTATTATTTTGTGTTGAAACTAAACAACTACGCAGGAAGGGGATGCTTTACATCAAAGGAAGCGTTTCCAGTCGCCAACCAATAGAAATATCAGGGAACTTTCCCGAACACAACTTTCCGTAACTTCTCTTGCTAGAAGAAACAATAATGAATATTCACTGGCTGAAATCGAGAATTTATAGACAAGCGCATTTTCAGCGCGATGTCGTTGCTGAACACATCTTACGCAAATCGTAAGATTGTACCATAATTATAAATATATCCCCAGTCCCCGCTCGGGGAGCGCTTCTTGTTTTCTGCTATTTATAGTCAAAAACGAACCCATGGTTTTTCTGGCAGTCTTAACTATTAGGAGGGAGCGCTAGACCAACTTTAAAACCAAGATTTTGCAGCACATCGGAACATAAGACCATTCCTATGAATATGTTCCTAAGAGAACATTTAAATGAAAACTTATATAGACGTAAGTTTTCATTTTTTTCAAGAATAACTTCCGAATGGAACTCCCTATCCCTACCGAACAACTCCCAGTATTTTCACCCGCCTTGATGGATGTTCTGTTCGCTCGGCAGCTGTTTGCGGCAAAAGCAATATTTTATTTTATTTTATTGTTTTATTGTGGTATGATTTGTACTGTAATTCCGTTTTATTGTATAGATCGTAGTACGATATTTCCCTAAGTTTATTTGTTGTCTGATGCCGTGATCATTCATATTCTTTCATGCATTTCCCTCCCTTGGTTCGACGCAAAACATGTCTGCAGTATTTCGTAAATAAATGTAATAAATATTCCGTAGTTCTCACATAATCGAAAGTGTCGTCAAAGAAAGCTGGTTTTCTCCTAAGAAAATGCTTTATATTCAATCATGTTAATGCTATTCGAAAACGGACAGACGAAAATAATCCACAGCTATGGTTTGGCTTCAAAAATAGATTACTACGTGCAGAGATTGCATTTTTGAACCAGTTCGGAAATATCAGCACTTTCGACTTCTCGCTCCCCCCCCCCCCCCCCCCTCTGGAAGCGCAAGCAAGACAAGGAAATGTTACATGGGTTTACCATAGTTGCCACTAATATATGCTAGAGTGCGAAATTCTTCGTCTAGAATTTTTATTTTTAAATCTAACTACCGATTACAGTAAGCTACTGTCCACGCAAGAAATCATTTTCCTTGAACAGCGCGTTTACATTCACAAAGAAGAGCAGAAATTTTTGGAAAGATATGAAATTGTTTTTGATTACTTATCCAGCTGTTAGCACAACTAATAAAATACGGTGCTATTCCTGCAAGGGCGCACATTTTTTTTTTTTCAAAGATTATCACGGAGGCCTTACACGACTTCTGCATTTTCCGCTCAGTTCATACGTCTACATAGCAACACAGATGATACGTCCCACGTTTGACGGAAGCGAACAGTCACTGAAACCAAGGAGCACAAGGAATGTTTTTTTTAATTGTGGTGTTTATAATTAGATACTATAGGGCAATCACTTAAACATAATTGTTTACAAAGCAGGAAATAAAACAACCACATGCCGGAGGTGGGGTCTGTTCCAGCCAGATCCAAATTTCGCGTCCGGTGCTCTAACAACTGAGCTGCGCAGACGGCTGTCCAATTTTGCGCTTTCCGTGGTATTTATGTGTAGTGTAACTTAACCTTGACACTGCTCACTAGCGCCACCCTCGTCCATAGCGGCGGACGTAGCACTTCCTGTATTTCCTCGAGTGCCACGTAGGAAAATCCGGTAGAGTACCGGACGCGAAATTCGGAGGTCGCGGGTCGTGCTTTAAATTTTACTGTCGAATATTTTAAAGTAAAAACATTTGCGGCTTTCCCGTTGTAAATATCAAATAGCGAGAAATTTGGATGCGCTCAAGGCTTTTCGCGCCATCCGCTGCAAGAAGAGGCAAAAAAATCTTTCAAAGGTGCATAGGGCTATCCGCTTGGGTTATGAAACGTGAACTTTGATTGCTTTTCTTAAACAAGAAATTGAACACCTCACACAAATGATGAATTCACAGAAATATCGAGAATTCCAAGGCACTTACGGCTCCTTGTTCCTACAGCTTCAGCTGCAACAAAAAGAAGTTCATTGGCTCTTAACAAAGACTTTTGCTCACACACAGCATGGGGTTATATAAACCTGTTTCTCATTGTGCGAATATATTTAGCCTTTCAACCTCTCGTCTTCCATAGCCACGTGTGCAGTGCATGAAGCTGGTATAGTCTGGACCGCCGCGGTCTGGACCATGTGTGCGAAGCAGGACAGAGCCCCTGGTTCGAGGGAAAAGTGACAGCCACACGTGCACAAGTGACGTCAGCCTCATCTTGTGTTTGTTTGTCTGCCTGCTGCTTGCGCGCAGTCGAGGGAGGCCAACAGTTTGGGAGATTGCAATATTCCGTTTTTCCAATTGACGATTCCTTTGGGTGTTGTTCTTCGCGACCACAGCTGAGGTCGGAGGTGGTATATTGGTCTCGTACCTGAACCTAGTAGATACCGTCAAGGTCACGAGTTCGAGCCCCACGTTGGGCGCCAGTTTGTGGGTGTATCTACTGCGTTCAGGGGCGATACTTCTGTTCGCTCCAACCACAATGTGGCCGCCAAGAACAAGACGTCAACAAGTAGCCAGCAAGACGTAGCCAGACGTGTCAGTGACACGTCTGTGCACGTTTATTCATCGGAATGTGCCTTTTTAATTCTTTTTTTATTAACTTGTGCGCATGACTGATGTGCGGTTTTTGTGCCTTTCCCACGCGCATGCTCGACATTCTGGTCCTATATATCCCCTGTCCCACAGCATGAATAAACAGTTGGTAGTAGCGCTCGTTAACCTGTTTTTGTGTCCTTTACTCTGTCTCTCGCCCGGAATTTTGCGCTTCCTAGTGCATCACCAACTAGCCCGGCAGCTTGCTCTTCTGTCCCACTAAGCTGCACCCTCCCCCCCCCCCCCCCTCCCCTGCAAGCTCGCAGGTAGAAAGCAGGCAGGCAGCAAACACAAGAGGCTGATGTCACTTGTGCAGCTGTGGCTGTCGCCTGAATTCCGGACCATGCCATCGCTCCGGCGTGTGACTTCGGCCTCATCCAACGGCACGCGTGCAAATGACCAATTTCACAGCTTCTGCTCTGAGGGAGGCCGGGAGAAAGTGTTTCCCACAAGGGTGGCAGTGCAGAGGAGGTTCACAGAGCCTCGGACGGGTGAAGGGAATTGTGAACTCCCTCAACATTTAAGTGAAAATTAACCGTTGTTTAAAAATTTTCTCCAATACAGTTTAGTCCAGACCCGTAAAATTCATTCCTCAGCTAGTTCACAAGCAATCGGTGTAAGGTTGGGAACCACTTACGGGTTTTCGTCACGCCCGCTGAAACGAGGAGGCGAGAAGTTGAATAATTTGCCGGCAGTGACCGAAGGTGCATCTTAACATCTCAGTTTCAATTCCCGTCACAAAAGTTCTGTTTAGAACTTAAGAATTATGCACGAAGTGGATGGTTTTCTTTACCAAGCGAGTCACCGATTACCAATCAAAACAACAATATCAGGGAAATTTACAAAGCACGAATTTCTGTAAGGTCCCAACAATAATAATGACCATTCAATGGCTCCTAACAGAGCTTTGTTCACGTGTAGTTATGTAAGTTCAAAAGCGGATTTAACGAAAATAATTTATAGCAGTAATTCACCTTATAGTACCAGTCACTTCATGCGAACTGTTTTCATTCACCAACCGGTTCAGAAATAAGAAAAAAATTCGAAAGTACTCACGAGTTCTTGCTCCGGCCGCTGGAAGTTGAAGAAGCAAATCTTAAACTGGGTAACGAGAGTTCATGCTTATCTAAGCCAGAGTGTAAAATTCCTCTTCAAGTCAGTTTCATTACCATTCAGTCTAGCTGCTTTGAATACCACAAATTATTCCCTCTGCAGAACGCTTTTCATTCACAAATGAAAGCAAGAATTTTCGGAATATCTGAAATCACACTCGGCTTATTTTTAAGCTACAAGAAACAGGAATAAAGTACCGTAAACACTCGGGTAACTTGACACATTTGTTTTTTTTTCTCTAATTTGACGGGCCCTTACACGCGCTTGGTTCCACCCATTATCTTGTGTTCTCGGCAGAAGTGCCTCGCGAAACGTGGAAGCCATGCACTCCTGTGTTCTATTTCACATTGGTTCGGCCTTTGCTTACAAATTTTTGCCTCATTGGCTAAAAGAAGGTATACAGTCGTGCCCCGTTAATACGACCCCCGTTACTACGGACGACTCGAATTATTAACAATTTTTTTGTGGACCAAACTTTTTCGATGTATTTACACCTCGTTAATATGGAAACTCGCTCTCCGGACAATGGGCAGGGTGAAACTGTACGGAGCCTATTGGGGCCCATGTATTTTTGTCCCGTTAATATGGGCAACGATGAGGACGAAATCCCGAGTGACTCTGCGAGATATTCTGCCTTTGGTATTTTGAGTGCAAAACAGCAGCCAAAGGCAGTGCTAAAGTGCCAGTGCCCCAGTAATTTATTTGCCTATGGTATTATGAGTTAGACTAGCAACATGCCTTATCATTTTCTGCATTGCATGAATGGCTGCTAAAAAAATTCCTTCTGTGTGCTACGTTTAAAACAGCATTCAGCAGCTAACAGCCGAGTGACTACAGCGTTCTTGGGGTGTGAGCTATCGTAGCAGGAGATACTTCATCGCTCCAAGAGGCGCCATCGCGCCTCTCATGGACCACTAGGCACTCAAAATGTGCTAAAATTTGCACCGCAATATTTTAAAGATAGTAGCGACGCGAATAATGTACGTGGAGCTTTTAAGACTGTTCGATTTCCACTTCACTGCCCGCGGCTATGCAGAGAAGCCGTTCGTAATCATAAACTTTTTTTCATATTTATTTTTGGTTTTCTTAATTATTCGTTATTACGGACGACTCGCTTTGTGGACAGTTTCGCTCAGGAACCAAAGGGTCCATATCAATGAGGCACTATACTGTATTACCATTCTAGGCGTTTAATGCAATTTCCAGTTAATAGTGTCTTGTTCATATAGAGACTACTTCTATCCAGCTGATATTTATAAGATTGACTCGTGTTCATCAATATATTACTCGGCAAGCGGTGCGCAGTTTGCTCGAAATGTCATATTTTCATTCATCAGCCAAGCCAAAAATATGAGATTGTTCTAAAGCACTTCAGACCTTTTTATTCTTCCGTTACAAGATCTAGAACAATGGATATTGATAGGGTCTCAGGGAAAAGTTTCTGCTTGCATATACTTCGGTAAATTATTGCTTCCTTATTAGAATCCACACTTATGAGAAAAAGTATGACCGTGGATTTTCTTATACATGTGTCGCATTGGTTGCTTCCTTCATGTCGTTGAAAAGTAATATTGCAAGACTTAGAGGCACTTACGAGTTTTCGCTCCACGATCTATAGCAAGAAATAAAATTATCCAGTAATGGTTAAGAGACCCGTGAGCTCATGTATTTTACTACGCATTAAAATGTATAGCTTTTAAAGCGAAATGTTGTGAAATAAAATGATAGTTTCATTATTTCATTTTCGAGCTTTTAGATTCAGTTCAAGCTACTCGTAACACTATAGGCTGTTCTAAGCATGACCGCTGCAATCACTAGCAGTTCAAAATAGTTGATTGAAAGACGGATTTCTGCCCCATGTGTTTTGACTAGAAACAACAGTCATGAAGTTTCATGGCATCGATATTTCATTTGATTTCTCTTCTCAAAGAGTTGCTTATTAACTTGGAGGTTTGGAGGTTACGTAAATAAGCTGGGTGTCTATCAGGAATTATGACAGCCGAGCCCAGTTGCCTCGGCGTTATTCGAGGTTTGAGTAGGTAATTTCCGCACCTTATTACTAAGATCATAACATTTGAACTGAGAGCAGCCGAGTAAAGCGGTTGTTCTGTCATTAGACGACCGCCGAACTATAGTTTAAAGCTATCCACACCGCCGAGTTGTTCAGTTTTTCGGTGGGCGCCAGTCAGCCCAATAAAGACTTTTATTCGGAAACCTTTCGTTGTCTGCTGTCGTGCCAGAATGTCGTCACCATTATGTGACTGTGTATTGGTTTTCTAACTAAGGTGTTTCACTTGCGTAGTGCGCAGCAAGTGACGCATATCTAATTCTATTCGTATATATTTCATTAGCATGCCTGCTGGCTTACTGCTAAATATTTTTATTTAAGAACACCTGCCCCCTTCTCAGCCTGGATAGCAAATAGGGTGAAATTTGGAATCAATTACGGCTTCTCGCCCCGTCCACTTAAACAAAAAGCAAGGATTGAACATTTTATAGGTTGGCGAAGCTATCCGTTTGTGTTATCAAACGTCAAATTTAATTGATTTTCTTGAATAAGAAATTTAAACATTTAACCCAAACTCAAAATTGACAAGAATACCAAGGATTTGAAGGCACTTACGGGTTTTTGCTCCTACCGCTTGAGCTGCATCAAATAGCAAGCACAAAAATCGCTTATTGGTTCTCAACATCGCCTCTATTTAGCTCACATATTGCACAAGGATATGTAAACCTATTTCGCACTGTGGTATTTCACTTGTCCATTCGGCCGCTCGAGGATGCGAACCTCCTCTCAAATGCCACCAGTGGCCTGTCAGGGACACTTCGCCCCAGCCTCTCTTTGAGTGACAGCGGAGAAAGTGGAAAGAAGGCCGCGTCGTCTCGCTGGCCCAGCTCTTCTTGCCCTATCGTCTTGGATGGCCAGGTGTCTGTTGAGCAGCAGTACACGCGGTTGATGTATTCTGGGCTCTACAATGAGACGGAGGAGCGAGCGCATGGTTCGAGACCCAAGTGGCAGCCACAGCCACCCATGTTTCACAAGCCTCCTCTTGTGTTTGCCTGCCGACCACCGGCCAACAACTTCGCTGTGCAGTATACCGTCTTGCCTGCTGGCTATTTCTCGGTGTGTTGTTCCTCGCGGCCACAGCTGGAGCTAGCAGACTGGTCTGAACTCTGAACGCGACAAAAACCGCCATGGTTCCGAGTTCGAGTCCCACGTTGGGCGCCAGTTTCTGCTTGCATCGCTCAGAGCCCAGACGACTCTGCTAGCTATGACTACAGCTGCGGCTGCGAAGCTAGCTATGACTACAGCTGCGGCTGCGAAGGGCACGAGATGACGTGGGGACCTCTTCTCCGATTTCTCCGCTGCAGCTCCGTGCGAGGCCAGGGGAAAGTATCGGGTGGCAGTGGAGAGGAGGTTCGCAGCCTCAAGTGGATGAAGTGAAAAGTCTATTCCCACAACATGTAAGTGAAAAACCGTCATCGTTACAAATTTGCTCCAACATTGTCAAGTCCAGGCTTGCATGATTCATTCCTCGGCCAGTTCAAAATTATCGCTGCCAGATTTGGAGCCACTTACGGGTTTTCGTCATGCCCGCTGAAACGAGAAGGCACAACGTTAAATACTTTTGAGGGTAATGACCAAACATGCGTTATAACATCTCTATGTGAATGCCCGTCATAAAATTTCTGTTTGGAACTAAACAACTACGCATGAAGCGGATGGTTTTCTCTAGGGAGCGCCTTTCCGACCACCAATCAATACAATAATATCAGGGAAGTTTGCAAAGCAAAACATTACCCACTGTCTCTTAATAGCAGAAACAATTATAACGAATATTTATTGATTCTTAACAAAGATTCTATTCATATGCAGTTAAGTAATTCCAAAAACAGATTTAGGCGAAAATAATTGATAGCAGTAATCCACATTCTAATATTTATTACTACATGCGCACTGGTTTCATTTATCAACAAGCTCAAAAATAGGAGTAAACAATTCGAAGGCACTTACGACTTTTGCCTCCGTCCGCTGGGAGCACAAGCAACGTAAAGAAATCTTAAATTGTATAACAAGAGTTCCCGCTTGTATATAATGGAGTGTAAAATTCCTCGTCTTTAACTGGTATTTATAAATTTCGCTACCGTTCAAGCTAGCTACTGTCCATACAACAAATTATTTGATCTCGAGAGCGGTGCTTAATTCACGAATAAAATCAAGAATTTTCGGGAAAATCTAAAAATAAATTTCGACTTATTTTCTTGCTACAAAGAACAGGAATAAAGTAGGATATACACTTCGGTAAGGGCGCACATTTGTTTCTTTTTTTTTAATTTGACCGCGCCCTTACCCGAAATCTGCATTTTCTGCTTAGTTTTGTAGTTAACAATACATCTCAGATTATACGTCCCGCGTTTGGGCGACAACCGCTACAACAATAATCACAACTGATAAGTGTTCATTGGCATCAACGTCTGTTTCCTGCTTTCATAGGGTTGTTTAAAACTGCTACTTATATGAAAGAACCTTGTGCCCTTGTACTTTTAGTACAGCTTACACTGTGCGCACAAGTCTGACATCAAAAGCAGGTCATAGGTAACCTCAAAAATTTTTGACTGAAAACTTTTTATGCTCCTCAGATTCTCGCTACGAGCTGCATGCATCGAGTTGTTTTCGCTTGGGGGACCGTTTAAATTAAAAAGCAACTCAAAAGATACCGAAAAGATCCGCCGTTTGGCTTCTGCTGCCAAAAGAGTCAAGAATGTTGAATGTTCACTGGCTCGTAAAATTATTTTCCTAGCATAGCACACGAATAATCACACCTTAATAAAATACAGACCGAATATCTTTGAGCACTGGTTATTTCACGAGCTGGGACTTGATTCCGCCATAAGTTTTTAAATGCCAGTGCAAGATCTGGAGAAACTTACGGCTTCTTGAACCTCCCGCTGGAACAAGAAGCAAGAAATGCGAATACCTTCGATGGTGAGCGAGACTTTCCGCTCGCATACACAGTGGTGCCCTATAATAAAATTGATAATTTGAAAGTTAAGCTTTGCTGAAACAAACTATCTTGGATGCCGTCAAGAGTTTATTTATGGGGCCTGGTTTTGTTTCCCAGCCATCAAAAATATCAGCGAAGATTTAAAATAAATGACTTTTTGCTCCTACCCTACTGAAATTTTCCAGATGAAGAGAACCACAATCCCATCTCTCTTCCATGTGTTATATGGAGTCCATATATAGCTTATAGGGTGGTATGGATTAAATAAATAACGCACATTGGATCTTACGTACTCGATATTATATCATGCACACTGCATGGTAATCTTATGGAACTTATATGGAAGGTTTATGGACATCATATGGTAAATATATGGAGAACATATGAATCTCATTATATCTTTTCATATCATATGGGCTGAATATTCCCATAATTCTATAAGAGTGGCTCATATTGAACATTTAGCAGTGTGCGGCTGCCACCTTAACGTGAACCGTGATAATTATTCAATAAATGCTAAGTATTTTTTCTCGAATACCGAAGACAAATTACGGCTGAACGAAATTCAGTTGCTATGAAAAGTAACCGTAGGTTATTTCTTTTTAATGTGTGTCCCGGCTTATTGGAGCCGATCAACAAAAAATGAAATATAAATGGTCGATGAGCGCCACTGGTAGGACATTGTTTCCAGTCGCTTTGTGCATGTAAGAAAATTTTGTTTCCTGCCTAAATGATTAGTTCCCAATGATTTTGCTTCTAAACAAAAAAAATTGCTCTAGACTATAGACATGATTTGCATATTTGGAGAGTACCTTCGGAAACTTCCGACTCCATATTTTGCGACACGGTAAGCCTCACGTGTGTAATTTTGTCTGATGGAAAGAAATCTCCAGAAAAATATTCTCATGCCTAATGCATTCGCCTGATGTGTGTAGGAGACTTCCAACAATATGCAACCGTATTCGCTAGCCTACATCTTATATTTCACATTTCGGGTGTCATCCCTTGTAAAAATAGTCTATAGACTTTCTATAGTCTCCTTACAAACTCTATAGCTTTCCAATAGGTATTTATTTCTCTTTATTGATTTTCCACGGGCTGTGTATTTGTAGGTGTATAGGCATCTATAGATTGTCGCTGGACAGTCTACAGGATTTGTTTGGTCCACGAACTAGTCTATAGGATTAATCTAGAGACTGTCTATAAACGAGTGTACTGAACGTATATGGACGTACATCTATAAGTTGTCTATGGACTATCTACAGTATTTGTATTGTCCCTAAACTAGTCCATGTGATTTGTCTATAGAAATTCTGTGGACTGTCTATACACCATCTAATGAAATTTCGGTAAGAAATTGCTCGTCTATTTCAGTATTATCAGAGTATTGTTTGGAGGTACTTACGGCTTTTTGCCCCGCCAGCTAGAAGAATAACAAAGTTACATGAACTCTTCCGGAAGTTAGCAATATATTTCGTTATGCATGCTGCAGTGGATTGAAATTTCCCGCTCTGATTCATATCTACAAAATTCTCTCGTGTCCAAGCTGTAAACATTTTGTTTGAAGTAGAAAGTGTAACTTTATGGACACGTTCCTATTCACGTAAACGACAACGCGGGTGTATATTTGTAAGCACGGTATTTTTACCCTCCACTGCCTCGTTGCACCAAGAACCAGTAACGCTAATTTGGCTCACACAAAGATTTTTTGCTAACCACGCGTCATTTGAAATATGTGTACCGCTATTGAATTTTTTCTGGTGTATAAAAATTACCTATACATTTTAAAGCGCTACAGTGCAGTTTTCTTCAGGAGCAACAGTCCTATTCTCCAAGCAGCTCAAAAGTATTGAATAGGATAAGTTCCTGGGCTATCTGGTAATTATACATCATGTGATAAGCAGCGCTTTCAGATATACATCTGGTCTAGTCGCAACGACGATCAATCGGATCTAGTCCCTCTGATTCACATCGACAAGGCTGCGTCAGTTCGTCACACTGGGTACGCCCAATTTCTCTGCGCAGTCAGCTCCCATTAAGCTCGTCGGACGCGTAAATCACGTCACCATGCTCCGTCATTACTCAGCGTTTGTGGTGGTGCACCACTTCGACATGAGTGCGGGGCGCTTGTACACAAAAGAAGTATAATTATGGCGGCATTGCTACAACGACCAGCGTGACGTCTTCTTCCATGGCTTACGACAGTCGTAGCAGCGACTAATGGAAAACGTCTAAGCGGTTGGAAAACATAATGGCTGGTTAAAAAATGCAGCCCGTGACGTCTTTTGAATTAATGCAGCCATGCGTATGAGCTTGCATAGTGTTCGCGATGACAGTCGATATTATTGTCGAAAATTCACTGCTAACCTTAAACTGAATGCGGCAAAGAGTGATTTGAATTTTTTTCTTCGACAACTGCCAAGCCCGCTTGGGCTACTGTAGCCGCCCAGTTGCTTTTTTGTTTACGACTACGTGATCGCCCAATAATCAGTTTTCAAGTGACACGAACCAACATTTATTTCTCGACAGCCTCCGGCACTATCGTCATACCTGCCCCCGAAGTTTAAGGGGTAGTGTCAGCGGTACTTACGGCTTCTTACTCCATTGGCTGAAAGATGAAATATTGACATTTTGATATTTAATTATGGCGCAGAAACCGTCTTCGTAACTGAAAAAGACTTTTTTTTATTGGTTCCGGGCTTCTTTAATACACCGGGTATATTACTCGCCCAGCAGTGTGCAGTTTGCTCAAAGCGTCACGTTTTGATTCATCAACCGACCCAAAAACATGAATTTCGGTCCTGAACCACTTGGGACCTTTTTCATTCTTTCCTGCGGAAGCTAAAATAATGACTTAGTTTTCGGCCAAAGGAAATGCATTTTTACACGTCCTTTGTGTATATTACGGCAGTGTATTTCGAATAAATACGCATATAAAAAATTGAATACAGCTTTTAGTCTACATCATCTCACGCTCAAACTGGTAGTTTCCGTGATGCTGTCTAAAAATAACTGAAATGCTTGCAACATGCCTATTGCGCAAAATAGGGGGAAGTCTCAAGGTGCTTGCTAACCCTTGTTCGCTTTGTGTGTGTCAAGAAACCATGTGCCTTCCCTCTAACATGAAAGACTTGGAGGCACTTACGGCTTTTGGCTCCATCTGCTGCCAAAGGAAAGAAAACTATTAGTCAGCAAGACTTCGTGCTCTCGTATTGTACTGCGCATTACGACTGCTTGCTGTTAAATACGATAGGTTAGGGAATAAAGTTTTCCTTTTAAGTATATATCATTCGCATTACTCGTGCATTGCAAAATGCTCTGAGCGGAATAAGTTGTTCTAAGTGTGCCATCTCCATTTATTCAAAATTCAAAAAGCTATTCCAAAATATCAGCTGGCTTCAAGACACGACTTCCAGCCCTAGGTGCGTCGATTATAATCATGAAATGTCATGCCATTACCAAGTCTGGCCTAATTATCGTATAAAAGCATTCATTATAGCCACATGGGTTGTGTATTAAAATTCGACAGCGTACAGTAGAGTTCACTGCCAGTGCGGTCCTCCCCTATCTAGCGATTCCAATGTTTCTTTATTTTTTCTGTGCTCTGTGCCGTTCTTTTGCGCTTCTCTCTAATGTTTCAGATTCCAATAACTGTTTTGTAAGATTTGAAACTGGGCAAAATATCCGAGGCATTGTTGGACTTTTAGTGCCTTCGACTGGGTCAAATACGAATAATTATGTTGATTAATAATTACTGACGGTTAAGCACTTGTCTCAGTTGCATATTCCGTGGCGCATTACATTTGCTTATGCCGTTCTGGTCTCTTTAGAATTCCCTTGAGCTCCATCCAAACATTTTACTCGAACCCTTTACGGCTCTGCCACTTCTGCTAAAATGTGAGCAGATATTTGGCAATTATTCTGGGCAGCTAACATATATGCTTTCAGTATCTATGCAAGTATACTATGCCAATATTTCAAGGCATTATAGAATGCCTTGAACAATTGCTCAAACAGTAGTCTTTGTTAAAATATACAGCCCAAGGGGATTCCAAGCCGTGCTGCGGGGCTCTTTAGCACATTGGACAGTCCTAAGCCTGGGAGGGTTGGTGACTTGAGTTCCTCCCACGTTCGTGAGATTAGGGTCCCTGAGTATGCAAGAGGAGCCGCGCGGCAGGGCTCGGAAGCAGACCCATTGGGCTGCATACTTTCGACAAAGACTGTAGCTTTTCGAGTTAAAATTGGTTATTATTTGGTCGGTTTTGCTGACTGACTGCTCGTCTTGTAAGATTACTTCTTATAATAACCGCTTGACTGCGGTGGGGATCTCAGGTTTCGGAATTGCATAGCGATATCCATAAAACGAAATCCATAATCGCTTCGTACAAGCCTTTTACTGCGAGCCATTTAGGGAGTACACGGCAGCCGTGCAATTCGGTGTGCATAACGCTTGAACTATCTCCCGTAGACGGTAGAGTGAAAGCCGGCCGGGAGCGATGGCCGCCGGTTGCTATGGCACCGAATTAGCAGAACATGCCGTCTAGGAGGAGAGGGAAAGCCGGTTTAGCCGCAGCTGGCGTAGCGAGGAGGGCAGGGAAGAATGGAAAGACGCGAGACCGCGCCGTAAGGGTAGGCAGAAAGGTGGGAGTGAAAGAAGAGAGAAAGAGGCTCCGCGCCTTGCCGAGGCTCCGGCGGCTCGCTCGTCGTAGAGGCAGGCACAGCAGAAATCTGACCTATAGTTAGTTGGTTGCGAATAATTCTAAACGTGCTACTAGCGCTTAAGACGTGGGCATAGAAAATAAAACAGACAGTACGAGCGCTAACTCTATCGAATACTCCGCAGGACTGTGTCTTCGTCTATAGACTTGCGCTTTTTCAGGCAATGGTAGGCAGATATGTGTGACAAGTTAATATTTCTCACAGATTAAACAATGGCCCTGCCTTGACTATAGGCGAGTTTCGAGCTCAATTACGAATCGCAAAACCTTCTCATAACAGCAATACTTCTGATGCGTATGATATATGTGTCTCTTAATAGAGTCTGTCCAAAACTGGAAACATTTTCGAAACTAACAGGGCCACCACCAGATGTCGAGGAGTGAAGTGAAAATAGAGACTGCTGGCACTCTTACCATGAGGCCTGCCGCGCGGCTTCTTCTTCTTCAGTTTCGATGACCTCTTCTCGTCGCCTTGAAGGCCTTGGGAGGCCTGGAGCGAGGAGGATTCCATGGCGGTGTAGCGATGTGGCCTGGACAGGATCGAGCGATGGCTTCTTCTTCAGTTCAGACTCGAGGAGCGCGGGCAGCGTTGATGATGACGTCTATGACTGCGGCGACGACGAAGATGAAAATGCACTACTCGATGTGGCAATGCACTACGCAGCACGGGCATCAAGCAAGAGAAGAATTGAATCGCCTGACTCTGCCTGCTTATGCGCAAGGAGTTTCGAGAAGAAAAAATAAAACAGCGGACAGACAGGCAAGCGACCACTTAGACATAAAAAAATAAATACAAAGTGTGTAGAAAATGAACCCTGTGCTTTCATATGCCTTTTGATTTTTGAAGATAAGCTTTTAGGCCAATCGGCCTGACGGATCTGTGCACTGTTTAGAAAAACAACGGGCGCAAACCCTAATTTTAAAAATCACATGACGACCATCTGTTGCTAAAAACTGCCGTACGCCAAAACGCGTTTTTTCCAGCCAGGCGGCGCCCGTGTGCTGTGCGATGTCAGTGCACGTTAAAGATCCCCAGGTGGTCCAAATTATTCCGGAGCCCTCCACTACGGTACCCCTTTCTTCCTTTCGTCTTTCACTCCCTCCCTTATCCATTCCCTTACGGCGCGGTTCAGGTGTCCAACGATATATGAGACAGATACTGCGCCATTTCCTTTCCCCCAAAACCAATTATTATTATTATTATTATTATTATTAGCCAGGCGGATAGCGGCACGAGCACGAGACACGTGCCAGCCGCAGCGAGTCCCGCGCGTGCGCGCAGCCAAGCTAACCGGCCTAGCCACTGCATGTGGCCGCTGCCAACCACAAAAACAACGGCAATCTTGCAATTATAAACTGATTCGCCACATTCAGGCGACATGTGTCGGTGGACATTAGGCGTGTACGATAGGCGTGTACGCAATAAACCTCGTGAGGGCACCAGATGGCGCAACATGCCAACGCAGAGGGCGCACACCTGCATCGTCGGGACCAATCAGGAGGTGCGCACTGGCGACGCTAAAGTTTATTTCACAGGCGCTCGAGATGGAACCAACATTCTGGCTCGCCTCTGAAAATTTCACATGCTTTGTTCTCGTATGACCCACACAATGGCGTCGACATCGGCGGAACTTGCTACAATCATTGCTGCCAGTCGGTGAAACGGCAATTTCCTTTGGAAGCGACAAGCGAGTCCTTTATTATGAATGAGGACGGACAGTACGATCGCCCAGGAAAGCGTCAGACGAGGTCTTTGACAGCAGAAGAGAAAAAGCCAGAACTCCACCGGAAGCGGAAACACGGGTCAGCATGAAAGCATTCCTGCAGTGGGATAGTCTGTACGTAGCACGGACGATACCGCTACTTTGATGCTCTGGCTACAGCGCCTGGCGTGTGTACACATTTCATGTGAGGTCATTTCTCATTCTGATAACTTCCTGCGCTCCTCTGGGCTAGAACACAGTCCGAAAGCTCGTTTGAATAAAGCCAAGACGAGAGGTCGCTTCTGTCTGTACACCGACGTCGTCAAACCTTTAGTTGTTCGCGCTAAGGCTAACGGAAAGTGTTCAGTTTAAGTTAAGGACAACGCAGCGAGCTATGGAAAGAAAAATGGCAAGTGTAACGATAAGAGACCGGAAGCGGGCAGAGTGGGTGAGGGAACAGACGCGGGTGAATGACATCCTAGTCGAAATTAAGAGGAAGAAATGGGCAGGGCATCTAATGTGAAAGCAAGATAACCGCTGGTCTTTAAGAGTAACGGAGTGGATTCCAAGAGAAGGCAAGCGTAGCAGAGGGTGGCAGAAAGTTAGGTGGGAGGATGAGATTAAGAAGTTTGCGGGGATACGGTGGCCGCAGCTGGCAAAGGATTGGGTTAATTGGAGAGGCATGGGAGAGGTATTTGCCCTGCAGTGGATGTAGTCAGGCTGCTGCTGATGATGATGATGTCGGGAAGGTGATTTATGGGTGGTTCTTCAACAGGGTAGCTTGTTTTCCCACTGCATCTTTGAATTTGATTTCGCCGTCGCATTTAGACCAAAAACTGTACTTCTCCCGTACAAAGGTGAAGGTTATGTGGCTAGGAAATTGACCTTCAAACCAGGAGCGGCGGAAGCTTGTTTCTGACGTCATGCCACGTGACTTGCCACGGCTCGCCACAGCTGCGCGCGTCGAGCCAAAAGCTCTCGCTCGTTTCGCAGCTATCGAATCACGTGACTCGCTGCGCCTCACCACAGCTGCACATGCGGAGCCTGTGGCACTGCCGGAAATCGCGTGACGCAACGTTCGCTATATGAAAGCGCGTGGCCTGTGCTTACCTTCACACAAAGTCATGGATGAGTAACGTGCAGGAAACAGTGTTTCGACGATGTACGCCGCCGTTCATGACAAAGCATTGATACGCAATAAAAGTTAATCAAAGAAAAACCATGTCTAACAATGCTTAACAGAGCTTTCGCTCATCTTACTAGGTTGAGCAGGGTTGAACCGCAGGTATTTTTTTCTTTCCGCTACTGTGTGTGCTTCAAGTGGGTGGAGGCATTTGTAGATTGATGAGTTTTGGAGCCGGCACGCTTGCCGACATGCAACTTACACCTCTTCTGTTCCTGCAGGTTGCTGTCATATTTGTAGCTGCACTCAAGTTCGATGTCGACCGAGGGACACCGACTGTAGTACGAACTTCTGGATGACCTTCATCGACAGCACCGTCATGGATGGCACCGGCAGCCAGCGGAACTTTGAAGCCTCCGTCCATTATCAGCGTCATACCGTTACCGAACGTGAAAAGCGACAAGAACCGTCATCCAATCAACGAGATCCATCGAGGGCCGCATGACCCTGACCGACCCTATTTAATCGAACAACACATGGGCTACGTAAGATTTCGAGCCGGCATGCTTGCCGACATGCAACTCACGCCTCTTCTGTTGCTACAGTTTAGTAAGAATTATCCAATTCTGGTTTGTAGATTACTGTGTGCCCTGCCGGCTCCACGTCCCACAAGTGTTGCGCCTGTCTGCCGAAGGCAGATGTCGACTGAGCTATGTAACAAACGTTTCCGTTGTTCTGCGCAAAGGGTTTTGTACCTTGCTCTCTTATTACTGCTTTCGAGTAATGTTGAATTGAACTCTGGTCCATTGAATACCGGTGAGCTTGAATTACTTCAAAGCTTACAACAAGGCCAAAATGCAACTTTGAGCAAATTAGAAGCCATCAACACCAGACCAGTAAGGCCTGAAGCAATGATGGCAGAAATCAATTCCAAACTACGCTTGACAGAATGACAGATTGCAGTGCTCAATGATACAGTAAATGTGCAAGGCAGCACCACTAGGAACATAACCAGGACGGTTAAGGAACTGCCAGACAGGAGTGTTGGCCCAGAAAACAGAAGCCGCAAAAATAACCTAGTTTTTTATGGCATCAGGGATAGCGAATCGGAAACGTGGGAGCAGACTGAACAATTGCTCAAAAAATGTGTATAGATAACTTCGGCATTGATTTGCAGTCAGTGGAAAGAGCGCACCGTATAGGTCGCTATGACGAAATGAAGAAACGTCCGATCATAGTCAATTTTGCTTCTTACAAGAAAAATCGAACGTTCTCTCTAATGCCAAGAAGTTAAAAGGAACTTCATACAGCATCGACCAAGATTACTCACGTGAAACAAAAAACATTCGTAAACGTCATTGGGAGTATGCGAAGGTTATAAAAGTGGAAGGAAAAACTCGAGTCAAAATAAGCATTGATAAAGTGGTTGTTAACGGCAAGACTTTTAGGTGGGACAAAGAAAAAGAATAAGTAGTCGAAACTGTGAAAAATAAATGACCCAAACATGGGAAAAAAGGGCGCGGAAATTTTGATCTGGCTACAGTAGCAGTGAATTGAAGAAGCGTCCTTAATAAAGTTGACGACCTTGCTGCTCTTATCAACTCTGTGAAGGCCGATATAGTCTTTGGGACTGAATCGTGGCTAGACCCTTCCATTAGCGATAGCGAAGTGTTTCCCGATGACTTCATTGCGTACTGGAAAGACAGATCCCGTGTGGGTGGCGGCGTCTTTCTTCTAGTTCGCCGCTCTTTAAACTCCTGTGAACTAGACATAGGTCATGACGCTGTGGAATCAGTATGGTGCAAATTTACCTTGCCAGACAGTTCTTCATTTTCAGCGGGTGCCTTTTATCGGCCACCAAACTCGACCATAATAATAATAATAATAATAATAATAATAATAATAATAATAATAATAATAATAATAATAATAATAATAATAATAATAATAATAATAATAATAATAATTGGTTTTTGAAGGAAAGGAGATGGCGCAGTATCTGTCTCATATATCGTTGGACACCTGAACCGCGCCGTAAGGGAAGGGATAAAGCAGGGAGTGAAAGAAGAAAGGAAGAAGAGGTGCCGTAGTGGAGGGCTCCGGAATAATTTCGACCACCTGGGGATCTTTAACGTGCACTGACATCGCACAGTACACGGGCGCCTTAGCGTTTTTCCTCCATAAGAACGCAGCCACCGCGGTCGGGTTCGAACCCGGGAACTCCGGATCAGTAGTCGAGCGCCCTAACCACTGAGACACCGCGGCGGGGCCCAAACTCGACCATTCACACGCTTCAGATTTTACATGGTATCGTTTCCGAGGCCTCGTTTCATACTTTTTTACTGGCAGGTGACTTTAACTTGCCTGACCTAAAGTGGGGCGACGGCACTTGTGAGCACACGGCTGGTAAAAGCTTAAACTTGGAGATGAAAAGTATTACTGATTCTCTTGGACTAATGCAGTATGTCATTGAACCAACTCGTGAAACTAACATATTAGATTTGTTTTTTTTTTGTAACTCGCCAAATTTTGTGAATTTTGTACGTGTCATTCCGGGAATAAGCGACCATCATGCTGTCGTCGCAAGTATTAAAGCAAGAAGTAGCAGGCAAAGGAAAGAAAAGATACCAGAAAAGTGTACTTATATGAGCGACGGGATTATGCCAGCATATCAACGAAACTTTTTGATCATCTGCGAGTTTTTGAATGCCTTTCTGATGATTGCGACGTTCAGGATTTGCGCAATAACTTTAAAGAAAAACTCGAGGAGCTTACGAATGCCTACATTCTTAGCATCGAGCACAGTAAACTTAAAAAGCGTAACAAACCGTGGATGACAGCGCGTATCTTAAGAATAGTTAGGAAAAGAAGGCGTATATTTTTAAAATACCAGGGAACTAAGAGTAATTGTCACTTTGATAATCTGCGTGCTACAACCCGCGAACACAAGCAATATAAAGGAAGCTAAGGGGCGCTATTTTGAAAAACTCAGCAATAAAATAAAAACGAATGCTAAGGTGTTCTGGCAACATATGAAAGGCTGCGGAGCAGAGCCAGCTGGCATCACCGAAATTGTCCTTAATAATGAGTCATCATTAGCCGACGCTCAGAAGGCTACTTGTATAAATAAGTGCTTTCGTTCAGTATATTTACGAAAACAAAGTTATAGTCCATTAACATACGCAAGTTCAGTACCGACTATGAGTTCAGTAGAGCTAAATGTGAATGGAATCAGAGCATTACTAAACAAAATTAGTGATGGTAAGGCAGTTGGACCTGACAGAATTTCCCCTAGAATTCTAAAGAGATGTCACTGAGCCGATTTCCCTTTATCTCTATGTAATCTACACCAGGTCCCTCTCTTCCGGCACGCTTCCAGACGACTGGAAATGTGCACATGTTCCCGTTCATAAAGGTGGATCAAAAAAGGATGTAGTTAACTATAGACCAATTTCGCTTACGTGCATACCATGTAGAATTTTGGAACAGATTCTAGAAAAAGAGATAGTGACACACACTTAGCAACAAACAACTTGCCGGCTTCACAACAACATGGTTTCCGTAAGGGTTTATCTTTCGCAACACAAGTGATTGAATTTTATCGTGACCTCGCCTCTGATATGGACAACGGCGGACAAATGATATTGTCTTTTCCTGGACTTTCACAAAGCGTTTGATACTGTTTCCCACTCTTTGCTTTAAGTAAACTTGTCGCACTAAATATTGACCGTACAGTTCTTGCCTTGATCGAAAACTATCGTCTCGCCGACAGTGCATGTTATTGAATAGAAAGCAGTGCAGTTTTGTAGACGTTACATCGGGTACTGCGACACTGCTACTGCTTTCGAAATAAAAATTTTCCTCTCATGCCATCCCGAGTGGGATTCGAACCAACGTTCGCGCGATGAGAAGCGACTTGTCTTCTATCGTCCATCCTTTGGTTCTGGGCCTCCACAGGTTCGGCCGAAATGGAGCTGGAGTTGTGAATGTGGAATTGTTCTGGGGGGGTCAGGACTTAAGAAGGCTCGCCTGTGTCGCCAAAGGCGCAGCTTTATGCAGCCCCACGCCATAAAGCCAAGGCGTGGTTGGTTAATTTTTAAGTACTAGCACTGAAAATTACTGGTTAACAATTCGTCTTTTCCTTCCTCTGATGGCGTTAAACCGTTTCGACCAATCGCGAGTGTTTAACGCCGCCACGTTTTTGGCTACACCGGGTTTTCGGCGTTCCTAAACCACGTAATGCTTTTGCATTAATAATTCTCAGCGCACAGCGTAGCACGGTTCCTTCGTTGCAGATACCCGTTCCTTGTCCGCCTTATCAAACCCTGTTTTGGTGAAACGTCGAGAGGACGAAGCTCAGTCTGACCTTGTGTTATCGAATTTTCGCAATCCCACCCACGAAGTGTCTGCGATAGCCAAAGCAACCTGATAAGCCATATACAAAATAGATTGCACGATCTACGGCCAGATAGCCTGTTAGATTTGCGCATCGATATTGACGTATTCAGTAGCCCAAGCAGTTCGCGAAGTTGTGCGCGAAAAGTTTTAGCTGCGAACTCATAACTGAAATTCTTTCATCGACAAAGAGCCGAGGCGAGCATGTAGCGAGCAATCTAGCTTTGGGCAGCGGCGTAGTGCGGCTGGAAAGCCTGATCGTACGATTGTTGAACTTTTGCCGTGCAGAAGCTCGCAAGTTGTTTCCGAAAGGACCGCCCATTCGCAGGCCCACAGGGCAAAGTTGTGTACCATGGAAAACATACAGGCGTCCATCTTCCAGTGTGTTCAGGTAGAAGGGCATCAGCGACAGCCTCCGAAGTTGCCGCAGTTATCCAAGAAGCAGAAATTCAAACATTGCGTAGGAGCGCAGTCCAGCCATGCGCATCCGCGCCATATTGCATCCTCACCGCCGTCGTCTCAGGACCAGCATTTAAGAAATGCAACACCGCTCTACTCGTCATTTGGTCAAGTGCCCCAGCCTCTTTTAGAAGCAGGGCGCACACAAGCTTCAGGTCAAGTCATTGATACCTCGAAGATCCTCGCTCCTCTCGTGACCGGAACTGCAGGAATAGGAAGGCAGTTTCCGCCTTCGGTGCCACATCCGACATCATGGCCGTGGCAACCATCCATGGCCGGTGGCAGCGCTGAACCAGGACCACAGGCAAGTTCTGAACTTTGCAGTTTATCAAGCGCTCAAGGCTGCGAGCAAAAGCAATCAGCAGAGGTCAACATGCCCGCGTATGACACAAGAGATAACTCCGTCAGAAGTGTGCCGCTACCGGAACAAACCATCCCACGTCAAATTACGAAGCGTGCGCATTCAGCCCATGACTTACTGCTATATGATTTCAATGCGATTCCGGTTCCTTCAGTGGCGGACGTTGAAGGATACTCAGAGGCCGTCAACGGAGGTGAACATTACTCCAAAAAGCAAGTACCTCCTTCATCCCAAGATCCGTTGCGGAAAGCGCGTTTGTTCACTAAAAACAACTTCGCGGTGCACAACACCGCTCCTACAAGGTCAACTGCTTCCACAACGCCCAGACAACATCCTTCGGAGTCCGAAGTGTTTACCATTGACTTGACGCACGAGCCGCCGCTGCAGGGAGCACCGTGGTTCAACTTGCCTTCGGAACGAAACATTCACAGTTCACAGCACGCCATTTGGGGGCAGTCTCAAAGCCGTGGTGCACAACCTACTGCGAACCGGAACTTAAGGAAAGCCCAAGACTTTCTCCAGCAAACGCGTGGGCTTCAACCCCAAGCGGAGGGCTCGACACACCAACCGCAGGGCTTTTCGCACCAACCGCAGGCCCTTCTACAGGAACGGCAGGGCTTTCCGCACCAACGCCAGAGATTTCCGTACCAAGCGCAAAGCATTCTACGACAGCGATTGCTAGGCCTACCACATCAACCGTATGGCGTTCCACACCAACCGCAAGGCGTTCCACACCAACCGCAAGGCGTTCCACACCAACCGCAGGGCGTTCCACACCAACCGCAGGGCGTTCCACACCAACCACAGGGCGTTCCACACCAACCGCAGGGCGTTCCACACCAACCGCAGGGCGTTCCACACCAACCGCAGGGCGTTCCACACCAACCGCAGGGCGTCCCACAACGACAGCAGGGCGTCCCACAACGACAGCAGGGCGTCCCACAACGACAGCAGGGTGTTCCACACCAACCGCTGAGCTTTCCACAACAGCGATTGCAAGGCCTCCGACCGCAGCAAACGCAGGGCTTTCAACAACAGCAAAGACAAGGCTTTCCTCAGCGATTGCAAAGCATTGCACAGCAAGTACAGAAATATCCACAACACGGGCAGGACATTCAGCGACATGCGATAGCTTTTCAAAACCAAGCTCAACAAGCTCAGCGAGTCTGCCAAGTTGAAAATGTGCACTGGCGGCGTGATCACAAGCAAGCACAAGGCCTTCCGGAGCAATCCCATGTCTCAGAGATAAAGCGATCCATGAGATCTGAATCATCCCTTACAGCCATATCAGCAGTGCTATCGAATATAAAGAACGCTGACGTATTGCCGCAACTAACCAACGGAGACTTGGTAGAATTGAACACGGTAGGCACGCAGCAACAGTTTCCGATGGAAGAACTAGGATCTGCGCAAAAGGCATTTATTTCTGCATCTGAGGTTCTAGCTTTTCATTCAAGACAGCCGCCGCAGCAACGTGTAGTGTTGCCTTCAAGAGCTGCAGATTGCCTTAGTTCTGGGAATCGAATGCGCGATTCAACGGTAGAGCTCCAGGAAGCCCGACTCGGGTTGGAATACGAGCTAGGCGCAAAGAAGATGAAAACGGGTTCGTCGCCTGGACCGAAGAAATGTTCAGAAATAACTTCAGGACGAAGTGTGGACGATTCGCCAACAACCTTGTCACTTCTTGATGACATCCTCAGTCCTGAGTCTGATCCATTCTCGGAGATCAAAACGTCACCACCGGAAGTAATGCCACGAATAATATATTCACCAACGATGCTAGACTCGGTTCTGAAACGAGATGCGCCAATTCCCGAAGAAGTGCAAAGAAAATACGATCCGCCAGATCAGGACGACTCAGCACCAGACCTAGAAGCTTCACCTTCAAGGGAGTTTCCTGGATTTCAGTTTACCGCTACGATAGAGCCTGAGTCAGTGCAAGCAAAATTCACAGGATCGGATGAGGCGTCGTCAGCACAGCAGCCAGGCTTGGCAGCCATGGCGACATATCCACTGGAGCAAGGATCTTCATTTCACCTTCAGCAGCAGGAAATGCCCCCGCAAAAGGAGTCTCCCTGTTTAATGCTTGAATCGCCAAGTGGTTTCTACAATCTTGAGGCCGCTTATGCTCCGTTACCAGTGCTGACACTGTGGGACCTTCGGGAGTTGAGAACTTCTGACAGCCCAGTGTCATCAGAGCTTTCGAACTCACCTGTGGCTTTGCCTGCATTCGAACGTGCAACACCTTCACCAACTCTGTAGACCCCAGTACAACCCTGACTGCTACCCAGTACAATGGTGGCCGTTTCTATAGCTTCTTGTCTGCATAGCTCAACCGATCATTGTGTCGTAACAACATTGTTTCATCTGAACGTATATGTCATTTAGTACGAAAATACTACGCTGAGTTTCCAGTGCAGCTAATGACGTTTCTCTAACGACGATTTTACTGCATTGATGACGTAACCAGTCCCAGTAAGCACGTTTCGAAAAGGAAAGCTGCCATAGGTCACGCAGTCGATACATGTCCAATGGATTTGTTCTCCGCACGTGTTGCAACTACATCGCCCCTGTGTGCTGCTTTTCTCGCATTTGCCTTTCGCTGCTTTCCGAATTTGCGCGAAATGTTTGCGCGCTTTCCTCCACAAAGTGAAAATTTCATCGTGTAAGCCTCACTTTGTAACAAAACTCGGTCAAGAAAATTGTGCTTTCGTACTGCTGGCGATGGCTCTGACGAAAGCAAGAGGCCGCAGTTTACAGCCGAGTGGCTTCATCATAATTTTTAAACAACGTTTTAGATGTGACTATTGGGCGTAGTTTTCTTGCTCGCATTTATTGCGCATGACAGCTCAACCAAATAAAAAAATGTCGATTTTGGCATCTCATAAGTTTTGCAAATGTCCTTTCTCGTTTTTTCTTTTCACAACTATGACGTCGAAGCGGGGCATGGTTTACGCAAAAAGCGTACAGGCGCTAAAAGACGAAGACAAGCACACTGAAGACAGGACAGGCGCCAACTTCCTACTAAGTTTATTCATGGAAAAAAACCGCTTAATAACCACACCAGCAGGCAAAGATAGAAGCAAAATAAAAAACACGCAGTGACAGAGCATAGGAACACGTGCCAAAAGGATCAAGCAATGATTAGAACTCTGATAATGACACACTGAGAAACCTAATCTCTTCTTCTGAGAGCGAGACAGATGGCGTGCTTATGCAGATGTGACCCCTCTGCTTGATGTAATAAACTTCTATGATTTCACGCTCTAATTTGTCTTTAGACCTTGCGATGAATTTGGTGTCTCCAAACCTGGACGACGCAGCTTTTGCAGTGAGTGGCCATGTGGCTCCCATAACCATTTTTTATCGCAATCTTGTGCTGCCTCACTCTTTCATTGTAGCATTGACCTGTCTGGCCAATATATTCCAGACCGCAGCTAAGAGGCACAGCATACACAACGTCAGTAGTGCAAACAGTGTCGCGGATTTGGTGATTAGTTTTGCATTGCCTAACCATTCTTGCTTTGTTCAAAGTGCACACGCGTGACAGCTTGCAAGGAGCAGATAGAACCACATTTACCTTATACCTGCTGGCTACTTTCTTTGGAAGTTGGCGCCTGTCCTGTCTTGAGTGTGCTTGTCTTCGTCTTTTAGCGCCTGTACGCTTTTTGCGTAAACCACGTCAAGCTATAACCAACTAGCTCAAATGAAAGTCTTGTCGAAGCGGGGCCCTGGTCGTTTAGAGCCAAATCCTGCATTCGCAAAGTGAATACGTACTTTGCGGAAGTGGTCAACCCGTCAGGAGGAGCAGGGATTGGATCATAATGGTTAATAAGTTTTGTACGAACTAAATCAATTGTCTAACGCGAGTCGCCAATTGGCCAAGATGTGTCCCAAGGTCAGCAGCAACAGCCCTGACAGTTCCGGTTGCGGCACGAAGCACGCAACGCCACTCGTGCAGTGTGCCACGGGTGTGGTATATGATATCCCCCTTAAATGTGGCAAAGTGTGTGTCGGGCAGACCGGCTGCTGTGTGAACGAACGTTGTGTGAACGAATCGTTTGGAAATCTAACCGCCCACTGCCGCTCGTGCAAAGATGAGAACGACCAAAACTGTGAGCCACGACTTGAGCGTATCAAAATTCTTAGCAGAAGTAAGGATAGATTAGCACGCGAAATGGCCGAAGGCATTTTTTATAAAACAAAGGGGCGACACGTGCGTCAGCACCACACCAGTTTCTCTGCGAGACAACGAATACAGATTATTAAATAGACGATAGCATGCAATCTGCGCTCCATAATCTACCGGAAATATTTCACCCGCATGCGCTCTGGTCCTTCGTTGTGTATAAATGCAGGTTGTGAAAGCCTCACTAAAGTTAGTTGGAGTAAGCGCCAGTTCTGTGTACTGCTTCCTGTGTCCTTGTGGTTTTTGTAGCGCTGTTAAGAACTTTGAGAAACTATGCTTCACCAACTAGCCCCACAACGTGTTTTGTTTCGCAAAGTGTAGTTGTGGGTTCAGATGCACTTTCATGAACTGTGTCTTTCTTACACCCCTGTCAAGCGCGCAAGTTACGTGCACTTACGGAGAGTGTCACTCACTATAAGTGCACTTTATGAAATCTAAACGTCGCAAGTGAAGTGTCACTCACAGAAGAATGCACTCCGGTTGGAGCGCGTTCACGCAACACACATTGAGGTGAGCGGTGAGCGCCGACAATTCCCGCATCCTAAACGGCTGCCTATCGGTGGAGTAGCAACTCTTCCATTTAAGTTAAACGGTCGTTTTTTTTTGTTCTTTCGAAGGGCGTTATGCCTCAAAGAGGCTTTGTGTCAGCGATAGTTTTTGAAACGGTAAAGCTTTGCGGTCGTTTTATATTGCACAGGAAATTACTTCCAAGGCATCAGCAACTGTAGATGTCTTGCCATGCATGTATTTGACGGCTCCTCCTTTACGCCACTCACCGAATCCACAGGTTTAACTACTCTAAGAATAGGAATGCATTGCGATTAATGGATTGCATATACTCGGAAAGGAAACAACAGCGCTTACAGACGGGATGGCATAGAGATGCACACAGAAACATGCTGTGTTGGACACAAGAGAACACAAGCATTATATATATATATATATATATATATATATATATATATATATATATATATATATATATATATATATATATATATATATATATATATATATATATATATATATATATATACATATATATATATATATATATATATATATATATATATATATATTATAATTTGTGGTGTTGATCAATGGAATAATAATGCTGTGATTAATCTGTTCCTTAAGGACAGATATTCAGTTAGTCAGGAAACAAGGTCTAGTAGAAAAAAAAAACTTAGGTGATACTCGGTGGATCACTTGAATGCGTGCGCATTTTTCCTTCCTGCTGAACTAAGTTCACATATACATTTGCTCACATCTTTTCTTGTCGTTACTTTAATTTTCACAACACAGTGTATAACTTCCTTCGATAACACACACACTGATTACTCTTTTTACAACGGTTGTATACTTAAGGTCATCGTATCAGAGGTGGAGCACTTAGGTTCGTTACATCCCGGGTCACCACCAAAAGTCTGTTATATCCGAGGTGATATAGTTAGGTTCGTTATATCCCAGATCGCGCACGAATGTTCGTTATATTCGCAGTGGCGTATTAAGCTTCGTTACTTGAAAAAAAGATGTAGCGCAAGAGAGACGAGCACGGGAGTTAGACTCGTGCTCGTCTTTTTTGCGCTACATCTTTTTTCAAGTCTGTGTCACCAACTCGCCGAGCAACAAGTATTATTTAAGCTTCGTTACACGAGGTAGTCCGGTCAAGTTCATTATATCCGAGGGGGCCACGTGTGACGGCTTTCGCCATGCCCTTATAACTCTAACGCCTTAATATAACAGACAAAAAAAGAGGCTCGTATAAGGTTTCTGTTAGTCAAAATGAAAAACAATGCAGGAATAGGAAAAGTTGAAAAGAGAAAGCTGCAGAAAATTCCTGGCGGGACAGCTGCCAGAACATTTCCGAGGTACTGCAGAAACATTTTTGCAGAGGGGTACGACCAGTAAGCTCTCTTTGGTCCCGCAACCCGACGACCAATTAACGCGATAGCACTGCAACATGTGCCTGGTGGTTCTGCGCCTGCTTGATAAGAGCTAGGCTTGGGGTTCGATCCCTAGTGCTGCGGCATAATCCGTGGCTTTCTAGTCGGCATACTCCTTGCCCTGGCCCATGGTATAAGAGTCACGATATTGTTCCATAGACTGGGACTCTTTACTCTGGGTTAATTGCTTAGGTATTATGCGTGTGACCTCTCCACGTATAGAGCACACACGTTGGCATTGGTGCTTACTTGTTCCTTATCAATTAAGACGTAATCGAGATTATGAACGTGACTGATATTGGTGGTAAGTGCGATTAACGGTTTGTCTCAGTTCCTACCGTCCCACAAGGAAAGGGCAAAGTTTTTTAAATTCCAGTTCATTTAATTGTTGCATACATTGCTGGCTTAGATACTGAAGGAGTTATATGGGAAGGCATAAAACTGGTGCATGTCCACACAAGTTGCTCAAAGAGCTGAAGGCAATTCCATTTCGATCTAAAATGCGTAAACTGTCCGCTCACTTTCACACTCGAGAGTTCACAGTGGTCGCGAAAAGTCGCTATGCACACCAATCAAACGGACAAGCAGCGTATGTGTCATAACAATAACGAAGAAAGCAGCGACCGAAGGCTTAAAACAGCGTTGCTCGGTAGTATAGAGGAAATAAAAATTCAATGATCACAAATTTTACGCGACCTTCTCAAAACATTGCCTGTGGTCTTAATAGGGTAACGCCAATTATTGTTTATAGTATACTTTGTTAACGACGAAAATACAAAACAAGCGAGAGGTCACAAAGTAAAGCAACAAGAAAAGCTGGAAGAAGTGGAGGACGACATTCACCTAAAACACTCTTTTAGGGGCGACATTCGATGTCCGTCGATGCACCCGAAGGCCTCGTGGAATTCCGGCAGCTTGGAAACGCCATAGTTGCACCCCAGGTGTGCAGCAGAGTGGCTTATGTCGTTGTTTCCCGGTGTCGCGTCCACTGAGCCGCAGAGCGGCAAGCAGGCACGCCTGAAGAACAGCGCGTTGGTGGCCATCGTGCGCTGGAGGTCCTGCTTGACGGCCTCCGAGTCGTACTCGATCTTTATGTCTCTGGCGGCCTCTATGGCGTCCATCACTGAGAACGCGTCGTCAAACTGCTCCTCACTCAGCGGACTACCGGGGAATTTGTATTGCTGGGCGAGGCAGCGTGCGAGGTCCGCGTACCCGGTGAGGGCCCTTTTGCTCCAGGAAGAGGTGTTGTTTTGGTCAGGGAGGCTTTCGTGCTGGGCGTTGGCCAGGCGCGCAACTCTTCGCAACACCACTGTGGTCTCGGTGGCGATGTTGATGAAGTCCTCGACTACGGACGTGTAGTATATTGGTTCCGTACCCAAGAATTGGGGAAGCACCATTGTCTTTGCTATGTGGTTGACAGAAATGTTTGTACCTATCAAGTCTTTATCGTGCCTCATCGCGATCGTCCCGGATGGACTGCGATAGCAGGATGGGTGTGTTTCGAGCTTGTAAATATCGACATAGTTTTCGATGAAACTATTTGTCAAGAGGAGGTGACCTTCTCCGAAACGGCTGCACTCCAGCTGCTGGATGGTCATCACGCTGCTGGGAAAGAGGACGACGGTGAAATTGCTGATCTTGTGCTCGGATGCGACCATGTCCTCGGGTTCCATCCAGGTCCGGGAAGTGATGATAGGGAGCAGCCTGGTCTCGAAATCAATGTAACTCTTCAACTTGACTATGACAGGTCTTTTGATGGAAAGCATTATAGACATGGCTTGCAGCCAAGCTCCTTTAAAGACTGTAATCCCTGAACTGAAACAGATATCGCGAACTTTGTCCTTGCTCCTTGACGGCATGAGCTTGAAGTCGTAGGACAGGACGTGGGCCACCAGGAGAGTCACCAGGTACACGGGTCTCGCAACCGGTGTGGCGTTCACGAATGCGACCACCAAGTCTGCGCAGACCTTGCCGAAATCCGGTGCCTTCAACGTTGTGTCAGCGTTGCCGCCATGTTGGGCAAAGTGCCTCGTCCACAGCGCAGCCGTGAGTGGCCCGCAGGAAAGATCTCCGATCTTCTGGGGTGCAAGAGGCGCTCCGTTTAGAGCCTGCCGCTGTTTCCACGCTTCGTCTAATTTCAGGACTTCGGAAATGACTTCGCCGCTAGGACCACGCTCGCCGATGCTAGAAAGGACTTGCCGAAGGTACTCGGTCGTTGCCTTAGACGGATGATCTTCGCCCATCTGCCTGTGGAAGCTGCGGCCCCTCACGATGGCGAAGTGCGTGCCGTCAGCGTCTGTCGTGTAGCGGTTAATCTTGAAGAAGTTGTGGAAGTGGTTGACGTAAGACAAGTTGAAGCTGTACGCGAACAGTTCCTCCCAGGAGTTTTTAACCAGCCATTCCTTCAAGGGTACGTCCAGCTCCTGCAGGGATGTACGCGAATATGTGTATTAGATGCGCCACACATGTAACAGATAGCCCCTACTTTTGGATGCACGGTTCAAAACGTTCGGCAGAGCCCAAAATGTCGATTGTTCACACATACATCCGGCAGGGTTAACTTAGCAGTAGTTGCAGAGTGGTCAGCGAACCTCCGATACCGTCCCCAGTTTTCAATGTTTATGGAGCGAAGTGCACTTACAACAGAAGAGCGCCGAAATCTTTTAAGGAAATCTCTTTATGGTCGCCTACATCCTTTACTCCATCTCCACACTTACTTCCCCACCTCCTCTCTCACCAAGAAATTCCGGTCAAATGCATTTTCTCATCGAGAAATTGTTTATAAACGCAATTAGTTTCGCGCTTCGTAATACTGCACCAGAACAATTAATATAACCGCAAATCGCGCCTCGGGATGCTGGTTATTTCCTGCTCTTTATTGTCAAAAACGCTCTCATTGGTTTTCTGTGGCTGCCCTAACTGCTTGGTACGAACGCAGGAAAAACGTCAAAATGGTAATTTTGATACCCATCGAAAGTTCACCCTTGCAAAAATTTCTTCAGGCAGTTTATAGACTGTCCAGTGACCTCTGTCCATAAAGCCTATAGACTGTGAGCAGGCAAATCCTAGAGAATAGTCTGTAGGCAATACAAGTGCTATAGACAGTCTATAGACAATCTATAGATTTATGGCCGCACAGTTTAGTAGACTTTTGTGTATAGAATCTCTATAGACGATGAATATACAAGAAAGAAATACCAATAGGTAGGTAACAAAGTCTATAATAAGCCTAAATACTACCTATAGACCACTTTTACGAGGGTAGGCCATTCCCATCAGTATGTTCATAATAGTGTCTTGAATATTCCACGATGCCTCACAAATAAAAATGTTGTCCAGGAAAGCTGGACTTCTGCTATCTTCAAGTGTGACGGCATGACAAGGGAAAAGGGAAACAAGCCGAAACGTTACAAACACTTGCACCAGTTTCGTATCTTAAGCGCATTGCTCACTTTCACGCATCATGTACTCACAGCCACCACTTCTCGCACTGCCTTCTTGATGTTCACCGGTGTTTCGAAGGCCTTCAGGCAGGTCACGTAGAACGCGCGCGCAGTCTCCAGCACTTCACTGTTGGGGTCGCTGGATTCGGTGCCAGCCGAGAGGAGCTCATGCCGCTTCTCCAGGAATATGTCGGCGGCGTCCAGCATGAATGTTGAAGGGCGGCGCTGTTCACGGAGCCAGTGACCGCACACGTGCGAGTAGAAGTCGTCACACGGGTGCACCGTATTATTTGCGTAGCTACTGAGCAGTCGGCTGACCTGGGAATATAAGGGAAGCCGAAACTGGCAGCCTTATTTTTCGGCACAACTGGCATTCCATGGTTTAGTACAAGTTTCACCTAAAACTGCACAATTTTTAAAATAGGCTTTTCGTTAGAAGAGCGATTTTTTTCGGCGTAGCGTTTTCAGCTGTTTAATACATCAGGATACAACTAAGGCGTGCTTACTAGCGGGCTGGTTAACTCATACTGAGTAGTTCACTTAACTATTACAGTTAGGCTCCTTAATTATTGAGAGGCGTGCAGCGGACCGTAAGTAATAACCATATCAGTGTTTAATAATAATAATAATTGGTTTTGGGGGAAAGGAAATGGCGCAGTATCTGTCTCATATATCGTTGGACACCTGAACCGCGCCGTAAGGGAAGGGATAAAGGAGGGAGTGAAAGAAGAAAGGAAGAGAGAGGTGCCGTAGTGGAGGGCTCCGGAATAATTTCGACCACCTGGGGATCTTTAACGTGCACTGACATCGCACAGCACACGGGCGCCTTAGCGTTTTTCCTCCATAAAAACGCAGCCGCTGCGGTTGGGTTCGAATCCGGGAACTCCGGATCAGTAGTCGAGCGCCCTAACCACTGAGCCACCGCGGCGGGTAATATCAGTGTTTAGAATTTCGAAAACACGGTTAGCCTTGGCGCTGTGGCTTAACAAATATTGGATACATGCGCTTTCAAGACGATTGCAGGCAAAGCAACCTCTCTAGTGCACGTAACTCGTAGAAATAGCCAAAATTTGTTGGGCCGTAGCGCCGAGGGCAACCGTGTTTTCGAAATTCTGGAAACTGCTATGGATATTAATTACGGAGACCTACACGCCTCTCAATAATTAAGAATCCTTACGCTAATTGTTAAAAAGTTAACTGTTTAATATCTGTTAGCCAGCCCGCTACTTGGCACGTCTTATCTGTTTTCTGATGTACAAACAACACCGGGGACAATGCTGCGCCGAAAAAAGCGCTCCTCTTACACAGAAAGCCTATTGTGAAAAATTATGTAGTCTTCACTGAAAGATCCCGTATAACGGCTTAACCCTTTGTGGGAAAGCATGTATATTTTTTTTGCAAAAATTATGAAAATCTTTATATCGCACGACGAGAGGAGGTGTGGAGATCGGTTCTCAACAAAATTCACAATTTTAGATCGTACACTTCAGTGAATAAAAAAAAGTGGGACATATTTGCCAATTGGCACACAATGCGGACATGAAAACAGGACATATTTGTCCAATTGACTCACACGGGTTTCCACTGTCAGCTACTCATAACCAACCACTTAATGAACTTGTTAGTACTGCAAGGCTTGTTGTTTAACTTGTTCGCAGTACTTTTACTCTCGTAGAAACCTTTTTCTTTATTAAACAAACTGCTTAAATCCTGAGATAGGTGGCAGCACAGCATAAGTGGGACTCCGGAATTACACTGCCCCTTTTGAGCCCTTCTTTGGGGGAGAACAAAGTTGGACGTATGTTTTCCATATTCCAACAAAGGATTCATTCTTTTCGCGGTCAGTGTATGTAGAAAGTTTTATCGCAAGGAATTACAACACGCACTGAAGCGCTCAAGGTTCAATGTCGTTTTAGAAGCATTTTCCACGAAAATGCGGCGAGTAGGCACAACCATTTTTACAAGTGTGATCCTTTACCCCAGGTTGATGCTTATATGCTAGAGCGGCTCGGTTTCAGTTCAGCCAGACAGATTCTGCATCGGCTTGAGAGTTATACCAGTTCAAATCAAGACCTATTTGGAAGATCTGAGAGAATGGTTGGTTCGGACAAGGTCAGTTAATTTTACTCAGCCAGAACAAAAAATTTCTCGGAGCGGTGTCGTTTGTAACGTACTTTGTGTGAACGGCTTCAGCCTTATCTTTACGTTTGAACTGCCCCGAAGCAACGAGATGTGGTAAACATGAGCCTCTAACACAGGCGATGTGTGCCTGAGTGGCAACCTGGTATCTGTAACACCATTCCGGTCATACCGTTCCGGTTGCTCATAATTGATGAAGAGCGGAAAAGCACGGTACTACTAATGTTCTGCCCTGATAAACTCCTCCCGTCGATTAGGCATAGTAATCTTACGTTTAACTGCCTGCTTCAATGCCTATCATCACTATCGGAGGAGCAGAACCTGCGGTCTACAAAAGTAGATGATTCGAACACGACAAAGTACGGACACCCACACTCACACCAATGACATGCGAGAGCGGCACAGAAGGAGCCATTCAATCTTCACATCTGACACTGAAGACATTTCCGCCGGATTTGCGGTCTCAGTAAAAACAATTTTTAGCCGCTCTGTAACCCTTTTCAGATTTGTTCGGCAACTAAAGAGCAATTGCAAAAACATTTTTTAATGCCACTTGATTCGTACTGTTTAAGCCTGTGATGAAAATGACACTGCGACCACCGATTGCAAGTAAATGGTTGTGTGGCTTAGTCGCACAGATCCGCGACAAAAGAAAAACAATGTCGTCAACGCTGTTAGCTTGCGAGAACAGTGTCTGACAGCAATACCCACACTTCACTCTTCACATATGATTTCTTTCCGTAAACCTCTCTTTTCAGTAATGGCCTCCTTATTGCCACTAAAACGCACTAGTCAGTTCATGAAGGCCAACGTCAACTGGGCCTCAGCGCCCTTTTAAATATCGAAGTTATACTCCTGTCACACGGGCACCGCAAAGGCCTTTGAGAATCCGATCCTTATATATAAAGGCGTAAGGAGTGCAGCTACACGGCAAAAATTTTGCGCCTTTGCAGCTAAGGGCCTTGGAGGTGAAGGCGCCCGTCCGAGACCTTTGGAGGCCAAAGGCGTGGCCTTCGAGAACCTGCGATTTCAGTGCCGTCCAACGTCAAAAAGTAAAAGCAATGAAAAAAAGATGCAGCCAACAATATTTTCAACCATTTAAAAAATACGAAAGGTGTGTGAGGCTTTGCTTTTTGTACGGGTGTTTATATCTTATGCCCAGATTTCAAGAGAGTAAAAGTGTTGCAGCAGCACCGACTGCCCCTGGTGGCAAAGGCAATGCACAAAAGCTGCCGATGATGATGAACGTAGCTTTTGGAGTTCTTTTAAGGAAGCAGTTAGAAGAAAAAACTGTCTGCGCTCTACGAGTGAAAAGAATTCCACGTTTTAATTTTCTAACACTCACTTCAGCCGCCTCCAGCACAGCAGCGAGTGCTAAGGCTCAAAGGCTGTTCCACCTTTGGGCTGCGCCATGTAGCTGCGTCGCTGCTCCTTTGAGCCTTCGCTCCTTTGGTGAAAAGAGGTGCCTTTGCTGGAAAGGCCTTAGAGGAATGCCGTGTGACAGAGATATTAAACTCACTTTATTCCTTCAAAGGCTGCGCTGTATCAGGGACGTTCTCACCTCTCGACATTTGGCAGTTGTGCACTCGTAGTTCACCTCGGCAGCCCTTGTAGTGCGCCAGAGGGCGAGGGTGAACACGGCTCCAGCAAAAACGATCACGGCCGCTGCAGCCAGCAGGACCATCCACTGTGACAGGCTGCTGACGGACCCGACTGCAGTTTTGTAGGATCATGGGTGCACGCGAACATAACATGAACCATATATAGTTTAGCCCCAAGAACACAAATATTGGAGGGGACTCTTAAGCTTCGTCTTAGGGGTGTAGGACAGTTCAGAAGTCATGGCACATCGCCTGTTGCAGCCCTCCGGATGGAACGAAAATCTCCTGTCTTCGCCTGTGTGGGTGCGACGAAACTATAGAACACCTTCTTTGTAACTGCCCTCGGTTTCAGCGTGAGCGTGCACTCCTGGCTGCAACACTCCGTCGCTTAGATCCTCGGCCCCTTAGTGAAGCCAAGATTCTGGGTCCTTGGAGTAAGCCTTCATCGCAGAGGACAGCTTTGAAGGCACTTTTAAAGTTCTTGAAGGACACAGGACCGAGTGCAAGATTGTGAACAATCAGTGTGTGCCCTGTGTACCCTCCAAGTAACGGCCAACGGACACGTGGAAAAGTGATCATATTCCTTTGTTCTCTCCCTTTTCTACCTCTCCCTCCGTTCCCCTTCCCACGTGTAGGGTAGCATACCGGGCGCTGCCTAGTTAACCTCCCTGCCTTTCCGTCTTTCTCTCTTTCTCTCCTGTCTTCGCCAATGCAGACCTTTCGTGCTCTACCGGCTGCCTTACCAGCCAATTGACAAGGCTCAAGAGCAAGCCGTATGGCTCGAAGACGTTTTCCCAAAGCGTTATCCCAATGTTCCAAAAGTGGACGTATTTCGATTTGTAAAGTACTGACTGACTCCGTGTGCGGTCGTACAAAGCGAATTGATGATGACGATGAATTTTTATGGCACAATGGCATCTGTGGCCAAAGAGCGCCATGGCACAAGGCTTTTTCTTCTACCCAAGGTGGGATCAAAGACCAGTTTTCCAAGCCGAGCATCAGGCAGGGGAAAGCTTGTACCCATTTTATCACTGGTACGTGCTCGACGGCACTGGGGTCGAACCCCGCACCTCCCGCATGCGAGGCGGATGTTCAGACCACTGCGGCACCGCTGCTGTGCACAAAGCGAATTATGGGTGACTCGATCTTACAATACCAGAATCGGCACCATTTGTTTGTGTCGTCCGAGGAACGGGCTCATGCACCAAGGGGTGAACATGATCGGCTCAGAGCGTGCTTCCCAGTCTCAAGAATTAGTACCATAGTGTAAGAAGAATGTTGTCTTATTTGGAGAAATACCTTTTTGTGATGACCCTCGTGACGCTGGAGACACTGCGCCCTTTGGCGTTCGTGGCGGCGACAACAGGAGAGGAGTTATTTTTGGCACTGCAAATGCCAAACGAAGGAATAATTACTACAACCCCGCTCGAAGACAAGCTGGAAAAGGCCAGCTCACGGTAAACTGGCTGCCAAGGTCCCTTAAAAATTTCGTTCCTTTACGAGGTGATGCAAGTGTACGAGGCTGAGTAAATCTGCCTGTAAACGTGTGTCAAGTTTTTGCACAACCTTCATTTCCGGCAATACCCACAGCGGCGTTCGTCCCTGGTCATCATGTTTGGGCCACCTTCTCTCCAAACACTGATATCGTAGCATTCACATAGAGGCGATCGTGCTTCTTGGTTAACAAAATGCTTTCTTGCGCTTACAAGAGATCTCCGGTTGCTCACGTTTTAAGGCACAACCTTTGCACACTGAACAGTTCAAGAGCCCAGGAAACGCAGGGCCACTGGAAATGTTATAGTATATATTTTTTTCCGCCATATTGCGAACGCAGAACTTAAGAACTCCACGCCCACTATTTACCGTTCACATGTCGGATAAAACTCGAATAAGCAGCATCTAGGTAGTGCATTCGCTTAGCGACGCTACCCCGCTCTATGCAAGTGGAAATAAAGAGTGCCACTTTTAAGGCTTTTTTTCATTCTTCGCAGGCTTGTCGAATGCGACGGCTCCGAATAACCACTCAGTCCGAGATTTGTTCAGGCTCGCACTACCACCGCTCGATATGAAGTTTTCTCCCGGTTTATTATTAATTACAACAATAGTTTCACTAACGTTAATTACATTCTTTCATTTATTGAAAACTTTATTGAACTAAATAGGTTGCGTTGTCACCGCCGTGGATGCGGTGTTGGGTCTAGGCTTCAGGCGATGGCCGCGGCTTCGTGCCTGCAGGCGACCTCCAGTGCCCAATCCACCACCAGCCTCTGAACTTCAGGTTCCGAGCTGGTTACCGCAGTCTCCCACTGTTCTTTGTTGCTAATATGCCATTCTGGCCTAGGCTTAAGCCTGGGACATCCGTACATCATATGTGCAAGGTTCCCTTTTGGGTCCTTACACATGGGGCACTGTGGTTTAAAGTTACCGGGGTACATTATAAACCGAAGACGAGGCCAGCAAAGGTAACAATGGCCTTACCCGGTACGCGCTTAATCTATGTAATCCTAGATTCGAGCTAGTAAATGGAAATTAAATAACGATACTGTAAATAAATAAATAAAAATGCGGTGCCCTCACAATCAACATGCTGGGCCGTTTGTCCATCACTGGGGTCATGGCGACTTGCGATGGCTTTTCCGATGTCTTCCATGTCTAGGGTGGAAAGGGCGAAGAAATGAGTCATAAGAAAGGCTCTGCTCAAAACAAACATGGACGATAAGGGAAGAGGACAGCCGCATGACGTACGACTGACTCGCCCAATTGCGTGCTCTGCTGAATGAAAGAGTGAAAGCGAAGGTCTATGCAAACAGCGCATGCATATTTGCATTGATTGCACTGCAATAAGCATCAATCATTAGCTGTTTTTTTTAAGGCGAAAGCCTTTATAGGCTCATGACTCGCCAGCACGGGATGTTCGCTGAAAAGTGTCACACTATAGCTGTCAATCGAACTGATGACGTCATCGAAACCAAACAATAAAAAGCAAAAAACGTTAAAAATGAATTAAAGTAAGAACTAAATCAAAAGAAATAAAATAAAAAGGTTAAAATAAAATAAATAAAAATTAAAAACTGAAATAAAAAGAAAATTTTAAATAAAAAATTGCAAACAAAGATAACAACACCGATATTTTTAAACACAGCGCGTACTGCCGTCGAGGAAAAAAAACCCGCGTTCTAGAAAGTTCCGTGGCATGCATGCTTTCGCATTCCTGTCCGTAAGCAGACTCGAGTGCCCTCACAGCAATTGCATAGGCTTTACTCAACATCTTCACCACACATCAGCGACACAAGTAGCAACACCGCGCTAAAGCTTTCGCCTCACCGCACTTTAGTTCAACAAAGTGCCCCCCTAATTTTTTAGTTAGGCTGCTGAATGCTTGAAAGCTTAGATACATTTTGCTTGGGATTACGCGCCTTCGAAGGCGTAGTGGACGCTTTCGGACGCTTAGCAGCGTCCGAAAGCGTACAAATATTGTAGTCTGAATAATTCAAAGCAAGTACAAATATTGTAGTCTGAATAATTCCTGGAAGAAAGTTTCTGTTGCGCCCTTTATTTAATCATGACACGAAGTTTCACTTAAAGTTATGTCGGCATGGGCTCGGACAATGCTAAATACTTTCAAAGTGTCCCAACAGAGTCCTGTCATAGTACGTGAAAGACACTTAAATTATCACGACTGTAACCTTGTCACATAATTAGATTCTAATGTATTGTTACTGTTTACGACACAGTCTTTATTTTTTTTTAAGAAATGTCAGTGACGCAACCTTCTGCGCTGGCTATTTCGCTGCAGCTGATGCCCCGCCCCGTCCCTCTCTTTCTCTTCCTCATTGGCTCAGTTACGGCCATGAGCCACACCTTGTTTCTTCTCATTGGTTGAAGTGGAGCAACTATCTGTGCCTGTGCTTCCAAGATTACTGAAATGATGCAATTGGCTCACGCTTGTCACGCCCCTTGATTGTCTTTCCTGATTGGCTGAGGTCACGCCCCGCCCACCGATTGAGAGGCGGGGCGCTGTTTGAGTCAGTAACGAAGAGTAAAAATATCTTCAGTACGAAGACATCAATCGAGGCTGAAACAACTGTATGGTCCTTGGTTCGAAGTAGCGGCATCGTGCTGAAATAAAATAAGTGCCCGGACACATAAGCCTACTTTTCTTGTTTGGCCCACCTAAGCTGTCTGTGCAATTATAAACTGCATAGTTATATTACTTGGATTTTTTTCCGCAATAATCTGACTTTACATATACACATATACCGTTATACATAGTGGCATGGGCCGGGAATTTTTATTTTTTAGTGTTTTTCTGTACCAATATACTTTAGGTATATACACACACACACATTCACATAATAAACACCCACGTCGACAGATGTGCATGCCCCAATAAAAAGTTTTTTTTGTTACTACAAATACCACTAGTTCCAAACACACCCCGACATTGTTCGATATTTTCTGACGGGTAATTAATATGGGTAATTCTTAGTTCCTTCTTATGACACCACACAACCTGTACATCCCCACTTTGGTACTAGTTTATGACTTCACACATATTCAGGGACTTTTGGAGCGCTCTTTGGCCTTTCAAGTTAGCTACTGCGTATAAAACTCCGGATCGCGCTGTACAGCCGCTGCCACGCTTTCTAAATGAGCGACAGGATCGTTTCGCTATACATAATTGTGGCGCCTCAATTGATATTTAGAGAGCACTGGTAAGAAAAACGTCGACCTCCTTTTCGCGAGGATTCGAATGACACTTGATTTTCGAAGAAAGGTTAGCGACGTAGTTTTGGATGTTTTAATAAATGCTGTTCAAGTCATAGTCTTACATTTCGTAAAACACTTTGTACCGAACGAATTCAGAAGCGGTAAACACTTACTAGGACTCTTTGCTTCAGCTGCAAGAAAATCACCGCAGTTGTGCGCAATAACTTTGTGTTCCTACGCTACAATGCTAACATTTTCGCTAACTGCGGAGCTGGAAAGCGTGAATGGTTGCCCAGACGCATGTAAAGTGCCTCACAAAATCTGTTGCATAGTTCGACCTGGAGCGAGCTATCTAATAAACGCTGGCTGATTTTGTCATGTTATGTGGTAGACAATACCCTTGAGGGGAGTCTTAAGCTCCGCCTTAAGGGCATGAGGTTATAGCGTTAACGGGTCCATTGAGCGGCCCGCCCTAACAAAAATGATCTATAGACAGTCTGTAAACTTCTCGTAGACTCTATTGCCTTCCAATAGATATTTCTTTTTGTCTGTCCATAGACTAAAGACTGTCTATAGAGAAAAGTCTACAAAAGATGTATATTCGTATATCTATAGATTGTCTATAGACTATAGAATTCGTATTGCCTATAGACTGTTCTCTAGAGTTTGTCTATAGAAAGTCTATAGACTTTATAGACAGAAGTCTATGGGCAGTCTACAGACTGTCTAAAGAAATTTTTGTAAGGGCGGCGTGGCCTTTGCACATTATCAGTGCACACGCCAACTCCAACGCCGACACGAGGTTTTGCGCTGAACAGAACCTTTAACGTTATCGTGTTAAGGTTTTGCTTGAAGAAGCTATATGATGGGGTGGATGCCGTGTTGCCGGTCTGTCATGAGAACAAGTGGCACCAGAATCGGGGTACCAGCGGGGCTGTGCTTTGGACAGGAAGATCTTATACAGGGCGAAATTCCGACCGTATCGGTTTATATATATATATATATATATATATATATATATATATATATATATATATATATATATATATATATATATATATATATATATATATATATATATGTGTGTGTGTGTGTGTGTGTGTGTGTGTGTGTGTGTGTGTGTGTGTGTGTGTGTGTGTGTGTGTGTGTGTGTGTGTGTGTGTGTGTGTGTGTGTGTGTGTGTGTGTGTGTGTGTGTGTGTGTGGGGGGGCAGAACAATTTTAGTGGCCTCCAGGAGGTTGAAATTAATCTTAGCTTCATCAGCATCGCCTACATTCTCGCTCAAGTGCAGATTCAGGGCGTTAAACGTTGCGTGCTAACGGCACGCAGTTCATGTGAGCTGGTACCTCACAAACTGTTCCCAATTATATCGAACGCTGTACGAGTTCCGAATAGCTTCGCATCAGCTGCAGCTTACGTTGCGGTAAACACCATTAGTAAGATAGTGTACAATAACGATGTTAAACGTCGATTCATAAATGCCAAGCAAGAAACTCAGCTTATGGCTTGCAGCCTAGGAACCAAAAATATAGTGCCGAAAATAACATTGCCTAGGAACCAAAAAATAATCATAAACTAAAGATTTCAAAGCACGGATGCCTTCCAGCCCTGACCTCTCAGTCGCGGAGGACTATGACCGTTTATTGGTCTCTTAATTAGGGTGTTTCACATACGTAGTGCAGTCAGTTATTAATATTTATGCGTAATTAATGTATATTACCAGCCTAGAGATTCACTCGAAAACATTTTATGCAATCGCATCGGCCGTTTTCCCGATCTGTTTCGCAAATGGGGCGATATTTAGATGGGCTTACCGCTTTTTGCCCCATCCGCTAGAAGAAAATGCAATAAATTATTTTTTTTTTGTTTCACAAAACTATCGGGCTATGTACAGTCTTGGCCAAAGGTCTTAAGGCCAAAGGCTTTTCGGTTCAGCCGCATAACAGAGCCATTATGCCACTATCAGGGACCAAACGACTTGAAATGCTAGCAGAGGGGTTCTTCTTGCGGTAGGGAAGCTTCCCGCTTGACTTGTGCTTTGAATGATTCCCTACACGGAGCATTCTAGGAACATTCATTTCGCTGCAGCTGTACGCTGTGGCCTTAAGAATTTTGACCAAGACTGTACGTAAACGTGATTTTTTTAAGCCCCTCTCTTGAGCAAGCATTTAAAGTGTTCGCATGCGTAAAAAAAACCATCAAATATATTGATTTGAATAACGTACGACTTTTAGCTCCTTCCGCTTGAGCTGGAACAAAAAGGAAAAGATTGTGTACGAAAATTCATTTGCTCCAAAGAAGGAATTTTATCAAATACTCCATATGGTTATCTAAATAAATTTCACAGTTAAGCGAAAAATAATCACAGTTGTAATTTTTTCAATATAATTTACTCCAAGCCGGCAAGGCTCATTCCTCATGCAGTTCAGAAACAACGGCTCGAGATACGGAGCCACTTGTGTTTTAGTCATGGAATGAGGGGTCAGAAATATGGATACTTTTAAGGATAGATTACTCATATAACAGCTTAATTTGAATTCATATTAACAAATTTTTTGTCTTCAAACCAAACATCGTATCATTAAGCGGATGATTTACTCTATATCGGGCGCGTTTCTAAACACTAAATAAATAAAAATAAAAAATAATCCGTGAATTTTTCAAAGCACGACGTTATCAGAAACAATAAACATCAGATAGATTATGAATATTCACTGGCACTTAAATAAATTGCTTCGTTAAATCGTGTTATTTGATTCGAAGTCTGACTTAACTAATTTATAGCTTTAATTTGCTTTCAATATAGAATACTAGACACGCACTGATTGAATGCATCACCCAATTAAAAACAGAAGGGAAAAATTCTAACGCCCTTACCACTTTTTGCCCCGGCTGCTGGAGGCACAAGACAAAAAAAAATGTTATATAAATTAATGATATTTCCGGCTTATTATACTAGCGTGTGATATGTCTCGTTTCGAGTTCATATTTATAACTATAGTTCCATTAGCATTAAAACTTTGCTGCTCTGCATGCAACAAATTATTCACTCTAGAGTTGGTTTTGTTATACACAGACGATTGCAAACAGTTTTTGAAAGATATTAAGACACTTTCGACCTGTTGTACAGAAAAATAAGTAGGAAACAAATACGTGTGCACTCATGTAAGGACCCTACCTTTTTAAAAAAATTTTGACGGGGCCGTTAGGCGAAAGTTGAATTTTCCTCTCAATTTTTTGGTCTCAAGTGCAACCCAGATTAGGCGTCCCGTATTTGTGCGACAACCGGTAAATTATGGCTAATTAGTGCATATCCGGCTGCCTCTTCATAGAGTCAGTGCATTGAAACTGTGAATGGTTGGAAAGCATTGCAGGTTAGTGACGAAGCATCTGTGAGATAACTATTCTAGGCGCAGTATCAACGAAACGACGCGTCACCGGCATGGTCTTACCGTAATGGAAAGAATGCATACTTGAAACGGCATTAAACTGTGCCAATATGTTTCCAAGTTATCGCCAGCTAAGTTACAGGGAGCGTACCTTATTTTACTGCAGACATCACATAAGCGTCTACGGCACTGACTGGGCTCGAAATATCACTCTTCGCTTGGAGGCACGGCTTTCTAACCTGCCAGCTGGAACGAGAAAATTCTAAATGAATTTTTTAATTAACATAAGTTTACAGGCTGTATCATATTTCGTCGTCTCAAAACTAGGTGCACAACACTTATTGTTGCTTACACTACACTACCTTGAATGTAAAGGACCGTTTCCTTTTAAAAGGCACGTTACCGTTCATAAAGCAGTTAATTTTATTACAGATGTTTTGAAAGGGCTTACGAGTTTTGGCTTCTACGGGTTCCTCTGCAAAAAGAATCCGAAATGATAAGTGTTCATTAGCTCCGGCAACTGTAATTCCCTTATATAAAAGTGCGGTCCATTTAGGTGAGGGAAAATGCCTTTTACGTGAAACAAAGAACACGTTGGGTTCGTAATTGTTTTTAACGTAGTGTAATTTATACGCACATACCTCAGGTACAAGCTAGGTCAGATTTATTATCAGTAGATTTTAAGTAACTTACGGCTTTTTGTCCCGAAAGCTAGAAAAAGCAGCGTAGATAAAAGGTTATAACAGCTTGCAAGACTTTTATATATATTAGTGGGCTTTATGGTTACTCGTCACGTCATGAAATTAGCACTATAAATTTCTCTGTTCCTTAAAAAAACTGCTCAGAACACAGTAAATTGTAGACTTTATGTAGGAGCACACTTCTGTTCAACATGGAGTACGAAATAACAGCGAAGATTTGAAATCACAAAAAAAAAATTTACTCCTCAGAATTTCGTTGCATGAAAAAAATATCATAAATGCCCATCGTCTTTCAAAAATGCGCCTTCCTCACCAGCCCACAATAAGTTCCGTTAAGTGAAATTCAAATTGACTGGAAAAATACAGCAGTATATTAATTTCAGTGCAGTAGTTTCTGCCTGCGAATGGCATGCCTCAACCAGTTCAGATATAGATATGTATTTGAAGGCACTTAACGGCTTTTTGCCTTGCCCACTCGATCAAAAAACAATATTTATGGAGACTTTCATTCGGTTTCAACACCGTATACTTAATACGCTAGGATGTATGTAACTGCTGGTAAACTTCTAAAACTCGCTAGTGGTGAAGATTAGCTCGTCGACATGAACCGGGTTGTATACTTTAAGAAGAAGGTTTTGATTACCGGCGATTAGCAGCAAAAAATTATCAGCAAATATTTTAAAGGACATCCAACAAATTGGTCCCTCGTACCCCTGTAACAAGAGCCATGTATTATAAAGGTTCGTTAGCTCTTAAAAATATGCTTCCCTCACGTTGATGGCGATAGGTTACACCTAAGTAAAAGTCAGGCTTATACGAACCACTCTCCCTAGTACAAATTTCTTTTCAGCCCTGTTTTACTTCATGAGCAGATATCTCACTCCACAACCAGTTCTTATATACCAATGCAAGGTCAAAAGGAAGTTACGAATTTTGAGCCCCCCTGTTCGAACAAAAAGCAATGTACACGAATACTTTTGATGGTGAACAATGCATCATGTACACAATGGTGCATTATATAAATTGATATGTGCTAAATTTACCCCTGCCGAAACAAAGTGCCTTGGATGCAGTTTTCTGCTTATTCTAAGGGGCATGTTTCCGCCCTTAAACGCTAAAAACATCAGCGAAGCTTTGAATATACTCCTGGCTTTTTGCTTCTGCGGCTTCCGCCATAACAAAGACCAAGAGCTACAAGCGTTCTGTGACTCTTAAAAATGTATTTCGCTTGCTTACATCACAATATATTTTGGCTGAATAAAATTCATATTGCTGCAAAAAATTAACCGTAATTTTGACTCCATGAGCAGGAGTCTCACTACACCAGCAGGTCAGAAATATCAGCCCAATATTCGCAGATACTTACGTTTTTTAGCTGTAGTTAAAACAATAACCAAGATATAAGGATAGGTTTTTTATTTAATAACATATTCCGCTTACGCAAGTTGGTGAAAAAATAAACTTGAATTCATATTTGCGAAAATCTCTGATGTCCAAGCTATACATTCTTGCATGCAATGCGCTGTTAACTCATTGGGCACGTTTCTAAACACGACTGGAAAAAGGGGAGATAACACGTGAAAGCCCGACATTTATCATCACCGCTGCCTCATACAGAAGAAGCAGTAACGTTACTGGGATTATACAGCGCTTTCTTCTCACCTATTCTAGAATAAACTATGTCTACCTACGTCGAAAACGTACCTCCGTGCAAAGGTTACCCGTGCTTTTTACAGACCTACAGTGCGGTTTGCTCTCACAGAAACGGTCGGTTCAGTCATGCAGTTCAAAATTATTGCCGCAGTACTTTGTCATTTAGCTACGCACTTTCTTCATCGTCAGCAGCCCGCGGCTCTGTCAATTCTTCACGCTAGAGGGCACCTGGGGCCGTATTTTGTAACGATGCATTTTATTTCTTTTTTTTTACAGTTACGTCCATAGTGACGAAAACAGCGATGTTTTACGAAGCAAGCGGCCATTTAGAGACACAGCTTGCCGAGACGCCGTCACTAAAGCCCCCATACAGGATATGCATTCAGGTTAGGGCGCTCGGCCACTGATCCGGACTACCCTGGTTCGAACCCGACCACGGCGGCCGCGTTTTTATGGAGGCAAAACGCAAAAGGCGCCCGTGTGCTCTGCGATGGCAGTGCACGTTAAAAATCCCCAAGTGGTCGAAATTATTCCGGAGCCCTCCACTACGGAACCTCTTTCTTCCCTTCTTCTTTCACTCGCTCCCTTATCCCTTTCCTTACGGCGCGGTTCAGGTGTCCGCCGATATGTGAGACAGATAATGCGCCATTTCCTTTCCCCCAAAACGACTTTTCATTTAATTTTCAAGCTACGCCCAGTTTCTTTGCTGCGACTGGATTAGCGCCCATTAAGCTCGCCAGCTGCGTCAATCGCATAATAATAATAATAATTGGTTTTTGGGGAAAGGAAATGGCGCGGTATCTGTCTCATATATCTTTGGACACCTGAACCGCGCCGTGAGGGAAGGGATAAAGGAGGGAGTGAAAGAAGAAAGGAAGAGAGAGGTGCCGTAGTGGAGGGCTCCGGAATAATTTCGACCGCCTGGGGATCTTTAACGTGCACTGACATCGCACAGCACACGGGCGCCTTAGCGTTTTTCCTCCATAAAAACGCAGCCGCCGCGGTCGGGTTCGAACCCGGGAACTCCGGATCAGTAGTCGAGCGCCCTAACCACTGAGCCACCGCGGCGGGGCATCGCCGTTCTACGTTATTCGTGCGTGTCAGCGCCGCTTCACCAGTGAAGTAAAGATATGGCCGCGTTTTTGTCGCGGCCACCGTGACGTCATCGCCCGTGGGTGAGGTCGCTGTAAGCTGCGATCAATGGGAAACAACTAAGCGATTGGAAAATATAATGGCTGGCTAGAAAATGCGCATCCTGAATTTTTTTTTATTACTGTAGCTGGGCGCGACTAATTATTAAACTGCCCTTAAACCTAACGCAGCCGGGAGCAGCTGGGTTCATTTATTCGAGTCCAAAAACCGCTACGAAGATGGAAAATTGGGTAACGAGTCCGAAGCGTATAGTTTTTGGTTTCCTCCACTGGTTCAAAAACCAACTACGATGAACATGTTTCGAAGGTTAAGAAGCTGTTTCGCTTGCATAATAAAAGGTGCATTACATTTGCCTATTTTGGGTCTATTTGGAAGAATTTCCTTGAGTTATTTGTTATAATATTTTACTCTGAGAATCACGTTTGTATTTGTCGATGGAATAAAAATTATTGGACCATATTGGAAAATACTTACGGCTCTTCGGCCTTTCTGTTAGAACGATAAGGAATAATTGAGTATTATGGGCAGCTAATGGATATACAGATTCGTTTCGTAGCCTCTGTGATCACTGATTGAAACTTGAACTGAGAGAGTTTACTTGGGCATTGAAATGCATCCACAAACTTTACGATTTCGAGGAAGCCGTTTACTGTTTCCAATATGAGATACGAAATCTCTCTTCTGAAATCTTAGCGTCAGTTGCGTTGTCTTGTGTTCGTCCTTGTCTATTCGCGCTCGCGAACATATCAGCTTCGCTGGCCGCTGCACGATAGCACTACGCTATCGGCGCAGCCGATCACGCCTCGTGTTAAACTGCAACACACTCTTGGGCTGTGCATCGGAAATCGTCGTCTTTACATCAGATTTCATCTGCGGCGCGAACAGATAAGATCAGCTTCACATCGATCAGTGCTTAGCCTGAGCTTAATATCGCCGCCAGACGAGCCGGCGACAGAGCAAAGCAAAACCATGAGCCAGACAGGCTAAACACATGCTTTCGCGCGTTCTTCTCGGTTTAGCTACGTTAAACCCCTACCACTCTTTTTACGAAAACTTGCTTATAGTTGGCTGAAACACTTTGTATAGTATCAGCACAGATTCAGTGCCGCAGTGCCGGCAGAAACACTTGTGTTTTTCCAGAAGTAGACAGATTTTCTTTCTTTTTTTCCGTGAAGTAGACAAACTATGGAAAGAAAATGACAGGTGCATCGTTAAGAAACCGGAAGCGGGCAGAGCGGGTGAGGAAACAAACGCGGGTGAATGACACCCTAGTCGAAATCAAGAGGTAGAAATTGGCTTGGGCAGGACATGTAATGCGAAGGCGAGATAACCGCTGGTCTTTAAGGGTAACGGAGTGGATTCCAAGAGAAGGCAAGCGTAGCAGGGGGTGGAAGAAGGTTAGGTGGGCGGATAAAATTAGGAATTTTGCGGGCATAGGGTGGGCGCAGCTGGCACAGGACAGGGTTAATTGGAGAGACATGGGAGAGGCCTTTGCCCTGCAGTGGGCGTAATAAGGCTGATGATGATGATGAGATGAGCTCATGCGAAGGTCCTTTACCAAGATCTATTACCGAGAAGTAACTGAAAGGCAAGTTGCGCGAAGACGCGCCTCATACCCAACACACATTCCTTTTCGAGCATTGCGCAGGAATGTTCTTTGCTCTAAACGCTTTCATTTGCCGGGGTCAAGGGTATGCCAATAGCAATTTCGAGTGACTTTTCCGCAGGTGCATAGTTGGCCCTGCACTGACCAGGCGAATTTTGTTCGCTGTAACGAATCATCAAACAGGCGCGTAAGAACAATACCTCCATGAAGATGTGACGCATTACAGATTAGGTTCAAAAGGGAGTTCATTTTCGAAACTGACTGGGCCTACACCAGATGCCTAGGAGTAACGTGACTGTAGAGACTGATGGCCCTCTCTCTTACCTTGGGACTTGGCGTGACTCTTCTTGTTCTTGTGCCTGGACGACCTCTTCTCGTCCCCGTGAAGACCTTCAGTGGCCGCGTGGGGTGCGGCGGAGTCCATGGTGACAGCGCGATGTGGTCCGGGGGTAAGCAAGCGATGGGCACTTCTTCGATCGAGTCTCGAGGAATGCGGGAAGCGTTGATGATGATGATGTCTCTGACTGTGGCGGGGATGAATACGACTATGCATCGCGTGGTGAGGAAGTGCACTGCGCACTGACCAAGAGAGAGGAGAATTGAATCACCTGACTCTGATTACTTACTTGCTTAATATTTGGAGAAAAAAAAGTAACAGAAAATAACAATACCAAGGAGAAAGAAACAAGCGACCACTTCGCCATTTAACAATCCCCCCCCCCCCCCCCTCTCATACACTTGCGAGGGATACGAAGCCTGTAATTCTACTCGGCCTTTAGTTTTTGAACAAGGCCGAAGGAGTATTAATTGGCTATTACGTTGATTTAATCCTGCGGTTACGGCTAATCTATGCAGTATTGAGTAGCGCATTATGGATAACGTTATTTCTCTTCCCGTATTCCCAGAAAGGTCCACTTCTTCGCTATAATGTGATCTATTGGTATTTACGCAAGCACGGCCTGTGTAGATAAATTGGGTTTGAACAGCAGTTTCTTTCGGAGGCTACTGAAAAGCGGCACAAATCTTATAGCTATGAATGCGACAGGCTTATAGCCTTTCGATTTTTGATGATGTTACTCAAGCGGCGATTTCGGCTGCTACAACCGCAATAAGCAGGAAATCAGTGAGAGTTCGCACGGTGGGGAAGAGAACATTATCCAGTGGCAGCGTCGTTTGCTTCCATGTTCAATTCAAGAGGACACGCCGTGCAAGCGCGAGGTCTATTGGCGAGAAGCCGCCGTGATTTTCACATTGTGCAAACAGCCCCGTGGCGTGCTGCAACTCCTCAGTGGCCTGCGCGAGATCAAAATAATCACGTTCTGGGCAGTACTTCGGGCGCGGGGATGAATTTTATTTTTTTCGGGTTGCTGTAATGCGAAAGGAAGAGGAAATACGCGTTGCAGATATGGATGTTAGTCGCGCACGTGCTCTAATACAAGTAGATATTTTGCAAACGAATTGAATGGCAGGGCATGTGTGCAAGTGAAGAGAACACCGTAGCTCACGAAGCCCGGACTAGCAAGACTTTGTGTGCTTATTTATTTGATTACTTAATCAGAGATACGGCAATCTCACATTTTGGGATATTATCAAGGTGGGAGAAGAGCAAAGTATCACTCCCAATATTATAGCAAAGCGAAGATAAACAGTTGCAGATTAAATAAAACAAGTAACTAAAAGTTATCAACGAACAGTACGAAAGGGCGGACGCAAATATTCGCATTGATGATTGCAAAACTTTGATTTCACGAAGTTAATCCCAGACAGTTACCGTTCGTGAAAAAACAATACTAGAACAGTTAATTTCACGGCTGAAATGATGTTATTGTAAAAGGTTGTGTTTGCGTATTTTGTTGCATGTGCGGCGCAAAAGAAAGGAGATAAATACTAGCGCACTACGCAAATTCTTGTTTTGTTTGCACAAACGCATTTAATGCGCGAAGCTCACAACCATTTATACTGAGCATCGGAGTTCTCTGTCAGCAACACGCGCCGTTTACGCAGCCTTGAAGGTTTATCTATAGTTTCGCGAACAACGTAACAAGCCAGATGACAGCCGCTACGATAGACCTGTTGGCAGTTATCAACAAGTTCGGCAGTGGGCGGAACCTTTTGCTTTTCCTATATTATTAAGCCCAAAGAGGTAAAAAAGAAACCCGAGAAAAATCCTGACAAGAAAATTTGAGGCTCGGAAGCTTACAAAACGCGTCACATGTATCACGTGATCAAGAAGCAGGGGTGGGTGTTCTGCCTGACACAATGCCGCTGGTGAGCATCGCGCATTAGGAGGTGTACGCGATGGCAGAAGCACGTGCAAAGGAAACTGACTTCAGGGATCTTTCAGCGGTGTCGTCTGAGGATGAACAAGCACCGGTACCCCTGACGAATATTGCAACCGGCGACTTGACCATCAACTCCGTCGCTGACGAGTGGCAGGCCCTGGAAATGCCGCCAGCTGAAGAAGGCAGCCTTGACGAGAATGCCAAGCAGATTTATAGTCTTAGTGAGGAGGCCAGTATCGGGGGATATCTCCAAGCCGGTGACCCCTCGTTTAGGACGCCAACAGCCGACACACCAAGCTGGAACGACGATTGCAAAGGCAGTGCACCGGAGAGGAAGCATACCAGGATAAGCCTCTGTGACCAAGAGTCCCATAGGCAGCGAGAAGATGACACTTGGTTCGCCCATGGATTCTGGTATGCGACAGAAAGGGGTGTCGATACCATGAATGACACAGCCACAGGAATAAGTGATGCACGCAGGACTGCCAAACAACGAAGTGAAATAGAAGAACGTTTCAGTGAAAGACGTGTACCGAAGCGCACGACTGAAGCCTTACATCAATCAGCAAGACCCTCAACCGATGCCAGTTCGCAGCGTCCGTCTATGGCGTTATTTTCTGCTAAGTGTAACTTTGCAAGACAGCCTGAACGACAGAACAGGATGATTTCTTCGGTGAACAAGGCGGGTTCCTCTCCGCCTTCATCAAACCCTCCTCTGCTGCTGCCAAATTTAAGGGACAAATCTTCGGATAACCGTGAGCCGGCGAATTTTCGCGCTTCGAGCAAGCGTCTGCGATCGCGGAAGGATCGTGAGAGATCGCATTCCAAACTGAGTGCACGAACTGAGCCCAGGTATCGCCTACACGATTTGCGCATCGATGCTGATATTTTTAAGTTTCCCGAACTGTTGTTCGAGTTGTGCGTGGAAAATTTTAGTTGCGACCTCGTTGCTGAACGGCGCACATCGACTGAAGACCTGAAGAAAGGATATCGGCGCCAGTGTAGCTTTGCGCCATCGCGTAACCCTACTTTAAAGCCTGATCACAAGAATGCTGAACTCTTGCCACGTATAAGCTCGAAAGCTGTTTTTCAAGAACCCTCGTCGTTAGGCGTACCAAGAGAAGTTTGCACTGTGGAAGACAGACATGCATCCATCCTGCGGTCTGTTCGCGAAGAAAAGTTTCAGCGACAACCTCCAAAAAGGCAACCGTCATTCAAGTTGGAGGAGCCCGAACAGCGCACAAGAGCGCAGCCCCCCCAGGCGCACCAGCACCGACTTCCATCATTACAGCCGCAGCTTCTGCGCCAGTATCTAAGCCCCGAAGAATTTTATAATATCTTTAGTGAGGATTCTTTTCTACAAGAGCGCGCACAAGCTCCAGGCACAGTCCCTGACCTGCATGTACCCGTCACCTCTGGGGCGCCTCAAAGTCTAGGAACAGAAAGGCAGTCTCTGCCTTCACTGTCGCTCCTAGTGCCGCGGTCATTGCAACTCTCGGCGATCACTCGCGACGCAATCCGAAGGTCACAGGCGAGGCCTGTGCTTTTAAGTTTCCCAAATGCTCAAGGGCTCGAACAAGTTCAGCCGCTTGACCTCAGTATGCCTTCGTCTGAGACAAGAGATAATCCTCTCAGGAGCACGCCCTCCGGAGTGCAACAAAGCACCTCAAGGCAGTATACGAGTCGTAGTTATTCAGGCAGTCAGTTATTGCGGAATGCTTTGGAAGCTATTCCGGCTTCTTCCGCGGCCGCTGTTCAAGAATGCCTCCCTGGCCACCGCTTCCCAGTGAACAGAACCATTACTACAACGCAAGGATATGTTTCGGAGTCTCGAGCGGTTTCCAGCGGCTTGAGATACCAGCCGCCTCTGCAAGGAGCACCGATCTTTTTTATACCTTCTGATCGAATCATCCGCATTCCACAGGAAACCGTTCGGGGGCACTTTTCAAACTACGTTGCACTGCCTACTGCAGACTGGAATTTAAGACGAAACCAAAACCTTTTCCAGCAAACGCGGGGCCATCATCGGAGAGCGGAGGGCTTTCGACACCAACCGCAGGGCCTTGTCCTGCAAGCACAAGAGTTTCCACAGCAGCTGTCACTTGGACTTCAACACCAAGGGACAAGGTTTCCTCAGCAAGTACAAATATATTCACAGCACGAGCAAGGCACTCCGGTAACCAATCCACAAGAAGCGCAAGTCTTCCAAGGTGAAAATGTGCAGTGGCATATCGGTCAGACTCAAGCTCGAGGCATACAGCAACAACACTACGTCATTGGACACCCGGCTCAAATGGCTGCACAAGAAACCCGAGGCATCATCGCACTGCAAAACGTTTTACAACCAGAAGTCGTTCCACCTGAAGCCGAAGCCACTGCACGTCAAGCAAACAGCGCTGTACGCCAGGTCGAGGGTGCTCCGCACCCTCTAGGATTCTCGCTTTCCTGCTCAGAGATAACGCGACCCGTTCGGAGTGACACACCCTCTACAGCCCTAGCAAGAGATATGGTGTATGTCCAGGAAACAGACCCATGGCCGGAACTACGCCTCGAAGACTTGGAAGTACTGAATGTGCCAGGCATGCAGCAACAGTTTTTGACGCAAGAACCTGAATTGGCCCAACAAACACTTATTTCACCATCTCAGATTTCAGCTGCTTCTTCAACACAACAGGCGGAGCAACACGAAGTGTCTTTAAGAGGCGAATATAGCGTTCGGTCTGAGGAACGTCAGCGTGATACAATGGGAGTGTTTCAGAAGCCGCATCCCAAGCAGCAAGACTGTTCTTCTGCAAGCAGAAAGAGAAGGGCATCGTCGCCTGCACAGAAAGAACATTCTTCCAAAATGGTGCTAAGACGAAGTAGCTCGCACGATTCCACCCCAACTTTGGCACTTCATGATTTTGTTCATTTGGTGCAATCACATCCAGAAGCGGCGCCAAGTTCTGCATCTCAAGAGCGGCGCCCACAAGCGGAGCAAGTGCTGGGCGCGCCCGCCTCCACGGAATCACCAGGTGGAACCACGTCCCTTGCCAGCCACGGAAGTTCAGATCAGGCACTTTCACCGCGCAAGCAGAGTTTTCCACCTCTTTCCTGGATTTTTAGGGCCGTATATGACGGTGCTGTGCGTATTACTGATGAAAGAAAAAGAGAAGCCGGCATGGCCAGTACTTCCCAGCCGCAGGCAAAAGCAGGTTCAAGCCATTCTGTTTCCGCGGTCGAATTGGCACGTCTCCCTGAAGCCTCTTCAACGGGTCCCGATGCAGATCTCTCGCAAGTGCAACTTACGGACAAGCGAGACCAAAGGCAAGAGCCACAGGCTGAAGGAGGTAGCATGCAGTGTCCGCCTGAAGAATATTCCGCGCCGGGGAGCAGGCTGTTCAAAACACAGCGCCGTGAAGGTTCGCAGCATGATGGGCGGCGTGCACTGGACACAGGGTCGCTGCTGGCAGGCCTGCCTGCCAGATCGCAACAAGAGCAGGATCAACTTCAGGTCCCCCAAATTTCGCAGCAGATTTCAAAACAGGCACAGGGCAGTCACTCGGTGATGTCTGGAACAGGTTCAGTTGCCCTTCAGGAGCAACATTCATCTCAAAAGCCTTCATCTTGCGGTGCGACGTTTTCCACAGTTCAAGCCAGTCGCACCTCCAACTCGCGTTCAGAGTTTGAAATGCCGCAACCTGAAGTAGTTCCAGGCGAAGCCGATTCAGTACCAACATTCTACAGCTCGGTGCCGCAGCTACAAACACCACCCAACGAAGTAGTATCAAGAAAAAGTCATCCCCCAGATCCGAAACACTCGGTACTTGATCTGAAAACACCTTCTCCGGGTGAGTCGGTTGGACTACAGTTTACGCCAACGCCAGAACCCGAGCCAGTGCAAGTGAAATCCGCTGCCTTGGATGAGTGTCCTCCAGCGCAGCCTTCAGCGATTCCCATAGCACAGCCAGGTTCGACAGCCATAGCAACACATACGCTAGAGCAAGGAACTTTGGTCTCCCTTCAAAGGGAGGAAGTGCCGTTGCAAGACGAGTCCTTCGATATACCGCCTGGGTCGCTAAGTGTTCTCGAGAACCTTCCGCCAGCTGACATACCGTTACCAGTGCTAACAGTGCAGGACGTTCGAAACGTCACAGGTGACGATAGCCTAGCGTCGCCAGTCCTTGCAGACTTGCCCTTGCTGCCATCCGTGCCTTTATTTGAACCTGCAATGGCCGCACCGACCCAGCCGGTCCCACAACATGCAGAACCGCTGCCAGATGTGCAGATGGAAGATTCTTCGGATGAAGATATCTTTGATCCTTCAGAAGTACGACGGTCGCCGTCTCAACAGCTTTACTTTTCGACTCCATAACTGAACTGGCCGTTTTAGCGAAACAAAGTTGATTCCGTTAACCGCGGATGTGTCCTTTAGTACGAAAGACAACACTGCATTTCCAGTAAAGCTATTGGTTTTTCTCTAGCAACGGTTTTACTGTACCGCATGACAGCCTTTTTTTAGCTAGTAGGGGTTTTAAAAAAAAATCTGATCTGTGATGCAGCCAATAGATGTTGAGATGCGCATGCTCTTCACAGCTGTCGCAGCTACATCGTCGCAGTGTGATGCTTTTCTCGCATTTTGCTTTCGCTCCTTTGTGAACTGACGCGATTTTTTTTTTCATGCTTTGCTCGACAAAGCAAAAATTTCATTGTATAAGCCTGTTTCTTTATTCCATAACAAAACTCGGCCAAGGAAAGCGTGGTTTCATATTGCTGTTGTAGGCGTTGATAAAACCAAGAGGCCCCAAGCAATTTCCAGCCGAGCGGCTACGTCGCATCTTGTGAAGGAAGTTTTACGTGTGACGGCTTCATGTAGTTGTTATAATTGCTCCTGTTTCGCAGGAATGACGTTTCAAGGAAAAATAAACGTTTTTGATCTTTGCATGTTGTAATCTTTTACGATTAACTTTCTCGAATTTTCACAATAACGACACTTAAATGGGGGCGTTGCCGTTTGAAGCCATCTCCTGCGTTGGGAAACTTAATACTATAGGCCCGACACCACAGACACTTCTGCTTCCTACGCGCCGTGTGCCGTTCGCGCCGGTGCGCTGAGCACCGCGCACCGACGCGCAAAAAAAAAGGGGGTGCACAGCTCCAAGGTTCGAACAGACCGCGGCGGCAGCGTTTCGATGGAGGCGAAACGCATAGGCGCCCGTGTGCTGTGCGATGTCAGTGCACGTTAAAGATCCCCAGGCGGTCGAAATTATCCCGGAGCCCTCCACTACGGCACCCCTTTCTTCCTTTCTTATTTCACTCCCTCCTTTATCCCTTCCCTTACGGCGCGGTTTCAGGTGTCCACCAATTTTCAACTTCAAGCGCATAGCACGAGTACGAGACCGTTCGTGCGCGGCAGGTAATGCTTAGTGGTGGTGGTGAACAGCATATATATATATATATATATATATATATATATATATATATATATATATATATATATATATATATATATATATATATATATATATATATATATATATATATATATATAAGGAAGCCAAAAGTCACCGAAGTCAAGGTGCATAGGGGAATGTTTCTTTTTTTTAATATCTAGTGCCAGTCAATTAGTTTTTTTAAAAGAAAATTACTTATAAAGCAGCAGAAAAAACAACCATGCCGCCGGTGGGATCCGAACCCACGACCTCCGAATATCGCACCGGACGCGATTTTGCCTGCACGCCCAAACCATGTGCAAGGTGTCGGCCACCTCCCCACAGAATGAGCAGCGGCCGTCAAAAGAAGACTCAAAGTTCTTGAGAACCGCTGGGCACAGCAGAGTGTTTGTAAAGAGCCTGAGGAGAGTCCGTGCGCCAGCATAGGAACCGCGTAGCGCCGGAGACCCGCTCCCGCAAAAGGCAGAGAAGCAGAACGCCCACTGATTGGTCGATGCTGGCACGCCAGCGGTTCTCAAGAGCTTTGTGTCTTCTTTCGACGGCCGCTGCTCATTCTGTGGGGAGGTGGCCGACACCTTTCGCATGGTTTGGGCATGCAGCCAAAATCTTTCCATCAACCGAGAGGACTGGGAGGCGGCTCTGCTCGGCTGCCAGGAACTATCGGCCTAACAGGTCCTGTTTCGGTGCACCAGCGCAGCGGTCAGGACCAATGAGGGAATCCGCCGTGTATTGTAAGGGGCGAGCCCCACTAAGGGCCTCTCCCCGAGCACCTCTCTGTATAGAAAGCTAAATAAATGCATTTCACCCCCACCACGCCAGAAATAGCACGCGCCGCGCTGCCGCGAGTAGCGCGCGCGCCGAAATGTCTGGCCAACGCCTCCTACAGTTAGAGGAGGCGTTGGTCTGGCACTGTCGGATCCGAGCGCCATGGACGCGCTTTGCGGCGGCCGACGTGTAGCTCATGCGCAGCCTTCTGGCCGGCGCGCTTGCGCGGGACGCGCGCCGGAAAGGTCCCATGGAGTTGCAGCGGTAGTTCGCAGAGGCTAGCGTGCGCGCACCATCAAGCGCAGTAAATGTTTAACCGATTATAATTAATGAATTATTCTACAGGCGCTAAATAAACGGCATGTGCGCCATGAGTCGCGCGTATATTTGAAGGCTAAAATTAATTTGATTACCTTTGCCGTCGTTTCGTGCATAGAAATTCAGCAATGAACAATCAGATACAGCTGGAGCAACAAGAAATTAAGTCCATTTTGTTCATTTTCCTTCCTTCAAGCGTATGCAGAGCCACCACACTTTGTTCGTTCGAGCGTGGAAATTATAATTTAAAAGCCAGCGAGGGCATCTAAGTGTGCAGTTCAGTCATAAAGGAAAGGAATTACCGGTTATTTCAGGCCCGCCAGCTCTTAGTCAGAGAGACCCCCGAAAGCTTTTGAGGTAACATGTCCAAAAGCTTTCAAAAACAGAGATATTCGTAATATACACGTTTATTCAAGTAAACAGTGTCATACCTCTTTGTGTAGTATTGATATCCAAATACTTTCTGCCTTTCTCTTCGTATTTTTGTAAACTTATTCGTCTTATTTCTTTAGCATATTCTACACGGTACACGTAACGACACTAGCAGACAGCCACAGCAGATGCAATACAGGTAAGGAAAATACCTCGAGTGGCTGTTTATGTACGATCTGGCATATTGTCTAAAACTCTGCAACATTTCAATGTCAGTTTAAAGGAGATCTCCAAAAATGTTCACGAACCTAATTTTTTTTTTCTATTTATGATCTATGTCTTCGCCTTTCGAGACAAATCATACGTTGGTGTGAACTTTAAAGGCGCCCATTCTGCGACTTTGGTTTGAATGACTTCAACAAGCTAACTCCCTACTAGGCAGCAAACATTATCCGCCATTTGATAACCGGTCGGCGATAGATGAACGAAAAAAACATATAGCACTCATTTATATCGCTTAAGACAATGCATAAACGCAGTCAACCCGCGCAGTAGCGAGAAGCTCGGCCACTAAACGCGCGCAATGTTGCCTGTATTGTTCTCTTATGTCCATGGCTACCTCTTGGTATACCCATTGCTTCGATTTCTCAGCCCAATTTAAGGTATTCGTTTACTCATTATTATTGCAAAATTTGCTTTCCTCTGTTAAAATTAATGGTTTCAGCAATGAAAGAAAACGATCTATAGGAAACACTGCCGTGTTTTAAATAGATAGCCTCTTGTATTCTATCGAACAAATTTTGTTTGCGGCAGTTCAAAGGTACTTTCCAAAATAAACGAATACACGGCTATGGCGCTGAGAAACACAGCAGTCCGGTTTCAAACGTTACGTTTCTATATGTTAGTCTCGCTTAGTCATGGTAGTCGGCGTATGCGAGCCATGATATCGGGGGCATGGTATGCAGTCAGTAAAGTGACTATGCAATCTCATGGCCACAATAAGTGCGCATCGCATATGCGGTGCGCTGTTGCAGTGATGAGCGTGAAATTAAGCGAGATACACCGGTTTTATCTAAATTACTATTGGGAGCACTAATTTGGATTTAAAAATGCTACTTATATAATAACACTGGCGCTGTAAATATAACAGATGCCAGTAACCGATTTTGCAGGCAGCAGCGCTCTCGATGGCACCACCACTCGGAGAGTAGTGGCCGTGTGGCTTCCTGAAAACATTTGAAGAGACAGAATGAAAACATTGTTATACCGTGCAAGATACGGTCACTGGTTGTAGCCGAAAAAAAAAAATTCTGAAAAAAAAATTCCCCATGTGCTGCGATCAGGAACTCCAGGCGCCTTCGCCGACTACCCTCCCCTTTTTAGAAGTAACCAAGCGAAGGTTATGTGATCAGTGGCTAAAATCAAGAAAAGAGTAAAATTTCACAAGTCATGGCTAGGTGGCGTGAACCATCGCCCGATTTAAAGGGTTCAGCCTTATCCATCCGCTCATCCATCCACAAACACGCCCATGGGGAACTTGCGCTGAAGTTTGCGGGGCCGATTGCAGCGCCATAATACACTGCCTAGCGAGAAGAGCAAGCAGTTTTGGGTACTTTTCCGCGCCACCTTCAGGCACTTATTGGCGTGAGCCTTCGCGCTCTGTCGAAGGCGCATGTGCCGTGCGTCAGTTATCTGGGCTACGCCGAGAGAACTAGGCAATGAATGCTGTCAGCCAAACGAGGGTATCTAATCGCGCAAAATGTGTTCTCGCGTTTGCAGCGTCCCAAGCGGCTGACAAAAGCAGCTTTGAGTCACCGAATGGAACAATTGCAGTGCCACCTTGACAGCGCAGGTTCCCCATTTGCTGTGATGTATGTGCACGTTGAAAATCATTAGGTGGTGTAAAATCACCCACAGCCCTCCACTGCGGCTTCCCTCATGGTACATCTCACTTCGTGACGCTAAATCCCGCTTACAGTGCCGTGAAACACAATAAAAATTTTGTGTCATAATAATTTAACTAGTGCTTTACGAAACCACAAAAACCAGTAAAAAGCGAGCAATGAGTTTTTAGGGGATTCCAAGCTCGCCTTCCGCCATCAACAAGTGCAAGCATGACACGAATGCCGGGCGACTCAAGGCAACCACGCCCAGCTGATTATTATACGAGCATGAATCACAGGATGAGTACCATATCTTTTTCGGCACAGCCTCTATCTTTCGTGCTGCGGTGATACTAGTTGTCGCATAGCTGATACCGGCGCTGCCCTCGGAACACTGTGCTTATATTCTCTGATTCATCACACACTTTGTGAGAGTAGTTTCCGTTCCTTCTAGCCATGTTTGTGGCGGAAAACTTAATCTTAATTTTTTTTTTTACGCAGATATCACCCAGACAGTAGGGGCACACTGGGTGTGTTGCAAGAGCGTAGCTGAGCGATGTTAACTAAGGCGCATTGTTTCTTAAGTACGGTGTTGCTTTCACCTCGTCACAAAGATGAATAACATACATCGTACGTCTAGCCAAACTTCGTGCTTCGCGAGCGCCATTTTGTGCACCAGGCAAGCGAGTTCCAAGACCTGTGACGCAAGCTCGCTATAGGCTGCCGTGGCAGGAAGTTGTATACTCTGAATTCACAAGCTGGACCGCAACGTGTTGGGAGGCACCAGTGTGTAGGTGAGTCTGTTATATGTCCCGAAGCGAGGTTGCTTGCATCATCAGCGAACGTAGACCTGAAAGCGTAGCCAGACGCCCTAGTTAGTTTTTTTTTTTACATTTCTAAGCAGGTTTTGATCTATACCCTGACGTAATTCGCGGCGCCTCTGCACGACGTTTGCCGTATGCTTGATTCGTTCTGTAACTTCTCAACATCGACAAAGTCGACGATGCGAGCTTAAAGGCTTGGCGAACAAGCGTAGATTTAGTGCTACTTTCCTGCTGCGAAATCATCGCGTGAGACGGCCTCCGGAATGGATGAAAAACGTGCCGGTGGCAGAACAACCTTTTAGTGGCGCATTCACACTTGGTCACTCGGCGGCGAGAGCGATCGGAAAACACCGCCATTACAGCGACTCCGCCCAAACACCCAGCGGATAGTCCGATCGGCCCGGGACCGATATCGGCCGCTGGAAAAATTTCGCCGATCCCCATAGGCCAATGGGACGGTGACGAGGAAGTTGTCTTCCAGCGGCAACATCCGTGGCGGCGCCCTTCGAAGCAGTTATCTGATTGGTGGCTAAAATCAAGAGAAGAGCAAAATTTCATAAGTCATGGCTAGGTGGCTTGAGCCACCGCCCGATTCAAAGGGTTCAGCCGTATCCATCTATCCTTCCATCCATTCCCTCGCTTCGGATTGAATCCGTCGATGTTACCGCCTTTTTCAGGAAGTTACGGGCCATAAATGGAACACCGGTCTTTTGCTTCGTCTCATCTCGCCTATAACAAAATGTACAAGTGGTAAATTAGTTGAATTGTTTTATTTAGAGTGGAATTTCTGCTGCTAATAGGCTAAAAAAAGAGCGTATAGGTTTGTTGAGAAAAATTGTTCCGGTCCTAAAAATGAGATGGCGCCACTGGCTTGAGCTTATCGCTGCGCGTCGGTTAGCATACGCTCAACTAGATGTGCCAATGTGAGAAATGGCGTAGCGTGCAGCAGAACGCTCGGATTAAGCGTGAGAAAGCGTACTCTATTCTAAAGATGTCTGTGTACAGTCTAATGTGATTTGAAGGTGATCCCTTCTGGGTTAAGCTAGTCTAACGAGGCTTATTTTCTCAAGAAGGATGCTAGGAATGCGTAAGCTTAGATGGCCGTGTGATTGCTCTATCCCGCACCGTCCTTTTTGTTGCGGAAGTGAGTGATCGTCACGCAAAGAAAGATCTGTTGGTCGTTTTCAGCTGGAACGTGCGTAATAACCTTCAGACGACAGGGCGCGGAGGAACACGTTTAAGGCGAGAGCTCGCGGTCGAAGCGGCGACGTGGTGGCCAGGAGTTGTGAACGAGGACGCATTTCACGGGCGGCGTATTAAGGCGATTGCCTTTAATGGCTCATACTCGCGGTGACCGTCCGTCCGTTACATCGCCACCTGGGTCACGTGGATGGATGGATGGATGGATGGATGGATGGATGGATGGATGGATGGATGGATGGATGGATGGATGGATGGATGGATGGATGGATGGATGGATGGATGGATGGATGGATGGATGGATGGATGGATGGATGGATGGATGGATGGATGGATGGATGGATGGATGGATGGATGGATGGATGGATGGATGGATGGATGGATGGATGGATGGATGGATGGATGGATGGATGGATGGATGGATGGATGGATGGATGGATGGATGGATGGATGGATGGATGGATGGATGGATGGATGGATGGATGGATGGATGGATGGATGGATGGATGGATGGATGGATGGATGGATGGATGGATGGATGGATGGATGGATGGATGGATGGATGGATGGATGGATGGATGGATGGATGGATGGATGGATGGATGGATGGATGGATGGATGGATGGATGGATGGATGGATGGATGGATGGATGGATGGATGGATGGATGGATGGATGGATGGATGGATGGATGGATGGATGGATGGATGGATGGATGGATGGATGGATGGATGGATGGATGGATGGATGGATGGATGGATGGATGGATGGATGGATGGATGGATGGATGGATGGATACGGCTGAACCCTTTAAATCGGGCGGTGGCTCAAGCCACCTAGCCATGACATGAAATTTTACTCTTCTCTTGATTTTAGCCACCAATCAGATAACCTTCGCTTGGTTACTTCTACCCGTTAAAATCTACTTTCCCTCCACTGTCCTTAAACCCCAATGCCTTGGATAAATCAGCCCCGCTGCTTTCCACTGTAGGGTGAAGCCCTTTACAGAAAAGTATCAAGTGTTCAGCCGTTTCCTCCTCCTCTACGCACGCAACGCACACAGTGTCTATCTCGTGGTACCTGACTCTATATGTCTTAGTACGCAAAACTCCAGTCCTGGCCTCAAACAACCAAGACCTTCCCCTCCAGTTATCATAGAATTTTTCTTTGGCAATTTCCTGCTTAAAAATCCTGTATGTTCCCAGTGCTGATTTCGTCAGCATCCCTGTTTTCCACAGCGCTCTCTCTGTTTCTTTAACCTTTTTCTTAACCGATAATTGCTGATTTGCCCCCCTACTGCTGTCCAGATATTTGCTTGTCAATTTTCTAGTTCGCTTTCTCCATTTCGTATCAACATTCCTTATATACAGGTATCTGAAAACTTTCCTAGCCCACTGATTTTCATCCATTTTTCTCAATCGTTCCTCAAGTGCTATCTTACTGCTAGCCTCTCTGCTCTCGAAAGACGCCCATCCAATATCACCCTGTACCCCCTGATTTGGTGTATTGCCATGTGCTCCCAAAGCTAGCCTCCCTACGACACGTTGTTTAATTTCTAACGTTGCTTGAACATCTGGTCTCATGCACAGGACCGCATTACCGAAAGTCAGACTAGAAACCATCACCCCTTTCCAGATCCCTCTTACCACTTCATACCTATTGTAATTCCACAGTGCCCTATTTTTCATGAAAGCTGCATTTCTACTAGCTTTATTCATTACATATTTTTCATGCTCTGTCAGATACTCAGCACCGTTATTTATCCACACTCCAAGATACTTGTACTCATCCACTAATTCTAGCGTGAACTCCTGTATTCTATGTTCGCTGACCTCATCGTGAGCTAGGTCATGTGGCGCCACGCTCGGCCCAGGTGCTCTTCTCCTCTGTCATGAAATGAATTCGAGCGCGGCAAATTCAAATCAGTGCAATGAGTCGCAAACGGCCTTCGCCGTCCCGCAGTTAAAAGATATCTAAGTACCTCCAACGAATTTTTCGCTTTCTCTCGCCGCCGAGTGCCCAAGTGTGAACGAGCCATAATTCATTCATATGGTACGAGACTTTAGCATTCGCCGCAGCTGACACCCAGGTGTGTGCAATACGATGGTGCTGGAGTTGTCTTGGCGTTGCAGTAGTGGCTATGCTCTCTTTGTTACCAGCTCGTCATTGCCGGTATCGATCACTGGGTATGGGCCATCATATGAGCCTACATTCACTAGAGAGGTGTGTCAAGGTTAGTTATTCCTCCAAGACTCCCAGAATGCAGTGCAAAACAAACTCCGCGCCAGTTTTTATACAGTCATCCAAAGAAACGTGTCAATGAGTCATTTATATGTAAAAGAATTGTTGCAGAAAAACTAGTCTATGGGGTTATCTTGATGTACTTGTATATTCATCCTCGCGAATCCGTGTCAGACTTGTTAAAGACACACCCGTAAGGAGACAGAAAGTGTAAATATATTTCGTAGTTGTACCTTCAGCGACTATTTTCTACGCCAAAATGGTGTCACGAGACAGGTGCTTGTTTAGCATATGCACTTTATCTAGCAGATTTCATGCGAAATGTATGTGCAGACGCACATACAAGGATGTAAATGCTCCTGGAATTAATGCGTCAAACCTTGTCATACTGACGCATTGTCCCATACCGCTAGACCAAAACGCGATCACTGCTCGAGTCATCCGTGTCAACTAGAACCTTTTCATACGACCGTCTAGTGTCGATGCAAAACTGTAGATACAGTTTTGCATTGGTGACTATACAAGTACTTTTAAAGATAGAAGGTACCATTTCTGTTCATTTACGTGACGTCACCAATTTTAAAATAATTGCCTGACTCCTTTTCAGGAAGCAGTCCGCGCACTACAACGCAATCCCGGTGTGCAGCATTGACTTCACGCGAAGAAAAACATGGACAACGATGCGCATCGTGACACGGACCGCGCGGAACAAGTCGGTGGTGTCACCCTGACTGCGTCAACTCAACACGACCTTGAAGCGAATCCCGTATCTACCCCAGAAGTAGTAAGCCTTGAGCCCGGCGACAGTTTCCGCGGTGCCTGTGGACAAGACTCCAAGAAGGAAAATTCGAACAGTAGTGCCCAGCACTTGTCTTTACCAAAAGAAGTTAGTCGTACCCGTGAACTGAACGAGGAGGACGATCAGAAATACTTGGCGTGTAGAACTTCCTTTCTTACGAATACCCAAGGAAAATGCTTTTCAGGCGTGGAAATCCCCATGGATCTGAATAATGTTAAATATAAATCAGGTTTTAGAAGCACTGATCATCCGTGTACCTCACAGAGGACCTGCAGCGCTGTTAAACCTGGAGGCGCAAATTCACCAGCTGCAGCACAAAGTAGCGCAAGTGAATCAAACCGCTATGTTTCTTCCCTACTAGTAGGACCGATTCAGCAGATGGATCAAAAGCGACAATCAGATATTGCTGAACATTTATCGAAAACTGTCATAAACACCCACATCACACCTCACCAAAGATACCGTCAGATTGCTCACGCTTCGCGCCCTGTCACATCCGGTCATGCCTCGTCCCAAAGTGCATACCGTCCAATCACTCCTTACCCTCCATCGGTTACAGCAGCGGCAACGCAGCATACCTCCTCTCAAAGTACGTACCGTGCAATCGCTCCTGACCCTCCATCGGTTACAGCAGCGGCAGCGCAGCATACCTCGTCTCAAAGTACATACCGTCCAATCGCTCCTGACCCTCCATCGGTTACAGCAGCGGCAGCGCAGCATACCTCGTCTCAAAGTGCATACCGTCCAATCGCTCTTTACCCTCCATCGGTTACAGCAGCGGCAGCGCAGCATACCTCGTCTCAAAGTGCATACCGTCCAATGGCTCCTGACCCTCCATCGGTTACAGCAGCGGCAGCGCAGCATACCTCGTCTCAAAGTGCATACCGTCCAATCGCTCCTGACCTTCCATCGGTTCCAGCAGCGGCAACGCAGCAACATTTAATTTGCGACTCGGTGCCTCAGCCTAAGATTGCTTCTAACTGCTTGCCGCCCACCGGTGATTTTAGACCCCGTCGTACTTCTACGAGGTCAGTGCCTCTAGCTTCACGGACACCGAAAGCGCCCCGGTTTCCTACCGGGACCCGTCCCTACGGTGAAGTTCATAATGTGCCACTTGAGCTTCTGGAGCCGCAGCACAGTGCCCCGTCAATACTCCCAGCCAATGCATCACACGTGAACCCTGGTTTACTGCCCTACGCTGCACCAGTGTGTCAGAGTTACGCGACAGTTAGGGCCACGTTGAAGCCAAGCGCTGTAAACCCTCAGGCATTGCAAGTGCAGCGAGACCGATTCATGCAGCCGGTGTTGCCGGCGTTGGAAGCACCCTTTTTCTGGAGACCGGTGGCAAAGGAACTCCCTCAATTCACAAGGCCATGGATAATAGCGCGCCCTGAAGGCCCGATTTCAAATCCCCAAAACAATCGGCACATGGCGCGTGCCAGCCACACACCACTTTACGGCATGCTGGAAACAAGGCCCGTTCCCGAAACAGACCGCATGGCTGCCGTTTTCAAGTGGCTGCTTGACTGCGATCGAGCATTCGCTGAGGAGAGACGTCACGCGGCTGCATTACCTCAGGTGCTCAAGGAGCAGGCAGGACCTCAAAACGAGCGAGCTCGTCAACAACAAAGGACACGGTCTCAACCTGCGAATATACGGGAGACGCAAGAAGCGAGTCAGCAACCCGTGTGGCCTGCGTATACCAGCGCGTACTCCAACGTCGGGCACGAATGCAATGCATTGCAGCAATCGGCGCTAGCACTCCAGTCACAGCCGTCGTGCACGGAAAGCGGTCGTCATTCACTTCCACGGGACCACAATGCCTCGCAACCGCAACAAGCACCGCATAAAGCAAGCGAACATGCAATACAACAGCAGCATCTTCCGCATAACCTGTTACCTCAACAGAGAAAACGACTTATTAGGCAAACGCAATCACCGTGTCTGGCGCATAGCTATGCTGATGCCGTAGCGAGAAACGTTGGAGCTTTCGATGGTGGTACTAAGGCGATCGTCTCTCTTAATGCGGCCTCTTCAGCTCAGTACGGGAAGCCACCCAGAGAAGGCAGCGCAGTCAACTTTCCCATAAGCACCTTGGAGCCGCGAGTAACTTCTGAAGATCTTAAGGTAGACCATAATAATTCTGGAATTCCGTCGACTGGAGATCGCCCTCTGTTAGGAAGGTCCACTTCTCGAAATCCTACCGGGAAGCATATAGACCATTCTCACAGGGTGCAGTGCACCTCCGCACAGACCTCATGCCCGACTGGAGACACTGATGGGATATTAACAGAAACACCGGGAACATCTAAGCAGACTCTGAATAGTGCTGCGCAGCTCCACGGCCAATCAAATGATGAAAAAAGCAGCGCGATACCGACATACTCTAAGGAAAAAGCGCCGACAGCTGCTAGTAGATGGCGCGGTTCTAGACCAAAGCGAGGACGTGGTGCTAGACGGCGAAAGAAAAAGGCTAACAGCGCGACGCTATCGGCAAACAAAGATTGCACGTCCCATGAGCGTCATCTTCCGTCACCTGAAGGCGAACCGCCGACCTGTGAAGGACAAGAGAACAATGAGTCGTCTCCTGAAAGGCCTCGGTTCGAGCCGCGGGAAAATCTGGAGCTTTCGCTGCGAGACTTTTCGACTCTGTCCCTGATATCTGAGCCCTGTAGTATCGCGAGCGACGTTTGTGTAGTAGCATCGCGTTTATTCATGCCAGAAGAACTGCAAGTGATGACTGACCACTTGATTACGCCCCCAGACGAAGCGATATTCTCTCATTCGACTAAACGTACACAGGGAGAAGCGGCAGCGTGTTCCACAGGTGCGTTTATTCCAGTGAGCGCCACAGACGGATACAACAGCCGGACAAAACCAAAACGACTTGTTGCCAAGGGAGCATGCGGCTTCATCAAGAGACGCCGACTACAAGTCGACGGTTCAGAAATACTTCTCGTCAATGAAGAAAGTGGAAGTTCCGATTACTGACGCAAACATGTTGACAATGAGCACGTGTCAAGTGCATACAGCAACCTTCATTGCCGACTCATCGAGTGAACAGTTCCGCAAACATGTGATTCCCAAGAGTGCGATTCACTGAACTTTTTTTTCCGTTTTGATTACATGACTGGCAGCGTGCGGAAAACATCAGCGGTGCATTTGCGTTTGCGCGCCTTTCTTTTGGACACATCTACAGTGAATAAGCGCGACCCTTTTGGAAGCTTATCAAGAAAAACGTGCGGCCCCATTTATGCACGGGTAGACAGTGTCGATTCGCTCCGCAAATGCTGCCTTCTATTTCTGCAACAGGTAACACAATTGTTACTGAAAGAAGTGCTCTTTAGTATCTTGTAATAAAAAAAAGACAAAAAAAACTTCGTTTCGTTTTGTATCCTCGGTTGCTTGCATACTGTTCTCATCGGTGGGTTGTCTAAAAAAATTCGAATTTACCTCAGCTCCGGGGAAATCTGTTCACAGCAGTGATTTAGGAGAACTGAAGAAATAAACACAACTCTCCCTGGGGGAATGCACGATTTCTTCTAAAGGATGCCTAAGCCGTACTATTAAGGTTACGTTGAAGGGCAATATCAAACTAAGCACGACGGATAGATTATTCCTGTGGGCAATACCGATGGTTTTTTTTATTATGCAAAATAATGGCTGTGTTGATTAAAAAAATATCAAATTAAAATCCCGAAGCACTTCCACGTTCACACCGATCTCAAAAAATTAGTGTAGCAACGTCGTTTATGTGACGTCATTTCCGAGTAAACGCTACAACCAATCACAGACGCATCTTCCAAAGACCGGAAACTCCACCGGTAAACGGAACTAGCCCTTTACCCGAGTCAGTCGTCACGGCGGGAAGGTGGAAGTGCAAGTTACTTGAGGTCTGACGAATACCAATTTTGCTGCATGTCGCATCTGTATACTACAGCTTCGCCGTAGAGAACAAGCATCTGAATGAAAGGCGCTGGAATCCAGCCTCGCGTACTGTTTGCGTCAGGACCCACACTTTGAGTTTTTTTTTTCTCGTTAATAGTTTTTTTGGCACATAGGCAGCAGAGGACATCATGCGCTTCCCTTTAATAAACAAAGTCAGTGGTGACAGTGCACGCATGAGGCACTTATCAGGTATTTTGTTTACATATCTCAAAGCATATCTGCCTTTCCGCAGCGTAGAAAACTTGGAAGACCCCGCACTCGCATAGCGATTTACACGTTGACAACATGCACGCATACGCGTGTCTACATGAGCGCGTAGAAAAAAAGAAAAAAAAGCTTGCAAATCGTATTGGTCCCGCAGCCTGCGCAAAGTAAACGATTCGGCGGCTGAAATGAGAATGAAACAGCTTCATTGAGTACCTAGCGAGGACAACACAGTGTGAAAGCCTTTTTATAAGTTATGATGGTTTATGGTTTATTGTGGTTTAGCGTCCCAAAGCGACTCAGGCTATGAGAGACGCCGTAATCAAGGCTTCGGAATATTTCGACCACCTGGGGTTCATTAAAGTGCACTCACATCAGTACACGGGCCTCTACAATTTCACCTCCATCGAAATTCGACCGCAGAGGCCGGGATCGAACCAGCGTCTTTCGGGTCAGCTGCCGAGTGCCATAAGTAGTGAGCCACCGCGGCGGCAAATGAAAAAAATTAATAAAAACTTGAAGTACATAGATGGTTTTGGTGATGCGCTCATGCAAGGTTACTCCGCTCTGATGAATGCCAATTAGAGCCGCTCTTTTATCGTTGTAATACTATAGCTGATAGGCCAACCGTAACTGTACAGAGGACTAGCCACACTAACGCGAAAAGTTCAAGGTAATGGTTTTCAGCCTGTTAAGTAGTTTTTTTTTTCACTACATTTTATTTCTATCCGAAATTACAGCAGTTGAAAGGTGTTTTCAAGCAGCCGCAAACATCGCAAATTTCCATTAACAGGTTCCGCATGGAAAACAGGCTAGACATAAAGGTTTGAACAAAACCGAATCCTTTGCAGAAAGTTTGCCCTAATTGTCCACGTTAGCGTTTCTGCTTACGTAGTCGGTCGGAGGGGTGCGGTTGCTTGAGAACGTAAAACCGTGTTTCGTAGGAAATATACTACCTGGAACAATGTTACAGCTGGATTAAAAGAGCAAGCAGACGCATTCAGATCCGAATCCAATCGTGCAAACTTCGTTAAAGCTCTTTTATGACGCGGTAAAAATGAAAGACGTTTATAGAATGCATAATCAATGAAGTGGCATTGGCGAATCCACGAATCAGATAAACCGGGAACGACAATTCAAAGTGGAAGTCAGAAGTCTCTGACGTCATTCTGGCTCCGTTTTCAGCGACTTTCTTTTTTCTTAATCAACTACGCCGAAACGTATATCTTAATCTCGAGAGGTGCCATGAACACTGACACGTATACCGTTCAGCATTATCTCCAGTGTACTATCTACAGCAGACACGCTGGCACGTTTACTGCGGAAGGATACGTCAGGAATTTCGCGTAAGCGAATGAAAGATACGTGCTTTAAGTGCATGCGTGGAACTGTGTTCACCCCTGCTAGACCAGTCCCTGTGGAAGGCGCGTTGAGCGGCGTTGTTCTGGCACTTGAAAAAATTGTGGCTATCCCTCGTCACCTTTTTAAAAAATTTTAAAATTTTTTACGACCCAGTCGCTGTCTTTTCATCGTCGCGAGTAGCTCTTCGGAGGCCCCGCTGAAGGAGGCCACTGCTGTCGTGCCGCACGAGACCTGGTGAGCCCTCAAGCAGAGTAAAGGTGAGCTCATGGTGTGTACTAGTCTTGCGGAAGTTAGGCTTAGGACAGCCGCGAGAAGACTTGTCTAAAATGCTCGCGCGGTGCTCTGTGGGGAGACCGTAGCGGATTTTTGAAGCACGTAGTGACTTTCACAGCAAACTTCTCGTAAAAGGTACAAGCGCCCGGCCCCGAACATAGATGTGCTAAGTTGTTGCTTTGTTTGTCATTTCGCAACAAATAACGAGACCCGCTAAGGCACAAGCGCCCGGCCCCGAACATAATTGTGCTAAGTTGTTGCTTTGTTTGTCCCGCAGCAAATCGTTCTCATGCTTTAGACAAGTCCGCTCGCTTCCTTACTCGTAGCAAACAGATGTGAAACTTATGCCCAGGATCTAGAAATTTGTCGAGCTGGCAAAATTTCATCTTCAAAGCGTGGCGACACGTTAGGCGACAGAAAAGGAGAGGGGCTTAGCGCTGGCACCGCGATTAACGTGTCAGGGCCACAGACGCTGCATTGCTCCTGAGACTCTTTGGCGCAAGGCGCTTGTCACTGAGCTATGAGCAAAGAAACCGCAACCATATTGTTGAAGGAATGGTCCAGACATATCATGACGGTTCTCAAGTGACCTTATTTTTGCCCCTATGGGGCAATGAAAGCAAAGCGTCGACATTCTAATTTGTTTCGAACAGCGGAAACGCCTTGAAACCCTGGCAGGTGTTCGGGCCGGGTTTTGGGCATGGCTGTTCATTATCAGAGCGTAAAGGAGCCCATATTTTTAGATATCTCGCGGTAGCGACGACGTTTTTGTGAACATTGCTTTAGGACAGAGCAACTGTATAACTGATTACTTTGAATTTGTTTGTTCTTGTCTTGCTTTAACTAGACTCGTCCTTTTCATTGTACAACTGCTTACTGTTCAATATCTGTTTTATCTGGAAGTTGTGTATTTTTTGAAGTGCGCCCACCCCTTTAAAAACCCCGGTTGGGGTTGACAGTATATCGAAGTAAAAATAAATAATAACATTAGCTTGTGAACAGGCCATGGTTAAGCGCATGTGCGCAAAGCGCGCGGCTATTCCCGTAATCTGCTCTTTTGTTTCTTCCTACGGGCGTCGCCTAATATTAATACACTTCAGACTAAATGGAAGCACGGCCACGCGGACGGTTTCGTCCCTATTTTTTGTGCCGAAGGTTGACACTCTAGAAATCCCCAGTCTTTCCCGAGGTTTTTTCATTCCCAAAGGTTTTTCCCAAGGTTTTTTCATGATAGATCGTTCACTTCTTACTTCCTCGTGTAAACGCTTTATTCCTCATTTGAAAGCGCTGTTATTACTATCCAGTTCTGAGCAAGTCAATTGTTTCGATTTTGTTTCTCGAGACATACGGGGCAGCATTTTCACTTTTCCAGCATTCTGGTGCATGAGCTGGAGAGCGCCGTAGAGATTATCGACGTGAGTCCAGGGCCGCTATTCTGTGGTACAGCTTGCAGTTTCCGCAGTGCAAACCAGACCGGCTGGCAATGAGCCTACTGAATACGCCTGCAGCGTTGCCATTGCATGCACCATACTGAGCATACTAAGGCTGAACACTTGATACTTTACTGTAAAGGGCTCACCCTACAGTGGAAAGCAGCGGGGCTGGTTTACCCAAGGCATTTGGGTTTAAGGACAGTGAAGGGGAAGTAGATTTTAAGCGGGTAGAAGTAACCAAGCGAAGGTTATATGATTGGTGGCTAAAATCAAGGGAAGAGTAAAATTTCAAGTCATGGCTAGGTGGCTTGAGCCACCGCGCGACTTAAAGGGTTCAGCCGTATCCATCTATCCATCCATCCATAATATGGGGGCTACTTTGACGTAGGTGCATAATGAGTATAATATAGATTTGGTCCGCCCCTCCCAGCATTGTGGCGACATTGCTTGTAGAAAGCAATTTTAGATCTCGATGTTGCGGTGATTGTTTTTAACAGATATTTATACAGGCTAAAAAGTGATGGAACCTAATTAAGAAACAAGCGACCTATGCCTTGGCTTATCTCATAATTGTGGGTGCTTGGCCCATTAACTTTTTTTCCTGGATGACTGTTGTGATATTAACTTTAGACACATACGATCCCAAGAATACTGTTCGCGTGTTCATACTCCCGGGTATTCTGAAGGGCGCAAACATCGGGCGGCGCCCGCACTAAGGTATTAGACAGTTTTAGCTGTGCGTACGCAAAGCGCTACGGCGCTGTGTGCGTTACGCTGTCCGCTCCGAAGTATAGATTTAGCTAGCTGCGCCGTAGCGTCCCTCAAGCGAACGCGTAAACATTAGCGTCATCTAGTGACAAGATGTCAAAGCACATCAACGCTCGGTTGAAGAAAATTGCATCCCTGATTACTGATAACTAGGGTGAGTGCATTGGGAGCCTTTTTTTGTTCCAAAAAGAAAAACTATGCAAACCGAAGAAAATGTAAGAACTGACTAAAAGATAGACAACTGCTTCGCCAGGTGTCGTTGCTACGAGGAAGAAACACCGCATTTAGTTAGGCCTAGGAGCTTGAAAATCGCCAAATTATCTGAAAAACAGGGGCTAGTTATCGCTTATACCGCTACGTGTAGGCAAGAGTAGGCGAAATGAAAGTGAACCACTACCATTTGAGCGATCTATTGCGTCGGAGAATCCAGCGGCGACATGTATTTATTCCGAAGCGGGCGACCAGGGCGCCGCCATCTTGTCAAAGTTAGCGTAGGCAAGCCACGCAAGCGCCGCAACGCAAAGTCCGCTGGCTAGCGTACGCACGCAAGACGCAGGGCTTGCGCTTGCGTTGTGCGCATGCGCACTACCGTCCCCGCAAACTTCTTGCGTACGCACAGCTAAAACTGTCTATTGCCTATAAGACGATCTGTCCAGCTGCGCGATAAGTACTGTGGTTTGGGATAGTTGGTTCATAGCTGTAGTTGATGTCAGGACAGCGTGAAAGGAGCAGGCAAACCGTCCATTTCAATCAGTGACGCTGAGGTGTTTTCTCGAAGGGTGTCTTTAGGCTTTAATTTTTTGAAGTTTCTGTTCCTGGGTGTGTTTTATCGGCCAAAAGAGATCTGCGAACAAACTAATATTCTTAGTGCTTTGACGCCGAGACGATTTCTCGAAGGTTCTGAGTTTTCATGTCCACCAATTTTTCCGAGTTTTTTTTTATTGGTCATTCATTCATTGCCACCCGGTGTGTTAAGGCAGGAATTTCGAGATTGCGCCGTGTTTGCCTTGGCCAAGCGTGCGTCTTTGTCGTGAGGATGAATTGCGCTCAGATAATCTTTGCACTTAGTCCAAAAAGTTTGCCATTATCAGATGCGTAGTGCTGAATGTATCTTCCAGTCTGTTATAAGTAGCGCCTACTTCCTAAATTCTGACTATTGTTGGCAATTTCTTATTCTTGTGTGTTGGGCTACTGTGATACGGCTCGGGTGCTTCATAAAATGTAAGGGTTTGGGCGAATAGACTTCAGCTGCAAATTGGCGCCTGTCCTGTTGTGCTATTGTGCCTCTCTTGTCCTTGTTACTTTCGCGCCGTCCTGACATCAACTACAGCTAACTGCGCGATTTGTGAAGATCCGCTGAGACTTGACGTGTTTTGCAGATTCGTTCCGTAACAAGGCGCTGGCGCACGAGTAATCGACAATCGCGCGTGATAGCTGAAGATTTGAGCGCCAGATAACAGGGCAATATGGCGCTTTCGAGGCGTGGCATTGGTTTGGTTTATGGAGTTTAATGACTCAAAGCGACTCAGACAATGAGGGACGCCGTAGTGAAGGGTTTTTTAACGTGCACTGACATCGCACAGTACACGGGCCTCTAGAATTTCTCCTCCATCTAAATTCGACCCCTGCGGCCGGGATCGAACCCCCGTCATTCGGGCCAGTCGCCGAGCGCCATGAGCAGTGAGCCACCGTGCGTGGCATTTATACCTGGAAAGTTTCCCAATATTAGATGGTGTGGGAAAGTCTTGGTGCAGCCAGAATATCTTCGGCTTACATGTGGCTTACATGGCTTCTAGTGCACGAATTTCAGTCCTCAATGCTCGAACTACATATTTGTAAATTGGAGGTGATGTGATCTCCTGCAAAAGCGCGTTAAGCAGTATATGTTGAGAGCACTCCAGTGTTTCCTGTTAATCTAAGATTTAAATTGGAACAGACATGTTTATCGTATGCGTTTTTCAAGCCTATGGTTTTTGCCTCACGCATTTAATGGAGTCCCTGTTTAGCACACTCGCCAGCTACCTGCAGCCGCAGTCGCGAACGAGTTGCCAATCGGAGGTTGTGTGCTTTATTCCGTTTCAGCAGATGTGAACTGCCAAATATTCAGTTTTATCGGAAGTCGACAACCTGTATCATTGTGTTGTGCTATTGGGGACAAGTCTTTGGGACGCGCCGTAACCGCTCGAAGTGCACAGGTGGTACTTTGGTCAGAACCTTAGAGCCCCAGGAGCCTGCTACTAGGCCACGCTGTTTGGATAGCTACATACCGCCTTCGTTCCAAATTGGTTGAAAGGAAGGGTAACTCTCCTCCCATACCCCCGCCCACAAAAAAAAGCTAGCACTACTACGGATGATGCAAAACAAACCCCTTGGACGCTTTACTTTTGAGAAAGGGTGTACTATCACTGCCAAAGGTCATCTGGCTTCACTAACACACAAAGAAACGGGATAGTCCGGCTTTCACCAGCAAAACTGTGGCCTTAAGCATTCGGCCATGAATTGGGCTTTCGCCATCACTTCTCGCTAGCCAGTCCTAGATTTTTTTTGTTGTCTGCAGTTGTAAAAGACGGAAACATCCACTTTACTCCAGCTGTGGAACAACCGAAAGGAGGGGGCGTTGCTTTTTACTGTCACGTAAAGTGGTTGTTGGTATTTGTATTTGAGCCGGGGTACCCGGGTTCGATCCCGACTACGGCAGCCGCATTTCGATGGAGGCGAAATGCAAAAAGGCGTCCGTGTGCTGTGGAAGTCAGTGCACGTTACAGATGCCCAGGTGGTGGACATAACTCCGGAGACCTCCACTACGGCACCTCTTTCTTCTCTCACTCCCTGCTTTATCTCTTCCCTTACGGCGCGGTTCCGGTGTTCACCGACATACGTGAGACAATTACTGCGCCATTTCCTTTCCTCGAAACTAATTTTCAATTTTTTTTTATTTCGATTTTCAACCTCGGAGAAAGAACATATAGGAGGACAAGCTTTGATTTAGGTCCATCCACTTCAGGCCTCTTGGGTCATGTGATACATGGTGCAAGTGTCAGATGTCACTGAGTGTTTATTTCTGCGGTGGTGACGCTTAAGTTTAAGGACGTTTTTCAGTGAATACGGGACCGAAAGCGGGCTCTGGGCACTTTCTGCAGCGTATAGAACGCCAGTGCTACGTATACTACCGCGAGATGCCATCAACTTGAACCCACGATGGATGAATCAATGGATAAGGCTGAACCCTTTAAATCGGGCGGTGGTTCAAGCCACCCAGCCATGACTTGCACATGAAATTTTATTCTTGTCTTGATTTCAGCCACCAATCAGATAACCTTCGCTTGGTTACTTCTACCGGCTTAAAATATAATTTCCCTTCACTGTCCTTAAACCCCCATGCCTTGGTTAAAGGTGCCACGAGTACTTGAAGTGCTCGTGTGCTCGTGGCGCCACCTGTTGGCTCGGCAAAACGTTGTTCGTATCCCACATGTTCGCCCATCCGCGGCGGCTTAGCGCTCGACATCTGAGCCCGAGGACGCTGGTTAGATCCCGGCATCGGCGGCCGCGTTTCAGTGGAGGCAAAACGCAAGGCGCCCGTGTGCTGTGTAATATCAATACACGTTAAAGAACCCCAGGTGGTAGAAATTGAGAGTCCTCCACTACGGCGTCTCTCACACACTGTGGCGTTTTGAAACATTACACCCTAAATACCAAATCACTCCCTCCTTTATCCCTTCCCTTACGGCGCGGTTCAGGTGTCCAACGATATATGAGACAGATACTGCGCCATTTCCTTTCCCGCCCAAAAATCAATTGTTTTTATTATATTCTTGCTCCCCGTTATCAACGTGAACACAGCACTTCGATCGTCAGTATGGAAAGATAAATTCTGATTTCTTACCGTTTTTTTATCTCCTTGCAGGTCGGCACTGACAATTACGGCGGATGGAAAAGGGCTTCGCTCCTGGAGTTCACCATTTCGAGAAAAATACTAAGAAATCGTCGTTTTCAGAAGAAGTTGAAGAATGCCATCTTTTTTGCATGGCACGCACAAGGAGCCACCGCCGCTGTGTTCTCTCTCATTCCCGGAGCGGCTTGTAGCCCATGAAGAACCTTCCGGTTCCGAGACATTCCTTCGAGCACCTTACGAAGGGCCATCTACGTCACAATCTACGCCTGAGAGCCAGCCTCATCAAAACGAGCAGCAATTGCTGGTGCACCCCTTTTCATCACTAGAAGCACTTCCCGTAAGACAGGATGTCATGCCCGTTTCCGGACTGCGCCAGCCACGAGGGAAATTGCAACGTTCTTCCAAGAAACGAAAAAAACCAAGCGTCGTCAACCAGGGAAACTGTACATCAGTACGGTCTTCACCCAATACATTGCATCCCCCTACTGCCGAACAGATGCAAACTTTGAGTCAGTGTGGACCGTCAACACTAATACCTCTACTTTTGCACAACCAGCAGCAGAAGGAATTAACGCCCGAGCCCCCCTTCACCGAACATCCGTCCGCTTCATTCCAACCGCGCTTCTCGTCTCCTGTAGAGCAAAAAAACCTGGATGTTTCACCTAATTTGTCAGCACTTTCGCACGGGGTGTTAACCTATCTCTACGAGCACCAGGGCACAGCGCGCCACCATAATCACGGAGCAAATGATATCTCGTTAGCTGCACCATCCGAAAGGCAGCAGTCTACTTTCAAGCAGGTTCCCTTTTCAGGACAGGGTCCTTTACCATGGCCTAATGGTCCCTGGACAGTTCCCCAGCCGCCTGCGTACCCTCTCCTTAGCGCGTTCCGTATGCAGCCTCCTCATCTACCTTCGATAAGGCCGCCAACGCCACAACCTACGACGCCCTTTCCAGTGTTTCACGTATTGCCCCCACCAATACATTTATTAGGCCCATTACCACCAGCAAGATCAATCGCGAATCCACTTGCGAAATCTGGGGACCACATTGATCTATCTTCAGCACTTCCTTTGCAGGCTGCGATCCATGTAGACCCCACGACGAACCCGCAGATAGGAGTTCCAATTGGAGCATCTTTGAAAGCATCAGCTCAAAATACGCATTTAACCGGGCAATCATGCTCTGCCAGTTCACAGATGGCCTCCGTGTGGCCAGGCCACTTGAATGATTCCAGTCAAGTTCTCTCCGAACAGATCCTTCTGAATTCGCTTAAATATCTGCCTCCTCCACTACTCTATATCGCATCGGGTGAAGAGGCGCAGCAGCCCATCTGGAATGGTGATCTTGCTGCTAGAAATGCAATTTCTCTGGAAAGAAATATAGACGTTGCTAGCAGCCACCCAGCAAGGAATTTGGTCCAACCATCGCCTTGCCATGAAGAACCGTACTCCACTGGAGGGAGTGTTTCTTCTTTTCCAGAAAGCGCTTGTCATAGCGCGACACCGATGCCTTTTCAACGCTTGGTACAGCCCATTCCGATGCGCTCCACACGTGTAGACTCTGTTGAGAAACAAGATGGATTGAGTCCCGTGACTGTCACACCAGATTTTCAGAAAACATCAAGCCATTTGCATCGTCAAGCACAACCTTTCACGAGACACTCTCTAAACGTGCTCCGGGAGTTCCAATCTTCTCAAACCCAAGCCTCGCCAGAAATGCTGGAAGTTCTCTTAACGCTTCAGCAGGCCTGGAAACGACTGCAAGAAGCTTCACCGTTAATTGAAAGAGTTTTGTCTCTGCAGAAAATAGGGTTACCTCTAGAAAGCGCTCTGCGTGAATGCCCACCAGAGGAAACTCCGGATCCTGATCCCGGCATAGAAGAGCCTGCGCAGCGTAAACATGATTGCATCCCGCCGGATAAGTTAAATGCGACGTCAACACCAGGACTTAGCACCTCACCGCTGGGACGTAGCGGTTCATCTTTTCCAGCGACGGCCTTGGAAAACCAGGAGTGCCGTAGTACTACGCCGCAGAAGGCAGCCGCGAGGTGGAGCTCACCCAGTTCTAAACTCCACAAATCCAGCGATTCTAATTCACTTTCTGCCGTTGGAAGCGAGGCATGCTTTGTGAAAAAGGAACCAGTGCAAACATATACTCCTCAGCCAAAGGAGCCGGGACTAAATGACGAGACACCTAAAGTTGTAGAAGGAGTTGCACAGGTTACCGCGGCCACCGCTGCATGCTCTCAAAATGTAGCAGCAGCTTTGAATGTTCGGACGTGGAAAAACGAGGCGCCAGGAAGCTTAAAGGTCAGGCCACCGGAACTGGTGAAAAAAGATTTAGTCGCCGTCAGTGGATCTGCGACGCTGCACGATTTTCCTAGCTGCAAAGGTCCAATGACTCAAGAGAACAAATCAGTGCAGGTAAGCGAGGTAAACCCTTTAAAAGCAAGGAATGCAGGCCCGAAACAGAAAGGATACAACGGGCCGCGAAGAAAATTACGTCGGCTCATGCCGAAGAAAACTGTACTTGTCGGCAAAGAGCCATCACCTACAATGAGTTTTGAATCTTCGGACGAAGGTGAATTGGTCATCGACTTAGGGCCGGAATCAAACGAAATGGATAGGTCTCACGATATGGAAGGCGATACACAAAAAGAAATCACGAGACACGAAGCCTCAAATCTGAGTTCGAATGGGCAAGCGTACGAAAAAAATGGCATAGACTCTGTGACGGTGGATGCAGTAACGGCAAAATATAAGTTGAACGCCTTGGCACTGAACGCACAGTCGTTGCAACCAACGAGACAGAAATATAAGCGACAATTGCAGACCACTGTGCTTCTAAACGAGACTGCGCGGCGGCCCACAGGAGCTGGCGGCAAGCCACGTGCTCAAGGCAAGCTTGAACAAGCGAAGAACCAAAGCCAAGTGTAACAGGTTGGATGCCGTCATCAACACAAGACTACCCAAAGCGGGCAAGGCGCAGGGTCACTAGAGACAGCTCTTTGTAATGAAAATCTAAATGGAGAGATAGAACCAACGCTAACAGGAAAGAAAAGCAAGCTAGCTACTGAGGAACTGCCACATATAAGAGAAAGGGAGAAGGCTCTCGAGTCCGAAATCCAGGAGTTTCTAGCCCGTGGGCTAGCGAAGAATAATGCGTGGCTAAGAAAAGCCTCCCGGCAATAGAAGCTGCGGCCGGCGGCACAGCTCTAGATTAATAGAGGACACCCAGCAATGGAGCTGTTTGCGATCCGTCAGTGCCCATGAAAGCCTCGACTTCAGAACCCTGGTTGCTGCCAAACTGGGAAACCCAGCACGCATACAATAGCCAATTTCGCAAAAAAAAAAGAATGTTTGGAGTGATTAGATACTATGGCTTCAGATCAGGAGCGAACAATGTATCTAAGGTGAATGGAGGTCAATATCTAGCATCAAAGTGCTCACGCGCACTGGATGTTACGAGCCACATGCGGCCACCAGGTCCAAAGAATAAAATGTCAAAAGCAGCACTTCCCTGGGAGAGGCCACGGTAAGACACAGCAAATGCAACCTGGAAGTATCGCATCTTTATCACAAGGCAACTTCTCATCATTACCTCGTCAAACCACGTTTCCTCATGAAAAGCGGTAGTTTTTATCCCATTCATCTGCATAATAAAATTGGTTTCACCAAGAGCTTGGCTAAGTGTGATTAGTCCTCACTATGAAACTCTGATTCCAACTTTATAGTGTCAACTGTTAACTGCAATGTACTGGTTGACTGCTCTGTCCTGTTGGTGAGGAATTTGGATAATTGCGGACTAACAGAATGAGTGCAGTGAGTAGCCTCAGCAAAGGTGAGTGTGAAGAACTGCGCCTTACCGACTTCCCTAAACACGACTCTTAGCTCCACTGTACTACGCTTGTCTTGATACCTAACCTACAAACACCATAAACCATCAGGAAAAAATGAATTTGTATCTCTCCTGCTTCTTCTAGACTCCCATTGCACTTTCCCTCATCATAATGTGAAAAGTGATCGAAGTGGTAGGTGCTAGGGAGAGAAAAAAAATCCGAGAGACTTAAGTTCCGCCTTTAGGGTATGACGCAATAGCGTTAATGGCTCTCTTCAGCATCTGGGGTCATCTTTCCTTGCTCTCTCGGACAACAGGCACAAAGGCTTCATATAACAGTCTAACGAACGTGTCTCTGGGCCTTCGGTGCAACGTATGTGTTCAGTCGGCCGTAAATTTGTTTTTTAGACACGTCGACTTTACCTGTCAAAACATGGCATCGTGCTAAGATGTTTGCGCCATTGTCAATGAACTGCCGCCTATGTGTCAGCAGCCAGAGATTAATCATCACTGCTTTGTGTTTTGTCAGGATGCAGTATTTTTTTTTCTGAGACATTTTTCAAACAACTTTCAGAAAGGACGTTGAGCGCACAGGATTTTTTCCCACAGTGTAATGGTCTAAGGTTCCATGTGATATTGCGGTAATTAAGCATTGACATCCACCCAAGCGCTGTCATATGGCTACAAAGGAAAGCAATACATGTTCCATGTGACACTTTCGTGCTTATGGGACTGCTTAACCTGTTGAAGAGCCGCATGATAGATTGCCACACAGAGCCGCCTCGTTCATCGAAGTCTCTGTTCAGAGAGCACAGTGCTTTAGCGCGCAGGTATATGCTGTGCGAGACCTACTTCTTGTCTGGGTGCCTTTATTCAATGCGTGTGTGTGTCTCCCGGAATTTCGATGTGCAGGTAGAGATAGCAGATAGCTGGTCTGACTATGTATGACGGGTTCGCGTGATGAGGCCTTGTTAATTAATGCTATAAGCCTGTCAGTGTTTTAATTCCATGCAATAAAGGCCAGGGACCCGATCCAGACTATAATTAGTCCCTCTCTTTTCAGCGCAATTGGTTTGCTTGAGGTACGAGTACACAGGACTTTTTAGTCAAGCTGCGTCCTTCTAATCACCAGTTATTTAATGTTTTCATCACTTTTCATTCAGCAGCTTCACGTGTGACGTGTGAGGCGAGCTCCTCGAGGTAAAAGGTGGTACAGGGGTAAATTTAAATAGTGACGAGTCCCGGCTAACGCAGTGGATCGTGGCCTGTATAATGGCCGCAGGGTTGCGTATGTCCATAGCCCACACTAGTTCGATGCGACATTGCTCAGTGGTGGACTCGAAACAAGCTCGTTACAGAGCCACCTCCAACGAACGGCCAGCTCCAAGAAACAGAGCAACGCCCTTGTCATTTTGGGACTGTTTGCTATCAAAATATATCTTATTTAGCACTTTTGACTTTTATTTTTCAGTGTGTGCTTTTTTCGGTGGTGAGAGTCCATGCACAAACATCGACCAACCTGTGCACATGCCAGCAGTCCCTCTCGCGCGAGTCCCTCCATATGTTATTCACTTTTTCACACTCGAAGTTTTGCCTCGTTTGATCTTTCATGCCTTTCATCTGGAATCACAGTTTTCTTAAAGCCTGGCTGCAGTGTGATAAGAAGCAAGCGTACGCAAAGGAAGCAACGTATCCTGTGAAGCCGACGTGGTTTTCCAGTAACATAGTGACGTACTGCGAAATCTGTCACCAAAAGATGGTAGGCCCGCAAAGAGTGCTCTTCAAATTGGCAAGTGAACAATAAATCATCGGTGCGCAGAGTGAGTGAATCCGCCGAAACGGAAAATAATTAACGCCGCACATAATTTTTATTCGCAGAACGAACATAGTGGTGAATATAGGGAAACAATTTTGGAAGGTCGGAGCTCGTTTAGCGACGAACGAAGGGTATATTCTCGGGGCTCTTCACATTAATAAGAGGTGTCACCTAACCATCGCCGAATGTACGTATTATAATGTATTCCGCTCAAACAAACCGTAGTCTTCGCTCTCTTGTCATAAAGATTGAGGTTAAAGCTGACGTTTGGCTGTGGATGGATTTCGACCAGTTGGATTGGTTTGGTTTATGGAGGTTTAACGTCCCAAAGAAACTCAGGCTATGAGAGACGCCGTAGTTCAGGGCTCCGAAAATTTCGACCACCGGGGGTTCTTTAACCGGCATTGACATCGCACAGTAGAAGGACCTCTGGCATTTCACCTCCATCTAAATTCGACCGTCGCGGTCAGGATCGAACCCGCGTCTTCCGGCTCGGCAGCCGAACGCCATAACCACTCATCCACCACAGCGCCCACTCGACCAGGTAGTGTTTTTCAAGATCACGGCACAGCAGTGTGTATTTACAGCTTCTGTCAAAAATACAAACCCAAAAAGTGTGGCCTTCTAAGCTGTGTGTAGTGTTGGAAGGGTAAGGACAACACTTAATTTCACCATCGATAAACAAAGTTCAAGGACTAGAAGTAAGCCCGGTGGATGCTGTCACAATATGGTAAGCGCGAAACTTCACAGCATTTTCGAGCTTATATACACTTAGCACCGGCCACACACCTTGGTTGCTTAGCTACAGCGGCGGACAAGCGGGTTCCCTCGGCACCGGACTCTGGGCAACAGAGAACTCTTAGCAACTATGCCACCGCGACTAATTCCATTCTAAACTTACGTACAGAGATTGATGCATTCTAATTTACGCCTATGTATGTACCCACTTCGTCAAAAGTAACCAGGTGACCGCAGCGGTAGCTGTGGCCTAATCGTTTGAATGGGTACAATCTTTCTCCTGGCCTTGCGGTTGGCTTATTAGAGGTGGAATGCTTGGAAAATCACTTTTCGACCACGCCTTGAGTAGACGAAAATGCTTTGATTGATGACGCTCTACTAGCCAAAGCTTCCCTTTTCTCCTATACTTCAAGGAAGAAGAGAGGCCTGGCCGTTTCTTCGCAGAGCCGACCACAGGACCACCCCACTTCGGAGAAGAAGTGGGAGACCGGCCCTCCTCCCCCTCCCCCACCTCCACCCCCATGAAGCCCCTCATTTCTGCCGCAAGGCTAGGCCTATTTTATGCAGAAATAAAGACGTATAAAAAAATATTTAGCTTCATTATCGTCATCCAAAGTGACCAGGCAGCGGGGTTTGCCTCTTTGTCGTGTAGAAAAGACCTTAAGCATCCCTGATGGCCAAAACATCTTGAAACGGGACCAGAAGGGTTCCCATTGCATTACACAAATTTAAAGCTCAGTGGGGCAAGGAACGAACCATGCCGTGCGATTAATTTCTTCAAAGACTGCAAATAATCATCGGTATTAAGCGCGAGGGCTGGAATCCTTGCACTACCTTCAATGAGTCAATATTCGCATTGGTCTAGCCTCTGCAAGCAATGATCGCCGTGACTGCCTTAAGAAACAAACGCCTGGAGCGGCGATCTTATCTCGTATCTTATGCAAGTCAGACGCAGCCAAAACTCTCCTGAAGAAAAACGCGAGTATGTGCTGCATTGAAATGGCCTTCAAAGCTTATCGACACAAATAATCATGAACCCGCAAATAGGTCGAATCTTCGGTTGTCACCGCTGTGTGGCGACGAGTGGAGCTACCGTACCGTGAACAAGAGCCCGTGTTTCTTTCAGTGTTCAGCGCGTGGTACTGTTGTATGCTGTGTCTGATATGAGCAAGAACGTGCGCGTCTTCCGCAGAACGATGTGCTGAACGATGTTTGCCCGCGCTCCCAAAGAGTGTCAGTGACTGCAGGGTCTTCGATTTCATTTCAGTGCCCAAGCCTCGCGTTTCGACGTGTGTTCTTCGTGGAACTCCGCCCCACCCTCAGAAGGCGGTCATTGGGATTTTATGCTACGCGAAGCTCATTTGCACCTAGCAACGTTTCCGGGTGAGTACAGCGCACTTCACTAGCAATTTGGACAGTAATAAGCCGAGGAACGATGACGCTCCTAAGGAGAGGCGTTTTAAAAAAGGTTCCTAGGCAAACAAAGTGCACGAGTGAAGGAAAATTCTCATGGGGCTTGCCATCTTTTCGACAAAAGGGCTTGTCTCCGTCTGGACGAAGCTTTCATCACTGGCCGCGATGCTAAACGCTTTGTCCAAAGACAAGCGCTCTTGTCGAAACATTGGCAAGCCCCATGATGCTGTCCCCTCCCTTGTTCGCTTTGTGTGCATCGAAGAACCGCCTACCTGCCCTCTATCTATCATGGGTTCCTATACAGGGTCTTTGTTAGTCGTGTGCAGCTAACTAACACACGATTACTTCTAAAGGGTTATCTGCAAACTACGTTCCTTGGTTTAAAGGCGTCGTTAAACAGGGTTCACAAAGCGAGGCCCTGCACGCCGCTTGTGTTCTTAAAGATTGTTTTTATTTTTTGCTGACGGGCGCACATGTCGAAGATTCGTTGCACTTGCGTGAGCCATACGCTCCCGAACCGTACATTCATAAGTGTCCGATAAATGCTTGCTACTGTTATGCCGTAAACACCTGGCACCAAGAAGCTAGGAGCACTGTCAGTTCAATACGGTCATGTTCTTGAGTTAATACGCATTCAAGTCGAATTTAGTAGTCAGAATAGTTATTGAAGAATAGAGTAAGCCTGTAGAAATTTTAAAAGGTGAATATGGACGTTTATAATTTTAAGATTACTCTGATATTTTGTTGACGTTTGTTGTCTGCGGCTTGTGAATTGTTCTGAATTCTTTCATTCTGATATTTCGCGGCATGGCGTAGACTCATGTGAGTGACAAAAGGAGATTGCAGCAATAATAAGCATTCCTTTATGTTCGAGCACCACAAGGACGAAATACAAAGGAAAAAAAAGGACAGGGTGATGTGCTCTTTATTGTCTTTTTCCGAAGTGCTGCCTGAAATAGAAATGACTGCAATTCGTACGGTCCGTACTGAGTGCTTCGTTCTGGCGTTCCCACGCAATGTAAACTTACCAACTGGGACAAATTTTCACCCTTTTGTAAAAACAAGAGACAAGCGTCCATAAAATTCCGGTTGGAAATTAGTGGGCTACCTCGCGTGCCTAAAATATGCGCGGGTGAACTGCGACAGCAATATCTTCCTTAAGCGTGAGGTAGTCAACGATACCATTATTCTACTTTTGCAATCAATGAAAGCCACATACGCGGTTCTTATCATAATGTGCTTTTTTTCTCATGCAGCTCAGTTCCTATGATGTACCCACTTTATAAGAACGCGGGTTAATCGATAAAAATGAAGCTAGCCGTCGCGGTGGCCGAGTGGCTATGGCGCTCGGCTGCTAGCCCGAAAGACGCGGGTTCGATCCCGGCTGTGGCGGTCGAATTTCGATGGAGGCGAAATTCTAGAGGCCCGTGTACTGTGCGATGTCAGTGCACGTTAAAGAACCCCAGGTGGTCGAAATTTCCGGAGCCCTTCACTACGGCTTCTCTCGTAGTCTGAGTCGCTTTGGGACGTTAAACCCCCATAAACCAAACCAAAAATGAAGCTAAAACTGAAAAAGGACTGCAAGAACTTATCTACCTTAGGGACGCCCTCTAATTGAGAGCTCACGGACCCTGTTAACACGAATTCAGATCGACAGACCATATTTATATGGAAAGAACCTTGCCCAGTTCAGTGAAAAAAGAACCTGCAGAATTCTGAAACGTCTCGTGTTTGTTTTTGTTTTCGACATGGTCAGTGGCCTTCAACTTGTTCAATCACGCCTGGCCAGACAAACTTTAGTGGACCACTCGAACTTTTAAATCATTAAACAGTTTACCATAGCGACGGGAAGATTAAAAATAATGGGGCTGACTTCTTTGCAGTTACCGAAACTTTTTTTATTATCGGTCGGTGGAGGTGATCTGCAGAATAAATCATGGCCAAAAACATGACGAAACCGACGGAAATGTGATGCAACAAATAAGGCTTCGCAGACAGCACACGCCGCACAGTGCAACTTGTCCGCTCACCCTGCCTGCAATTGAGTTCGGCTCGGGAAACCGAACATGGCGTTAATAGCAGCGTCACTCCTACCACGCTCTGGCCACAGCCCGGATGCTCACGATAAATGATTAGCGATTTTGTTTCTTGCCCTTGGTCTCGTCATATCTCGTCGCACAGGTGGCTGTCGCTGATGGCGAATGGCTGTAAAATTTTCTGAACAAGCTGGGTTTTTTTTCAGTCATGTCTTAATATATCCCGCAGCTTTCGTCAGTCAGTTGGTGTTGCCAGAACATTTCAGGTTGGCGCCGATGTAACGAAGTTATCGAATGATTGGAAATATCAGTTTCGTAGTTACTACCATGAGGGGTGTACAAAAAGCAATGCCCCTCCTTTCTTCCCGTCGCACATTGCTTATCAGTCACATTGAATGAAGTGACATATCTGCCAGTACTACATTACTTTCTGTGTAATCTCCCGTCTAGTTGTATACGGCTCTGCGCCAACGCAGATGAAGGGTATGCATATCTTCTTTGCAACAATATTTTCCCTTCTGCCGCAGTAACGTTTTCACCGCGCGAATGATGCTCTCGTAGTTTTCAAATCTGGATCCGCGAAGCACATGTTTTATAACCCCGAGAAGAAGATAATCGGTAAATGCCAAGTTAGTACCGAAAGAGGAACCATATTGGAAAGGTGCTTCGGCACCGCAAGCCATGACTATACAAAAGAATACCCCCCTTACAAAGATTTCTTTAGACAGTCTACAGACTGTCATAGATTCCATAATTCAGCACTGGTTTGTGTCTCATCTCTTACTTGGTCTGTATGTGCGTTTGCGCTGTTGAGCCACCGCTATGCATCAACACCAACTAGCCCAACCTACAGTTCTTCTACTGTCCATTGACTTCTGTCTATAAAGCCTATTGACTCTCTATCGACAAACCCTAGAGAACAGTCTATAGGCAATACAAATCCTGTAGACAGTCTACAGACAATCTATAGATTTATGGCCATAAACTTTCAGTTCACTTTTGCCTATAGACAGTCTATACACTATGAATAGACAAAAACAAATATCTATAGGAACGCAATAGTCCATAAGAACTCTTTAGACTGTCTATAGACACTTTTTTTTAAGGGCCGAATCGGCACATGTATGCTTTAGCATGCGCATTAGAAATAATGCGCGTTTTTCCTTAAGGGTGCGACATGGAATCGTTAATGGCCCCCTTCAGCGGCCTGTAGTCCTCTTTGCATATCACTTCGCAGAGGCGGGCACTGTCGGACAAGACACCCAAGGCCTCCGTTCAACAAAGTCGAGCGAACACGTTTCGGTGTCCTAAGGGGTAGCGTGTCTAACTTGGAGGTGTACAGCTCGATTCCCACCCCACCATAGTTTTTTTTTTTCAGTGCAATTAATTTACTTTTCATTCTTGCATGTCATAACGACCTTTAAATTGTGTTGCCACATTATATTCATAATTTGCACTGTTTTAACATATATTCACAATTTGTGATATTCTAATCACTTAATCTGAAATCCCGTCGGCTTCATGGAGCGTGTGATGTCACTTCTTTTCGACCAATCCGCATTTCCTCGCACGCCGCCGGCACCGCTGGGTTGAACGGGAGCCTTAACGTTGTCGCGTTGAAAGTGTACAGTGAAGAAAAAAAGTTTGAAACAAATGATACTAAAACCGAGGCGCGTGTGACCAAGTAACAGGAGCCAACTTTGACCGAAGGTGTATCTAATATGTAGAAAGGAACTGCAGCTCTTCGTTTACCCTTTATAGTGCGCAATTCCTCACACGCATACACACAGTAAAATTACGTTCAGACTGACGATAGGAAACAACACCACTTTCAAGCCGTTTCGACTACTGGCTTTGTATAGAAAGCCAGTGGTCGCACTTCGATTTCTTTAAAACGCATATGGAAGCCACGTTTCCACTACTAACCTGCTCTCGTAATCTGAACTCCAGGCACCTCAATTCCGCCGCAAGTTGTCTCTTACAAATGCTGCATAGTAGCATCAATAATCAAACAAAAATGAATTTTGAGGCCTACATGCAGTATAACACATAACGTGCAGCAAACACAACTCTACTATCGTAGTGCCACAGTGTCGAAAGAAAGCTTACCAGTTTTCTTTTAGAGCGATAGTTCTACTCGTATTATGAGCCCCCTCCGACGAATTCCAGCGTATGACCTCTGGCTCCGCAATTTGACCTCTAAACGTGTTTCTAGTCACGTACGCAGCACATGCCAGCTGCTGTGGAGAGGAAGAGTGCTGGTAGCTGCGTCCCGTTGTCAGCCTCAACAAAGTTTGCACATGCTCTCTTAAACGGTCCTTGACGCATGCGCCAGTTTTTACAATTTAATAAGGGCCACAAGTAAACGCATCTTGTAGATAACGCTACTACACGTGGGACCTAATAGGGGGCAGCAGACCTCACCGACATGACTTAGCAATGAGATACTGGCTGAAACTAAATTTAATGTCAAGCAGGGGCCGTATTCTAAAAGCGGTCCATTTTGAGTTGTCTATTTCCCGTACATATACGGTCTTCTGTCAGAGGTAACTGAAATGTTCCCGCGACTTTCAAGTCTCTGTGGCAAGCGATCGGGCCATTCGGTGGTTGGCGACCAGACCTTGCAATTGGCTGAAACTGGATTCAATATGCAACCAATTGTAAAGTGCTTCGCAGCGCTCGGTGAACAGCAGGCGACCACAGGCTGCCAGGAAAGCGCCACCTGCGGTTTTGAAGTCCCAGTCGAAAAGGAAAACAAATGGCTATGCGATATACGGTTGCTTATATTGGTCCCCAGATGTAGAGCTTTGGTTTGGTGATCCACGTGAATGAAGCTAGGATATTAGTTCACATGGCATACGGCAAAAGACGAGGACAACGATCGGAAAGACGGAGCGGTGCTCCACTTAGTCGATACTTCAGTTGACTTAACTTCGCAGGCATTTAGACTGCCTTGTTTAGACAACTCTCAAGTGACTGTGTTGAACAATATAATTACTTGGCCGGCTTGTCCGAGCGTCCGTCTGCCTCCATCCTCATTTACCCTAACATTCGTCAAGGGTGATGTAAACAGATGCGGCTGCTTCTTTCTTTAAGCGTCTTCTTAAATATGAGGTACGTAATGTGAATTCAGCACGCTAGATATATTAGGATAGGTCAGGGTTGCACGCTAGGGTAGCACCAATATTCTGATTGACCGAAGAGGCCAGAATACAATATCAACACGTCCAAGCTATATTTCGTTGAACAAACCAGGTCGGAAATAACACCAGTCACTTTCTTTCACTCATCCAGTTTTGTTTGTGCTATCTGCCCATCTGGCAGATATTCAAACACTAGTTGACCAGGAATTAGGCATCTCTTGCAATGACGCCAACAAAATGTCTGTCCAGACAATTTCCATGCCTTATTTTCTCACGAGAAGTGATAAGCCCTTCGCCTTGACCTTCTCTAGACAAAGCTGAACTCGTGCTGCCGAATTAAAGTGTGACGAAATAATTTTTATCTACATTTTTTTTTCTCGCAGATCTCCTCTCATTTCACCTTCACTGTGGGATTGGCCTTCGAGGAAACTTTCGACGTTGCCATTGACGAGCAAGAACGAGTGAACAACTTAAGCATCGCTTTCTGTAGGCTCTGTGAACGCGGAAGTCCGAGGAAATGTCTTCCTGCGATGACGAAGCACCGAGGTGTCTGCAGCCTGTTTCGACAGAAACGGAGGCTGCAGGCCGTGAGATCATCTCAGAGCCCAAACACTACCAGGCAGCACAACAAGCGAATCCGCCTGCATTGCCTTCCATTCCGAGTAAAATGGTCGGCCGGGACCAGCAGGTGCAGTCCTTAAATCCGCTTTCACCTCTTCAAGCCGTGCTTCTTTCACAAAACAATGTGGCAACGTCGGTACCGTCATCCGAAGAGTCACAGCAGACTCAAAACGAATCAGTCGAACCAAAAGAAGAGCCATGCAACGGCAGCAATAGCAACAGCAATTCACCGATGCAGTCAAATTCCTTGGAGTCACTGCCTTCTCACGCACTACTTCCAGCTGCTCTCCTTAGGGCGCGTCTGCTTTTGGAGGAAGTCTGGCCGACGTTTCAGCCAATCTGCCCACTTGCACCGGAAACTATGCATGGTTTAAAGCCAGAGGGGCCTCAGACGGTGCCCATTCTGCTGGAAGTCTTGCCCCAACTACCCGAAGTGATTTATGAGAAGTGGCAAGCCCTCTCAGAAGCATGTATTGGATTAAGGAAGGCATTGTCACTGCCGCAAGACTGCCCCCAACCGCAGAAAGGGGCCGAAAACAACTTTCAATGCCGGGAGGGCAAGAACACAGACAACGAAATGCCGCGTGACTTACCTGAGCAGCTTGAGCGTGCGCGTACACCTGTGCATAACACGGGCTCTGTCCGACAGGTACAGGACGTGTCCTCGGTGCAAAGTCGAGACAGTTCGTTGTCTCAAGCGGGGGCTTCGGACGAACGCGTCCAAAGTGAATTTGAGAGCCTTCGGTTAACGACTGACATGAATTCGACCGTACTCACGGACAACGTTGACGCTGCGATTCCTAGGCCTGCGTCTCTAGGGGCAGAAGCGAGCCGTGTGAGCAAAGAACAAACAAGACCTTACGTGGAGAGGTCATCCGAGCAGAAATCTCCTAAAGCGGGGCAAAATGTTCATTATGGGGAGCAAAAATGTGATTCGCGTGCAGGCTTGAGTATCGGGCGTGAAAAGTATTTTATGGCCGAAGAAGCAAAAAAAGCACGGATAAATTTATTAACACAATTCTCGCGGCCAACGCCAAGCACCGAATTGCCCAGTAAAGGGACGGATACGAAAGGGCATGGCAAAGAACATTCATCGTTAGCTGTGAACACTCAACACGCAGCAGTGGTGAACGTGAAGCCTTCGGGTTGCAAGAGTAAAGCGAGCACAGAAGAACCACACTGCGTTTCGCAGCCACACTCACAGCCCAAGATGCGGATTGGTGAATTAGAAACGAAAGAAAATAATGAAAATGTGAACACGAGGTCTTGGGCGGAGTCCGTAGAATCAACCTCGACAATGTCCAAGAAGGGAAACCTCTTATGCACACCGGGACTCGCACTTTTTTCTGAACGGCCAGACAAGAAATCCCCAAATCAAGGACAGCCAACCAACGAAACGACATCTATGAATGAAGAGAAGACCTCAGGGGCAACAACCCTGCAGACCGAAAATTCGGCGTTGAATAGCCAAACGATTAAACCAAAGAAACAATGGCGTCGCCCAAAACGATCACAAACTGCTGGGAAAAAGCAGTTGCTACGAAAAGAAGGAACAGTAGCCGCAGAAGTGAAGTCAGAATCAACATCGACAGATCCGGAACTTCCTACAAACCAAGCGGAACACGTACCTATCCAGCCTGCCCTTGCTACAGAAGGCGGTTCAGCAAGCAATAGCTCCGAACCTACCGACGACGCGCAAAAGCATGCTGGCTCAAAGCCACAAAGCAACGAAAATGAGCAAGTGGCGAGTATTAAGGACACCAGACCAACCATTTGTTCAGAGTCCCTGAATATGACCCCATATTACTCGAAAGAACCAAACCACGCGAGAAAGCACCAGGTTGTACCGGGTATGGAACATGAATGCAAAACAAGGGGCTCAAGTCGTTGCGCAGGGGATGTACATTCCCGTCGTACCTTGACAGCAATTGCGCGAACGGGAAACCAGCAGCCGATCAAAGTACCTGCCGCCAAAGAAAACAAAACCCAGGGCGACAGAAACTGTTGCACCGACGATGGGCATGTTGAGCCTCGGCTCAGTTGCGAAAACAGAGAATCTGAACCCATCCAATCCAAGCTGGGCCTAGAGGCCTCCAAAAGCAAGGGAACTGCGAGAATGGAAGAGAATCCTCTTAGAAAGAAACAAATTCACGGCTCGTGTACGAACCATACATCTGAAGCGAAAGAAAAGCTGCAAAGAAATATTTCACCGAGCAAAGCAGCGTTGCAGTGCAGTGTTGGAGTGTCTTCTCTCTCGTCAGCTGAAAATACGGCGCCCTTACCAAATGTACCCGAAGTAGGGGATGTGCCAGGCTCTATCAAGTCGCCTTCAGTTGCCGATGCAGAGCCGACTTTGTGTAAAGAAAAGCCAGGCTGTATGCTAAGTGGTTCGATGCGAAAGGAAGCAAAGAAGCCAGATTCGTCTGCTGATCTAAAACACTCGCAACACGTGACCCCATGTGTGAAAGAAGTGGAGGCCTCAGCGAAGAATCCAAAGGAAGAGATGAAAAATTTTCCTGACAGTAGCAGAGACATGGTATCTACTTCGGCTTCGGCTGCATCATTTCCGGCCGGTCAAATCCGAATACCTCAACAAGAGAAAATGGGAGCTCCCCTAGAACCTTCTACAAAACATTGTAATGGGCAGGGTGCCAAACTTGAAACGATTCAGACCAAGAAGAAACCAGGTCTCACGTCGGGAGAGAACCTCCAGCAATCCACGAAGTCATGCGAAGGTGTGATCGCTTCCAGGAAAACTATGAATGAAGCGAAAAATTTACGATACTACTCAAACAGTCTCGAGCCCTGTAGAGCTGGCTGGTATTCTGGAGCAAAACAGAAACAAAATACGCAACCATCTAGACGACGTGATGGTCGTGGCACTGCTAGCCAAAAGCAGCCGAAGAATGAAGCGAACACGTTAGATATCTGCTCAAAGACTCTTGTAGCCAGTACTGCTGAGGAATCTTCTAGAACAAAACCAATAAAGAAAAAGAAACACTTCAAACGACGTGACGATCATGCTCGTGCTTGTGAATACCAGGAAGCCAGACATCAACAAAACTGTACTCAGGCGCGTGCTGAGATCACTGGATGCCCTGTGCCACAAGCCGCGCGAGCATGTGAGCAGTACCACAGCGGGTATGAGTCGAAAAAATGTGGAACTGCCCGTATCCCACCGGCAGAAGGAGCACATTTCAGTAAGCTGTGCCAGTGCTGGCATGACGTAGTGCCTGCAACCAGCGTCGACATGTTGCCTGCGCAGGTCATGCAAACATCTTGTGAACAGGACAAAAACAGGCAGGAAACAGAATCTTGTGGCCGAACCTGCGTACTACCGTTCGAGGCAAGTCTACAGCACAATACGCAGCACGAGTACGTGCCGTGTGACGGACCGTGGAACGGTGCTTGTTTATTTACGGAGCAATCCACGCGACCACTTTCTCAGCAGCGGCGAGAGACGAACGGAGCATGTGTTCTTGACAGCATCCGTGAAGAACCAGATGAACCCAGTGAACAGCACCACTTCGTTCATAATGCGGGGCCTACGGACAGCGCCGACGTATTAGAGGCACGAAACACTCAACCATCCTCTGATCAGTACCAGTGCGGTGAAAGACCAGACACCTGTGGAAGCACCTGCGTACTGCTGGCCCAGCCAATACAATACGAGCAGTACCTGGGCATGGTCGCTGCAGCACCTTGGAACAGCGCCGTCATATTATTGGCACAACCCATGCAACCACCAACTGAGCTGCACCCGTACTGGTCCCCGGTAGAAGCTTGCACTGACGCAGGTATGTCCCCACAGCAAAACACCCAACCGTCCTCTGAAGAGCACGGTGAGGGCAACGTGGAAATGCCTTGCAGCAGCACCGACATATTACCAGCAGAGACGACACAACCACTGTCTTGTCCGAACACGCACGTGCACGAGGCTGAACCCCGGAGTAATGATACAGTAGTAGCACCAGTACCTCCACCGCAAGATATCTCTGGGGAGCACCTGCACAGACCGTCCGAAACACCTGTGGAGTCCCGTGGTTTCGTTCCCTCACAACCAACAGGAGCATCTTCTCACGTGCTTCGCCCCTACATGTATATGTACACGCAGGTAGAGCGTTGCTATTTTCAGCGAACGGTGGGAGACTACGTACAAAACGAAGAGGCTGCGGTTATTACCCATTGGTTTTTGTATATCTCAACTGCTCTGTAATGCTGCCAGACTCTTATAGCCATGCTAGTTGACTTTCTAAATGTCACGTGTGCTGAAGATCCAGACGAAAATCTACTAGTAGGTTTGAACCAAATCAATGTTCTGTAAAGAGCTAAAGCTTTGTGAAAAGGAATGCTTTAGGGAAGTTGGCGTCCGCAGCTGAAAACTCAAATGTCACTGGATCATCGTCAAAGACTAAAAACATGTGCTCTGCCGTATTCATGTAATGAGAACTCACTTCGTCTTTGTACCTCACCAACTTGTTCATCGATGTACATAAGTTTTTATTCTCAATGAAGCAATAAATATTCATCTCATTGACTCCTGTTTCGTCATGAGCTCAAACAGGAAGTTTACCGGCATCGTAACTCTTCCATATTTAGTTGCATGCTTTCCGGTCAGTACTGTTTGTTGCACTTGCGGAGTAGAGGGGCCGTTGGGAGGTTGGGGTGTTGTCTTCGTGACTGGCTTTAATTCGAACTGTGGACTAGAGGAATTTCAGGCATAATACGAGACTACGCAGAGCTTACGTCAGCCACCCCTATTTTCTGAAGGATTTCCGCTCATGGAAGAAAAATCCGAGATGCCTGTCCTTAAGATGTAATATAAAACAAATGCCTCAACGTAACAGGAAATAGTTGATAACGTTGTTTCCTTAGTTTAAAGAGTAACAGCACAAGTTGTCAAGAGTATTACGGAGTGACGTGAATCCGCAATCGGTGTGGTCGTGGTGAGGGCGGGAAGCCCCTGGATGCATGTTGCAACTTTGATAAGACGTGTGATTGGGTTCATTGTGCCTTTGCAGAATTTTTAGTCTTTGCAGCTAGTGTGTTAGTCGATCAGTCATGAATTCTTTTTCCTCAGAGCCTAGCGCCGCCACCGTTTAGCTAGGAACGTAGGGAAACTTCTTACCCAGGAAGAATTAAGCCATGAGCGGTGCTATAAGGCTAGGTTAACAGAGAATTGTGCTCGACGAGATGCGAAGTCTCGCTCTCAAGGCTGTTTTTTGAAGCACGGCCATCAGCTCGAAAACAAGATTTTCTATATGGTTTCGTTTTCGATTGAGCTCATTTTGAGACTGCGTGATCGAACGTCGAAACACAATATGCGCATGTAAGAAAAATTCTAGAAACATAGCCTCCCTGATACTTCATATATTCGACCGAAGTACAACCCATTATATGCTTCACATTTGTTGCAGACATGGAATAATAAAATATGACTGATATCTTCTGATATCGCTTTGCCTGCCGAAAAATACGGATTTCGATTCCGAAAAAAAAAAAGCATATGCGAAGCTTTATTCTTTCACTCTCTCCTTTATCCCTTCCCTTACGGCGCGGTTCAGGTGTCCAACGATATATGAGACAGAAACTGCGCCATTTCCTTTCCCCAAAAAACCAATTATAATTATATATAACTTTCCATGGCAATGATGTCAGCAGCATAAGAAATTTCGTCTGCTAACGAAAGTATCAAAGCATCATTTCAGCAAGAGCGCTGATATTTAAATGTATAAAAACTGGAGCGGACACTTCAGCTGCGCTTGAAGGGCATAACGCGATAGTGTTAGGAGTACACTGAAATAATTTCGATGGACATACTCTAGCGCAACAAATCTGTAGAGGTGGTCTTTGTAGGTATTCGAGTCAAATTTGAAAGCTCTGCGTGTAATCATGAGAAGCGCCAGCATTCAAGCTCGCCCCGGCTGCCCACTGACGTCATCGGGGAAAGGGACGCGCGGTAAGGTGTGTCGCCCTGATCAGTTGCGAGCTACTGAGAGCAGCGATTTTTAAAAATTAAATCCATATTATAGGATTCACGCAGAGCTTTCAAATTTGACTCAAATACCACCTCTATAGATCGGTTCACTAGAATATGCCCATCGAAATCACTTCAGGGTCCGTTTAATGCGTTAATGCCCATATTCACGGAATTGGTCATTATCTGCTTTAGATTCATAGATCCCTGGGCGACCTCATACCACTCCTGGCGCCGCGGTTCGACGATGCTCCATTGCCCTGCAATGGCAGCTGCTGCCATGAGTGCGGCCTATGAGACCCAGGCTTCTTTTCCCGAGCAACCTCTGGCGAGCAATCACTAATTGAACGGCCACCTGCCAGTGTGGGCAAGTTGTGATGACGTCAGAAGGTCACGTGACCTAGGTATCCCAACGGCCACCTATAGGTTACTTCTCTGGAGATTTTTCGCTCCCGGCCAACTCCCGGCGACACGGGCTCTCAACGCTGTCGCGTTACAAGTTTTTCCTAACCGATATGCTGGGCAGTCTTCGCAAGCCGCTGTAGTCTAGGTACGCATATCATTTTGTCGTTTCAAATACTTCAGCCAACCCCTCTTTACACGCTTGAGAGCACGAACTATTGGGCGAGTTGGTTTTTGCATGATGGACGTGAAGCCGCACAATGGCACACGGCCTAAGAAGAGAGCTGAAGGAAGACAAGAAACTGGCACAACACAGCTCTGACAGCGCTGATAGCGCTATCAGCCCCCGCCATACATCGAAGGCATGATCAGATAGCGATTTCAAATAGATGGCAGCACTCCCCACGCCTGCTTCCAAGGGCATTCCGATACACCTTTATCACCACTGCCATCAGTTCACGCGTCTCCGTCCGGCGCCGTCAGCAGCAGACAAGTCTTAGCGCTGTGGGGGTGTAGTGCATCGCAGTGTTTTATGTTCGACTAGTGCTTGCGGTCAGTGCAGCGCTGATCAAGGTGGCACATCTGGTTCGTGCGGTCGGGCTCCCTGTTTCTTCCACGGAAGAGTTTGGTAAGTCGATGCTATTAGATTTTAATAGCTTAGCTGTGCTTTTTTTCTCAAATTGAAGCGAACCCTTTCGGCGAATTACGTCGAAACGTTGGCAGCGTCGGTCATGGTTCTTCTTTCCGTTGCTAGGAGGCTTAACGCAAATGCTGAAGCAGGGCGTTTGTGAAAATTATACAGCGTAGCTCGTTTGCTTTTAGGCCCCAAAATGTGGCTCGTGTTTTCCTATACGAGAAGAATCTTCGAAACACGTTTTACGTCTCTAGAACTGACGACTTCCGACAGTGTTGCAAGGGAGCGCTGCATAGAAACAATGTTTGTTAGCATTTGCTTTTTTGCAAAGGCTGTACGTTTCAACGATCTTTCTGCAACTGGTTCAAAGACAATTTGTTGTTTTCGAGGCGCTAAATCTACCTAGCACGCGTAAGACAATTCATCAAAAAAAAAATAAGCTATATGATAACGTCGGGCCTAAGACACCAAGTCGATACTGCTTATCAAAAGAAACGCTTAGAACACTACGCATACGTACAAACTATGGCACGCAACACTTGAACTACCAAGTTTACCCCCCATTTTTAAATAACCTAGGAAACAGGATTGATTTCAGGGCACGTATTTCAAAGAAGTCGCTAAGATTGTTCCTGCTGGACAGTGAAATAATAAATGCTTAACTTTATAATTTCTCGTTCTGTTGCTTTGTTAAAATACAATCATTTAACTTTCTGTTTAAGCGTGTGCTACGTATATTTGATGTATTTTATATCCTTGTTAGTGTTTTTAATTTCATTTTCTGTTCATTTTCAACGTTTGCTGTCTGTACAAGATGTATGGTATGTGCTTGCAAGTTTTGTTTGAAATTACACCTTGTCTGCCGTTAATGCTCGATAGGGCAAAAGCCCCGGTCAGGCTACGCCTTTAGCTCCTTCTTTATTGCGCGTTTGCGACCTGTCTAACAGAGCAATGAATAAACTTCAAACTTGAAACCTCTAGGCTTAAGCATTCCAAGAACGAAGACGTTTGTAATAATACAGTGGGGTTCTGTGGGTTTCAGTTATAGCCTAATGCAACGGCGTATTGATGCATCGATGGGTAGCAGCGTCAGCTTTGCAATAGAATTGCGTAATTTTCTTTGCTTTCAGGAGTGAAAAATCGCCCAATAAGTTCTATGCAGCCTCCTGGAAATTGGTTCTCGCTGTTATCACAATTCAACTACTAAGCAGAAGTGACAGTGATCTTGTGTTCGTTATCCAATGCGCGACTGATTCTTGCGTTGCCTTCTGGCCTTTATTAATGCTAGGTTCTTTATTGACACTAAAAAAATTGTCTTAAAGTACACACGCATTCTGTCCGTGTTCATCTCCAATGATTCCTACTTGAATGCTTCGCTTGTGTATGTCGCTATGGCGTGCTCAGGTTTTTGCCCTGGCTTGCATACTGAAGGACTTTATCGAACAGTAATTCAGCGGAACCTTTTCGAAGATCACGAGAACGAAATTTAGCGTTTGACGTTCAGTTTCCATAAGTAGAACGACTGCATCCCATGTACCCGTCCTGCCGATAACGCGGCTGCTTATCTGTAGTTACGTCCTCGCGTATCGCTGGCCTTCGTCCTGCTCAAAAGTTTCGGCGTATGCCTGGCGGGCTTTGCTGCGCTGTTATTTCTTGCATGTTTTTTCTGGAAAATGTTATTTTCTCTCCGGCATGCCCAAGGGACGGCAGTTGAAAGTTGTGGAACTTGCCTTTCCCCATCAGCCGTCAAAAAAGAAAGATTACGAATGCTAGTGGTAATATTTTTAGCAACACTAAATTGCCCTTTTTGAGAAGGCAAAGGAAGTTTGGGACTGATTAATCTTAGGCTAATAGGACCTATAACCAAATGCTGGGTAGTGGTAGACCGGACCGAGGCCCGACTTTCAAAGCATGGCGTATCTTTGCCCGTTAACCGCAATCAGTAAGGTCCGCAAAAAAATATGCGCCGTGTAGACGATGCTGTTTTCAATATCATCCTGTGAGGCCGCGGTGGCTCAGTGGTTATGGCGCTCTGCTGCTGACCCGAAAGACGCGGGTTCGATCCCGGCCGCGGTGGTCGAATTTCGATGGAGGCGAAACTCGAGGCCCGTGTGCTGTGCGATGTCAGTGCACGTTAAAGAACTCCAGGTGGTAGAATTTTCCGGAGCCCTTCACTACGGCGTCCCTCATAGCCTGAGTAGCTTTGGGACGTTAAACCTCTCAATATCATCGTGGCAATCTTTCTCAAACCTGATTCATGAAAAGCAGACCATTTCTTACCTTGCTGCTCTCTTGCACATTTTCACGGCTTTAGCGTTGCCACCACTGGGAGTTAATCTAATGGCAAAAAAGTAGAAATCTCAAAGGCACCATTAGTTCCTCTATTTTGTTTTTCTTCTAGTCGTTCTTCTGGGGTTCATCTCCCTAGCTGTTCATTCGAAGTTCCGTTTCACGCCTCAAATTATTCGAAGTTTATTGGTCCCTATTAAATGTCGATCAGAAAAGTTTTTCTAAACGCATGACGCCTCCAAAGGATTCTTGTTAAGCGTGACCCAGGCGCTAAGAAAAAAAAAACACCTCGTATAAGCTCAGAGTTTTAAGCTGGAACACCATTTTGTGCGCTCGCATAGATCTGTTGCTTGACGCTAATAAAATTTCACAAAAGGAATTTGCGGGAAATAAACTTAAAGTTTTGATCACAGTTTCTGTGAACACGAGAGCGTGTCTCTTGATAGTGTTGCAGCGGTCTAACGGCGCCCAGGGTTCACTGCTGCGGTCATGCGTAACGACGGAACACCCTTAATTAGCGCGCGCCACGTCCCCAGAGCGCGCTCAAGATCATTGCTGCGCTTTTTCTCGGCCATTGTTAATCATCCGTGCTGCTCAACAGTTTGGCATGTAGAATATTTTATTTTTCAGTGTGTCTCTCACGGTAGTTTGGCATGTAGAATGTTTTATCTTTCATGTGTATTTGTTTGCGTCCTTATAACTGAGATAGCTAACAGTGCTATATCTGCTTCGCTTCACTTATCGACCAGGCTTGAAGCTAGAATCTTCTGTTAAGAAGCGCTCATAGGAACCATACTTGAATACATATACGCAATCGTGACTGTTTCCTTCTGAACGCGTTGGTAACTGTCCTTGTCGAGGGTTCTGAAGGCTTATATTTTAATCATTGCTGTCGAAGCCACTCCAACAGCGGAGTACATGAACTGTTTAAGTGCATGATCGCTGGCAAAAGCCATGGCACTCAAAAATAGTAAGACACTTCCAATAAAGCAGCAAGGGTAAAGCAACGCTACAGACAAGGGCGGCCGAAAATATTGTCAGGGTTTTAACTATAGGGTAAACCGATTATAGTGCGAAACTGCAGGTTTTTGGTGCAATTCTGTCAGTGTCAAATTTCGGGGGTAGCCGGGACTAATTCTCGAAAATGATCCGGGCAAAATTTGAGGTTATCGTTGTTCTAGGCACGGTAAATTACGGTCGGATTTCGATTTTGGTTCAAATAGACCAGGGTCAAATTGTGAGGGCGGCCCGGGACAAAATTTGGAATTGACAAGGGTTAATATTGGAGGTCACCATCGTGTTGGGCATGGGTGATCATGATTGGAGATCGAGTTTGGTGCAAATCAGTCACGATCAAATTTTAGGGGTGGCCTGGGATACATTCTGGAAATGGCCAGGGCCAACATGGAGGCCACCACCGTGTTAGGCATGGTCCAATGGGGGTTTGGCTTTTTCTTTAACGTAACATATCGTCGCTGTTGCTACCCGGCTGGAAAAAGTTGCATGATGCATCAACCCCGCTACAGGCTTCGTAATACAAATGTCATACAGTTTGTATGATATTGTACGACATCTGTATGACAAATGTATTAAATCAACTAGGACGGACAATACAAATGCTTGATTTTGCAAAAATTAATTCTTGGTCGTTGTTGTTGAGCGTCTGAGTACTTCCGCACTAAAATAAAAACACAGCCTAGATTGCTTCTCTGCCATAGTAGCGCGTCATTTCAGCGATGACTCGTTTAGGGAAGTTACAAAATTGCTATCAGCCCTTACTGACTACCTTCTCAGGCAGATTGAAAGCGAAAGCATTAGATGGCTCGTCGACACAAAAGCCCGGCGCTGCCCTAAAAGTGGCGTTGCAGATTTCGCGATTGTTCGAAACATGTGACGTCAAAGCGTGAGAATACGAAATGTCAACCAGTAAGAGTCAGTACAAGTACATAAAACTGCGCCAACTACAATGCAAAATAAAATAACAATAGAATGCCGTGAGACGCCTCCAGCCACGACCGAGCCGCTGCCGTTCAGTTCTTACTCAGCATCGTTTCCCATTTACAGGGTGTTTCACCTACGATTTTCCACAATTTTTAAAAGTAGTCTTTTTGAGTTCGAAGAGCGGTTTTCTCGGCACAGCCTTGTCAGTGGTTTAGTACATCGAAATACAGCTAAGACGTGATAACTAGCAGGCTGGTTAACTCTTACTCAATAGTTAAATTAATTATTACTGTTGGGCACATTAATTATTTAGAAGCATGTAGCCCACTGTAAGTGATATCTATTTCAGTTTTTTAAAATTTTGAAAACACTGTTAACCTCGTTGCTGTGACTAATGTCGACATTCTATTAACGCATGATGGCTGTATTTCCACAACAGGCAATACTATGCCGTCTTTAGCTCAAGATTTATTTCCTTATTCTAGGTTTGGTCATTGCTTATGCATGTCTTTCAACGCTTATTGAAGTGTGTTCGTGATACGATTTTCCATACCACAATCCAACGGCCTTAGTGATAACAGTGTCAAGTATCATGCTAGCAAAAGCTGATGGCGAGTTGGTTATTCATAGTTTGATTTGAAGCAGCGCAAGGCCGAAAGCCAAAGAAGAGAGCCGAGAAAGAAACGGACGACACAGCGCTATCAAACTATCAAAGTATCAAGTAGTTATTAATAGGGAACAGCATAAAGAGTATGACAGTGTTAATCAGCGCTCTCTCTCATAGCTTAATGCGTCACTTTCGGACGTTAAACTCTACAAACCAAAACATGTAAAACCAGGCCATATCACACTTCACCAAACGGTCATGGCTCGCGGAAGCTTAGTTGACTGCATGGCGACAAAACCCAGCTTCTTTATCTTCTATCAACCGCAGGTTCCAAACTCCTTGCCAAGAGCCTGCAATGCCTGCCTGCCATCGCTGATAGGAAGAGTTTCTGCATTCTACTGGGCACCACTTCGGTGCCAGAACAGCGGCCAAGACTCCACTCTTCGACAACGGCGGAAAGAGGGCAATGGGATCTCGGCACACGCCCAGACCAATGCTTCCTTCTCCTCCTCCAAGTACGTGGCTGGAAGACCTGGGCTATCTAGAAGCAGCGCCCCATACTAATTGGTTTACCTACAGATGCTCTCCACCTTCTTGGAATACCGAGCCGTTGCTACTAGCACTGCCACCGCCTCTATATGGTAGGACAAGACAGTCGACACCGCCTCTAGGGCTTGCCAGAAGAAGCGTTGAAAAAGAGTTTGCTGCGCAGTCCGGGCGTTGCTCATACACGCGTACCCCAGAGTCTCCCGCGGGAGCATATGCAACTACAACGGCATTTCCTCTATGGCCGAACGCCGAGCAAACGCCGCCTAGCCGACTGACTCCTGGTCGCTATTCCCATCTATCTCGGCGCCTTCAAAGTGGCAGGATTGATGAGTCTCTCGAAGTAGAGTTGCGCAGACTTGTATCGGAGCACTCTTTCAACCGAGAATCTTCTCGCTTCTTGAGACACGCTCCTTCGGATCAAGCGGACGGCCAACCTTTCCATAGCGATCATTATGCGCCACCCACTCACTTCCAACCGGTTACCTCGCGAGAAGTTCCGCCGGAACTCAAATGGGGCGCTGATTCACATCCCGCACTCCCCTGGCATCTTGCGAACGAAGTCATGAGTCCTCTAGAGCTGATCCTTACTCCAGAAAATCGGTACACAATGAGAAGTGGAAGCGCTGAGAACGAGCTTTTTAGAATGACGCCTCCGCTGAAGGATAATGTGCACCAAGCAGTGACGCACCCCGAACGCCATCTGAAAGGAGAAGCCGCTTGCAAGGGCGACTTAACAGGAGAGCGTCTGCTGCGTCCTTTGCCACCGGGGCTTGTCGACGCATTTCGCGCACTTCAAAATGCGCTATCATCATTTGAAGGATTTTGGAGGAAGATTGAAGGAACGTGGACTGAACTGCAGGTAGCTTTGTCATTGGTTCAACAAGCATGGCCCCAATTGCAGCAAAGTTTCCACAGACTGCAAGACGAACTCAGTACACAGGAGGGAGCTCTGATGGAACACGAGGTGTTAACCAAAGAACCCCCGCAGACTTTCTTGGCACCTTGTGTTATACACTCTGAGCCTAGCAGAGGAAGACAGACAGATCCAGAGCACCCATTCTCGCTCTCGAACGTCACCAGACAACATCCGAGCCTCCTAAGGTCACAGCTATGGCACTTGAGCGAACGTGACAGCTTGAACTTTGTCGAGGAAACCATCGGAGTCGACGGTGAATCAGTTGCATCAGATGGCACAGAGGTATCAGGTCAATCCACGTTTGACGAATTGATGGAAAATGTGAAGGAATCGCAGTTGTCTTTAAACAAGTTGCTCGAGAGGCTTCCGGTCTTGGCAGAAGTATCGAACAGAACTCAGGAGCAGTGTTGTTCGGTAGATGAGTTGGGAGTACCGGAGAACCCAGAAATGGAGATATTGTGTCTAGTGGTAGAGGCAGAACTATTGGCTGAGCCAAACATGGACGGATCTTGCCCAGTGGCTGAGCCGGAAGTATCAGAGGACCCAGAGGGGGTGCAATATTGTCCAGTGACTGGGACAGAACTATCGGAGAAGCCAAAAAGTAGCGGATCTTGTGCAGTGGTTGCGCCGGAAGTATCGGAAAACCCAGAGAGGGGGCGATTTTTTCCACTTGCTAAGGCAGAGCTATCGGAGAAACCACACGTGGAGGTACCTTGTCCTGCGGCTGAGTCGGAAATGTCGAAGTCAGAGATTGAGAGCGCTTGTCTAGTGCTTGCTGCAAAAGCGTCGCAGTCAGATTTTAAAAAATCTCGACCAGAGCTTGAGCGAGACCCGTGGCAAGCGGAAAGGACTGAAAAATCTTGTCCTGTGCTTGAAGGAGATCTGTCGGAAAATTCAGACATGGAAAGGCTCTTTCCCGTGCCTCAGCCAGAAGTATCGCAGAGGGTACATATAGAGATATCCTCTCCAGTGTTTGAATCAAACCAATCTGAGAAATCTGAGATGGAGAAGCCTACGCCTCCTGTGTACGCACCTGCCGCTGACATCGAATCACTCAAGGAAAACATCGCCCCGGCAATAGACAAACAACAAACGATTGATCTGCAGATTACTTCGGAGCAATCAAAGGAAAAGCTGATGCACGCCGTAGGACTCTGTCGCGAAAAAGAGAAGTGGGTAACTGAACGAAGACGTGCACTCAAACTGGAAGTTCAAAGCATGGCACAAACGGAACAGACGCGCCCTGAAATGACGTATTCTCGACCGGATCCTGAAAAGGCGGATCACGGAACTGAACAAACATGTGCGCTAAAGGAGCAGCTTCAAAACGCACAAGGCAGGAAAACACAAAAGGCAGGAACGCGTGACAAAAAGGAGCCTTCCCTACCTGTGTGCGAAAAAACTGAGCCCGAGAGGAAACGAAAGTTCCCACTGAAAGAGCGAGAGTCACGCCCGGAAACAAAGGCCCTAGCTGGAAATGAAAGACGTTCACGTCGTGTTGCCTACTTGGAAGGACGCAAAGCAGCCCTCGCACCACGTCACGCAAAGAAAGAAATGTCCTTTGACAACTGGCCCACATTGCAACAGTCGGAAGAAATGTCAAAGCAATCGCGGACCAAACTGAAGAACACGAAACTGAAGTCCGTAAGGCCTACTTCGGCGGTCAGGGCCAGAGAGCAGTCGCCGGAGGGAACGTCGGAGGACGGAGCATCGAATGCATTCGCGGTTCTCTCAGTGGACGATACGGACCCCGAAAACGAGACTTCAGCTGCGGATGAACCAGCAAGTCTGGTGTTTAACAGGACAAAAGATAAGCCACGCTCAGCGACTTATGAAAACAATGGCGCTATCGCGCATAAGTTCGACAGCAAAGCGCCAGCGGCCTTTTTACTAACACCTGCATCGTCACTGCGGGAGCCATCTGGTGCCGACGGGATGTGTAGTATACCTACGCAAAACGGGCAAGTGCCAATAATCGGAAGAAATGAAAAACAGGCTCAAACACCCAAGCAGGCACCAAAAAGTGTACATCCGGTTGGAAATATTGGGAAAGAGACAGCGCAATCCGAATTTCCGAACATGCTAAGGCCCACTGAAATAAGCGCTAAATCCTCTGGAAGACCACATCCACACCCAGCGGATGAACCGAATGTTAGTAAAGATGAATGGAAAATGAGATATTGGAGTCACATGAACATCCGTCCTCTCACAGATACAGGAAAAGGGAACAAAAGTTGGAAGGATACAGGGTGCTTGACCTCAGCCACATTCGAGCTCGGAAGATGGAGTGGAATTGATGACACGGAGGCAGCCCAAGTGGGAGACCGCTGGAATTATGAAGTGTACTGTACTCCGGACGCATGGAAGATGGAACAACGGAGTTATCTGAACGACACTCGAAGCTCGGTTGCATGGGACGTAGACAGCTGGAGCGGCCTGCAAAAGGATCTTGACAGGTATTGCTCGTATTATCCCGATTTGTCCGAAATCGACGATGAACCATAGTGCGGTGGTTTAAGGCCTTCTTGGAACGACCGCGGCGCGTGTTGGCACCGTCGGACACCGCACCACCCTCGGAACCAAGCGACAAGGTCTGCAACATGCCCTCCGTGATGACGACGCTTCCACAGGGATCACATTGTTCATCACAGTTCATTTTGTGCGTCGTTCGCAGCATACTGCTTAGCGTGTGGTAATGGTGTAACAATGCGACACGAAAAAGTTTATTCGGCACTCCTGCATTAGATGCTGGAGCGTGAAGCACATAAAACACAAAGCATATCCATATTAGGTACATCTAGCACTTATGTATGCTGCTCTGAATTCCCCGTGCATTCTAACAAGTCACCATACACTTGCAGCCAGCAGTAACCTCTGCATAACGGTTTCCCAAGCATTGAAACGCGGCCTTTTATTACATATTTCCAGCCAACAGCATCTAAATGTCATCGTCGCAATAAAGAAATAATCACACATCGTTTTGTTTTCTTTTTATTCGCTGAGCAAGCGAAAAGCATTGGGGTCTCGTCCGCGGCAGAAATGGGCGCTGTGAGGTCTTCTGTCAATGTGTACCACATAGCAATTCTCAATGCAGTATTCACAACGTATTTCATCGCCGAATGAAGCACAATCGCGATTGTGCGAGTTTTTGTCGCGCACAATATGCAGAGGGGATGATCAGACTGCGCATTTCCGGTAACATATCGGCCTCTTCCGTACTTTGCTATCGAGTGTCAGGTGTATTGCGCGTGTTGTGAAGGCTACAATAAGGACTTTGCTTTTTCTGATGGAAGAGCGAAATACTGTTCAAAACGCAGTCGCCTTTACGGTAAACTGGTTATATTAGTAGCCTTCTGTGGAAACTTCGGCAAAGTTGAACTAGTCCTCGCGTCAATCACGTGCACTGCACCCTATGAGGCCTGAAAAGATTCAAACACTGCGCTGCCTAAGGGTTTGAAGCCCTCAGACGAGGCTGTTACAAAATCATCGAAAGCTCCATTTGTCTGGCAGGAAGAAACGTGTGACTTGAGCTCAAAGATAGGAGTCTGTGCGGGGTGAATATAGCTGCGTTTAATAGACCACGAAGCAGACGCGAACTTGAAAGCAAAAGAATTGAAGGAAAAACTTCAGCTCCGCCTTAAGAGAATCCCGCGATGAGAATGACGTTAAGAGATGTGCCATTGCACAGGCAGGCGGCTGTTTCTATCACAGCCACCCGTAGGGATTGTGCAACCCAGGTTGCTCTGCCCGAGCAACCTGCAGCGCAGCTGGCGCGACACTCCTCCGAACCTACCCTATAGTAACTCGGGTAAGCTCGAGCAGTAACTCAGGTTGCTAGGCGACGGCACAAGACCGAAAGAACCGTTATTTCGAACATTACGTACGGTGACAGGATTCTTGGTCGGTGTTGGTGAGCGTACGCATGAGTGCTTTCACACTATTATTACTAATCAACATGTAAGCAACCTCACAGAGTCCAAAGAAATGCGCGATTCGCGGAATTCCCGCTTCCACCGGCTGGAAGCACCTTGTCTGTGTGCCAAGGCACTCTGCTGTCACCAGCTGGCTAGCGATCAACGTGCCTAGGTTGCCTATGGTACGGTCGGAATGCGAGGCAGGTAATTAGTGTTCATTGATCCTACGCGAGTTCTTTACGCGGGTACAGTTACGACCACTGCGATAGACTGGTTGTCCTTCCATTACATTGGCCTCCAAAAGGCGGCTGGCGGTATTGAATAAATATATAAATGGATACCTCCACCACAGCCCCACTTCCTCACTGAACACTCTTGAGGAAGCTTTTCACTATAGGCAGCTGCAAGCAGACACCTTCCCCTCCCCCGGACATCGGCATGCTAGCCTCTCCATCGACACCTCGAAGTTGTAGCTTTTACGCAGACCCACTGACCATCGCCTGCATGGTACTATCCTCCGCTCCAACCACCGATCCCCGGCTGCACAAGAGCCTCTTGGGAAGACTGGCTGACCTTCCATTTGTCCTGCCACCAGATATTTCTCGTCCTCCTGACAAGAGAGCTCACAGCCAGCACTGGGCATGTGAAATATGCGTCTAACCCTCGAAAGCATAAATTTCTTGTAATAAAGTCTCCTCTCAGCCCTTCTAACTACAGCCGCCGCGGTGGCTGAGTGGTTATGGCGCTCGGCTACTGGCTCGAAAGACGCGGGTTCGATCCCGGCCGCGGCGGTCGAATTTCGATGGAGGCGAAATTCTAGAGGCCCGTGTACTGTGCGATGTCAGTGCACGTTAAATAACCCCAGGTTGTCGAAATTTCCGGAGCCCTTCACTACAGCGTCTCTCATAGCCTGAGTCGCTTTGGGACGTTAAACCCCAATAAACCATAAACCAAACCTTCTAACTACTTAGCGCTTTTCAGTAACAAAATAAATGAACAGAAGCTAGCTCGCCTTCCTATTTGACAAAACATCTGATGCGGCACAAAGTGGCCTACTCGGTATTTGCTGTGGCCCGAATTTTTTTTTTCAAGATAACTCTAACAACGTTACCAGTCTTTCATAAAACGTACCAACCTAAAACAAGCACCGCGATGGTTTTCAACCTGTGAGCGAAGATCAATAAAATATTGTGACATGAATTGCCAAACGCTGATTTAAACTAAGATTCCTTTAAGGGCACGATCAATTCTGCTTCCCTGTGATGCCTTCTGAGTAGTATACTTGCGTACTGATTCTTTAAACCAGTACACAAAGTAATGAATCAGTGAAGTGTGTTTGTGTATTGATGCGTACATAATACCCTGGCAGCGCTGCAACACGCTGTCGCGTTCCACTCTGGAAGCATCCTCCATTTTCTTTTATTTGTTGCGTTCTCTTGCACAATTCGATTGCGAAAGGTAACAATTTAATGTGCAGCAAATATGAGCGTTGGCGACTTACAGCTGAGCAGGTAATAGCAGCGAGGACTGCCTCCTTGCTCCCAGAGGCTTACATTCTGGTCCTTAGAATCTGCGCTGGATTGCCTCGTCCCGCGGTTAGTCTTTTCACTGTCCAAGCTTGCTTTCGGGGGACTAACGGTCATTGTTGCTCCGGACAGGACTAAAAATTGGTGGCGGTTTAGCTCTGGTTAAACCTGGAGGGACGCGATGGCTACAGCTGGCCGAGTAGAACTTGCTCAGTTGAATTGCAAAGTCAGCCTTTCGACGCTCCGTTTCTCTGGGCGTTCCTTCTTCATCTTCGTCCCACTTGACACGGCGCATGCGCACAGCTGTGGCAGCTCGGCTTCGCCGGTGCGCTGCGCCGCCAGCAGCAGCAGCTGCTCCGCACCACGCGGCTGGTCACGTGACCAACCAGGTGACGAACCACGTGATCAGCCACGGCGCCGCGCAGACGGCAGCTGCTCCGCACCACGTGACGAACCACGTGACAGCGTGGCGCCCGTGGCTGCACCGCCACGCTGAAGGCTCTAAATTATACCGTATTGTAGCTCATCATCATCATCATCAGCCTTACTACACCCACTGCAGGGCAAAGGCCTCTCCCATGTCTCTCCAATTAACCCTATCCTTTGCCAGCTGCATCCACCCTTTGCCTGCAAACTTCTTAATCTCATCCGCCCATCTAACCTTCTGCCGCCCCCTGCTACGCTTACTTTAGAAAGAAAGTAAGCGTATTGTAGCTATCGCTACAAAAATCTCTTAGAGAGTTCGTATCCGGTGTCAGAGGTCGAATTGACTACAAAAGCACGAGCATAGAAAACAGAATGGTACTTTATTTTGATGGTTCAGAAGGCATATACATGTTATTCGCAGCGAAGAAATCGTCGACGAAGGCATGACTTCTTTACCAGACATTGCTAGAGACCACATTGTTTTACCCTCGCACGCAGGCTGCGGGCGCGCTCCTACTCTCGACACCAGTCGCCATCTGCGCGCGCGGCGCGGTGGACTGCGGGTTGCGCTGGCGCCGCGCGTAGAATGGGTGTTTACCAAGGAGGTTACATTAAAACTTGACGTAACCTTACATTAAATCTTAATCGTCGGCTTCACTTTTCGAGCGCCCCTCCACTCCAGAAGATTTATTATAACCTCCTTGGTGTTTACACCATCTTCGCTTCCGTCGTTAATGCGCTCCGCACCTAACGCACGTGGGTGTGTGCCGTGCATCACTATGGGGAACTTGCACTGATGTTTGCGGTGCCGATTGCAGCGCCATAACACACTGCCTAGCGAGAAGAGCAAGCAGTTTTGGGTAGTACTTTTCCGCGCCATCTTCAGGTGCTTATTGGCGTGAGCCTCCGCGCCCTGTCGAAGGCGCACGTGCTATGCGTCAGCTATCTGGGCTACGCCGAGAGAAGCTAGGCAGTGAATGCTGTCAGCCAAACGCGGGTATCTAATCGCGCAGAATGTGTTCTCGCGTTTGCAGCGGCCCAAGCGGCTGATAAAAGCAGTTTTGAGTCACCGAATGCAACAGTTGCAGTGCCACCTTGGCAGCGCAGGTTCCCCATTCACATTTTCCCGCTACCAGACCATTCTACGGTTATCTGACACACTTGTCGCGCGTTAATGTGACATCCGAGGGTAGTCGACCTGGTAGGGTGCGGACTGTAAACCGGTACTTGTAAGTAGACTTCTGCGTTGGCGCGTCGTTTCATGCCGTCTTTTACGTGCGCTACAATAAAAGAGAATTTTATGCATCTGAATGTAGATTTCTTGATTTGATTCGATAGTGCAGTGATGTGCAAGCGATAACCTGATCGGCCAGCTGCAGATTGCAGGTTGTCCGGGCGGAGCGCGTGTTTTAAATCATCAGTACGTCTTCAGCATCCGTGAGCTCAGCTGTTATTGTTCCAATTAAGTAAATTTACTGTACGGGAATGTAAGCATGACCGCTACCAGATTAAGTTGCTATTTTCGAACTTATGTCAAGGGATCGGCGGGGTAAAGGGCTGAGTGTAGTATCCTTCAGCTGTTGGTATCTGCCGGAATCACACAAAAATATAGAAGACATTTTGCATTATTTGACACTTCGCCAAACGGGTACGTGACGCTGTCACACGCGCCGAGAGCTTCCGAATAAATTAAACCCGACTTCGGGCCACAAAATTCGTGAAGGCTGGCTTCTCTCGTAATAAGTCTTAAAGCTTTGATGAGTTAGGGGAAAATAAGATTTTTATGCGCCAAATAGCATAAACCATGAGAAAATTTGTTTTCTGTTAGCCTTGGGACCCAGTTGAGCTCACAACGATCATCTGTTGATGTAACTGGCGCACCACCACGCAGGCGACAACAAAGCCCTGTTTGTGGGTGACGCTTTTATAGCCAGCAGGAACGATTTAGAGCGCATTGAAAGTGGAAGTGCATGCTTGCCAGACACCTAACACTTGATACTGGCCAAAAAAGTGTTCTCTGCAATGCAGCACCAAGACGGCAGCGATATAATCACGAGCGCGTGCTAAGCGCCGGCACAATTAACGTGAATTTCAAATTAAATGTCATGATTAACGCATTAATTTTATCCGTTTGGTAACGCAAAGACTTCTTGCAACACAACTGCGCTGTGGAAGTATGCTCAGCAATGATTTTTGTGGCACCCGAAGGGCCGTAGATCGCGGCTATATGCAGGCGTGGTAGCCGAGCTGCCGCACCCCTGCAGAACTCAAAGAAACGCCCGCACCGCGGCGCGTCAGTCGGCGGAAAATGGCGGCTAAAATCAAGACAAGAGTAAAATTTCACAAGTCATGGCTAGGTGGCTTGAACCACCGCTCGATTAAAAGGGTTCAGCCTTATCCATCCATCTATCCATCCAATGGCCGCGTCGGAAAATGGCTCATGATTCTGGTCTATGGAATCCGAGCCCCAGCAATACCGCTTAAACCTAGCGATTCTTTATGATTCCAGAACTTTACGCGTGACACGCGCCTTGGTTTCTGTAGTGATCGCAATACTTTCAAAATTCGTGGCGCAGTGCCAGGTCCGACTGTGTATGGCAAAGGAGGCGGTCAAATCTGCTTCTTTCTAGAGGACTTCGCGAGATCATGGTTTCTCAACCTCCCCATGCAAAGCAGCTCGCATCTAATGGCAATAGGACTGTGTAGCACTCAACTCGTAACATGTCCAACATTCTCGGCTAAAAGTTTTGAACATTGGAAAATTTTAAGACAGTTATAGAAATATTGAAGGTAATGGTCCGTTCTTCTTACATGTTGCAAAATCTTTCTATTAAAGCGTTTCTATCGTTCGCATCGAACAGTTAAAACTGCCATAAAATCTAGCTAGCAAATACATTAATAAAAAATTTAAAAAGCTGCCGTCGGGTGATCTGCCGATATATTGATTCTGATAGTGAAGTCTTACATTATATGAAAAAAAAATGCGTTCATAAATGGTTTGCAGCTCAAAAAAGCTTTTGTCCAGAATTTCTCAGGTACGTATTTTCATCCGGCGAAATTCTGCATGAAAGACCACAATTGTATTATTCACGTATTCTAGAAAACGCCCACTTTTCCGCGTTCGTTGCAGTGCGGAATACGCTATCCGGGCTCACGACGCATGCGCGCGCTTTACCTGCGCTCTGTGTCTATAGCTTCAGCGTACTGGCGGCTGTTATCCCAGATACCGCTGCCGACAACAATCACAGAATCCAATATCACTTTTCCGATAGAAGCATGGACGCCTTGAAGTTCAACCATATTATTCTCGTTTTATTACTCCTTAAAGAACACGTGACAGAAATGGACTACGTCACGAGAACACGTCACGTGCGTTTTAGTATCAGGTTGTGAGGAAAGCAGCTTAGTGCCAACGGTCACATCGCCGTCCGAGAAGAACTGGTTTCCAGACGCACAGAAGAAGACATCGGGGCCAGCGGGATTAATTACCACAGTTATCAGGTAAATGACTTTTTGTTATGGAAGCGCGGAAAATGTCAGCTCAAGCTGAATGCAGTCCTTCTTCATTCTTGACGGCGTTCGCATAATTGAATTTCAACACGTAGTCGCAGCTGACTTTTCACGGCTTTCAGGGGAGCTAAGTTATGATTTATCATTTGTAGTAGCTTAAAGTCCTAAAGCGACTCAACCCAGAAGGGACGCCGTTTTGAAGGGCTCCGGAAATTTCGACCACCTGGCGTTCTTTAACGTGCACTGACATCACACAGTACACGGGCCTGCAGAATTTTACCTCCATCGAAATGCGACCGCCACTGCCGGTATAGAAACCGCGTCTTTCGGGTCAGTAAACGGGCGCCATACCCGCTTAGCCACCGCAGCGGCTGGAGCTAAATTAATCCCGATCATTGAACTCGCTTCGATTGAATAACCTACATCTTCTAAACCGGCCCTAGTTTGAGAGCTTTTCTTCCAAGCAAAGGCTGTCGTCCTTAGTATCGTACGACCTAAGCAAAAAACAGCGGTTTCTCATTACAAAGATAACATTTCTATTGGCACTTCGCTGCAAGAAAAATACAGCGTATGAGGCATGCATGTGACGTCTTGGGGACATCCCCTCTGCGACAGTGGGGTTCACACTAGCCTGGGAGCGCGCGCACTAATAGTTAGGGAAGGAGGGGGGGGGGGGGGGGGGCGGTTGGCAGCAGGGCGCGGCGTGGTTCACCTAAGTATTTAAAGTTACCCCTTTGTGAAGTAGCTTTTCCATCGGGTAACATATTAGAGTGCTCGTGCCTGCGGAGCGCCCACGCAAAGTTAATCGCTCTAGCTGAGACAGGCTTTAGCTGCCTGAGCTGAAGCAGGTGTAGTTTTCTAATGAAGTCTTCTCCATTCCGCTGAAAAAATGGCCTCAGAAATGGCTGCGTCACTCGACTAAGGCATGCGGAATAGCGATCGGACGCACTAAATTGTCTAGCGAACCTTAAAGGTGCTGAAAAGGTACCCACTAGTGCTATTAAGCGGCGTTCTTGGCTGTATTTCCGGTATGCGTAAAAAAGAGAACGATGTACTACAGGCGTGAGCACGAATGATGAGGCCACGATGACGGCACCAGAACTTCTTGTCAGTGCTATTTGACGGCGTGTACCTCTTGTCGAGACATATGCAGGGCGTCCTCCCTAATATGCTGGCCTGTTCGCACACTGTGACAGAAGAGCTCGAAAAGACACCCTTTCTATTTTGTGGTCACAGGTAATCCGGGCTATAGCGGCTTAATGTGTGCGAGGGGTTTGTATCATTCATCTGTATATCAGGTCGCCTCCACTGTAAAATGTTTGAGCATCCGCCTCGCATGCTGGAGGTGCAAGGTTCGATGCCCAGTGCCGCCGGGTACCCACCGGTGATACAATGGGTACAAGCTTTCCCCTGGTCTGGTGCTCGGCTTCTTTAGAGTGAAATGCTTGGGAAATGGGTCTTAATGGTCCCACCCTGAGTAGTCGAAAAGTACCCTGTGCCATGGCGCTCTTTGGCTCCAGATGCCCTTGCGCCATGAAGACTAACCATCATCTGTAAAATGTTTGAGCGTAGGTACTGCATGCGGCTTTGCGCGAATATCAAAGAACTGCCAGCATTCAGAAAATTGTCGTGCTTTGTAGCGTTTGGAAGCTGTGCCCTACGATCCGCCATCTTTCGAAGAACGGCACCGATGGCTAGTTTTGCAGGTGACAAAGTTTGGCACTCTAAACTAGCTAATGTAGCTTTCACTCAGTAGCATGGTCTCAGGGTAATTATCGCAGCCGTGCGGAAGCCGTGCGTTTGTTTGACAGCATGCAGAACCTAAGCGCAAAATGGTGCTGTGATAACCACTTGCGACAGTGACTGACTGATTAAACGGCTATCTCGCTCGTCCAGACAGCGTTCAACTGAGGAAGCCAAGAACGGTCCCAGGCGGCTTTTCTGTCGATAAAACCTTGTCTGACGGAAATTTGTGTGCGACCAGACCAGCATAATAAGGAGAGCGTAATGCGCATGTCTCGAAAACCGGTGCGGTCCGTGAGACATTTGACAAGTTCTGCCACTGCTCAAGTGATCTCGTCACTTTTGCTTACACGTGTGCTTGCTGTTGTCGGAACCGTATCCCATAGCTATAACAAAAAATACACAGTAAGGCAAACAGTCAGGATCTCTGTATATGTCGCGGCAGTATTCAGCGGGTGCGACGCTTTGCTGAAAATGCAGACTGAGAAATAAAGGCGTGTAGCGGCGCTGGCATCGCCAGCGGAGCTGATGAAGTTGAAGTTGGCGCGATCTGCTTCGCGCAGTCTAGAACGCTTTCGGCAACCGGCCTGGCCAGCAACGTCAGCAGCCCGCTCCGCCGGCTCACCAGCCGCGGCTACCGGGACTCCAATAAATGTGGTTCACCCCACCACACCTGGAGACCCGGACAGACGCTACAGACGCAGGGGCTATGTCAGACTGGCATACGCTTGCCAGTAGCGTTACAGGAGCAAGAAGGATGATATAAACATATTTTTCAGTGCAACACCCTTTGTGTCCGTCGGCCTTCCTGAGCGCTTCCGCCTTAGTAGTGCGCCATGCTAGAAGAAATGTCGCATCAGATGACCCAAACTACTACTTTACTGCTACTTTACGGTGTGCACTCGAAGGGAAAGTGCATGAGAACCACATGGATTCTGTTGCGTCAGTGCACAGTGAAAAATTTTCGGGACGCTGAACTAGTCTTCAGACTAACTGTGCGGTGTGGGGCGGTCGCATAAAGCCCGTAAAATATCGCAAGGAACGAGGCCCTGTTAACAGAGCATGGTGGTTTGGTACGAGGGGCGGTGTAAGCTGAGCATGGTCGACCTCCTATCTGGCCGTCTTTACTCGATACATACATGCATGCATGCATGCGTGCGTCACCCAGAATTTTCATGTGCGGACAAACTGATAGCAGGTCGCTGGTGTGACTATTCACGACAAATTCGCGAGATGCGGTTTGGTCAAGTAAGGCTAGAAGCTTGTCAGTGTCGATGTGTTTCCATTCAATAACAAACAAGAAAAGTCCTTTGTAGTCGACGAGTAGCGCACCCAGCTCACAGCCCAAGGAACAGCGGTTCGAGTTCCGCCTGGGCCATTTTTTTTTTTCAGCGCAATTTCTTTTCTTCAGAGGTGCTATGTAGTGGTGATGGAATGACGTAACGACCCTGTACGCCAATGAGGATATGTATAGTTACGTCATCACTGTTGTAATTTTTTTATCGTTACGGGGTGTTTGTGTTCTCCTCCGTCCTGTCTTTTAACGCTGTTCAGTCGATTCCATGTTTTAATGATCCGCGCTTGGTCGTGTGGTTATGACGTCACATCGTCGTCGACCAACGAGAATTTCTTTTGGACTCCGCCGAGGCTTTCGGCAAAGGTGCGCTCTAACGCTATCGCGTTAACAACCTCACTACATGCACTAAAAGGACTGCTCAGAAGAGGAACAAGCTTTGTTGGAACTCCGTAAGCACATGTTTTACGGGAGCGTCATACTTATGCTCGCTCTTTCTTTCTAGATTGCAACCCTCTTCTCTCAGAGATGAGCAGCTGAGAAATTCGCAATTTTTTCTTGAGTTTTTCATCAATAAAGAGGAAATGAAAGGATATCGATTAGCCCTGCCATCGCAAGGGGACGCACGGTAGTTGAGATTTGAAGGGTGTATTACGAATTTCCCTATAGAAATAGTATTTGCTCCTTACGCACAAAGATTGCCTTTCGTCGCCGATTCTGTACTCCGCACACGCCACGTACGCATATAGAAAAAAAATTCTCGTTTAGATGCGAAGAGGGAAAATTTTGCAGAAAATAAGTGCACCAATGAAACGCAAGCGTCCAAATCTGTTTTCTCGGTGCGAGGCCAAGACTTTTCGCACTCGCCTCTACCGGCGACAGCAAGTTAGGCTCTTTATAGACACTATGTGTAGGCAGCTATGATATCTTGGCACACCTAAAGTCGTTTGAGCGAAAAAACATGCGCCAGACCATCATTGTGGTTGTCATCCGCCTAATGCACTTTAGCTTCCTGTTCAGTGGTATTCGCACATGACGTTGCAGTGTGAAAATAAAAAAAATACCTTTGTTAGAGGTGACGTAAGGACCCTCTCCACAAATGACGAATTGTGTAGTGCCGCCATCACTGTTGTAATATTTTCATGCTTCGAATAACTTCACTCCCTCCCAACTGCGCAGCGGTGGAGTTTTTTGCGAAGTTTTACGGTTGTTGCTTTTTAGAACATCGGTACGACCGAAAGAGTTCCTTTATTTGGGTAGTATCTGTGCATTTTCTACAATACTGACAGTTGAAGATGCAGAGTGTAATTTGAATGAAATTCCACTAAGCGGCGTACAATCGAATGAGGATAATAAAAAATACAAATTTCGCGCTTACATGAACGGTGGAGAGAATTCGGCTTTCGTTCATTTCTGTTGTGAGCGCTCAACGGAACGGATCATAAGTGTAAAGTTAAGAGAGCGGAAGAGAACAGAGTGGCCCAGGGAATAAACGCGAGTAATTCATTTCGTATATCTAAAATTAAGACGGAACATTTAACTTGAAGGAAAGACACGCGTTGGTTTCTTGGTTCACGGGGTAGATTCTGCAAGAAGGAAGCATACCAGGAGGCGGCGGGAAGTCAGGGGGCCGGATGAGTTTAGGAAGTCTGAGGTGCTAAGGTAGCCGCAGCTGTCAAAGGGCCGATTTATTTTGAGGAGCTCTGCCGGCCACGTCATGGTCCCCCAGTGGTCATTGTTAGACTTATGATGATGACGATGATGATGATTGATGCTTGCTGTAACCGCCACAGTGTCTCAGTGGCTATAACTCCCGTTACCGAGCACGAATGGCTCTTGGAACCAAACCATTGCCTCCATATTTTTGTAGATGCAAATTCAGTAAAGAGGGTCGTATTCAGATTTCCGTGCGTGTTAAGAAACAGCAGTCATTCAAAATTAATTGCACTCCCTTCATAGCAGCGTGAATCATTAACTAGGTGCTGGCCTAGCCTGTGCACGGCTATTACGTCCGGCGTTACTTCAGCAGCTAAAAGGGCAAGCAGATTATACGTCTACGCGGTTCATGACGCTACTATACGAATAAGCGCCAACGCGATGGAAAGGTCCTGATGTAAAATGGTATGATTCACTGGGGCAATGGCTTACGAGGCATTCCAGGTATAGATTAATTCTTACTGCAACCAATAAGATCAGTTTCTACAGCTCATGGTAGCTGTCTACTTTACGATGCTTCCTACTTACAGACTGCCTGATACAATGATACCCTCAACATATCCTTGTCCAGCGGCTTCAAAGGTCATAAAATTTAAACATCGTATCTGCGTTCAGTTTTTATGTACAGTATTTCGTCCTTACGACCATAGTACCTTTGACTGCAGATATACGACATAACGCACTCTGGAGCTTATTCGGAACTTTTCTTTCCGTGCGCAGACGTCGGGAGTTGAGGCGACCACTACAAGTTTTTCCTTTTCAACCATCAAGTGAAGCATCCTTAAAGAAGGCTGATTTCCTGTGGACAGGGACATGCTTCCAAAGAAAGTACTGGTTGGGGTGGAACAGGCAGAATTCAGTCGTCTAGAATCCAGTCCTACCGAATCCAGTCCTACCGAATCCAGTCCTACCGAATCCAGTCCTACCAAATCCAGTCCTACCGAATCCAGTCCTACCGAATCCAGTCCTACCGAATCCAGTCCTACAGAATCCAGTCCTACAGAATCCAGTCCTACAGAATCCAGTCGTACAGAATCCAGCCCTACAGTATCCAGTCCTACAGATCCCAGTCCTCCAGAATCCAGCGCTTCAGAATCCAGTCCTCCAGAATTTAAACTTCTTTCTGCAGCTACTATTGCCGCACAAGCCAAGCTGCCACCAAAAAAACGATGGCTGAGGGCAGAAGGGCCACGATCCAGCAGTAAACGCTTTCACTTTTCATCCGATGCGAGAAATTCCGAGGAGCGACTGAACATTGACGCGCTATCGCGCCACTTTGAACGTTCGATGACCACCAGGACCGAACCTCTGCCGACTACTGCGAAACAGAAAAGCGCGACTCGTCTTGACCAAAAGGCGCCTTGCCTTCACTCAGCTCGTGAACCGCGTACTCCGGAGAACACAAGCATGGCTCACCCTAATGACGGGTCATACCCTGGCGCGGTATTCCAATCATGTGCTCAGCAACAGGGAAGTACGACCAGCCCTTACAAAGAGGAGTCTTTTACACGTTCATTGCCAGAGCCACTCACTGCGCAGTACAAACGACCAGTCGGCGTTGACGACGTGTGCCAGCCAGCTTCAGGTGAAGCTTCCAGGAGTTTCGCAAAAATCCGTGGAAGAGTCAGTACGGGTCCACATAAATGGCGCCTGCGAAAGCCGCGCTTTCATAGCCAAAGCACGATAAATCGCCCTCAAGAACCAAGAAACCCTTCAAAAAGAGTCACTACCCTCTCCGGAGACCATCATAGTGACCTTAAACGTAGTCGTAGAAAGCTTTTCAGCTCATCTCCTTCCGACAGCTTTGAAGATACCACTACCACGTAAGAAACACGTCATGGAGCTTCAACTGAAGGCTTCGAGATTGAGAAACGCTCCTTTGCGCTGGCTACTCCCGAATACGCTCCTATGAAACAAGCTGAGCCGACTGAAAGCTTGGCTGCCACTACTACCCGTATTCAACAAACTAGCGCCTCTCTTGAAAAGCGTCGTCTCTATAAAGTTACCCAAAACGCCACGCCTTCATAGGGGCAGTCGGAGAAATCCAAGGTCTGGGAAGCATTGATAGCGAACATATACCCGCATCTTCCTATATAGTCATCATGTGCATTATTTCACGGTCACAGATTACGTGTCTTCTCCATTAACGGCTTCTGCCGCATCATTTCACACCGAGGGCCACACTGACCCCTGGAAGGAATCTCATGAGCTCTTCGAGACAGACTGCATTTTATATAGGGTGCCATAGTGGCCTGTACCTTGGCTTCTGTATAGACCCTCACTCTATAAGTCATGATCCATATGAAGCTGCATTTTGACGTCATGGCCCCTGCCAGCTCCTACCCACTTTCTGCTACTGGTTCTCACACTGGGTCTGCTACTGAGTCCCACACTGGCTTGCTCGCAAGCTTACAAGTTCTCATACTATCTCTAGCACTGAATATCACACTGCATTTCATAAGAGTTCTCTTCGTGTTCCGCATTCAAGCTTCGACACTGCCGCCCTTTTGGCTAGCACGTGTCCTTCACATGTGTCTACTCTGGTTTCCAAACTAGATTCCATAATGGCGTGTGCAGAAGCATTCTCACAGGTTTTCACAGGGCATCATTCACTGGATCTCACGATGGACCTAACTGGAGCTCTCCTGCTGGCTTTTCCTCAAGCTTTGACACTGCAGCCCCCATTTGCACGCACGCTTTAATCGCTTGCTCCTGTCCTAACTTTCAAACCGAATCTCATATTGGTCTGCTCACAAAGCTCTCTGTGGTATCCACACCACCACTGACACTGGATCTCATATCGGATGTGCTACGAGCGCAATCCCATCTTTAACTTCAGCTTCAACACTGCAGCCCTCTCTACCTCGCACACTGGCCCTTTCACTCGACGTATGAAACCCAAACACGAGTCGAGTCCTGTAATATTCTTTGGGACTGCAGATATTGTCGGATATCAAGATGATCTTGAAAATTGCAATGCGATGCCACGCCCCGAACACAACTGGCAATTGAGAAAGCTTAACCGAGCCCAAATTATTGTGACACATCGCGCTCTGTGGTTAGGCTCTGCACCCCCAGGAGATCGAAATCGACATTGTACTGAGTCATGATTTCTCTTGTCCTGGCTCCATGCTCCGTGGGCCACAGGGAGTCCCACAAAAGGACAGAGGACCAGTAGACCTTGAAGCGATCCTCGCAGCCATATCTTCTTACTATTTCGAGTTCAATTCAAGATATTTCTTGGAGAATCTGTCAGAAGACAATCATTGCTGAAACCTGATGGGATCATTAACTTCTGGAGTGTTTTCACTGTCCAGAGCTCATCAGATGTCAGAGATCATAGACAAGCAACAGGTTAGTTGATAGGGAAGGCCGGTATGGCTACCCAGACGATGTACCGTTCCACAGTCTTCCGGCCAATCCACATGCAGTGCCGCAGCATCATTCCACTTATGTAACTCTCCAACAAGAACCACACAACGCTCCAATGCAGGCCCAGCCCAGTTAAGGATCGCACACAGTGGCAACCACACCTTTATGCTCTCATTGCCCACCAGCGCAGTTAAGACGAAGCAAGCTTTGTTCGCAAAGAACGTCTAGAAGTAATGAGTTGAAACTTCATGTTTTACTAGAAGCTGGGAACACAGGCATCAAGGTTGTAGGTATGAGGAATTAGCAGGAGAGCGCTTCAAGAGTGATAACAAAAGAAAAAAAGTGCCAGCGTATGTTGTCGCTGAACACTTCGATGAGGACATAGTTGCGCTTCTATAGTTTCCTCGTGAGAAAGAATACCCCTGGATAGAGTTGCACTGCAGACCCTTCATAAGGCACCAACACTTATCCCACTGCTACAGAATTGCTCGGAACAGAATCCCTGTGAACTGGCACAGATCAACCCAACATTCCTAATGGAGCGTCCGCTGGTGAAGTCGCAGTTCAGGAAAGCTGACAAGCTGCCGCTTAGGCAGTGCCGTTCGGAGTAGCTTAGGGGAGCATCACAGTTCCCGATTCAACTACATCGACGATAACTGCTGATTTTCCCAGATTCTTTTTGGCTGTAGAGACAAACGCTGGTAAACGGCTTTCAGTTGGTATGTCTAATGTAAACTGCTGTGTTACTAAATGTCTTGTGAATAACCGGAACAATACAATCTCCAGGTTTCTTACTTACAGTCTGTCACAAAATTCAGCTCACATTTAGGAAGCCCATGCGGCGCGAAAAGGAACACGTTTGCGTACTCTGTATAAGAATCGAGAACGATCGAGGGTTATGACATCCTAGTCGTAATCAAGATGAAGAAATGGACTTGGGCAGGGCATGTACTGCGAAGGCAAGATAGCCGCTGGTCCTTAAGGGTAACGGAGGGATTTCAAGAAAAGGCGTGATAGCATTTGCTGCTTATGCACCATTAAACCCGACACAACACAACACAACCCCAATAGAAGGCAAGCGTACCAGGGGGCGGCAGAAAGTTAGGTGAGCGGATGAGATAAAGAAGTTTGCAGGCATAGGATGGGCATAGCTGTCAAATGGCAGGATTAATTGGAGGGACACGGGAGAGGCCTTTGCCTTCCAGTGCATGTAGTCAGGCTGATGATGATGATGATCATGCCTCTCTGGTTAACTAGGAAGAGGCGGCGGCTGGTTACAAAGAAGCGACTCTAACCTTTTCAATCTGTCTCTTCGCCTGAACAATGGCGACACGCGCCTCGGCGGGGTAGTGGAAGTACGTTTGTAGTGTCGACGCTACAGTGTGTGCACCCCTGTCTTGACCCGAGCTAACAGGTGTGGAAGGTGCCCCATAAATGAAAGACGTTTAACACCGTCTCTCACCCCATTCCGTTGTCGACTTCGAAAGAAGTGCCCCTGGACGACTCCCGGGGAAGACTGCTGACTGGCGAGCCACGGACCTGCGGGGAAGCACTCAACAGTCTCGTGGACGATCTCATCGTTACTCTCTAGTTGTCGGACTGTCGCAGGTCCCGGTCAACAATCTGTCATTTTGGTTGGCCTGCCTCGTTTATTAGAGCCCTAGTTTTTTAATATCTCTCCAGTAATATATCCTCTGTTAGGTAGTACTTTGTCTGCATTGAATTGTTTTGGAGAACACTGTGCATGTGTTCAAAACTAGTGATATACAAAACCTCTACATCGTTTCTGTCCTCTATAAAGCTTGTTGTCGTTTATGAACCTTTAACCCGACTCATTCTCTGGCTCGCAACCGGCGAAAGCTGGGCACCAAACTACCGTCCCCCTGTAGTGACTTGGTAGCTTGTGTTCGGCTTAGCTTGCCGCGTGTGGGCACCTCCTGAGAGTTGTGGGCATCTCATAAGAATGTTTTGCAGATTTATAAAACTTTAAAGGTTTTTGTCAAGTGCACTCTGCTGTTAACAAACCCCTGCTTTGTGCGCAGCGTTGTCGTTGAACAGCTGCTGAAAACAGGCTTAGGAGCTGGCAATATTTTGTACAAGAAAACACTTAAATCAAGTTAAGTGTTGACAACAAAGCGGACATTACCACCGGTATGTTCAAGGTTCATGTAGCTTCGTCTTTATGCACACTGATTCATTATATCAACAAAGAGTGAAGCGCCATACGAAGGCCTTTTCTAATTTTGTAATTATCGCGACCATCATTAAGAGGTTTTATCTCGCGGCAAGCATTAATTTTTATTTCACTTGGGTGACACGAGACGCATTGTCTCGTTATTTTATCGCAATAAAAGAGTTTGAAGCGCATACGCTTCTAAGCGGTAAACTTGACTACACACAGCATGTCGCAGCTTTTCATGATGCACAAGCACGCTGTAAAACAATTGTCGCACTCATTTCAGAGTAAAAAGAAAAAAAAAACTTCCACTTAAATTAGCATCCTTAGCCAGCCGGTCATCGGCGAATATTTTTGTTATTCCTTGGAAAGTCCCATATATCTGTGCGCTGTATATGCACCACAGGCTAAGAAATTTAAGCGCCAGTTGGGTTTCTACAGTTTACCTGGCATGGCCACTTGATATTTGAACCAACGTGCTTATGCAGTTATGGCCGTTTGTTTTTGGAACTGCTCGTTTTGTAGATCAAAAGACCTGTCATCGAAAAATAATATCTGCCCTGCACAAACTCCAGAGGAGGTGCAATCAAACGAAGGAATACCTTAGTCGTTGTTGTTATCCTCATACTACAACAACAATGACTAAGTCCCAGCTTATGTGTGGAGTGCGCTAACAACTTCGTCGTCTTCGATATTGGCGATGGCCACGCTGTAGCGAAGCAAAGAAGGGTGGTGGCTCAACCTAACAAAGGGCGCTAAACAGGTGCGCTGTTAAAAGAATGAATACAAAATTGAGCATGGTGCCAGCTGTCATCAGGTTTGGAGGGAGCAGCTCTTAGCATCCATCCACATATGCCGTCTTTGTCCCAAAAGGCCACAGTGGCCTACGGCTGCCTTCGTGTCATTTTCATGATATAAGAGGTGGGCGCAGGAGTTGTCCGGTACTCAACCAATAATGGTAATGGTGACACATATTCGGTTTGTGCAGAAGTTGCCCCGCGGACACCTAAGCAAAGAACTCCCCCTGGCAGAAATAGGCGCTCCACTTGCATCACTTTTACCACGTTGTCCACTGTATGGCGAAGGTGCCGTAATGTGAACACTCGCTGCAATAATCTAACACGCAAAACTAGAGTTGAACTAGAAGATATCTTTTAGTTCACTCTACGCAAAAATAAGTTCGGGGACCGCCGCCGCCGACAGGAAGAGATGATACGTGCAAAGGAACGTGACGAGAGGCGGAAGACAGTTTATTTTACGGGGAGGAGAACTTTTATGCAAAGGGGCACGAGCATAAAATATTGTCATGCTCTACTGAAGCGATGGAATTAGATTCCTCATCACGGAAAAAACGCAGCTTTGTGATCGGTCATAAAATTCGCTGGTTAGCAGAGGTAGTTATGACGTCATCGGGTCACTCGACGTGCCATCTGGTACAATTTCCCCCTCACCCCACCCCCTCTCACCAACTTCTTCTTTCCAAACTTAAGCTTCATCACCGGAAAAAAAATAGCGTTCCAGGCTCCGGATAAGGTTCTCTCGTTGTGTTTCCGTTTATTCGCCAGGAAAACACCCATTTACCAGTGAGAAAATTAAATTTTCCACACCGATAAAATTATTTCAGCTGACTGACACTGTGCCACCCTTACAGAAAAGTACGGGTAACCACCGCTTTGAAGTAAATAGCTGTATAGCGTAGCCTCTTGGATGTGCGCCCGAAAATCGGTGTTGGCGTATGCATTTTACATGCGAATTTAGCGGGTAGTGTTGACACCTGCATTCGTTTTTTGGTCTTTTCTATCTTATACAAACGTCTTTTTCATTTGTGCCTATCTCTTTGCGACTGCATCGTAATATCCAGTCGATACTGACCAACTTATATTTCTTAACAGTGTCTCCTTAAGCTGCTGCTTTTGCTGCTGCTTTCTTGCTTGACCATGCTGGGCAGCCAAAAAACTTGGCGACCGCTTAAGCTCCACCTGAAGGGCATGACGCGATAGCTTAAGTGGCTCCCTTCAGTGGCATCGGATCGTCTTTGGGTGTCACTTCGCTGGTACAGACACTTTGCCCTACTAAACAGACTCAGTCTAGCTAACGCATGCTCAATAACCAGCTAGTTTAACCTTGTATGCCAAGAATACTGACTTTTACCATTCCAAATCCAATAATAATAATAATAATAATAATAATAATAATAATAATAATAATAATAATAATAATAATAATAATAATAATAATAATAATAATAATAATAATAATTGGCTTTGAGGGAAAGGAAATGGCGCAGTATCTGTCTCATGTATCGTTGGACACCTGAATTGCGCCGTAAGGGAAGGGATAAAGGAGGGAGTGAAAGAAGAAAGGAGTGCCGTAGTGGAGTGCTCCGGAATAATTTAGACCACCTGGGGGTCTTTAACGTGCACTGACATCGCACAGTACACGGGCGCCTTAGCGTTTTTCCTCCATAAAAACGCAGCCGCCGTGGACGGGTTCGAACCCGGGAACTCCGTATCAGCAGCCGAGCGCTCTAACCACTGAGCCACCGCGGCGGGTCCAAATCCAAGGCCGAAAAGTGAATTTTGCGCGCCATTTTTCCTGTTTTGTTTAAACCGAAACATCCAACCCCTAATTATAGCAGACAACTTTGTCATTTATAGCAAAGGATTCTGGTCCTTATATCTGCGTCGCCAAGTGACTTTCGGCTAGGGTTACTGAAACATTTTTCGAATGACTCTACTCTCGGCCAGTATTCCGGCCCACCATGTGTCTGTTTTCCTGTTCCTTTTCTGCATCAGCATCTCGTTCCATATTCTTAACTGTCTCGGAGGTTGATTGGTTCTCCCTTTTTGGGTTTGCTTTGTCTCTATAAGCTGTTTCTACAATAATAAGATGAGGACTCTGGTTCAGTATTCCACTTTCCGTCTTCAAAGCTTAGTGTGCTACCACGTCACTATATATAGATGTGTCTTCGTCATCGACGCAGTCACAGGCACTAGCATCACTAGCAACATGCATCACCAATCATAATTTCATCCTCTTCTGCTGGCGGTTTGCACGGCAGAGAATTAAGTTTTGCAAATTCCTCTCGCTCAATTAGGGCTGCCGTTTACTCTTCCCGTCCTCCTCTCCTTCGGTGCAACCGTCAAAGGGCATGCCATTAGGCAGGTGTGTAGGCTTCTCCACAGGTATATCATCGAGACCGGGAGATTTTTGTGTTAACTTCTCGTTGTCTTTACTTTTCTCTCAAAATTATTTTATTTCTGATTATTGCTTTAAGACTTAGGCATTCAACCATCACCGCTTTTGCTCCTCGATTTTCATTCCGATTTCCTCAAGATCTCTCAAAATTCGTGATTTTTTTGTCACAGGTTCCTCTATTTATATTTATGAGCCACTTGAAATAAACCTGGACGAGTTCTCTCTTGTTTGTATCTGCACCAAACCCTGGGCCATCCCCCACCGTGGGTATGCGCCATCGCTTTTGTGGCGCCAACAACAACCAACAACGGAAGTGTTCCTCGTACCCTTACAGATGAATAAGAAGAAGGCTTCGCTTGCCTTCAGGCCACTTCGTCACGTCATCATGAACCCTTCCTCGCCTCACACGTCATCCGTAAGTCTTGCTGGCCGTGAGAAGAGGTCGGCGAGTCCCAGAAAGAAGAGACAAGCCAGGCCCGATAGTAAGAGCGTCAGCGCTGTCTTTACAGTGGTTTTACTAATCGGCGTGTCGTCCTGGTACTCTCAGTTTGCACAGTGTTTTCAAATAATTGGTTTTGGGGGAAAGGAAATGGCCCAGTATCTGTCTCATATATCGTTGGACACCTGAACCGCGCCGTAAGGGAAGGGTAAAGGAGGGAGTGAAAGAAGAAAGGAAGAGAGAGGTGCCGTAGTGGAGGGCTCCGGAATAATTTCGACCACCTGGGGATCTTTAACGTGCACTGACATCGCACAGCACACGGGCGCGCCATAGCGTTTTTCCTCCATAAAAACGTAGCCGCCGCGGTCGGGTTCGAACCCGGGAACTCCGGATCAGTAGTCGAGCGCCCTAACCACTGAGCCACCGCGGCGGGTCAAACACACACATAGTGTTTTCACTTTCCCATTTTTGCGCCAGGGGCGGCTATTTAAAGCTTTCGCAATTCCTAAAGGAACGTAAAGTCTCATGCTAAAGGCTCAAGCCTCACGCTGCCACACAAATGCAGATTTCTATGCAATCCTTGTAGGGAAAGTGGAGAGGGGTACTGGCAGGCTCTACTCTTTGAGTCGCTTATATTCTATTGGTAGAATTTGTGTCTGACCGCCTTAGTTGCGTACATCGAATCCACGTAAAGGAAATATATCGCACGCACTTCGAGCAAGCAAAACTAACTGCGATCATGTCGGCGCTGAGGCTGATAGCGTATTGTTCCGATACTATATGGCTAGTTTCATTGTAGCCCACCAGTAATATTTAAAAATGTGTTTTTCGGGGTTTAACGATGGCTCTTGCGGGACAGTAATACCAGCTGTCGACGTCAGAAAACAGCGAATAGTGTTAACTAGAAAGCTGGCTAACTAAATTTTAATACAAATTATTTAATAAAGTTGGGCACCTGTTTGTAAATACTAGACCTTCTTAACTTGCCATCAGAAAAAGCTATACTAGGCTTTACGATTGCCAACGCACGATTATGCTCGACGCTTTGCTGGGAAGAATACTGGTTCTCCCGGGGCGTCTAACTACAAGCGCGGCAGTACGCAGAGTGCCCGCACCTACACTTAGCAGCACACGTCATTTTGAGGCGCACATGTCACGAAAGCATCTCTCTCCCGCATGAGCCGGGGAGCTCTCCGCTGCACGCTTCTCTAGCGAGCAACGAATAAACTTTTTAAACTTTGAATACGACGTCTGCTTAGCTTATAGTACAGGCTGATAGTTTATTGAATATTGAAGCTATACTTTTTTTTTATAAAAAAAATCCTGCCCTATAGTTGTCAGCGTCTTATGAGGCCCGACAACAAACTACGGCCCCGCCCTCTAACTCTGTATTTGCCTGGACAGTCCTCCTATGATCTCTAAGCCATATTGTATGCCATTTATTTCCTGATAGCTCCAACATCTTCACAATCATTCTAACCTAGCTAGATAAGGTGCTTAGATTAAACGTTACAAAGTTCAGTGGTCAATGGAGGCTTGTCCGTATCCTGATGCATTGGCACCTTCCGCTAAGACACACGCCAGATAAATGACTTGGTCAGTTTCTTAGCGGTCGCCGACAACTGAGCCCATAAGCTTAATTCGCAAATGCGAATTGCACAGATGTCTTGTGTTGGGTTTTATATTGCATATGGGGCTATGGCCATCATCCACCACCCCACGTTTAAGTACGCCACTTTATTAAGTATAGAAGTTGAACTGTTAAAATCTCATGTGTTTCTAAGAGATCCTTCCTTTTAAAACGTTAAAACAAGGGAACAATCGAAAGCGAACTTTAACCTGTAGATAGGTTAGTGCGGAAACAAGCGTGTGCGCCATAAAATCTTGCCTGACGTTATCTAACAGGAACCTTCGGAAGTGGCTTCGAGTTCTCAAAATGTTATCAGTCGAAGAGTTACATCGGCCTGGACTCGAACGCGGGACTTCAATTGCAGGCTTTGCAAACTTTGCGTGTCCTAGAAAGTATGTAGGTCTCTGTTCTCACTCTTCGCACACTCACGCTGTAGAGCTTGAAGACAAAGGAAAAGCCATTGAAAGTCGCCATGGACCCAGTTACGGACAAGCAAGCCAGCATACCGATGGTAAGCACACGAAATATATTATTTTTCACAGGCACGATACTGTTATCGAGCTTATGTTTAGCAACTAGGCGGTATATCTCAGTAGGGCAGTGGAATTGATGATACTGTCCGAAATATATTCCGAACAGTCGCGTGGTTTGGGCTAGAGGACATGCGTTGGCTTGTCGGCACAGCGCACAAGGCGGACAAGCAATGTTTTTAATAATAATTAATTGAACTTAACACACCAATCGTTCAGCCATCTCTTACCGAGAGGATAAAGCCTGTGGCCCGGCGGCGCAGATAGTACTGTTATTAATGGCACAAGCTGGTCAATATGCTTGCTATGACTGCATTTCGTTCAATTTAATCTGCAGTTTATACATTATGCCTGTTCCCTTGTTTGCTGTCTGTCAGTTGGTAGCTCTTCCGCTTACTTTTTTTTTCCATTTTAAAATAGAATACGCTTTCATGTCAGTGGAAGTTTTATTTAAAATGTTCCAATTCAATTGCAGTTACTAGAGCGAACCTATCTTCAACAATCAAGCCTAATGTGAATTTGTAGACCTCATGTCTGACTTTGATTATATCAAGGAACCGGCATGACGGGCGGTGGTTGTCAAGACTTCAGCTCGGACAGGGTGTATGTTCCGTAAGTGCCCTGTGATTTATTAGTGCGCTTTATCGGGCATGTCTGCGGTAAAATGGGTAAAAGGTGGACGTCCGGGTGTTGTGTTAGCAATATAGCGCAAACAAAAAGGGGCCAGAACTCCTTCAGGTCAACTCTGGTCACTGCATTAGCTGCGCATTTGGCACCGGGTCTACCGTAAAACCAAGTGGGCGAATATTATCCATCAACGCCAGCACAAACTTGCGTCGCCGCGGTGGCTCAGTGGTCATGGTGCTCGGCTGCATAACCTAAAGGCGTGGTTTCGATCCCGGCCGCGGAGGTCGGATTTCGATGGTGCAGAAATGCTAGAGGCGCGTGTACTGTCCAATGTCAGTGCACGCTAGGTAACCACGGGTGGTCGGAATTACCGGAGCCCTCCACTACGGCACTTCTTTCTTCCTTTCTCCTCTCAGTCCCTCCTTTATCCCTTCCCTTACGCCGCTATTCAGGTGTCCGCCGATATATGAGTCAGATACTGCGCCATTTCCTTTCCCCAAAAACCATTTTTTTTGTCATTTTGGTTCATTCTTGCAGTGCCAAGAAGCGCGCCCGTCCCAGTGTTGCCACCACGAACGCCAAAGCACGCAGCGTCTCCAGAGTCACTGGATTCACCACAAAAAGGTCTTTCTCCAAGTAAGAAGACCTTTGTTTTATATTGCTGATCGTCCTGCTTGGATCCGGAAGTTGCTTCATTAGCATGCTATTTTCTGAGAAGGATATATCCGGTTTGTGTGTCGATATTTGCAGTCACTGACTTAGGATGAACGCAAAGAAGCCCCACCAACCATGAGCGAAAGTATCTGCGCACTACCCCCCCCCCCCCCCCCTCATCACCACCACCACTTTATGACACTCGGTTAAAGGGATAATAAAGAAAATTTTGATAAATTGAATGAACCGATGAGAAGGAACTCTAGCTCTGTATTCGGTTATGGCAATATATAGCCGTCTCGCTGCGTTTTGTCAGCGGGTGTTTTTTTTTTTACTTTTTACAATTTATGAGCACTTGGCCCCGCAGTGGTGGCCTAGTGGCTTGATCATCCGCCTCGCATGCGGGAGATGCGGGGTTCGATCCCCAGTGCCGCCGGGTACCCACCGGTGATACTATGGGTACAAGCTTTCCCCTGGTCTGGTGCTCGGCTTATTTAGGATGAAATGCTTGGGAAATGGGCCTTTGACCCCCACCTTGAGTAGTAAAAAACACCTTGTGCCATGACGTTCATTGGCCACAGATGGCCTTGCGCCACAAAAACCCATCATCATCATCATCATCATCATCAGTTTATGAGCGAGATCGAAGCCGCATCATCAAACACGGGGCGAAGAGTGACGTCATAACCCTTTGCTGAAACAGGCGGCCGGCTGCGGTCATTTGAAGCGAGTCATTGCGCGGCTGTGTGACACGAAGCCCAGTTCTGCAACCTTCGTTACACCAGCGACGAATACGACAAAATGGCCATGGAGTAGCTTTGCATTCCCAGGAATAAAAATAAGTGCTCAGAGCTACGAGCCGTCCGCGCCAAGGGACTACGAACGGGTGAAGTGAAGCCTCCATAAAAAAAAAAATGTGTTGTGACGGTGTTGAGAATAGAAATACTTCGTAATTTTTTTCCCCTAACTATAAAACTTCGTTACGAAGGTCAACCGAGAGAAAGCGGACAGTGCGACTAAGTGCTCGCGTAGATAACTCCAGCCCGTCGACCACAACGGATAGTGTGGATTGCCATGAACCTGGCCTTCTCCGTGAAGGCCACACGCAAACTGGCACCTCATTTTCCGACCCGTTTTATTAGTCATTAGGCGGGTAATACGCGCGAAACTACAGTATGTGGATTGTGTTCACGTGTACACGATGTCCAACGAAACCGCAGTCGGATCCACAGGCAGGCGCAATCGGCGAAAGGTGTTGCCGGCCGTTACGGCCGGGCTCGCTGTTGCCGGAGCTGCGGTCGCAGTCACCATCTGGCGCACCAGCCGCATTGTCCGCGCCGACTATACGCGTGCACAACTGCAAAGTGTTTCGAGGTAAGCTCACCCGCGATTCGGCACTCCGGTGTGATGCTGGAGTTCTTAGTACGGGCACGAGTTAACGTTCAGTTTAACTAACCAAGAATCGCACCCTTCTGAAACAGCGTTATTGACAGGCTGTTGCGTGGTTATATCGTCACAGTACATTATTTCGGTAGAAAATGCACAGCCATCATCTGAGAAGCGAATGTAAGTTGACACGCAATAAGGAGTGTCCGTAATGACAGCCGCCTCGGTGGCTCAGTGTTTATGGCGCTCGGCTGCTGACCCGAAATACGCGGGTTCGATCCCGGCCGCGGCGACTGCATTTCGATGGAGGCGAAATTCTAAAGGTCCGAGTACTGTGCGATGTCAGTGCACGTCAAACAACCCCAGGTGGTCGAAGTTATGCTGAGACCTTCACTACGGCGTCCCTCAAAGCCTGAGTCGCTTTGGGACGTTAAACCCCTCTAAGCTATAAAGAATGTCCTTAATGTAAAATAAAAACAGAAGAGGAGCCAAGGTTTATGTCTGAGTCAACTATGGTTGGCATCAAGGTTACGTTATCAACTGAAACGATTTGTAATCGCTTAGTAAGGAAAACCATGAGCCAGGTCAGAATTTAGTGATCCAGGCTTAGCTGGTGCAGTTTGCAAATTAAGCCTTGATGCCCTTTAACAATTCTATCCGGAAGATCTATAAATATAAGTGAGCTTCAGAAGTGTGATAATGCAGATGTTTCCTGAGTCACGTGTATTTCGATCTTTCACAAGCTCTTACCATGCTTTGACTCCGCTTATACCCTTAAGTTCCAGCGAATTGTGTCGTAACACGGGCGGCAGTGGCGGCGATTAAAGGACGCTCCCCTTATCTATTTTTTTTCTTCCCGGCTATCCAGGTTGGTTTCTGGTCTCTGGGCGAGCTGTGCTACTCTTTCTGTGCCTGCTGCTTTCATTGGCTCTGCTGTTGTTTCCTTCAGCCCGTCAACGCCAAGGCCAATCTTTTTTTGTCCTGCAGACCTGGCTTGAAATGAGCGAAGGAAGAGCGTCGTCTGCTACGCTGTTCCGATCGCGCGGACACAAGCTTTGCCACAATATCCGTTCGCAAAAAAAAAAACATAAACGGCGGGCAGTAGAGCACATGTGCATGACTAAGATGTGACACTGAGACGTTCTTTCACTGTTTTTTATCCTATTACGGGAGGCCGCGTTGGCGAAGCAGAGTAAAGATAAGAATAAATAAAAGGAAGGAAATTCAGCAGCACGTGGAATCCGTTGCCTGGAAGGAAGCGGCACCAACCAGCTCTATAATAAGTATTTCAGTGCTTAGACGGTATAAAAAAAAAGCATCGCAGCTTTCAAACGTCGCAGCGTCACGTCTTAGTCATGCACATGTGCTCTGCTGAACGCCGGCTTTTTTGCGAACAGATAGTGTCAGGGCGCATGTCCTCGTGATAGGAACAGCGTAGCAGACGACGCTCTCTCTTCGTGCGCATGCGCGAACTCTCGCCGCGTTGCACGCTTATCGCCGTTATAAGGCGCTGATCAGCAGTTTGGTAGACGCTCACGCTATGTTATTAAAAATCAGGAATCATGCTTGACGTCATGGGCTTCGCGAAACTGTGGTTGCGCTCCTGGCGGCAGCGGCAAAATTAGCCACTCGGGCGGCAGTGGCGACGATGGAAGGACGCTCGGTGAACTCACTTCAGTTTGTCAGCGGTATTTTTGCAACCGCCGTTGCCCCCATATTGTGCGCTTTGCTGCCGTGCTGCGTGCTTTTGCCTTTGTGTGAGCTGCTACGATCGGTCTCTAGACGTGTGTTCAAACTTCTCCCCTGGACCATGGCTGTCACGTGCCAAGCCTGCAGTGAGCTCCTACCTGACGACGGACGCTTCCCGACGTTCTGCGAATGTGAGTGTTCTCATGCTTTTAGCTGTCCAGGCTGGATAGAAACGACGTTTAAAGCCAAAAGCGATAGCGGCCGCCGCACATGATGGTGCACGGCCTGTCGTCCATCAAAGGTCAAAGTTGATAGAGCGCCCGCAGAAGCTGATATTGCTGTCTGTTTGGCAGACATAACTAAAAGGATTAATGCCCTGGTTGACCTGCCTGTTCAGGTTGGAGAGATTAAGGCCTCAATTGAGCAGATATCAGCAAAGTGTGATGAGATTCTGAACCGACAGGCTCAACAGGAGAAGGATATTAGCAACTGGGACAAGCGTGTAACCAAGCTTGAGGCTAGCTGTACTGCAGATGACATTGAACAAGTGAAATCAACTGTAAATTTCCTTGATTAGCGTAGCAGGAAACTTTATCTGGAAGTTCATGGCAACCCAGTAACAGAAAACGAAAACTTCGTTAGACCATCCACCTGCCAGAGCTGACAAATAATGATATTGGCGCTGTTCACACTTTTTTCGAAGGAAAGCAAAACGCCTGGAATCATTCTCCGATTTGCTCAGCAGTCAATGTCGTGACTTAGGCTAGAAGCGCGTAAAGAACTTCGGAATTGTTCATCGAATGTTTCGATCACCGAGAACATGACTCACCAGAACAGAGACCTGCTGCGCCGCGCAAAGGATTGGTCAAAAAGCCATGATTATAAGTTCTCGTGTCATTGCAGTGACGAGATACTTATCAGGAAAAAGGAAGATGATAGCGCCATTCGCTGTGCCGCAGACCTTGACAGACTGTGATACACTTTGACCTGGCGTTCCTTCCGTTTTTTTCGGTGCCCTGTCATCTCAAATGCTTTCTTCTGTTACTTCTCAAAGAAATTTCTCATTTCTTAACAACATTCTTAATGCTGGTGGTCGGCGATGCCTGAATTGCATTCTGTAACCTTAGACCCGGAATAAGCGAAATGAACTCGATTATCTCTTTACTGAAGCGCAAGTTTGCTTTGATATCATGTTTTCCGAAACTTGGTGAGCCTCGGAAGACGATGTGTGTACGCTGGACACACTTGTCGCATTACATGAACCCTAGTGACAAAAGGGGTGGCGATGTAGCAATGTTAGTCTCGAATTTAGTGGATTCTGAACTACTGTCTGAATTTTTCGGTGTTACCCCCTTTTATGAAACCCTTGTGATTAGATGCGGTACAACAGTATTCTTTGTAGGCTACCGTCCTTCTTCTACCAACGCCCAATTGTTTTCTTTTCTTTTCTTGATTCATTTTTAGAATTTTTTAGTGCTAGAAAATATCAATTCATTTATGGTGTTGACCTGAACATAAATTTGCGCGTTGATAGCAATGTAAAATTAGAACTCGAATCAATCTTAAACACCTATTCCTTCCAAATTATTATAACAGCAACACCAATCGCTACACAATAAACGACACAGCCGCCGCGGTGGCTCAGTGGTTATTGCACTCGACTGCTGGCCAGAAAGGCGCGGTTTCGAGCCCGGCAATGGTGGTCGAATTTCGATGGAGGCGAAATTCTAGAGTCCCGTGTACTGTGCGATGTCAGTGCACGTTAAAGAACACCAGGTGGTCGAAATTTCCGGAGACCTTCACTACGGCGTCCCTCGTATAGCCTCAGTCGCTTTGGGACATTAATTAAACCCTCATAAATCATAAAGCAATGAACGACACTTTTAGACCTGTTCTAACAAGCTTTGATGCATCCCCCTTTAGAGCTTGCACTTTAATTCATAGTGTCAGCGACCACTTGCCGATAGTTATGGCAGTAAATCAGCCCTGTAATATAGCAGAGCGACCACGTTTCGCTGTCTCTTACCGAATTGTTAATCCTGCAACGCTCTGTACATTTAGAGGCCAGCTAACCATAGTCAGCTGGAACGATGTGTTCGCGGCAAGTGACGCGAATCTAGCATATCTCGCATTCTTGCGCAAATTTCCTGCAATATATTTTGCATGTTTCGCCGTGAAGAAGTATACAACATGTAAAAAAGGTCGCAAACCCTGGATAACTAAAGAATTGCTGCACCTTATGCAGAAACGAGATCAATTATATAGAACATTCACACGTACTTAATCCCCGGAAGCCCTTAAAGCATTCAAGACATACAGAAATTTTTTTCTGAAACACCTTCGTGCTGATAAAGGACATTATTTTGTTAACCTAGCTATTTAACTCGACAGGAGTGAGCGCAGGAAATTTTCGGAAAGCACTTAACGTTGCAACTATAACTGCAACAGATACACTAAGTAAAATAACAAAAGATGGAATAGTTACAAGGTGCTGAACTAGCCAACGCCTTTGATAGGTTTTTTTTCTCATTTGGCAACGTTAGCGAACACACCCCTGATTTAACTCTTCTGAATGACCCAAATGAACAAACAATATGATTAGAACGAGTCTCGGAAAGTAAATTTGTAACTGCATTTTTGGCGATTAATAACGGCAAAGCAACTGATGCCGACGGCATTCACATAGAGCCTATAAATTATGTAATAAATATAATAGTTCCTTGCCTTACCCACATTGTCAATATGTGCTTCTTGACTGGAATTTTCCCGCGTGCCATGCAAACAGCAAAGTCAACAGTTATATCAAAGAAACGTGATAGGAACGGTATGTCAAATTATCGTCCTGTATTTGTTTTACCAATTTTTTCCAAAGGCCTGGAGAAGATAATTCAGGAGCGCCTATCCTCATTTACTGACCGTCATAGCCTTAGATGTTGAGCCCAACATGGGTTTCTAAAGAATAAGTCGACACAGCTGGCAGTTTTGGCTCAGAAAGAATTTATTCTGGAGAATGTCGAACGCAAAAACATGGTGCTTGTACCGTATATTGAACTTGGACTGAATATATATTGAGTAATAAGTTTGCGAACCATTAGCGTTTTTCTTTATCCTGTCTCTGAGGGAGGGCTGAATTCACACTTAGAGCGCCGAACAACGCAATACCAATGTACTGGTTCAGAAGCAAGTAAAATGAATACAGTCACCAACGCAACAGTTCATAGACGGCAGCACACACAAGAGAATGCAGCAAAGCGATTTTTCAACATCCACAGCCGATCACGTGGCATACCACAGAACAGTAACACATTTATTCATTAAAAATGTGAACGGCTTTGTAAAGGCTCCAAGTTACGACAACTCATGTAGCTGGGCAGGTGTTTTTTTTTTCACGTTCTATTTTTATGGATCTAAAAGAAAATAACACGCAAAAGCAGCGCTCATGAATATATGATTAGCACACTTACTAGCTACATAATTTGCTAGTGGCCCCAATACTGAGTACATAGGCGTTCCTTCTGTGTTTTGGATTGTTTGCAACGTCTAGGACATGAGCGACTGCCAATGTTGTTTAAAAAGAAGATAACATAAGAGATAAATTTGTAAATCTCACCGAATGAATGTAAAAAGTTTTTGTATCTAAGTTTTTGTATCTCTTTGCTACTGCGTCATGTTTATTTTATAGAAACATTACAGCTCTGACCACGCTTTTATGGAACCATGTCTGCGCAGGTATCCTTGTCATAGGCCAGCGTTCCATCATCGCAGTTGTCTTGGAACTGGTCGATGCAAATTTGAGGGGTGTTTTCTGTTGCTGCACCTGTCACCCACAGGGCGCACTCTGCGAATGTAGTAAGAAGATATAGTTAATAATGGTATGAAAACATTGCGCAATTTTTAAACGGTCGCTGAGTAAATCACCTGTCGGCGAAAGCTTGGTACACACAGCTCTAGTGTGCACCGCTTCCGGCCGTTAACAGCTACTGCGCTCAGAACCTCCAAAGGGCGGCATGTTCACGACACTCTAAACAAAAGGAGTAAAAAGGGAGTAAAAGTGTCCTCTAGCGCACACCCTGTTATAAAAGGTTGTTCGTTAGAGGACAGTTTACCCTCTTTTTACTCCCATATAGGTGTATTTGTGTTGAGTGCAGGGTCTGCGGTTGGGACGTGGTCAGTGTATTTCCCGCACAGCCTCCCACAGGCAGGTTTCGGTATGAAATAAGTGAGATCAGAAAGAAAAAGTTCCTTGGGGAAGTTAACACAACATTGTACCTTTAATTTGTGTAGAGAACATACTGGCCAGAAAAAATGAGTGCTTCTAACAAATAGATGGTTTTTTATCTCTTACATTCCACGTTATTTTTTCTTACCAGACTAATGCAGATGAATCATATGGTCCGCAGCCTGATAACTGTAAACCATTTTATCGAGGTGATCTTGAGCGGAAAGATTCTGAGTAGAAACTTTCCCCTGCCGCTTTCAAACAAATTATGTATCTGGCACAAAGCTCGTGGCAGCTTGTCCGAGAGTCTTCTGTCCCCACAGCCATTTGTCCTCTAGTTTAGGATTACGTAACAGACTCCCCAGGTGGTCGAAATTATTCCGGAGCCCTCCACTACGGGACCTCTTTCTTCCTTTGTTCTTTCACTCCCTCCTTTATCCCTTCTCTTACGGCGCGGTTCATGTGTCCAACGATATATGAGACAGATACTGCGCCATTTCCTTTCCCCAAAACCCAATTATTATTATTATTATTATTATTATTATTATTATTATTATTATTATTATTATTATTATTATTATTATTATTATTATTATTAGGCAGACTCTATCTCTTCTACACAATCTCTCCCATTATAGCTTACCTTGATGATTCATCATCGGAAACTCCAGCACAATACAGTTTTTGTAGTCTGAGTATAAGTAATGGTTGATTAGTGGGTGGTCATAGCCTGTAAATATTGTAAATAAGAAATGATATGTTAGTTGGTGGTCGTAATATGTAAAACAATTCAACAAAGCCGTAAATTGTATTGTTCGGCTTGAACATGTGCCCAAATGGCGTATTTTTAAAATGTTAAAAGCTTTTTAAAGGCTCCAAGTTACCACAAATAATGTAGTTGGGCAGATGCGTCGTTTTCTTGTTTATTTTAACGGGTTTAAAAAAAAATAACGTGCGAAACCAGCACTCATGTTGGTTTGGATGCATTATGGCGGCTCATCGCTATAAATTTCAGCGCTCAATATGTGGCCCACAAAAAGGGATTTTTTTTTTATTAGAGTGTAGATTGTTCGGTCTTTTAGATTTCCTCAACGGCTGACCATACAAAGCGTTGTCATCATTGGTCCGGTGATGGCAACAACTACCAGTGCTGAGAGTACGGCGCTATCCTTTTCATATAAGGGGTACTTTCTCATGTGAAAGAGCTAATGTTAACTACTTCCTGGAATGTGGCACATGCAGGGCTCAGTAAACGGGACGGACAGCTACGCTATTACCAAAGTCAGTTTATTCGAAAGTTTACTGGAAGGTGTTTGAAGGAAAGTTTCCTCTAAAGGAAAGCTTCATCCAAACACCTTCCAGCAAAGGTTCAAATGACTTTGTTAACAGCGCCATTGCTGACATTTTTCAGCTTTGTCTTCATAACGATGACGCAAGCGTACAAATATGAACTCAAGGCACCCGACATCTTTCTAGCTGCCAATGCTAGTTTACGAAAAACCAGTAACATGGTAGATCCAGTGATTTTCGAGCAGAAGATGAAGAATATAAGCGCGCTGCATCTCACACCAGCGTTATCACATTGAACAGGTTACATCATAGGCCTCTTTCCTTTGTATGTCGATAGTATTATCAGCGATGTTTTTATCCTTCTAGTCTCTCCTATTTCTGAAGTCTCTTGCAAGACATGATTGATATGCGCTTACAGGTTGTCTGCAGGATAACTCTTTCACAGAGCTCTTACTTCTCATGTAATTTCTGGTGTTTCTATTCACTAATAATCAGATTATGTGTACTGTCTATAGCTGCAGCATGTTCCTGTTTACCGTTGTTAATGACGACCACATTTCTGTCAGGCGCTGGTCCTGGTAGTAAGTGGTAAGTGAAATTCCTGCAACAAGAACAAAAAGCGGTTAGTCAGGGGGAGCTGTCATTCAGGCCCCACCGGCAAGAAGAAAGAAAATTCAGGGGGGAACTTGGTTGACCTATAGTGCGGTGAGGCGAAAGCCTTTAGCGCAGTGTTGCTGCTTTTGTCACAGATGTGTGGTTAAGATGTTGATTAAGGGCACAATTGTTTGTGATCTTAAATGCTGGAGACACTGGAGGGCGTTTGGGAGGCATCCGTCTGATTCGACGCCTTTCCACAAACACTCTCCAGCGTCCTAGACAAGAACTACGTATGCGTTGGCAGGAAGTCCCGTAGCCGTTTGCACGCTCGGCTGCGGAACGGAAGGGTGGTGGTTCGAATCCCATCGTGCACAGATTTTTTTTTCTTATCGAGTTGCTGAAGAGTGTGACATCGGACGGACAGACTCGTGGCCGTGAGTATGAGACATTAAAGGCTTTCGCCTTAAAATGCGCAGAGAGAGGGGATAGTCTGTGCTGGACGAGCAGCAAGTCTCCGTTTCTACCGCCGGATAACGAGCGGAAGTTACGTCACAGCGTCGCCACTCAAAAGTGCGATGTGCCTGCGGTCGCCTTCACTTAGGGAGCGATTCACCCTCCGTGCGAATACTCCATTAACAATTATGAGGGCACTTTAGCGATCCTTTTGATAAAATGCAATGACATTAGAGTGCCGTCCTTCATTTACTCCTTCCATGACAGCGTGCTTCCTAGTCCGGCCCCCGACGTTTCGGTGCCCCGCCGTATGATCATCATCAGCCTGACTACGCACACTACAGGGCAAAGGCGTCTCCCATGTCTCTCCAATTGACCCTGTCCTTTGCCAGCTACGGCCACCCTATGCCTGCAAACTTCTTAATCTCATCCGCCCACCTAGCCTTCTGCCGCCCCCTGCTACGCTTGCCTTCTCGTGGAATCCACTCCGTTACCCTTAAGGACCAGCGGTCATCTTGCCTTAGCATTACATGCCATGCCCAAGCCCATTTCTACCTCTTGATTTCGACTAGGATGTCATTAACCTGCGTTTGCTCCCTTACACACTCTGCCCGCTACGGGTCTCTTAACGTTACACCTATTATTTTTCTTTCCATAGCTCGTCGCGTTGTCCTTAACTTAAGCTGAACCCTTTTAATTAGCCTCCACGTTTCTGACCCATAGGTGAGTACCGCTAAGATACAGCTGTTGTACACTTTTTCCTTGAGGGATACTGGTAAACTGCCATTTATGATCTGAAAGAACCTGCCATATAGTTGTCTTCTCTTGGGATCCTCTCCGTTACCCTTAAGGACCAGCGTTATCTTGCCTTCGCATTGCATGTCCTGCCCAAGCCCATTCCTTCCTCTTGATTACGACTAGGATGTCATTAACCCGTGTTTGTTCCCTCACCCACTCTGCCCGCTTCCGGTCTCTTAACGTTACACCTATCATTTTCCTTTCCAAAAAATCTTACGCCAGTTTCATACGCGTATCATTGATTGTCATGCAGCATGTACTCACAGCCACCACTTCTCGCACTGCCTTTTTGATGTCTACCGGGCCTTGGAAGGCCTTCAGGCACGACACGTAGTACGCTCGCGCAGTCTCCAGCACTTCAATGTTGGGGTCGCTGGATTCGGTGCCAGGGACTGACTTTCGTGTACCGATCGCAGTACCGTGTACCGTGTACCGATCGTGTACCGAAAATTAAGACTGTTATAGACATTACTCTATAGATCATCTATAGACTCTCTATAGACAAAAGTAAATTTGGCTGTTATCGACTTTAATCTATAAATATTCTATAGATTGTCTATGGGCAAAATGAAATTGATAACGTTATAGATTCAAGTCTATAGATAGTCTATAGACTGTCTATACACAAAATTGTCTATAGGATAGCTATAGAGTCTATAAAAAGTCTATAGACAGCCTATAGAGCATTTCCATAAGGACGACATCCTTTCTTAACAAGAGATTTCTTCACCTGAAGCGTCTTGATTACATAACTGCATTAAAGTCATCGAAAAAGTGAGTCAGACTAGCTCGCTTAGTACAAATATGTCCTAACGGCCCACTTGAAACGTACGTAATGTGGCCATTCGCGCCCTTGAGAGAGAGAATACAAGTTGCTCTCGGGGGGTTCATGCTGAATTCCGTCCGTGTCACGACCAGGCAGTCGAGATCTCCATCCTTGTCGATGTCGTAGAGAGCAACGCCGTATGGAGAAACCCCAAGCGCCTGGAACCAAAAATGTGCGCCTGCTTAGTATATCTGCGTGACTAAGGCCCCTTTCTGATTGTAACTTCCGCAAGCGCTATTCATGCCACCTATTAATTTATTAATTTACACAGTACTCGTAGCCTTGGAACAGGCCGTAAACAAGAGAGACATACTAAATAATCACAAAATAGTACATTCGAAATACAGAATAAATGCATCAAAAATACACGGTCTCACAATTCGAAGACAATACTGGCAACCATTTTACGAGAACAGAAAACAATTAAACCAAGCGAGGAGTCCACAATTATTCTACATAAATTTTCAAACACTTTCAAATAGCAAGACACGACCCAGTTTGAACATTGCAAAAAACGAAGGATAACAAAACGCGCTGGCTACCCAGTGCGAACCAGCCTTGTCAGTGCAGTAGGTGGGTGACTCAACAGCATCAATTATCGTCATGACAATAGATGGGATTTAAGTTAACATAAGAATAATGTCGCAGATTAATATTGTACAATCTCGTCTGGAAGTTTGTTCCATTCATTGACTGTACATGGAAAGAATGAAAGCTGGAAAACCTCGGTACGAGAAGATAATGCCTTAATTTTCTTCTTTTTTTTCTTTTTAAAGGATGAGAAGGTGTTGGCCTTCCGGTAAAAGGGTGGAACAATCTGGTAAATTCACTTGACATACGCAGACGCAAATGTCTTGTTCTTGTCCAATATACATGCTACTGACGGATGATAATGATAACCCAAACAACAAATGGCGCATAATTGATAGTAGTCTCTACTTCATCGTCGGCGTTCTTATTTGAAGCCTGAAAACGGCGCCCAGAAGAATAGAAAAACAACTCACACTGACACCCATATCCTAAAAACCTTGAGAAAAGAGTAGTTGCCCTCGTTGCATCTCTATGATGTAAATATTACATTGATGGATGGATGGATGGATGGACGGACGGACGGACGGACGGACGGACGGACGGACGGACGGACGGACGGACGGATGGATGGATGGATGGATGGACGGATGGACGGATGGACGGACGGACGGACGGACGGTTCTCAGTACTAAATTGTAAAACTATCGCTTAACTATCGTGTTTGGATGTTGCCTACTTGAAATTGTAACCAGCGACAGGCGCTATTATGATTATTATTATTATTATTATTATTATTATTATTATTATTATTATTATTATTATTATTATTATTATTATTATTATTATTATTATTATTATTATTATTATTATTATTATTATTATTATTATTATTATTATTAGCGCATGGTGGGTGTGGCCACGTTCCCCTCACCTCACCCTGCCCACCTCCCATTCCCCCACTGCCTTCGCACGAACGCCACCCGAAGACGACGAAGGCAGCTCGAGCCACGTGCAGAGGGGTGCCCCGTGACAACAAAACATAGCCACTTGTCGGTCGTCTTGAGAGATGCGTATAACTATGCTGCAAAGGGCATTGCTCAAGAAAAGCTTTCCTGCTTCATTGAAGGTATTGGTGAGCGCTATCAAATACGGAAAGGGACGAACACACAAGACGAAGTATTTCCAACTATCCCCAGTAGTAGCTCTTTTGACTTTCCTGCTTAGCGCGGTTTCTGGAGCGCTGGGTGCGATAGAGGTCCCACGGTGGTGGAAAGATTACTGAAGCATAGTGGCTGTCCTCATGTCTGGTTGAATATAGTTTTCGAAGATGTTGCAGGTAGCTATGAGATTGTCCTCAGAAAGGAAGAAGAAACTCGCTCTGCTAAGACCCAAAAAGCAGCTTCAAACGACATTAACATTCTTCATACGAAAAACGCCAACATTCCAAAATTGTAACATTCAAAAACACTTGGCAATTGATTGTAAAAGTGGTTACATTTTTTTTTTCACGCCTACTTCAGGAACGTTATGTGAGCTTTCCATAGGAATTTTTGTCTTTCAAACATCGCCAGATAGTGCGGTGTTTAAACGGTAAAGGGTTGGGTTCGGCATAATGCATTAAAGAGTTTATAGGCACCCTATGCCTGGTAACTTCGTAACGACCGAACGGCAAACAAAAACTATATTCTTTAATTCAACCGTAGCTGGTATGCCACGTCATTTGTTCTGCAAGCACGTAAGCACGTATACATTCATCCTTAACAGTCTGCCATTCCAGGGTCATTCATTTTCTGGCATGTCATGTGAAGTAATGGATATCCATTAACTTCCTGTCGCGTGTCTCTACACACACCCTGCTGCGAAATATTTGCAATGATTGACACTATGGCTGCTTACCTCGTTATTATCTAAGGAAAAAAAACTAATTAGCTAGAGCATTTAATTCAACTACAGCTGGTATCTCTCTTTTCTGTATAGCATTAACTTGTTAATTCCTCGGCAAGTGTCTCTGGCACTTCAGGGTCAATTATTTTCCGACATTCCACATGAAGTAATGAGTATTCATTAACTGCGCACGCGTCGAGAACAGAGCCCTACTGCGCAATACAGGCCGTGCTTGAAACTGCCGCTCTCTGCCGTGGTCTTTTCTAAGGGTAGGAAAGCAAAAATGTATACTCCCTGCCTTAAACCATAGATAAAATTCCTCTTATCTGTGCCACAGGCTCGTGTACATAACCTCTACAAGTGCCTCTGAGACTCCAGATTCATTTAATTTTCCGAAATTACGTATGAAGTAAAGAATGTCCCGTAAGTGCGTGCGATGTAAGAGTTAGTCACTGCGAACGCATTCCTGCGCACGAATGTTTTTTTTTTTTGGGACCTCTTGTAGACTACGTAAGGTCTGTACATTGCTGGCAAAACAAAGAGCAATTTTCGAAGGAACACGTTAATCCTTTCACGGGTTGTGCTACTTGAGTTATCTATGATATTACTTTGGAAGTTTGGACTCGTGTACGCCGGCTGAACCGGAAGGTGTGTCAGGGAAAGATTACTTCATCAGCGCTGGCCTGTGAGTAACAATGCGGCCGTTCAATTTGGGGAACAGTGTGAATGGTGCAAGGGGCGTGAGCCGTTGTATACTATAGGACGGATTATAAAGCACGGGCTCGCGCTGAAATGGAAACGATAATCATTAAGGCACTATTGTTGGTCATAGCTGGAGGACTGTATGTTCTTTTGAGACCTTCAATTTTACTGACCGTCAAGGAATTTGGTCTATTCCTACTTCCAAGGTAACGAGTCTCCGGTTAGGTTTTTCTGTGCCCTCGCCTTGCTTTCCTCTTTCCACGGTGACCGTCCTCCGGTTGGCGAATCCTCCGCTGTCGCCATGGCCTCCTCCTGCTTCCAAGGTGAACACCCTCCGGGTGGTTCCCGTGGCAACCACGCACCGATCGCTACTTCTTACGCACTCGCCATAGTCACCACGGTAACCATCCTCTGGTTGAGGACTCCTTCGCTCTCGCGTTAACTCCCTCCTTCTTGCACGGTCACAAACTTCCGGACTATTTCCGTGGTAACCAGCTTCCAGTTAAGCCTTCCTACGATCTCGACATGCCCTCTTCCTTCCAAGGTAACCCTTCGTCCAGGGTAACTACCCACCGGGTGACTCCCATGGCGACCACCCACCCGCCCCACCCGCCCTACCCTTCTCCTTCCTGAGTAGCCACCCGGAGTGACCACCCACTGCTTACGTATCCCTCCGCTCGCGTCATACCATCCTCCGAATGGTTCCCACGGCAACGCAGTAACCGGTTACTCCGACTACTACTACTACTACTACTACTGCTACTACTACTACTACTACTACTACTACTACTACTACTACTACTACTACTACTACTACTAAACTACTACTACTAATACTATTTTTAATGAGGGTTTAACATCCCAAAGCGACTCAGGCTATCAGGCACGCCGCAGTGAAGGGTTTCGGAAATTTCGACCACCTGGGATACTAATACTATTAATACTAATACTAATACTACTACGACACGAAACCCAGGAACGGGCGCTTAGCAGCTGTCACTGTAGAAGTGACAAAGCGCGCTTTTTATTGATTCCCGGGCGTTACTTGCTGGTTAACAAACCCGCACCCACGTTCTTCTTTCTTGAACTTACCAAACTACCGAAACCTATATCGTATATTTCTCTCCTTTGTGTTTATCTCTACATGTGCCAGTGAAAAAACTAGTCACGTGCATGGGTTCCCACCTTAAATGCCCTGCGCTTTCTCTTCCTTGAATAAACAACTGGCAGTCCGCGCCCGTGATGTCGTATTCATTTTCTTGCCTCCTGTCTTCGTTCGTTCGCGTAGTTTCTGACCTTCCCTGAAAATGAACTAACTAGCCCGCAAGAACGTCCAACTAAACCAACAATTCTAGTTCCCAACAAAGTAATTTCATCAATATCCTGCTCTTCCACTCCAATTCATGTTTATGAGGGTTTAACGTCCCAAAGCGACTCAGGCTATGAAGGCCGCCGTAGTGAAGGGCTAAGGAAATTTCGACCACCTGGGGTTCTTTAACGTGCACTGACATCGCACAGCGCACGGGCCTCTAGAATTCCGCCTCCATCGAAATGCGACCGTTGCGGCCGGGATCGAACCTGCTTTTTGCGGGTAAGCAGCCGAGCACCATAACCACCGAGCCACTGCGGCGGCTATTTGAGCTTTGTCGCAATGCTGGATGTCTATGCAGTTTGGGCATATGACCAAATTTTTGAAGCGGTAAACGAGAAACGTAACCAATGAGCCACCGCGGCGGTCACCCCAATTCAGTCACCGCGTATTTTCACATGTCTCTATTTTTCCTAGTTTTCTTTTTTCTGTACTCTTCTTTTGCCTGAAATCTAGAGTCTGACGGAAACCCGTCTGGCCGGGATGGTACATGACGAAAGAAGGCGCCGACCAAAAGAAAAGATGGGAAGACGTTTCGGCTCCCCCAGATTGTGAGCAAGGCTCCCGTGGGGGAGCCGAAACGTCATCCCATCTTTTCTTTTGGTCGGCGCCTTCTTCTATCGTCTTCTTTTGCCTGCGTTCTTTCTTTCAAAAACCTCTCCTTAAAAGAGTAAAATGTCGCGCTTTGCAAAAACTGGCGCAATTCTCTACATTTCTTTAAATAGCTTCTCTCTCTCCCTCTCACATAATGGAAACGCAGCAAGCTTCGTGGTGAATCTATTCGCCTAGAATTTGTTTTCACTGCTGGAGAACACCCAAAATACAACGCATCATATAGACGCGTGATCCGAAGCAGCCGCGATAAAGTATTCAAGTAGAACAGATAGCATGTACAGCAGTAGACAGCGTACGTGAGTTCCTATGAAACTTTTGCTGATAGGTTCATTTTTCCATTTGTCCAACTTCGGACCATAATATCTACCAGTTATTTCTTTGATGAGCCCACAGCCAATACACAAACTTCTTTAGATAGTCTGTAGACTGCCCATAAACTTCTGTCAATAAAGTCTGTAGACTCTCTATAGATGAGCCCTAGACAGCAGTCTATAGGCAATACAAGTCCTATACACAGTCTATAGACAATCTATAGATTTATGGCCATAGACTTTTAGTAGACTTTTGTCTATAGATAGTCTATAGACTATGAATAGACAAAAGCAAATATATATAAGGAAATAGTCTATAAGTCTATAGACGGTCCATAGACAATTTTTGTAAGGGATTAGCTCAGAAAGCTAATGACTTCTGTTTCAGCAACCTAATTCTGTTCTAGTCCGTTGCGAGCTAGCCAAAAAGCTGGCTTTAATGAACTTACCTTGAAAGCATTCACGGTCTCGTGTTCCAGCTGGTGCTTTGCTTTGCAGGAAGCAAGCGGAAAAACTAGCAGTAAAGTGCAGGCGGCGACCAACGTAGATGTCACAAAGCGTACAATCATGGCGCCGGGCAAGCAATGGACTGCGATTTCGCACCGTGCCTCCTATTTACTACGCCCGACTTGACGTACGTCAGCCAAGCGTTTATAATATGAAGGCAGGTGTAATGAAAGCGATCATTGTTTTAACGTTCGCTTTTCCTGCCCGCTTAGTAGCTGTATTCGATTGAGAGCTGGTTCACGGCACCAGTCCTGAAAATGTGAAAATTGAAAAAGTGAAAATTGAAGTAGGTTGGAACGTAATGAGTGCGCATTCTAGTACCATACCTTGGAGGTCATCGTGGCTTGCAAAAACTGTATTTAGGCCTTAACCAATGGAGGAATAGTACGGAGCGAGAAATTTCATGAACCAGAAATGTTTTAAACAACAACAGTCTTCCTCCAGAGATTGTTGAAATTCGGCTTAGAAAGTATTCTCAAACGCTGTGCTTCAGCATTCATGTTTAAATCATAAGATACGTTTTTTTAAAGGTTGAGTGCAATATATCGTTTATTCTGTTTGTGCAAGCGAATGGCATAGTGCACGATAACAATTATCTCTATACTGCAGGATACTGTAGCCTTAGGCTTCAGTAATCATTTTCCTTACAATTGAGGACATTTAATATCTTACATTGTAGAATAGACACGATACGGCGCGAAGTTTTTTACAAACGTAAGCAAGGTAGCTGTTACAAGAAAGGCCGCTCTCAAGATACAAGCCGAGGCACTTTACTACAGATGAGTACTGTACAGGCTTACGAGAGATGTGCAATGTGACCAATGAAAACGAGAGGTTAGCCTAGGCTGACATGCTTCAACGGATTATGGAAGCAGATTTCTTGTCTTAGATTTATGATAATTAAGTTAATTCAAAACTAGTCCATATCCTTTGTGGCAGCAGACTGTGAGGAAGAGATCACGTCATAGAAATTATTAGCAGAAGTTAAAATCAGCGTATCATCGGCGTATTGATAGAGAGAAACCACTATGGCGCTGTGGAGGTCGTTAGCATTATTACTGAGTAATAACGGACTGAGTAAAAAAACGTACGTTCTTAGTCAAGAGTCTCAAGGCCCCAGCGTTCAGCTGCAGAGAAATGACTGTTCCTAGAATGCTCCGCGTAGCGGATCATTCAAAACACAAGTCAAACAGGAAGGTTTTCTACCGCAAGAAGAAACCTTGTGCTAGCATTTCAAGGTCATTTGGTCTTTATTGGTGCCGCAATGGCTCTGTTATGCGGCTGAGACAAAAAGATTTTCGCCTGAAGACTTTTGTCCGGAGTTCCCGGTTCCGAACCCGACCGCGGCGGCTGCGTTTTTATGGAGGCAAAACGCTAAGGCGCCCGTGTGCTGTGCGATGTCAGTGCACGTTAAAGATCCCCAGGTGGTCGAAATTATTCCGGAGCCCTCCACTACGGCACCACTCCTTCTTCCTTTCTTCTTTCACTCCCTTCTTTATCCCTTCCCTAACGGCGCGGTTCAGGTGTCCAACGATATATGAGACAGATACTGCGCCATTTCCTTTCCCCAAAAAACCAATTAATTAAAAAAAAGACTTTTGTTCAGGACTGTACATATTTAAAGGCCTAAAGGGGCCGAAAAACTCAGGCTGTCGCATTCACGTCGCATTATGCCCTTTATCGCATAAAATTTCCGTTTTCGCGAGAGGACGTCCACTTCGGACGGATTCATATCTTTACGCCTGTCTTTCTCTTCACGTTGTGTCTTCATCTTTACGGTTATGTTTGTACATTCCACACACGTGTACACGGCAAGAAAACACGGATGGAAGCAGGACAGCGCTTGTTCTTTCGCCCAGTTGTCTTTTCATGTGTATATTGAAGGTGTATTCCAGATTTGTTTTATCCTTAAAGCGTCTACATTGTCTTGCTATTTCCTCAAGAGCATCAACATCGCCGCACTATTCACAGTTTCGTCGGAGCAGGGTTTGAAATATTTGTGTCCGAGTCGTTGCTCGCCGGTAGTTTGTAATTTCAAGTTGTTAAAAACAAATCCGTATCAAAGGAGTTAGCGCTAAAGGGTGACAATTTTTTTGACACGACACTGCTGCCAGAATGGTAGCATTGAAGTAAAGCTAGTGGCCCTGAAATAAATGGTTTTAATAAAGGTGTCAAGGCCAGAAACCGGTGAGGTGATTCTTTGATTCGTGTTCACTGCGGTACACTTTTTTAACTATAAAACATGTGCTTCTGCACAAGTGACAAATCGCATTATATCATCGTGTTCATACAACTACCTTGACCTGAGCGTGTTATCTTGGAATTTTCAGTGGGATGTTTCAGAAGCGGTTCTGAGTGAACTTCTAGATGCGTAAGTCGCTGAGACGTTTCTGAGTACACTTCTTGATTCGCTCGTCATTGAGGCAATTCGGTCTAACTTAAGACGCCTGTATACGGTTGTAGCTGTTTCATGACGTTTTGAAAACGTTCTGTGTTTTGTTGGTATACCTGCACATAAACATCTCGTCGCTGTTTCGGAATATTTTGCCACATCTCGAGGATGGGCGTTTGCGAACACCGTTAGTTAAGAAACAGACTACGCAAACAAAGAAAAAAAAAAGAAAAGAAAGGAAAGGAAAGAAAAATAAAAGGAATTTTTGGTAGGTGTACGATCGGAACGCCGCCGCTTCGGCCAGGCTTTTATTGGAAAAGCTCTCCGCAGGACTGCTTGTCGTAGACGAGTGCTCCATCATCGCAGTTGTCTTGGAACTGGTCGATGCAGGTTTGAGGGGGACTGTCTCTGACTTCATTTGACACCCACAACGCGCAATCTGCGGATGCAAAAAAAAAAAAACCTCAGCATTTTGATCGGAAAAGTTAAGGAAAGAAGTTTTATTGAGCAAAGAAACACGTGGCAAGGCATCTAAGAGAATACGAATAGATGAAAGTCAGTAAAAGAGAAGTAATAAAAACCAAGCAAAGGACATAGCACTAACGCACTGTGATCGCAGTGATAATTAGGAGACTCCGTATTTTTTCTGCTCATGCCTTCCAAATTACTTTTTTGCTGAGTACTTCTTCTAGGTGATTTAGAGTAAAGCTGGAAGGTCACGAGTAGAAATGTTGTCATGCCGTTTTCTGCCAAAGTGCTTCTATCGGGCGGAGAGCACGTGAGAGCTAGTCTTAGTGGTTTCTCTCCCCACAGCCGACCGTCCTCTTTTCTCGGAATGCGAAAGGTCTCATTCAGTATCTTCCACGCAGGGTCTTGGAATATGGCTCACCTTGATGGTTATTCAGAATAAACTCCAAGACAGCGCATTTCTCGTAGTCTGAGTATATGTAATGATCTGTGACGGGGTGGTCAAAATCTGTAAAAAAATTTAACAGGGATGTAATTTGCGATTTTTGGCCTGAACGTGCCAAAATTTCAGTGTGTTAAACTAATAACGGCATTCCCAAGCAGCACAGGTCATCGGCCCAATATAGCAACAGGATGGTCCCATCCTGGTCCTTTGAAGGGCCGGTCTTTGCCAATACGGTCTTTGCCAATTACCTGTTCTGCTTGGGTTGTAGAAGGCTCCAAATTACGACAGCTTGTGGAGTTTGGCAGTGGTTTCGTTTATGTTGAATTTCAGTGAAATTAAATGGAAAACAAGAAATGTGCAAAAGCTATGCCCCATGTTGTCTTCCTAGGCTTTAATTTTTATCCCTAAGTGGGTGACGTAGAAAGAATTTTTTTCAACATAGCGAATGTTCAGCCCTTTAGATATTTTCACTTTGTAACCAAAGAAAACGTAACATCGCACATTTCTTTATAATGAAACGCCGCATTCCCGTCATTCGGTCAATAAATAGACTCACGCACTCGAATTCCTATTTTTATGTAATATATGTACTCAATACTTAAAATAAAGATTGATGATGATAGTGAATTTTTATGGCGCAAGGCATCTGTGGCCAAAGAGCGCCATGGCACAAGGTATTTTTCGTTTGCTCAATGTGGGGTCAAAGACCCATTTCCAAAGCATTTCCCAAGCAAAATTAAGATTGTCCAATGCTTTATTTTCATGTTCTGAAAAGGCCAAAGACCTCGATAAAAGTCTTTACGGCCTGCTAATCGGCTCAAGACATACGCAAATATGGCTTTTATGTACGTGAAATTATACCTCGATCCGATCTGGTTAGGTTCACTGCGGTGGCAGTGCTAAAATTTTAGTGTGACATCGAATTGATTTCGAGGAGTAATTTTATATCCTTCGCACTTTCATATCTTTTACTTTGGTCTGTTTTTGCACATTTCACTATAAAATATATAAACTATAAAATGGTACAAAACTATGTTTGCTTTCCTGCTGATAACGTAATAAAATGTTGATCTCTTTCAGAGAAGCGTAGTTCACCTTTCTATTTTAATTATTTCTATTGAACAATTTTCCGTAAACATTCCTCTAAATGTCTTGGGTAATAAAGAATGGTGCTTTTTTAGCACTGTCTTATTACCTATGTGGCAGGAGTGTAAATATGAAATCAAGTTATTGGACGCCATTCTCGTTATCACTGCTAGTTCACGAAAAACAGCGACTTCGTAAGGAAAGAGTTTTTCAGCCTTGAAAATGAAAAAAAAAAATAAGCGAAACACGAGCACAGCCACCTGTCATCAGTGATATCGAATTCGACATGTGGCATCATAGGCATCGTTCCTCTGTGATGTTGCAAATATTATTAGTTATTCTGTAATAACATGCCGTTATCAGTTCTTAGTAGTATAAGCGGTTATCAGTTCCTAGTAGTGTATCTCTTCTGCGATGCAGTTGCTTCTCTCGGAATTTTAGCTCTTTCTGTCCGCTAATAAAAAGGCTGTCTGCACTGCTTGTAGCTGCAGGGCCTTCCTGTTTACCATTGTCAATGACGACGACATTCCTGTCAGGCGTCGGTCCCGGTCGTAGGAAGTAAGTATAGTTTCGCCTGCAACGAGACCCAAAAGCACTCAGTTAGGAGAAACTGCCACATGAATATGGTTTCCCAAACCCGATCGCTGAGGACAAGCATAACACTTTCGTCAAGAGTGGACATCCTTTCGGAATATCGCGACCTAGGACGGCCATACCATACTGAAAGCGGTATTTACACGGTGGACCCTCGCGCGCAGGGATGGGTAAGAAGTCGCATTGAGTGCAGTGTCATTTAGTGAGCTTCAGTAGTGGGCGGCAAGCACCTTCTACATTTCCATCCGCACGGCATTCGGCATCGAATAGCGGAAACGCTGATCCATGCAAAAATACTCGTTTACATGTTTGTACCTAATATAATGGTGACGTAAAACCTGGCAGGCTTCTTGGCACTATATGGGGTGAGGCGAACCGTCGCGATGTCTTTGAAGCGCTTGGTATGCTTCCCACCGCCCACCAACCGCCACTTAACAGCGCACTAACCACCCCTACTAACTCCTCCCTCCCCAGCAAGGCCTCTTGGATCGGTGCCAAGAACGCACACACCAACCTTGGCTCACCCCTACTAACTCCCCCCTCCCCAGCAAGGCCTCTTGGATCGGTGCCAAGAACACGCACACACCAACCTTGGCTCCTTCGCTGAATGGAGTTGACCTTTAACCGCCATCTCGTATCGTGCTCGAAGGCCGTGCAGCAGTGAGCCTGTAGTAAGCGTCAGCGTTAAGCAGCAGTCACCTCCGCGTCAAATTTGCGAGCAACGATGACTCTCGCCAAATCTTTTAACTAATCAGTAACTCAGTTTCTCCGATCATTTTTTCATCATAGAGCCCCACATTATGCTGCATTTCTCTCAAAGTAACCGAAACGAACCGATAAGGGGAAGCATGTGAGCACGCTTATTTTCCATAATCGCCACCGTCGATATGGGACCCACCGCCTGTTTACTCAACATGCTGCAAACTTCGTTGAAAAGTTCTCGGCAAATGCACGGCGGAGGTGCGGCGTCGTGTCAACTTATGTACATCTAGCACCGTGACGTGCTCAGGTGCAATTTGGCTTGAATAGGCTATTTCCTCATAGAGCCCCCTATTACGCTGCGTCTGCCCATAGACAACCTACAAGGGACTGATGTTAGCAGCATGCGGGTACTCCCTTTGTTCAGCCCCACCAAGGCCGATGTGGCGCCCACAGCTGTTTTATGTGGGCCACCCCAATTGGGCTTGCGGAGGTTTTTCCCACTTATCTCACAGATATGTTGCACTTGCACTCTGGTACCCTATAAGTGATTGATATTGGCAGCATGACGGTACGCCCGTTTTCTAGCCCCGCCAAGGCCGATGTAGGGCCCAGGACGGGTTTGTGTGGGCTGCTCTAGTTTGGTTTTACCGAGTTTTCCCGACGTAGAACCAATATTTATGTTGCACTTGTCCTTAAGTATCGTACAAGGGACTGATCTGGGCAGCATGCGGACCCCGCCCGGTTTCGACCCAAGCAGCTGAAGTAGTCAGCCCGATATTGGGAATTCACTGGTAAATACTGGTCCTACATTGGGCCACTGTGGAGCCATCTTTTCCCAATGTTGGGCCAGTTACCTGTGTTCCTTGGGCAGCCCTACCACAGCCTATGCGAACACCTACGATTATTCATGCGTGCAGCCCAACTGGGCTGGTTGAGGTTTTTCCTGTACAGGGCGCACGCTGGAGTTGCATCTGCCCTATGCTCAACAAGAGACCGACTTGGGGTTGGTGTAGTCCTACCTATGCTGATGTTGTACTCATGTAGTATCAGTAGGCCCAAGAAAAGTTTGGGCTTGCCCCCTTTTTTCTCACAGGAGGGTAACGTAGGTATTAGAGGGGTTGCACGAGACCTACTAGCCCATGTGGGATTAACAGGGGCCTGAACGTCGCGAGCTAATGGGGAAACGTCTTCCTGGAAAGAATTATTTTTCTGGCTTTTCTTGCAGGTAAAGAAACCTATTTGAATCTTTCGTTCGCGTTTCTTGAAGTCTATCATGATAATTCAGTAATTCCACTGTACCGACTGAGCAAATAACCATACAGCTGATTTTTGTTCGATTTTCAGTGAAAAAAAACTGCCACGGGTGGCAACTTTGTTGCAAAAACTATTAAACTGTTTGAAAACCTCATATGGCATATTTCTATACCGGCTGTGAAAGTGAGGCAAAATATTCGAATTTGCAACGATCGGTTAACGCTCATATTTACGCCTCTACTAACCTGAAGTAACAAGGAAACTCCATTCCCTATACAGGGTTTTTCAGTGAAGACTAAGTAATTCTCAAAAATTGGTTTTTGAGGTAAATAAATGGCGTTTTAAGCGCAGTATTACCAGTGTTGGCGTACAACAGAAAACCGGTGAATCGTTTTAAGTAGTAAGGGGGTAGTAATGAAGTAATAAGTAGTAATAATTACTTTTTAACTATTCAATTAGGCGCCTAGTTGCAATTAGAGATTTGTAGCCGGTCGTCAGCAATAGCTATATCAGTTTTTAGAATTTAGAAAACTCGATTACCCATGGCGATGTGACTCGAAAAATTAACCTTTATTGACTAGTTACGTGCACTGAAGCGGTTGCTTTGCTGCATGCTTTTCGAAAGCGCATGTAGTTTGGCACGATGCAGCCAAATTTTGTCGAGCCATAGCACCGAGGATAATTGCGTTTTCCAAATAGTAAAAACTATAAGGCTATTACTAACGACCGGCTACAAACCTCTAATTGCAGTCAGTTGCCTAGCTGTGATAATTTAAAAGTTAATTATCAGATATTAGGTAATACCCTTACTAAAAACAATTCACCGGCTTTCCGGTGACTGCCAGCACTGGTAATACTATGCCGCAAAAGCCGCATTTTTTCTTAAAAAGCCTGTTTTTGAAAATAAGTCTTTCCTGAAACATCCTGTGTAAAGAGTTTTATGGCATCAACGAAGATAGACAAAAAGAGAAGACTTCCAAGGTGCTCTGGTTTCGCCACCTTCATGGTACAAATCAGTTTCATTTGCCGACAGAGTTTTTAACGAGAATTTGTTTCATCAGATCCATCTAGATTGCGTAAAAAGAATTGATCAGGCAAGCTTATTCACGTAGTGGGAAGATGTGTTAAATGCTCAAGTTGAAACATACGCATTGTGCCCATTGAGGCCCTTGAGAAAGAGAACATAAGTTGCGCTCAGGGGGTCCTTGTTGAATTCCGTCCGTATCGCAGTGAGGCAGTCGAGGTCTCCATCCTTGTCGATATCGTACAAAGCAATGGCATATGGAAAGTTCTCAAACGCCTGAAAACAAAAATTTTACAGGGAATCAATACGCTTGACTCCAAGGAAATGCGACAGCATTTTTCTTTCACTCATCAATCTACTACAATTGTGATTATATTCCAATTCCGATTCTATTCCAAGTCTTATTCCAGTGACGTTCTTATTCTATACCAATTCTGATTCTATTACTCTTTCATTTCTATTCACATACAGCTCAGCTGACTCATTTTTGCTATTTTTGCTGAGTCATTCCTTATCGTTTTCATCACGTGAACAGCAACTCCCCTACGGCACTTCTTTCTTCCTCTATTCGTTCACTCCCTCCTTTATCCCTTCTCTTACGGCGCGGTTCAGGTGTCCAACTATATATGAGACAGATACTGCGCCATTTCTTTTCCCCAAAAACCAATTATTATTATTATTAACTGCCAACTTCCACGACTGTCAGGGGGAGACTTGACGCAGACGCCGCGCAGCTTTCGCTTTCATGGCGCTCCTAACACTCTAGCAATAAAAAGTGCACCTGCTGAATTTGAATTATCGCTTGATGAAGGCTGCTTATCGCAGCCGTGGCCTAGTGACTGTGCATCCGCCTCGCATGCGGGAGTTGCGGCGTTCGGCCCCCAGCTCCGCCAGGTACCGACCAATCATATAATGGGTACAGGCTTCCCCTAGCCTAGGGCTCGGCTTCGTAAGTGTGAGTAGAAGAAAAACTTGAGTAGAAGAAAAAAACCCTGTGCCATGGCGCTCTTTGGCCACAGATGCCCTTGCGCCGTAAAAACTTCATCACCATCCACTAATTCTCCTTTCTCTTTGTAACTTCGTCTCGCGCTTTGCACTGCACTTCACGTATTAGACAAATGGATTATAGAGCTGAGTCGATGGAGGTGGAATGCAAGAGGGAGGCCCCGTACCTGGAGAGGTGAGGTTTGATAGTGGGTGGTTAGTGCTCTTGGCGAGTTCAATTTCCCACTGTGTCTGAATTCCATTTCGCTGCCGAATTTACTGTGTAAGCAGTATGCGTGAGTGTCATTTGGCGAAAATGCCTGCGTGTGTCTCAGTGGCGTCTCTGACGATTGGCGATAAAGAAAAACTGCGTCGGCGGGGGGCGGCGAAGCGGGAGCAGCGGCCACCCCAAAAAAAGAGGGGAGGAGAGTAGAAGAGAAAGAACAAGCGGCGCTGGAAGGATGCGGACGTCAGCATCTGATCCTACGCGCTGCGTCAAGTAATACAAAAACTGTACCAATGTAAAGCGAAGTCAAAATGCGGAAAATATAGCGCACAAAATTATTACCGAGCGAAAAATTGCCAGTGGCTTAGCTCGGCTATGCCAGCATATATACGTAGCGAGAGGTACGTTTCCCTGGCTGAGCTTGTTGTGGTCACTGTATGCTTAACAATGAGAGACATTGGGCATACACATCTTTTATTCATTTTGCTTGACAGAGACGAAGACTGTCCGATGATCTGTGAAGTAGCATGCAGCGGTCTCAATTTTGTCGATACAGTATTTCGATTTGGTAGAGCCTCTTTAGTATACAAGCTGTATAGTAGTTCCCCGTTGTGTAATCTGGACGGGAGGGTCCGAAGCTAAATTAGTCACTTTTTTTCATACACTGACTAAGAGAGTCCTATTTCCTGTTGAAATCGCCAAAAGTCACACACAACTGTGAAACTGTGCCGTAGGCTGGTGTACACGTGGCAACCGCACCAATCGTCAGCTTGACAGAATGTTCCCTGTGCCTCGTAGACTCCTTGCATGATAATGCCGCTTTCCAGAAGACGAACACAGCAGGCTTCATTATTATTCTCCGAGATCGAACGGAGATGTCTGAAAGCGGTGATACCTTGTTTAACGTACACACAGACTGTAGCGTTCTTATTTGGTTCAAGCCAACTGCCAGGCGACTACCTCAAGATCGGAGGAGTTAATCTTTTTTTGTCTATATATACCGCCGTTCAGCAGCGGCTGGACTCTTCTTCTCTGCGTGCATGTCAAACGTGATACAGACGCCCACTACATTGCCGTTTATAAGCAATCCTGCGCATGCGAAGCGCGGTTCGGGTGATAGAGCGGCGTGCGGCGAGGCGGCGACGAAGAACGCGGCGCAGCTATGAGCTCTCTGGTTACCATGGTATCGGCGCATGCGCACAACTACTCATCCGCGTGACGTCACGCTCGGGTTTGACGATGGAGTGGGTGCGCGGCCGCGGCGACGGCGAAGCGCACGCCGCACTTTGTTCCCCTTCGGTTTCCATGGTAACGGCGCATCCGCACAACTAGTCTCTCCAATGTACCGCGAAATGCGCGACTGGCAGCCCAGTGTAGCTCTCGCTACAAAAAAAAGTCAAAGAAAAGCTTAAGTGTTCGGTGCAACATTCAGGCAAATAGATGCGGCAAATGAGCACCAAAGAGAGAAACGTCGAATGGAAAGGCATCATCAAAACAAAATGTAATAAACGGGTCCAGGACATCTTAGTCGAAGTCAGGAGGAAGAAATGGGCTTGGGCAGGGCATGTAATGGGAAGGAAAGATAACCGCTGGTCCTTGAGGGTAACGGAGTGGATTCCAAGGGATGGCAAGCGTACAGCAGGGGGCGGTAGAAAGTTAGGTGGGCGGATGAGATTAATAAGTCAGCGGGAACACGATAGCCGCAGCTGGCGAAGGACAGGGTTAATTGGAAAGACATGGGAGAGGCCTTTGCCCTGCAGCGGGCGTAGTCAGGCTTATTCTGCTTAGGCAGTTCGCGGCATCATATCATCCGAGCATATGCCAGTTTTAATGAGAAACGCTGTAGCTGTCGTTAGGAGGAAAAGCCATGCGTGTTGTCTCAGCATCTGAACATCGGTAAACGGTCGAGGTCGTGACATTACGCCACAGTCAACCGATCAGAGCGAAGTATGGCGTCAGACACGAAGAACTGACGGGTTGGCGGAGTGCCAGCTGCGCAGCAGTCAAAGCATATGGAAAGTTTCCAGTGCTCTGAGTTTGGCGCGTCGTGTCATTGACACTGTGCATGACGTAGCTGAGGCGATAGAGCTGCGGTTATGGAGCGCTGCTAAAAAAATAAAAAAAGATGCTCCGAGACGCACGCGTGCGTGCCGTAATGGTGCTTTTTTGATTGCGAATAAGGGCTAGGCGACTTCCAATGTTGTTGCCTTCGACTTCCGAATGGTTGGTCAGGAGTTGGCAATCTTTTATTATTTCCGCTCCTGTGTCGGTTTCTGGAAGGTAGAGGTCACACGGAGGGTTGAGACAGCTAGGTGGCTTGGAGGTAGGTGGTCTTTCTGGAGGGTGGAGTTCGGTGGGTGCGTGGTGGATGGCGGCTTTGGAGGGATAAGATGGGCGAGGGGGGGGGGGGGGGGAGGTTGGGACGAAGATTACGGGAGGCACTGGGTGAATATGGAGCCCCATTGCTATGGTTGTATGGTGGAAATGGGGAGGTACTAGAAAGCACTGCTTCTAAGCGTGGAGGCGTAACTTTCGGAGGCTACAGACACAGACGCTGCCATTTTCGTAATGTGGCACTAGTAGTACTTACACAATAAAGCACAAGACAGTATCTGGCTATGGTCATGTGCCATTATCAGGTCTCCCAGACCCTAAATAATGTCAGCGTCAAGGTGAATGTTGTATTTTAGGCCTCCTGCAGGCTGCCTAACGTTTGTACATTACTGGCAAAGCAAAAAAAGAGCAGTGCTTAAATAAACGCATTTATAATCGCATGTGCTGCGCTACCTGCGTTTTCCTTGGAATTCCTTGGAAGTGTACGCGCATGCAGATCGTCCAAGCCGTCTGTAGCCTCAATGAAAGACTAACTGAGCACCACCAGCCTACGTATCAATGCTTTCGGCCGTCTTTCAGACCACTGGGAAGTGTACATGCAAGGACCTTGAGCAATGCTATGCAAGGACTAATATTAAAGCATGTGCTGGCACAAAAGTGGAAACAGCAGTCATTGAGGCACCACTCAGAGCCGAATCTGGATGCTGGGGTATTTGCTCGGGAACAACAATCTTAGTGACTGGCAAGAAATTCGGTTTTTCACAACGTCAAACTTTTCACTCTGATTTTTTTTTTCATGTAGCTATACCGCTTTTGCGTTAATTTGCTTGTTAGTTTTGGTCCAAACAAAAGTGTGTTGATTGTTCAAGCCGCTGTTGTCTTGACTGTGCTTTCGCTTCGAACCGTTATCCTTTACCAAAAGCGATTTTATCTTTCTTTGCAGTTTATTACGTTAACTTTTACTTTTGTCTCCGATTTCGGTTCAGTACTTCTGGCTGATTTTGCTGCTGTTTATATCGTTGCTCATTCGTCAATGTTTTTTTTTGTTTATTGTTATCTGGTCGCTGACTATAGGCTCTGTTGACTGAATTGCGTTTCAATATCTTCGTAAGCTCGTAGATGAACGTGTTTTAGGTCTATTAGAAGGATTACTTTTTGACAGGGTGATTTTTATCACGATTGCCTCTTACTATTAGCTCTTCATTGCTTTATTCACGGGATTCCCAGCCACCGTATAAATGCTGTTCTGTGCACACAATGAACGAGTGATAGGTGCGGAGTTGCATTAACGCATTCGCATTCTTTCGTGAACTTGCAACCCAGATCAGTTTGTATTTTTTTCTGTTTCCATGGCTTTCTCTTCCCCCCCCCCCCTCCTATCTAGACTCCTACCCAACGCAGAGCATAATGTCAGCGCTGCTTAAAAGCTGGCTAAACGCGCTGTATTTCATTCAATAGCTTCTCCCTTTCCTTCTAGCGTAAGGGAAACATTGCAAGCTTCGCGGTCACCTATATCACATAGGCCTCACTTGCATCGCTGGAGAACACATAAGAGACCACGCATCATTTAGACGCCCAATCCTAAACAGCCAAAATAACCTATTAAAGTACAACAAATAGTATGCATAGTAGTAGACAGCGGACGTGAGTTCGTGTAGAACTTTTGCTTATAGGTTCATTTTGTCCAACTTCGAACCATAATACCTAGCGATCGTTGCTTCGATAAATCCACGCACGATTTAAAACCCTGGTGATTTCCAATTCAGCGCTCGAGATATGTTCTAGTCCAAACCGAGGTGGCCAAAAATTGATATTCACTGAACTTACCTTGAAAGCATCCACGGTCTCGTGTTCCACCTGGTTCTTTGCTTTGCAGAGAGTAAGCTGGAAAACTAGCAGCAAAGCACAGATGCCGACCAACGTAGATGAGAGAAAGCGTACCATCGTACCGCCGGATGAGCAACGTACTGCAAGTCTGGCAGCGTGCGGCCTTATTATAACGCAAGAATTGACGCGTGTCAGTCGAGCCTACATAACATGAAGGCACGTGGAATGAATGGCCTTATTCTTTTTACGCTCAATCATTCTGCTGCTTAGTATCTCCGATTTATCCATACTCAACTGTAATTACATCCCCACATAAATGCAAGCAGCTCAAAAAAAATATTTCGGGGACGCTGAAGCTTCGCAATCAAGTGTATGACGCAACTGCATAAATGGGTCCATTTAGGGGCTACTCTTGGCCACGCGAAAGAGGACATTGCTTCCTCTGTCACAATAGCGATCATTATGTGAAAGGCCACACGACATATACAGGGTGTTTCACCTAATTAAGACTTTACACAATGTTTAAAAATACGCTTTTTGAGTTGGAAGAGCTAGCGCTTTTTGAGGCATATCATTGTCAACGGTGTGGTACACCATAAAACAGCTAAGACGTACTATCTAGCAGGATGTTTAAGTAATATTGAATAGTTAACTTTTTAACTATTACTCTTAAGTTCCTTAATTACTGACACACGTGTAGGCCACCGTAAGTGATATGCATATCAGTTTTCAGAATTTCGAAAACGCGGTTACCGTCGGCGCTGTGGCCAAACAAATTGCGGCCATATCGCGCCAGAATACAGGCGCTTTCAAGAAACTTCCAGGCAAAGAAGCCTAGTGCACGTAACTAGTCGAAATAGCCAAATTTGTTGGGCCACAGTATCGAGGGTAACTGCGTTCTTCAATTTCTAAAAACTGATATGGGTATTACTTACGGTGGATTACGCGCCTCTCGATAATTAAGAAGCCTAAGAGCAATAGTTAAAAAGTTAACTATTCAATATTAGTTAATCGGCCTGCTTGTTAGCACGCCCTAGCTGTATTCTGATGTATTAACACCGCTGACAATGCTATGCCGCAGAAAACGCTCTCCTAACTCAAAAAGCCCAATTTTAAAAATTCGGTAAAGTCTTAGGTGACACACCCTGAATATAAAGCACCGCTTTAACTAAGAACTATGAAAGTGCATGAATGTGCTGAATATGTATGCTGGCTTGGCATACCAAGCAGCACAGAGCATCGGCACAATATTGAAGATGTGTAGGCAAAGACCGGGTCTACAAAGAACCAGCCTTTGCCAACATAGTTCCAATATTGGACCGATGGCCTGTGCGCTAGGGTCGACGTTTGTACCCCCTAAGTTCCTTGGCGTCCGATTAAGAGCTTGAAACATGTTACAGGCGGTAGCCTAGCCGAGTATTGACAGGCCATGTGGGACAAATGCCTCAAAATGTATGGCACGGTAAAAGCACGGTATAGCACGGTAAAGCTAAGACGTGCTAAGAGCAGGTTGATGAACTAATTGAGCTGTTAACTTTTCAACTATTACCGTCCGGCTCCTTAATTAGTGAGGCGTTCAGGCTTCCGTAAGTAATGTCCATATATATTTTTAGAATTTCTAAAACGCGGTTACCGTAGGCGCTGTGGCCCAACTAAGTTTGGCTATTTCGACGAGTTGCGCCCACTGGAAAGGTTGCTTTGCCTGCAAACTTCTCGAAAGCACATGTATTTTGGCGCGGTGCTTACTGCGCCGACAGAGTACGAAAAGGCGTAGCGCCGTTACAAATGGATAATCTGAACGCAAAATGGACATTGCGGTTAGCCGTAAGTTCGTTACATCCGTTTGTTAGAAATGTTTATTTTATATAAACGAGATATCAAATACATGGGCCTCTATAAGGGAGCTTGTAAAGGGGGCAGCCACTCTTTCGGTGTATCCATTACTTTGTTATAAGGCGTACCATGAAACTGAGGCTGCACTGTATTGAAAACACACGCCAGGATGTCCCACGAGGCGTCCGGTGTAATTACCTATCTTTGTCGCGTCTCTTTCTTTTTTTGTATTTATGCAGAATATCACGCGAAATCTTTATTTATGGCCCGAATGCTTCGTCGTCACATATACCCTTGCTCGCATAATTGATTTCCTTTGCGTGCGGACTTCCAGTAGTCAAGTTTTATGGCGCTGATAGTCGATCACGGTATGCACAAAATTCGCTCTCAATTTTTTTCCCTCCATATATTGTTTTCTGTGCCGACAACTGACTTTCCATTACTTCCTCCTTTAATGGTATTTACTTCATACTGGCCGCAGCTTTCAAATTTTTTTTCTGTTTTGCCCCATAATAAGGCTCTAGAAGCATGATTGTTTTTCCCTATTGATTTTCCTCCACACTTTGCATGCCGAAATGAACGCTCCAATCTTCATGCACAGCCGCTTCCAAGAAAAGTATCCAGGTCATATCTTCGAAGTAAACAAGGGAGCGCTTTTTTGTTGTTGTTGTTTCTGCCTTTATCACGCGCACCTCTGCGCACTGAACACTTCACAGCCTGCGACTTTTCATGCCCCCCGCAGTCTCGATTCTCTCGCGACGTCGCAGGCGAAATTGCGAAAGGCGAAATTGCATGGCTTCCTACAGTTCTGAGCGTGCGCTATAATACCAGGATGTTTCCTGAATACAGGAGACTGTATCAGCTACGGAACCAGGAGAGTCGTGCCCTATTCCATGAACGCCGGCTATTCCGTGAGAGGAGTATATGATTCCAATTTCGTAAAATATAATTTACGACAGGAGTGTCAAAGACACCGGAGGGGTAGCCAGAGCAATGGCTTGTGCCAGCGAGTTCAGATACTATTTCGTAGTAGTCGCAGCGGCCCTCCCAAATTTTTCCTGGGCTTCATCGTTCTGCTACCTCCAACCTTTATTCCTGCAGGTTATGAATGCGTCTACGTTATCCCCTGATAGGCCGGTGCTTGTTTACACTGAATCGAACATCGATATTCTCCACGCCAGCATTCAAGAGCTGCCTATAGCTCTCAAATTTGTTAGTTTGTCGCAACATCGCATGGCTTGCGAGTTCCAAGATAGTTGGTTCAAGACCTCTTCCAAACACTGCAGCGTATCAGCAGACGACCGCATCTTTCACAACCAACGGAGGTTGATTTTTGTTCCGCACCTTGAAACATCGGCATGGGATAAACGTTACTTACTGCGATCACTCGCTGCGATACTTGAAAGAGCAAAGCTGGTCGTGTTCGCACAGTCCCACGAAGAAAACCTCCGAAGGTTTAGAGAAGTGCTTTGCCAAGTGGTTAGCGTTTCTGAGACGGACATCAGCGCACCCAAGGACCACTTTCGGAGGTGCGCCACCAGGCAATTGGTGCCTCCTTCGCAGCTGTTTGCAGTGGAAAAAAGGTCAGGAGCGCTGTTTCCTAGGGATGGGCATTATAGTGTCATGCCGTCATTTGCAGACCGTCCCATAGAAGACGTGATGTCGAGGCCAGTTGTTTTCGCTATGGTAGACGCGTACATAGCCCTAAACAATACCATCACCGTCACTAAAGGTGGAGGTATCGGCGCCTTCATGGAGAAACGCGTGGATATAGTTCTTGATCCGGTAGCTAACGGCTTTAGGTGGCCAGAGGTGGTCTTTCTTCACGCCCAGTACTCACCGGCTTCGTTGTGCATCTTAGTCCCTATCAAGCGCTCGATCGAATTTGTGTTTATCGACTCCTGGACTTCGCTTCTGCTGTTTGTGACGCTTGTGACGTCCACAGCATCTCTTGTAGTGGCGTTTTCGGTGTTGAATTTCCGCTTGCGGTTTAACCGAGGTCAGCACTCTTACTTGGCCACTTTAGTCCTCTTTCTTGTCGGCACGCTCCTGGGAAGAAATCCTCCGATTCCAGAAGGTGGTGCTGTGGCGTGCCGAAATCTTGCCACGGAGTTCTGGGCCCTTTGCATGCTCGCGCTTGGCATTTACGTTCAGTCAAGCGTCACGGCGATCCGCAGTGCCACGAGCCCCACTAGTGGAGTCAAGTCCCTCGCGGAGTTGCTGTCTTGCTTCGAAAGAGGCGACCTGTGCCCATGCCTCAACGATGACTGGGCACATCTCCTCTTCATGGCAGAAAGCAGAAACGATTTGTCTTTGCTCGCATTTTACAAAACGATGTTACGTCACAAATTAAGAGCATGCCTGAAATCAGAGTTTCGGTCAGACTGTCTCAACAAAACGCGACGAGGTACACATATCGCCTTCTCTACTTGCACGGAAGATGAGGAGGCGGAAGCTACGCTGTGGGGCCTTACTCCTGGCGACAGTCTCTCCAACGTACTCCAGATATCGGCCATGCACATCTACCACCCGCTGAGGTAGGTGCATTTCAAGAGAAAGTAAGCGTAGGAAGGGGCGGCAGAAGGTTAGGTGAGCGGATGAGATCAAGAAGTTTGCAGGCATAGGGCGGATGCGGCTGGCGAACGACAGGGTTAATTGTTGAGACATGGGAGAGGCCTTTGCCCTGCAGTGGGTATAGTCAGGCTGATGACGATGATGAGGTAGGTACATCTGTAGCACGTATAGAGATAGTTCGCGTGAAGAACTAATGAGATTTCGTGGCAATAGCGCAAACAGTACAAGGGACCAAGACGAATAGACACACACAGCGCTGTGTGTGTCTATTCGTCTTGGTCCCTTAATTGTCCTGTTTGCGCTATTGCCACGAAATATGAACCAACAAGCCCGAATTTCCACGTTACTAATGAGACCAAATGATGACACGAGAGGATAGTGACGGGATCATGGGTCGTTAGTGATCCCGACAGGTCATGATCCAATCACCTTGCTGTATGATCATATATCCAAATATGTCCACCTTGGATGTGGATAACTGCCATGAGATTTCGTACTGGAGGTTGTGTAACCTGTATGTACTTAAGAAGAGAAAGCTGCTTAGGCCGAAGGCACTGCGCCTGATTTTTATTTTTACCTAAGCTTCATCTTTGTATACCTGTGGCCTCCTAATTTGTTTTACTCACGTGATGTTTCTGCGTTAGGTTACTAACCATACGATTGATAACGTTTCCGCTATGCGTGGAAACACGCTTAAGTTAAACGCCCATCCAGATTAAATGCAGATTTCCGGCGCCGCCTGGTCCCTTAAGATTCCTGAATGATATATAAGTCTCTCTACTGTCGAGAGCAATTCCGAAAGTAGGGACAATTTGTTCAAGTTCACGATGAAAAACAGCGCGAAGGGATGACAAAATGCGGACAGAACAACACAGACAAGAGCTTGTCTACGTTGTCCTACGCGTATGGTTTCGCCCCTCCGCGCTATTTGTCGCCATGCGGCGCAGGTCACGCTCTTTGCTTAAAACAGCTCTTTTCATTTTCTGTGCTTGCTGTCCAACAGTAATTCACGACAGCGTTCCTAGCTGTATAACTTGATAGGGAGAGGGTTTATTGATGGGAAAGGCAGAGAGGTTGGCCAGAAAAACAAATATCTGGCCTGCTACTCTGCACTGGGAAAGGGGAAGAGGAACAAAAAAGAGGGCCAAAATGGGGATGACGAAGATGATGATGATGATGATGACGACGGGAAAAGGATAATGTGGTTAAGGTGTCCGGCCATAATTAGTTCGGGCTCAACATGGCTATGTTCCGTGGCCAGCAGGATGAACTTTCGATAAGTGAGTGCACTGTGCACAGATGACACTATCCGCGTCGCCGCCGCGGTGGCTCTGTGGTTACGGCGCTCGGCTGCCGACCCGAAAGACGCGGGTTCGTTTCCAGCTGCGGTGGTCTAATTTCGATGGAAGATGGAAGAGAAATTCTAGAGGCCCGTGTGCTGTGCGATGTCAGTGCACGTTAAAATACTCCAGCTGGTCGAAATTATCCGGAGCCCTCCACTACGGCGTGCCGCATAGCCTGAGTCGCTTTGGGATGTTAAAAACCCCGTAAACCGATACTATCTCTGCTTTTCAGTTCGTAACTCACTTTTATTTGCATGTAGATGAAACATTCTCGCGTGTGTGTTGCAGGTTTTATGAGTGTCATAAGCCGCAAACGACTGCGGTTGAAAGTCGATACTCTGGCCTGAAGTCACAGAGAATGAATCCGGTCTAGTAAATGAAGGGTGTACATACCTTTTCAAAGCCATTCAGCAACAGCAAAGAAAAGTAAAACGAAGGCATGTCTTGAGTGTTAAGTGGTTAGAACAGCGTTGTCAGCGCTTTTTTTAACATGTGGCCTTATTTCTCGGAAACCGCGATACATTTTGCAACCATCTTTTTATGTATCCATTTTTCCACCTCATTCGCGTCCATAAGCTCCGTCACGAAGCTAGAGCCGGAGGCAGTCATGCTTGGCTTGCTATGACCCAGGAATGACAAGATTCAGACACCAATAGTAGACCGCTGTGACAGTCGTAGCAAAATCGTTACCTGAAAACAAGCACGTAACCATATTCGCAGGTATCAACACCGCCGTGTACTGCTGGCCATCGCTGAGCACGGACTGGCTGCGCCTCACCGCAAGCCGCTGGTTCTTGACAATGAACCAGACGCCACAGCGACGGAGGAATTTTATTTGTATTTCACAGTGTATCTAACTGGCTGCGCAGTGTCTGGGGTCGCATTGGCGGCAGAGCTCTTCGTGCGCTCACCCATCAAGAGACGGTCGCGCGAAGCCTTTAATCGGCAAGCGCGTATCTTGTAACGTTCAGGACAGTTCCGCATTCACGCGGCGAGACACTTTGATGCACTGTAAAAGTTCGGGGCTTTCTCTTAATCACCCCTCATATAGGCCTGTTGGATCGTGGCCACAGCACGAACGGGATCGACTGTCGTGAGATATTCAAGATGTAAAATTCGGCAGTCCAGACACCTAGAAGGTTGTAATAACTTGACCAAGGGCGGGCTTAGGTAGCTGATTCTGATTATAGTATGTTCTCTAGTGCTACTATGATATGCACAGCTGTGAGAGTTATAAGTGACGAGCAAAGAGAACCAAAGTTCAGGCGAATGCTCTGTGCTCTCGCTGATGAAATTGTCCTGAATGGCTATTCTTCTTAGTTTGAGGACTGCGGCGCTCGAAACTAAACACTCCACCTTCGAAAGGAACTGAAACGAGCACATGAGAAGAAATTCGAAAGCACGCAAGATCAATTTTCAGAAGCTCACCTCTAAGCTCGGAGACCAGTCCACCCCCGAAGACGCAAGTACCGTGAATCTCATGCACCTAATAATATGCCTGCTTTCAGCCAATGATGCGGCACTCGTTGCAGCACCCGATAATTGTTCTATATCTTGCCATGTAATTTCCTCCCTCCATCGCCACGTTCAATTTCCAGCGAAAGCTGTTGGAGGCTTATTCCCAGTGTATCGCGCCGCATCGGTGGTTCAGTGGTTATGGCACTCAGCTGCTGGCCCGAAAGACTCGGGCTCGACCCCGGGCGCAGTGGTTGCATTTCGGTGGAGGCGAAATGCTAGAGGACCGCGTACTGTGCGATGTCAGTGCACGTCAAAGAATTCCAGGTGGTCGAAATTACCCGGAGCCCTTCACTACGGCGTCTCTCGCAGCCCGAGTCACTTTGGGACGTTCAACCCCCCATAAACCAAACATATTCCCTGTGTTTCGCGTGGTAGTGGTGGTGCGTCGCTGGATGATAGCTTCCGTGAGGGGAGAGGAGTATGGCGAGCGCGGACGAATCCGCTACCGATAGGTGGCGGCCACTTGAACCTTCCTTACGGTGGTTACCGTTGAAGTGAGGAGAGTATGGTGCGAGCGCAGCCATGTAGCACAGTACGTACGCGAAGGCTGCTGCGAAACCCGTTGCCCGATGGAGTGTTCCGCGGCGGTGGCGCTGCGCGCCAGGAACAGTGGATTGGAGCGGAACACTAGTCGAATAACATGCGTGTGGAAAACTTAAAGGGGCTCGGAAACGCCTTCCGAGGAGAGCACATTAACTCACTTAATCACTGCACTGTGTTGCCATGAAAACCGGAGCCAAATAATACTCTTCTACACGCAGCAGACGACCCACAATCACGCGTCAAAGTTGGCGAGCCCTTCCCGGCGACTTTTTCATGCTCGCGCCCTCCTCCGTCCCCCGCATCTGCGTAGACAAGGTGAGAGGTGGCCATTGGTTAGATTCTTTCAGACGTCAGGCAGCTACCGTGGCCGCGGCCAATAAGCCGCTTAGCTCCGGCGGGTCGGGAAGCTCCGCTCCCAGAGGGGGGTCGGCGAAGGAGCGCCTACTTTCCAGCGTGCAAAAAGCGACGAGAGGAGAGGGAAAGGCGCGAAGACGCTGATCATCAAATTTTAACTACAGATAACTCAGCTTCTACAAAGCGCATTTAAAAAATCCTTGCTGGACACTATCGTGAACCGGCATGCTTCAATATCCCATGCATGGCGCAACTTTATTAAAGCCTCCTTCACAGCCCCTTTAAGAGTGTTCTATAACTATGTATGTACACACATCTATCTGCAGGTCGCTCTCATATTCTTCACTTCAATATACCGTGAAATAAATACCTCAAAAGCTGTCGCTTGATCTCGTGTTACACAGTGGCAACGGTCCTGCGAGATTTGTCTGAACCCCCTAGATTTCCCCTAGATTTGAATGGCTGCGTTGCGTGAGTGCAGATAACACTGGACCTTCAGTGTTGCGCGAGTGTATGGGTTGTATTATACGAAGTTTCGCCAATCCCTGGTAGACTTCTGCAAGGAGGAGTCTGGAGTTGACTGTGTACATTTATCTCTTATTGGAACACTGTCAAGCTGTCATAGTATATTTGCTTGCCAGCATCGAAACGCACAGACTGAACCTGATCCAGTAGATGAGTTCACGCACACAAATGCGCTCAGTATCAATTTGAAATGTAAACTCTTCGATGATATGCTTTCTGCAGATACTTGTTGGACGCGTTTGTGAGTAACAAGTCGATGTGAAATGCATGGGTGAAGCAAGCATACAAGAGGCCTCAGACGAAGACGTGGTCCTACTTGTGTTCACACTTAACCTTTTGTTCTAATTCAGCGAGCCTATTTATCCGTTAATTGCCTTTCAGAATGTTGCTATCGGCTAATAAGGTGTCTTAAAGGACATCCAACGATGTGTGAACTTCCCAGAAAAACCTATTTTCTCATTGAATTCTGCTTTGTGTGTCATCCTTCAGGTGCCTTAAGAATGGCGCTGCTGTCGAAACATGCTTTTTCAAATGCCTAAAAAAATGCGGGTGGAAAATGCATACCTCTTGTCAATGTTTGTTGAGCAATAAATTCCACACCGACGTGCGGCTGTTGTTTCACACGCAAGTTCCACGCAATGGCTTCTCGTCTCCGAGCTTGTTGAGAAGTCAACATGAGTTTCTCTTCGAGAAAAAAATATCTGAAACCTTGAGAAGAGATACCTTTTTCCAGGCCCTGACACAGACTTTACGGGGGAAGGCAAAGTAATGAAGGAAATAAGGTTCATTCTTTCCTGAAATGGGTTCTTTATTTGTAGAGAAAACATCACCACTCAGATTGAGTGCGAGGGCACGTACTTCAGGAAGAGATTTTTGTACTGGACAGTTCCAGAATAGGAAAGGGCAGTTACTGCTAAATGTACCTTCTTAATTAACACAGCGCGACGTGTCAGTTTGATAGAGCTCTTATTCATTCATTACATCGATCGTTACGTTGCCTATGATAGTTACACGCACAATAAGGATAGTTGAGAATCGGTTCGTAAATGTAAAGTCAAACTACAGAATAGTCCGTTTCGTCCACGATTCTACTGGGTGAACACGAGAAAACTAGACGGGCGTTCAAGTTAACATCCTTGCCATAGAGTCAAAGATACTGCGCGGGCTCGGGCGATGCTGGCAAATGCGTCTCGCAATTGTTTACCCCGTAGCAGTCACAAGTTCCCGAACGCTCATAAGACCTCGGTGAACACCCGAACACGTCGGCGAAACGGCGGTCGAAGCCGGTCAGGTCGTTGCAGGTCTCGGTGGCATAGGGCTCTCCGCATTGGGCGAAGCAAAGCAGTCGAAAGAAGAGTTGTTCATGACGCACGCCCTTGGCCCCGGTCTTCACAGTGGTCTTTCTATACCCCTGGAACCTCATTGAGGTGCTGTTCTCAAGTTCCGAGGTGGAGTACCTGGTTGACTGTCTGGACTTGAGGAACCAGGCCAGCTGCGCGGACCAGCGGAATCGCATGATGTCTCTGGCGATAGCTGCGGCCACGGGTCGTCCCAGAACGGAGGACGCGGATTGGGCGAAGCATCGGTCTATGTGGCCTCGCGCCCAAGACGGGAAGTATGTGGCGTCGGAGTCCAGGATGGACCGCAGGATCACGGCGCCCAAGGTCGCGTAAGAGGAGGCTGTGCCATGAGAATACTGGTTATTTAGTGCAGGGATAGGTTCGGTGTCTGCGGCAAAGGCACTAAAATCATAGGCCATGACGCAGCTAAAGCCTACAATGGATTTATTTTCATTCAAGAATCTTCAGATATGGTATTTACCTTCTTTGATTTTTTGACCTCTCGTTTTCTATATTGTTGATTAAAATTAGAAAATTCGAATTTAACAAATTATTCGAATGGTATAAACCACCAGTGACACGTGACGGCATGGAAACCCAGAGTGTTTATTCTGCGCAGATGTGCTCAAATTATGTTTGTTGCGACTGAGGTCTCTGTGTCATGTATACCGTGCAACGCTGCCAAAGCTTGCCCACGCATTCGTGACAAAATTTTCTCCGCACCCGGAGAAAATTTTGTCATATTCCCAAAGTACATACAGGCATCCCGCGTTGCGACAAAGCTCAAATAGCCGCCGCGGTGGCTCCGTGGTTATGACGCTCGGCTGCTTAGCCCGAACGCGCGGGTTCGATCCCGGCCGCTGCGGTTGCATTTCGATGGAGGCGAAGTGCTAGAGGGCTGTGCACTGTCAGTGCACGTTACATAAACAACCTTAGGTGGTCGAAATTTCACAGCCGTTCACTACGGCGTCCCTCATAGCCCGTATCGCTCTGGGACGCTAAGCCTCGTAAACGCTTAAATATGTGCGTAGGCATGCTTTGTGGGTCTACCCCCAAAGATCAAATGCCGGGACTCGATAAGTTATGCGCCTCGTTTCGCCTCTTACTACGTTTACGCCCTTCCCGCCGCCAAGACCTCATGAAGTAAAATTCGCATGCGCCGGAGAGATGCAGAGCTGCCACGCCTATCACCTCTTGAGTGCTAATTCCATCCAAGCAGAAAAAGCAGTTCACCGGCAGTGAAAACGTCAATAAGAAGGTTAAAAAATGGGACATCTGAGAGCCTTGTCCATGAACTGCAACGTCTAGGATGCCGTTTTATGAGGTTCTATTGTTTCGGCAAGACCGTCACCGAGGTTTCGGGAAGCACTTGTGGTACGCGGTGGAGTAATAGGCTTTTATTGGAGCACCTTTTTGCGTAAGCTCTTCAAGGTTCCCCGCTTAGTGGAACACGGAGTGTAGGCAGGCAACACATGTGACTTCGTCTTGTACAAGAGATGAATGTCATTCACGCGCTGTACTATAAAACCAGGAAATCGCAAATGTCATGTCGAAAATACTACAATCATCAGATTTGTGATAATTCTTGTTCCCGTCAAGCTTCGTATCTCATGACCCGTACGCTGTCCAAGCATGAATCGAATCACATGCCGGCACCGAATATATAGTGAAATATACTGAAATTAGTCTATAGTTAATTGATTAGAAGTCAGAAGAAAACGCAACATGCCGCCGGTGGGATCCGAACCCATGACCTCCGAATCTCGCGTTCAGATCTCTACCAGCTGAGCCACCAACGGCTGCAGCTGTCCAATCTTCTAGTTTCAGGGGTAGTTATGTTGCCTGTAACCCAGTATGCGCACAAGATAAGCCGTCAAAGATAACGTAAGCATGCTGAGGCTCCCCGCTAGACCCTTGTTCACTTTTTTGTGTTGGCGTATGTAGGATTATCATCATGAATCCGATAGGGTCCGTCTCACTTTTCAATCACAAAGGATTTTTATAGCTAGGGTATTCATTACGGATGCGTAGCAATAGGCCTGGTATAACCACTCCCAATGGGAGCTATAATTCATAACGACCGCCTGCTTCGTGGCAACGTGTGCTCGTCTCATCAGACTAGCTGCAGCCTTCGGCATAAGAGGAACTCACTTATCTCCTGTTCCTTGTCTGCGTATAGGTCCACGAAGGCACCGGTACCGGACACGTAGGCCGAGCTGATGAGAAAGCTTCCGCTGTCGCGATAGCCCAGGTATCCTCTCAGCTGGTCTTGCCACAACTCCGATGGCGCTGGACGCTCGCCCACCCTAGCGGCGACAACTGCAGCTAGGTTCGGCAGGAAGTATTGCCCCATCTTCGCAGGGAGTGATTCTGTGGGTAGGCTGTCGTTCCCTGACTCGTCTGCATCAGTGTATGGCCGAGGTTCCATTTGCCCGGGGATTAGCAGGCAACCATGAATTATTTCATTTGTGAGCAACAGTGATAACGTAATCGCTTATGACTAAGCACACAGACAGCGTGGAGACTACCTGCACCACCAGTGCCACCATTTGCCCTGCACCAGTATCGCAGCGCAATAGACGCAATAATTTTTACAATAGTCCGAATTGCGGTTTCCGCACATAAACTTCTCTCAAGACTGACATGCCAAGGCAGGAGTTTTGGTTGTCAAATGTGAACTCTAATGCGAAACCGCCTATCCATAATTCATTAAGGGGTCTGACGCCACCTTTCTCCCTAACAAGAGATTAACATCACTTACAGCACATATTTTTCTCGCCAATTTACTCCCTGATACACTTTCGAGGCGCGTGTCAAGTCCTCCTCCCCGTCCACCAAAGTTACGCCGCTTGTTTGATGCGTCCAGTTGAGGCCAACGAAGTTACCTCGCAAGGTGTTGGAAAATGAGAGAAGGCCTAGTATCATAATTACTGTGACCAGAACAAATACGAACACGTATGGAGAGATTTGACACATATCTGGGAAGCAACTAGCGAAAGCGGTCACTGGATTATCTGTGTTCCTAGCTAGAGGCCCCGATGACGGTTAAAAGTAAGAGACTTGGGCTTGCGCAGGCGCATTCACACAGGAGCCGGCAATATAGCATGTCCTGGTGCACGTTGAGAATGACAGGTCAGAAAGGCTATTTGCGGACCATCTTAAAATTGTGACTAAAGCACGAGCTAGCTCAATGTTTCGCTCCAGCTCGCGAAATAGTGACTGCTAGTAGTCTCTAAGGCAGCAGTTGTATTTCAGCCTTTAAATGTGGCGACCACGGTGCGATTACTGTCTCGTAACATGTGAGGGGCAATTGAAATGCGCTCTTGTATTCTCTCAGGCACAGTTGGATAGTGCTGCCGTGATGTCTGAATGGAAGCTCGAATCATTCCTGTAATAAGCAGTTCGAGTGAGCTCTCTTCGACAAACCGTTGGACTCCAGAATTTGTGGTGGCGACAAACATTGGCGGTAGCGACTCTTACGACTCCACCGAAGCCTGGACAAGGTTCTGTATGCCGTTAACTTTGCAATGCAGATGTTTCATTAGGTGATTTTTGTTAAAGAAATGTCAAACGTTGTCGCAGTGCTTTTTAACCCACGATAGGCAGTCAGCAGAAATTGGCACCTAATCTGGGCAACGAGTGGCTATCAGTAGTACAATGCAAGTTAATGCATTGGATAGTCTAATCAAAAAGCCAAATACTAGTACTTAGCCAAGAAAGACACCCGGTACATGCGTTGTCGGTTTTATGCGAAAGCATTGTATGGCTCATCAGTCAGAAAAACCGCCGTTCCGTCCACGAGAAACGAACCACAAACCCATGTGACCTCATGACGTCTTCGGCAGTGCCTACATCACCAGGAAAGAAAGAACAAAATTTCTTCCGAACAGTGTTTCGAGCACAGGCCGGCGCGAACAGATCAGTTTCGCTGGCCACTCCTTTAGAGCACTGCGTCATCACCGCAGCACAAAACTCCACGCGATAAACTGTCGAGTCTCTCGCGCTGGGCTTGGGTATCGTCGTCTTCATCAACTTCCATTCGGGTGGCACAAACAGATCAGCTTCCCTGAGCACTGCATTATACTAGTACTCCATCGTCGCATCCGAACACCCCGCTTGCATGCTGTTGGGTATTGCGCTTCTATCCCACCGCTGCCCCCTGTGTTGGGGATTGCGCTTCTATCCCACCGCTGCCTCCTGTGTTGGGGATTGCGCTTCTATCCCACCGCTGCCTCCTGTGTTGGGGATTGCGCTTCTATCCCACCGCTGCCTCCTGTGTTTGGGATTGCGCTTCTATCCCACCGCTGCCTCCTGTGTTGGGGATTGCGCTTCTATCCCACCGCTGCCCCCTGTGTTGGGGATTGCGCTTCTATCCCACCGCTGCCTCCTGTGTTGGGGATTGCGCTTCTATCCCACCGCTGCCCCCTGTGTTGGGGATTGCGCTTCTATCCCACCGCTGCCTCCTGTGTTGGGGATTGCGCTTCTATCCCACCGCTGCCTCCTGTGTTGGGGATTGCGCTTCTATCCCACCGCTGCCTCCTGTGTTGGGGATTGCGCTTCCATCCCACCGCTGCCACCAGTGTTGGAGGCGGAGGGACAGAAGCGCAATCCTCAACACAGGAGGCAGCGGTGGGATGGAAGCGCAATCCCCAACACTGAAGGAAGCGGTAGGATAGAAGCGCAATCCCGAACACTGGAGGCAGCGGTGAGGCAGAAGCGCAATCCCCAACAATGCGTTCGCATTCACAGCAGCTAAATAGTCCTAAGTGCCCTCTATACTTCTTGCTTTGTTTCCGTCATCGGGTTCAAGTTTGGCCATCAGCTCACTTCTGCAAACTTTCATTCTAACAGCTTTAAAAAGAAAATCTGGATTGTACGCACCATACATGACGAGCCGCACCCCGCGTAGTCGGCGCGTGTCTATAAGGAGGCCTCCGTTGACCCTGGCGTCCTTCCTGAGTGTGGAGGCTATGTCCTGGAACAGTACCCTCGCTTGGGTCACCTGTCCGCGACGTTGCATAGTCCGTGCCACCCAGAGTGGGTACAGTCGGTCAAAATGCGCCGCCGTCAGCTGCAGACACCGAGGCAGCGTCGACGCCATGTATGTGTCCTCCGCCACCCGACCCAAAGTTGGGGCATGCTTCAGCACCTAAGATAGAGCAGGGAGACAAAGCGACGGAAACAAAAAGTTGGGGAGGGGGGGGGGGCGCAAGCTTCGCATTAAGGGTATGACACTATAGCCTAGTGAGTTAATTCTCATATTCTTATATATGCAGAGTACCACTCTTTACTTCACATTCATAGATCCCTGGCAGTGCTCATACCCCTACTGGAGCAGTGGTGCAGGGATTAAACTATGCACCACTTCCATGCAATGGCAGGTGCTCCCAGCAGTGGGCCTTGTGCTGCCAAGGTTGAGCTTCCCGAGCAACCAATTACTATCTGCCACCTGTCACGGTTGGCAGTTTGCTCATTATACGGTGGGCAGGCTGCGATGATGCCGCAAGGTCCCGTGACCTAGGTGGCCCACCTGCCTCCTAGGTTGCTTCTATGAGCACCAGCTGCCAGTGTCATGCTCGTGTTCCTTCACTCACAACGCCGACCATGCCGACACCGGATTTTCTGGACAACGAAGCCTTCAAGGCTACCGCGTTAAATAACTTTGTAGGTCTGAGTAGCGCAGTTGTGACTTAAGTAGCTGTACCGCCAGGGTACAAGCCACAAAGCTGAATATGACCGCCGGTGGCATATTCCTTTTGGCCAACAGATAGAAACGTGAACGCTTCGTATATCTTGATCAGAATGAAAATAACCAGGTCTTTGGAGAACTTTGTCATTAACCTTTGTTGTCCTCATCCCTGAAGGAGGAAGCTTAGTCCAAAACCTACGTAATACAGCCGTCTGTCTGCCACATGGTGTCGACAGCGTGCAGTCCGGAAGGAACCGAACCACGCATGCATGAAAGTCCAAAGCTGTCTACATGGCGATCATGTGGCCCGGTAAAAAATTGAGCAAACCGATGCAAGCAGCAGCTCTCACCCTTTCTGCCCTTTTCTGAGATTAAAACCTAAAAATGACAGTGGTACTGCGCATCCTTCCCACTGTCTTAGCCGCTGACAGCACCTAGTCACACATTCCTTTTAAGACAGCTACATAAGCCGAGAAAAAAAATAAGTTTTCTTAATTCCCAAAAGCATCCCCCAGTCATCAACAGGTGAAAGCGGTGTCGTCGGTTGAAACGTGACCATTTCAGGATTAATTTTATTAGAATGCGAGTGAAAATTTTACTCAGAAGTCAAGAAAATTGTCTGTAGTCTTCCCCGCGATGCATTAGTGGTAGGACCAAGCCCCTTTTTCTTACTCATTTAAACGCTTGTAACTACTTTCTGTCACTACTCTCCAGAGTTGCCAAGAGCTTGCAAGCAAGAACATATCATGTAAGGAATGATGTTGAAGGGACTGTGCCTCAAACAACGTCCCCGCAAGTAAGGACAGTTCGTTTCTACGCTACTATATGTAGGTTCTCGATAGCGAAGTCTTTGGCAGGTAGAATAGAACAGTCTAGTGGCGAAAAAAAAAGCACCAGTTGCTCGAACTTGCACGGCTACATAGTAAAAACTAATAACAAAAATTCAACTTTTTTTACCCCATGGTTCTAAAATGCACTACGCACCGTTCTATTCGCGAAAAAATGTCATTCGCAGAATAGTCATCAGGTTTGCATAATCGCAATCATACATCGCTAAATTTTAAGACCATACACTTTCATCCGATTTAGTCGTTTACCTGTGAAAGCAGGACGAAAAGAGTGTAGACGCTGACCCATTGCAGTGGTTGCCGCCTCAAATCTTCGATGATGTTGCGGATCACAGCTGCGCCCCTAATTTTCAGAACTCTCCACTTCTCCGCACTCTTGAGCCTCGCTGGCAGACCTCGTTCCAGTGCATTCGGCCAATTTACGTCGGAGGCAATTTCCTTCAATCCATCCGGATCTCTGACTTCCATCCATGTCCGCTCACTGAGTCCAACTCTCAAGCTTTCGACCGTAGCGTCGATGGCGAATATTGTCGAAAGGTTGACCTGGACCGAAGACAGTGCTGGGCCGATGTCGTCGATCATATCTACGACAATCTCTCTTGCTCTCCGGAAGTCTGCAGAGAAGGTCGACTCCAATGTCTCGCCCACATCAATGCGGAGGTCATGGCCTGTGATGAACTGGATCCGTATGAACGAGGACAACCCGCTCTTCATAGTAGTGGCGACTGCAAGCTCTAGAAACACACTGAAGTCTTGAACGCCGACCCATTCATGGATGTCGATGTCCAACGTGCGGAGCACTGCAGTGACGCTGCCTTCTTTAGCGTAGCCAGCGGCCGTTACGGAGCAACTGGTGTAAAACAGCGCCATCTGGCCTTCGAGGCTTGTAGGGGTCCCGCCAGAGTCAGAGAAGTAATTTGCCGCCCTACGCACTAGCTCGCGTGCCACACGGGTATTGAATACTCGCATGTGTTCCTCGAGATACGTCCCTCGGTCAGGGTCACTGGCTCGCCACCAGCCGCACACGTGCTCGTGGAAGTCGACGCAGGGGTTTACGCTAGGGTTCATTGCGTCCAGCAGGTATCTGCATGTCAAGAAAGTAAGACACGTCGAGAACTAGAAAATGACACTTTCTTGCATTTGAGCAAAACAGCTCATTTAGGAGTTGATCTGGTAGGTTGTTTCAAGAAGGTAAGCGACTGCGGTATTTTTTTCTGGGCGGACTTAAAGCCCTCTCGCTGATGGCCTGGCTCCAGCGCCGTCGCATCAAATTTCTTTAGCTAAGAACGCCGTCAAACAGCTGGTGAAATATACTTGAACAAAACTCTGCACAGATGGAGTGGATTTTGCAGTTTTTTCATGGTTTTCGTTTCATTTCATTTCATTTAGTTCATCCTTAAAGGCCCGAAGGTATTACATAAGGAGGGGCTTACAAATGGTTTTGTGTATATGCACTCATGATGAAAACATTGGCACAATGAACTTAACACTGGAACTGTAAACACTAAAAAAAGGATAAAATAAGGAGGATCAAGCGGTTACAAAAAGGGTAAGCAAAAAAATCACAAAAATACAGGGAAAAAATACAGGAAAAAGTACAGGGCAACTACAGGTACACGTGTTCTGAAAATGACTGGTGAGTTTCGCGCGAAATGTTTTGCGATCGTTGCATGAAACTATGTCAAGAGTTTTCGAAAAAATCAATAACATGAAAAAATCAGTAACATGTGAACGCCAGTTCACGTACATCGTAGAGAAGGGGGCATTACGTGATTAACCTCAATATGTTTCTTTTCCCACTTGAGTGCCGCGCCGCACACTTTGGATTTTTTTTTAATCTGGCATCTGTATAACAGATTGAACAGCGAAAATAAAGCTACTAAATGTAGGGACTAAAAACAATACCGTGCCATTGCGGCACCGCCAAGATCGAAAGTGACCTCAGAAACCATATAAACTAAGAAAATGGTAGGCGAATAATGGTGCCATAAATTCAGTCGCGCACGGCTGAAGCCTTTTTTCTTCATTGTCCTCTTTGGAACGCAGCGGCAAATGTCCCTCAAAGAAGGTCTTCCAAACAATGGCGTTGACCTATTGCCCCGATTTCACATCAAACGCCTTGCACCTGCCACGGTGGGAACGCATAATCGCAGGTGCTTTGCAGATGCAATGCGATCGACCGGACGTAATGAGCATAGACTGACGCCTTTTGTTGGGGGACACCCTCTGAAGTCCATTCGCGGGGTTTTCTTCAGTTGTGTGCGACTGCATAATTAGTACCTTCACGTAAAATACTGTGTCCTACGCGACTTCTACGGAAGGAGTGAGATGCTTACATTTGATATGAAGAGCAATGGACTAAAGCAGCCTATATAATAGCTATAAGTCGCTTACAGAGTTGCGTTCTGACATCCTCCAGGAGCGGTGGCGTCAGGGCAGGAGTCCAAGAGATCAAACGTATCTGCGAGAGCAGCGGCATTGTGCTTCGGGTCGCCTCGTACTACAATGGCGATCAACTCGACAATCACGATCGGTCCCACAATCACCAGGACGAAGCAGCAGAGCGCGTCTGTCGGCATACCGCAGGAGCCTGGTGATTTGCGGGCTGTGGAAACAGATGAAGTGACGTTGAACATTACTAGCATGCCCCAGCTCAGAAAAGCTGTATAGGCGCTTTTAGTTTGACCATTTGCCACTGCGTGCCTCGTGTTTATTTAGTGGGGAGGAAAATATTTGGATAGAGTGCGAAAAATACTCAGCGAGGAAAGTACTTGGTTGAAGCAGAATTGACATCTGAGCTAGTTGGTTTTTCATTTTCAAAAATTATATAAAGCGCACTTAGGACAACAGACAAGGGAGACCAAACAACACAAGCGCTTACTCGCAACTGCGCGTTTATTCGAGAAACACACAAAAGGAAGAACAATCACAAACAAAACAAAAGCCATCGCGCAGGCGTGACAGGAAAAGTGCCCATACAGGTGCGTCAAGATAACAAAACTCTCTTTCATGCAAAACCACCATAGGGTCGGCAACACACGTGTGCTGATTCTTACGGAAAGATTTCAGAGGCCTATCACATCCGTAAGAATCAGCACACGTGTGTTGCCGACCCTATGGTGGTTTTGCATGAGAGTTTTGTTATCTTGACGCACCTGTTTGAGCACTTTTCCTGTCACGCCTGCGCGATGGCTTTTGTTTTGTTTGTGATTGTTCTTCCTTTTGTGTGTTTCTCGAATAAACGCGCAGTTGCGAGTAAGCGCTTGTGTTGTTTGGTCTCCCTTGTCTGTTGTCCTAAGTGCGCTTTATATAATTTTTGAAAATACTTGGTTGGAGCTGTGCTTAGTTTTCCCTCAATGACCACCGCGGTCCGGGCGACGTAAGAATGCTTGTGCTCATTCGATAAAACCAGCGCTCAAACGGCGGCACACCAACGCTCCGATCGTACTCTCTCTTCTCGAATTGCCCGTTTTACATTTGAATGAGAATCAACATGCGCTTGTTATCTCCATATACCTTACGGGCTAAACTTCACGGCCATGCTGACAGCCTGGTAATGGTCATCATCATCATCAGCCTGACTGCGCCCACTGCAGGGGAAAGGCCTCTCCTATGTATCTCCAATTAACCCTGTCCTGTGCCAGTTGCCCCCACCCTATGCCTGCCAACTTCTTAATCTCATCCGCCCACCTAACTTTCTGCCACCCTCTGCTACGCTTGCCTTCTCTTGGAATCCACTCCGTTACCCTAAAGGACCAGCGGTTACCTAGCCTTGGCATTACATGCCCTACCCAAGCCCATTTCTTTCTCCTCATTTCAACTATGATGTCATTACCTCGAGTTTGTTCCCTCACCCACTCTGCCCGCTTCCGGTCGCTTAACGCTACACCTATCATTTTTCCTTTCCATAGCTCGCCGCGTTATCCTTAACTTAGAACCTTTTCTTTAGCCTCCGCGTTTCCGCCCCATAGGTGAGTACCGGTAAGACACACTATCAACCAACATTCTGGCAGCTAGTTACTGCAGCGTTAAAGGCACAAGTAGCACCGCAATTCTGATGACAGTTTGAAAACGCGATGAAGCTGGGCTGAAATTAAACTTTGCCAGTTCTAAGTAGTTGTGTACGCTTACGTGACGGCGTAGCGCAGGCCGCATCCTGCGGAAGTTCCTGGCTCGCGGCGGCCATGATCTCGGCGTCCCTCAGGCTGCCACCCGCGACATCTACTCCACTCACGGTGGTCGAGCTGTCAGAGCTGGAAGAACTGATAGGCGGTGAACCTCTTTCAACCGAGCCCGACATCATCGCAGATGATGCACGGCGTTCGGGTGCTGGTCAGACTCTTGTCACAATGGCGACCAAGCAATGATGCTGATAACGAGCTCAGTTAAATGCGATCAATACCACAGTATATATCACTTTAAACTGCATATCTTCGAATGGGAGCAAAGGAGGCTTAATTGAGTGCTAAAAATTATTACATTTTTGCTAATCCCGCTTGGGAATGCAAGGGGAGAAAATTGTAAGTTTACAGCTTCACAGAGCCAAACGTGGAGGTAAGGAAAGAAGAAGTTGTAGATTAAAGTTCAGAGGCACGTACACAAGGAGAATGCAGTAGATGTCTTTCAAATACAACTGCTCTGGAGAGAAGGTGGCGGATGTCACGTGCTGTTGTAAGATGTGTTATTGGAATTATGCGCCGTAGAAGATACAGAAATAGTGAAGAGGCGGAGACTTGTTCTTTAACAAACATGAACTGTAATAAACTTTTTCGTACAAATGTACAAAGAGCATGAGAGCTCACGGCCCAACCTTCTTTCTTCCTTGTTGTTTAAGAGCCCACTGTCGATGTGCCCTGGAGGTTCGGCAGTCTTTCCTGAACCATGCTGTTTTGATGCCAAACTCTCTTCGCGGGCGCTGCCGACAAAACCCGATCCCGGATTAGCCACCAGAACCACCGCGGTGGCTCAGCGCTTAGGGGGCTCGGCTACTGATCCGGAGTCCCCGGATTCGAACCCGACCGCGGCGGCTGCGTTTTTATGGAGGAAAAACGCTAAGGCGCCCGTGTGCTGTGCGATGTCAGTGCACGTTAAAGATAATACTAATAATAATAATAATAATAATAATTGGTTTTTTGGGGAAAGGAAATGGCGCAGTATCTGTCTCATATATCTTTGGACACCTGAACCGCGCCGTAAGGGAATGGATAAAGGAGGGAGTGAAAGAAGAAAGGAAGAATAGGTGCCGTAGTGGAGGGCTCCGGAATAATTTCGACCACCTGGGGATCTTTAACGTGCACTGACATCGCACAGCACACGGGCTCCTTAGCGTTTTTTACTCCATAAAATCGCAGCCGCCTAAGCGATCAGTTAAAGATCCCCAGGTGAGGAAATTATTCCGGAGCCCTCCACTACGGCACCTCTTTCTTCCTTTTTTCTTTCACTCCCTCCTTTGCCCTTCCCTTACGGCGCGATCCAGGTGTCCAACGATTATGAGACAGATACTGCGCCATTTCCTTTCCCCAAAAACCAATTATTATTATTATTATTATTAGCCACCAGCGTTCAAATCCATGTCTCCTTGCACTGTCCTGGACCCCCTTTAGACCCCGCCCCGCACACATGCGTAGGAAACACGCACACACAAAAGCGCACGGGCGACGAGAACCAGAGACACCAGTAAACGATGCAGCCATTGGGAGAAGGCACACTCTCCTTCCCCCTCCTCTCCAAAAAAAGAAAAAAAGGATACACAACATGTGGTCCTAAATAACATTACATAATGTGCGGCGCTCTTATCGACATTTGTCCCGTTTCTGCTCGCACACTTGAAAACTCTCCAATGTACCAAGCAGACAGTGATCCCCACCAAGCAGCCCATAACGTGCGGCAATAAGAGGGAGCCTGTATATCCAAACAAATCAGTTCAGTCGTAGAAGTCATGAATACACTCCTTTGCCACGGTATGGCACACAAGTTGAACATCATCACCATGTCGCAATATGATGCAGGGCGCATTCGAGACAAGCAGTCCGAGACGAGACGTTTCTGCTGTGGGACCGTTCTCCGTCTCGCAAGTGAAGGGGGGAAAAGAGGGGAGATAGAGTGCACACCCACCACGCGAGCATGCGCGATGCTGCCTCGGTAGTCGCGTCTAAGCGCTTCGAGCTCCAAGTACCATAGTTAACCCTTTCCGACCCAAATCAAAACAGAAAAAAAATTTATATCCAGACACTAGCACGTGTAGGAGAAGGATAATTCTAAAATATCAGAAAATCAGTTCCATCAGTTCCTTATAACTTTTTTTTCCACAATTTGAAATAGAATGATTGGGAGTTATGGGGTGTGAAATGCCTAGTTGCGATTTCCATGGAAATTTAATTGAACGCCAACTGCTTGGAAACTACGCTGGACTCTTCCATGATGCCGCAGCTGTTACCAAGAGTACGCGAGAATGACGTGACACATAGCCTGTACATCTGTTGTTATTTTTTCATTGTGTGCGGGCCAGTGTGCAGTCTCACGTACGCGGAATTGTTGAGTTGACTGTAGAGAAGCACTGGTTCTTTTGAAACATCGCGTGTAAGAGGCAGGACGATCACGCCGCCACTATCCAGATTGTTAGATTCGGGCAGAAAACATCTATCTACTGCATTAACTCAAAATTTGTAGTGCAAAAATCTGAGTCGATGCAAAAGCATTGCAATTATTCTTACGGTGAAGGTGCACCTGGCACGGGTGTTCGTATTCATGATTTCGGCCTTGCTGAGCAGCATCATGCTGCATTCAAAATTTGAATTTCTCTGTGATGACGTTTTTGTCGCACAGCACGAACTGTTGAGCGAGTTAATTGGTCGGCTTTTCGGAGGTTGAAAGCTGTTGAGCTACCATCCTGTTCAGCATCGGGCTGCAATTTTCAATTTGCTGCCATAGGCGATATTTCATAGAGGTTCAATTCTTTTGTGCTATGCTTTGCCTTTGGGTTGTTTCTGTTGTTGACCTACGTGCGATGATTGCTAATCGACAACTCGGCCGGTGCGGTGGGCCGCTATCGAAACCTTTTTGTAGAGAAACCGCTTGCGCAGAATTCATGCATCTTCATCGGAAGAAAAAGCCTTCATTGTTACATAAAGACTGCGAAATAGACAATATTTACACGGCAGAAGCAGTCACAAGTATCTTGAATACGATCGCGTTACTTATTCTACAATAGGGTATTCTACAATACGCAGCTTCTATATTCTTCTCTTACCTGCTACACTCTGAACACCAATACACCTATATGGAAGTAAAAAGAGAGTAAGTTGTTAGCGCACACCCATTCATAAAAGGGTGTGCTCCAGAGGAGAGTTTACTTCCTTTTTATTCCTTTCTGTTTAGCCGCCGCGGTGACTGAGTGGTTATGGCGCTCGGCTGCTGACCCGAAAGACGCGGGTTCGATCCCGGCCGCGGCGGTCGAATTTCGATGGAGGCGAAATTCTAGAGGCCCGTGTACTGTGCGATGTCAGAACCCCAGGTGGTCGAAATTTAAGGAGCCCTTCACTATGGCGTCTCTCATAGCCTGAGTCGCTTTGGGAAGTTAAACCCCCTTAAACCAAACCAAACCTTTCTGTTTAGAGTGTAGCATACGTCAGTCAGGTTAAAGACCGCTAACATGGGTTGATGAATCGCTGATGTCGGAACTACTGCAGAAACAGTACTACTGTCTCGCTCAATTCAAGACTGGTGGCCCCTAAACTTGGTGACTCCACTTCGGGTCACCATGGCCTTGTAAGTGTTAACGTGCTTTGGAGCGTGAGAAATCCCACACTCAGCCCCAGGCACCAAGCCAAGGTGACGTTACACCACTACAATCCTAATGCTATATAAAAGTATTTAAAATTGGGAAACCTAAAACGGTCTCGATGACTTAAATGACAAACTCTTTACTTCACCTTTGAACGTCTCATTACCTGTTTTTCAGCGAACAAGCTGGTGCTCAGTAAACACTCCAGTGCATGCGCACTATGTCAGTCTGCATCTCTACCCTATAGCCTCGAAGCGAAAGCGATCTGAAACCCGACATGCTAGCGCGCACACTTCAAATTAGTCTAAGTAAGCTCAGTAGGCTGTAATTTTTGTAGGCATAGCTGCATTACGGTAGTATTTCGAGCCTTCAGCGTGGCGGCGCCGCCACCCTGTGGCGGCGCCGCCACGCTGTCACGTGGTTGGTCACGTGGTGCGGAGCAGCTGCGGCGGCGCGGCGTCGTGGCTGATCACGTGGTTCGTCACGTGTTTGGTCACGTGACCAAGTTCCACTCGGCCAGCTGTAGCTATCGCGTCACTCCAAGTTTAACCAAAGCTAAACCACCGCCAATTTTTCTTTGTTCTTACCGTGAAATAGATACATAATCTTGTTCCCAGGAATGAACTTTCACTTAACTGTCAGCGCAGCAGTGTTCAGCAGTGTTTGATCCTTACTGCCTTTGAAACTTCACGAAATGCACTAAGATGAAAGAGTATGCACGTAACTAAGTAGCCCAATTCGAAGCGCTGTTATTGCTTTATTTCGTGTTCTGTCGGGATACGCTGTTAAGCGTTCCGAATAAAAACACGCATACATATTGAGCAGTTTTCAGCTTTTCATGCAGAAAACAACTGACACCTCACGGTACGAGACTCTCTGCTTCCATTTCCCTTGCTATTACGCGCAGGACCCCCGCAAACAGTTTACACAACGTAATGTTTTAATACATTTTGCGGCATAACAGAGAGTAACTGACCGGTAGAATGGAAGGGGCGACGCTACGACTGTGAGATCTCTGTAAAGCTTTTTGCTGGCCACACCGGTTAAGTATTCTAATCAGAACCAGGCACACAAACGACCTAAACGACCATGATCCATAAGAGCGCGACAGACGGGACAAAGAAGAGGAGACACAACACACAGCGCTGACTCACAACTGTTTTGAGTCAGCGCTGTGTGTTGTGTCTCCTCTTCTTTGTCCCGTCTGTCGCGCTGTTATGGATCATCGTCAGCACCAACTCGCCCAACAACTGGTTTTGCTAAACGACCAGTTCAGTGAAAGTAAGCAGGAGTTCCAGCACGGATATCAAAAACTTTAGATACAAAAAATATCGCCGAACCTCTCGCCGCGCCTATTCAACAAACGACACGTTGAAAAGGATCCCCGTGTCGCGTCAGAAAACAGTTTGCAACCTCCGGGAGCAAAAAATGCGACAATGAAACCGTCGCTCCGTGCACACCAGGCGGAAAATGTCCCTGAGAGCGCCTGAATATCATTTTCAGCACATAACAATGATAAGTAATCCATTGTTTAGCAGCGAACGCATTCCTTTGGCTTTACGTACAAAAACAAACCAAGCCATGCCTTTGCTGCACAATGGGAAGCTGTGCTCGAACAATTGTATGTTGAAGACATTGTTTCTTCCTTCTAGAAACGGCATGGGTCGTTTGCGGCTAACTGTGCATTGCAAGATGATTGATTGCAAGTGTGTTCATAATAGAGGTGCAACACTACCTCGTTCCTTCATTGTTGTTCTCATCGCCGGTCCTTTCCGATGTCCGATCCATCCACTGCTTACAATTAAGTACTGCCATGAGTTGTTACCCAAGTTTTGGGCCATACTACGATTGAATTTCACCGACATCGTTCCTTCAGTGTAGTGCAGCCTGCATTACAATATTTTACTTATCGTTACCGTTGCCTTAGCTCACACCGTGATTGAAAATGGGCACTTATCTGAGACGTACTGTGTTCTCATAGGCTGTTTTTCTACTGACACACACCCCACCACATGAGCCTGTGAGAAAATAGATGCTGTACCCATAATCCACAACGCCACGATGGAGCAATGAGGGGCTGCGCTGTCCAGCTGGGAATCTGAAGACCAGCTGTGGTTTGTCGAATGGGCAAGCCGGGCAGCGAAGGCCGCGGTAGTTCTGGAATGATGACCCAACCATGGGAACTCTGCAAGACTTTTTAGAGCTCGTAAAGTTTGCTCTCTCTCTCTCTCTACACACAGCTTAAGCCTGCTTCACTTACCAGACTTTGCAGTACCGTCGCTCACGTTTTGGTAGATGTTTTGTTTTAGTAGCCTATCATTGACGCTTTCAATCTCGAAGACCCGTTCTCTGTTTGTCTGAAGCCAACTAGACCTGCAGAAATAAACCAGATATGTAACCGACAGCTCCACGCTTTGGTTTCGAACCCGCGGCGGCGCAAACAGATCAGATTCGCTGGCCACTGCATGAGAGCACTATACTTTCCATGCTTTTTTTATATTTATTGCCAACAAAATCATGCAATATGTTTGAACGAAAATATCTTCGACGGAAGTCCGTCTTGTTGGGTTCTTGAGATAGTTGAGATGAAACTGGCGCCAACCAGTATTTTTATCTTTATCCAACGTTTCGGGACCAACTCGGTCCCTTCTTCAGGGGTGACTAAAGTGTGCCAGCAGCAGCACCGGGTTGCTGCCTTCTCTCCCCCTTTGTTAGCACGTGGCGCAGTCCACTAACGTACGCGGAGGGGAGCGTTCCTGGAGTCCTATTCATCGCTTTTTTGTGAGCTGGATGTGCCATGACTCCACACGTCGCCTCTTGAACAGGTTTGGCTATGGCCAAGGAGTTCAGAAACCTGTTTCGACAATAAGCCGCTGCTTACTCTGACCGAAAGACCGCGTCCCCAGAGAAAAAAAAACCCGGTGTCGTTTACAAAATCCCGTGCTCCAAGGGCCCGGCTTCATACATCGGCGAAACAGAAACCCCCACCAACGAATAAGGCAACACAAAAATGACATCTGGCTAATTATTTCAGAATCGAACCCCCTCGCTGACCACCGAATACCCTTCGAGGAGGTGATCGTCTTGGCCATGGAGCCAAACCTGTTCAAGAGACATGTGGAGTCATGGCACATCCGGCTCACAAAGGTGGCTAGCGATGAATAGGACTCCAGGAACGCTCCCCTCCGCGTACGTTAGTGGACTGAGCCACGTGCTAACAATGGGACAGAGAAGGCAGCAACCCGCTGCTGGCAAACACTTTAGTCACCCCTGATGAAGGGACCGAGTTGGTCCCGACACATTGGGTAAAGATAAAAATATTGGTTGGAGTCAGTTTTGTCTGAACCATGCATTATGTTCATACAAAAAACCGCCAACCAATCTGTGACTTGTGTAGAGGGGCTAATATTCTCTAATTCTCTTCATGGCTTCAATTTACAGGAGCCGGTCAAGTGCCGGATCCTTAAGTTAATTACTGCAATATATCTTGTGACTGCTTCTTTAACATACTCTCTAAAACTGCCCCTGCGTCAAGATCTGCATGACGCGCCGCCATCCGGTTCCGTATACTATGCCGACCCGAAGCCATGCCAAGATCGTAAAGAACACCATCCTCGTTTTCAATCTGGAGTCACCTAGTGCCCTCGGGATCAAGCGGAAAGTCCTTCTTAACAGCCCTTTGGAGTACGTCCCCCAATAAACCGAAAGACGCGGATTCTATCCCAGACGCGGCTGTCGAATCTCGATGGAGGCGAAATGCTAGAGGTCCGTGTACTGTTCGATGTCAGTGCACGCTAACGACCCCCAGGTGGTCGAAATTTCCGGAGCCCTTCACTACGGCGTCCCTCATAGCCTGAGTCGCTTTGGGACGTTAAACCCTCATAAATGAAACGCAACCAATCATCTGCTACTGCTTCCAATACAGAACGGGCAATATGCATATGAGTTTAGATACTGTGACCTCTGCTACCGTAGACCTGCTGGGAGATTATAAAGTCGGTGACAGCTAGCTTCACAAAACGACGAATGACCTAAGAAAAAGTTTGACCTACATTGCAGAAGGAAATGCGATGATATCCTTGAACTATTTTCAACCAAATATTACGTGTGCTTTTTGAAATTAATATAGTATGCAATATAATATTGTAATAATAAAATATAATATAATGTATATTATACAATTATTATGCTATCGCTGCTACCGATCACCCATAGTGTTTAAATGCCCCTCTCTCGTGATGTGCACTGCATGTAGTCGTCTTAATGAACTTGCACCCATGCGTATTGGGTCTAGAACAAGCCACTACCGCAGTGCCCTCTTAATGTGCGTTCAGCAGTGCCAAAATTTTATAGTGCGCTACCACTAGTGTCCCCTATCACCCACTTCAATGATCGTTGCCTGAAGCCTTATCTTCAAGCTTTAGCCTTGAAACGAAAGCGAAGTGAAACGAGACGTGCCACCCCACACACTTCACATCTGGCTAAGTAAGCTAAATTGGGTGTAATTATTGTGTCCTCACAATTGAATCGCTACATAATAAAGTTCTCAGGAATTAATTTTGACTTCATTGCCAAGCGCTGAAGTATGTGGAGCTATTGCTTAGATGCATTACCATGCACATACTCAACGAGCCCAGTTCAAAACGCTGTTGTTACTAGTTTCCTTTGGGCCATTCTAGGACATCCTGTTAAACGCCCCGCATGAAAACACGTATACGTTTTCAGCAGCTTTCGGTACAGAAAACAACTGACATCTCACGATACGAGACTCTCTGATTCCTGTTGGCTTTGTTTTTACGTGCACGACCGCCATGAACAGTTTACACAAGGTGATGTCGGAATACATTTTGCCGGCATACCAAAGAGTAAATGACCGATACAAAGAAAGGAACCACTCTGCCACTATGAGATTTCTATATAAATACTTTTTTCTGGTCGCACCGGTTAAGTATTCTAATCACAACCAGGCACATAAACGACTTAAACGGTCAGTTAAGTGAAAATAATCAGGGGTTCCGGCACTGACGTCAAAACTTTCGGTACAAAAAATATCGGCAAAGCTCTCGCCGCGTCTATTTGACACACGACACGTTGAAAAGGATCCCCCACGTCGCGTTTGAAAACAGTTTGCTACCTCCGGCGGAAACAACTGCGACACTGATGTCGTCACTCCGCGCATACCAGACGGAAAAGGTCACTCAAAACACCTGAATATCATTTTCAGCTCATAACAATGAAAAGTAATCCATCGTTCACCAGCGAACGCCTTTCTTCATCCCTACGTACCAAAACAACCTAGACGTCAACACTACTCCGCGATGGTAAGATGTGTTTGTAGGCTTGTATTTCAAAGACGTTGTTTATTTCTTCAAGAAAAGGCATGTGTTGTTTGCGGCTAACTACGCATTTCAAGACGATTGCAAGGCAGAGGCAGCTGGAAAGAGATTGATGTGGAGAGGGAGAAGCAGAGGCAGCTGGAAGGAAAGAGAGAAGAGAGGGAGAAGCTGACGGCAGCAGGAAAGAAGGAAGAAAGGGAGAAGCTGATGGCAGCAGGAAAGAAAGAAAAGGGAAGCAGAGGCGCATTGCGAGACGATTGCAAGTGTGTCCTCAATACAGGAGCAATACTGCCTTTTTCCTGCCAGGGCCTATTTTTAGAGGTGATAAAGGTACTGCCTATTGTTAGAGGTGATAAAGGGCGGGACGGGGCCAGCTTGTATCAACGCTCGGCGCGTACACAATGTAGTGAAAATAAGCAGGGGCTATATTACGTGTGCAACTCAATTCTTATCCGCGCATTTCAATTGTCAAAGGTTCGCACAGTCCCGCACACATCCGCGCTCGCGCACCCCTCACTGCCAGTGCGGCTCCCGCCCCTCGTCGCTGCTGGGTCCATGCGACCTGCACTCACGTTGAGAACATCACAAAAAAAAAATACGGCGTTCACACGGCGCCGCGGGAAGAGAGGAAGGAGAGACGATGCTGTCGATCCAATGCACCCAGTCAGACGTCACGTGCGCTCGCCCTCCGGTGAGCTGTCTGCCGCCGTGCGCACTATAAAATGAACTCCCATGAGCTGTTCAACCACATTTGGGGACATATGCTTGCATTTCACAGACGTCGTTTCTTCGTCGTATAGGTAAGCCTGCATTGCAGTATTCTGCACCGTTGTCGTTGGCCTGGCTGATATCCTTTCTGCAGCACCGTCGGTCGCTTTTAGGTAGTAGTTGTCTTTTAATGCGCTAGCACTTAGGCTTCCAATCTCGAAAAAAACCTCGCTATCTGTTTGGCTAAAGCAATCAAGACCGGAAGATTTAAAATGTATACGGCAGCGACTGCTCCGCCTCTCGGTCTTCGCTGCCAACAGCACGAGCGCACATGCTATGCCATAATCTTTTTTTTATTATTATTGCATGGAACAAATGTCGTAAACAAAAATCTGAATATGCTCATACAAAAAATACCAGGATGCGTAATACGAACTCACCATGCCCCCGCACATCCCAGCTTTCCAAATATCAAAGTTTTGGGAGGCACACTCTAGTATATAAATGGGGGATCCATGCAGACAGTTCTGTATTTGTCCCCTCTTGTTATTTTGAAACCTAAAATGAACAATGCAAATATGACATTTCTTCAAATCCTAGCGGTGAATATTTTGTTTGCGCGCATGCCAGGCGTGAGACTTTCTGGCATCTTTGCTAGGCAATGGATGAATGATGAATACTCGCAACGTAGACAAATGACAAAACTATTACATCCTTGAATTAAAATAACCGACACCATCTTGCTCAACAGGTTAATTGTAGCGCCACGCCGCCCGCACCTGCCCTTCCCTAGCGGCAAAAGACATGAACTAGAAGGTGCGCGCTGGAGCAGTGCCAAGTGTGCAGGTCTCTAGTTCCGTAGGTCTTGGCAAGGGCAACCGGTCGATCGTGTTGCTCGCGTTCGGCCGCGCGCCTCTGACTTCTATTGAGGGCACTCTCGCGCGCTGCTTTACCGCTGGTAGCCCGAAGAGCAACTGGTGCTACGCTTCAACCATTTGAGCACAGTAAAAAATAAAATTGGTTTGTTCATAGAAGGTTCATAGAATAATAAAAAGCGTTCTTTTCCATGCGCACTATAAGATGCCCTGTAGCTTCTGGTTGTACGCAGGGCTATTGCTTGACACCCGCGCGATGACTTTGATTGGATGGGGATAAGTGCCGCTGGCATTCGTCGAAAGCAAACGTGCCGTCACGTTCGTCGAGTATGTGACCACGCTAAGTTTCATCTGCTGAAGGAGAACGCGGGCATCGTACGGCGCAGCGTTTATGACTACACGTCCGCCGAGAAGGCAACAGGCGGCCACAACTTCTCACCTTGCTCATCTTCTCCCTGCAACACTTGTAACCGCTTTTGCAATTTCGAACAAAACACCTGCGTCCCATCTTATTCTAGCAAATTCCGAAGGAGACCGCACTGCACGTAGCAGCGCTGCTAGTATTGCGGCCCTCCAAAAGACACCGACAAGAACTGTTGCTGTTTGACTTAAGGGCGCAGAAATACAACGTCACGGTGTGCCCGTTGAAGCAAAGACCAGTGTCGTCCGCTTGTCGTCCGCTTTGAGTGCGCGCCACCGGTGAACGCACCGGAACCGCCTGACGGGCGCTGCATTTTTTTTTCGCTGCGGCTTCTACGAGGCGCCGCATGGCGCCGCCACCGCATACGGCCCCGTCCACAGAGTTTCTTATTATTAGAGAGTTTTAGTTTCACGTACGTAGAGTGCTCACGCACGCAAACGGGAGAAGTCGTAGCCTGCACGCAGGTCGTTTGAAACCCTTATAGTTACACGTACGCGACGCACGCCGCGCGTTATTCCTAGCGCCATCTACTAAGAAACACAGACACTGGTTGTAGCCTAAATCAAAACAAGTCTTTAAGCCAAGCCATTCGGTCTGTCCTCGTGTTTGGCAGTTTGGATGTTTGGCTGGTTTAGGGCTCTCTTAGTTCGAGATCTCGCGAGGTCGTTGCTATGACGACGACCAACGCTACTTCGTCAGGCTTAACAGCTGAAAAATCGCCCTTCTGTCTGAAAAACAAAAGCTATTTGTCGCTTGAACCCTATTCGAGGGTAAGAATGGGCAAATAGAAGGCGAATAGAACAGTTTAGAACAAGATATCGCGTCGAGGGATTAGCGACGAAGCTGTTATCGCTGTGAAGCGGCGGGCGTGCAGGGCGCCGCCATGTTTGTCAACGCTACGTATACGCAAGCAACGCAAAGACCGCAATGTAAAAATCCGAATCTCGCGTACGTACGTGAGACTCGCGCATACCCTTTGCGTTCTGCGCATGCGCACTGGTCACCTGTAAGAGCTCTATGTACGTGAAGCCTCTACGTACGTGAAACTAAAACTCTCTATTAACTAGAGGGAAAGCTGGCCCCCCGCCTATTGGAGACTGCATGGAGCTTCCTCGAGACCACTTGTACCAGCATGGGGCGGAGAGCTACCGACTGCAGAACTACAAGTTTTGGCCAAAAAAATAACGAAAAAAGAAACGTTGTTCGATAATCAAGAATGTCCTAACAATCAATATCCTGTCTATAAATTGCAACAAACGAGCAGAAAAGCATGTAAATGCAAAGTTTGTTCAAAATAAGCGATGGCTTGCTCTCCTATTGGTAAAGCATTGCAGACTGCAAGAGGCAATATTTCGTGCTTAACAGGCGCACTTTTAAAAATATATGTTTTTGAAAAGAAGTTGTCGCTTCAACATAAAGGTTTTTCCACAGCATTTCGGAAAACAAAAAATTAACATGGATTAGCCCAGCTAATCCAGGATATACAAAGCGAAAAGCGAGATTGAGGTCTCCACTGACCCACGGAGCCGGTTTTGCGCCTTTCATTTCGTGAGAATGAACGGAGTTTGCAAAGTTGTCAACGCCAATGAACTCAATGAACGCCTTCGGCTCACTTAAATTGTTTGGTTTTTGATCCTTTTGCCGCTGTTTAGCAAGGCGTGCCTATCATGATTCTGGCGTTTCACCCGCTTGTCAGCTTGGAATTTTCCTATCTTCGCTGCTTTTGAGCCAACTCCCACGCTACCACTTCTGGGTCGTCTTCTCCTCCTTCCATGGCGAAAGGTCAGACGACGACGTCTGCGGCAGCAGCGGCCACCTACGCTCCGCGTGACGTCACTCGGTTTCGCGCATGCGCAGCTGTGGCAAATCTGTAGTGTGGCTCACGCGAAGCCCGGTGTTGACGAGCCTAGTGAAGCTTTTCGCTTCAAAACCTTTTATTGGCGTCGTGTGCTGTTGCGTTCCCGCTGTTATGGCTTTTGCGCACTACTTTTACGCCGAAGCCGCCTGCGCGCAGAGCGCGCCGTGGATACGGAATGGGACATCTCTGTACCACCACTCTGTGTTCCTGAAAAAAAACCTGCTGTCCTGCACAAAGCATCTCATCGCCCCATGATGCTTTGCGCGCCCATGGACGTACAGGTGCAGTGCCGCCAGCTTTCTCCTTAGTTAATAGTAAGAAACTCTATGGCCCCGTCGGCGCATTAAGTTGTGACTTTATCTGGTCGCCGGCGCTCGCTCGCGCTGTCGGGAGTTTCACCTCCTATATAGCCTTGCTCCGTGGCTTGGGCCAAGCGGCGTATCGATGCTTGGCGCTCCGGGTGTCCCTCCTGGCAGCGGGGCTGCAGTTCGCAAGCGGCGACCGGTGCTGCACAGGCCCTTAAAACTACAACTAGGGTCCCTAGAAATACCCTACTACAACAAACGGCAAGCAAAGAAAACCGACGCGCGCCACAATCCAGGAAGGCGAGAGTGACCGGAGATGCGCTGCCGACGCTGCTGCTGAGGCGCTTGGTGCGACAACCGGAAGTCGCAAACCGAACGTCAGCGGATGACTTGTTCATAGGCGAGGCCCAGTCCCAGACCTGTTCTCTATTTTTTCTGGTGCCCCGCGTGTACGAGTTGAGGTAGGGGAGCGTAATTTTTAATCCTCTATATCTTCGTTGTTATTGATGCTAGCTCCAAAATTCTTGCCCTGGAGCGACTAGTCATGGAATGCCTATATCTCGTCTGATTTGCGTAACCTCAATTAATTTATTGCACTTTCATTTTAAGAACATCCGATGGGGTGATGTGAAACCACGTCATGGGGAACTATGTGTGGAGTAGCGTTTCCCTGAATTCCAGGGTTAGCCAAGTTAAGCCACTGCCATTTTTTTCTCCCTTTCATCAGGGGCACCAAGCTGTTTTTTTTATAGCAGTGGAATGGCGGTCCAGATCCTTCACATCAATGAAGACCACAGCTTCGACCTCAACGAAAGCCAGCTGGAAGCTATTTTGCTGGATGACAGAGTGAAGGACAAGCCAGTCGTGGTTGTCTCGGTGGCCGGGGCTTACCGCCAGGGAAAGTCTTTCCTGCTCAGCTTCTTACTGAGGTACTTACGAAACAACTGCCGCAGTGACTGGCTGGACGACCCGAGCATCAAACTTGACGGCTTCGAATGGAGCCCAGGAAGAAAACCCCACACAACTGGAATTCTCGTGTGGAATGAAGCTTTTCTGGTGAGCTTGATTTATTTTTCACTATGAGATGAAACCTGACTAGTACAATCGCAGGTAACCACACCGCAAGGAGAGGAGGTAGCAGTGCTCTTGATGGACACCCAAGGGTCGTTCGACTGCAAATCCACGGTCAAGGAGTGCACGACCATCTTCGCTTTAAGCATCATGACGAGCTCGGTGCAGGTTTACAACGTCTGGCGCAACATCCAGGAGGACCAGCTTCAGCACCTGCAGTTCTTCGCCGAATATGGAAAGCTGGCTCAAAAGGTATTCACAGACACCACATAGAAGCAGCAAGATTTTTGTTTTATTCATCTATCGCATTTTTCTATTCCCAGGGAGCAAGAAATCAACCGTTCCAGAGGCTTGTGTTCCTGGTGCGGGACTGGGCCTTTTCGTACGACACTGACTACGGGGCAGAGGGTGGCAGTACCATCCTGCAAGAGCTTCTGGCAGTTACAGACAAGCAGCCCAAAGACTTGCAGTTGCTGCGACGGCAGATCTGGTCATCTTTTTCGAAGATTGAAGGATTTCTCATGCCACGTCCGGGAGACAAGGTGCGGTTGATGCACAAAAACCAGAATTTCATTCCGTGATATGTCCCATGACCTTCTTCAACAATCCAGTCCCGCTAGTTTTTTCTGCATGCCACGTTAACGCATCTGTTGATTACATAGTGGAGGTTTATTACAGTGAAATTTGCTGTAGGTTTATGCATAAGAAAACTTAAGACCTCTTTTGTGCTGTAGCCCCCGCGGTGGCTCAGTGGTTATGGTGATCGGCTGCTGACCCGAAATATGCGGGTTCGATTCAGGCCGTGGCGGTCGCATTTCGATGGAGGCAAAAAGCTAGAGATCCGTGTGCTGTGCGATGTCATTGCACGTTAAAGAACCCCACGAAGCGGAAATTTTCCTCCACTACATCATCCCTCATAACCTTAGTCGCTTTTGGACGCTGGTACTAAACAGGGCCATATTTTGTGCTGTTATCAGTGTGCTTAAAAACGCCATCAGTGTACTTAGAAACGTCTTCAGTTTTTAACAACGTGTATAAACTAAATGAACACGCATAACCTGTGTAAATAGGCTAATAGATAGCCGAATTTGGGCAGCTATATCATTCTATCAATCAATTAAAAAGAAATTTACCACGCAAGAAATGCTTGAGAAATGCTTCAACCGCTAGCATTTGCGCCTATATTTGTGGGCCTGATAAAGAATTTCTTGCACGTCTCATCTCATTTTCTCCCACAGACGTAGATAGCTCATTAGCATGCACAGATGAACAGTATCGTAATGAAACTCTTTATTTCATAGGTTATCAGTTTCTACATAAACAGCTCGACGCAATTTTGCTTCCTGTGTCTTTTTAGTACTTATTACGATTTAGACAATGGCAAAGCTAAATCGCATCCTTTGCTGCATAGGTGGAGAGAGACCATACATTCGATGGTCGTCTGGAAGATATGGATATGGAGTTCAAGGAGAAGCTTAAGGAGTTGGTACCTTGGCTGTTGGCTCCTGAAAACCTTGTTGTCAAGAAGATCAATGGCAATAAGATGACTTGCCAGGAGCTCATGAACTACTTCAGGGTAAGCCGGTTTTAAACTGCTGCACGCGCGTCGCATCTATTCCTCATTTGCAGGTCTACGTGAAAACGTTTCAAGGAGGACACTTGCCAGAGCCGAAATCAGTGCTGCAGGTGAGCACCAGGATTTATCTTTAATAAGGTTGGCAAGCACATCTCGCTTTTCCAGGCGACAGCGGAAGCAAGCAATGTTGCTGCCAAAGAAAAGGCGACCCGATTGTACATGGAAGGCTTGGAGAGCGTGAGTGGTAAGAAGATGCGAAACTGGTCCAGCTACGAACACTTTTCGCTCTTCACAGAGGCCTCGTGGGAAACTAGAGGAGCTGCTGAAGACCCATATCACACTCTTGGCAGAAGCAAGGGAGCTGTTCAGAGAAACTCCCAAAGTAGGCGAGGAAGAAGTTTCGCAGCGCTACCTGGAGGCCATGGAAAAGGCAAGCTGTCCTGCAATTCCTGTAGCCTGGTCGAGAATATGGCTGCTGCAAGCAGACGGTACCAAAAATAAAAACTTTTTAAAAATTCGGGAAACAGTGGAAATTTCACCGGCAAAATGTGGAAGTTGTTTTGGCGATAAGCTGTCATAACCTCGCTGGAACACACGAAATCGACTCCATGCGTCACGGTGCTTTCAGTACACCTCGCGTCGTGCTGAGCTCGTAACAAGTAGAAATGCAAACAAGAACCAAGACATTCGAATTCAATCTACGGCCTCCTTTATTGATACAGAATACACGATTATCAGTTATAGAAACTAGATGCTTTTCTTTGAGCATACAGCGTTGCTAGCGCTAGGGCTAGTGTCCTTCCCGTTGGTGTCGTCTTCGTTGCTCTTAAGGCTCTTATTTTTAAAACCTGCCGCTACTGTGGTTCCCTCTGTATAACCAAGGTGACCAACAAGCCCATTTTTATCGCCGGTTTTCCTAAACCTTATATGGCATGCATGAGGACGAGGAGTAGGAAAAACTTTTATCAGAAAACTATAATGCATGCATGCATGAGTCATCATTTTGTAGCATGTTCGAGTACCTTTCACCTTTCATTTATTAATGTGTTGAGATGAGCCGCCTTCCACAGTTTGGGTGTGTTCTGACTTATTAAATTTGGCTGTGCACTATAACTGGCCCAGTGGTGGTCACGCCGGGCTGATAACGTCACGACCTCTCAGTTGCATTCATCCATCGCGGGGAGTCCTCATACCACTACTGGCGAAGTAGTGAAGTGGTTAAGATCTGCGCCATTGCCGCGGCAAGTGGCTGTTGAAAACAGAGCCAGCGGCGGGGCTTGTGAGACACATAATGCCCTCCCCGTGCTCCCGTACGGGTCATGCCTGCAGCGACACGGTGAGCAGAGGGCAACTGCACTGAATTTTTTAAAATTAATTTCATTGCCGCGGGGACAGGCAGCTGACAGGCAGGCAGGTTGACACGTGTCATGGTATCCACGTTGTGATGACTTCTCAAGGTCATGTGACCTTTCTCAACCAATCATATAGACCTGCTAATTTGAATGTATACTCTGATTGGGTCATCTGGGGTCACATGACACTGATGACGTCATATTCCATTCGGCCAATCAGGGGATCCATAATTCAGCGGTGCCCAATTGATCAATCAGAAAATTTCGTTACGGAGAAACCTGCCTACCAGCCTGTGCTGGTCATCCGGGGTGGGGAACGCAGAAGCAACTAAGCCTTTTATTTCTCTTGCAGGAACTTAAAGTGCACTTCGGTCGCCTCTACAAGGAAGAGGAGCTCTTGATTCAAAGGGAGAAAGAACTGGAGGAGCAGAGAGAGAGGGAAAGAGAAGAGGAGAGGCAAAGGGAGGAACGAAGAAAAATTGAGAGAGAGATTGAGAAGGAAAGAGGGAGACAACGAGAGAGGGAGAGGGAAGCCGAAAGGCAAAGAGAGGAGCAGAGGAAGATAGAAAGAGAAAAGGAGGAGCAGCAAAGAATGGAAGCGGAACTAAAAAACCGAAAGGAAATCGAGATACTGAAGCAGGAGCTGAAAGAGAAATCCGCACAGGACTCAGCGATCCCATGGTATGCATGGTTGAACCCACTGACCCCTGTTGCCGTGGTTGCCACAAAGTTCGTCGAATCTGTTGCGGGGACAATAAGAAAAGACTTCATGACTCAGGTAACAAAAAAATCTTCCTGATAGTTTTCCCAAGTGATTTGCCTTTACCTGTAGCGCTCGTGGTAGGTACTATTTAGGATATATGCAAGAAGAGTTGATGCCAAAATAGTTTTTTGGATGGTATATTATTTGGAAAATAAATGTACAACGAATGTCTGGAGCCGTCGATGTGTCTAGACTGAGCAGAATTTGTTGCTTTGTCAAAGATGGAACTTTATTCAGGCACATTTATTTCACGATTGGCGCACTGCTGGAAGTGTTAGGAATCTGTGTAATAGGTAGTTCCTTTGTCCGCGTCTACGTTCTCACTCACAGCATTGCCTAAGCCTTACACAGCCGGTGTCTTCATGAATCCGCCAGGGCCTTGTACGAGGTTTTCTATAGCTGCTGCGCCTCACATTCAGCATTTTAAATATAAATTCTAACATCTAAAGTCATTCGAATGGTACCTAAACAATCGCTTTCAGTTCTTCATCGATGATGATTATAGATCACATGCTCGAAGCAAAGCATCCGGCGCACCCCAAGGTTCTCTTTAGGCCCTTTCTTGTTTCTGATATTACTGACATTCCTAATAATACCACCTCCCCAATTATATTATTGCCTGATTCATGGGCTCTGTATCGATTGCCAAAGCTGTTGCCGTCTCCTTAAATCTGGCCTCAACGGTGTTTGTAACTGGTGCGTATCTATCGCCTTCATTCGTCTGTGTGTGCGGCACGCTTTGTGTTAAGCATGGATTACCAACTAGTATAAACGAATACCTTACTCTAAATACTAATAAATGCAAAAATATGCCACTGTTGCGCCTTTGTAATACTTCAGATCGTTCTAACTGCTTTACTAAAGACTATAAACTGGAGCAAGTTTCTGCATACAAATACCTTGCTGCTGGCATAACCAGCGACTTTTCATCCAACAGGCACAAATAACTTCATTACTACCAACACAAGCGGAGAGAACGTATTTATCTTCCCAATTAAAACCCCCACATCTGGCGCCCAATGTGAGACCTGCTCTTGGAACATTGGATGATTGCTTGTTCGGTTCAAAGAACGATCTTTGCCCGGAATTGCTAAGTGCCAGGCCTAGTGTGAATTTTGATCGCTAGGATAGGATAGGATACGATAGGATACACTTTATTGCTCTAACAAGGTCTTTCGGTCAGAGGTCTTCATCTTCCAGCAGATGTCTCCCTCCGTCTTGCTGAGGTCGGCGCCCCTATTCCAGGGCACCGCTGAGTTTAGCCGCTCGCTGGGCATGGATGACCAATTCTCTTTGGAGGATTGGGCTGCCGCTGGAGAGCACACTGTCCCACTGCTCCGCACTCGGATTTTCTGAGCCATGGAATGCTTTATTTCTGTCACATGCCCAAGTAACATGGTATAGGGTGGGTGTTGCACCGCACCATGGGCAGATGTAACTGTATTGGTTCGGGAACATTTTGCTAAGAATGTGTAAATTGGGGAAGGTTCCGGTTTTCCGCTTCCTCCAGTAAACTGCTTCTTGTTGATTTAATTTGTTGTGAGGAGGAGGATACTTTAGTCTCGTCGCTCTGTAATAATTTAGAATGTCGGAGTACGTCGGGATTACCCTCAAGAAGTCCTCCGGGTCTTCGTTCAAGAGTGCTCGGTTAGTGTACTCGCGAGCGACTCTATCGACCCTTTGATCGCTAGGACCTGCGGCATGCTTTCTTGAGTGCGAGGTGTGCTGCGCTGCAGCATGTTTGAACTTTTAGACATGCTCAGCATGTTTTTCGTCAAGTTTTCTCGGGAGTTTCTTGAGCCCGAGAACCACTTGGTCCACATCGAGGGGGCGCGAGGCCTAGCGCCCGCGGAGTTGCCGAGCCGGAAGCGAGTGAGTACGGTAGTCACGTGGGTGGTCCAAGTCGCGGCTCCGGGAGCCGGGTGGTTTGGAGCCACGGGTGCCGCTACAAGCTCGTTCGTATTGCAGCTCGGCACCGTCCGATACGGTGGGCGCCGACCGCTCAGAAGCTGCTTCGTGCAGTGAGCGGAGTAGGACCACCCCGCAGAGCTGATGTCACCTCGCGGCTGCGCGCACGTAACCCGTTTCGGGTGTTAGTTTTGTTCACGGTCGTTGTCGGAGTGGTATACAGGACTAAGGCTTTTCGAAGCTGCTTTCACCACGTCAGAAGAGAGACGACCACAGGACCGTGGCGTTGGGAGGGGCGCACTTTGCTGCCCACTTGATTTTTTTTTTGTAGTGATAGTTACAATATGGTAGCATTTCGAGCCTTCAGAGTGGCGGCGCGCCACCCTGTGGCTGCACCGCCACGCTGTCACGTGGTGCGGAGCACCTGTCGGCGGCGCGGCGTCGTGGCTGGTCACGTGACCAAGTCCCACTCGGGCAGCTGTAGCTATCGCGTCATTCCATGTTTAACCAGAGCTAAACCACCGCCAATTTTTTTAACCTCGCACGAACAGAGCAGTCTCGTTCAACTCAAATGGTTTTGTTCACTCGAACTTTGCGTCTGCACAGCCGCCTGACACGTTTTGCTAAAGTCAGATACAGCTTAAGTCTGCAGTGAAGCTCCGCCCATATTTAGGACCGGCGCACAGAATTCCTCGCAGGCAAAAAAGTAGTTGTCAGAACTTCTCTCGTCGCCTAAACAAGAAGCTAATCACGAGAGTGAGTGAATAAACTTTTTTGCTCTAATAAAGGAGTCTTGCTGCTTGCCCGACGATTGCCGATGTCTTGCAGGCTGTGCGTGGTTGGCGCCCCTAGTCCAAGGCACCACTGTCCCTGGCCATCCGGCATGCGTGGCTCACTAGGTCTCTGTTGTAAGCTCTGGAATTTTGATATCTGGCTTGTTTAATAAAGTCAATCATTAAACAGCTTATTTCGTTTACTTTTGTGACTGGATAGCGGAGTAACACAATACGCCGCTGATCGTAAGCCAGTTTTAACAACGGCTGATTTTTTTTTTTTTAAGTTGTATCCCACTATAGCGAGTTAAGCATTGTGCCATGAGGCCATTGCGCACGCAGTTTTCCCTCCCGTGACCTACGTTGAAAGCACGCCGAGAGCGTTTCGGCAGTTTTGCAGATTCGGTGAAGCCACCCAGGCTTGCTGTCCGGTGCACATCGTCTCGGTGCCACCTGCTTCGACGGAGCGGCCTGTGTCCTCTTCGCCGCATCCATCCGGGGCAGCTGTGGCGAGACCAGTCAGCAGTCACCTCCGGCTGCTGCTGCCCTGGCGACTACTGCAGAATCCTGGCCTGCAGTTTTCAACTGGCCTTCTCTTCACGGGCCTGCGGACACGGTAGTCCGCGGGCCATGCGAGTCGTCCCAGCAGAAACCTTCACGCCGCCTTCGGAACACCGCGAGAAGTCGGCGTGACCTCCGCTGCAAGACCTGCCTCAAGGACATGAAGACCAGGAGACTCCTCCATAGCATGTACTTTCAGGCGCGAGGATCTAGTTAAGGTTGAGGGGGATGTGGGGACTGCCCCTCCGTCACCCCCCCCCCCCTTTTTTTTTGCTTTCCCGCGTTGCGCCCTAAACAACAGCTTCGCCTCGATGCGGGGCGCGTCACGTGATTCTCCCTGGTTAACTTAACTAACAAGAGAGGGCGCTAGCTAACTTTTATTCTATTGCAGTCTTAACTGCTTAATGCGATCGATAGGAACACATTAAAAGAAAGATTTTGCTACACATCAGAATAATGAACCATTAACTTCAATATTTTCTTAAGAGTGTCTTACAATTTTCAAAATTTGTTCCCCAGCAAGCTGGAAATGTCTTTATATTAAATGCATAGTAGGAGGCTTTTGAAGCGCCCCGGGCATTTAGGGGGCTCCTTCGCTTCCTAACTAGCAAGCAATACTCGACGAGGTCAAGCCGGCTCAGTTTTTGAGTGATGCTTGACTATGCTGCAGTGGTTTGGTCATGTGACCGGCCGCCATCTTGAAATCTCGGATGGACAACAAACGTTCGAATGCGAGTAGTAAGAACTAACGCCATTATAAATTATTTTTCAAATGTTGCAGTATGAGCGCGCAGGGGGTAGACGGATTTGGGATGGCTATGACGATGGGGCTGCACGGATGAACTCGTTGTCAATTGGCAAGGTCTGAAAAAAAACACTATACAGGGGAAATCGAGTGTGAGAAAAGTACTTTCGTAAATCTGAAATTGATTCGTCCATAGTATACTGCATTTCTAACAAATGGGCAGTCCCCGTAACTATACCTGCATCACACTTCAAGCTGCAAGCGTAATCGTGATTCGGGGAATCGCGCTTTCATGTTGGCATTGTATTAAAATGTGCTTTTGTAAATGTGAAATTGATTCGTCCATAAGTATACTTCTATCCTAACAAATGTGCACTCGTCCCAAACATAGTTGCAGCACACTTCAATCTGCCGTGGAACAATCTAGTGCTCAAATTAAAAATCTGAGGAACGGTCATAATTGTTCTTGTCGTTCATTCGTTTATCGTAACTGCTGGCAGGGATACAAGCACCACTTAATTACATTACGTGTGGAGAACATGCGCATTAGACCGGTAAGTATGTCTTGGGCACCTCGGGGCGCGAACCTGCCAGCGAAAAGGACCCCGACTCGCAAGGGCGACCGACTCCCACACACGTATTTGATGGTTTACAGTTCGACTCTTTACCTTTGCCTGACGCAAGTTGCGACTAGCAGTTCGGTTCTAGGTCGCTCCCAGATTCAAACACCAGTCCCGCACTTGTGCATCTTGGGGCCCGTAGTCTTTGCGCCAGACAGGCCTCAGCGGACCAGATAAGGCGCCGTCTCTCGGAGGGTGTATATAAGTAATAATAATTGGTCTTTGAGGAAAGGAAATGGCGCAGTATCTGTCTCATTTATCGTTGGACACCTGAACCGCGGCGTAAGGGAAGGGATAAAGGAGGGAGTGAAAGACAAAAAAAGAGAAATGTGCCGTAGTGGAGGGCCCGGGTTCGAACCCGACCGCGGCGGCTGCGTTTTTATGGAGGAAAAAACACTAAGGCGCCCGTGTGCTGTGCGATGTCAGTGCACGTTAAAGATCCCCAGGTGGTCGAAATTATTCCGGAGCCCTCCACTACGGCACCTCTCTCTTCATTTCTTCTTTCACTCCCTCATTTACCCTTCCCTTACGGTGCGGTTCAGGTGTCCAACGATATATGAGATAGATACTGCGCCATTTCCTTTCCCCCCAAAACCAATTGTTATTATTAATATTATTATTAGTGGAGGGCTCCGGAGTTATTTCGACCACCTGGGGATATTTAACGAACCCGACCGCGGCGGCTGCGTTTTTATGGCGGAAACCTAGTATTGCGCATGTCGGAACACTTCCAGTTGGCTGACGTCACCCTCTGTGGTGTGGCAAAATCTTTCCCGCTTAAAAGGCGTTACTTGGCTTTACAACGTCATTGACCTCTACATTCCTGACAACGACGCGTTTTGCCAGAGACGGGCACCTTATGCTTATCACCTTAAAACGGCCATCGACCAAATCGTTTTGTCGGCGAGTCAGTGATTAGTTCTGCCATTGAACAAGTTGGGTGTCACGTATGGGTAAAGCCGACTAGCAGAATTTTCATAATTTCTCGTTGACTAGGGACCAGGGCCGCGGCTCTCCGCTTAATAAATGCAAACGAAAGTTCTCAACATTCTGACAAATAAAACTAGGCTACATTATGCTGGCTGGCATAAAAAGTCGCAAATTTCGAACCTGCTCGTGATCGGCGAGCGCCTTACGTAAGAGTTGAAAGGTCGATCTCCCTATTCAGCAAGCACGTGCGTCCGGCTCACACAGCCCGATAGCCTAAAGAGCGCAAAGGTGAGTGCACCAGCAATTTCTTTCGAATTTCGTGGTTTGCAAGGAGCAGAAACGGGCAAATCTGGATCGAGGTACGATTTCCTTATTTAATTTCTCGCTTCCTACAGCCTCTTGGTCCTCGGCTCTGGGCTTAATATGTGCAACAGAAAGTTGTCAACAATCTGACAAATAAAACTGGGCTACATTATGCTGGCTGGCATAAAAAGAAAACTTGGAAGACGCTTAATCTCCGCATTGAGAGTGCAACGCGATAGCGTTCCCTCGTGGCCGAGGACACGCTGATTTAGATGGCACATCAGTATTCAGGGGAGGCGCAGACTCACAAGGTACGCGCGCCATCTGTCGGGTCTGCTCCTTGCATGTCACGGGGAGGGGGTAAGTGAGGAATACAGGATGGTTCATATTGTAGACCAACGCAGAACGGACCTCCCTCGCAACGAGAAGACGACACCGGTGCTTCTCTTTCCTAGGTCCGTTAATTGGCCGTTTTGCGGTGGTCCACAAAATGAATCAACTCCAACTTGCCCAACACAACGTACCGATAAAATACAGGATGGCGTTCATGCTCACAGTAGCTTCAGTACTAATCTCGAAGAAACGTTTCGAAGGAACCAGCGCTCGACTACTGATCTGGAGTTCCCGGGTTCGAACCCGACCGCGGCGGCTGCGTTTTTATGAAGGCAAAACGCTAAGGCGCCCGTGTGCTGTGCGATGTCAGTGCACGTTAAGGATCCCCAGGTGGTCGAAATTATTCCGGAGCCCTCCACTACGGCACCTCTTCTCCCTTTCTTCTTTCATTCCCTCTTTTATCCCTTCCCTTACGGCGCGGTTCAGGTGTCGAACGATATACGAGACAGATACTGCGCCATTTCCTATCCCCCCCCCCCAAAAAAAAAACGAAAAAAACGTGCATTCACTAGAAGCGCCTTCATTCATGTTGAAACATCGAACCGTGGTGGCGGATTTGAAGCATCTCCGTCACGAAACCCACAGGCCATGGTTCGATTCTAGGCTTGTGAGCCGGTTTTATTTAATCTGAGTGTGCGTGCCCTGTGTTTTTTTAAGCAGCCCCCGAATATTTCTTGCACCTGTTGCGCGGCGCACGAGCAGTAGAGGGCTGTGCCAGGCAGAGCGCAATCGGCTTTACATAGCCTAATGAAGATACCGCGTCAAAAGCCGCAAGCTTCAAACCCGCTCGGGATAGGCGCGCCCCTTTCGCAACAGTCGAAAGGCTGATCTCGCTGTTCGCTGTATATCTGATTTCATATCTGCTACGTGTACCATTTGGACCCAAGATGTTAAACTTATTTTTGGAAATATGGCGGAGTGCTTGAAGCACTCCGGCACGGGTTGGCCCGGTACTGCACTGCCTCCGGGATCGGCCCGGGACATAATAGCGCGCGTCTTATCTTGCAATCTCTGCTCTACTATCTTTCAACTCTCCTACTTTCAGCACGTGGAAGCGATTGTGACTAAGCTTGAGCCAGTGGGCAGGCCCATGCACTTTTCATTCTTCCTGTCAGCCACAGCAGTAGCAGCTCGCTGTTCAACGAACACGTGCGCCCGGAATGCCACCTGACGTCTAACGCAGTCCGATAGCCTGAAGAGCGCAAAGGTGGGTGCACCAGGTACGTCTTTACAATTTCGTTGCTCGCAAGCAACGGGAAAGTGCGAATCCGGTTCGAGGGCCGATTTCTTTTTTGGTCAATTTCTCGCTACCTATGGCCGCTTGGGTCTCGCGCTTAATATGTGCAAAAGACAGTTCTGAGGATTCTGACAAAAAAAAAACTAAGCTATATTATGCTCCCTGGCAAAAAAAAAAAAAGCTGAAAAGTCCGAAAAAGGGGAAAAACTTCGGAACTGATTGGGATCGGTGGGACGATCGACAGCTGGACGCCCCACTGCAGCTGCAGTGTATGTACAGCCGTGAGCAAAAGTGGAGAGACCACGGCTCCGGGTGCGGGAGCTGCTGCGGGGCCTCACCGCGGCGCTGTTATCCCACGCCGCACGCTCTCTGCGATAGTTCTCCGCGTGACGACAAACTTCACCCTCGCTCTCGCGCGGATGCTTATCACGACTGATCAATTTCTAGTGCGCTGTTCGGCTATTCTGCAGATAACGGTGGCAACGAAGGGGAGCGTGCATGATAGGGCGAAAGTAGGGCAAACTGCTCCCCTCCTCCTCTGTTTTCGGCGCGCCTTGACGGTTACGGGTCGATGCCGTGCCTGTTATCAGCATACTGTTGGAAGGCATGCGCGGCTTCCACTTGACTCCCTAATCATTAGGTAGATACGATTACATCGAGGCGTAAAATGCAAGTAACTGTGGGTCCTCGCTTCGGACACCCCCTTGAAGTAAATATTAGAAACATTTTAGACTCCCAAGGCTCTTGATTGCGGTGAGATATAAACACTCTGAATGCAACCATCAACTAATAATTAGCGAAGTTGCCACTAACGGCGATTACACCAGCAGCTCGGCAAGGCATCTAATCACACAGTGATGACACAACGTCGGGGTGAGCAAAAACAGTCTGTCATTCTTGTTTTACGGCAGTCCACAGTTGGTCATCTGTCGCCGTGCGGAGATCCTGGGCCACAAGTAGCTTCCTTGTTAGCCCCCACATGGTTTCGATGGGATTCAGATCTGCGCCTACTGCTGCCCAGTAGCCGAAAACCGCACTAGAAATTTATAAAGCGTGATAAGCAGACGCTCTAGAGCGAGGGCGAAGTTTGTCGTCACTCGAAGCAACCTCACAGCGAGCGCGCGGAGCGAGATAACAGCGCCGCGGTGCGGCCCCGCAGCCGCTCCCGGGCCCGGAGCCGTGGTCTCTCTTTTGCTCACGACTGTACATAGTTTACATAGTGTTGTGCGCGTGTGCCTTCTCTTCTTTTATGGACTCAACACGCGTGCAACCTGTATGTACATATTGTTGTGTAAATAGTGTATTTGTGTATGTTACCTCTCGCTCAATCCTTTCTTGCTATCCCCTCACCTCTTTTGTTTCATTTCTCCATTCTTCCTGCTGTTCTTCATTTCCGCTGCCCCAGCTCAGGGGCTTCAGTATCGATGGCATATGCCGGGGCTTGCAAAAATCTCTTCCTTCCTTTTGATGTTTATATTTTTTATTTGTGTATAAACACTAATACTAACCCCGTTATCGGCGAGCGCCTTACGTAGGAGTTCGATGGCCAGGCTCCCAGTTCATCGAGCACGTGCGTCCGGAACGCCACCTGACGGCTGTTGTAATCCTGCTTTAAACAAGTGTTCCTTGGCGCTCGGAAGCGTCACTTCGCCGACGCCGGGCAAGGCAAGGAGGATCGCTCCGCACAACGCCTCTCCTCCCCGCCTGCGATACGCACATGGCAGTTCTCCAAGCCTGAGCCCTACTACGTTCCGGGATGCGGAGATTTGCACGGACTGTGCTCTCCAGAAAGTCAGCGGATGAACAAACCGAGCGGCAGCTGCAGAGAAGACAGCTGCCGAATGCTCTGGAACGGCGGATAAAGCGCCGGTGAAAATGGACACCTGTCAGCGGAGGAATTCACCGGTGGGACTTCTCAGACCCCCTGTTTCTCACGGTCGGGTTCGCCGCATAAACATGGACAGCCCTTTGGGCCCGGTCGGCCCCGCTGCTGAAAAAAAAAAAAACAGCTCGCGACTTCAAGCCGCCAGTATTCCTCGTTTCGTGTGTGTGTGGGTTCGCGTTTGTGTGCGGTCACGTGTGGTGGGCTGGAGCCTATGAAGTTCCTACCGCATCAATGGACGCTCATCAACCAGTTGGACTCCCAAGCAAGGAGCCTGGGGAACCCAACTCAATTAAAACGGCAAACTGGCGGCTAAGAGTGATTCTTCGGATATAGACTTTTGGTCTCGTTGCTCTCTTACGATACCGAACGTATTCCCTATACCTTTTAAGACTGTAAAATAAACATTCAATATTGCTACATCTCAAAAAGCCTGCCCTTCGTCATCTGCTACTTCACCACCCTGCAGTGAAGTCCTCGGTCCAGTTCCCATTCATAACACTGCTCACATATATAGCCCGAAAGCCTGAGAGCGCAAAGGTGGGTGCACCGTGCCTTTCTATAGAATTTCGCTGCTCGCAACGAACTTGAAAGTGTGAATTTGGTTCCAGGGCCGATTTCGTTTTTGCTCAATTTCTCGCTTCCTGTGGCATCTCTGGCCATGGCTCTTCGCTGAATATATGCAAAAGATAGCCCTCAACGTTCTGACAAATAAAGCTGGTCTAAATTGCTCTCCTTGGCATAAAAAGAGCCCAAAACGTCGAAACTGCTCGTGATCGGCGAGCGCTTTACACAGAACTGCAATGGGAGAGCGCCCAGTTCGGCGAAAACGTGCGTCCGGAACGCCACCTGACGGCTAACAAAGCTCGATAGCCTGAAGAGCGCAAAGACGGGTGCACCGTGCCTTTCTTTAGAATTTCATTGCTCGCAACGAAGTTCAAAGTGTGAATTTGGTTCGAGGGCCGATTTCTTTTTTGGTCAATTTCTCGCTTCCTGCGGCATCTCTGGCCATGGCTCTTCGCTGAATATATGCAAAAGATAGCCCTCAACGTTCTGACAAATAAAGCTGGTCTAAATTGCTCTCCTTGGCATAAAAAGAGCCGTAAACGTCGAAACTGCTCGTGATCGGCGAGCGCTTTACATAGGACTGCAATGGGAGAGCGCCCAGTTCAGCGAACACGTTCGTCCGGAGCGCCACCTGACGGCTAACAAAGCTCGATAGCCTGAAGAGCGCAAAGGTGGGAGCACCGTGCCTTTCTTTAGAATTTCATTGCTCGCAACGAACTTGAAAGTGTGAATTTGGTTCGAGGGCCGATTTCTTTTTTGGTCAATTTCTCGCTTCCTGCGGCATCTCTGGCCATGGCTCTTCGCTGAATATATGCAAAAGATAGCCCTCAACGTTCTGACAAATAAAGCTGGTCTAAATTGCTCTCCTTGGCATAAAAAGAGCCGTAAACGTCGAAACTGCTCGTGATCGGCGAGCGCTTTACATAGGACTGCAATGGGAGAGCGCCCAGTTCGGCGAAAACGTGCGTCCGGAACGCCACCTGACGGCTAACAAAGCTCGATAGCCTGAAGAGCGCAAAGGTGGGTGCACCGTGCCTTTCTTTAGAATTTCATTGCTCGCAACGAACTTGAAAGTGTGAATTTGGTTCGAGGGCCGATTTCTTTTTTGGTCAATTTCTCGCTTCCTGCGGCATCTCTGGCCATGGCTCTTCGCTGAATATATGCAAAAGATAGCCCTCAACGTTCTGACAAATAAAGCTGGTCTAAATTGCTCTCCTTGGCATAAAAAGAGCCCAAAACGTCGAAACTGCTCGTGATCGGCGAGCGCTTTACACAGAACTGCAATGGGAGAGCGCCCAGTTCGGCGAAAACGTGCGTCCGGAACGCCACCTGACGGCTAACAAAGCTCGATAGCCTGAAGAGCGCAAAGGTGGGTGCACCGTGCCTTTCTTTAGAATTTCATTGCTCGCAACGAAGTTCAAAGTGTGAATTTGGTTCGAGGGCCGATTTCTTTTTTGGTCAATTTCTCGCTTCCTGCGGCATCTCTGGCCATGGCTCTTCGCTGAATATATGCAAAAGATAGCCCTCAACGTTCTGACAAATAAAGCTGGTCTAAATTGCTCTCCTTGGCATAAAAAGAGCCCAAAACGTCGAAACTGCTCGTGATCGGCGAGCGCTTTACACAGAACTGCAATGGGAGAGCGCCCAGTTCGGCGAAAACGTGCGTCCGGAACGCCACCTGACGGCTAACAAAGCTCGATAGCCTGAAGAGCGCAAAGGTGGGTGCACCGTGCCTTTCTTTAGAATTTCATTGCTCGCAACGAAGTTCAAAGTGTGAATTTGGTTCGAGGGCCGATTTCTTTTTTGGTCAATTTCTCGCTTCCTGCGGCATCTCTGGCCATGGCTCTTCGCTGAATATATGCAAAAGATAGCCCTCAACGTTCTGACAAATAAAGCTGGTCTAAATTGCTCTCCTTGGCATAAAAAGAGCCGTAAACGTCGAAACTGCTCGTGATCGGCGAGCGCTTTACATAGGACTGCAATGGGAGAGCGCCCAGTTCAGCGAACACGTTCGTCCGGAGCGCCACCTGACGGCTAACAAAGCTCGATAGCCTGAAGAGCGCAAAGGTGGGAGCACCGTGCCTTTCTTTAGAATTTCATTGCTCGCAACGAACTTGAAAGTGTGAATTTGGTTCGAGGGCCGATTTCTTTTTTGGTCAATTTCTCGCTTCCTGCGGCATCTCTGGCCATGGCTCTTCGCTGAATATATGCAAAAGATAGCCCTCAACGTTCTGACAAATAAAGCTGGTCTAAATTGCTCTCCTTGGCATAAAAAGAGCCGTAAACGTCGAAACTGCTCGTGATCGGCGAGCGCTTTACATAGGACTGCAATGGGAGAGCGCCCAGTTCGGCGAAAACGTGCGTCCGGAACGCCACCTGACGGCTAACAAAGCTCGATAGCCTGAAGAGCGCAAAGGTGGGTGCACCGTGCCTTTCTTTAGAATTTCATTGCTCGCAACGAACTTGAAAGTGTGAATTTGGTTCGAGGGCCGATTTCTTTTTTGGTCAATTTCTCGCTTCCTGCGGCATCTCTGGCCATGGCTCTTCGCTGAATATATGCAAAAGATAGCCCTCAACGTTCTGACAAATAAAGCTGGTCTAAATTGCTCTCCTTGGCATAAAAAGAGCCCAAAACGTCGAAACTGCTCGTGATCGGCGAGCGCTTTACATAGGACTGCAATGGGAGAGCGCCCAGTTCGGCGAAAACGTGCGTCCGGAACGCCACCTGACGGCTAACAAAGCTCGATAGCCTGAAGAGCGTAAAGGTGGGTGCACCGTGCCTTTCTTTAGAATTTCATTGCTCGCAACGAAGTTCAAAGTGTGAATTTGGTTCGAGGGCCGATTTCTTTTTTGGTCAATTTCTCGCTTCCTGCGGCATCTCTGGCCATGGCTCTTCGCTGAATATATGCAAAAGATAGCCCTCAACGTTCTGACAAATAAAGCTGGTCTAAATTGCTCTCCTTGGCATAAAAAGAGCCCAAAACGTCGAAACTGCTCGTGATCGGCGAGCGCTTTACATAGGACTGCAATGGGAGAGCGCCCAGTTCGGCGAACACGTTCGTCCGGAACGCCACCTGACGGCTAACAAAGCTCGATAGCCTGAAGAGCGCAAAGGTGGGTGCACCGTGCCTTTCTTTAGAATTTCATTGCTCGCAACGAACTTGAAAGTGTCAATTTGGTTCGAGGGCCGATTTCTTTTTTGGTCAATTTTCCCGCTTCCTGCGGCATCTCTGGCCATGGCTCTTTGCTGAATATATGCAAAAGATAGCCCTCAACGTTCTGACAAATAAAGCTGGTCTAAATTGCTCTCCTTGGCATAAAAAGAGCCCAAAACGTCGAAACTGCTCGTGATCGGCGAGCGCTTTACACAGAACTGCAATGGGAGAGCGCCCAGTTCGGCGAAAACGTGCGTCCGGAACGCCACCTGACGGCTAACAAAGCTCGATAGCCTGAAGAGCGCAAAGGTGGGTGCACCGTGCCTTTCTTTAGAATTTCATTGCTCGCAACGAAGTTCAAAGTGTGAATTTGGTTCGAGGGCCGATTTCTTTTTTGGTCAATTTCTCGCTTCCTGCGGCATCTCTGGCCATGGCTCTTCGCTGAATATATGCAAAAGATAGCCCTCAACGTTCTGACAAATAAAGCTGGTCTAAATTGCTCTCCTTGGCATAAAAAGAGCCGTAAACGTCGAAACTGCTCGTGATCGGCGAGCGCTTTACATAGGACTGCAATGGGAGAGCGCCCAGTTCAGCGAACACGTTCGTCCGGAGCGCCACCTGACGGCTAACAAAGCTCGATAGCCTGAAGAGCGCAAAGGTGGGAGCACCGTGCCTTTCTTTAGAATTTCATTGCTCGCAACGAACTTGAAAGTGTGAATTTGGTTCGAGGGCCGATTTCTTTTTTGGTCAATTTCTCGCTTCCTGCGGCATCTCTGGCCATGGCTCTTCGCTGAATATATGCAAAAGATAGCCCTCAACGTTCTGACAAATAAAGCTGGTCTAAATTGCTCTCCTTGGCATAAAAAGAGCCGTAAACGTCGAAACTGCTCGTGATCGGCGAGCGCTTTACATAGGACTGCAATGGGAGAGCGCCCAGTTCGGCGAAAACGTGCGTCCGGAACGCCACCTGACGGCTAACAAAGCTCGATAGCCTGAAGAGCGCAAAGGTGGGTGCACCGTGCCTTTCTTTAGAATTTCATTGCTCGCAACGAACTTGAAAGTGTGAATTTGGTTCGAGGGCCGATTTCTTTTTTGGTCAATTTCTCGCTTCCTGCGGCATCTCTGGCCATGGCTCTTCGCTGAATATATGCAAAAGATAGCCCTCAACGTTCTGACAAATAAAGCTGGTCTAAATTGCTCTCCTTGGCATAAAAAGAGCCCAAAACGTCGAAACTGCTCGTGATCGGCGAGCGCTTTACATAGGACTGCAATGGGAGAGCGCCCAGTTCGGCGAAAACGTGCGTCCGGAACGCCACCTGACGGCTAACAAAGCTCGATAGCCTGAAGAGCGTAAAGGTGGGTGCACCGTGCCTTTCTTTAGAATTTCATTGCTCGCAACGAAGTTCAAAGTGTGAATTTGGTTCGAGGGCCGATTTCTTTTTTGGTCAATTTCTCGCTTCCTGCGGCATCTCTGGCCATGGCTCTTCGCTGAATATATGCAAAAGATAGCCCTCAACGTTCTGACAAATAAAGCTGGTCTAAATTGCTCTCCTTGGCATAAAAAGAGCCCAAAACGTCGAAACTGCTCGTGATCGGCGAGCGCTTTACATAGGACTGCAATGGGAGAGCGCCCAGTTCGGCGAACACGTTCGTCCGGAACGCCACCTGACGGCTAACAAAGCTCGATAGCCTGAAGAGCGCAAAGGTGGGTGCACCGTGCCTTTCTTTAGAATTTCATTGCTCGCAACGAACTTGAAAGTGTCAATTTGGTTCGAGGGCCGATTTCTTTTTTGGTCAATTTTCCCGCTTCCTGCGGCATCTCTGGCCATGGCTCTTTGCTGAATATATGCAAAAGATAGCCCTCAACGTTCTGACAAATAAAGCTGGTCTAAATTGCTCTCCTTGGCATAAAAAGAGCCCAAAACGTCGAAACTGCTCGTGATCGGCGAGCGCTTTACATAGGACTGCAATGGGAGAGCGCCCAGTTCGGCGAACACGTTCGTCCGGAACGCCACCTGACGGCTAACAAAGCTCGATAGCCTGAAGAGCGCAAAGGTGGGTGCACCGTGCCTTTCTTTAGAATTTCATTGCTCGCAACGAAGATCAAAGTGTGAATTTGGTTCGAGGGCCGATTTCTTTTTTGGTCAATTTCTCGCTTCCTGCGGCATCTCTGGCCATGGCTCTTCGCTGAATATATGCAAAAGATAGCCCTCAACGTTCTGACAAATAAAGCTGGTCTAAATTGCTCTCCTTGGCATAAAAAGAGCCGTAAACGTCGAAACTGCTCGTGATCGGCGAGCGCTTTACATAGGACTGCAATGGGAGAGCGCCCAGTTCGGCGAACACGTTCGTCCGGAACGCCACCTGACGGCTAACAAAGCTCGATAGCCTGAAGAGCGAAAAGGTGGGTGCACCGTGCCTTTCTTTAGAATTTCATTGCTCGCAACGAACTTGAAAGTGTGAATTTGGTTCGAGGGCCGAATTCTTTTTTGGTCAATTTTCCCGCTTCCTGCCGCATCTCTGGCCATGGCTCTTCGCTGAATATATGCAAAAGATAGCCCTCAACGTTCTGACAAATAAAGCTGGTCTAAATTGCTCTCCTTGGCATAAAAAGAGCCCAAAACGTCGAAACTGCTCGTGATCGGCGAGCGCTTTACATAGGACTGCAATGGGAGAGCGCCCAGTTCGGCGAACACGTTCGTCCGGAACGCCACCTGACGGCTAACAAAGCTCGATAGCCTGAAGAGCGCAAAGGTGGGTGCACCGTGCCTTTCTTTAGAATTTCATTGCTCGCAACGAACTTGAAAGTGTGAATTTGGTTCGAGGGCCGATTTCTTTTTTGGTCAATTTTCCCGCTTCCTGCGGCATCTCTGGCCATGGCTCTTCGCTGAATATATGCAAAAGATAGCCCTCAACGTTCTGACAAATAAAGCTGGTCTAAATTGCTCTCCTTGGTATAAAAAGAGCCCAAAACGTCGAAACTGCTCGTGATCGGCGAGCGCTTTACATAGGACTGCAATGGGAGAGCGCCCAGTTCGGCGAACACGTTCGTCCGGAACGCCACCTGACGGCTAACAAAGCTCGATAGCCTGAAGAGCGCAAAGGTGGGTGCACCGTGCCTTTCTTTAGAATTTCATTGCTCGCAACGAACTTGAAAGTGTGAATTGGGTTCGAGGGCCGATTTCTTTTTTGGTCAATTTTCCCGCTTCCTGCGGCATCTCTGGCCATGGCTCTTCGCTGAATATATGCAAAAGATAGCCCTCAACGTTCTGACAAATAAAGCTGGTCTAAATTGCTCTCCTTGGTATAAAAAGAGCCCAAAACGTCGAAACTGCTCGTGATCGGCGAGCGCTTTACATAGGACTGCAATGGGAGAGCGCCCAGTTCGGCGAACACGTTCGTCCGGAACGCCACCTGACGGCTAACAAAGCTCGATAGCCTGAAGAGCGCAAAGGTGGGTGCACCGTGCCTTTCTTTAGAATTTCATTGCTCGCAACGAACTTGAAAGTGTGAATTTGGTTCGAGGGCCGATTTCTTTTTTGGTCAATTTTCCCGCTTCCTGCGGCATCTCTGGCCATGGCTCTTCGCTGAATATATGCAAAAGATAGCTCTCAACGTTGTGACAAATAAAGCTGGTCTAAATTGCTCTCCTTGGCATAAAAAGAGCCCAAAACGTCGAAACTGCTCGTGATCGGCGAGCGCTTTACATAGGACTGCAATGGGAGAGCGCCCAGTTCGGCGAAAACGTGCGTCCGGAACGCCACCTGACGGCTAACAAAGCTCGATAGCCTGAAGAGCGCAAAGGTGGGTGCACCGTGCCTTTCTTTAGAATTTCATTGCTCGCAACGAAGTTCAAAGTGTGAATTTGGTTCGAGGGCCGATTTCTTTTTTGGTAAATTTCTCGCTTCCTGCGGCATCTCTGGCCATGGCTCTTCGCTGAATTTATGCAAAAGATAGCCCTCAACGTTCTGACAAATAAAGCTGGTCTAAATTGCTCTCCTTGGTATAAAAAGAGCCCAAAACGTCGAAACTGCTCGTGATCGGCGAGCGCTTTACATAGGACTGCAATGGGAGAGCGCCCAGTTCGGCGAACACGTTCGTCCGGAACGCCACCTGACGGCTAACAAAGCTCGATAGCCTGAAGAGCGCAAAGGTGGGTGCACCGTGCCTTTCTTTAGAATTTCATTGCTCGCAACGAACTTGAAAGTGTCAATTTGGTTCGAGGGCCGATTTCTTTTTTGGTCAATTTTCCCGCTTCCTGCGGCATCTCTGGCCATGGCTCTTCGCTGAATATATGCAAAAGATAGCTCTCAACGTTGTGACAAATAAAGCTGGTCTAAATTGCTCTCCTTGGCATAAAAAGAGCCCAAAACGTCGAAACTGCTCGTGATCGGCGAGCGCTTTACATAGGACTGCAATGGGAGAGCGCCCAGTTCGGCGAAAACGTGCGTCCGGAACGCCACCTGACGGCTAACAAAGCTCGATAGCCTGAAGAGCGCAAAGGTGGGTGCACCGTGCCTTTCTTTAGAATTTCATTGCTCGCAACGAACTTGAAAGTGTGAATTTGGTTCGAGGGCCGATTTCTTTTTTGGTCAATTTTCCCGCTTCCTGCGGCATCTCTGGCCATGGCTCTTCGCTGAATATATGCAAAAGATAGCCCTCAACGTTCTGACAAATAAAGCTGGTCTAAATTGCTCTCCTTGGTATAAAAAGAGCCCAAAACGTCGAAACTGCTCGTGATCGGCGAGCGCTTTACATAGGACTGCAATGGGAGAGCGCCCAGTTCGGCGAACACGTTCGTCCGGAACGGCAGCTGACGGCTAACAAAGCTCGATAGCCTGAAGAGCGCAAAGGTGGGTGCACCGTGCCTTTCTTTAGAATTTCATTGCTCGCAACGAACTTGAAAGTGTGAATTGGGTTCGAGGGCCGATTTCTTTTTTGGTCAATTTTCCCGCTTCCTGCGGCATCTCTGGCCATGGCTCTTTTCTGAATATATGCAAAAGATAGCCCTCAACGTTCTGACAAATAAAGCTGGTCTAAATTGCTCTCCTTGGCATAAAAGAGCCCAAAACGTCGAAACTGCTCGTGATCGGCGAGCGCTTTACATAGGACTGCAATGGGAGAGCGCCCAGTTCGGCGAACACGTTCGTCCGGAACGCCACCTGACGGCTAACAAAGCTCGATAGCCTGAAGAGCGCAAAGGTGGGTGCACCGTGCCTTTCTTTAGAATTTCATTGCTCGCAACGAAGTTCAAAGTGTGAATTTGGTTCGAGGGCCGATTTCTTTTTTGCTCAATTTCTCGCTTCCTGCGGCATCTCTGGCCATGGCTCTTCGCTGAATATATGCAAAAGATAGCCCTCAACGTTCTGACAAATAAAGCTGGTCTAAATTGCTCTCCTTGGCATAAAAAGAGCCGTAAACGTCGAAACTGCTCGTGATCGGCGAGCGCTTTACATAGGACTGCAATGGGAGAGCGCCCAGTTCGGCGAACACGTTCGTCCGGAACGCCACCTGACGGCTAACAAAGCTCGATAGCCTGAAGAGCGCAAAGGTGGGTGCACCGTGCCTTTCTTTAGAATTTCATTGCTCGCAACGAACTTTAAAGTGTGAATTTGGTTCGAGGGCCGAATTCTTTTTTGGTCAATTTTCCCGCTTCCTGCCGCATCTCTGGCCATGGCTCTTCGCTGAATATATGCAAAAGATAGCCCTCAACGTTCTGACAAATAAAGCTGGTCTAAATTGCTCTCCTTGGCATAAAAAGAGCCCAAAACGTCGAAACTGCTCGTGATCGGCGAGCGCTTTACATAGGACTGCAATGGGAGAGCGCCCAGTTCGGCGAACACGTTCGTCCGGAACGCCACCTGACGGCTAACAAAGCTCGATAGCCTGAAGAGCGCAAAGGTGGGTGCACCGTGCCTTTCTTTAGAATTTCATTGCTCGCAACGAACTTGAAAGTGTGAATTGGGTTCGAGGGCCGATTTCTTTTTTGGTCAATTTTCCCGCTTCCTGCGGCATCTCTGGCCATGGCTCTTCGCAGAATATATGCAAAAGATAACCCTCAACGTTCTGACAAATAAAGCTGGTCTAAATTGCTCTCCTTGGTATAAAAAGAGCCCAAAACGTCGAAACTGCTCGTGATCGGCGAGCGCTTTACATAGGACTGCAATGGGAGAGCGCCCAGTTCGGCGAACACGTTCGTCCGGAACGCCACCTGACGGCTAACAAAGCTCGATAGCCTGAAGAGCGCAAAGGTGGGTGCACCGTGCCTTTCTTTAGAATTTCATTGCTCGCAACGAACTTGAAAGTGTGAATTGGGTTCGAGGGCCGATTTCTTTTTTGGTCAATTTTCCCGCTTCCTGCGGCATCTCTGGCCATGGCTCTTCGCTGAATATATGCAAAAGATAGCCCTCAACGTTCTGACAAATAAAGCTGGTCTAAATTGCTCTCCTTGGTATAAAAAGAGCCCAAAACGTCGAAACTGCTCGTGATCGGCGAGCGCTTTACATAGGACTGCAATGGGAGAGCGCCCAGTTCGGCGAACACGTTCGTCCGGAACGCCACCTGACGGCTAACAAAGCTCGATAGCCTGAAGAGCGCAAAGGTGGGTGCACCGTGCCTTTCTTTAGAATTTCATTGCTCGCAACGAACTTGAAAGTGTGAATTTGGTTCGAGGGCCGATTTCTTTTTTGGTCAATTTTCCCGCTTCCTGCGGCATCTCTGGCCATGGCTCTTCGCTGAATATATGCAAAAGATAGCTCTCAACGTTGTGACAAATAAAGCTGGTCTAAATTGCTCTCCTTGGCATAAAAAGAGCCCAAAACGTCGAAACTGCTCGTGATCGGCGAGCGCTTTACATAGGACTGCAATGGGAGAGCGCCCAGTTCGGCGAAAACGTGCGTCCGGAACGCCACCTGACGGCTAACAAAGCTCGATAGCCTGAAGAGCGCAAAGGTGGGTGCACCGTGCCTGTCTTTAAAATTTCATTGCTCGCAACGAAGTTCAAAGTGTGAATTTGGTTCGAGGGCCGATTTCTTTTTTGGTCAATTTCTCGCTTCCTGCGGCATCTCTGGCCATGGCTCTTCGCTGAATATATGCAAAAGATAGCCCTCAACGTTCTGACAAATAAAGCTGGTCTAAATTGCTCTCCTTGGCATAAAAAGAGCCGTAAACGTCGAAACTGCTCGTGATCGGCGAGCGCTTTACATAGGACTGCAATGGGAGAGCGCCCAGTTCGGCGAAAACGTGCGTCCGGAACGCCACCTGACGGCTAACAAAGCTCGATAGCCTGAAGAGCGCAAAGGTGGGTGCACCGTGCCTTTCTTTAGAATTTCATTGCTCGCAACGAACTTGAAAGTGTGAATTTGGTTCGAGGGCCGATTTCTTTTTTGGTCAATTTCTCGCTTCCTGCGGCATCTTTGGCCATGGCTCTTCGCTGAATATATGCAAAAGATAGCCCTCAACGTTCTGACAAATAAAGCTGGTCTAAATTGCTCTCCTTGGCATAAAAAGAGCCGTAAACGTCGAAACTGCTCGTGATCGGCGAGCGCTTTACATAGGACTGCAATGGGAGAGCGCCCAGTTCGGCGAAAACGTGCGTCCGGAACGCCACCTGACGGCTAACAAAGCTCGATAGCCTGAAGAGCGCAAAGGTGGGTGCACCGTGCCTTTCTTTAGAATTTCATTGCTCGCAACGAACTTGAAAGTGTGAATTTGGTTCGAGGGCCGATTTCTTTTTTGGTCAATTTTCCCGCTTCCTGCGGCATCTCTGGCCATGGCTCTTCGCTGAATATATGCAAAAGATAGCCCTCAACGTTCTGACAAATAAAGCTGGTCTAAATTGCTGTCCTTGGCATAAAAAGAGCCGTAAACGTCGAAACTGCTCGTGATCGGCGAGCGCTTTACATAGGACTGCAATGGGAGAGCGCCCAGTTCAGCGAACACGTTCGTCCGGAGCGCCACCTGACGGCTAACAAAGCTCGATAGCCTGAAGAGCGCAAAGGTGGGTGCACCGTGCCTTTCTTTAGAATTTCATTGCTCGCAACGAACTTGAAAGTGTGAATTTGGTTCGAGGGCCGATTTCTTTTTTGGTCAATTTCTCGCTTCCTGCGGCATCTCTGGCCATGGCTCTTCGCTGAATATATGCAAAAGATAGCCCTCAACGTTCTGACAAATAAAGCTGGTCTAAATTGCTCTCCTTGGCATAAAAAGAGCCCAAAACGTCGAAACTGCTCGTGATCGGCGAGCGCTTTACATAGGACTGCAATGGGAGAGCGCCCAGTTCGGCGAACACGTTCGTCCGGAACGCCACCTGACGGCTAACAAAGCTCGATAGCCTGAAGAGCGCAAAGGTGGGTGCACCGTGCCTTTCTTTAGAATTTCATTGCTCGCAACTAAGTTCAAAGTGTGAATTTGGTTCGAGGGCCGATTTCTTTTTTGGTCAATTTCTCGCTTCCTGCGGCATCTCTGGCCATGGCTCTTCGCTGAATATATGCACAAGATAGCCCTCAACGTTCTGACAAATAAAGCTGGTCTAAATTGCTCTCCTTGGCATAAAAAGAGCCCAAAACGTCGAAACTGCTCGTGATCGGCGAGCGCTTTACATAGGACTACAAAGGGAGAGCGCCCAGTTCGGCGAACACGTTCGTCCGGAACGCCACCTGACGGCTAACAAAGCTCGATAGCCTGAAGAGCGCAAAGGTGGGTGCACCGTGCCTTTCTTTAGAATTTCATTGCTCGCCACGAACTTGAAAGTGTGAATTTGGTTCGAGGGCCGATTTCTTTTTTGGTCAATTTCTCGATTCCTGCGGCATCTCTGGCCATGGCTCTTCGCTGAATATATGCAAAAGATAGCCCTCAACGTTCTGACAAATAAAGCTGGTCTAAATTGCTCTCCTTGGCATAAAAAGAGCCCAAAACGTCGAAACTGCTCGTGATCGGCGAGCGCTTTACATAGGACTGCAATGGGAGAGCTACCAGTTCGGCGAACACGTTCGTCCGGAACGCCACCTCACGGCTAACAAAGCTCGATAGCCTGAAGAGCGCAAAGGTGGGTGCACCGTGCCTTTCTTTAGAATTTCATTGCTCGCAACGAACTTGAAAGTGTGAATTTGGTTCGAGGGCCGATTTCTTTTTTGGTCAATTTCTCGCTTCCAGCGGCATCTCTGGCCATGGCTCTTCGCTGAATATATGCAAAAGATAGCCCTCAACGTTCTGACAAATAAAGCTGGTCTAAATTGCTCTCCTTGGCATAAAAAGAGCCCAAAACGTCGAAACTGCTCGTGATCGGCGAGCGCTTTACATAGGACTGCAATGAGAGAGCTACCAGTTCGGCGAACACGTTCGTCCGGAACGCTACCTGCCGGCTAACACAGCCCGATAGCCTGAAGAGCGCAAAGGTGGGTGCACCGTGCCCTTCTTTAGAATTTCATTGCTCGCAACGAAGTTCAAAGTGTGAATTTGGTTCGAGGGCCGATTTCTTTTTTGGTCAATTTCTCGCTTCCTGCGGCATCTCTGGCCATGGCTCTTCGCTGAATATATGCAAAAGATAGCCCTCAACGTTCTGACAAATAAAGCTGGTCTAAATTGCTCTCCTTGGCAAAAAGAGCCCAAAACGTCGAAACTGCTCGTGATCGGCGAGCGCTTTACATAGGACTGCAATGGGAGAGCGCCCAGTTCGGCGAACACGTTCGTCCGGAACGCCACCTGACGGCTAACAAAGCTCGATAGCCTGAAGAGCGCAAAGGTGGGTGCACCGTGCCTTTCTTTAGAATTTCATTGCTCGCAACGAACTTGAAAGTGTGAATTTGGTTCGAGGGCCGATTCCTTTTTTGGTCAATTTCTCGCTTCCTGCGGCATCTCTGGCCATGGCTCTTCGCTGAATATATGCACAAGATAGCCCTCAACGTTCTGACAAATAAAGCTGGTCTAAATTGCTCTCCTTGGCATAAAAAGAGCCGTAAACGTCGAAACTGCTCGTGATCGGCGAGCGCTTTACATAGGACTGCAATGGGAGAGCGCCCAGTTCGGCGAAAACGTGCGTCCGGAACGCCACCTGACGGCTAACAAAGCTCGATAGCCTGAAGAGCGCAAAGGTGGGTGCACCGTGCCTTTCTTTAGAATTTCATTGCTCGCAACGAACTTGAAAGTGTGAATTTGGTTCGAGGGCCGATTTCTTTTTTGGTCAATTTTCCCGCTTCCTGCGGCATCTCTGGCCATGGCTCTTCGCTGAATATATGCAAAAGATAGCCCTCAACGTTCTGACAAATAAAGCTGGTCTAAATTGCTCTCCTTGGCATAAAAAGAGCCGTAAACGTCGAAACTGCTCGTGATCGGCGAGCGCTTTACATAGGACTGGAATGGGAGAGCGCCCAGTTCAGCGAACACGTTCGTCCGGAGCGCCACCTGACGGCTAACAAAGCTCGATAGCCTGAAGAGCGCAAAGGTGGGTGCACCGTGCCTTTCTTTAGAATTTCATTGCTCGCAACGAACTTGAAAGTGTGAATTTGGTTCGAGGGCCGATTTCTTTTTTGGTCAATTTCTCGCTTCCTGCGGCATCTCTGGCCATGGCTCTTCGCTGAATATATGCAAAAGATAGCCCTCAACGTTCTGACAAATAAAGCTGGTCTAAATTGCTCTCCTTGGCATAAAAAGAGCCCAAAACGTCGAAACTGCTCGTGATCGGCGAGCGCTTTACATAGGACTGCAATGGGAGAGCGCCCAGTTCGGCGAACACGTTCGTCCGGAACGCCACCTGACGGCTAACAAAGCTCGATAGCCTGAAGAGCGCAAAGGTGGGTGCACCGTGCCTTTCTTTAGAATTTCATTGCTCGCAACTAAGTTCAAAGTGTGAATTTGGTTCGAGGGCCGATTTCTTTTTTGGTCAATTTCTCGCTTCCTGCGGCATCTCTGGCCATGGCTCTTCGCTGAATATATGCACAAGATAGCCCTCAACGTTCTGACAAATAAAGCTGGTCTAAATTGCTCTCCTTGGCATAAAAAGAGCCCAAAACGTCGAAACTGCTCGTGATCGGCGAGCGCTTTACATAGGACTACAAAGGGAGAGCGCCCAGTTCGGCGAACACGTTCGTCCGGAACGCCACCTGACGGCTAACAAAGCTCGATAGCCTGAAGAGCGCAAAGGTGGGTGCACCGTGCCTTTCTTTAGAATTTCATTGCTCGCCACGAACTTGAAAGTGTGAATTTGGTTCGAGGGCCGATTTCTTTTTTGGTCAATTTCTCGATTCCTGCGGCATCTCTGGCCATGGCTCTTCGCTGAATATATGCAAAAGATAGCCCTCAACGTTCTGACAAATAAAGCTGGTCTAAATTGCTCTCCTTGGCATAAAAAGAGCCCAAAACGTCGGAACTGCTCGTGATCGGCGAGCGCTTTACATAGGACTGCAATGGGAGAGCTACCAGTTCGGCGAACACGTTCGTCCGGAACGCCACCTCACGGCTAACAAAGCTCGATAGCCTGAAGAGCGCAAAGGTGGGTGCACCGTGCCTTTCTTTAGAATTTCATTGCTCGCAACGAACTTGAAAGTGTGAATTTGGTTCGAGGGCCGATTTCTTTTTTGGTCAATTTCTCGCTTCCAGCGGCATCTCTGGCCATGGCTCTTCGCTGAATATATGCAAAAGATAGCCCTCAACGTTCTGACAAATAAAGCTGGTCTAAATTGCTCTCCTTGGCATAAAAAGAGCCCAAAACGTCGAAACTGCTCGTGATCGGCGAGCGCTTTACATAGGACTGCAATGAGAGAGCTACCAGTTCGGCGAACACGTTCGTCCGGAACGCTACCTGCCGGCTAACACAGCCCGATAGCCTGAAGAGCGCAAAGGTGGGTGCACCGTGCCCTTCTTTAGAATTTCATTGCTCGCAACGAAGTTCAAAGTGTGAATTTGGTTCGAGGGCCGATTTCTTTTTTGGTCAATTTCTCGCTTCCTGCGGCATCTCTGGCCATGGCTCTTCGCTGAATATATGCAAAAGATAGCCCTCAACGTTCTGACAAATAAAGCTGGTCTAAATTGCTCTCCTTGGCAAAAAGAGCCCAAAACGTCGAAACTGCTCGTGATCGACGAGCGCTTTACATAGGACTGCAATGGGAGAGCGCCCAGTTCGGCGAACACGTTCGTCCGGAACGCCACCTGACGGCTAACAAAGCTCGATAGCCTGAAGAGCGCAAAGGTGGGTGCACCGTGCCTTTCTTTAGAATTTCATTGCTCGCAACGAACTTGAAAGTGTGAATTTGGTTCGAGGGCCGATTCCTTTTTTGGTCAATTTCTCGCTTCCTGCGGCATCTCTGGCCATGGCTCTTCGCTGAATATATGCACAAGATAGCCCTCAACGTTCTGACAAATAAAGCTGGTCTAAATTGCTCTCCTTGGCATAAAAAGAGCCGTAAACGTCGAAACTGCTCGTGATCGGCGAGCGCTTTACATAGGACTGCAATGGGAGAGCGCCCAGTTCGGCGAAAACGTGCGTCCGGAACGCCACCTGACGGCTAACAAAGCTCGATAGCCTGAAGAGCGCAAAGACGGGTGCACCGTGCCTTTCTTTAGAATTTCATTGCTCGCAACGAAGTTCAATGTGTGAATTTGGTTCGAGGGCCGATTTCTTTTTTGGTCAATTTCTCGCTTCCTGCGGCATCTCTGGCCATGGCTCTTCGCTGAATATATGCACAAGATAGCCCTCAACGTTCTGACAAATAAAGCTGGTCTAAATTGCTCTCCTTGGCATAAAAAGAGCCGTAAACGTCGAAACTGCTCGTGATCGGCGAGCGCTTTACATAGGACTGCAATGGGAGAGCGCCCAGTTCGGCGAAAACGTGCGTCCGGAACGCCACCTGACGGCTAACAAAGCTCGATAGCCTGAAGAGCGCAAAGGTGGGTGCACCGTGCCTTTCTTTAGAATTTCATTGCTCGCAACGAACTTGAAAGTGTGAATTTGGTTCGAGGGCCGATTTCTTTTTTGGTCAATTTCTCGCTTCCTGCGGCATCTCTGGCCATGGCTCTTCGCTGAATATATGCAAAAGATAGCCCTCAACGTTCTGACAAATAAAGCTGGTCTAAATTGCTCTCCTTGGCATAAAAAGAGCCGTAAACGTCGAAACTGCTCGTGATCGGCGAGCGCTTTACATAGGACTGCAATGGGAGAGCGCCCAGTTCGGCGAAAACGTGCGTCCGGAACGCCACCTGACGGCTAACAAAGCTCGATAGCCTGAAGAGCGCAAAGGTGGGTGCGCCGTGCCTTTCTATGGAATTTCATTGCTCGCAACGAAATTGAAAGTGTGAATTTGGTTCGAGGGCCGATTTCTTTTTTGGTCAATTTCTCGCTTCCTGCGGCATCTCTGGCCATGGCTCTTCGCTGAATATATGCGCAAGATAGCCCTCAACGTTCTGACAAATAAAGCTGGTCTAAATTGCTCTCCTTGGCATAAAAAGAGCCCAAAACGTCGAAACTGCTCGTGATCGGCGAGCGCTTTACATAGGACTGCAATGGGAGAGCTACCAGTTCGGCGAACACGTTCGTCCGGAACGCCACCTGACGGCTAACAAAGCTCGATAGCCTGAAGAGCGCAAAGGTGGGTGCACCGTGCCTTTCTTTAGAATTTCATTGCTCGCAACGAACTTGAAAGTGTGAATTTGGTTCGAGGGCCGATTTCTTTTTTGGTCAATTTCTCGCTTCCTGCGGCATCTCTGGCCATGGCTCTTCGCTGAATATATGCAAAAGATAGCCCTCAACGTTCTGACAAATAAAGCTGGTCTAAATTGCTCTCCTTGGCATAAAAAGAGCCCAAAACGTCGAAACTGCTCGTGATCGGCGAGCGCTTTACATAGGACTGCAATGGGAGAGCGCCCAGTTCGGCGAACACGTTCGTCCGGAACGCCACCTGACGGCTAACAAAGCTCGATAGCCTGAAGAGCGCAAAGGTGGGTGCACCGTGCCTTTCTTTAGAATTTCATTGCTCGCAACGAAGTTCAAAGTGTGAATTTGGTTCGAGGGCCGATTTCTTTTTTGGTCAATTTCTCGCTTCCTGCGGCATCTCTGGCCATGGCTCTTCGCTGAATATATGCAAAAGATAGCCCTCAACGTTCTGACAAATAAAGCTGGTCTAAATTGCTCTCCTTGGCATAAAAAGAGCCCAAAACGTCGAAATTGCTCGTGATCGGCGAGCGCTTTACATAGGACTGCAATGGGAGAGCGCCCAGTTCGGCGAACACGTTCGTCCGGAACGCCACCTGACGGCTAACAAAGCTCGATAGCCTGAAGAGCGCAAAGGTGGGTGCACCGTGCCTTTCTTTAGAATTTCATTGCTCGCAACGAACTTGAAAGTGTGAATTTGGTTCGAGGGCCGATTTCTTTTTTGGTCAATTTTCCCGCTTCCTGCGGCATCTCTGGCCATGGCTATTCGCTGAATATATGCAAAAGATAGCCCTCAACGTTCTGACAAATAAAGCTGGTCTAAATTGCTCTCCTTGGCATAAAAAGAGCCCAAAACGTCGAAACTGCTCGTGATCGGCGAGCGCTTTACATAGGACTGCAATGGGAGAGCGCCCAGTTCGGCGAACACGTTCGTCCGGAACGCCACCTGACGGCTAACAAAGCTCGATAGCCTGAAGAGCGCAAAGGTGGGTGCACCGTGCCTTTCTTTAGAATTTCATTGCTCGCAACGAACTTGAAAGTGGGAATTTGGTTCGAGGGCCGATTTCTTTTTTGGTCAATTTCTCGCTTCCTGCGGCATCTCTGGCCATGGCTCTTCGCTGAATATATGCAAAAGATAGCCCTCAACGTTCTGACAAATAAAGCTGGTCTAAATTGCTCTCCTTGGCATAAAAAGAGCCCAAAACGTCGAAACTGCTCGTGATCGGCGAGCGCTTTACATAGGACTGCAATGGGAGAGCGCCCAGTTCGGCGAACACGTTCGTCCGGAACGCCACCTGACGGCTAACAAAGCTCGATAGCCTGAAGAGCGCAAAGGTGGGTGCACCGTGCCTTTCTTTAGAATTTCATTGCTCGCAACGAACTTGAAAGTGTGAATTTGGTTCGAGGGCCGATTCCTTTTTTGGTCAATTTCTCGCTTCCTGCGGCATCTCTGGCCATGGCTCTTCGCTGAATATATGCACAAGATAGCCCTCAACGTTCTGACAAATAAAGCTGGTCTAAATTGCTCTCCTTGGCATAAAAAGAGCCGTAAACGTCGAAACTGCTCGTGATCGGCGAGCGCTTTACATAGGACTGCAATGGGAGAGCGCCCAGTTCGGTGAAAACGTGCGTCCGGAACGCCACCTGACGGCTAACAAAGCTCGATAGCCTGAAGAGCGCAAAGGTGGGTGCACCGTGCCTTTCTTTAGAATTTCATTGCTCGCAACGAAGTTCAAAGTGTGAATTTGGTTCGAGGGCCGATTTCTTTTTTGGTCAATTTCTCGCTTCCTGCGGCATCTCTGGCCATGGCTCTTCGCTGAATATATGCACAAGATAGCCCTCAACGTTCTGACAAATAAAGCTGGTCTAAATTGCTCTCCTTGGCATAAAAAGAGCCGTAAACGTCGAAACTGCTCGTGATCGGCGAGCGCTTTACATAGGACTGCAATGGGAGAGCGCCCAGTTCGGCGAAAACGTGCGTCCGGAACGCCACCTGACGGCTAACAAAGCTCGATAGCCTGAAGAGCGCAAAGGTGGGTGCGCCGTGCCTTTCTATGGAATTTCATTGCTCGCAACGAAATTGAAAGTGTGAATTTGGTTCGAGGGCCGATTTCTTTTTTGGTCAATTTCTCGCTTCCTGCGGCATCTCTGGCCATGGCTCTTCGCTGAATATATGCGCAAGATAGCCCTCAACGTTCTGACAAATAAAGCTGGTCTAAATTGCTCTCCTTGGCATAAAAAGAGCCCAAAACGTCGAAACTGCTCGTGATCGGCGAGCGCTTTACATAGGACTGCAATGGGAGAGCTACCAGTTCGGCGAACACGTTCGTCCGGAACGCCACCTGACGGCTAACAAAGCTCGATAGCCTGAAGAGCGCAAAGGTGGGTGCACCGTGCCTTTCTTTAGAATTTCATTGCTCGCAACGAACTTGAAAGTGTGAATTTGGTTCGAGGGCCGATTTCTTTTTTGGTCAATTTCTCGCTTCCTGCGGCATCTCTGGCCATGGCTCTTCGCTGAATATATGCAAAAGATAGCCCTCAACGTTCTGACAAATAAAGCTGGTCTAAATTGCTCTCCTTGGCATAAAAAGAGCCCAAAACGTCGAAACTGCTCGTGATCGGCGAGCGCTTTACATAGGACTGCAATGGGAGAGCGCCCAGTTCGGCGAACACGTTCGTCCGGAACGCCACCTGACGGCTAACAAAGCTCGATAGCCTGAAGAGCGCAAAGGTGGGTGCACCGTGCCTTTCTTTAGAATTTCATTGCTCGCAACGAAGTTCAAAGTGTGAATTTGGTTCGAGGGCCGATTTCTTTTTTGGTCAATTTCTCGCTTCCTGCGGCATCTCTGGCCATGGCTCTTCGCTGAATATATGCAAAAGATAGCCATCAACGTTCTGACAAATAAAGCTGGTCTAAATTGCTCTCCTTGGCATAAAAAGAGCCCAAAACGTCGAAATTGCTCGTGATCGGCGAGCGCTTTACATAGGACTGCAATGGGAGAGCGCCCAGTTCGGCGAACACGTTCGTCCGGAACGCCACCTGACGGCTAACAAAGCTCGATAGCCTGAAGAGCGCAAAGGTGGGTGCACCGTGCCTTTCTTTAGAATTTCATTGCTCGCAACGAACTTGAAAGTGTGAATTTGGTTCGAGGGCCGATTTCTTTTTTGGTCAATTTTCCCGCTTCCTGCGGCATCTCTGGCCATGGCTCTTCGCTGAATATATGCAAAAGATAGCCCTCAACGTTCTGACAAATAAAGCTGGTCTAAATTGCTCTCCTTGGCATAAAAAGAGCCCAAAACGTCGAAACTGCTCGTGATCGGCGAGCGCTTTACATAGGACTGCAATGGGAGAGCGCCCAGTTCGGCGAACACGTTCGTCCGGAACGCCACCTGACGGCTAACAAAGCTCGATAGCCTGAAGAGCGCAAAGGTGGGTGCGCCGTGCCTTTCTATGGAATTTCATTGCTCGCAACGAAATTGAAAGTGTGAATTTGGTTCGAGGGCCGATTTCTTTTTTGGTCAATTTCTCGCTTCCTGCGGCATCTCTGGCCATGGCTCTTCGCTGAATATATGCGCAAGATAGCCCTCAACGTTCTGACAAATAAAGCTGGTCTAAATTGCTCTCCTTGGCATAAAAAGAGCCCAAAACGTCGAAACTGCTCGTGATCGGCGAGCGCTTTACATAGGACTGCAATGGGAGAGCGCCCAGTTCGGCGAACACGTTCGTCCGGAACGCCACCTGACGGCTAACAAAGCTCGATAGCCTGAAGAGCGCAAAGGTGGGTGCACCGTGCCTTTCTTTAGAATTTCATTGCTCGCAACGAACTTGAAAGTGGGAATTTGGTTCGAGGGCCGATTTCTTTTTTGGTCAATTTCTCGCTTCCTGCGGCATCTCTGGCCATGGCTCTTCGCTGAATATATGCAAAAGATAGCCCTCAACGTTCTGACAAATAAAGCTGGTCTAAATTGCTCTCCTTGGCATAAAAAGAGCCCAAAACGTCGAAACTGCTCGTGATCGGCGAGCGCTTTACATAGGACTGCAATGGGAGAGCGCCCAGTTCGGCGAACACGTTCGTCCGGAACGCCACCTGACGGCTAACAAAGCTCGATAGCCTGAAGAGCGCAAAGGTGGGTGCACCGTGCCTTTCTTTAGAATTTCATTGCTAGCAACGAAGTTCCAAGTGTGAATTTGGTTCGAGGGCCGATTTCTTTTTTGGTCAATTTCTCGCTTCCTGCGGCATCTCTGGCCATGGCTCTTCGCTGAATATATGCAAAAGAGAGCCCTCAACGTTCTGACAAATAAAGCTGGTCTAAATTGCTCTCCTTGGCATAAAAAGAGCCGTAAACGTCGAAACTGCTCGTGATCGGCGAGCGCTTTACATAGGACTGCAATGGGAGAGCGCCCAGTTCGGCGAACACGTTCGTCCGGAACGCCACCTGCCGGCTAACACAGCCCGATAGCCTGAAGAGCGCAAAGGTGGGTGCACCGTGCCTTTCTTTAGAATTTCATTGCTCGCAACGAACTTGAAAGTGTGAATTTGGTTCGAGGGCCGATTTCTTTTTTGGTCAATTTTCCCGCTTCCTGCGGCATCTCTGGCCATGGCTCTTCGCTGAATATATGCAAAAGATAGCCCTCAACGTTCTGACAAATAAAGCTGGTCTAAATTGCTCTCCTTGGCATAAAAAGAGCCCAAAACGTCGAAACTGCTCGTGATCGGCGAGCGCTTTACATAGGACTGCAATGGGAGAGCGCCCAGTTCGGCGAACACGTTCGTCCGGAACGCCACCTGACGGCTAACAAAGCTCGATAGCCTGAAGAGCGCAAAGGTGGGTGCACCGTGCCTTTCTTTAGAATTTCATTGCTCGCAACGAACTTGAAAGTGTGAATTTGGTTCGAGGGCCGATTTCTTTTTTGGTCAATTTTCCCGCTTCCTGCGGCATCTCTGGCCATGGCTCTTCGCTGAATATATGCAAAAGATAGCCCTCAACGTTCTGACAAATAAAGCTGGTCTAAATTGCTCTCCTTGGCATAAAAAGAGCCCAAAACGTCGAAACTGCTCGTGATCGGCGAGCGCTTTACATAGGACTGCAATGGGAGAGCGCCCAGTTCGGCGAACACGTTCGTCCGGAACGCCACCTGACGGCTAACAAAGCTCGATAGCCTGAAGAGCGCAAAGGTGGGTGCGCCGTGCGTTTCTATGGAATTTCATTGCTCGCAACGAAATTGAAAGTGTGAATTTGGTTCGAGGGCCGATTTCTTTTTTGGTCAATTTCTCGCTTCCTGCGGCATCTCTGGCCATGGCTCTTCGCTGAATATATGCGCAAGATAGCCCTCAACGTTCTGACAAATAAAGCTGGTCTAAATTGCTCTCCTTGGCATAAAAAGAGCCCAAAACGTCGAAACTGCTCGTGATCGGCGAGCGCTTTACATAGGACTGCAATGGGAGAGCGCCCAGTTCGGCGAACACGTTCGTCCGGAACGCCACCTGACGGCTAACAAAGCTCGATAGCCTGAAGAGCGCAAAGGTGGGTGCACCGTGCCTTTCTTTAGAATTTCATTGCTCGCAACGAAGTTCCAAGTGTGAATTTGGTTCGAGGGCCGATTTCTTTTTTGGTCAATTTCTCGCTTCCTGCGGCATCTCTGGCCATGGCTCTTCGCTGAATATATGCAAAAGAGAGCCCTCAACGTTCTGACAAATAAAGCTGGTCTAAATTGCTCTCCTTGGCATAAAAAGAGCCGTAAACGTCGAAACTGCTCGTGATCGGCGAGCGCTTTACATAGGACTGCAATGGGAGAGCGCCCAGTTCGGCGAACACGTTCGTCCGGAACGCCACCTGCCGGCTAACACAGCCCGATAGCCTGAAGAGCGCAAAGGTGGGTGCACCGTGCCTTTCTTTAGAATTTCATTGCTCGCAACGAACTTGAAAGTGTGAATTTGGTTCGAGGGCCGATTTCTTTTTTGGTCAATTTTCCCGCTTCCTGCGGCATCTCTGGCCATGGCTCTTCGCTGAATATATGCAAAAGATAGCCCTCAACGTTCTGACAAATAAAGCTGGTCTAAATTGCTCTCCTTGGCATAAAAAGAGCCCAAAACGTCGAAACTGCTCGTGATCGGCGAGCGCTTTACATAGGACTGCAATGGGAGAGCGCCCAGTTCGGCGAACACGTTCGTCCGGAACGCCACCTGACGGCTAACAAAGCTCGATAGCCTGAAGAGCGCAAAGGTGGGTGCACCGTGCCTTTCTTTAGAATTTCATTGCTCGCAACGAACTTGAAAGTGTGAATTTGGTTCGAGGGCCGATTTCTTTTTTGGTCAATTTTCCCGCTTCCTGCGGCATCTCTGGCCATGGCTCTTCGCTGAATATATGCAAAAGATAGCCCTCAACGTTCTGACAAATAAAGCTGGTCTAAATTGCTCTCCTTGGCATAAAAAGAGCCCAAAACGTCGAAACTGCTCGTGATCGGCGAGCGCTTTACATAGGACTGCAATGGGAGAGCGCCCAGTTCGGCGAACACGTTCGTCCGGAACGCCACCTGACGGCTAACAAAGCTCGATAGCCTGAAGAGCGCAAAGGTGGGTGCGCCGTGCCTTTCTATGGAATTTCATTGCTCGCAACGAAATTGAAAGTGTGAATTTGGTTCGAGGGCCGATTTCTTTTTTGGTCAATTTCTCGCTTCCTGCGGCATCTCTGGCCATGGCTCTTCGCTGAATATATGCGCAAGATAGCCCTCAACGTTCTGACAAATAAAGCTGGTCTAAATTGCTCTCCTTGGCATAAAAAGAGCCCAAAACGTCGAAACTGCTCGTGATCGGCGAGCGCTTTACATAGGACTGCAATGGGAGAGCGCCCAGTTCGGCGAACACGTTCGTCCGGAACGCCACCTGACGGCTAACAAAGCTCGATAGCCTGAAGAGCGCAAAGGTGGGTGCACCGTGCCTTTCTTTAGAATTTCATTGCTCGCAACGAAGTTCCAAGTGTGAATTTGGTTCGAGGGCCGATTTCTTTTTTGGTCAATTTCTCGCTTCCTGCGGCATCTCTGGCCATGGCTCTTCGCTGAATATATGCAAAAGAGAGCCCTCAACGTTCTGACAAATAAAGCTGGTCTAAATTGCTCTCCTTGGCATAAAAAGAGCCGTAAACGTCGAAACTGCTCGTGATCGGCGAGCGCTTTACATAGGACTGCAATGGGAGAGCGCCCAGTTCAGCGAACACGTTCGTCCGGAGCGCCACCTGACGGCTAACAAAGCTCGATAGCCTGAAGAGCGCAAAGGTGGGTGCACCGTGCCTTTCTTTAGAATTTCATTGCTCGCAACGAACTTGAAAGTGTGAATTTGGTTCGAGGGCCGATTTCTTTTTTGGTCAATTTCTCGCTTCCTGCGGCATCTCTGGCCATGGCTCTTCGCTGAATATATGCAAAAGATAGCCCTCAACGTTCTGACAAATAAAGCTGATCTAAATTGCTCTCCTTGGCATAAAAAGAGCCGTAAACGTCGAAACTGCTCGTGATCGGCGCGCGCTTTACATAGGACTGCAATGGGAGAGCGCCCAGTTCGGCGAAAACGTGCGTCCGGAACGCCACCTGACGGCTAACAAAGCTCGATAGCCTGAAGAGCGCAAAGGTGGGTGCACCGTGCCTTTCTTTAGAATTTCACTGCTCGCAACGAACTTGAAAGTGTGAATTTGGTTCGAGGGCCGATTTCTTTTTTGGTAAATTTTCCCGCTTCCTGCGGCATCTCTGGCCATGGCTCTTCGCTGAATATATGCAAAAGATAGCCCTCAACGTTCTGACAAATAAAGCTGGTCTAAATTGCTCTCCTTGGCATAAAAAGAGCCGTAAACGTCGAAACTGCTCGTGATCGGCGAGCGCTTTACATTGGACTGCAATGGGAGAGCGCCCAGTTCAGCGAACACGTTCGTCCGGAGCGCCACCTGACGGCTAACAAAGCTCGATAGCCTGAAGAGCGCAAAGGTGGGTGCACCGTGCCTTTCTTTAGAATTTCATTGCTCGCAACGAACTTGAAAGTGGGAATTTGGTTCGAGGGCCGATTTCTTTTTTGGTCAATTTCTCGCTTCCTGCGGCATCTCTGGCCATGGCTCTTCGCTGAATATATGCAAAAGATAGCCCTCAACGTTCTGACAAATAAAGCTGGTCTAAATTGCTCTCCTTGGCATAAAAAGAGCCCAAAACGTCGAAACTGCTCGTGATCGGCGAGCGCTTTACATAGGACTGCAATGGGAGAGCGCCCAGTTCGGCGAAAACGTGCGTCCGGAACGCCACCTGACGGCTAACAAAGCTCGATAGCCTGAAGAGCGCAAAGGTGGGTGCACCGTGCCTTTCTTTAGAATTTCATTGCTCGCAACGAAGTTCAAAGTGTGAATTTGGTTCGAGGGCCGATTTCTTTTTTGGTCAATTTCTCGCTTCCTGCGGCATCTCTGGCCATGGCTCTTCGCTGAATATATGCAAAAGATAGCCCTCAACGTTCTGACAAATAAAGCTGCTCTAAATTGCTCTCCTTGGCATAAAAAGAGCCCAAAACGTCGAAACTGCTCGTGATCGGCGAGCGCTTTACATAGGACTGCAATGGGAGAGCGCCCAGTTCGGCGAAAACGTGCGTCCGGAACGCCACCTGACGGCTAACAAAGCTCGATAGCCTGAAGAGCGCAAAGGTGGGTGCACCGTGCCTTTCTTTAGAATTTCATTGCTCGCAACGAACTTGAAAGTGTGAATTTGGTTCGAGGGCCGATTTCTTTTTTGGTCAATTTTCCCGCTTCCTGCGGCATCTCTGGCCATGGCTCTTCGCTGAATATATGCAAAAGATAGCCCTCAACGTTCTGACAAATAAAGCTGGTCTAAATTGCTCTCCTTGGCATAAAAAGAGCCGTAAACGTCGAAACTGCTCGTGATCGGCGAGCGCTTTACATAGGACTGCAATGGGAGAGCGCCCAGTTCAGCGAACACGTTCGTCCGGAGCGCCACCTGACGGCTAACAAAGCTCGATAGCCTGAAGAGCGCAAAGGTGGGTGCACCGTGCCTTTCTTTAGAATTTCATTGCTCGCAACGAACTTTGAAGTGGGAATTTGGTTCGAGGGCCGATTTCTTTTTTGGTCAATTTCTCGCTTCCTGCGGCATCTCTGGCCATGGCTCTTCGCTGAATATATGCAAAAGATAGCCCTCAACGTTCTGACAAATAAAGCTGGTCTAAATTGCTCTCCTTGGCATAAAAAGAGCCCAAAACGTCGAAACTGCTCGTGATCGGCGAGCGCTTTACATAGGACTGCAATGGGAGAGCGCCCAGTTCGGCGAAAACGTGCGTCCGGAACGCCACCTGACGGCTAACAACGCTCGATAGCCTGAAGAGCGCAAAGGTGGGTGCACCGTGCCTTTCTTTAGAATTTCATTGCTCGCAACGAAGTTCAAAGTGTGAATTTGGTTCGAGGGCCGATTTCTTTTTTGGTCAATTTCTCGCTTCCTGCGGCATCTCTGGCCATGGCTCTTCGCTGAATATATGCAAAAGATAGCCCTCAACGTTCTGACAAATAAAGCTGGTCTAAATTGCTCTCCTTGGCATAAAAAGAGCCCAAAACGTCGAAACTGCTCGTGATCGGCGAGCGCTTTACATAGGACTGCAATGGGAGAGCGCCCAGTTCGGCGAAAACGTGCGTCCGGAACGCCACCTGACGGCTAACAAAGCTCGATAGCCTGAAGAGCGCAAAGGTGGGTGCACCGTGCCTTTCTTTAGAATTTCATTGCTCGCAACGAACTCGAAAGTGTGAATTTGGTTCGAGGGCCGATTTCTTTTTTGGTCAATTTCTCGCTTCCTGCGGCATCTCTGGCCATGGCTCTTCGCTGAATATATGCACAAGATAGCCCTCAACGTTCTGACAAATAAAGCTGGTCTAAATTGCTCTCCTTGGCATAAAAAGAGCCCAAAACGTCGAAACTGCTCGTGATCGGCGAGCGCTTTACAAAGGACTGCAATGGGAGAGCTACCAGTTCGGCGAACACGTTCGTCCGGAACGCCACCTGACGGCTAACAAAGCTCGATAGCCTGAAGAGCGCAAAGGTGGGTGCACCGTGCCTTTCTTTAGAATTTCATTGCTCGCAACGAAGTTCAAAGTGTGAATTTGGTTCGAGGGCCGATTTCTTTTTTGGTCAATTTCTCGCTTCCTGCGGCATCTCTGGCCATGGCTCTTCGCTGAATATATGCACAAGATAGCCCTCAACGTTCTGACAAATAAAGCTGGTCTAAATTGCTCTCCTTGGCATAAAAAGAGCCCAAAACGTCGAAACTGCTCGTGATCGGCGAGCGCTTTACAAAGGACTGCAATGGGAGAGCGCCCAGTTCGGCGAACACGTTCGTCCGGAACGCCACCTGACGGCTAACAAAGCTCGATAGCCTGAAGAGCGCAAAGGTGGGTGCACCGTGCCTTTCTTTAGAATTTCATTGCTCGCAACGAAGTTCAAAGTGTGAATTTGGTTCGAGGGCCGATTTCTTTTTTGGTCAATTTCTCGCTTCGTGCGGCATCTCTGGCCATGGCTCTTCGCTGAATATATGCAAAAGATAGCCCTCAACGTTCTGACAAATAAAGCTGGTCTAAATTGCTCTCCTTGGCATAAAAAGAGCCCAAAACGTCGAAACTGCTCGTGATCGGCGAGCGCTTTACATAGGACTGCAATGGGAGAGCGCCCAGTTCGGCGAACACGTTCGTCCGGAACGCCACCTGACGGCTAACAAAGCTCGATAGCCTGAAGAGCGCAAAGGTGGGTGCACCGTGCCTTTCTTTAGAATTTCATTGCTCGCAACGAAGTTCAAAGTGTGAATTTGGTTCGAGGGCCGATTTCTTTTTTGGTCAATTTCTCGCTTCCTGCGGCATCTCTGGCCATGGCTCTTCGCTGAATATATGCACAAGATAGCCCTCAACGTTCTGACAAATAAAGCTGGTCTAAATTGCTCTCCTTGGCATAAAAAGAGCCCAAAACGTCGAAACTGCTCGTGATCGGCGAGCGCTTTACATAGGACTGCAATGGGAGAGCGCCCAGTTCGGCGAACACGTTCGTCCGGAACGCCACCTGACGGCTAACAAAGCTCGATAGCCTGAAGAGCGCAAAGGTGGGTGCACCGTGCCTTTCTTTAGAATTTCATTGCTAGCAACGAAGTTCCAAGTGTGAATTTGGTTCGAGGGCCGATTTCTTTTTTGGTCAATTTCTCGCTTCCTGCGGCATCTCTGGCCATGGCTCTTCGCTGAATATATGCAAAAGAGAGCCCTCAACGTTCTGACAAATAAAGCTGGTCTAAATTGCTCTCCTTGGCATAAAAAGAGCCGTAAACGTCGAAACTGCTCGTGATCGGCGAGCGCTTTACATAGGACTGCAATGGGAGAGCGCCCAGTTCGGCGAACACGTTCGTCCGGAACGCCACCTGCCGGCTAACACAGCCCGATAGCCTGAAGAGCGCAAAGGTGGGTGCACCGTGCCTTTCTTTAGAATTTCATTGCTCGCAACGAACTTGAAAGTGTGAATTTGGTTCGAGGGCCGATTTCTTTTTTGGTCAATTTTCCCGCTTCCTGCGGCATCTCTGGCCATGGCTCTTCGCTGAATATATGCAAAAGATAGCCCTCAACGTTCTGACAAATAAAGCTGGTCTAAATTGCTCTCCTTGGCATAAAAAGAGCCCAAAACGTCGAAACTGCTCGTGATCGGCGAGCGCTTTACATAGGACTGCAAAGGGAGAGCGCCCAGTTCGGCGAACACGTTCGTCCGGAACGCCACCTGACGGCTAACAAAGCTCGATAGCCTGAAGAGCGCAAAGGTGGGTGCACCGTGCCTTTCTTTAGAATTTCATTGCTCGCAACGAACTTGAAAGTGTGAGTTTGGTTCGAGGGCCGATTTCTTTTTTGGTCAATTTCTCGCTTCCTGCGGCATCTCTGGCCATGGCTCTTCGCTGAATATATGCACAAGATAGCCCTCAACGTTCTGACAAATAAAGCTGGTCTAAATTGCTCTCCTTGGCATAAAAAGAGCCCAAAACGTTGAAACTGCTCGTGATCGGCGAGCGCTTTACATAGGACTGCAATGGGAGAGCGCCCAGTTCGGCGAACACGTTCGTCCGGAACGCCACCTGACGGCTAACAAAGCTCGATAGCCTGAAGAGCGCAAAGACGGGTGCACCGTGCCTTTCTTTAGAATTTCATTGCTCGCAACGAAGTTCAAAGTGTGAATTTGGTTCGAGGGCCGATTTCTTTTTTGGTCAATTTCTCGCATCCTGCGGCATCTCTGGCCATGGCTCTTCGCTGAATATATGCACAAGATAGCCCTCAACGTTCTGACAAATAAAGCTGGTCTAAATTGCTCTCCTTGGCATAAAAAGAGCCGTAAACGTCGAAACTGCTCGTGATCGGCGAGCGCTTTACATAGGACTGCAATGGGAGAGCGCCCAGTTCGGCGAACACGTTCGTCCGGAACGCCACCTGACGGCTAACAAAGCTCGATAGCCTGAAGAGCGCAAAGGTGGGTGCACCGTGCCTTTCTTTAGAATTTCATTGCTAGCAACGAAGTTCCAAGTGTGAATTTGGTTCGAGGGCCGATTTCTTTTTTGGTCAATTTCTCGCTTCCTGCGGCATCTCTGGCCATGGCTCTTCGCTGAATATATGCAAAAGAGAGCCCTCAACGTTCTGACAAATAAAGCTGGTCTAAATTGCTCTCCTTGGCATAAAAAGAGCCGTAAACGTCGAAACTGCTCGTGATCGGCGAGCGCTTTACATAGGACTGCAATGGGAGAGCGCCCAGTTCGGCGAACACGTTCGTCCGGAACGCCACCTGCCGGCTAACACAGCCCGATAGCCTGAAGAGCGCAAAGGTGGGTGCACCGTGCCTTTCTTTAGAATTTCATTGCTCGCAACGAACTTGAAAGTGTGAATTTGGTTCGAGGGCCGATTTCTTTTTTGGTCAATTTTCCCGCTTCCTGCGGCATCTCTGGCCATGGCTCTTCGCTGAATATATGCAAAAGATAGCCCTCAACGTTCTGACAAATAAAGCTGGTCTAAATTGCTCTCCTTGGCATAAAAAGAGCCCAAAACGTCGAAACTGCTCGTGATCGGCGAGCGCTTTACATAGGACTGCAAAGGGAGAGCGCCCAGTTCGGCGAACACGTTCGTCCGGAACGCCACCTGACGGCTAACAAAGCTCGATAGCCTGAAGAGCGCAAAGGTGGGTGCACCGTGCCTTTCTTTAGAATTTCATTGCTCGCAACGAACTTGAAAGTGTGAATTTGGTTCGAGGGCCGATTTCTTTTTTGGTCAATTTCTCGCTTCCTGCGGCATCTCTGGCCATGGCTCTTCGCTGAATATATGCAAAAGATAGCCCTCAACGTTCTGACAAATAAAGCTGGTCTAAATTGCTCTCCTTGGCATAAAAAGAGCCGTAAACGTCGAAACTGCTCGTGATCGGCGAGCGCTTTACATAGGACTGCAATGGGAGAGCGCCCAGTTCGGCGAAAACGTGCGTCCGGAACGCCACCTGACGGCTAACAAAGCTCGATAGCCTGAAGAGCGCAAAGGTGGGTGCGCCGTGCCTTTCTATGGAATTTCATTGCTCGCAACGAAATTGAAAGTGTGAATTTGGTTCGAGGGCCGATTTCTTTTTTGGTCAATTTCTCGCTTCCTGCGGCATCTCTGGCCATGGCTCTTCGCTGAATATATGCGCAAGATAGCCCTCAACGTTCTGACAAATAAAGCTGGTCTAAATTGCTCTCCTTGGCATAAAAAGAGCCCAAAACGTCGAAACTGCTCGTGATCGGCGAGCGCTTTACATAGGACTGCAATGGGAGAGCTACCAGTTCGGCGAACACGTTCGTCCGGAACGCCACCTGACGGCTAACAAAGCTCGATAGCCTGAAGAGCGCAAAGGTGGGTGCACCGTGCCTTTCTTTAGAATTTCATTGCTCGCAACGAACTTGAAAGTGTGAATTTGGTTCGAGGGCCGATTTCTTTTTTGGTCAATTTCTCGCTTCCTGCGGCATCTCTGGCCATGGCTCTTCGCTGAATATATGCAAAAGATAGCCCTCAACGTTCTGACAAATAAAGCTGGTCTAAATTGCTCTCCTTGGCATAAAAAGAGCCCAAAACGTCGAAACTGCTCGTGATCGGCGAGCGCTTTACATAGGACTGCAATGGGAGAGCGCCCAGTTCGGCGAACACGTTCGTCCGGAACGCCACCTGACGGCTAACAAAGCTCGATAGCCTGAAGAGCGCAAAGGTGGGTGCACCGTGCCTTTCTTTAGAATTTCATTGCTCGCAACGAAGTTCAAAGTGTGAATTTGGTTCGAGGGCCGATTTCTTTTTTGGTCAATTTCTCGCTTCCTGCGGCATCTCTGGCCATGGCTCTTCGCTGAATATATGCAAAAGATAGCCCTCAACGGTCTGACAAATAAAGCTGGTCTAAATTGCTCTCCTTGGCATAAAAAGAGCCCAAAACGTCGAAATTGCTCGTGATCGGCGAGCGCTTTACATAGGACTGCAATGGGAGAGCGCCCAGTTCGGCGAACACGTTCGTCCGGAACGCCACCTGACGGCTAACAAAGCTCGATAGCCTGAAGAGCGCAAAGGTGGGTGCACCGTGCCTTTCTTTAGAATTTCATTGCTCGCAACGAACTTGAAAGTGTGAATTTGGTTCGAGGGCCGATTTCTTTTTTGGTCAATTTTCCCGCTTCCTGCGGCATCTCTGGCCATGGCTATTCGCTGAATATATGCAAAAGATAGCCCTCAACGTTCTGACAAATAAAGCTGGTCTAAATTGCTCTCCTTGGCATAAAAAGAGCCCAAAACGTCGAAACTGCTCGTGATCGGCGAGCGCTTTACATAGGACTGCAATGGGAGAGCGCCCAGTTCGGCGAACACGTTCGTCCGGAACGCCACCTGACGGCTAACAAAGCTCGATAGCCTGAAGAGCGCAAAGGTGGGTGCACCGTGCCTTTCTTTAGAATTTCATTGCTCGCAACGAACTTGAAAGTGGGAATTTGGTTCGAGGGCCGATTTCTTTTTTGGTCAATTTCTCGCTTCCTGCGGCATCTCTGGCCATGGCTCTTCGCTGAATATATGCAAAAGATAGCCCTCAACGTTCTGACAAATAAAGCTGGTCTAAATTGCTCTCCTTGGCATAAAAAGAGCCCAAAACGTCGAAACTGCTCGTGATCGGCGAGCGCTTTACATAGGACTGCAATGGGAGAGCGCCCAGTTCGGCGAACACGTTCGTCCGGAACGCCACCTGACGGCTAACAAAGCTCGATAGCCTGAAGAGCGCAAAGGTGGGTGCACCGTGCCTTTCTTTAGAATTTCATTGCTCGCAACGAAGTTCAAAGTGTGAATTTGGTTCGAGGGCCGATTTCTTTTTTGGTCAATTTCTCGCTTCCTGCGGCATCTCTGGCCATGGCTCTTCGCTGAATATATGCAAAAGATAGCCCTCAACGTTCTGACAAATAAAGCTGCTCTAAATTGCTCTCCTTGGCATAAAAAGAGCCCAAAACGTCGAAACTGCTCGTGATCGGCGAGCGCTTTACATAGGACTGCAATGGGAGAGCGCCCAGTTCGGCGAAAACGTGCGTCCGGAACGCCACCTGACGGCTAACAAAGCTCGATAGCCTGAAGAGCGCAAAGGTGGGTGCACCGTGCCTTTCTTTAGAATTTCATTGCTCGCAACGAACTTGAAAGTGTGAATTTGGTTCGAGGGCCGATTTCTTTTTTGGTCAATTTTCCCGCTTCCTGCGGCATCTCTGGCCATGGCTCTTCGCTGAATATATGCAAAAGATAGCCCTCAACGTTCTGACAAATAAAGCTGGTCTAAATTGCTCTCCTTGGCATAAAAAGAGCCGTAAACGTCGAAACTGCTCGTGATCGGCGAGCGCTTTACATAGGACTGCAATGGGAGAGCGCCCAGTTCAGCGAACACGTTCGTCCGGAGCGCCACCTGACGGCTAACAAAGCTCGATAGCCTGAAGAGCGCAAAGGTGGGTGCACCGTGCCTTTCTTTAGAATTTCATTGCTCGCAACGAACTTTGAAGTGGGAATTTGGTTCGAGGGCCGATTTCTTTTTTGGTCAATTTCTCGCTTCCTGCGGCATCTCTGGCCATGGCTCTTCGCTGAATATATGCAAAAGATAGCCCTCAACGTTCTGACAAATAAAGCTGGTCTAAATTGCTCTCCTTGGCATAAAAAGAGCCCAAAACGTCGAAACTGCTCGTGATCGGCGAGCGCTTTACATAGGACTGCAATGGGAGAGCGCCCAGTTCGGCGAAAACGTGCGTCCGGAACGCCACCTGACGGCTAACAACGCTCGATAGCCTGAAGAGCGCAAAGGTGGGTGCACCGTGCCTTTCTTTAGAATTTCATTGCTCGCAACGAAGTTCAAAGTGTGAATTTGGTTCGAGGGCCGATTTCTTTTTTGGTCAATTTCTCGCTTCCTGCGGCATCTCTGGCCATGGCTCTTCGCTGAATATATGCAAAAGATAGCCCTCAACGTTCTGACAAATAAAGCTGGTCTAAATTGCTCTCCTTGGCATAAAAAGAGCCCAAAACGTCGAAACTGCTCGTGATCGGCGAGCGCTTTACATAGGACTGCAATGGGAGAGCGCCCAGTTCGGCGAAAACGTGCGTCCGGAACGCCACCTGACGGCTAACAAAGCTCGATAGCCTGAAGAGCGCAAAGGTGGGTGCACCGTGCCTTTCTTTAGAATTTCATTGCTCGCAACGAACTCGAAAGTGTGAATTTGGTTCGAGGGCCGATTTCTTTTTTGGTCAATTTCTCGCTTCCTGCGGCATCTCTGGCCATGGCTCTTCGCTGAATATATGCACAAGATAGCCCTCAACGTTCTGACAAATAAAGCTGGTCTAAATTGCTCTCCTTGGCATAAAAAGAGCCCAAAACGTCGAAACTGCTCGTGATCGGCGAGCGCTTTACAAAGGACTGCAATGGGAGAGCTACCAGTTCGGCGAACACGTTCGTCCGGAACGCCACCTGACGGCTAACAAAGCTCGATAGCCTGAAGAGCGCAAAGGTGGGTGCACCGTGCCTTTCTTTAGAATTTCATTGCTCGCAACGAAGTTCAAAGTGTGAATTTGGTTCGAGGGCCGATTTCTTTTTTGGTCAATTTCTCGCTTCCTGCGGCATCTCTGGCCATGGCTCTTCGCTGAATATATGCACAAGATAGCCCTCAACGTTCTGACAAATAAAGCTGGTCTAAATTGCTCTCCTTGGCATAAAAAGAGCCCAAAACGTCGAAACTGCTCGTGATCGGCGAGCGCTTTACAAAGGACTGCAATGGGAGAGCGCCCAGTTCGGCGAACACGTTCGTCCGGAACGCCACCTGACGGCTAACAAAGCTCGATAGCCTGAAGAGCGCAAAGGTGGGTGCACCGTGCCTTTCTTTAGAATTTCATTGCTCGCAACGAAGTTCAAAGTGTGAATTTGGTTCGAGGGCCGATTTCTTTTTTGGTCAATTTCTCGCTTCGTGCGGCATCTCTGGCCATGGCTCTTCGCTGAATATATGCAAAAGATAGCCCTCAACGTTCTGACAAATAAAGCTGGTCTAAATTGCTCTCCTTGGCATAAAAAGAGCCCAAAACGTCGAAACTGCTCGTGATCGGCGAGCGCTTTACATAGGACTGCAATGGGAGAGCGCCCAGTTCGGCGAACACGTTCGTCCGGAACGCCACCTGACGGCTAACAAAGCTCGATAGCCTGAAGAGCGCAAAGGTGGGTGCACCGTGCCTTTCTTTAGAATTTCATTGCTCGCAACGAAGTTCAAAGTGTGAATTTGGTTCGAGGGCCGATTTCTTTTTTGGTCAATTTCTCGCTTCCTGCGGCATCTCTGGCCATGGCTCTTCGCTGAATATATGCACAAGATAGCCCTCAACGTTCTGACAAATAAAGCTGGTCTAAATTGCTCTCCTTGGCATAAAAAGAGCCCAAAACGTCGAAACTGCTCGTGATCGGCGAGCGCTTTACATAGGACTGCAATGGGAGAGCGCCCAGTTCGGCGAACACGTTCGTCCGGAACGCCACCTGACGGCTAACAAAGCTCGATAGCCTGAAGAGCGCAAAGGTGGGTGCACCGTGCCTTTCTTTAGAATTTCATTGCTAGCAACGAAGTTCCAAGTGTGAATTTGGTTCGAGGGCCGATTTCTTTTTTGGTCAATTTCTCGCTTCCTGCGGCATCTCTGGCCATGGCTCTTCGCTGAATATATGCAAAAGAGAGCCCTCAACGTTCTGACAAATAAAGCTGGTCTAAATTGCTCTCCTTGGCATAAAAAGAGCCGTAAACGTCGAAACTGCTCGTGATCGGCGAGCGCTTTACATAGGACTGCAATGGGAGAGCGCCCAGTTCGGCGAACACGTTCGTCCGGAACGCCACCTGCCGGCTAACACAGCCCGATAGCCTGAAGAGCGCAAAGGTGGGTGCACCGTGCCTTTCTTTAGAATTTCATTGCTCGCAACGAACTTGAAAGTGTGAATTTGGTTCGAGGGCCGATTTCTTTTTTGGTCAATTTTCCCGCTTCCTGCGGCATCTCTGGCCATGGCTCTTCGCTGAATATATGCAAAAGATAGCCCTCAACGTTCTGACAAATAAAGCTGGTCTAAATTGCTCTCCTTGGCATAAAAAGAGCCCAAAACGTCGAAACTGCTCGTGATCGGCGAGCGCTTTACATAGGACTGCAAAGGGAGAGCGCCCAGTTCGGCGAACACGTTCGTCCGGAACGCCACCTGACGGCTAACAAAGCTCGATAGCCTGAAGAGCGCAAAGGTGGGTGCACCGTGCCTTTCTTTAGAATTTCATTGCTCGCAACGAACTTGAAAGTGTGAATTTGGTTCGAGGGCCGATTTCTTTTTTGGTCAATTTCTCGCTTCCTGCGGCATCTCTGGCCATGGCTCTTCGCTGAATATATGCACAAGATAGCCCTCAACGTTCTGACAAATAAAGCTGGTCTAAATTGCTCTCCTTGGCATAAAAAGAGCCCAAAACGTTGAAACTGCTCGTGATCGGCGAGCGCTTTACATAGGACTGCAATGGGAGAGCGCCCAGTTCGGCGAACACGTTCGTCCGGAACGCCACCTGACGGCTAACAAAGCTCGATAGCCTGAAGAGCGCAAAGACGGGTGCACCGTGCCTTTCTTTAGAATTTCATTGCTCGCAACGAAGTTCAAAGTGTGAATTTGGTTCGAGGGCCGATTTCTTTTTTGGTCAATTTCTCGCATCCTGCGGCATCTCTGGTCATGGCTCTTCGCTGAATATATGCACAAGATAGCCCTCAACGTTCTGACAAATAAAGCTGGTCTAAATTGCTCTCCTTGGCATAAAAAGAGCCGTAAACGTCGAAACTGCTCGTGATCGGCGAGCGCTTTACATAGGACTGCAATGGGAGAGCGCCCAGTTCGGCGAACACGTTCGTCCGGAACGCCACCTGACGGCTAACAAAGCTCGATAGCCTGAAGAGCGCAAAGGTGGGTGCACCGTGCCTTTCTTTAGAATTTCATTGCTAGCAACGAAGTTCCAAGTGTGAATTTGGTTCGAGGGCCGATTTCTTTTTTGGTCAATTTCTCGCTTCCTGCGGCATCTCTGGCCATGGCTCTTCGCTGAATATATGCAAAAGAGAGCCCTCAACGTTCTGACAAATAAAGCTGGTCTAAATTGCTCTCCTTGGCATAAAAAGAGCCGTAAACGTCGAAACTGCTCGTGATCGGCGAGCGCTTTACATAGGACTGCAATGGGAGAGCGCCCAGTTCGGCGAACACGTTCGTCCGGAACGCCACCTGCCGGCTAACACAGCCCGATAGCCTGAAGAGCGCAAAGGTGGGTGCACCGTGCCTTTCTTTAGAATTTCATTGCTCGCAACGAACTTGAAAGTGTGAATTTGGTTCGAGGGCCGATTTCTTTTTTGGTCAATTTTCCCGCTTCCTGCGGCATCTCTGGCCATGGCTCTTCGCTGAATATATGCAAAAGATAGCCCTCAACGTTCTGACAAATAAAGCTGGTCTAAATTGCTCTCCTTGGCATAAAAAGAGCCCAAAACGTCGAAACTGCTCGTGATCGGCGAGCGCTTTACATAGGACTGCAAAGGGAGAGCGCCCAGTTCGGCGAACACGTTCGTCCGGAACGCCACCTGACGGCTAACAAAGCTCGATAGCCTGAAGAGCGCAAAGGTGGGTGCACCGTGCCTTTCTTTAGAATTTCATTGCTCGCAACGAACTTGAAAGTGTGAATTTGGTTCGAGGGCCGATTTCTTTTTTGGTCAATTTCTCGCTTCCTGCGGCATCTCTGGCCATGGCTCTTCGCTGAATATATGCAAAAGATAGCCCTCAACGTTCTGACAAATAAAGCTGGTCTAAATTGCTCTCCTTGGCATAAAAAGAGCCGTAAACGTCGAAACTGCTCGTGATCGGCGAGCGCTTTACATAGGACTGCAATGGGAGAGCGCCCAGTTCGGCGAAAACGTGCGTCCGGAACGCCACCTGACGGCTAACAAAGCTCGATAGCCTGAAGAGCGCAAAGGTGGGTGCGCCGTGCCTTTCTATGGAATTTCATTGCTCGCAACGAAATTGAAAGTGTGAATTTGGTTCGAGGGCCGATTTCTTTTTTGGTCAATTTCTCGCTTCCTGCGGCATCTCTGGCCATGGCTCTTCGCTGAATATATGCGCAAGATAGCCCTCAACGTTCTGACAAATAAAGCTGGTCTAAATTGCTCTCCTTGGCATAAAAAGAGCCCAAAACGTCGAAACTGCTCGTGATCGGCGAGCGCTTTACATAGGACTGCAATGGGAGAGCTACCAGTTCGGCGAACACGTTCGTCCGGAACGCCACCTGACGGCTAACAAAGCTCGATAGCCTGAAGAGCGCAAAGGTGGGTGCACCGTGCCTTTCTTTAGAATTTCATTGCTCGCAACGAACTTGAAAGTGTGAATTTGGTTCGAGGGCCGATTTCTTTTTTGGTCAATTTCTCGCTTCCTGCGGCATCTCTGGCCATGGCTCTTCGCTGAATATATGCAAAAGATAGCCCTCAACGTTCTGACAAATAAAGCTGGTCTAAATTGCTCTCCTTGGCATAAAAAGAGCCCAAAACGTCGAAACTGCTCGTGATCGGCGAGCGCTTTACATAGGACTGCAATGGGAGAGCGCCCAGTTCGGCGAACACGTTCGTCCGGAACGCCACCTGACGGCTAACAAAGCTCGATAGCCTGAAGAGCGCAAAGGTGGGTGCACCGTGCCTTTCTTTAGAATTTCATTGCTCGCAACGAAGTTCAAAGTGTGAATTTGGTTCGAGGGCCGATTTCTTTTTTGGTCAATTTCTCGCTTCCTGCGGCATCTCTGGCCATGGCTCTTCGCTGAATATATGCAAAAGATAGCCCTCAACGGTCTGACAAATAAAGCTGGTCTAAATTGCTCTCCTTGGCATAAAAAGAGCCCAAAACGTCGAAATTGCTCGTGATCGGCGAGCGCTTTACATAGGACTGCAATGGGAGAGCGCCCAGTTCGGCGAACACGTTCGTCCGGAACGCCACCTGACGGCTAACAAAGCTCGATAGCCTGAAGAGCGCAAAGGTGGGTGCACCGTGCCTTTCTTTAGAATTTCATTGCTCGCAACGAACTTGAAAGTGTGAATTTGGTTCGAGGGCCGATTTCTTTTTTGGTCAATTTTCCCGCTTCCTGCGGCATCTCTGGCCATGGCTATTCGCTGAATATATGCAAAAGATAGCCCTCAACGTTCTGACAAATAAAGCTGGTCTAAATTGCTCTCCTTGGCATAAAAAGAGCCCAAAACGTCGAAACTGCTCGTGATCGGCGAGCGCTTTACATAGGACTGCAATGGGAGAGCGCCCAGTTCGGCGAACACGTTCGTCCGGAACGCCACCTGACGGCTAACAAAGCTCGATAGCCTGAAGAGCGCAAAGGTGGGTGCACCGTGCCTTTCTTTAGAATTTCATTGCTCGCAACGAACTTGAAAGTGGGAATTTGGTTCGAGGGCCGATTTCTTTTTTGGTCAATTTCTCGCTTCCTGCGGCATCTCTGGCCATGGCTCTTCGCTGAATATATGCAAAAGATAGCCCTCAACGTTCTGACAAATAAAGCTGGTCTAAATTGCTCTCCTTGGCATAAAAAGAGCCCAAAACGTCGAAACTGCTCGTGATCGGCGAGCGCTTTACATAGGACTGCAATGGGAGAGCGCCCAGTTCGGCGAACACGTTCGTCCGGAACGCCACCTGACGGCTAACAAAGCTCGATAGCCTGAAGAGCGCAAAGGTGGGTGCACCGTGCCTTTCTTTAGAATTTCATTGCTCGCAACGAAGTTCAAAGTGTGAATTTGGTTCGAGGGCCGATTTCTTTTTTGGTCAATTTCTCGCTTCCTGCGGCATCTCTGGCCATGGCTCTTCGCTGAATATATGCACAAGATAGCCCTCAACGTTCTGACAAATAAAGCTGGTCTAAATTGCTCTCCTTGGCATAAAAAGAGCCCAAAACGTCGAAACTGCTCGTGATCGGCGAGCGCTTTACATAGGACTGCAATGGGAGAGCGCCCAGTTCGGCGAACACGTTCGTCCGGAACGCCACCTGACGGCTAACAAAGCTCGATAGCCTGAAGAGCGCAAAGGTGGGTGCACCGTGCCTTTCTTTAGAATTTCATTGCTCGCAACGAAGTTCAAAGTGTGAATTTGGTTCGAGGGCCGATTTCTTTTTTGGTCAATTTCTCGCTTCGTGCGGCATCTCTGGCCATGGCTCTTCGCTGAATATATGCAAAAGATAGCCCTCAACGTTCTGACAAATAAAGCTGGTCTAAATTGCTCTCCTTGGCATAAAAAGAGCCCAAAACGTCGAAACTGCTCGTGATCGGCGAGCGCTTTACATAGGACTGCAATGGGAGAGCGCCCAGTTCGGCGAACACGTTCGTCCGGAACGCCACCTGACGGCTAACAAAGCTCGATAGCCTGAAGAGCGCAAAGGTGGGTGCACCGTGCCTTTCTTTAGAATTTCATTGCTCGCAACGAAGTTCAAAGTGTGAATTTGGTTCGAGGGCCGATTTCTTTTTTGGTCAATTTCTCGCTTCCTGCGGCATCTCTGGCCATGGCTCTTCGCTGAATATATGCACAAGATAGCCCTCAACGTTCTGACAAATAAAGCTGGTCTAAATTGCTCTCCTTGGCATAAAAAGAGCCCAAAACGTCGAAACTGCTCGTGATCGGCGAGCGCTTTACATAGGACTGCAATGGGAGAGCGCCCAGTTCGGCGAACACGTTCGTCCGGAACGCCACCTGACGGCTAACAAAGCTCGATAGCCTGAAGAGCGCAAAGGTGGGTGCACCGTGCCTTTCTTTAGAATTTCATTGCTAGCAACGAAGTTCCAAGTGTGAATTTGGTTCGAGGGCCGATTTCTTTTTTGGTCAATTTCTCGCTTCCTGCGGCATCTCTGGCCATGGCTCTTCGCTGAATATATGCAAAAGAGAGCCCTCAACGTTCTGACAAATAAAGCTGGTCTAAATTGCTCTCCTTGGCATAAAAAGAGCCGTAAACGTCGAAACTGCTCGTGATCGGCGAGCGCTTTACATAGGACTGCAATGGGAGAGCGCCCAGTTCGGCGAACACGTTCGTCCGGAACGCCACCTGCCGGCTAACACAGCCCGATAGCCTGAAGAGCGCAAAGGTGGGTGCACCGTGCCTTTCTTTAGAATTTCATTGCTCGCAACGAACTTGAAAGTGTGAATTTGGTTCGAGGGCCGATTTCTTTTTTGGTCAATTTTCCCGCTTCCTGCGGCATCTCTGGCCATGGCTCTTCGCTGAATATATGCAAAAGATAGCCCTCAACGTTCTGACAAATAAAGCTGGTCTAAATTGCTCTCCTTGGCATAAAAAGAGCCCAAAACGTCGAAACTGCTCGTGATCGGCGAGCGCTTTACATAGGACTGCAAAGGGAGAGCGCCCAGTTCGGCGAACACGTTCGTCCGGAACGCCACCTGACGGCTAACAAAGCTCGATAGCCTGAAGAGCGCAAAGGTGGGTGCACCGTGCCTTTCTTTAGAATTTCATTGCTCGCAACGAACTTGAAAGTGTGAATTTGGTTCGAGGGCCGATTTCTTTTTTGGTCAATTTCTCGCTTCCTGCGGCATCTCTGGCCATGGCTCTTCGCTGAATATATGCACAAGATAGCCCTCAACGTTCTGACAAATAAAGCTGGTCTAAATTGCTCTCCTTGGCATAAAAAGAGCCCAAAACGTTGAAACTGCTCGTGATCGGCGAGCGCTTTACATAGGACTGCAATGGGAGAGCGCCCAGTTCGGCGAACACGTTCGTCCGGAACGCCACCTGACGGCTAACAAAGCTCGATAGCCTGAAGAGCGCAAAGACGGGTGCACCGTGCCTTTCTTTAGAATTTCATTGCTCGCAACGAAGTTCAAAGTGTGAATTTGGTTCGAGGGCCGATTTCTTTTTTGGTCAATTTCTCGCATCCTGCGGCATCTCTGGCCATGGCTCTTCGCTGAATATATGCACAAGATAGCCCTCAACGTTCTGACAAATAAAGCTGGTCTAAATTGCTCTCCTTGGCATAAAAAGAGCCGTAAACGTCGAAACTGCTCGTGATCGGCGAGCGCTTTACATAGGACTGCAATGGGAGAGCGCCCAGTTCGGCGAACACGTTCGTCCGGAACGCCACCTGACGGCTAACAAAGCTCGATAGCCTGAAGAGCGCAAAGGTGGGTGCACCGTGCCTTTCTTTAGAATTTCATTGCTCGCAACGAACTTGAAAGTGTGAATTTGGTTCGAGGGCCGATTTCTTTTTTGGTCAATTTCTCGCTTCCTGCGGCATCTCTGGCCATGGCTCTTCGCTGAATATATGCAAAAGATAGCCCTCAACGTTCTGACAAATAAAGCTGGTCTAAATTGCTCTCCTTGGCATAAAAAGAGCCGTAAACGTCGAAACTGCTCGTGATCGGCGAGCGCTTTACATAGGACTGCAATGGGAGAGCGCCCAGTTCGGCGAAAACGTGCGTCCGGAACGCCACCTGACGGCTAACAAAGCTCGATAGCCTGAAGAGCGCAAAGGTGGGTGCGCCGTGCCTTTCTATGGAATTTCATTGCTCGCAACGAAATTGAAAGTGTGAATTTGGTTCGAGGGCCGATTTCTTTTTTGGTCAATTTCTCGCTTCCTGCGGCATCTCTGGCCATGGCTCTTCGCTGAATATATGCGCAAGATAGCCCTCAACGTTCTGACAAATAAAGCTGGTCTAAATTGCTCTCCTTGGCATAAAAAGAGCCCAAAACGTCGAAACTGCTCGTGATCGGCGAGCGCTTTACATAGGACTGCAATGGGAGAGCTACCAGTTCGGCGAACACGTTCGTCCGGAACGCCACCTGACGGCTAACAAAGCTCGATAGCCTGAAGAGCGCAAAGGTGGGTGCACCGTGCCTTTCTTTAGAATTTCATTGCTCGCAACGAACTTGAAAGTGTGAATTTGGTTCGAGGGCCGATTTCTTTTTTGGTCAATTTCTCGCTTCCTGCGGCATCTCTGGCCATGGCTCTTCGCTGAATATATGCAAAAGATAGCCCTCAACGTTCTGACAAATAAAGCTGGTCTAAATTGCTCTCCTTGGCATAAAAAGAGCCCAAAACGTCGAAACTGCTCGTGATCGGCGAGCGCTTTACATAGGACTGCAATGGGAGAGCGCCCAGTTCGGCGAACACGTTCGTCCGGAACGCCACCTGACGGCTAACAAAGCTCGATAGCCTGAAGAGCGCAAAGGTGGGTGCACCGTGCCTTTCTTTAGAATTTCATTGCTCGCAACGAAGTTCAAAGTGTGAATTTGGTTCGAGGGCCGATTTCTTTTTTGGTCAATTTCTCGCTTCCTGCGGCATCTCTGGCCATGGCTCTTCGCTGAATATATGCAAAAGATAGCCCTCAACGGTCTGACAAATAAAGCTGGTCTAAATTGCTCTCCTTGGCATAAAAAGAGCCCAAAACGTCGAAATTGCTCGTGATCGGCGAGCGCTTTACATAGGACTGCAATGGGAGAGCGCCCAGTTCGGCGAACACGTTCGTCCGGAACGCCACCTGACGGCTAACAAAGCTCGATAGCCTGAAGAGCGCAAAGGTGGGTGCACCGTGCCTTTCTTTAGAATTTCATTGCTCGCAACGAACTTGAAAGTGTGAATTTGGTTCGAGGGCCGATTTCTTTTTTGGTCAATTTTCCCGCTTCCTGCGGCATCTCTGGCCATGGCTATTCGCTGAATATATGCAAAAGATAGCCCTCAACGTTCTGACAAATAAAGCTGGTCTAAATTGCTCTCCTTGGCATAAAAAGAGCCCAAAACGTCGAAACTGCTCGTGATCGGCGAGCGCTTTACATAGGACTGCAATGGGAGAGCGCCCAGTTCGGCGAACACGTTCGTCCGGAACGCCACCTGACGGCTAACAAAGCTCGATAGCCTGAAGAGCGCAAAGGTGGGTGCACCGTGCCTTTCTTTAGAATTTCATTGCTCGCAACGAACTTGAAAGTGGGAATTTGGTTCGAGGGCCGATTTCTTTTTTGGTCAATTTCTCGCTTCCTGCGGCATCTCTGGCCATGGCTCTTCGCTGAATATATGCAAAAGATAGCCCTCAACGTTCTGACAAATAAAGCTGGTCTAAATTGCTCTCCTTGGCATAAAAAGAGCCCAAAACGTCGAAACTGCTCGTGATCGGCGAGCGCTTTACATAGGACTGCAATGGGAGAGCGCCCAGTTCGGCGAACACGTTCGTCCGGAACGCCACCTGACGGCTAACAAAGCTCGATAGCCTGAAGAGCGCAAAGGTGGGTGCACCGTGCCTTTCTTTAGAATTTCATTGCTCGCAACGAAGTTCAAAGTGTGAATTTGGTTCGAGGGCCGATTTCTTTTTTGGTCAATTTCTCGCTTCCTGCGGCATCTCTGGCCATGGCTCTTCGCTGAATATATGCACAAGATAGCCCTCAACGTTCTGACAAATAAAGCTGGTCTAAATTGCTCTCCTTGGCATAAAAAGAGCCCAAAACATCGAAACTGCTCGTGATCGGCGAGCGCTTTACAAAGGACTGCAATGGGAGAGCGCCCAGTTCGGCGAACACGTTCGTCCGGAACGCCACCTGACGGCTAACAAAGCTCGATAGCCTGAAGAGCGCAAAGGTGGGTGCACCGTGCCTTTCTTTAGAATTTCATTGCTCGCAACGAAGTTCAAAGTGTGAATTTGGTTCGAGGGCCGATTTCTTTTTTGGTCAATTTCTCGCTTCGTGCGGCATCTCTGGCCATGGCTCTTCGCTGAATATATGCAAAAGATAGCCCTCAACGTTCTGACAAATAAAGCTGGTCTAAATTGCTCTCCTTGGCATAAAAAGAGCCCAAAACGTCGAAACTGCTCGTGATCGGCGAGCGCTTTACATAGGACTGCAATGGGAGAGCGCCCAGTTCGGCGAACACGTTCGTCCGGAACGCCACCTGACGGCTAACAAAGCTCGATAGCCTGAAGAGCGCAAAGGTGGGTGCACCGTGCCTTTCTTTAGAATTTCATTGCTCGCAACGAAGTTCAAAGTGTGAATTTGGTTCGAGGGCCGATTTCTTTTTTGGTCAATTTCTCGCTTCCTGCGGCATCTCTGGCCATGGCTCTTCGCTGAATATATGCACAAGATAGCCCTCAACGTTCTGACAAATAAAGCTGGTCTAAATTGCTCTCCTTGGCATAAAAAGAGCCCAAAACGTCGAAACTGCTCGTGATCGGCGAGCGCTTTACATAGGACTGCAATGGGAGAGCGCCCAGTTCGGCGAACACGTTCGTCCGGAACGCCACCTGACGGCTAACAAAGCTCGATAGCCTGAAGAGCGCAAAGGTGGGTGCACCGTGCCTTTCTTTAGAATTTCATTGCTAGCAACGAAGTTCCAAGTGTGAATTTGGTTCGAGGGCCGATTTCTTTTTTGGTCAATTTCTCGCTTCCTGCGGCATCTCTGGCCATGGCTCTTCGCTGAATATATGCAAAAGAGAGCCCTCAACGTTCTGACAAATAAAGCTGGTCTAAATTGCTCTCCTTGGCATAAAAAGAGCCGTAAACGTCGAAACTGCTCGTGATCGGCGAGCGCTTTACATAGGACTGCAATGGGAGAGCGCCCAGTTCGGCGAACACGTTCGTCCGGAACGCCACCTGCCGGCTAACACAGCCCGATAGCCTGAAGAGCGCAAAGGTGGGTGCACCGTGCCTTTCTTTAGAATTTCATTGCTCGCAACGAACTTGAAAGTGTGAATTTGGTTCGAGGGCCGATTTCTTTTTTGGTCAATTTTCCCGCTTCCTGCGGCATCTCTGGCCATGGCTCTTCGCTGAATATATGCAAAAGATAGCCCTCAACGTTCTGACAAATAAAGCTGGTCTAAATTGCTCTCCTTGGCATAAAAAGAGCCCAAAACGTCGAAACTGCTCGTGATCGGCGAGCGCTTTACATAGGACTGCAAAGGGAGAGCGCCCAGTTCGGCGAACACGTTCGTCCGGAACGCCACCTGACGGCTAACAAAGCTCGATAGCCTGAAGAGCGCAAAGGTGGGTGCACCGTGCCTTTCTTTAGAATTTCATTGCTCGCAACGAACTTGAAAGTGTGAATTTGGTTCGAGGGCCGATTTCTTTTTTGGTCAATTTCTCGCTTCCTGCGGCATCTCTGGCCATGGCTCTTCGCTGAATATATGCACAAGATAGCCCTCAACGTTCTGACAAATAAAGCTGGTCTAAATTGCTCTCCTTGGCATAAAAAGAGCCCAAAACGTTGAAACTGCTCGTGATCGGCGAGCGCTTTACATAGGACTGCAATGGGAGAGCGCCCAGTTCGGCGAACACGTTCGTCCGGAACGCCACCTGACGGCTAACAAAGCTCGATAGCCTGAAGAGCGCAAAGACGGGTGCACCGTGCCTTTCTTTAGAATTTCATTGCTCGCAACGAAGTTCAAAGTGTGAATTTGGTTCGAGGGCCGATTTCTTTTTTGGTCAATTTCTCGCATCCTGCGGCATCTCTGGCCATGGCTCTTCGCTGAATATATGCACAAGATAGCCCTCAACGTTCTGACAAATAAAGCTGGTCTAAATTGCTCTCCTTGGCATAAAAAGAGCCGTAAACGTCGAAACTGCTCGTGATCGGCGAGCGCTTTACATAGGACTGCAATGGGAGAGCGCCCAGTTCGGCGAAAACGTGCGTCCGGAACGCCACCTGACGGCTAACAAAGCTCGATAGCCTGAAGAGCGCAAAGGTGGGTGCACCGTGCCTTTCTTTAGAATTTCATTGCTCGCAACGAACTTGAAAGTGTGAATTTGGTTCGAGGGCCGATTTCTTTTTTGGTCAATTTCTCGCTTCCTGCGGCATCTCTGGCCATGGCTCTTCGCTGAATATATGCAAAAGATAGCCCTCAACGTTCTGACAAATAAAGCTGGTCTAAATTGCTCTCCTTGGCATAAAAAGAGCCGTAAACGTCGAAACTGCTCGTGATCGGCGAGCGCTTTACATAGGACTGCAATGGGAGAGCGCCCAGTTCGGCGAAAACGTGCGTCCGGAACGCCACCTGACGGCTAACAAAGCTCGATAGCCTGAAGAGCGCAAAGGTGGGTGCGCCGTGCCTTTCTATGGAATTTCATTGCTCGCAACGAAATTGAAAGTGTGAATTTGGTTCGAGGGCCGATTTCTTTTTTGGTCAATTTCTCGCTTCCTGCGGCATCTCTGGCCATGGCTCTTCGCTGAATATATGCGCAAGATAGCCCTCAACGTTCTGACAAATAAAGCTGGTCTAAATTGCTCTCCTTGGCATAAAAAGAGCCCAAAACGTCGAAACTGCTCGTGATCGGCGAGCGCTTTACATAGGACTGCAATGGGAGAGCTACCAGTTCGGCGAACACGTTCGTCCGGAACGCCACCTGACGGCTAACAAAGCTCGATAGCCTGAAGAGCGCAAAGGTGGGTGCACCGTGCCTTTCTTTAGAATTTCATTGCTCGCAACGAACTTGAAAGTGTGAATTTGGTTCGAGGGCCGATTTCTTTTTTGGTCAATTTCTCGCTTCCTGCGGCATCTCTGGCCATGGCTCTTCGCTGAATATATGCAAAAGATAGCCCTCAACGTTCTGACAAATAAAGCTGGTCTAAATTGCTCTCCTTGGCATAAAAAGAGCCCAAAACGTCGAAACTGCTCGTGATCGGCGAGCGCTTTACATAGGACTGCAATGGGAGAGCGCCCAGTTCGGCGAACACGTTCGTCCGGAACGCCACCTGACGGCTAACAAAGCTCGATAGCCTGAAGAGCGCAAAGGTGGGTGCACCGTGCCTTTCTTTAGAATTTCATTGCTCGCAACGAAGTTCAAAGTGTGAATTTGGTTCGAGGGCCGATTTCTTTTTTGGTCAATTTCTCGCTTCCTGCGGCATCTCTGGCCATGGCTCTTCGCTGAATATATGCAAAAGATAGCCCTCAACGGTCTGACAAATAAAGCTGGTCTAAATTGCTCTCCTTGGCATAAAAAGAGCCCAAAACGTCGAAATTGCTCGTGATCGGCGAGCGCTTTACATAGGACTGCAATGGGAGAGCGCCCAGTTCGGCGAACACGTTCGTCCGGAACGCCACCTGACGGCTAACAAAGCTCGATAGCCTGAAGAGCGCAAAGGTGGGTGCACCGTGCCTTTCTTTAGAATTTCATTGCTCGCAACGAACTTGAAAGTGTGAATTTGGTTCGAGGGCCGATTTCTTTTTTGGTCAATTTTCCCGCTTCCTGCGGCATCTCTGGCCATGGCTATTCGCTGAATATATGCAAAAGATAGCCCTCAACGTTCTGACAAATAAAGCTGGTCTAAATTGCTCTCCTTGGCATAAAAAGAGCCCAAAACGTCGAAACTGCTCGTGATCGGCGAGCGCTTTACATAGGACTGCAATGGGAGAGCGCCCAGTTCGGCGAACACGTTCGTCCGGAACGCCACCTGACGGCTAACAAAGCTCGATAGCCTGAAGAGCGCAAAGGTGGGTGCACCGTGCCTTTCTTTAGAATTTCATTGCTCGCAACGAACTTGAAAGTGGGAATTTGGTTCGAGGGCCGATTTCTTTTTTGGTCAATTTCTCGCTTCCTGCGGCATCTCTGGCCATGGCTCTTCGCTGAATATATGCAAAAGATAGCCCTCAACGTTCTGACAAATAAAGCTGGTCTAAATTGCTCTCCTTGGCATAAAAAGAGCCCAAAACGTCGAAACTGCTCGTGATCGGCGAGCGCTTTACATAGGACTGCAATGGGAGAGCGCCCAGTTCGGCGAACACGTTCGTCCGGAACGCCACCTGACGGCTAACAAAGCTCGATAGCCTGAAGAGCGCAAAGGTGGGTGCACCGTGCCTTTCTTTAGAATTTCATTGCTAGCAACGAAGTTCCAAGTGTGAATTTGGTTCGAGGGCCGATTTCTTTTTTGGTCAATTTCTCGCTTCCTGCGGCATCTCTGGCCATGGCTCTTCGCTGAATATATGCAAAAGAGAGCCCTCAACGTTCTGACAAATAAAGCTGGTCTAAATTGCTCTCCTTGGCATAAAAAGAGCCGTAAACGTCGAAACTGCTCGTGATCGGCGAGCGCTTTACATAGGACTGCAATGGGAGAGCGCCCAGTTCGGCGAACACGTTCGTCCGGAACGCCACCTGCCGGCTAACACAGCCCGATAGCCTGAAGAGCGCAAAGGTGGGTGCACCGTGCCTTTCTTTAGAATTTCATTGCTCGCAACGAACTTGAAAGTGTGAATTTGGTTCGAGGGCCGATTTCTTTTTTGGTCAATTTTCCCGCTTCCTGCGGCATCTCTGGCCATGGCTCTTCGCTGAATATATGCAAAAGATAGCCCTCAACGTTCTGACAAATAAAGCTGGTCTAAATTGCTCTCCTTGGCATAAAAAGAGCCCAAAACGTCGAAACTGCTCGTGATCGGCGAGCGCTTTACATAGGACTGCAATGGGAGAGCGCCCAGTTCGGCGAACACGTTCGTCCGGAACGCCACCTGACGGCTAACAAAGCTCGATAGCCTGAAGAGCGCAAAGGTGGGTGCGCCGTGCCTTTCTATGGAATTTCATTGCTCGCAACGAAATTGAAAGTGTGAATTTGGTTCGAGGGCCGATTTCTTTTTTGGTCAATTTCTCGCTTCCTGCGGCATCTCTGGCCATGGCTCTTCGCTGAATATATGCGCAAGATAGCCCTCAACGTTCTGACAAATAAAGCTGGTCTAAATTGCTCTCCTTGGCATAAAAAGAGCCCAAAACGTCGAAACTGCTCGTGATCGGCGAGCGCTTTACATAGGACTGCAATGGGAGAGCGCCCAGTTCGGCGAACACGTTCGTCCGGAACGCCACCTGACGGCTAACAAAGCTCGATAGCCTGAAGAGCGCAAAGGTGGGTGCACCGTGCCTTTCTTTAGAATTTCATTGCTCGCAACGAAGTTCCAAGTGTGAATTTGGTTCGAGGGCCGATTTCTTTTTTGGTCAATTTCTCGCTTCCTGCGGCATCTCTGGCCATGGCTCTTCGCTGAATATATGCAAAAGAGAGCCCTCAACGTTCTGACAAATAAAGCTGGTCTAAATTGCTCTCCTTGGCATAAAAAGAGCCGTAAACGTCGAAACTGCTCGTGATCGGCGAGCGCTTTACATAGGACTGCAATGGGAGAGCGCCCAGTTCGGCGAACACGTTCGTCCGGAACGCCACCTGCCGGCTAACACAGCCCGATAGCCTGAAGAGCGCAAAGGTGGGTGCACCGTGCCTTTCTTTAGAATTTCATTGCTCGCAACGAACTTGAAAGTGTGAATTTGGTTCGAGGGCCGATTTCTTTTTTGGTCAATTTTCCCGCTTCCTGCGGCATCACTGGCCATGGCTCTTCGCTGAATATATGCGCAAGATAGCCCTCAACGTTCTGACAAATAAAGCTGGTCTAAATTGCTCTCCTTGGCATAAAAAGAGCCCAAAACGTCGAAACTGCTCGTGATCGGCGAGCGCTTTACATAGGACTGCAATGGGAGAGCGCCCAGTTCGGCGAACACGTTCGTCCGGAACGCCACCTGACGGCTAACAAAGCTCGATAGCCTGAAGAGCGCAAAGGTGGGTGCACCGTGCCTTTCTTTAGAATTTCATTGCTCGCAACGAACTTGAAAGTGTGAATTTGGTTCGAGGGCCGATTTCTTTTTTGGTCAATTTTCCCGCTTCCTGCGGCATCTCTGGCCATGGCTCTTCGCTGAATATATGCAAAAGATAGCCCTCAACGTTCTGACAAATAAAGCTGGTCTAAATTGCTCTCCTTGGCATAAAAAGAGCCCAAAACGTCGAAACTGCTCGTGATCGGCGAGCGCTTTACATAGGACTGCAATGGGAGAGCGCCCAGTTCGGCGAACACGTTCGTCCGGAACGCCACCTGACGGCTAACAAAGCTCGATAGCCTGAAGAGCGCAAAGGTGGGTGCACCGTGCCTTTCTTTAGAATTTCATTGCTCGCAACGAAGTTCAAAGTGTGAATTTGGTTAGAGGGCCGATTTCTTTTTTGGTCAATTTCTCGCTTCCTGCGGCATCTCTGGCCATGGCTCTTCGCTGAATATATGCAAAAGATAGCCCTCAACGTTCTGACAAATAAAGCTGGTCTAAATTGCTCTCCTTGGCATAAAAAGAGCCCAAAACGTCGAAATTGCTCGTGATCGGCGAGCGCTTTACATAGGACTGCAATGGGAGAGCGCCCAGTTCGGCGAACACGTTCGTCCGGAACGCCACCTGACGGCTAACAAAGCTCGATAGCCTGAAGAGCGCAAAGGTGGGTGCACCGTGCCTTTCTTTAGAATTTCATTGCTCCCAACGAAGTTCCAAGTGTGAATTTGGTTCGAGGGCCGATTTCTTTTTTGGTCAATTTCTCGCTTCCTGCGGCATCTCTGGCCATGGCTCTTCGCTGAATATATGCAAAAGAGAGCCCTCAACGTTCTGACAAATAAAGCTGGTCTAAATTGCTCTCCTTGGCATAAAAAGAGCCGTAAACGTCGAAACTGCTCGTGATCGGCGAGCGCTTTACATAGGACTGCAATGGGAGAGCGCCCAGTTCGGCGAACACGTTCGTCCGGAACGCCACCTGCCGGCTAACACAGCCCGATAGCCTGAAGAGCGCAAAGGTGGGTGCACCGTGCCTTTCTTTAGAATTTCATTGCTCGCAACGAACTTGAAAGTGTGAATTTGGTTCGAGGGCCGATTTCTTTTTTGGTCAATTTTCCCGCTTCCTGCGGCATCTCTGGCCATGGCTCTTCGCTGAATATATGCAAAAGATAGCCCTCAACGTTCTGACAAATAAAGCTGGTCTAAATTGCTCTCCTTGGCATAAAAAGAGCCCAAAACGTCGAAACTGCTCGTGATCGGCGAGCGCTTTACATAGGACTGCAATGGGAGAGCGCCCAGTTCGGCGAACACGTTCGTCCGGAACGCCACCTGACGGCTAACAAAGCTCGATAGCCTGAAGAGCGCAAAGGTGGGTGCACCGTGCCTTTCTTTAGAATTTCATTGCTCGCAACGAACTTGAAAGTGTGAATTTGGTTCGAGGGCCGATTTCTTTTTTGGTCAATTTTCCCGCTTCCTGCGGCATCTCTGGCCATGGCTCTTCGCTGAATATATGCAAAAGATAGCCCTCAACGTTCTGACAAATAAAGCTGGTCTAAATTGCTCTCCTTGGCATAAAAAGAGCCCAAAACGTCGAAACTGCTCGTGATCGGCGAGCGCTTTACATAGGACTGCAATGGGAGAGCGCCCAGTTCAGCGAACACGTTCGTCCGGAACGCCACCTGACGGCTAACAAAGCTCGATAGCCTGAAGAGCGCTAAGGTGGGTGCACCGTGCCTTTCTTTAGAATTTCATTGCTCGCAACGAACTTGAAAGTGTGAATTTGGTTCGAGGGCCGATTTCTTTTTTGGTCAATTTCTCGCTTCCTGCGGCATCTCTGGCCATGGCTCTTCGCTGAATATATGCAAAAGATAGCCCTCAACGTTCTGACAAATAAAGCTGGTCTAAATTGCTCTCCTTGGCATAAAAAGAGCCCAAAACGTCGAAACTGCTCGTGATCGGCGAGCGCTTTACATAGGACTGCAATGGGAGAGCGCCCAGTTCGGCGAAAAACGTGCGTCCGGAACGCCACCTGACGGCTAACAAAGCTCGATAGCCTGAAGAGAGCAAAGGTGGGTGCACCGTGCCTTTCTTTAGAATTTCATTGCTCGCAACGAAGTTCAAAGTGTGAATTTGGTTCGAGGGCCGATTTCATTTTTGGTCAATTTCTCGCTTCCTGCGGCATCTCTGGCCATGGCTCTTCGCTGAATATATGCAAAAGATAGCCCTCAACGTTCTGACAAATAAAGCTGGTCTAAATTGCTCTCCTTGGCATAAAAAGAGCCGTAAACGTCGAAACTGCTCGTGATCGGCGAGCGCTTTACATAGGACTGCAATGGGAGAGCGCCCAGTTCAGCGAACACGTTCGTCCGGAGCGCCACCTGACGGCTAACAAAGCTCGATAGCCTGAAGAGCGCAAAGGTGGGTGCACCGTGCCTTTCTTTAGAATTTCATTGCTCGCAACGAACTTGAAAGTGTGAATTTGGTTCGAGGGCCGATTTCTTTTTTGGTCAATTTCTCGCTTCCTGCGGCATCTCTGGCCATGGCTCTTCGCTGAATATATGCAAAAGATAGCCCTCAACGTTCTGACAAATAAAGCTGATCTAAATTGCTCTCCTTGGCATAAAAAGAGCCGTAAACGTCGAAACTGCTCGTGATCGGCGCGCGCTTTACATAGGACTGCAATGGGAGAGCGCCCAGTTCGGCGAAAACGTGCGTCCGGAACGCCACCTGACGGCTAACAAAGCTCGATAGCCTGAAGAGCGCAAAGGTGGGTGCACCGTGCCTTTCTTTAGAATTTCACTGCTCGCAACGAACTTGAAAGTGTGAATTTGGTTCGAGGGCCAATTTCTTTTTTGGTAAATTTTCCCGCTTCCTGCGGCATCTCTGGCCATGGCTCTTCGCTGAATATATGCAAAAGATAGCCCTCAACGTTCTGACAAATAAAGCTGGTCTAAATTGCTCTCCTTGGCATAAAAAGAGCCGTAAACGTCGAAACTGCTCGTGATCGGCGAGCGCTTTACATAGGACTGCAATGGGAGAGCGCCCAGTTCAGCGAACACGTTCGTCCGGAGCGCCACCTGACGGCTAACAAAGCTCGATAGCCTGAAGAGCGCAAAGGTGGGTGCACCGTGCCTTTCTTTAGAATTTCATTGCTCGCAACGAAGTTCAAAGTGTGAATTTGGTTCGAGGGCCGATTTCTTTTTTGGTCAATTTCTCGCTTCCTGCGGCATCTCTGGCCATGGCTCTTCGCTGAATATATGCAAAAGATAGCCCTCAACGTTCTGACAAATAAAGCTGCTCTAAATTGCTCTCCTTGGCATAAAAAGAGCCCAAAACGTCGAAACTGCTCGTGATCGGCGAGCGCTTTACATAGGACTGCAATGGGAGAGCGCCCAGTTCGGCGAAAACGTGCGTCCGGAACGCCACCTGACGGCTAACAAAGCTCGATAGCCTGAAGAGCGCAAAGGTGGGTGCACCGTGCCTTTCTTTAGAATTTCATTGCTCGCAACGAAGTTCAAAGTGTGAATTTGGTTCGAGGGCCGATTTCTTTTTTGGTCAATTTCTCGCTTCCTGCGGCATCTCTGGCCATGGCTCTTCGCTGAATATATGCAAAAGATAGCCCTCAACGTTCTGACAAATAAAGCTGCTCTAAATTGCTCTCCTTGGCATAAAAAGAGCCCAAAACGTCGAAACTGCTCGTGATCGGCGAGCGCTTTACATAGGACTGCAAAGGGAGAGCGCCCAGTTCGGCGAAAACGTGCGTCCGGAACGCCACCTGACGGCTAACAAAGCTCGATAGCCTGAAGAGCGCAAAGGTGGGTGCACCGTGCCTTTCTTTAGAATTTCATTGCTCGCAACGAACTTGAAAGTGTGAATTTGGTTCGAGGGCCGATTTCTTTTTTGGTCAATTTTCCCGCTTCCTGCGGCATCTCTGGCCATGGCTCTTCGCTGAATATATGCAAAAGATAGCCCTCAACGTTCTGACAAATAAAGCTGGTCTAAATTGCTCTCCTTGGCATAAAAAGAGCCGTAAACGTCGAAACTGCTCGTGATCGGCGAGCGCTTTACATAGGACTGCAATGGGAGAGCGCCCAGTTCAGCGAACACGTTCGTCCGGAGCGCCACCTGACGGCTAACAAAGCTCGATAGCCTGAAGAGCGCAAAGGTGGGTGCACCGTGCCTTTCTTTAGAATTTCATTGCTCGCAACGAACTTTGAAGTGGGAATTTGGTTCGAGGGCCGATTTCTTTTTTGGTCAATTTCTCGCTTCCTGCGGCATCTCTGGCCATGGCTCTTCGCTGAATATATGCAAAAGATAGCCCTCAACGTTCTGACAAATAAAGCTGGTCTAAATTGCTCTCCTTGGCATAAAAAGAGCCCAAAACGTCGAAACTGCTCGTGATCGGCGAGCGCTTTACATAGGACTGCAATGGGAGAGCGCCCAGTTCGGCGAAAACGTGCGTCCGGAACGCCACCTGACGGCTAACAACGCTCGATAGCCTGAAGAGCGCAAAGGTGGGTGCACCGTGCCTTTCTTTAGAATTTCATTGCTCGCAACGAAGTTCAAAGTGTGAATTTGGTTCGAGGGCCGATTTCTTTTTTGGTCAATTTCTCGCTTCCTGCGGCATCTCTGGCCATGGCTCTTCGCTGAATATATGCAAAAGATAGCCCTCAACGTTCTGACAAATAAAGCTGGTCTAAATTGCTCTCCTTGGCATAAAAAGAGCCCAAAACGTCGAAACTGCTCGTGATCGGCGAGCGCTTTACATAGGACTGCAATGGGAGAGCGCCCAGTTCGGCGAAAACGTGCGTCCGGAACGCCACCTGACGGCTAACAAAGCTCGATAGCCTGAAGAGCGCAAAGGTGGGTGCACCGTGCCTTTCTTTAGAATTTCATTGCTCGCAACGAACTTGAAAGTGTGAATTTTGTTCGAGGGCCGATTTCTTTTTTGGTCAATTTCTCGCTTCCTGCGGCATCTCTGGCCATGGCTCTTCGCTGAATATATGCGCAAGATAGCCCTCAACGTTCTGACAAATAAAGCTGGTCTAAATTGCTCTCCTTGGCATAAAAAGAGCCCAAAACGTCGAAACTGCTCGTGATCGGCGAGCGCTTTACATAGGACTGCAATGGGAGAGCTACCAGTTCGGCGAACACGTTCGTCCGGAACGCCACCTGACGGCTAACAAAGCTCGATAGCCTGAAGAGCGCAAAGGTGGGTGCACCGTGCCTTTCTTTAGAATTTCATTGCTCGCAACGAAGTTCAAAGTGTGAATTTGGTTCGAGGGCCGATTTCTTTTTTGGTCAATTTCTCGCTTCCTGCGGCATCTCTGGCCATGGCTCTTCGCTGAATATATGCACAAGATAGCCCTCAACGTTCTGACAAATAAAGCTGGTCTAAATTGCTCTCCTTGGCATAAAAAGAGCCCAAAACGTCGAAACTGCTCGTGATCGGCGAGCGCTTTACAAAGGACTGCAATGGGAGAGCGCCCAGTTCGGCGAACACGTTCGTCCGGAACGCCACCTGACGGCTAACAAAGCTCGATAGCCTGAAGAGCGCAAAGGTGGGTGCACCGTGCCTTTCTTTAGAATTTCATTGCTCGCAACGAAGTTCAAAGTGTGAATTTGGTTCGAGGGCCGATTTCTTTTTTGGTCAATTTCTCGCTTCGTGCGGCATCTCTGGCCATGGCTCTTCGCTGAATATATGCAAAAGATAGCCCTCAACGTTCTGACAAATAAAGCTGGGCTAAATTGCTCTCCTTGGCATAAAAAGAGCCCAAAACGTCGAAACTGCTCGTGATCGGCGAGCGCTTTACATAGGACTGCAATGGGAGAGCGCCCAGTTCGGCGAACACGTTCGTCCGGAACGCCACCTGACGGCTAACAAAGCTCGATAGCCTGAAGAGCGCAAAGGTGGGTGCACCGTGCCTTTCTTTAGAATTTCATTGCTCGCAACGAAGTTCAAAGTGTGAATTTGGTTCGAGGGCCGATTTCTTTTTTGGTCAATTTCTCGCTTCGTGCGGCATCTCTGGCCATGGCTCTTCGCTGAATATATGCACAAGATAGCTCTCAACGTTCTGACAAATTAAGCTGGTCTAAATTGCTCTCCTTGGCATAAAAAGAGCCCCAAACGTCGAAACCGCTCGTGATCGGCGAGCGCTTTACATAGGACTGCAATGGGAGAGCTACCAGTTCGGCGAACACGTTCGTCCGGAACGCCACCTGACGGCTAACAAAGCTCGATAGCCTGAAGAGCGCAAAGGTGGGTGCACCGTGCCTTTCTTTAGAATTTCATTGCTCGCAACGAACTCGAAAATGTGAATTTGGTTCGAGGGCCGATTTCTTTTTTGGTCAATTTCTCGCTTCCTGCGGCATCTCTGGCCATGGCTCTTCGCTGAATATATGCACAAGATAGCCCTCAACGTTCTGACAAATAAAGCTGGTCTAAATTGCTCTCCTTGGCATAAAAAGAGCCCAAAACGTCGAAACTGCTCGTGATCGGCGAGCGCTTTACATAGGACTGCAATGGGAGAGCTACCAGTTCGGCGAACACGTTCGTCCGGAACGCCACCTGCCGGCTAACACAGCCCGATAGCCTGAAGAGCGCAAAGGTGGGTGCACCGTGCCCTTCTTTAGAATTTCATTGCTCGCAACGAACTCAAAAGTGTGAATTTGGTTCGAGGGCCGATTTCTTTTTTGGTCAATTTCTCGCTTCCTGTGGCATCTCTGGCCATGGCTCTTCGCTGAATATATGCAAAAGATAGCCCTCACCGTTCTGACAAATAAAGCTGGTCTAAATTGCTCTCCTTGGCATAAAAACAGCCGCAAACGTCGAAACTGCTCGTGATCGGCGAGCGCTTTACATAGGACTGCAATGGGAGAGCTACCAGTTCGGCGAACACGTTCGTCCGGAACGCCACCTGACGGCTAACACAGCCCGATAGCCTGAAGAGCGCAAAGGTGGGTGCACCGTGCCTTTCTTTAGAATTTCATTGCTCGCAACGAACTTGAAAGTGTGAATTTGGTTCGAGGGCCGATTTCTTTTTTGGTCAATTTCTCGCTTCCTGCGGCATCTCTGGCCATGGCTCTTCGCTGAATATATGCACAAGATAGCCCTCAACGTTCTGACAAATAAAGCTGGTCTAAATTGCTCTCCTTGGCATAAAAAGAGCCGAAAACGTCGAAACTGCTCGTGATCGGCGAGCGCTTTACATAGGACTGCAATGGAAGAGCTCCCAGTTCAGCTAACACGTGCGTCCGGAACGCCACCTGACGGCTAAGACAGCCCGATAGCCCGAAGAGCGCAAAGGTGGGTGCACTGTGCTTTTTTTTTAGAATTTCATTGCTCGCAACGAACAGAAAAGTGTGAATCTGGTTCGAGATGCAATTTGTTTTTTGATATTTCTTGCTGCCTACGGGCTCTATTGTTTCGGCTCTGCACTAAATATGTGCAAAAGAACGTTCTTGTCGTGTTAGCGGGTAAGCTACCGCGGGAATGAATCACTCAGCTCGTGCCTTGTGTGACATCACTTTATTCAAGCGTGCAGGGATTTATACTATCGTGGTGCCATCTTTTGATGGTTGTTAATATCACTCATTAACTAAGGTCACTATGTCTTACTCCTGAACATTACATCTATTCCTCTCTAAATACATAGATTTGTACAAGTATTAAAAGCACGTACACGTATTACAAGTATGACAAGCTGGTGTCAAGCCCGGATATACACAAGCAGTTAGTCACTGCACATAACCTTGAAATCGTTCGGGTGGCTTCCGATGTCTTGACAACTGAGGAAATGGTGTTGGCTGGAAAGCAGGCTCATCACCATCAACACTGTCACTAACACCATCACCACGGTCACCATCACCACTATCACCATCGCCACTGTCACTATCACCATCACCACGATCATCACCACTATCACCACTACCACCATCACCACTGTCACCATCACCACTATCAACACCAGCACCATCACTTGATGGAAGTCGCGTGTGAACACCGCTGTAATCGGTCTGGTGATGTTGACTGACGTGGCTCAGACGGCAGCAAACTTTCTCGACATGTCTGTGCAGCTTCGTCGCTGAGGTCCTCGCCTAGCTCCGCAGTCTTTTTCGTTGCCTCCATGGGTGCTGCACTCAATAGCGAGGCGTTCCAGGTGTGGCCGTCGTCGAGGCAGAAGGACCAACGTCCTATTCGCTTGAGGATTTTCAGCGGTGGTCCAAAACTTGAAAAGCTCTTCGGGCCTGTAACCGGTTTCTTAACTCTCACGTACTTTCCGACCTGGAACTTCGGAACACAGGCCCCTCTTCGTCGATCAGCATACACCTTATTTTTGCGATGATAATCCTTCACCCTCTTCCGAAGAGAGCACATTTCCTTAACGGGGTCTGCGAAGAAATTCGGGGCGGGATGTCCAATCACGTCCAAGGATGTCCTCATGTGCCGGCCATGCAGAAGCGCAGCCGGGAGGATTCCAGTGGCCCTATGAGGAATGGCCCTGTAGACGCCCAAGTACTGCGTTGCAGTTTTTTTTTAATGGTTGCTCTTCCAATATGGCTACCTCAACATATGATTTGAGCACGCCGTTAAACCTTTCCACCTGCCCATTTGCTTGCAGGTGAGACACAGCAGAAAATCTGTCCTTGATTCCTCTGTCTTTAAGAAATCACTCAAATTCCCGGGACGTAAATTATTGCCCATGATATGTGACCAATTCTTCAGGGTACCATATCATTCTACAACAGCGTGGAATCGGGTACGCCTGAATGCGATTAATCGAAATAAATCTGGCGGCGTCTTGCATCACAAATCAAGTGTTCAATCGGCGTGCCCGCAGCCTTGAGGAATGAACAAACACTGCAAAGATTGACGGCATTATAGTACACCATATTTTAAATGCATTTTTAGCACAGCCTGTTTTCGTCCAGGGTTGCCTTGCTTTTTTTTCATTAACGTTATTGCTATCTTATACGCTAACCCAGATAGCAAAAAACATGCATGAAACAATGTTTCGTGTCTCGAGTTCTTTCAGGCTAGCACCCGCTGGCTACTCCACAATCGCTGAAGGGCTTGCAAGGAACCGTGAAAATGACGTCACCTCGAAACTTACCTGATAACTCCTTCGGGTTGTTCAAAAGTTTCTTCACCTGCGGGAAAGCTTCAACTGGCTTTTTCCTCTATATTCTGCGTGGAAAAGGGACCACCAGTCCTGCTTTCAAGATTCCTCAGTTTTGTAGCGATAGCTACATTACGGTAGCATTCTTCCTTTCTTCTTTTACTTCCTCCTTTATTCCTTCCCTTACGGCGCGGATCAGGTGTCCGCCGATATGTGAGACAGGCATTGTGCTATTTCCTTTCCCTAAAAACCAATTTTGTAGTTTCCGGTTTCGAACCCGACCGCGGCGGCTGCGTTTTTATGGAGGAAAAACGCTAATGCGCCCGTGTGCTGTGCGATGTCAGTGCATGTTAAAGATCCCCAGGTGGTCGAAATTATTCCGGAGCCCTCCACTGTGCCACCTCTCTCTCCCTTTCTTCTTTCACTCCCTACTTTATCCCTTCCCTTGCGGCGCGGTTCAGGTGTCCAACGATATATGAGACAGATGCTGCGCCATTTCCTTTCCCCAAAAACCAATTATTACTGTTATTATGGTTAGCGCGCTCGGCTACTGATCCGGAGTTCCCGCGTTCGAACCCTACCGTGGCGGCTGCGTTTCGATGGAGGCCGAACGCTAAAGCGCCAGTGTGCTGTGTGATATCAGTGCACGTTAAAGGGAGTAGTAAGTGTTTTTTATTAAAATAATAATAAAAAGGATGGAAAAGATTTTTGCTAGCCCCGACATCTGCCATCGATACTGAAGCACCTTAGCTGGGGCAGCGGAAATAAAGGATAACAGGCAGAATGGAGAAATGAAATGAAAGAGGTGAGGGGACAGGAAGAGAGCATAGGGGAGAGGTAATATAATTGGTTTTTTGGTTTTTGGGAGGAAAGGAAATGGCGCAGTATCTGTCTCATATATCGTTGGACACCTGAACCGCGCCGTAAGGGAAGGGTAAAGGAGGGAGTGAAAGGAGAAAGGAAGAGAGAGGTGCCGTAGTGGAGGGCTGCGGAATAATTTCGACCACCTGGGGATCTTTAACGTGCACTGACATCGCACAGCACACGGGCGCCTTAGGAGAGGTAATATACATAAACTTTTTACACAACAAGAAATGTGTCCAGGCTGTGCGCGTGATTAGTTCATGATGGAGCAATAAAAACACACTCGCACAGCACTATGTTGACTACAACTGGAGTGGGGCATCCTGTTGTTAATCGTCCATGGTAGAACTCGCGGAGCGCTCAGTCACTGAGTGTACACACCTGGCGGAGAACATACGGGACGTCAAGCCCATCTGTTCGAGGAATGCACAGAGGCTCACCAAGGTTCGCTCACGGGTGCGCGCACAGCCCTGCGGCCACAATAGCGTCTTGAGGGAGTATGGTAGTATGCCCAGCGCCCTATAGGCCGCAAGCTTCGCGACGAGCATCGGCGAACGCGGCACAGCGAAGGAGCAGATGTTCTAGTGTTTCCACTGCACCGCATCCGTCACACACATCACTCGTCGCGATTCCGTGACGCACCCGTCGTTCCCCGGGCCACACGCAGCCAATGCGCGCGCGGAGGATCATTGCACGTTGCGACCGCGTAAGTGCGCGACAGCCGGTGATGCTGTCGATGCGCTCACCTCCTGCGATGCGTGGGTCGGGGTGCTGCTTTCGGAGATGGTCGTGAATGGCCGCACGCGCGTCCTCCAGCGCAAGGGGCAGATCGCTGGCAGGTAGTTGATGTGCGGCGGTCGCGAGGTCGTCAGCTTCTTCGTTGCCGGCGATGCCGCAGTGACCGGGCACCCACTGTGCACGCACGGCACAACCTCTCTGCGCGAGGCGCTCGATGCGCGAGCGAATGTCCCGCATTAGTGGGGTACCGCAGCCGTTGGATTGCAGGCGGCTGAGGACGGCGCGGGAGTCGCACAGCAGAGCACTCCTGGGCGGCGGAGGGCCGAGGGTGAGCAGCAGGTCCATCCCGAGCCGGATCCCCATCAACTCCGCCGTGGTGGAGGAGCCCAGGAAGGCTGCGTGTTGCTGGCTGTGCAGTCGCAGGGCGGGGATGGTAGCCGCCGCTGCAAGGGAGCAGCTGTCGAGGGCCACTGAGCCGTCGGTGTACACGAGGAGATGGTCCTGGAGCTCCTCGTGTATGACGGCTCTGGCCAGCTGCTGCACAGCACAGAGGGGTGTGCTCCGTTTTCCCGCGATTCCGACGATCTCTCGCTGTACCTCCGAGGCAGCAGGCCAGGGCGCGCAGGAGCCGTAGGGGGGTGGGCCTTGAGTTTAAAGGTACCCCAGGTGGTCGAAATTATTCCGGAGCCCTCCACTACGGCACCTCTTTCTTCCTTTTTTTTACACTTCCTGCTGTATCCCTTCCCTTACGGCGCGATTCAGGTGTCCAACGATATATGAGACAGATACTGCGCCATTTCCTTTCCCCCCAAACCAATTATTATTATTATTACTATTATTATTATTATTATTTCGCCCACTTTTGTGCCCGCGCTGAAGAGCTTACTGATAAACATTCTGGCTTAAGCTAACCTGGATTATAATAAACACCACCCATTTTTTCAAAAGCGTACGTTGCCCATGCACCCTTCGCGCAGGGTAGAAGGATAGTTTATCCTTGCTATCCGGACTGGACAGTAAGAATAGGAAGATGACGATTATAGGTGCGTAGATCTATCATCGGAGCTTCTATAGAGAATTTCTAGGAAAACATTTCCACAGAAGCTGCGGCTAAAGTTTCGCGTCCGTATCTGCTGCTGATATCCTAGGACCAATCAAAAGGAATAAAGGGATATGGGTAACAAGTGACTGACGCTCCGTCTGTGTAACAAATTAGTTTCTACAGAAAGGAAAATCTAGCCGGAGGCGGTATAGAGTCAAGTGGGCGGGTGAGATGTGTCAGGTTTTAGGAAAGCGCGTCATTAATTTTTAAAGCAGGGTTTTAATGTAAAGATAACCTTTTGTGCCCCAGTAATACCAGTATTGGCTGACGTCCAAAAGAGGAGAATCATGTTAACTATTAAATTGATTAGCCAAATTCGAATAGTAAACTTTTTAACTATTTGCCATTCCTTTTTGGGACAGGACATATATACTGCCCGTGTTTGGGGGTAGACTTTGATAACTAAATATACGGAGTACTAACTGTTGGCAAACGAGCCTTACTACCACTACAGAGCAGAGTAATCTGATGCAGTTAACAACAGGCGGAGCTCTTTAGACGCGGTACTGGAGGTCCTGACGTTAGCAAATAGAAGAGGCTGCAACCTCGGTTAAATTCTTCGTAGCTACAAGAACTTCGCATGTTTTGAAGAGGGAATTTGTTTCTGATTTCACCCGTAAGTATTACATATTTCTTGTGTTAGAAATCTCCCTCTCGGCTTCGACAGCATATCTGCCCCTTAAACAAATTGCACCAGAGGACAGCTTGCTCCTTTTTTTATTTATTTCTTCTGTAGAATGCGTGGAATATAAGTTATTACACTGACGAATCATTAGTTATTTGTCGACCACACTTTTTGTCATTTCTCATCTGCTTTTATAGACGCAGCTTCTGTGTAAATGCTTTCTTAGCAATTCTCCATAGAAGCATTCTCCATTAAACTACCGTGACTCTATTCTTCATCTTCCTATTCTTACTGTCCCCTCAGGAGAGCTACGATAAACCGCTCTTCTACCCTGCGTGACAGGTGTGCAACGTACGATTTTGAAAACATGGGTGGTATTTGTAATAATTCGGGTGAACTTAAGCATAGATCGTTTTCAGTAACGTCTGGCACAAAAGTGGCTTAAAAGTGGGTAAAAAAGCGGTTGGTCAGTCCTTAACCTGCACTTAAAAAAATATTCCCTCCGTCGAGCCGGATTCGAACCAGCGACCTATGGATGCCCGCAATGAGTGTACCTCTACAGTCCACCGCTCTGCCAACTGAGCTATCGACGGAACGCTGACCGCCTCGCGGCTGACTTTAGCAAACGGTGGCGTTACCTGTGTGACTAACATTCATGGATGGCGCGTGTCTGCCGCGCCTTAAGAAACAGATTATTCCGCGGTATGACGTCACCCCATCGCCGACTGGATGCGCTCCTGCAGCACTATTTCGCTTCCAATTTCTATTTTCTTCGGGGCGTCCTCTGCTTGCATTTCTTTTTCGGACACTGCGCCGAAACTTGCCCTCTTCAAAACTGCCCTCTTCAAAACTGCCCTCTTCAAAACTGCCCTCTTCAAAACTGCCCTCTTCAAAACTGCCCTCTTCAAAACTGCCCTCTTCAAAACTGCCCTCTTCAAAACTGCCCTCTTCAAAACTGCCCTCTTCAAAACTGCCCTCTTCAAAACTGCCCTCTTCAAAACTGCCCTCTTCAAAACTGCCCTCTTCAAAACTGCCCTCTTCAAATTTGCCCTCTTCAAAACTGCCCTCTTCAAAACTGCCCTCTTCAAATTTGCCCTCTTCAAATTTGCCCTCTTCAAAACTGCCCTCTTCAAAACTGCCCTCTTCAAAACTGCCCTCTTCAAAACTCGCCTTCTTCAAAACTGCCCTCTTCAAAACTCGCCTTCTTCAAAACTGCCCTCTTCAAAACTCGCCTTCTTCAAAACTCGCCTTCTTCAAAACTGCCCTCTTCAAAACTCGCCTTCTTCAAAACTCGCCTTCTTCAAAACTCGCCTTCTTCAAAACTCGCCTTCTTCAAACTCGCCTTCTTCAAACTCGCCTTCTTCAAACTCGCCTTCTTCAAACTCGCCTTCTTCAAACTCGCCTTCTTCAAACTCGCCTTCAAACCTGCCATCAAATTCGCCTTCAAACCTGCCATCAAACTTGCCTTCAAACTTGCCTTCAAACTCGCCTTCAAACTTGCCTTCAAACTTGCCTCGAACGTGTTATATCGAACTGAGCATTACTATGTTCTGCTAGTGCTCTGCTAGCGTTCTGCTTGTTAAGTAATTTCTGTGATGCTATGTGAGGCATTTAGTCTATACAGCGCTTGGCCGAGAGAATTATGTGACTGCGAATATCCCATCAGCGCAGCCGCGTTAAGGGCCGCGTCGCCATCTTTAACCACGTAATGTCAGCTACAGAGCAGAACAAAAGTCATGAACTTACCGTATTTCGTCACCAGCGGTCCCTACGTTGGAGAAAGAGATCTGAAACAAGCAGATAAATAAAAACAATAATTACCGAATTATTGAAGTTATTCAATCATAGTGGCGTAGGCTCGAAACCGTTTGAAAGAAAGTTAGTTCGGAGGGACCTTATTTTTTTAGTTGGATTTCTAATGACGTGGAAAGAAGGATGGAGTATGCAGACACGGCAAGGCAAATACGTAGGCGTTTTATGAATTCCTGCATGGAAAAGCAAATCGGCTCAGTCACCTGCCAATGCACCAGTACAACCCTGAAAACTCTTAGCGGTTTTGTCGTTATAATTATGTCTTGCAAAAAGTTACACTTCAGCAGGCCTACTGCACCTCTGACAGCTACTACTTTATACATATTTAAAAAAACATAGTGGTGCAGTTTGAGGAAACAAAGATGGCATAAATATGTTCAGGTAATGCGTTTGCTTCGTGCCCAACATTCTCGGTCAAATATTTTGAATATTGAAAAATCGTAAGACACTGTTATGGAAATATTGAAGGTAATGACCCATTCTTCTGATGTATAACAAAATCTTAATTTTAAGGTGTTTCCATCGATCACATCGAATAGTTAGGACTGCCTTAGAAAACCAAAGGGGGAACGCTTTTCAAGATAGCATAAACGTTAATAGAAAAAAAATGCAAGTCTGACGTCGGGTGATATGCGGATATATTGATCGTTATAATGAAATCTTACGCTATATGAAAGAATGGCGGTCATAAATGGTTTCCAGCTCAAAAATGCTTTTTTGTCCATAGTTGCTGGATATGGTTATACTGTTGTTTGAGTACCATGCAGGTGCAGATAGTAAGGAAATTGTATAATTTGTGTGGTCCCCAGATAACTTGCCAACGCCCATCCACATTTTCTCGTATGATATTGAACCGTTTATTGATGACACACACAGTGGTTAGTAGGCTTAAGTCGTAGTACTGGAATTCAATCCCGGCCGCCGCAACTGTGTTTCGGCAGAAGGGAAACGAAAAATGCGCTCCTGTGCTTTGCGACGACATCTCAAGTTAAAGAGCCCCAGGTGGTTGAAGTTAATGCTGATTTCTCCACTACGGTGTCACCCATAGCCCATGTGCCGCGCTGATATGTTAGAAACCCTCCCTAAGAAAAAAAAGACGCAAGACAAGCGAAGGATGAAACTAGCGTGCGTAGAATGCAAAAGCTGCGTGACTTTGATCGCAAAAACTGATAGTGAGTTTAAGGCGCTAGCGTATGCAGCGCCCGCGAGATGAAGCGGCAGTTGCCTTCATTCTTCGGCTGAGTTTAAGGCGCTAGCGTATACAGCGCCCGCAAGATGAAGCGGCAGTTGCCTTCATTCTTCGGCTGCCTTCCGATTCGACCTAGATTTTCTACGCAGCTCTTTACGCGTGTTACAGAGCTCCGTTACTCTCCGTTTCGTCGGGGGTGTAGCTCAGATGGTAGAGCGCTCGCTTAGCATGCGAGAGGTACTGGGATCGATACCCAGCACCTCCACTTTAATTTTTTTTCTATACATAATTTCTATTTTCTGAAATGTTTTGAAGAAGAACCCGACGACCATAACGTGCGCGTACGCTGCTGCACAAGGATTGCCGGTACATTTTTTTTTTCGGGTGACGTTTATACATTCGTACGCCCTCTAGCGGCTGTTTTCTATGTAGTCGGTCCCACATGGTGAGCGATAGGGGAGAGACAGAATAGAGCACAGGCGGGGATGTTCACCAAACAACGCCCGATTTGGTAACGTGGGAGGGGGGTGTTGGAGGGACTGAAAAAGAACCTCCATGTCAGTTCAAATCAAGTGAGTTAATTTTCCTCTGGATAAGGATGGGACATTCACAAAAAGCTGCTTTCAGCCACATATTACTACATTTTCAGGAAAACCACCTAAGCGGTTAGTTATGGAAAAATGCCGAGATCGGAATAATGCCACACGTAACTGTCCTCTATAGTGTAAAACTGTACGCAAATATCAAAACAGTAAAAAACAGCAAAGAACTAGAAACAGTAACAACAGACTCAAGCAAGAGTAAGGGCACAAAAGAAAATAATTCCAAAAATATAGGAGCTCACGGAAGTTTCGCACTTAATTCGCGCAAGAGGAAATGGAGCCACACACGCAACCGCATGCACGCACACACTTGCGCGAACACGCAAGTACACATGCGCATGCTAAGCGAGCGCTCTACCACCTGAGCTACACCCCCGATCAAGAGGTGCAGTAACGGAGCTCTGTAATACTCATGAACCGTTGCGCAGAAAATCTAGGCCGCATTGGAAGGCATCCGAAGAATGAAGACAAGTGCCGCTTGGTCTCGCCGCCGCTGCCTACGCGAGCGCCTTAAACACGCTATCAGTTTTTGAGATCTAAGTCACGCAGCCTTTGCGTTCTATACGCGCGCCAGTTTCTGCGCCTAGCTTGTCTTGCATTTTTCTTTTTATTGGGGGTTCTAACATCCCAACACAACACATTACAGCACATAGGCTATGAGTGACACCATAGTGGATAAATCAGTACTAATTTCAATCAACTGAGGTTCTTTAACGTGCGCTGCCGTCTCAATACAGCAGCGGATTTTCCGTTTCACCCCTATCGAAAGACAGTCGCCGCAGCCGGGATTTAATTCCAGACCTACGGCTTAGTTGCAGAGCATCCTAGCCACTGTGTTTGCCATCAATAAATAGTTCAATATCATGCAAGCAAATGTGGATGGGGGTTGGGAAGTTATATGCGGAGCACAACAGTTTCCTTACTATCAACACGTGGCACACAGTCAGCACTAGAACCATACCCAGCAATTATAATAATAATTGGTTTTGAGGGGAAAGGAAATGGCACAGTATCTGTCTCATATATCTTTGGACACCTGAACCGCGCCGTAAGGGAAGGGATAAAGGAGGGAGTGAAAGAAGAAAGGAAGAATTAGAGGTGCCGTAGTGGAGGGCTCCTGAATAATTTAGACCACCTGGGGATCTTTAACGTGCACTGACATCGCACAGCACACGGGCGCCTTAGCGTTTTTCCTCCATAAAAACGCAGCCGCCGCGGTCGGGTTCGAACCCGGGAACTCCGGATCAGTAGTCGAGCGCCCTAACCACTGAGCCACCGTGGCGGGTTGAGAATTTCTAAAGAGTGCAACAAAACGAAGGGAAAGCCGAAGGGGTCTGCAAATGTAAATTTATCTAAATTATCGTGAAAATAATAATTCCAGCCAAAAATTCTCTATTCAGGAGTCAGCCGCCGCGGTGGCTCAGTGGTTATGGCGCACGGCTGTTGACTCGAAAGACGCGGGTTCGATCCTGGCCGCGGCGGTCGAATTTCGATTGAGGCGAAATTCTAGATGCCCGTGTACTGTGCGATGTCAGCGCACGTTAAAGAACCCCAGGTGGTCGAAATTTCCGGAGCCCTTCACTACGGCGTCCCTCATAGCCTGAGTCGCTTTGGGACGTTAAACCCCCATGAACTAAACCATCTATTTAGGAGTCGATGTTACAGCTAAATAATTTCAGTGTACAATCTTCATAAGAGATCAGTCAGTCACACAGTGTACTTCTGTTTGCATACACAAACGAATGCATTTTATTTCGAAAGCGTGCAGGAAGATGCGAAGGTTTCACTTCTAAGGACTCTTTCCGCTAGAAGTTATGCTACGGCTGAAATAGATTCAAAATAACGAAGCTATTATCTTGCGGTGAAGAAAAAAAAACGGAAAAAGTGGAGGTGCTGGGTATCGATCCCAGTACCTCTCGCATGCTAAGCGAGCGCTCTACCATCTGAGCTACACCCCCGACGACGAACAGTGGTAAACGGAGGGTTATAAAGTTGTCTTGCCTCCGAGCCCCATAATATAGGACACAGACGTTCCATCGGCGAATGGACACCCAGTTCCCGCTGCGGCTGGTGCTGGTGCTGGTGCAGGTGCAGGTGCAGGTGCAGGTGCAGGTGCAGGTGCAGGTGCAGGTGCTGGTGCTGGTGCTGGTGCTGGTGCTGGTGCTGGTGCTGGTGCTGGTGCTGGTGCAGGTGCTGGTGCAGGTGCAGGTGCAGGTGCTGGTGCTGGTGCAGGTGCTGGTGCAGGTGCTGGTGCTGGTGCTGGTGCTGGTGCTGGTGCTGGTGCTGGTGCTGGTGCAGTGGCTTGTTAACGGTGCATTCTGAAGTAGACCAACCACTCTGGCAGAAAATGTCAGATAAAACGTTATCTATAGCGCCCGACACTTTGCTTATCGCACCCTATACGGGGTGTTGCAGGGAAGACCTTAAAAAGTAGGATTTTTGAGGTCAAAATATGGCTTTCGCGGCATGGTACTGCCAGCGTTGGTGCACACCAGAAAACCGGTGAATCATCTTAACTAGTAAGCTGGTTAACTAGCTTTAAATAATTAACTTTTTAACTATTAGAGTTAGGCGCCTGTTTGCAATCAAATATGCAGTCGGTCGTTAGTAGTGCCATGTCAGTTTTTATAATTTTGAAAACGCGATTACCCTTGCCGCTGTGGCTCGACAAAATTTGGCTAATTCGACTAGTTACGTGCACTGTAGGGGTTGCTTTGCCTGCATGCTTTCGGAAGCGCATGTGTTTTCGCACGATGCAACCAGGTTTTGTCGAGCCACAGTGGCGAGGGTAATCACGTTTTCGAAATGCTAAAAACTGATATGACGGTTACTGACCACCGGCTACAAATCTCTAATTGCAACCAGGCGCCTAAAGCTAATAGTTAAAAGTTAACTTTTGAAAATTAGTTAACCATCCTACTGGTTAAAATGATTCACCGGTTTTCTTGTGTCCGTCGAGCCTGGCAATACCTTGGCGCAAAACCCATAATTTTAACTCAAAAATCCTATTTTTGAAAATTACTTAGTCTTTCCTGTAACACCCGGTATATTTACCGTAGCAAGCGTATTTACTAAAACTCTCCAATACCCCCATTACCCGTGGCCATTGAATAAACGCAGCATACTTCCATGTTGATGTTGACATATGTAGATAAAGCAGCTCAAGCATAAGTCATGATTCGGAAATTCATAGATACTGTCTAAAGGCTAGCAACAAAATCTAAGCAAACGAAAAGAAATATGCAGAAAGCAAACAGACCGTGCACCTAAACGAGGCAAGTCATAAGGAGGTAAAAGAAAAAAATTACTAGGCGCACCTTTAAGTCTCTTTACGTGCTGAATTGCGAAAGCTGTGTGCGGTCCACCACCTGCGATATCTGCGGGGCCAGTGCCGCACATTGCAGCGGGGATTTTCAGTGGGTGCTGCATGATGGCGCTACGACTGCACACCAAGCACGTAGAAAATAAACGGAGGCAATTTGGTACTCGCTTGACTGCGACATCTGTAATATTAGAATGATCATTATAGCTCATATAGGCCTCAATACATATCTCGAAGATCTATGACACATTTTGCTTAGATTTCGCTGACAGGTTTTGCGGACAGATGACCTTGAACTGAGCCATCCAATGCTTTTGCATTAATACCAAAAGGAACAAGACCAAGGACGGCGCAGGATATTCAGTTTAACGCAAACAACATAAAATCACGGAGTATCAGTCATCACACGCCCTACGGAAAATATGAGCCAGCTTATGCGCATCAGTAATAAAGATATTTTTCGCGTACTGATTTGCAGCTTTTCACCGTGATTTCTTTTTTGCTTCTCTAAGTGGTAATGAAAGCTTCTGAAGTGTTACCAGCGAACATCCATCTAAATTATGCTTTTAGAGGATTTTCAAGGAGGCCACCCGGAACCATATCGATAGCTAAGATGCGGAATGACACTGTCAGAGAAATGTGAGAGCCAATTATCACGACCTAATGCGTAGCGAACTTCATGCAAGACATGGAAAGACGTTTCACGCAGCGTAACATCCACGAACAGCGCGCTACCGACTCATGCGTTGGACAACACCGCTAAAATTCGTTTGGTTATTAAAATTCTAAATTTATTTCCACACCATCCCCAGCACCGGATTTCCCTCCGTCGGGTGTGAGCATCTGAATAAATACGTTTCATCTAAGATTCTACGCAATTTTTAAAAGTAGCCTTACGAGTTAGAAGAGCGCTTTTTTTGGCATAGCATTGTAAGCGTTGTTGTACATCAGAATACAGCTGAGACGTGCTAACTTGCAGGCTGGTTAACTAATATTGAATAGTTAACTGTTTAACTGTGCCTGCTGGGCTCCTTAATTATTGACAAGCATGTAGCCCAACTTAAGTAATAATATCAGCTTTTATAATTTCGAAAACACAGTTACCCTCGGCGCTGTGGCCGAACAAATTTTAACAACATCAAACCAAAATGCATGCGCTTTCGAGAAGCTTGCAGGCAAAGCAACCTCTCCAGAGCACGTAACTGGTCGAAATAGCCCAAATTTGTTGGGCCGCAGCGCCGAGGGTAACGGTGTTTTCGAAATTATAAACGCTGATATGAATATTACTTACGGCGTGCTACAGGTCTCCGAGTAATCAAGGAGCCTAACACTAATAACTAAAAGTTAATATCATATATTAAACAAATGGAGAATAACTCGAGCCCCTCTGCCTCGGGGCAAACCAACCCCAAGCATGGGCTGCCGACCGGATGTTAGCGAAAAGCAGGTGAGACAGAACTTTCCGTTGTCATGACAAGCCGGACTCCATTTTGGATAGATTACATAATGTCTGTGGAAAGAGCATCCCAGACACAAGCCGCCGTTGTCTGGTGTCCAGAGATATATTTTTCAAAGAGGACTCGTTCAGCCAGGAGGAAGCAGAGATTGAATTTTCTTTTATTTGAATCTCAAATTGAACCCGCCGCGGTGGCTCAGTGGTTAGAGCGCTCGGCTACTCATCCGGAGTTCCCGGATTCGAACCCGACCGCGGCGGCTGCGTTTTTATGGAGGCAAAACGCTAAGGCGTCCGTGTGCTGTGCGATGTCAGTGCGCGTTAAAGATCCCCAGGTGGTCGAAATTACTCCGGAGCCCTCCACTACGACACCTTACTTCTTTCACTCCCTCATTTATCCCTTTCCGCGATATGTGAGGCAGATACTGCGCCATTTCCTTTCCCCAAAAGCAATTATTATTATTAGCCGAGTGTAGCTCTCGCTACAAAAAGCACAAGGGGGCCGGAACCGACACAGCATGTACTGAGTGCCTAAGGTGAAAAACGGTGCCACTGACCTGCATGAAGAAGAGCGCGTGCGTGAATACTTCAGATACTTCGATGGACTTGGACGCAGAGAACAAGAACTTCCACGCCAATCCTGCTTGCGATTTTCTTCAGATTGTGGCTAACGCCATGCATGTACGGGAGGACGACTGTCTTCTTATTGTCTCGTTGATCAGACTCCCTTCCCTGCACCTTGTTCCTTGCTATATAAGGCGAGTTCGTGCAATAAACTACAGTTCCTGTAAGCGCCTTGTCCGTGCTCGTTCTTCCTGTCTACTCTTGCGCCTTGTATCTTCGAGTTGTAGTCAAAGTTGGCGGGCAGACTAACGACAATTACCCGTCCGGCGACCGGTGTGCAGATGAGCCGTCAAGTTGATTCTCCAGGAAAGGCTGGCTTGCGGTTGAACGTAGTCAAGCAGGTCTTTTCTCCTGCGGGGTGCCGACCCGTGGGCTGGAGCTCCCTGCTTTGGAGATGGCAGAGCAGCGTTCGCTGTCCCAGCCACAGGCTCGGTAAAAGTGGCCCGGACGGACGTCGGAGTGCCGATGCACCGCCCCTGCGCACTGTGGTATCGCGAAACGTTATCAAAGCCGCGTGACCATGTCGCCTCGGTCACCCTCTCTCCGTTTTCCCTCGCCCATTGTGATAAGGCCGCTTATTAAAGCGCGTTGCGCTAGCCACAGGAGCCTGTTTTCTTCGTTTCCATTATCAGCCCCGCCGCGGTGGCTCAGTGGTTAGGGCGCTCGACTACTGATCCGGAGTTCCCGGGTTCGAACCCGACCGCGGCGGCTGCGTTTTTATGGAGGAAAAACGCCAAGGCGCCCGTGTGCTGTGCGATGTCAGTGCACGTTAAAGATCCCCAGGTGGTCGAAATTATTCCGGAGCCCTCCACTACGGTACCTATTCTTCCTTTCTTCTTTCACTCCCTCCTTTATCCCTTCCCTTACGGCGCGGTTCAGGTGTCCAACGATATATGAGACAGATACTGCGCCATTTCCTTTCCCCAAAAACCAATTATTATTATTATTCCATTATCACGGAATAAAGCCCTCCCGTCTGAGCTATGCTGTCTCAGTTGTCTAGCTTCAAACACGACACGCGCCACGTCAGGAAAGTTTGTTTTCGTGGAAAAGTTGCTGTTTTTTTTGCGTGGAAGAGTCGTGGCGCTTCCTTAAGTGTGATATTTTGTTTTGTTTTCGTAGTCTACAATTATTTTTCTCGTTCTTCCGTGAGGGACACGACCTTGAATAAGCGGGGTGATCATCTCCGCAGTCTGCGCAGCGCAGTGCTGCTCCTTCACAGTTTTCGGAAGCACGTTCTTTTGAGGCCCATTTAGCGCAAGTTTCGCGGCCATGGCAGCTTTGCGACACATGACCGTACAGTTGGCATATGAAGCGTCTTCGAGTATTTAGTATGTAAAGTCTGACTTTTATTTGAGATAACCTGCTTCTATGGACACAGGGAGTGCGCTCGAGTTGAAAGTCAGGACCAGATGTTTTGTGGGTATCTCTGTCTTTCTTCCCTTATTTTAATACGATGTCCATTTATGACATTCTGTTCTCTGAAACCCTCGAGTGACTTCCTCAATGAGGTGGATGAAATCTGATTCAGAAATCACACCGCGGACGGTGTTTAGAGACCGGTGTGCTGTAATTACACATTGATTTCCTCGATGGACACTAGGCCGGAAAGTTTAGAGTATTGGGCTAAGTCTCTGAGTTCAAGCAGCAGATCACCGCTAGGCATTTTTGATAGTTTGTAGCCTGGACCCAAGGCATCGGTTAGACATTTGTACGCTGAGAATGGGGACATGGTTCTTGCGGATATTTTTTCTGTTTGTTCACTATGCAGAACATGGTACTTTGGAAATAAATAATTGGTTTTTTGGGGAAAGGAAATGGCGCAGTATCTGTCTCATATATCGTTGGACACCTGAACCGCGCCGTAAGGGAAGGGATAAAGGAGGGAGTGAAAGAAGAAAGGAAGAAAGTGGTGCCGTAGTGGTGGGCTCCGGAATAATTTCGACCACCTGGGGATCTTCAACGTGCACTGACATCGCACAGCACACGGGCGCCTTAGCGTTTTTCCTCCATAAAAAAGTACTGTTTTTGGTTTTTGGAACATTGTGCAGTTGCATCGGTCCGCCTTCTTTTGTGAGGGCGATCGTTTTGTGGGAGAGGGGGAGCCATAAAATGTATGGCAGCCACCCACCATGCAGACCAACGAGTGGACGGGACAGGAACTTGCATGGGCAAGGAACTTGTCCGCGCCAGCTGTACAACCGAACTACAACCAAATATGACCCAACTCAGGGTGGTTAGCCACACAAGGTTAACCCTAGCCGCCCATGAAAAAGGAAAAACCGAGAAACGAGGAGGAGACGGGAAAGCAGTGAGAAAGAAAATACGAAAGTGAATGAGGGAGGGGAGGAGAGGAAAAGGGGACCGCCGACTTCCGCCGGTCGGGTCAGGCCGGAGGTGTCGTCTACGGGAAGCTGGGGCCAAAGTGGTGTGTTGCCGCCGCCGAGGGGCCTTAAAGGTCCAAACGCTCAGCATCGGCTCAACCACCAGGATCCCATTACCACGGACACGGCTAAGCGTGGGTAACCCGCCGCGGTGGCTCAGTGGTTAGAGCGCTCGGCTACTGTTCCGGAGTTCCCGGGTTCGAACCCTACCGCGGCGGCTGCGTTTTTATGGAGGCGAAACACTAAGGCGCCCGTGTGCTGTGCGATGTCAGTGCACGTTAAAGATCCCCAGGTGGTCGAAATTATTCCGGAGCCCTCCACTACGGCACCTCTTCTTCCTTCCTTTTTCCGCTCCCTCCTTTATTATTTCCCTAACGGCACGGTTCAGGTGTCCAACGATATATAAGACAGATATTGCGCAATTTCCTTTACCCAAAAACCAATTATTATTATATTATTAAGCGCGGGTGCTCGGGCCCTTGGTGACGCACTGCTCCCAGTCGTCCCCCTGCGGGGATGTCCCTGCGGATGCTCGGGAACCCGCGGTGTCGCAACTCACCAACATCTGCACGCTGCAGATGCCCCTGCGGGGACACGTCAATCTTAAATGCGTCGATGTGTTCCTAACGTTTGAATGTGCACAGTGCACTGGCCAATGTGGGTATGTTCCATTACATCAGGGTCCAACAACAGCAACAACTAAAAACGAATTGCTCCTTGCGCTCGTTGAATGTCGACTCTCGCTGCCTCTGCTAAGCAGATATGAGACCGTAAAGCTTCCTGCCCGAGTATGAAGTGACGCTCGAGTCTGAACGCGCTGCAAGAGGTTTATAGCTTTACCACACCACGCGTACATTGCAACGCACCTCTGTCTTTTACAGTGTTTTCATGAAATACATCCTTTCACCTAAATTTCGTTGAAACTCATATAATGGTCACTGCCCTCCAATGCAGTCTCCTTTTGTAATAATTGCCTATAGAAGTAGAAGCGCGCTGAGGAGCCTTCCAAGTCGATTGCTTTGTCAGCGCAAATCGCTCCTAGCAGCCCGAGTCTCCCGCCGTTCACCTTCCATATAAATATGTATTCTGCAACGTATCTGTTTACGGCTCTGTGGTATAATATCTGAAACAGGCGATGCGGTAGTCCGGCTGCTGGTCCGGAGTACCCGGGTTCGATCGAACCCGACCGCGTCGGCCGCGTTTCGATGGAGGCGAAACGCTAAGGCGCCCGTGTGCTGTGCGATGTCAGTGCACGTTAAAGATCCCCAAGTGGTCGAAATTATTCCGAAGCCGTCCACTACGGCACCTCTTTCTTCCTTTCTTCTTTCACTCCCTCCTTTGTTCCTTACTTTACGGCGCGTTTCAGGTGTCCGCCGATATGTGAGACAGATACTGCGTCATTTCCTTTCCCCAAAAACCAATTCAATTGAATTAAATACACTCAAATATTCATTTCACAGCGGTAGAACTAGACAAGGGTGGGTCTCTTGAAGCAAATGATATATAGAACCTTGCTCAGATGCCCTTCAGTGTTATACACCGCTGAGAATGGTATCCGTGCTGAAATCGAGAGCAGGAAATGGACGTGGGCAGCACGTGTAATACCAAGAGCAGATAATTGATGGACCGTCAGGGTAACAGTGTGAAAGAGCGGCAGAAAATCAGGCAGGTGGATGAGATTAGGAAGTTTGTGGGTGCAGGGTGGCCGCAGCTGGCACAGGGCAGGACTAATTGAAGATCAGTGGGAGAGACCTTAGTCCTGCAGTAGATGTAGATGGGTTGATGATGAATCATGAAAAAAAAAATATAGAGGCACCTAACTCCATCATGCGTTGGCATATACGAAGCTGTTAATTGATGCCTCTGCCGGCTTGTGAGACACAGCTTGCTCTTCCAGAGCTCTTCCGCTACACTATCTGCCATCTTCCAAGGTTAGTAGGCGGTGGCTTCACACAGACGAACCTTGTCTTGTGACGGCACTGCGGGTCTGGCGAGGTCATGTCCCTTCAGCCAACGGGATTTGATGATGATGATGATGGTAACAACCTTAATATTCCACCAGATAAGGAGGCCCCCTACTCCCCGACCCCGGCACGCAGGCCTAGAGGACGGGGGCGGGGACCTCCGCCGTCACAAGCAGGCAAAGAGGTCTTGACTCTTCGCGGCTTCTGTCGCCAGGCGGATGGCTTGTTGCTGTTGAGCAGAGACCTCGCTCCGCAGCACGGCTTCCCAGGCTTCTCTACAATTTATGTTTGCTTTAGCCCCTGGTGAGCTAGCGCATTCCCAGATTATGTGGTCGAGGGTCCCTCTCTCCCCACAGTGCTTGCACTTATCGTTTTTTCTATCACCAGTCTGAATATGATAAGCCCAGACCGGGTTTACGAAGTTCCCAGCTTGAAGGCGCCGCCATGCGACTGCTTCCCTATTGTTTAGATTTCTCTACTCAGGTGGTGTCAGCGATGACGTCACTGCCCACATGCCAATCGGGATTAAACAACAACGTCCGGCTGTCATCAACGGCTTTTTGCCCTGGTGAGGCTTCTATGCTATCGCATAGATAAGGGCGGGCTCGCGGCAAAGCTTTAGAAATGTCTTCGTGACTGCACATCGATTGGGATCACAAAGCAGTGATCCCAAGTTCTGAGCTGAATTCCCTCAAGGACGAAATTAAACCAAAACGACATTTGAATCGGAAAACAAGGAGCACGCGTTGCGACCGATCTGAACCAGTTTCACTCGAGAATCCGGACGGCCGCGTTTCTGGGACATGGCGTGCGCGACCACTGCTGGCTAGGACAGCAAAACCTGTTCCGTCGATAGCTCAGTTGGTAGAGCGGTGGACTGTAGAGGACTTTCCATGCGGACATCCATAGGTCGCTGGTTCGAATCCGGCTCGACGGAGTTGCTTTCTTTTTTTTTATACTACCGATTTATGCCCTCCAGAATATGCCGAATAATTGATTTTAGGGGAAAGGAAATGGCGCAGTATCTGTCTCATAGATCTTTGGACACCTGAACCGCGCCGTAAGGGAAGGGATAAAGGAGGGCGTGAAAGAAGAAAGGAAGAATAGGTGCCGTAGTGGAGGGCTCCGGAATAATTTCGGCCACCTGGGGATCTTTAACGTGCACTGAAATCGCACAGCACACGGGCGCCTTAGCGTTCGTAGCATATCCCGCATGACAGAGCAAACTTCATGCAATAAGGTCTATACTTCACTTTTTTTCACCACATTCTTTCTACAGTAGGACAAAAGACAGATGCAGTAACTATCACTCACAGTGGACAGGTTACCCGCTTCACTCAGAGGTTGTTTTACCATGGAGTGCTCCCACCTAACTGTGGGATAAGACAGTTTCGCCAGCGAATATGTTGAACTATCCTTAATGAAACTAAATTTTTAAAAAATATTAAATAATTCAGTCAGAAAATATAAAACATTTAATATAGGTTTTGTGCACTGTGTCAGAAACAGGTATTCGAAGTTACTGAACTGTTCATGCTAAAATTTCCGGTCAGTAAAAAGAAATAAACTGATTGCGCCAAGCGCTTTCGGCTACTCCGCATTACAGTACCGAGGTCGACCCCGGGACATCTTGCAGAAAACTTGATCCGCTACACTGCTGTTAGCACAGAATCGTTCAGAACAATGCCTGGTACGTTTAGAGAGGCTCAGAAAGCAGCGAATCTCCTCTACTATGTCGAAAACAAATTACAGATGGCACCCGTCAATAGTCTGGGCTGAGCGGAGCAGTCATCTATGTCCAAACAGAAAGCAGGCGAATGGCTGTCATCTTTTGACGAAAAGTTCTCGCATCTACAAAACCAAGTGTCAACGTTGGAAGCCAAAAATTAGTACTTGGGCCTCTATACTTTACAACTACATGCAGACTCATGCCTGGTAATTTCACCAGTCCCACAAGTGATCGAATACTATCCCTTTGTTTGCAGGCATACAGCAGCAGTCAGTCACAGCGGATCACTTTTCGTGAACAGTTCACAGTAAAACAAAATTTTATAAATGATCGCCAATATGCACAGTTAGGCCAAATTCAAATTAGGCGCGCTAGAACTTCGGATCTGATGTTTGGATTCATTGTTCACGGATAGAAGTTGTTTGGGAAGTGATAATGGGTTTATGCCCATATATGCGGAACTGGTCATTCTCTGCTTTACATTCATAGATCCCTGGGAGTCCTCACACCACTCCTGGCTCAGTGGTTAAGCGATGCGCCACTGCCCTGCTATGGCAGGTGCTGCCATCGGTTGGACTTGTAGGAGGTTACTCCTCCTGAGCAGCCTCTCGTGATTAACTGAACTGCCACCTGCCACGGTGGGTAACCTGGCCAGATGTGTGTGCGTGCGTAGAAGTACATATATATACTCCACTCGTTACCCTTAACGGTAACCCTTAAGGGTAACCCTTAACTCCGTTACCTTTAAGGATAACGTAGTAGATTCCACGGGAAGTCAAGCGTAGCAGGAGGCGGCAGAAGGTTCGGTGGGCAGATGAGATTAGGAAGTTTGCAGGCATAGGGTGGGCGCAGCTGGCAAAGGAGACGGTTAATTGGAGAGACATGAAAGAAGCCTTTGCCCTGCAGTGGGTATAGTCAGGCTGATGATATATGACACCTCGGAAGGTTTCCCACAACCTGCTGGGCAGGTGGGCAGCCTGCTGCAAAACAGGCTACACACAAATAACCACACAGGGACAAAATACAGGAAAGGCCCACAGTGCTAAAAATGCGGAATTGGCTAGGATGCACTTTCACTAAGGGCAGCACACCAACGTACTGGGACATAATTTATTTAGGGTCACTTATGGATCATCCCACACACGCAAGTTTTGCAGTATTTAATGCAAACCGAGTTGGACGCGCAGTCTACCTCAGCGTGAGGCCAAAAACGAGTACACTTTGCCGTTTTCTGAAGCTCAGCCACGATTCCACACAAACCGTGCAGGGCCGATGTATTATCACCGCACGTTTTATCCAACCACGGCGGCAATCTTCAGCAGCGTGGACGAAATAAGCTCGCACGGTATGCAGTTTCACAGGTACAGCTTTATAAGCTCATCGCTAACCGCCGAAGGTGTCAGGATTCCCAGGTCCGTGAACAGCAGAGTAATATACGCCGGGGGCGTGTAGTCGACCATGGGGTGCTCCTTAGAAAGATCCGTCTCGCCGTTCAGTTTGTCCGGGGCATACTTTTGCTCGTTGGGCAGGTCCCTCTGATTCAGCGGATACTGCCTCGCAAACTTGAAGCTCTCGGCGAGGACGTACACAGGGATGTTCTTTTCCTTGGCACACATCCCCACCGCGTAGGTGCCGATCTTGTTGATGATCCCACCGCTCTCGACCACCCGTTCGGCTCCCAACAGCACCACGTCCACCTTCTCCAAGACGTAGCCGACCGCCGCGTCCAAGATCAGCGTCGCGCTAATCCCCTTCTCCACTAGTGCCTCGTACAGAAGCCGGCCACTGCAATCGGGCGCCGACTCGGTCACGAACACGTGAAAGTGCTTGTGCTCTTCGGCGGCAGCGAACAGAGTGTCGCGAACGACACGCGAGAAGGAGTGTGTCAGAATCGTACAACGGTCCTGCACAAAGGGTGATGCGAGGGTGGCGATCTTGGAGCGCGCTGTTCGCATCTTCTCCAAAAAGGCCCGGCCGCGCGTTGACATGCTCTTTTTGCACTCGTCGATGGTTCCGTCGAGCGCGGCGAGCGTTGCGAAACGCACAAACAACTCGCACGCGGATCTCACACTCGTTATCGAACACTTTGCCGTGCACAGGTCGCTGATGACGTGCTGCAGGTTGTCATTCATGCCTTGAATGGTCGTGTAGTCGTCCTTCTCGATGAACTCGAGAAGCAGCTGCAGCGAAGCCACCGCCGGCGACAGGTCGGGATCGTCGCGCAACATGGCCTCAAGCTTTGAGTTGATTGAATCGGCGCTTACCCCTTTCATTTCGTCCGTGTACATACAAGCTCAAATGCAACGAACGAACGTAGCCAACGTAGCTATCAAACGCGGTCCGCACACCGGCACACCACGCAAGCGGAAACGCTGGCTCCACCGGCAGCCGGAAGCGCCAAAGATGCGGCTCCAAAACTAAATGGCAGAGGGCAGCACATGTAGTAGTCGACACTTTTTATTCGCAAATGGCGTCAAAATTTATTAAGCTTTCTTTAACCTATACGACAGAAACTCTGGTAAGCCTTACAAACGTGACACATCTGCAAATTGGCCCAGCTAACATATTCATTACGCCACAACGCAGTAGCTGTAGCGGGACTTCCTCTCTCGGCATCTGGTCTCAAGTTAATGACGTCACGTTTAAGCGGGAGTTTTGATTTTGGTGAATAAACGCCCGCGCGCACACACACCTTCGGTCACTGAGCCCAGAGATCGCGGGATCGAGTCCCGGCTGCGGAGACCGCATTTTGAAGGGGGAAGTCTAGTGATGCGAGCACAGGTGGAGAAGGAAATAAAGAGGGAGAGAGAGGAAGCGGCTTGAGTCCTGTTTTACGCATCATTTTATGCAAGGGGAGAAATTATTTTTAAGCGTCGTTGATTGCCGAGTTTAAGTCACAGGCTCGGCACCATCTTGAATGCTTAATTACTTGGACTGACTTGGAACTTTGGAGGCAAATATTCTGGAATCAGTGGCTAGGGAGTAGGAGCAGACCGCGTGCGCGCCGACAGCTCATGTCTCCTTTTCTTTGTCCTATTAAGCAAGCACTGTTCTTTGCAGGCCTTGCCTTAGCGGACAGTTCAACTTCGATAATTTATGGTTGGCTTGAGTCTACGTCATAGTTGCCGCTATGTTTAATATAACAGATGCACGGCGGAAACGTCCGTTTTGGAAGACGGTGACGGCGCATCAAAGGAAGCAATGGACGGCATTCGCCGTTCCGTAACATTGAAAGGCCACGGAAAAATCTCCCGAGCGCTATTCGTTCAGAACTTGATGAGGGGGATGTTTCATGATAGTGCAGCCCACTATGGGCCCTTGAAATGCCACCCAAGCATTTTGATCAATACTTTTATTTTTGTGAATTGTACTGTCAAGGAGGCATCATATATGCCTACCAAACATTACACCCCTCGTTCCCTTCACCGCACAATGTGCACTACCACGAATGTCCCAGCGCCGCTTCTCTGTGGTGCAATTTTTAACTAGTCTAGCTGGTTTATAGAAAAATTCCCAGTTGGTCCCAGTTCGAACCAACTAGAACCAGCTGGGAATTTTTCCATGAGCTGCACATGGAGCTCCATCGTGGCGTCCGTGGTGTCGCGTACTTTTTTTTTAACGGACTACGTAAATTGGAAACATTTCTTCGCGTTAAAAAAAAAAAGAGGAAGGGAAAAAAAAAGTGGAGGTGCGGGGTATCGATCCCCGTACATCTCGCATGCTAAGCGAGCGCTCTACCATCTGAGCTACACCCCCGACGTGAAAATGTGTTTATGGTGTGCTTCTAAACAGCACCAGGCACTAAGAGCAAAATTTGTGAGCGTGACGTTTCAATACCGTGATCCGCTTACGCCGTATGCCCGCAAGAAGTTTGCGGGAACGCTGGACGCAGCTGGCAAAGAACAGGGTTCATTGGAGAGACATGGGCGAGGCATTTGCCCTGCAGTCGGAGTGGGCGTAGTCAGGCTGATGATGATGATGATGAGGTGTGATGAGCCAGCATCCATAGCTCGTTGCCGGGATACATGGAGCGTTTTGAAGCGAAACGCTCCACTACGCTAGGTAAACCAGTCCGGGTAGGCAGCACAACCTTGAACGACCTTCAGCCCAACCAAGGATAGCCGTGTATGACCATGCATATGTGATACAGCAATGGTGTCGAACCCTTGACCCCTGAACGACCTTTGACCTTTAGTTGACCTTTGACATTGGGTGACCATTGGGTTGACATTAGACCTTAAGGACATCCCAAGGGATGATGTGAAGCCATGTGATGACATATATCCGACGGGGGGGGAGTGTCGTAAGACCACCACGTACGTCATGGCCACGCGGTCGAGTGGGTATATATAGAGAGTTTTAACTGAACGGTTGTCGCGATTGTGCAGCGGAGCTACGATGGACGAGGACACGCTTAGTAAGCGTGCTTGCTTTTCGCTGAATTCCAGGGTTAGCCAAGTTAAGCCACTGCCAATTTTTACGGCGGCAGGTCGGCGCCGCGATTTCGCCCGACGGCGTGCGCTCGACGCCCGTCGAAAAAAGCTCCCACCCTGCCGATCTGGACCCGCAAGATGGAGCAGCAGAAGCGAGCTTATCGCTGAAAGCCCGCTTTTCCGGTTTGACTGCCCTTCGACAAGCATGAAATGTCACTTTTTCTGAGAGAACGCGACCTAATCTTGGATCGGAATGCCTTTTTTTTTTCCTCTCTGCAGCGAAAGTTGTCAAAGAAAACTGTGCGGGTTGTGCCCGCGGCTGAGCGAGCATCTCGGATACGCGACTTCATGCATTCGAGCACGCAAATCCTGTATAGGTTGCTAGCGCGCGCTAAAATTAATACAATGGTCAGTCTCGCTGTTCTCACAGACCGACTATATATATAGTTAAACGGTATTTAACTCTGGTATACATGTTTGTTTTAGCATAGAGGGCTACGCGGCGGCATCCGCCGCTTCTTCGCTCCATATATCACACCAGTCGGGCGTCACGCCGCCGCAACGCTTTCCGCCGCGCGAACTTCGTCGAAAAAAACGTCGCATCTGTTCGTGCCGCCGCGGGTTCGGAACCCTTGCGGCAATATTTATTTTATTTGTGCATGGGCTACTATGCTAAGTTTCGCCAAGGACACCTTCAAGGTCAAGCTTCACACACATTCGGTGAGTCGATTAGATCTCCTGAAGTGCTTCGCGTGCCGAGAGCTCCAAGTTGAAAGAACACCTGCATGATTCGAAAGTTGAGGAACGCACGTCAGAAGACGGCAAACAGCAATAATCAAAGGCAGCCTGGAGGGATTAAAACACTTCGGTAGGGCGGAAACCATTGCACCTATAGGTAACCGCGTAACTGCGTTGGTTGCGGAGCTTCAACCCTTAGTGGAGGCTGAGCAGCCCAATTGCCATCGACGACGTGTTTATCAACATGGCGGCGCCCACATTCTCCCAATGTGCTCTTTGAGATGCCGCACGGACTGGCACGATCGTGCTGCGTTCTCTGCAAAAACAAACCGAAATCGTGTTTTCAGCTTTCCTTGAGAAAGACAGGCAAAATATCGTACACTGGCACGGTACTGCTTCCGAAGACGGGCTTTCCCCAGCGGATCACTGGCGCAAAAAGAACCGAAAGTGATGAGAAGATCGCAAAGGTCAGTTTCGGGAGCGGCAGCTTTTGATGGGCTTGATTAGCGACAAGATCGGTAGTTTCTGTGTCTTACAGGTTTCTTAAATCATCACACTACGGTGTTACCTTCCCACTAGGATACTACTTTTTGATGGCGAACCTGCCCGGTTCAATCAAGCTCGCGGGTGACACTGTTATTCCCAGTTTCGTTCCAAATTGCTGGAGTCGTTCTTCAACAATCCGTGCTCGCTCACGAAAATCGACATTCTAACGCATAAATCTGGTTCACATGTTTGGAGACCGCCTGGTATCACTGGCGTGCGTGTCTGCATCGGTCAACTGAGGCCTGCAATATCTACTATTTTAACCAGCAGGTGCACTTTTCCCGTGGTGTTGAGTAGATCGGTGCCCGTTGGTATATCTCACACGTCAGTGAATCGGTATTTTTTTTTTTTCAGTACGCGTGTTTCGAAGAGCACTACACCTGGCAGCGCGAGAACAACAAGGGCCCGGATTTCATTTTGCACGACGGACCACCGTATGCGAACGGTGACACACATCTGGGCCATGCAGTGAACAAGGTAGTAAGCGGTGGATATCGCATGCCGTGAACCTTTCTTTTCCACCTTGCTAATAAATTCACAGAAGAAGACACAAAGAATAAGTTTGTGGGACACTTAGCCAACACAAGCGACAGATACTGGTGTTCTGCGGGGAATGGGCTGTAGCATCTGAATCATTATTATATAGAGCAGTGACTACGGAGCACATTTTATTTTGGAAAACATTGTAGCTCTACATAGCAGCTGGGGTGCGTATAGTGTTTCTGAACTTTTGCACTATATTAAATGACGGGAAAAGGTATGCAAATTTCATGGAGGAAAAAAAAGTTGCTTCTTAACTGGCCTTTGTAACCTCATGTATTTGCTGAGTAAGCTCACCCGCTGGATCAGTCAACAGTCTATCCGCCAAAAAAGTGGGCATATTGTCAGAGAGTTTCTCAGCTTTTGCACTATGTTAAATGACGGGATTAAGGTATGTGAATTTCATGGAGGAAAAAAAGTTGCATTTTAACTGGCCGTTGTAAGCTAATGTATTTGCAGAGTAAGCTCACCCGCTGGATCAAAGCCAATAGTCAACCCTCCAAAAAAGTGGCCACATTGTCAGAGAGTTTCTCAACTTTTGCACTATGTTAAATGACGGGATAAAAGTATGCGAATTTCATGGAGGAAAAAAAGTTTCATTTTAACTGGCCATTGTAACCTCATGTATCTGCTAAGTAAGTAAGCGGATCAAAGTCAATAGTCTACCTGCCAAAAAATGGCCACATTGTCAGAGAGTGCTGTTTGGCGTTTTTGTAGGGACACTTTTTGTGCTTTCCAGAGCAATTCTGTGGGGTGTCCTGAACAATGTGTGCATTGTTGTCTTTTGGCATGAATTATTAGGCAAGTAACCTTGAGTTCTGTGATGGAACCTTTGCAGATCTTGAAGGACATCACCGTCAGGTACAGGTCACTTAAAGGTGACCGTGTGCACTTTGTGCCAGGCTGGGACTGCCATGGTCTCCCCATAGAGACAAAGGCTCTCACTGCCGCCGAAAGCCGAGGGTCGCCGACAGACATTCGGTCCAAAGGTAGCTGACATCCACTGCAATGCATTTCATGGTTTAAGAGCTCCATAGCTGACCACGAGATTTAAATACGGGACTGTTGTCTCCGCAGCATGGCTACAGTGGGCATACTAGAAATCTTTATATCATATTCTGGTGTGCAACCTTTTCAAAAACACTTGACATTATCTCAACGCTTGAATTCAAGTTGACTGTGAGCCTGATTGGCAGAGATCAGTGCCTAATGAAAGCAGTGTCCTAGCAATTTTCAGTTTGATTTTTGTCTAAAGGAAAACAAATTTATAGTTGTGACTCAGTAGTTGATTATCAAAATTATGAGCTTATTTACAACACCCCCAAGGGAAAAGCATTTTTTAAGATTATGTGTGCTACGGGACCCCCAGTTAAGCAGAAGTTTCTGCATTGCATGGAATGACTTTTTATAGTTACTCAGATGTCAATGGTGACACACATTTGTTGCCTGCAGGAAAGATGAGCGTTTTTTGCATGTCTTGTATGTGCATTTGCATGCACTCACATATACACACCTGTATGACTACAGATGAATGTATGTTTGGTACGTAAAAATTTTACGCAGAACTCATAAGGATTCAGTCAGGATTGGCTTCTTTATTTTCCATGCACAGGATTGTTGTAGTGGGGTTCTGCCACATTTTCTTAAAATCACACATAACTGTGCAAATGTTACTGCTAACTCGTTAGTTGTTCAGTATCATTACCATAGCTAATATTAACCTACCAGTGTCTCACATAATGCCACAGATTTTGTAAAGACACAGCTCATGAAAGAGTTGAGAGAGTTTTGTTTTCTACAAGACATCTGTTTCAGTGCCATCAGTTCAATGATTCGCTAACAGATGGTGTTTATGACGCATTTTTTTTGCATTACTTCTTATTCTCCCTTTTCCCAACTGCTACCCAAGCACACAGTTTTGCTTCCGCAACCATCCGGAAGCAAATGGACTCATTCAAGCATTGGGGTGTCATGGCTGACTGGACGAAGCCATACAGGACGTACGATGTCAGCTACGTCACTCGGCAAATTGAGGCGTTCTATGATCTCTACGAAAAGGCAAGTGCTCTTGTGCACTGGGGCAGTTACAAAGCTGTTTTGGAGCAGCTCAGCATGTGTCCGAACTTTGGGGCAAAGCTCTGCACACAGGAGCGTACGAGTACGTCACGCAAGTCACTTATGCAGCACCAAGCTGCTCCTTTAGTTTATGTCTTTTTTTTTTTAAAGTACATACTCAGTCCATTTCGAACTTGTCTCTACATTTTGGCTAATGGTCATTCATTTATACATAGTTTTGCTGTGAAATTTCAGAGTTACATTTGCAGCCTTTCAGATGCTGGTAATCAGGCTGATCAGAGAGATATGCTTTGCCTTTAATCACTTTTTTTCTCCTCTTGGCCCCTTTTCCACAAGCTTGTCTGTATTGAATTTTGCCAAAAGCTGGCTCCAGGCTAAAACTTGGCCTTTATCTCAAAATAATGTACATTTTACTTCTAGGTTTCATAGCCCCAGTGGTGCAGCAAATTATCTACAGCCTGCACATGCTTTGCTAAAGATAAAGTGTATGATATGCCTTTCAATTAAGCTCGGAAATACAGCTGATGTGGTCTGGAAGCATGAGTTCATAACTAGGCACAAATATCGTCTAGACAGATTATTTGCTAGCCATTTGCCACTGTATCTCTTCTCTGTTCTGCATTACTTCAGATATTTCTGCTCATCAAAACAAAAAGGGCTCATGGCAGTTTCTTCAGGGCGACTTGCAAGCATTAGCTGGTTGTCGGTACTTTGCTGTGTTCATGCTGACCATGTGCATAGCAGCATGCAGAAATGAGCAGCTGGAGGGGCGCTCTCAATAGAAAGATCAAAGAACTTTAGGTGCTATACTGGATTTGCAAACTTGTTTTGGTGCTCGTGTTCCTTGGCTCATTTTGCTATAGTGCATCAGTATATGAAATCAAGCTTTGTTCTAACTTTGGCCCGTGAAGTTTAGCAAACCTCTTCCTTTACTTCAGGGCTATGTATTCCGTGATTACAAGCCAGTTTATTGGTCGCCTTCGAACAGGTAAGCTTCAGCCTACGTCACTAAACAGCACCAGAATGCAATACTTGAGGTCCTCCTCATCTCTTAGCAGGGCGAATGAAAAAGCTTGGAAGCATATGCATGCTCTAGAAAAGTGCTACTTGAAAAGTGTCACGACTGGTGTTCTTATAATGATGCAATTCACAATACATTCTCACTTCCTGTGGTGTGGCTGCTGAGGCCAGGGTCGCCGGATGGAATTCTGGCCATAGTGGTTGCAGAATGCAAAAATGCCCATGCGATGTGTGGTGCCAGTACATGTTGCAAAGCCCTAGAGGTGTCGAAATTGATTTGGATTCCTCCACTACAATGTACTCCATAGCACATGGAGCTTCTGGACATTAAACCACCACTTACTATGCCAAAATCTATACTCTTAGGATGGTCCAATTTAAAGTCGTTTATATTTTTCTATTTACCTAACCACTGCTGTTCCATCATTAGGCCTGCAACAGTTGCCACTGAGCAAAATAGGTGATAAAAACGAAGCAAAACTGAATGTGAGTAGTAGTAAAACAATGGCCCAAGCAACTATAGTTAAATAATACGGGGTGTGATAGATTATCTCGTTACCTGACACTGTGATGTAAGTACGCATGATTAACATGCATAGCAGGGGGTGGCAGAAGGTTAGGTGGGCGGATGGGATTAAGAAGTTAGCAGGCAAAGGGTGGATGCAACTGACAAAGAACAAGGTTAATTGGAGAGACATGGGGGAGGCCTTTGCCCTGCAGTGGGTGTAGTCAGGCTAATGATGATGAGACCAGCTTAGTAATTGCTTGCAGGTGCTGCAATGAAATAATGGAAACAACTTGAAACAGCTGCAAGCATAGCTGGTTATTCGTTAATTTTTTTGTGACCTGCTCTCACTGGATGTGGGTAGCGATTCTATTGCCCTGACTGTGAATGCACAACATGCTTACTCTGACTTGTGTTAAGAGCATTAAGCTACAGTAAGCAACAGCTGTGGTTTGTGTAGAAGAGCTGATGCTCATGCCTTGTCATTGCTTGCAGAACTGCACTGGCTGAAGCAGAGTTGGAGTACAATGTTGATCATGTTAGGTGAGCTTCTGTGAATGCAAATTTTTGTTTTGTTTCGTGCTGGATACCTTTCTTATTGCTTGTTTGCTTGTTGCAGCAAATCTGTCTACGTTGCGTTTCCTCTAGTCAAAGTATGTGATGCTGTGCGAAGCATTGTGCGTAAGTGGGTGCTGTGTTTATTGACAACCTTATTAGTGCATGCATCTTCTCGCAAATAATCAGGAAGTCACTGAATAACGAGCAAGTAACGATGTGTCTTTTTACGCCAGTTACACATCCACATGTGTAAGTGTGTGCCACGTGATGTAGTTCACGCGTCATTCTCTGGTGGTGCTCACTAAATGCGAAACAAAGAAAAGAGAAAGTTTTAACAGGTAGAGGACCAGTTATAGTCGGCACACGTTCAGTTTGTAGCTCGACCTCTGACAATTGTTGTATTGCTTTTCATTTCATTCATTGTTTCCTGAAAGGCACAAAAGCATTAGATATGGAGGTGAGGGGGGATAGAGCAGTGTTTAAAGGCAGACATAAACATTTCTTCTTTGCTTTGTCTATAATCTATTCAGTTTATTGAAGCATGCACTTCTGCCTGAGGAGTTGTGCTGTGTACCTGATTGCCAAGACAGATTTTATGGCATTTCATCTCTTTGCATGGCTATTTGTGCCAAACAAAAGAACAGCAAAGCGGTGCAGAATTAATGTCGGGTGCTGCACATTTCAGCTAAGGACGTTGGCCTTTCGGCATTGATTTGGACCACCACACCGTGGACTCTGCCAGCAAACCAGGCTATCTGCTTCTCCCCTAATCACCGGTTTGTGGCCATATTCTTTTTATCTCATCTTTCAGGAAAATGGTTGCACCTGCACACCTTTGTTTGTAGGCTACTGGCTAGTTGCATTGTCTTGCTGACATTGTTGTCAGTGTCACCACATTCCTCTACTGAGTTCTCTGTTAGTAAATTTAAGACAAACTTGACATAATTCCATGGCTGATCAGTGGACAGCTCTCTGTAGCTGAAGGTATAGTTGCCAGCAAAAGTTTACATATTAATACTAGTGGATGAAGTGTCCACATTCCCATGGTGCTTGAAGGCATTTCAGACGATTGGCTTTCGTAACTGAGCCAAAATTAACTGTTTTCTCTAATGACAGAGGAGACTGCATTCACTGAAAATGGAGCTTTCATAGGCTAGAAAAGGTAAAAAAATAAAATGCAGGTGTCGCCACTACCAACCGTCTTCACTGTGGTGTGTCTGTGGTGCATCAAGGCTGTTTTAATGTGCATTTCTGAGGCTAGAGTACACTCCTCTCACTCATACTGGTGATCACGGAGTCCATTTGGTCTTGACGTCACAAAAAAATGTCTCGTTTTCAAATCCAACTTTCTCAGCAATAAATGTGTTAAGAAACATCACTGTAGCCTCAAATAAAGCAAACAATCGATTTCTACTGAGAAAGAAAATTGGATGCAATACTTGTGAGTGACCCCCTAAAGTTCATGAACATGGTCCTCAGATGAATAAATAAAGAAATTCTCTTTCCCTCTTTAGTATTTCTTTAATCGGCATCTGCAGTATTTATAATTGTGGTGATGTCTTACACAACTTTCAGGTACAGCATCGTATGTACAAAAGCTAGTCAGAGGCACCTGGTTGTGGCCTCTGACCTGATCTCTCACCTTCAGCAAAAGCTCAAAGATGAACTGGAGGTACTGGCCACTTTCCAAGGTAATACCAGCATTCATGGCTTACTTTGCACTTGCCACATGATTCAGTGTCAAGGAATCGTGGAATGATCCGTGCTTTTTTGTCATTGCGAAGTCATGCTTTGGGCATTGCCGCCGTACTTGAAGGGCCTTGCAGTAACAATTTCAATTTAAATCGTATGTTAGTGCACCTGTTATTGTATTCATTGTCACTGTGAGGCAAAGAACTGCACGAGTTTAAATTGATAGTTATTACTAGTTATACTTCCTTTATTATACAGGGAGTTTCACATAAAACTTTGCATATTTAAAATCGGCTTTTCAACTTAGAAGAGTGCTTTTTCAGCGGTGAAGTACATCGAAATGTGGCTAAGACGTGCTAACGAGCAGGCTGGTTAACTAATATTGAATAGTTAACTTTTTAACTATTACTTTTAGGCTTCTTAATTACTGATGGAAGAATTTTAGGTATTTTTACGAAGATGTTAGTGCAACCATGTACTTCTTTCTTTTATAAAACTAGTGCTCGAAACGGCTTGAAAGTGGTGTCATTCAATTCCTAGAGACATTCTGAGTGAAATTTTGCCATCTGTATGCTTGTGAGATATGCACAGAGCCACAATTCACAGTGTTGCAAACGACTCGTGAGATCAAGCATAGGCTGTTGATAATGGTTACTTTCACTGCCTAATTTTCAACAGGAAACGACATCCTCTCCGATGCCACATATACTCACCCCCTGTATCCTGGTAAGGAGCTCCGCTTTCTGCCGGGAGACTTTGTAACCATGGAGAAAGGCACAGGATTGGTCCACTCAGCTCCCAGTCACGGCTTTGAGGACTATCAGAATGCCCTTAAGCATGGCATAGCGATCGAGGTGGGTGCTGCTTATGTTGTTTGCACAATAAAAGATGGAATTCCTGAGAGTCCATTATAATTTGGAGGAGGCCATAGGATACCCACTACTTTGCATCACTTCTCTACGATTACCTTTTATGCCTCTTACGTTTCATTTTCTTCTTTTATGTGGTGTGTTAAAGGGTCCCTGAAAAGGATGTTTGAGGTTGCTTATAATAGCCTTGCATTACGCAGAGTACAGGTCACCGAGTGTTCATGCCGTGTACAGTACTTCAAAAGCGAACCGATCATTTACAATATACTTCTAAAAATTAGCGCTTTAGTGAGGAAAGAAATGATCTCATTAGAGGTAGCACGTGGAATAAAATTCCACTAGCAATAAGGTTCACAGTTTTCTCGCAAATTTTCAGGACTGTCTAGTGGATGAGGAGGGACGCTTCTCATCGAGTTGCAGGCAAGAGTTGCATGGACTTCCAGTGCTAACCGAGGGTTCCGAGGCAGTCACGAAGCTCCTGGCCAGTCACGTCCTGCAGACTGGCAGCTACACACACAGCTACCCTTATGACTGGCGCAGCAAACAACCAGTCATTGTGAGGTCATCGAGGCAGTGGTTTATCAACCTCGATGACAGCATGAGGCAGCGGGCACTGGTAACTCTTCCATTTTGAGCTAGAACGTGCATTGAATAGCGATTAAGGGTTGTGAAGAAATTTTTCTTGCTTCCTTTTTGCTTTTTTTCCCTTCTTTTTTCGTACAGTTGTTAGGTTGGGGCTGTCTTGAAAAATAATAAGCTCCCACTTGCACGCTGGAGCACGACAGGTTTAACCTAATAATAAATGTAAATGTCCTTAAGGACAAATACTAGATTCCGGCCCACCTGACGGCGGATATTTATAGTGAGGGCATCGGAGTCAAATTCCCTGATCAGCTGAACATTCCACGAGCCGTTGTTTTATTTCATGAGTGGATTTAAACGAGAGGCAAGAGGAGCAACTTTTCTATACCCCTTTGCGAGAAATTGTACATGTTAGAAAACCTCGTTGGAGCATTATGGTAAACTCCCCCAAAAAATGTTAATGTCATGCTACCTCTTGCCATGTTTTAAACGCATGGGAGCGTTGTGTACAAAACTGAATTTTCTTTTTCTTTAAGCTCTGCAATGCCATTTTTTTTTTGTTCTTTAACCTCCCCCTTGCAATTACCCTGCAGAGTTGCCTGAAAGAGGTGCAGATCCTGCCAGAATCAGCACGTGCCATGTTCGAGAACCAACTGACACAGCGGCCTCACTGGTGCATCTCGAGGCAACGGTTCTGGGGTGTCCCCATTCCGGTGGTTTTTCAGGAGGACAGATCACTCACGTCAAGGTGATAAAGTTTGGCTTATATGAAGGCTACACTTTGTTAGGTTTGGTTAGCTTGGTACATGAATGTGACAAACCACAAAGGCCTTTCTCTCATACCTGTGATGGATGTAGAAAGCTGTGCGACTTTTCTGTCGTTCTGCTCATGTGTGCAAAATACTGTTATTTCTGGCACTTCAATGTTTGAAGGCGTGCCATGACTCTCTATGCTGGCATAATGATGTTGCAAAGCTCTTGTTTAGGATCAGGTAATTATTAACGCACTAATTGTATCCAATCTCTTGCATTCCTCTTGAAGTGCGTTGCACCCCTTACCAGCATTGCACTGCGACTTAAGTTCTTCTTCAATCGTTGATGGACTCGAACTGAATTCACAGGGTGCCGTGATGCCCACGTAAGCGTGTAAATCACATCTGTTCTTCATCACAAGAGTCATACACCATTTCCGCACCCTACATCTCTACTTAATTTGAATAAGTCGAGCTTTTTGTAATAGTGAAGTGCTTATTTCATGAGTTAAGTGTTGAATAAGTCAAGAAATGTAAATTGCAGGCAGTTTGTGAGACACCTTTGCAAGCTCATGCATGTAAGAGGACCGGACATCTGGTGGACGGCGACAGACGAGGAGCTGCTTCCCAATGAAGTGCGCCAAGAGGTCTGAGATTTCGCTGTTTTTTCAATCCTTTCACCACTTCAGAAAGCCTAATTGAATGGTGTCAATAAGGGTTGGTTTAAATTTATTTTTTCACACTCTCCATTAGCTTGGAGTTGGTAGAAACGAAGAGCTCACGCGAGGCCAAGATATCATGGACATCTGGCTGGACAGTGGACTCAGCTGGAAGATGGTTCTCCCAGGCAAGTAGACACGAGCAGTGAGGGTGTAAACGGAGCTCTCTCAGCTTTGCATCTTTGTTGTAAGCTACGAATACAGATGTATAGCCTTTGTAAAAAAAATTAGTTCGCTGGCTTTGCCACTGAGCCATGTAGCAGTTGTGTAAGAGCCTCTTTAGAGCTCCACTGCTCCGAAGCACTGTTTTGATGCAAACGAAATGCAAGCTGCCCCTGTGCTATGCAATGTTGGTGTACAGTAAAGAACACCGGCTGGTAAAAATTTTGAAAAGGTCCTGAAAAGAAAAATTTTATTAATGAAGTCACAGTTTAGAAACCTTCAGGGAACATGTATTTTTGTGTGCCGAATCCAAATATCTTATTTAATTTCATGTAAAACAATTGCTTGAGCACTTATCTAATTTTTATGCATGTATCTTGTGAAGAGCTTTGAAAAAAATTTGCTGCGAGAAACTTGCCGACATGTATGCCATTGGGTTCTCTTGATACTAAGGAATGCAATAAGGGTAAAATTGTCTTCCTGCCTATCATAGAACTTAAGTTATAGGGCTTTAAAGCTGTTGCTTCAGAAATGCGAAGAAAAGTGTATATTCTCGTTTGTGAAGTGGCAGCTTCAATACCCTGTAACTCAAGTTTTATAGTAACCAGGATGGTAATTTTACCCTTATTGCATTCCTTAGTATCAAGACGACCTAATGGCCTACATTTCAGCGTGCAAATTTACATGTTCCCTGAAGATTTCATAATTATTACTACATTAATAAAATTTTGTTTTCAAGACCAGGCTCCCCTCTTAGGCTTCTTAATTTGTTGAACAAATCTTAATTTTCTCCTCCAGCAAGTGGTTGGCCCTAAACATCTTCCTTACTGAGCACTACTACTTCCAATTAACAGGGGCTGTTTTAGTTCCAGCTGACCTTGTGAACATTGGCTTTAACTGCGTATCAAGCATTTCCTCGTGTCTTGTTTAAGAAGCGAAACTTTTTTTTTTGCCACATCTTTTTCAGAGCCGCATCAAGCAGACGTCTATTTGGAAGGCCTCGACCAAGTTCGCGGGTGGTTTCAGTCTTCGCTGCTGACAAGCGTTGCACTCACAGGCAGAGCTCCGTACAGGTACTGAGTCCGCAGTACTTAAGAAACACGGCACTACACAAAACAGAATTTTAGCTTGAAGAAGCACGGCGCAGTCATTGCTGACTTGTGCTAACAGGCTTTTCAGGGACTGTATTCCCAAGATTGCCAAGGCAGCGTGTGCAACAGGTCTATTTGTTATTGCATCGTTATTGCATCACTGCTACGTGAGTTTCTGCAACAGGCAAGGGGCATTTTGTTGGCGGTGCAACATAGGAGAACCCGCAGTTTGCCAAAGGATGGCCACTTAATTCCTTAGAAGACGCTTGTCATGAGAAATTTTCACTCTTTAATTTCTTTCATTCATGTTGACGGAAAATGTGCACACCTACAATCTTCCATCGTGTTCTTTCTTTCATGTTTCACTATGTTTTCATTATGTTTTGTAGCTCCAGCCAGTTAGTACATAACAAAAATATAGGGGTTCCTAAAAAGTGCAATTTCAGAAAACAGCTGATGGACTATGACATCATGCATCCATAGAATGAACTTTTATATAGTCAGAAATACTGGACTGCTACGCAATCATCACAAAGTGAACAAGGGAGGGGAAAGCCTCAGGGCGCTTGCCGACGTTTCGACAAGAGGACTTGTCTTTGTCTGGCAAAGCGTTCATCATTGGCGGGGTGTAAATAGGGTCTCCGAGGAGGAAGGGCCGGTGAGGGGGAGGAGGGTGTGAACTGGAAAGGGTGTTGGGATGGGGAAGGTGAATCTTGTCCATGCATGATGGCTGCTACATATGATTAACCGGTTGACCTGCAACACTGTGAAAAGAAACAGGCCAGTTCAGCAGAAAGGAATCCGGGGGTGTGGATTGTGGAGAGGTGTCGAGCATGGGCTTGAAAGGCTCTGCGTTGAACTGTGCAGTTGTAGTTGATGGCTGCATCCATTTTTGCTAAAAAAATCACTGTGGCGGGCTGTCTTGTGGCAGACTTTTTTTTGGGCCTTGACAGCCATCTTAGAGAGTAGATGAAATTATTGCATCCATATTCCTTAGTAACACATTTTTTGCCATTCTTGTTTTTTCTGGTGACCAAACAGGAAGCTGTACATGCATGGCTTCACGTTGGACGCTGATGGGCGCAAAATGTCCAAGTCGCTGGGGAATGTCATTGACCCGGAAACGATTACCAAAGGTGGAAAGGTAAGCGCAAGGCTTGGTGATCTGATTTGTTTCATTAAAGACTAAGCTTCTTGCCTGGAATGGTGGTGCAGGTTCCTCAAACTGCATACCAACATCGCCACCTTCGTGGCTAAATGAATACAAGAAATCTGAGCATAGAAAACTATCAAACAGAAAGAATTGAATGAAGCGAGTCTTCTCAGTGATAAATTTAGGCTGTGTTTTAAGCTGATTTTGAGATTACCAGTGTCATGTTTCAAAATTTAGTCCAGCGGCCACATTATGTTAATATAATTTACACTTCTGTCGTTTGATACTTCGTATGGTGAATTTCTGGACTCTGGCTTAACTTGATATTATACTTCAGAAAAATGGTGTTAGTATTTAACTGCATGTGACAAGCTGCTGTTTTGTACACTGTGTTGACATTATACCTTAAAAGGCAGCTTCGGGAGTTTTTGAGAGTTTGCTAAATTTCATTTAAACTTATACTGTAAATTTCCTCTCATTCCTGATTATAATTGTATTTTAAGCATAGTATAATTGAAGTGTAATAGAGCTGTAATGTTGTAGTGGTGAAATTTAATGAATTGTGGCAGTGTAATGCTTCCCACTACTTATTAGGTGTGCAAAAAATCTGGAAATTATAATTTAAATAATACAGGCAGAAAAGGATTCACCTCTGTTTCGCTGCATTAATATTAAAGAGTAAAATAGTGGGAAAAGTCGGTCGTAGATTTTACAAAATGCACTGCTGCTTTGCTTATATTCACTTGTGCAAAAAGCCATGCCTTTGCGCTCAAGTGGAAATATATTGTGGAAAGTTATTTTTTATACATTATGCATTAGTTTTACACAGTTCTCAGTTTTCGCACTTTTTTTACTTAGTAGTTTTATGCAGTTTTAGTTTTTACAGTTCTCAAGCAGTTTCAAAATAGCTGAACCCATTTTTCTGCTTCCCAGCACTATGAACTAGACTCGCTGCTGCAACACCGAAACATTGACATTATGAGTGGAAGGGGAAAGTTTTAAGAATGTGAGGCATCATTATCGCAGTGCTAATTTTGGCATTTCCTCGAGACAATAGCACGCTTATAAAGTAATGGAGAAGGAGCTTCAAACCGTCGCAGTAGTGGCAACAAACTGGTGCGAAGTGAATTTGCCGCTGTTCTTGAAAAGGTTGAGATAAAGCGTAGTCTGGCCAAAGAATCAGAGTGGTTAGGCTTATTTCTTGCCTGTTTTCAGGACCTGAAGAAAGACCCTGCCTTTGGAGTTGATGTGCTTCGGTGGTGGGTTGCTGCCCACACAAGCAACCACGAGAACGTCCCAGTCGCCAAACACGTCCTCGCCGGGTGCCAAGAGAATGTTGCCAAGGTCTGCTGTTGCTTGTTTACGAGCAGCGAAAACCTTCAGAACCTGATGTATTTAGACAGGCTAAACATGCCAATCCCTGCAATAACTATAGTGGTGTAAAATGTGTTGCTCTAGCATGCAAACAGCCGAGGACACAGGTGAGAAGGCAAGGCATGCTTCCTTTTGCTTGTGTCCTTGTTTGTTCGCACAGCTGCACAATGGATTCTACTCCAAATCATTGATGTTTTCGCTCACTAAAGTACCACTACAGTGGTGGTCATGGAGTCTTTCATGATGCTTGCTTTGGTGCCGTTTGAGAGTTGGTTACTTGAACATCAACACGAAATTGCCGAGACATAGTTTCATATTCGCTAACACTGGGATTTCTGCTCTTAGGCTTGTAAAAATATTTGAGAAATTTGAATGTTCGAGCGAATAGTAAAACGCCCGGTATTTGGTTCAGTCAGAAAGTTTGGCATTTGAAATCTTAGAGTATTTGTCAAGAGCAGAGAACAGTTCTAGAATGCTTGGTTTTCTTACTTCAGTGCACATTTGAGGTGGCTTGTTTGAAAAGTTTGCATTTGTGTTTTAAAAACTCTGTGCATTCTTTCTTTTAGTATGTAATGGCCTAGTGTGTTAGAGAAATAATTATTTTGGAAATGCCTTATTATGCCATTCAAGCGTTTTTTTGCACACTAAAAAATTGCTGCATTGAATGACTTCAGAATAATTTCGACCCTCTGGGATGTTTTAACGTGCACCGACATTGCATAGCACATGGCTGCCTTTTGTGTTTTGCCTCCATCGGAATGCAAATTCTGTATCCAGGATTTGAACTTGTGTTGTCACGCTCAGCAACCAATTTCCATTAACACTGAGCCTACCGTGACGGGTTTTGGAATATTTCTTTTGAATTTATTTGATGCAAAGCACTGTTCACTTCGAACCAAAAATCCAACATCTACGCAAACCCTATGTGTTGTTTATTTTCACATTTGCAGCTGCGGGGCACGCTGAGGTTCTGCCTTGGAGCCCTGTCTGACTTTGACCATTTGCACCATGCGTTGCCCTACGACGCAATGCTGCCCTTGGACCGATTCATGCTGCACCTCTTGAGAGGATTTCATACTCGGGTATGGTCGAGAAAAATTAAGTGAATGTACTTTTATGCGCTGAAGCTACACCTCAGCTGTCAGGGATGCCATAGCTGAGGGCTCTTGAGAGATATTAAACACCCGGGGTTCTTAAATGTGCGCTGAAATATTGGAACAGAGGCGCCTTTGCATTTTGCCTCCATCAAAATGTGGCCACAGCAATGAGGAATTTGAACTGCGAACGCAGCTTGGCTGGACCTGATCACCATTCATATCAAAACTTAATGTTTTGTGGTTGTCTTTTTAAAAATTACTTCATTGTTGATTTTGTTTTGTTCGCCATATTCGTGTAGCCAGGGTTGTGTAGGTGTTCTTCTGGAGTATAATGCTTGTCTATAAAATCATAGGCTATGGGGCTGTCACATAATTACTAGAGATATGCTTTAGATTTATTTGCACGAAAGTGAGCCAAGCTTGGTTCACGTGTAATTGGTCATAGTATTATAAAATTTAACCTGAGGGTATCTAGTACACTTTCAAAATTTTGAGGGTGAATCAGTCAACTATGAAATAGTTAGTTAGTCAATAGTTAATACTCAATAGATAGTCAATAGTTAGTCAACTATGAAAAACAATGCGCAGTATTCTCAGGTCAGCTTGCTCACAAGGGTATATTTTACATTAGAAATCTAGTCCGTGCAAATATTACCTAGATTGCCGACGGCTGCTGAGACTTCTTTCAGCGTAATTGTCATGGGTCCATTTAAGTCCAATAAACCAGGCTTTGTGCCAGCCATGGCCAGCCAGTCTCTGTGTATGTATTTCTTTTTGATCATTATAATCTCTTTGTTGCTCATTAGTGACTGCCTTTCTACACTTCATAAAAAGTGCCCGTAGATGCTATCTTTGAAAGCGTATCACACTGGTAAGGAAGGGACGTGCATAACACCGGATTACAAAAATAAATGCATAGTTTAAGCAAGAGAATGAGTAGGAAAAAGAGAATAAGTAGGAGTTAAAGTAGGGAGAATAATCGGAGGGGTTAATAGGAGAAAATTCAAAACATGCCTACAATACTAAAAATGTACTGCAAATTGCTCTTTTTTGTGATCACTAATACAGCCTTGCTATCCACTTCTCCAGGTCACATCCCTGTACGAGGAAATGAAATACAACCATGCCTGCTCTGCGATCCTAAACTTTGTCGTCAACGACGCGTCATCTTTTTACTTCCAGGCCGTCAAGGACAGGTGAGCACTGATCGCTTCACACATCTTGGCAGCAGCCTATTCTAAGTTCTGTGCAGGAGGTAAGGAAAGCGTAAACAAAAAAATAATAATATGTTCTCTGGCTTTCTCAGGATCAGGAATGGTTCTAAAGGAATTGTGGCCTTTGGCAAAACAGTGTGGCAGATGCTGTTGCAATGACGTAGCAGACTGTTGCCATCACCATCACTCAGTGCCAGCAATCGCAGCCGTTAGCATGTGCTCGCGTTTGAGTACAGGACAGGCAGTGGTTGAGGCATTAAATCAGATTTTGTTGATGATTTGTTGACGATCTCGGAGAGGCTGTCTTAGCGGATGTTGCCTGCTTGTACAAGCAAACCGCCATGCCTTGGCCATTTTTCTACCTGGGGTACACAGTGCAGTTGCAGGGAGAGCAGGCTTTAAGGCAGCTGGGTGTGGATGGAAAGGTCTTGAAGGAAACTTCCAGAAAACCGTTGAAGAAAAGTTTGCCATAAATTATCGGCCAGAGAGCCAAGATGCACTAAAAACTGCAGTTATCTGGTCGTGGTATAGTAGTTATAATCCTACTGGCTTGGGCAGCATAATAGGCTGCACATTATATCGGTGAAACAACAAAGGAGCTTTGAGAGTCGCACCATTTGAGAGTTGCACAAATTCAAGCTGACTCACATTTCATCTCTTTCCTGGATTGTCGTGCCTCATTTGTACTCTCCCTCACTTCTTTTTCATGTGTTTGCAGACTTTACTGTGACGCAGATGACTCAACCAGTCGTAGGTCCTGCCAGACAGCTCTGAGCCACGTATTAGACGTACTGGTACAGCTGACGGCGCCTGTCGTTCCTCACCTCGCGGAGGAGGTCTTCTACCACCACGGGGATTCTGGAAGGCGTAAGCGCTTCCTTGCTGAAGTTTTCCAGTTCTCAAGAGTGGTCTCTTTGTTGTTGAAATGATGTAGTCTATCGATACAGGCCCACTTCAATTTTTCCTCAGTTTCTCTTTAAGAACCTTGGCGATTGAGAGCATTTCAAATCGAAAGGTGTCTGTATTCTGATCAGTAATTGATCGCAAGCATTGTTTCTATTTCAGTGGTTTGTGACATGAACTGGGATGTTAGGCCAGTATGTTAAGATGCTAGCACAAACAGGGAAACAAAAATGAAGTCTGTGCAATTAAAAATAGCAGCAGAGAGAAACGAAGGCAAAGATTTAACACACGCACACGACGAGAACGATGCTGCACTGACAACCGGTTTGCTGCACTAACAAGAGTTGTCAGTGCAGCAATGTCCTCATCGTGTGTGTTTTACTTATTTGTCTTCGTTTCTCTTTGCTGCTGTTTTTAATTGATAATGCTCCAACTAGCTCAACAATCTACCTTATTAACATTAAAGTCTGTAGTCCTCTTACAAAGGAAAATAGATGTGTATGAACTGCGAGAGGTAGATAGGCAGTGTGTGAATGTAGTTCGTATGATACCTAAGTGAGACAATAGACCAACACCATGTTTACCAACATAGAGGACGTTCACGGACGCCGGAGCTGGCCGGAGGTATTGCTTGCATCGTCGTCTGCCAGGGTGCCCAGTTTTCTACTCATGCCGTTTAATAACTATCTTCTGTTGTAGACCTCTTTAGGCTGTCTAGTTTGAGTGACTGTATTTGTGAGCAAATGCAGCACACGTAGAGCGCCTAGAGTTTGTGGCAGATATGTCCAGCATTACAACACAAATTTATTGTAAGATTTAGAAAGATATGAGCTTCGAAATACTTTTTCATGCCATTGTTTAAAGTACTCTCCAGCTATTAACAAATGACTGTCTTCACATGTGCATTGTGAAAAGAGAAAATAATTTTGGAAGTTTAGTTTACATCTGTTCCGCTCCCACCCTGGTAACCCAAACTGGGTCATCTCTGGCATGCACATATTATGGTGTTTTAAAAATATTTTTGCTTGGCATAACGTTTCATACTTGCACATTGTCTTGAGATATACTAGGCTGTTGTCAAGGAAAGGACGGCCTAAAAGATGCACAGCGAGATTTGAAAACTACTTTACTTTGAAAACCCTTGCTTGCAAGAATTCCTGCCGACCGTACCCCCAGACTGCCACAGCAGCCCCATCGCATCTTTCTCACGTCGCAGATTGTGTCAGTCTATAGCATTTTAATACAGGCACTTAGGCTATGGCATTAAACATGGACATTGTCACCATCTTTTTTCTTCACATATCATTCACTCCCTTCTCTTTCACTGTTCCGTTGTTTGGTCTGCGTCTTGCTCAGTGCTTTGTCAACTCATCCAAACACCTAGTACGTCAGTGCAGTGAATTGGCCCGATTGCTTGGCCAAATTTTTTAAATTGTTTTAAGATTTTGTGATCAGATTGGAGATCTTTTTGGCTTTCTTCATTAGCTGGATAGAGCTTACTGTTTGAAACAGCGATGCATTTTTTTTTCTTCCTGTGCTTATCTTTTTACCAGATGACACTGGTGTCTTTCGCCGCACGTGGCAGGCACCCATGCCCGACTGGGAACGTCCAGAGTTCGCCGAGCTAGAGAAGCCCCTCTCAAAACTGAGAGAAGTCGTTAACAAGGCCACTGCAAAGTCGCGGACATTGTTGTACGACATTACAGTCGTCACTACTGGCGAGGACAGCCCATTTGCCAGCTGCCTTAGAGTGAGTTTTTCTATGCTTTCACTGAAAATAAACGGTGCGAATGCTGTTTTTTTGTTTGTTTTAGGCACATTTTCTTCCAGGACTCCCGTGTTCAGCGTTTATGAAACACATTGTATAACATCTTTTACTGCACCTAGCTGCTTCGCTTTCTTGCTGTTTATTTATTTATATTTCAAGCGCCCTCACTTACCGGAGGCATTATTGAGGGGACTCATGCGTAATGCAGAAAAACAGTCTCATTAAATATGAAAAATCTCAACACCAGGAACAGGAGAAATGTATTTCTACAAAATGTGGCGAAAATAAAGACATACACTTGCAAAAACCAACTTGCAGCAAGTTTGAAGACAGCAGAAAGCCAACTTAATATTGCAAACATCTTTTGTGGTAAACTTTTCCATCTAAAGCGTCTTTCCTTTATGTTCCACGTGCTGAAGAAGTCAGGTTGTGTTCTCTTGTGGTTGTGATTTGTGGCACCTGTTCATGAGTACATAACATTAATTAGCTTGAGTGATTCTAGCTCACATAGAGCCTTTGTCCATCTGTGTTTCACTGAACATGCATGCGTCCCATCAGCTTTCTCTGCAACATTGAAAAACAGTGGTACCCCAGTAACTGCCCTGCGCGTTCACGTACATGCCTTACATGTTGTGAAACAGTGATTCAGTGTCTGAAAGAGGGCACTGCATTAGAGCGAGGAGACGCTGGCTTATTTGTCACTTCTGAGGTGACATAAACATCCGTTAGTGTAACTACCCTTTGTCGACCTCCGTACAGGGCTCACATGAATATAGATGCTCTTTATCTGTAGTGAATACACGACAATGTGCTGAATGTGATGTGAATCAACATTTTACAAGGAGTGGACATTACTGTGCAGGTTCTGCAGCCAGAAGCATCCGCCATTCATTCAGGACTCACTGATGTCCTGCAAGTTGCTTCGGTCACTTTCAAAGATCAAGACGATGTGCCAGCGGACCAAGCAGCTCCTGACAGTGTTGCCACTTTGGAAGGAGGTCAGTCTATCGGGCATGTTGATGAATTACTGCAATCTGATGCATGCCTTTGACTCAAGTAATAGCAGTATATGGATTATGCATGCTGACCTCAAAAACACATAATTAGTAATTGGCACCGTCTTTCAACGTTGTCAAATTCAAGTACACACTGCTGTCATTCTGGAACGATTTGAATTTTCATTGCAAGTCTGCACAGCCCTGAAGCCTGTTCGTTTCCCCCCTTCAATTTATAAGCGTGTTGAAGCTTTAATCATTCCTACTGAAATGTTGCTAGCACTTCCCCCATAATCAGAGACTTTTATGGAATTGGTGTGACTGCCACTTTGTAGAGAGATAATACAGGCTGGTGTAGTTTATAGTTTCATGGCCCATAGTGAGCATGGCTTTAATAAAGCTGTTCACTGTCAGCCAACTGCACGCTTTTCAACTCATAAGGAGCAAAATTATGAGGGTGGTATAGTCACATATTCATGTTCTACTGCTTTCTTACAACCGTTTCAGGATTGCTTGAAAATGTAAGTAAAATGATTGTAAGGAGTGAATAATATCAATTAAACTAGACAGCATTGGGATGCACTTTCCTGCCTTGCTGCTCTCAAATGCCATCACTGTCGTTGAGATGCAGGAGCAGTGTCTGAGAAGTTGACTCTGTGATGCTTTCTTTTCAAAGGCCGCTTGCTGTGCGAAGGCGGCCCGTTCCATTTTTGTGCACACTTTCCGCAGTTGGCGAGAAGGTCGTGGTTGCGATCGAGCCCACAAAAATGGCCACTTGCGAGCGGTGCCGTCGCAACATCTCCGAGGAAGTGGGCCGCCTGTGCCAGAGGTGCGAGGAAGTCTACAAGCGACTGAATATCAGGTGGAATCTTCCCGAGGATGAGGCTTCCTTTACAGGCAAGTGTTTTTGATCGATGCTGGCCTCTTATACAGAGTGTTTCACCTAAGACTTTACACAATTTTTAGAGTTAGAAGAGCGCTTTTTTCGTCATAGCACTGTCAGCGGTGTAGTACATCAGAATACAGTTAAGACTTGTTAGTTAGCAGGTTAACTAATACTGAATAGTTTACTTTAAGCTGATTTTGTTATTTATTTATTTAATACTAATATAATACAAGTTTTAGGTTTCTATTATTTTTTTATTTTTCAATGTTCAAAGGTTGGTGTGAACTGTCACGTTATGGTGACGACACTCCAAAAGAAACTGTTTAAGGGACTGACTCGCGCCCACTAAGAAATGATGACTCGGCGATAGCCACAAGCGCACTCAGCGGTCATGGAACTGAATGCCTGCAGTTCTTGGCCACCCTCAATTTAAAGCAGTCAAGGAACCCTCGAGATGACCAGAACCAACTACAACAATCTGGAAAAATGTGGAAGTATTTGCATGCGGCCATGATCAGTGGAGATAAGTTTGGTTGCGTCTTGCATTATAAAACAAAATGATAAAGCCATGTGCTGGTGGTTGCGAGTGCGAACGAACAAACTGTGCAAAGATTCATGGCAATCTAAAACAAATTGAAATGGGAAGCTTTACTCACGAGGAGTGATCGGTTGCATTAAAAAGTTCATGTATAGCTTGTTTAAATTCTGCTAATCATGATCATGTACACAGGTCAGACAGTCGACTTCTGTTGGGACATGACTGGTTTAGGTTACTTATATATGAAATGCTTTACAACTGGCTACGAAGCCATGTAGCTCAGCCCCACTGTGCTTTGAATTAAAAGAGCCCTAGAACGGAAATGTTTAAAATGTCAGAAATCTGTTCCAAGTGCAAGCAATTGGAGACTGATGGATTGGGGGGGGGGGGTGACCACCCCCATTACTTGAGGCTACATTACAATGCCGTCCACTTCTTGGTAGTGATCAAAGAGTCCGTAATTGTCTAGATATCGTTATCGTCAAAAGTTTGAAGCGAGTGGCGAGAATACTTCATTGTCAACTACAAATTTCTCAGCAGCATATGGGTGCTATTTTGCTTAACAAAAGGCAATAACAGAACCACGAAAAGACAGAACCGTCAAAGTTGACCGAGAAAAAATTGGATTGCGTTGTCCCCAAATGTCCCTTTACTTTATCAGCCACATATCCAAACGCTGGTTTTATAGTGTGTGGCACAACACAAGCATAGCAGTAGAAAAAACGAAGAAAACTTGCTTCATTGTGATATGTTCCCAAACAATAGTTTTGGCTGATTGCTATTTCTCTTGAAACACTGTCTCATGATTGAGCTTCCTTAAAACAATTTTCTGATCATTTCTTAAGTGACTGCAAGGACATGCGGACTGATGGCACAAATTTCATGCGGGTCGCGCAATAAATATTTGTATCATCCAGAATGAAAAAATTTCTTAGGCAGAAGCACGGGAAACACATTCGTACAGATCTGTTTGCAGCTGATGGATTTATTACTCACAACACCCGCAATGTACGCACCGCGTATCACTGCTCACAGCTGGCTGTGCGTACCGTGCGTCAGCGATATGTAGACAGCGATTAAGTGCTCAAGGGTGCAGTTGCAGCTCGTGCGTTCATATTGTCTGAAATTCTGCACATTGTGTATAATGTACTCTACCCAGGGAATGTTACGAATCTCTATCATCCCAAAATTCATATAAACAATGATCGTATTGTAATGACTCGCACGGCCGGCAATGGCGAAATGCCAAAAAGGACGAAGTGTCCCCAGCACTCGCTGGATAGAATGCTCGGGACCTCGGCCCCAGCCGCACGCTGCTGCCTCCGCTGCCACCGCCCTCTCCTCTCCGGCAGCCCTCCAATAAATGTGGCTGCGGTTGCCTTCTTGGGCGACCTCCACAGTGTCATGAAATTCTATTGTATTTTGAAAAAATACACTACTAGACACCCCGCCATCATGCTTGCACTTATGGTGTTGACTAGCTAATTAAGTTGCTCTTTTCAATAAAAAGGAGTAGGTACTGCTGTCATTTCTTGCATCCTATTCAGAAAATGATTACTCTAAACGACTTATCTTTCGCGAGCTCAAAGTTTCGTGAATTCCGCAGAGGTTGCAAAGTGGCAGGCCCTGTATGCTCCAGTCTTCCACGAAAGGCAGTTGCATGCTTGTATGTGGCACTTAATCGCAATGGAGCAAGGTCTAACTGCAGTGGACATTATGTTGGACTTAGGGCGAATGTGATGAAGCTCATTCACATAGCATGACTCACTAAAGTGTATAATGAATTTGCAGAGCACAATGACGCTGTGCATAACTGATACACACACCAGTTATAGCGAAATAAATAACTGAGTAAGCATAAATTCTGCCCAACAGGGCTAATTCGTGTCAAATGCATGCATGCAGCAGTGCCGCTGGCCTTTTTTTTTTTTTCTCCTTATGGCAAATTATAAGTTGACATTTTGCCCAAATCACTCGCAAGAGCAATTTTCATCAAGTTATAGAGCCTAACATCATTATAGCAAACAGGTCAAAATCGTAAATAGTTCAATATAGCCGACTCAATTTCGTGCAAACACACGCAAGAGCAGCGGTAGGGTGTCTTCCCCGCATTACAGCCATGATATGTGAAATGGTATGACAGAACAAAAGCTGTTGCTGTTTTCACAACCAGCAGCCGACATGAGTGAAGGATGGCCACTCCAAGGCTACTATTATCTATGCCGCTGCTTCTGGTGTGCTGTCGATAGGCGCGAGGTACAAACGTGTACCTACCATAGAGGTACTAACCCTCCACGCTACTGTATCTTCCATGGTGCTGTTGTCGAGCGAGAGAAAAAAGCACGAACCTTGGCGCAAACGCTTGACGAACCATCAGCAGTCACGTGCATTGCAGTGAAGCCTGTCGCCTGCTATCTGAGCAGGTGCCGCTTGGCACTGGGGAGTTTAATATATCCATTTTATGGCCAACCGCATTCAATGTATAAAGTAAGAATTTTATGTGTTAAAAATATTTAGATGATGATGATCATGCATTTTTATGGCACAAGGGCATCTGTGGCCAAAGAGCGCCATAACACAAGGTGTTTCAGACTACTCAAGGTGGGGGTGAAGGACCCATTTTCGAAGCATTTCACCACAGATAAGCCAAGCACCAGACCAGGGGAAAGCTTGCACCCCTTGTATCACCGATGGGTACCCGGCGACACTGGGGATCGAACCCCGCACCTCCCGCATGCGAGGCAGATGCTCAACCACTTGGGTACCGCTGCGGCTCAACCACTTGGGTACCGCTGCGGTTTAAAAGTATTTAGGAAGAGTTCAATTATAGTCAGTAATTAGTAATATCTGCATTCGTTACGTCAAGGTTCGACTTGCAAAAAGCATGAAAATTGGTCTTGGCAGAAATTAGGTTGTATACAGGATTTCAAAATATGGCCTTGGCTTGTGAAAATGAAAGTTGTGGTGTTGCTAGCTTGACATTAGGCCATCATGCTGGAATGAAAGTGTGCAATCCATGTGCATACAGCATATGGCCTTTTTATTGAACACAACGCGGTTGTCAAACAGACTTTCAGATTGTTGGAAATTTTCAAATTTTGACGTCTTGAAATCCTGCTCCATGATCTTGCAGCGACGAGGTCGTGGAAAGTAAGTAGCTGCTTTGCTGCGTATGCAGCCAATTTAAGTGCTAAAGAAAAAAAAATGAAGCAGAGAGGTTCTGTTGCACCGGAAACTGCAGTAGCTACTAATTTTTTTTTCAAGCACCAGTACACATTCAAAATCCACTTCTTTTTGCATGTGCATTTCTTTTACAGAGCAAGAAGAAAAGGTTGGATGCAAGACAAAGTCTCGGACATAGATAATGGAAGGGCCCATAACCCAGCCATTACAAGTAATCTCAGTGCATCTTTTTCACTGTCAATAAAACTAGTTGCATTCATTCATTGTGTAGTCTTTAAAGGGAAGGGGAAATGTTTTTTTGAAAATTCGAGGTTACTCAAGAATTCGAATCAATGAAGCTTCTATGTAAAGGATGCAAAGTAGTTTTGCGCTAGCATTTAGAATGGTGACGTAATCACTGATCAAAACCGCGACGATGTTCAGGTTTCTCCTCGCTGCGTTGAAGTAAATTCGTGGTGATGTCATTGTTGCCGAAATTTCAGATGTACGCCGCCTTCGTCTACATGCCGCCATGCGTCTTCCGATGTTGCCAAACAATGCTTCGTGAGCTTCACCTTCAATGGCATCCATTTTCTTCTTTGAAATAACCGCTTCTTCGCCGGAAACTTACCACCACAGTACATGACGTCGTCACTGCAGCCTCTGCCTATTGCTGTGTACTGCATAGAAGCCAGAACGCCGACGCCGCTTTAGTCGGCGATTGCGGCACCATTTCAAATGCTAGCGCAAAAAAGATTTCGCATTCTTTACCTGCAAGTTTCACACATTCGACTCGTTTAAAATCATCAAATTTTGAAATCTCTTCAGCCACACTTTAAGAGGCGTTTTTCTGCTTTGGTTGAAACTAAGTACACGAAGAAAATATTTCTGCTGTTGTGTGCAAACCCTGCTTACATTAATATACAGTGGAACCCCAATTACACATCCCCCGTTTATGCGACGACCTGAATTTTACGACAAATCGGCATGGGCCTGGCGAATCTCCCATAGGAATAATGCATTAAAAGCCTCAATTATACGACAGAAAAATACACGTCCCGCTTTGTACGACGGCTGGCGGGAACCGTGCACAATGAGAGACGCTGGCGGAGCACTTTATTGGAAGATGTGACGTCAATCAACAAAGTTCCAGAACGGAATCAAGATGGACATGCACACGCGCAATGATGTGATTGTGCATACGACGACCTGTAAGGATGGTTCTGCGATGGCTCAGACCATCCCGGACTCGGGACTCTGCGCGTACACCGTGGCCATCGGTGCAAGGCGGCTTGTCTGGCCTGTTTTTCCATGCGCTTCGCTGACGAAGGCGCTGGGGAAATCATTTGTATGTTCATATTAGTATGAAGCTATTGTACAGGCGGTAGCAAGATTAGACATTTCGATGATCATCCGCGGGTAATTTGAAAACGCTTTCCGCTACAGGTTCAGTGCAGAGCCCGTTAGGTCTAGCTACCTAGCTAGCGAGTCGGGAGCGAGCGGTGCACGGTCACACGGCTGGCTGCCCATTGCTGCAAAAAGTGCACTGCCGGCACGCTCGGGTCGCAGGTGAACGTCGCGTTTTCTCTTTTCCTTCACGAAGAAAATTCCGAGTATAGACACTGCTGCCTGCTCCCACGAAGTGACAGCAGTTCTATAGGAAGTCTGGACAGAAAGACATGTTACTCTCATGGTTGTACTGCGTGCCGCAAAGCGTCTTCAAAGTTTTGGAGCAGCCACATTTCTGGTGCATCATCCAAATCATCGTTTTTGAGGTGCATGTGACGTCTCCTGAACACACAGGGTCAGGCGCAGTCTCATAACTAATTCTTGCAGAACGAAAACGGCCGCTTTAATAATGCGCAGGGGAAAATAATTTCATTTAACTTCTTAAAGCCAGAATAGCCGATGTGATGATTATGAGAATGCGTCAGTTGTGCGAGCTTTTCGATTATACGATGCCCAGGTTATACGTCAGTTTCACACAGACCCCTGAAAGACGTATAATTGAGGTTCTACTGTACTACTTGAAATACACACAGTGACAGTGGTCGCAAGGGTTGCAAACACACACAATGCCGGTGTATGTTAAAACAAGTAAGCTGCTTTTCATTATGTGCACGACAATTGCGCCTGAAATTTTGGACGCCTAAAGAATGCTGAATAAAACTTCTTCAGGTAATTTTTTAAACTGCCACATTCAAGCAGGAAGTGATAAAAGCATGATGTAACCAGTTGTCGATCATACTACCCTGTTAACCCTTTTATGAGCCACTAAGATGGCTACACTGAACTTCCCAGACAGTCATAAGCCTCCAAGAATCGAAGAAAATTGAAAGTTTATTAAGTTTATGAACAACTAATGAACTGCGCCTTTTCCTCTCAACTGCACCAACAGTTATAACTCAGTACCTCAGCTTGAAAGCTAAAAGCATGCTGAGGAAACTTGAACATCTAAAGGTTGCTTTATGTACATGATAAAATAGCGTAACAGAACATCAAAACTTCATCAACAACTGACTGACTCATAGATGTCGCCTTTAGGTAATTTGTGCTGGAAGGCTTGAAGCTAAACAGAGGCGACTAGTGGCAAACATATCACTGGTTTCAAGCGTTTAACCATGCTCTGTGTTGAGATGTGACTCCGCAGTGACTTAGCCTAGTTTCTGTGACACAACTAAGAAAGTATTCCATTATATGTTAGAAAGAAGAAACATTAGCTGAAAGAGTTGTCAAGAGTGCAGATTGCGTTGTACCATAAGAACTTCGTCACGTAACCCTCCATTGCCATAGACAGGATCAGACGTCACTTACTGAAAAAAAAAAATTCCAGAGAGAGAATCCAATACTAGCTACATGTAATTGATGCTGTTAAAAAACTATACCTATTCTTCTATCAGCTCTGTCTATCAAAGATGAGATGATGCTGAAAGTACAGCTGCAAATATATGCTATCCATTCCATTGTGTACACCAGGGCCAGGTTCCAAGACAAGAACACTGCTGATGCTATCTGAAGCAATACTGTCGATACCAACCTCTCATCGAGATTGTTTCATTAAAAATTCATTACTGCTTTTAAGTTTCATCACATAACTACGTTAGCATCTATGTGAGCAATTAGCAAGGAAAAGAATGTGCGTCACTTCCAAACAATCAGTTCCAAAAGCGGACAGCACAGAGGACAATCTCAAGAAACAACCGCGCATTCACGTCCCAGTCTGTTCAGACCAGCTGGCCTGAACAGCGTAGCACCTCGACTGAACCTCGGTGCCATCAAGTGTCTCGTTTAAACGCCGAGTCAGTCACGGTGGCCAGCATGAACGTGAGGTCGAATATCACAAGAACGTCATCACTGCGCGACGGCAACCTCCGGCTAGGAAGGTTCGGACATCGATTCCAGGACGTCCAGTAGGGACAACGCGAGACGGTGTTCCGAGTGGTCTTCCGGAAGCATACCGATGATGATCTGGAGGAGGTTCAATGTCTGCAGCGTTGGTGGGTTGCGGCAACGAAGATTGCTGAGATCCTGGAAAAAAATAAAGTAAATGTTACCAGATGACCATCAAACTATACAACTTGCTTGGGGCCGTCAATCTTCTCTGGCGCAGTAACATGCGATTGTGACAGCACACTCAAAGGCCACCATACGGTCGACTGACAGACCGTAGCAGAATGGGGGGTATTATATTGATTGCTCTAGTGGCAATAGATTGGGGAATTTCGTGAGCTCTGGGGAAGGCTCAATATCAATCTTTGAGCTTTGAGGCCTTTATACAGCTAGAGCTGTAAAAGGCAGCCCATTACAAAAAAAAAAAAAACTGGAAGTGTGCAGAGATGATCATGTCTGGCATCCAGAAAACAATGCGACTGTCAACTGATGTTGATGGAACTGCACCCATACAGACAAAAGCTCGGTGACACTGAGTTCCTGAGCACCCACCAAACTGGGCAAACACTGATAGTGATCGCCATGTTATGTTAGAAGACTTGCACAGGTCTTACCAGTGACAGGAGCCAGGTGCTGATGTGGGGTGGCAGCAGAGCCATCTGGTTGGGGCGGTGGCCATCGTTCATGAACAGCAGGTGGTGCATGCGTTGCCCTGCAATCACCAAAAGGCAAGAAGCCAGCAGGGCCTTGTCCTTGACCGCGAGGCTCACCTGGGCCGGAAGAAAGACAACAAGAAATTGCACACCTGCCACACTATCGAGACTAGACTAAGCCTCATCGCAATCACGTCATCGTCACTACCAGCCCGATTAACGCCCATTGTAGGCCAAAGACCTTTCACAGACATCTTCACTTAGCCCTGTCTTGCGTCCACCCAAGCCCTGTTACCCCAGCAAACCTCCTAACCTCACTCCTGCACCTGACCTTTGGCTGCCCCTGCCTACATTTTCTGTCCCTTGGAATCCACCCCCTACCCTAAGCGACCACTGACTATCTGTTTGCCACATTACATGTTCTGTTCTTTTCTCCTCTTCACTTCTACTAGAATATCATTCACTTTAGTTTGTTGTCTAATCGTGTCTAGCTCTCTTTCAGTATCTCAAGCTTACAACTCATCATTTTTCTTTCCGTAGCATGCTGTGCTGTCCTCAGTTCACTTTCAAAGTAGAGTCCCTTTGGACAAAAGATAAGTTTTAGCTTACATGTCAAACTCCCTACAAATGAGACTTTGCAGATTTATAGGAAACATGATTAATGAACCTTGCTCAGTTGGTCAAACAGCACTGATGAGTTGTGTCACCGTACCACGTAGAAGCATGCAAAGGTGTGATGTTGACACTAGTTTGCAACTAGCTAGCTGCAAGCAAAGTGCATGCTTTTTTCCACCACAAAGTTTGATAGAGAAACCTCTCATCGAAAGCTACATGCATTCACATAGTTCGTGCTTGTTTAGCATGCTCCAGTTTGAAGGGAACAGCTAAACAGTATTCAAGCATTGATTGCTTTACCAAGCTGAAGTTTGACTCTCACCTGTCAAAGACTATAAAATGTGGCTTACCTGTTAAGCGATAGGCCTTACTACACTTTCCGAGTTTCACAAACCGAAGACAGTAGAGCACAGTCAAATAAGGGAGCCACAACGAACACTAACGTTAACACTAGCTCTAAAATGAAGTGTGCCAGTTAACAGTGGGCCCGACTGTACACACAAGGACGTCTTCAGCAGCACTGTTCACCTCTTGGCCTAGGATGTCGTGGCCGGCCGAGTAGAGCTCGCACACGCAGTGCCGCCGCACCAGGTCCCGGTCCTCGCCCCAGCTGCAGGCCAGGTCAAGCAGCCGGTTCATCCAGCCAAAAGTGGTGCCAAGCACGGCGGTGTCTGGGTTGTCGGGCAGTGACTGCATGACAGCCGACGCGGCGCGCAGCAGGAAACTCTGCTGCGGCGAAGACGTCAGCGACGAGGCGGGCCCCGCGCACGGTGCCAGCAGTGGGGAGTGAAGATCCTGGAAGAAGGCCTTGCGCACCTGCACGAGTGGATGCGGGCACAGAGTTAGCCAATGTCTGTTACAGGAACAACGAGCGAGTCAGCATTGGAAGGCAAAAATGCAGTTAAACTTCGCTGATAGGTTCCCGCTTCATACCACTTCCCCATTCGCACGTCCAAAATTGTAACTAAAAATACGGGTTGCACTTTTTTCTCTTCAGGTTAATACGCTCCCAGATAACATGACCCCCCAAAGAGTATGTTTATAATTTTGCCGAATTCTGATTGTATGACGTGTTCAGCAACTAATGGTGCGTGCTATATCATATGAGCGGACAGAGATTGGGGGCACGTGAAATGAAGAGCAAAAAAGCAGCTGCAGTGAGCTGCAGTCAGCTGAGACTGTGGCTTCTCCACACAGCATACATGCAATGAGGCGAAGCACCCAAGAATAATGAGTGCAACAACAAAGAGGCCTCGGCGCCTTACCGTCACCGGCCTGGACTGTTTTGCGCTAAGAACTACTGCAGATACAATAGTAGAAGTTAACAAGCGCTATAAAAGTTCTCCAGATCCTGCGACAACTTTGCACGAAGAAGCATTTTCTGGCCTTTATAGGAGGTGGAAGTGTCAATAAATGCCTTCGTACTTGCTGTTAGTCACATTTCTCAAAATCTGGGTGCTTTTGTAAACGTTCTCCCAACCAAATAATGCGCTTCCCTTCGCATTTTTTTTAGAAAATGCATAAATGGAGTTCTACTACTCAAAAGTGCTAACTCAGCTCTGTGGCAACAGTGCCATGGACTCTTCGACAAGCCTGAAGCCGGTCACTAGTGGCACCTGGTGGCCAGAGAGACAACTATCTCCGTGTAAGTTGTCTCTGCATATACAATAGATTTTCTTGCTCGAGGTATTTGAATAAAAATAATATTGGCATTTCAGCCATGTGCACACATATTGAAGCATGTCTCTTGTCATCAGTCATCCAATTTGCCGTTACTCCCTCAGCTGTTTCATGGCTGAGCACCAGGCGTGTTCTTCCGAAGCACAACCTTGCAAAGTACACAGCTCAGTTTTTAAGTTTACCGAGGTGACGGGCACGAGCAGTCAGCAGTTTCCAGCCGTAGCATTTAAGTCGCCAACCAACGAAATGGACTCGGCTTCTTGTCTTCCATGCTGCTCAATTCCTTTTTTGTGGGCTCCTTCTTGAGTTTGTCATTTATAAAATGAAGTGAATTTTTCATCCTAAAGCTAGGTTCACGCTATGCCACTGTGAGATGCTCTGGATTAATTCTGCCCATCGACAGTACTATACCACCGCTAAAAAAAAAAAAAAGCTGACTAAATGGAGAATGGAAGTAAACTCACGGTAGGTGTGAAGAGTGAAAGGGGCCGGACGGAGCGCATGCCAAACAGCACCACGACTTGCACCACAGTGGCCAGCAGCTGGTGGTGTCGCACCGAAGCCATGTTGGGGGGCCGCTGCCCGAGCGCGTGCGCCACCAGCGACTGCGGCCGTGAGGGGTCCCGCGGCGCCCCCTCCCACAGCGGTTCCTGCGGCAGCACCGGCAACGTCTCGGCCTCGGGACCCAGTGAGGCCTGAAGTGAAATTATATCCGGGAACTGTCAGAAGAACTGGCACAAAAAAATAAATTTAATGCAGAAAAAAAACAAGAAAAGCATTCCTGGCCTCCACCTCACACGATCCGAGTATGGCAAAAAGGTCTCTGGATTTTCTCTCTACCCAATGGTTTGCTTCTGCACGGACCCTACGCCATCTGTTGAGCAGTTCCAAAACTTGGTTCAGCTTTTGGCAAAGACTCGACAGATGGCAGCACTATCGACATTCACGTAGTCTATTACATGTTTTCTTGCAATGTGAGGCATAGCATTAGTCTTTTGATCATGGAAGGCACAAGTGAGCCTCATAAAGATTCTTTGTTAACCACTAAGCCTTCACAATTATCGACAGAGGACAGAAAACGCAGCAAAACTGTACAAAAACGATGGACAAACAAGTGGAAAAACAAACAAGAACACAGGCGAGAAAGGAAAAGGCACACCAGCATACAAAACAAGAACTGACAGGTAGCTAACAATGTTGCTTCAACCGAATCTCAAAAGCAAGAAATGTGCAAGTTTATGCAAGATGACGGCACGCTACGTTTCTGCATCAATAAGCCTCAGCGGAGCAATGACCTGCTGAATTTTTTCTGAGTCGACTCAGACAAACAAAATGTCAGCTGAGGGCTATTCGAACAGTTTCAAGCAATGTTCAAATATTTGTAAAATACACCTTATAATTATTTCGCCAGCGTTCTAAGTATCTAAACCTTCAGTAAAAACTAAACGCTAAATTTTTTCAACATTCTAGTCCCCCAGCGAGACACAGAATTCGAGGAAGCAAGACTTCGAGAACACTTACGTCAACAATGGCGTCCAGCACTTCCGTGCAAAACCGCACAAACGGCTCCAAGTGAATGTCGCTGATCTCCACATCCTGTCATGAAAGAGAACATCAAACTGTCAGGGGCACCGAACAAGTCTTTTTTTTCTTTTTAGAAAATGCTGCCCAAACAAAGTGCCCTAGAGAAACTCACCCTCCTGCAAATTCGGTCCTTGGGCGTCTTCCCCATCTGAAAGAGAATATAAGAACAAAAGCGTCACTTTGCATGCTTCGCAGATTAATTAAGGGAGTAATTACTAGCATCTACCTGAGTGCAGCCAATCGGCTATATGCAAAGGAAAGTTATACAGCTTTACAACTTTCAAAGTAACTTTGCAGCTGAAGCAACATTCATTCTGGTCCAGGGCTCGAATCCAGAACCATTTCCCATCCAGGGCAGTCGCGCTATTAACTAAGCTAACCAAGATGACTAGCAGTTGGCAGGTCAAGGTCGAATTGGTTATTAACTCGAAACGGGGATGGTATCAGTCCAATTCTGATGGTATTTTTTGGAGTATCCAACAAAGTACTATCATGGGCAAAAGTTAAGAGATCACCTCACTTTCCCACCATCCCCTCCAATTTCCGACCCGTGCCACCCTGTGTGGGGGCGCCAGCTGACAGTGCACTTCTGAAGTCGACCGACAGTGGCACCAGGAGTGCTTTGTCAGGTGGCGCCCCCACACAGAGTGGCACAAGTCAGAACTTGGAGAGGCGGGGAGAGTCTCTTACTTTTGTCCAAGATGGTATATTTCAATTCAAGCAATCTTAAGGTAAATCAAGATGGTAAGAGAATAAGACAATGCGAGACAGTTGTCTTGAAAAGCAGGAAATTATATTTTCAAGACTGAGGGCCTTGCACAAACTATAAAAAAAGACCCAAAGCAAAAAAAACCTCTCTATGCAGCAGTCACAAGGAGAACTTCGGAGCAAGTTGAGTCGCTACAAACTGCAAATAGAAAACGAAAGCTTACCTTTTCCATTAGTAGAACCAATGCCTCGAATCGCTTTTGCAAGAACGTCTTCCAAATGATGAGGCCCACACCTGTGCAGTGAGAAGTGCACGAATGACAGAATGCGCTGAGCAGCTCCATGCGCCTTTGCTACAGGGTGCTAGATTTCTTTCCTTTTTGCTCCCTCCTATTATGACATCCCGCATAAACAGATCCCGCATGACATCACGACATGACATCGTGCATGGACACCCGCAGGTCATGACATCCCTCAAAGACACCAGCATAGACAGATGCACTCCCATCCTTTCAGCTTGGAACCAGTTTATACAGGGTGTCCCATAACAGGCAAAAACAACCACAGCTGTGTCCTCTGCTTCAATTGCTGGCGTGTTTGCACCATGATGTCATTATGGAGGTAACACCTGGCAGTGGTAGGTTTAGAACACACACAGTTTATTAATACTACGGAATCTCACTACTTTCCAAGTTCCAGTAACCGACATCTTGGTCCTGTCAACATCATATGTTCTAAAGAGATTCTTAATCTGAGCGTAGCATGATTCAATCAAATTTTTAGACTTATCAAGATTTAAGTGCATCAGTAGCTGCCTGCCTATAAACAAGAAACTTCACACTGCAGTAATGCCGACAATTCGAAATTTGTTAGCTCAGTGAACAGCACGTCAAATTCCCCGACTAATGTGAAATGCTTGGCATTTTCTTCAGTTCTCAGCGAAGTTTTGTTCTCAGTCAATAGCAGGCACAACTGCCCTTTACTATGCAAAATTGCACATGCTTGGTAGTACCTACCCTGAAAATTTTAACATATGCACATCAACATTTCAACATCGGAGTTTACACTCTGTGATCGTAATACTATTATCATCGCAAGTGCAGAGCACAAACTCAGGTCTCTTTTATTTGTACATGCTTGTCATTGCCATCATAGTGATGTCATCTTTGTTTTTGGCAGTGTGTGCTATGCCTGAGCTACCTTGGCATAAAGATGTCCGGTAGAGCGCTGCCTCACAATACCATATGGTCATGGATTAAACCCACAAAGCAACATCGCCAAAGCTTCATGACAGATAAAGCACAAAGTTGGTGCTTAAACATTTGAGCTATCTAGTTATACGATGCCATGCTCGATACACAGTCAAGTGCCTCAACAACACAGTTTTCAGTAAAAAAACCAGCATTACTCTGTGCTCAAACAAAGCTCCTCGCAGCTCGCCGCTGTAACCAAGTGGCTGGGTACCAACGATTCCAAGAGTTCATGAGTGCCTTAGTGCAATGATGCACATTAGTCTAGCCTAACAGAGCTACCTCGCCACCACTGCGGCATGTGTCCCAGCCAACGCCACTGACCATTTTTGAGTATGCTGCTGGAGACAGCGGCAAGAAAAGCCGATGCCTTGGCCAACCGGTCAATCTGGTCCCGGTCCCGGTCCCATCGCACTAGCTGCTCCGAGGCACAGTTCACCAACAGCGAGTCCAGCTCCAGGGAGCGTGCAAAGCGTCGCCTCACCCGCACGAAGTGTACTGCACACCAGTTCGAGAGAAAAAAAGAAAGCATAGCAGCTGACTATAAAAGCACTCAAATATGATTCACAACTTCATCGCCTCTGGTGGCAGAAACAACAAACAGCATCCATACTCTCAGCTGCCCAAGGATAGTGGGGCACCTCTGGTGGTGTAAAGAAGCATATGACCTCGCCAAGGGAAGCAGGTGTTGAAGTTTGAACGAAGACAGTGAGAGAAAACAAACTGTCACCACTGTCGTAGTACTACATTTATGGAGACTGTTAGGCCCAGTATCATGACAAGTAAGAATGGCGTATGCTAGGCCTAAAATGCAGTTAGGTTTGCATTGTTTCATTGTTTACACCACATGCTTGCAACAAACCCTAACCAACTCCTGTACACCATGCCAGGCTTGTCCTGCCAGCTATGGAAACAAAGCTCACAATCAATGCCATCCTCCTGCGCTTCTAGGCCATTAGGGAATGTGAGCTTGGTGAGCCTCCGGAGGTCGTCGGGGGTCATCTCAAGGTCGCAGGCCCAGGCAGACACCAGTTCTGTGATTACGCCTGCAGAAAAGCACAGAGTGAAGACTTCTTGTAACTGCGAAAGCCACAGAGATGAGCGATATGTTCATGTAAAGCTATACAACAAAAACATTGCGCCGTGTTTGGCACCACTTGAGTCCTCGTTTTCACTCCCCACAGAGCAAAGTACAAAGTGAATGGTCAATACAAGGTCAAACTGCCCAAAGACAAAGCAGCACAAGCTCCAAAGAAAGAGGAAGTGCTCTCATTTTAATACATTCTTCATTCTAATTTAATCACAGCCTGCAGTAGCTATCTGCATTCATGTAGGTGGCGTAAAATGTCACGAAACATGCTGGCAGACTTGAGACCCATAATATTGGCCCACAGCAATCTTTACAAAGAAGAGTGCTCTAGAACTTTGCATGTGTGGTCATCACGAGAGGCTGTGTAGAGCAGAAGGCTAGACATTTTATAAAACGCATTTTATTTTTTTAGCTTCATTCTGATAAGTCATGTAGGAATGACTTTTCTAAAGTGTTACACCAGTATAAGCTGAAATCACCCGACTTATTCCTTTTCTTTATCTTGATTATTAACCATAATGGCTCACTGGCTCACATCAGCAAAACCACTAGTCATCATGAACACACCAAAAACACTCTCCTCCGTAAGAACACGAGCACACCATTTGAATGCATTTATTTGGGTTGGTTTATGAGATTTAATGTATCAATGCGCCTCAAGCTATGAGGGTATAAGGGATCCCACAGTGGAGGCCTCCAGATAATCCCAGCCATCTGGGGTTCTTAAACATGGACTGATATCGCACAGTGTACAGCCCTCTAGAATTTCGCTTCCATCGAAATGCGACCGCTGCGGCTGGGATCGAACCTGTGGATTTCGGGTCAGCAGCCAAGCACCATAGCCACCGAACCACCGCGGCGGCCATTTGGATGCACTGTTAAGAGCCAAGATCTCTATGCCAAAACATGCAACATTAATGAAGTGTACTGTAGGACAGTACTGCTGTCAGCACCATTTCTCAGAGTGTTTAGCATGAATGCGGTGAAAGTTCTGTGAAGTTGAGAGTGTGAAAAAAATCCTCTCTGGCCAGGAAAGTACATTGGAAATAACACAGATGACAGCCAGGTGTGTTAATAGAGGACATTTAGCTCCTAACAGGGGAGCCTTGTTCACAATGTCGTGTAGCATTGCCCATACAAAATTTGGTTTCCATTTTTTGCGTACTTTGCCAGGCTTACTGTACGTATTTAAATTTTGCAATCTCATTCGTCTACACTTCAGGCGTGGACTGCTTGATTTACCCTGCTTGGCCACGGAAGCATTCAGGCTGATGTTGCGATGTCACACTCACCCTGACCCCGTGCAAAGAGAGAGCTGAGGGAGACTTCGCGGTTGTCTGGGCAGAGCCGGCGCTTCTCGCAGCGACGCCTCAGCAGCGACGCCAGCACAAGCACGTCCTCCAGTTTCCCTAGCAACGCCTCCCAGTGGTCGAGTTCTATGACCAGGGGCTCCCAGGACTCATCCTCGAACTCGCCTTCGTCATTGATAATTACTGGGTCGTCGCGGTCGCTGCTGCTAGGGGGCGCCTGCGGCGGCGCGGGAGGCTTGTCACTCTCGTCGCCCTCGGCGGGTGGGGGCTACAAAAATAATTAGAAACGTTAAAGTAGTGTTCACATAAACTGACACAGGTTTCAGTGTCCCCTGTATGTGTAAGCAAAACGTGGATGAATGTGATACGAAAATGCATCTGATGTACATCTGCCAGTTTATTTAGCTGTAACAATAACAGCTGAATGAGTCAAGCAACTCATAAATATATGAATCGCATGACCCAATGGTCATGTGACAGTGTTACCAGGAGGTCATGTGACTAACGACAATAGCTCATGTGACCTTGCTACACACAGTGACAGCTTATCTTGACAATGAAAGGAAGAGGTATCCGGGTCACTCCCCAATAGTTCGGCCACACAGCCACCTTGCACAATGCCCACTGCATGGTTTTTGTTCGTCACTGGAGCAGCTGGCATCATCTCTAGAAGCCTCTTGGAACTGGACCCCCTAAGCAAATCGTTGCAATCAAAGAAACTGCTTTTTCTGTGATCCTGTAATGTTGAAAGTTGGCAGTTGTGTTAAAATTATGCCCTAAATAACGAATGTTGACAATATATCATGTTTCAAGAAAAATCTAATAACTTCAAGCAGGGACTGTATTCTGTTGCGTAGAAAGAGAGCGCATGTTTCAGCTGTGTAGCTTCCGCTCCATTGCCAGAAAAAGTTGTGGATTACACTGATGATGTCGTTTTATGTGGACAGTGGCCACAAGGACTTGGGAGAGTGGGGTCTCCCTATAAATGCTTACACTGTAAAAACAAAAAAAAATGGCCAGTTTATTTATTTTGTCACCAACGCTAAGTATAAGCACAACATGCCCAAAAGTTGGCAGCTTAGTACTACCTTTAGCTACGTAAAGAAACAGGCTAGCAGGTCAGCGCCAACTGCACTTGCTAAGTTTGGTACCACGACCTGTTGAACAGTCTTTCTTCAAGGCTGCTGCTGCTGCTTCACTACCTTACGACCACCACGACTCACGTGTGACAAAAATACTTCGAAGTAGAAAACTGGGCCATCCAGCTGTGGATAAAGAGTGGAGTTTGGAGCTGGAGTTTTAACAGAAAGTTTTAACTGGAAAGCTAGAGTTTTAACAGAATTCTATTTTGTTACTGACTGTTTACAGGCAAGTAGACAAGCAGACGCTTGAGCTTTCTAAAACCAAGATACCAAAGCCAACGCAAAGCAATGTTTGCTTCGGTTGTAAATGTGCACCGGGAAACCCAAGGAATACTGCTGAACTTTAGAACTCTGAAAAAATATGAAGGAATTTTTCTGCTCAACCAATTTCTAGTTGCACCTGTCTTGAGTTATTCACAATCGCCAGACACTGCGGGACTACGCCTGCTCAACACAGCAAAGGAAAGCTCACCGACTCTGCTGTTTCATCAGTCGTGCTGTCCTTACGAGGGCTTGGATGTCGAAGAAAGCTTCTCGCCACGTAGCTGACTACAGCTGTGCCTACGTAGGCAGCTGGAACATTTGCAGATCCAGCCAGCAGTGTCCTGACGCTTCGCCACCACGGTGACATTGTGAGCGATGCTGTGAAGTAGGCTTCCTCCCCTGTAACATGTTCCATGTTAGAGAATCACTGCCAGATGCTGCTGAGCTCAGATTAGCATAGATCTAACTTGCACTAACTAAAGCTTTTCGAGGGAAGTGATTTTGTATTCTACAGAACTTCCAAGCTTTCAGAAATCCAACCTAATGCGGTCAACATCCGGTAATGCAACCCCTGAATTAAAACGGCTGGTCAGAAAGGTCTGACCTCACCGCTATTTTACATGGTGCTGCTTGTAGCACACTTGCGTGCCACTCATTCCTTTTTGTTTTTTTGTTTTTCGTGTTACAGCATTGAAAGACAAGGCAGTGAGCCGTGAAGTGTGGGGCAGGAAATCTTTTCACCGTGAGCCAAACGTGCCCCAACTGAAACTCTTCAGGCCTTGTCTCTTGTACTTAGACAACCTGCATGCCAGTTTTCTGCATCTGTCAATAGATAACGCCACTCGCCATGCCACGGGGAGCGGGCCATACCTTTGCACATCCCCTTTCACGTAGTGAAACCATGCACATCAAGAGAACAGCAGGAGAAAGGAGACAGAACTAAGGACTAGAGATGGATGAGATAGGTGGTGCCTCAATACAACGCCGCTATATCAACAACAAAACTCGTATCTAGAAGTCAAGAATTGTGTCTATTCGTGGAAACGCCAAAAAATATGAGCACCACACTTGTTCATGCACAGTTCTTTATGGAAAGCGCATTTATTTTCACAAGCAGCCGGCCCATCAAAGTATTGAAACCTGTTTGAAATGAGCGGTAGCACAAATTCTCCAACTACATATTATCTAACTCTACATAAGCCACCATAAGAAAACAGTTCACAACTGTTTACTTCCAACTTCAGGACTAGTTGATTCACCGTTTAAGAAAGGACTTAGTGCAACACAGGTGACAAGCGCACGCAAATAATCGGGATGTACGCTAAAGGTACTGTCGGCAACAAGAGTGTTGTGGACCACTTGAGCTTTGACAAAACTGCATCGCACTGCCGCGTTTTTGACGCATTTGATAAATACGAAAACAACAGGACAAATCAAGGTAAGCGGTCCCCCTTCAGCTGTCTCAAAACTGGATGCAGCTGCGCCACCGTGGTGCAATGCACTTCAGTTGAAGCTTGTGCAGTATAAGCAACTTTTGATCTTGACCACACCTTTAGGCCACCCAGCCGCTTGCGCTTTGTCTGTGCTGCATTTAATGCTGCGTGCTGCTAACACAGCAGTAGCAAATAAAGTACGAAGGCCACTGTAGCTATCCTACTGTTGAGCTCAAAACAGTACAATGTAAAACCCTTACCTGCAAGCTCCACCAGCAACTTGAGGAGCGAACCAAACAGACACCAGCTTCTCCTGCTCGTTGTGGCCCAAGAAGACGACAGCCATTCTTGCAGGAGGCATTGCTGCGCGCGACAAGACAGGCCTGTCAAAGCCAGTCTCCTGTCTGGACTGCAGGTTGAAGTTCATGTGTGTGCATGTCACTACATGCATACAGGTTTTAGATAGGCTTTGGTAGTTAGGTGATAGACAGGCCTGTCAAAGCCAGTCTCCTGTCTGAACTGCACGCTGAAGATCGTGCATGTGCATGTCGCTACAAGCATACAGGTTTTAGCTAGGCTTTGATAGTTAGGTGATATTTACACAGCCACCACAGTGGATTGAAGCTGTTGAATCTGTTAGATGGCACATTAGCTATCTGCTAATGCACACTCTTTTTGAAGTTCGGTTCTCTCACCACCAGTGAAGACGGCGCAATCCCGGATTTCTTCAGAGCTTCCAGCAGCAATGGGTGGCAGCCACTTGATGCCAGCGCTCTCGAAAACAGGAAGTTTCCTGGACAAAAAAAATAATAATGATGATGAACGGAGAGAACATCCTCGCACCTCAAGGAATTCACAACTGAAATGTACGTGTGGAAATTTTACAGCTGTTGCTTTTCTGTAATAAACGATGGTCTGCTTGCCTGTCCTGCTAGATTCTTTAATTGACCGGTGCTTTTTGAACACATCATAGTCATCTACACATACATCTGGCAAACAAAGTATATATGTACATATACAAGTATGGAAAAATCAGACATAAATCCGGTTTTTCGTGAATTGCAATTGTTCTTTCTTTCATTTGTCTTCTCTTTGCAGGGAACAACCAGTGAGCACTCGCTTTGTTGTAAGTCAACAAAATCCCCAGTAAAAGGCTGGCTACAGAAAAGAAAATGTTCGAGGGCTGCCATGCCGCTTCCTTGCTCCTTTTCCGGCAACATTTCTTTTCTTTTTTTGCTTTCATTTGTTGTCTTTCTGTGCCCATTCCAGACCAGCCAGGGCTTTTCATGCCCTCTAGCTGTGAAAACACATAGTGAAATGCAAACACATGAACAGGTTTCAACACACAAAGCAGGAGATGCGTACTGGCAGTAGCAAATGTTTATGGGATGCATGTGCTTATTTTCACACTGCTCCATGACCCAGTTGCCTGAAAGTCGATGTCAGTGCTTGGAGTGGGGATGTTTCGTTATACAGTAACAGACGTTTTGGACGATTGGCAGGCACGATGGTGCTGAAATAAATGATTTTACTGCACACCTGCATCGAGTAATCTTTCGCTTCTTACTGCACAATTTCTATCGGGCCAAAAAAAAGACCAAAATGCAGCCATGCAGCAGTCATCTGTGCTGCACCTCTCAGTCATGCGAGGATCTTCTTACATGAATGTCTAGTAGTGTGCAGTTTGAACGTCTTGACAGGAAGAAATAGGGGGCATCAAATTTTTGTCGCATGTTCTCGATTTGGAATGATGCACAAGACATTAGTATACACAGAACAGGTAACCATGTGTAACTCGTCTACACCCAGTAAATAATGCATAACTGAATTTGTTTCCTCCAATGTACTTTGTGTTTCAACAGCTGTACTGTGTCTGACACACATCATTATCATCAGCTCAACTACGACCACTGCAAAAAAAAAAAAACAGATACTATTGCTATTTCTTCTTTCACTGTCATTCCAGATCCTGGGGCAGGCTGGTGTAAGGCTTGGAGGAGCACATTAATATGATGAAGCAGTGATTATGCCCTCCCCGATCTACCTCCCCCTCGAAGTACAGTTCGGCTGTGAAACTGAAACTGCATAAAAGAAATAAAATTGAATTATACACTATTCAAGCAAGTGCAGATGAATTCCGCATGGTGATCCATGTTTCCTAATGTCTCACGCTGCATTCCTTTAATGCTTGGCAAAACATGCAGGTATGAAGACCGGTGACTTTTTCTTACCAAGTTGCCTGAAGTCAGCATCTGCCTTGATAGTCACCGGTAGGGGAGCCTCATCATTACGGTCCCTTGCCACGTGACTGTCGCCAATCTCAAAGCAGCCGAGGAATGCAGGCAGCGCAATGGGATTCTCATCACCAAAGGTCACCCGCTTGCTGGAGCTCGCCGCCCATAGTGGGAGGTAGCGGGAAACATGCATCAGCACGCGCGACACTTTCTTGAGCGGCATCGACAGTTCGTTCGCCACTTCCTGTGAAAAGAAAAAAAACAAGCTGTTGATCAAGTGCAGTAGCTTTTTCTTGTCCGTATTATAAAGCGACCAGAGAAGAGACCACCATCATTTCTAAGCCTTCCAAAGCATCTCGAAGAATGTAGCATGCATAGTAACGAGGCAATTCAGTTATATCTGCAATGGCTGATTATGGGGAAAGTTTCGACGCAATGGGGTAGCTTTGCACTGTACATGACGTAAAGTGGTCAGAAGTCAGCACATTTTCTGAGCCCTCCAAAGCATCTTGACGGATTCAGTATGCACAACGACCTGGAAATTGACTACGTCTGTCCTGCCCAACTATAGGGAAAGTTTAGATTTGCTGAAATTTACAAAGCTCCTCTCTTTCTGATAAAGATGAAGATTTTTTTACTACTGGCGCTACCACTACAAAGCATTGGAGAAGCAACAGTCCACAAAAAAAAAATGTAATCAATGCACAGCTGCTTGACACTGAAACGAAATAAGACTATAAAACCACTCAAAGGTGCTTTACTAATTGCATACCTTAAAGACATACATATGTCCCACAAATGTATCAAACAAAAAGGAGAAAACTGCAGTTAAACCAAATTTAAAAGGAGCTAAATGTACCACGAAATGAGAAACACAACTGCTGAAGCAGTGACCAATTTCATTTCCCTTGTATGGATGCACCTGTATACATGCTGAAGCTCTGTGGCCCGGTAGCTAGAATGCTATTATGATAATTTGTGCCATCTTGTGGCCCCCATCTGGAATGTGCGTAGGACCTTCAGTTCCCGACCACCAGGTGCCGCAAAGAACAAATTTAAAGCTCCTGCTGCTGACTGAGCCTGTTAGCTCAACTCCAATGCTATGACAGTGCATCAACAATTCAAGACACTTGCAGGCTCATTTTAATGTATCTTTAAAAACAAAAAAACTGTGCACAATGTGCATTCTTTAGAGCAACAAGTTACTTGTTCGCTAATCATCTGCACATCACTAAAGAAAAGGAGAAAGGATTTAATTTTTGTTGGCTCAAGTACATGCTGTCTGGACATGCTTCTACAAACAAAGAAAATGGACTCCCACCTCTTAAACCGCAGACATTGCTGTTCCCATTTTCTTAATTCTTCACCAAACTACCCAAACTACCCAAGCTCACCAAACTACCGCTCAAACAATGAACAACACTGCCAGCACTGTCAGTTCTGGTAAAAATGCAGTTTGGAATCACACATCATGCCTTGAAATTCCGCGTCCCGATGCTCATGCACATTGGGCACAGACTCACTGCAACACGCAGTATGTGTTAAAAAAGTGAACACATAATCACCTCCGGTGAGATTTCTTCTGATGATGGCTCGTACATGTCGTCAATCTGCGACTTGTCCACAGCCTTGTGAAGCTGGCAAAGCTGCTGCAGTCGCCGGCACGTCCGGTGCAAAAGCTCCGCATCAAAGTCACAGCTCACTTCTTCGTCTTGAGATCCTAAACAGAGACAGATGAGGTGGTGGCCAGTGAACTGCAGGTCAAACTCAACGCACTTAGTGACAAACGTGACATTTCGGTTCTCAGATAAGGAAAATGGCCTTCAAATGCAACTGAGAACAAACCAACCACGATCAGAAAGAAAGGAAAAGCTTCTTGGCCGTAGCGATGCTATCTTCCCTAAACGTTCTTTTTAAAAAATGCTGTCTTCACCTACAGGCTGCAGTAAAGCACAGATGCCAGCAGTAGTTCAAAAAACACCTCACCTACACGTAACCTAAACAAGATTTGCTGCATTAGTTAAACCATTTCAAGCACTCACTTAAGAGGAGGCTTGGGTCTTAAAATGGATATTCTTATTATTAGAGATATCGTTTTGAAATTAGGCCTGTATATGTATTTCTTCCCCGTTTTCAAAAATATAATTAGTTTCAGTACATCTCAAGCAGCTTTTATATTATGAGAAAATAACTGAAGACTAATTACATAACATCTTAAGGGTATTATTTAAGACACGTTCCCTCAATATTTTTTGGTTCCAATTGAAATGAAGCTGTAGCCAAAGACATGCCATGCAGTCATTATATAAAAAAATAGTATGAGTTTTAACGTTGTTAAGCCGAGCAGACTTGGCGAAAGAATGTAATTAGCCTGACTGGCTCATAATTTGGTTTTCCGGGTCGTCGGCATGTCTAGTGATGATATTAGTCTCAGGTTAAGCTCTGATCGAGGTTAAGCTGATCTGATCTGTTTGTACCGCAGATGGAAGTTGATGAAGACGGCAATGTGCAATACACAGTGCGAGTGTGTGCTGCAGTTTAATACGAGTAGTGATTGGCTGTGGCGATAACACAGTGCTCTTGTGCGGTGGCCAGCGAAGCTGATCTCTCGCACTGCAAGTTAAAATCTCAGCCACGGCAATATTTAATTTATTTATTTATTTTGTAATTCATTCATTCAAGGTCAAGGCTTCAGCAATGAATCGGCTTTTGCAGCTTTAGTCGCGAGGTGGAGCCTTCACTCTAAATCATTCAATTATGCTGAAGCATCATAATTATGAAATACAAGTAGTTGACATTATTGTTCAGAAAATTTAATATGTTTGACACAGCCATAAAAAATATAGTATAGCTCTACAGTTCAGTTTTTTCTGAATTCAACAGCATAAGATTAATACATAAAGAAAACTTCCGCAAGGCTAGTCATGCTGGCAAAAAACGCGAAATTGAAAAAATCGCATTTGAAGTGTGTGCACTAGCCATTGTAGAGGCCGCAGAAACCTGACGAATACGGATGTTCCAAGTGGAATTCACAATGGTGAGTAGTACCAGAATGTAGGGGGTTGTGGGAAACGAGGGGCATAAAGTTCTGCCACATTTCACTCCAAGCTCGCCATTTCGGCACTTTGAAGGCATAAAATATATCGATTTTTTAGTGGCTGGAGGTCGAATGAGACCTTAAAACATTGTAGATAGGTACTTAGGAGTGTATTGATCCCGAATACGCCATTTTTAAAAAATCAAAATTTTCACATGTAAAGACCCATGCCTCCCTTCAATAGCTACGGTTAGCAAGCATGCTAACACAAGAAATAAAAAGCAAACAAATTGCAGTCTGTACAACTGAAGTAATGCTAAAGTGATACATTGCCCAGTCAAACTAACTTTTTTTTTTTTTTCAGCTAAACAAACTTTAAAAATGTTCAGAACACCGCAGCTCAGATAAAAAAAGTCTACAAAAAATGCTGAGTGCTACTTATTCAAGCACACCATCCTGTTTTCGTAATGAAAAGAGTAGAAATGTTTGGTCCAGACATGCAGAATTGCACAGCACAGAAATGGACAAGACAAAGCATATGCTATATACGTCATAGCGGGCCTTAAAAAAAAAAAAAACTCTAGCTGTAAGGACACTTCGTCTTTCCTGTTTCTATGCTCTCCTATCCTCTGCTACTGCTCCGAAAAATATTGATGTGATGCAAGGCCAAGTGCCCTACGAATCTACTGCTTTAAGAATCTACTCCCATCGATACAGTTTGTACAAGGCTTATACACCCAGCCATCATTTGTGCGTACCTTGCATTTCCTGAGCCTTGGGCTCCAACACTCCAAGCACTGCAGAGACCACAAATCGTGACGCCTTGCTGCTTTGCACAATCTTTTCAAGCGCCTGATTGAAAAAGAATGAAAGAAAGTGAAAAAAAAATAAGAGCGAGGAGGATGCCATTCTACCGCAAAGCTGGAAGCTGGGCACATCACACCAAGGCCAGCAGGTAAGGGCACATGGCCTACCTGCTGCTGTACGCTGGCTGCCTTCATATCCCGCAACAGACGGCCGAGCTTCGAAACCAGCTGGGCTATAAAAGGAGAGAATAAAGTTGGCAGCACAGGATGATGCCGCGTTCACTGTCACACTGCATTCGAAGAAGAACGAGCTTCAAAAAATATTCGCACTCACATGACAACGCAGAGGAGAGGACAATTTGTGTCCTCTCCTCATCGTCGTTACCAAAGCACGAATGTCTTCTAGAGACATCAACTAATTAGCTCACTAAAAATACAAATCACAACCTGTCAAGGTACACCCAACAGTGAAAATAAAGAAGCCTTTCCATCTGCTCCTACCCCAACCTTTCCAAGCCCATTGGCTAAAACCTGAATCCAAACTTCATCTCAACCCGTTTTGCTTTCACAGTCAACAGTTGCACAGGACGTTATTCCGCATCTGAGATAGCACAGTAACTAAAAACTAAAGGACAGTAATGGTGTTTCCACTTGAGACGCATACACAAGTTCATGGTGGCCTAGCAGTTCCTTAATTTTGCCACCAGCCAAGACCGAAGCACTCGCATTCTCGGGGACCTGCATCTACGGTCTGGTTGGTTTAAAAGCTCCTCTGTATTCGTTCCATTTAATTATTTAAAAAACTCAAATGAAAGACTGAATTTTTGTGACTTCGTTTCTCATGACATGCATTTGGTATCGGTGCTTGCCTGCCTTATAAAACAGAGACTTGATTACAGCTGCTGTCAGTGAAATAAAGGCTCACCCATCCAGCTCAACTGGAAGTGCTGTATGCTGGGAACAAGAGCAAGTAATGCAAGGAGAACATGCTGCACAATAAGTCTCTTTACTTAAAGATTCATGAACCGGGTTCTCCGAGAACGGCCGTTTTCTGTTTGAATCACGCAGCAGAGGCAAGCACCAATGTCAATGTTTTTGAGCAAAACAACAAAAAAAAAAACTGCAATACGACTGCTGTGCAGCATCTGACTACTCTTCAACCACAGCTCTTTGAAAAGGAACTTTTGAATCTTCATTTGGCACTCTCTCTCTGTATAGGACGTCTTTATGTTGTGATAGACATGTTATGGCCAAACTTTTCTCTAGCAGTTTCGATTGCGCTTCTCAGAGCAAAATGACACTACAACGACACAAATGGCATTACCAAATACTCTGGATGCATACGAGCTACAAACAATCTATTTGAAAACTATTTCCAAGGGACACAAATGTGCGGCAACTTGTGTCTGATCCACCAAACATGACCTAGAGACAATGAAAATCAAGTTTTCAAAGCAAATCCAAGTCACATAAAATGCCTTCAGTGTCCCTTTTAATGAACTGCTCCGATTTAAACAAAAATGCTGACATCAGCGAGAAGCTTTTCAAATGAGCCTTAAAGAACGATAACAGTTAGTTGCTACTAAGTCCACGTTGGTTTTAAGGTCAATATTTTTCAGTACTCATGATTAGGCCATGCCTGGAAATCCTGCTTGCATGTGTTGTATTACCACAACTGTTCAGACAGACAAGCGGATAATAGCTACTAAACAATGCTTGTCCACTTCTCTCTGTGAGAAAAATGATTCATGCCAAAACCTTGTAATTACCAGGCATTGAAAACATGGGATAAATGTTATGCACTTTAAGGATTTCATCCCTAATATCTTCACCGCAGAAATGTGAAAAACAAAAAACTGGAATATTTACTAAGAAAAAGATGCCTACAGCATAAATTAATTAAGCCAATTTCGATCGTTTTTTTTAATATCCAAGGACAACAAAATTGGTTTGGTTTGGTTTATGGGGGTTTAACGTCCCAAAGTGACTCAGGCTATGAGGGATGCCGTAGTGAAGGGCTGTGGAAATTTCGACCACCTGGGGTTCTTTAACATGCACTGACATCGCACAGTACACGGGCCTCTAGAATTTCACCTCCATCAAAATGCAACCGCAATGGCCGGGACCAAACCCACGTCTTTTGGGTGAGCAGCCGAGCACCATAACCACTGAGCCACCGTGAACAAAACTGAACAAAAATGTGTGGCCATATACAGTAAACCAAGAGCAAAGTTCAAAAACTGCTCTGTCACTTGCCAATACAGCACTGCAACCACAGAAATTTCTGTCTATTCTGCAGCCAGGGTAAACTTTAACATGACTTAATCTCTCAGCAGGCTTCTTGCTTCTCTGCTAGTGACACTTTGACTTTGCCTTGATAGATACATCAGACTAGGCCATTTCTTAAAGTATGCTAGCAATTCATGCAGTTCTGCGAAAAGAAAACCCTTCACATTCTTACTCTATCACAGGTGATACGGCAGGCCTAACGAGGTCCAAACAAAGCATTCAAACACAGCCCCAAAACTGAAAATTTAATTTATTTCATAGCAAACAGTATGGACATACACTCAATAACACTATGGCAATTTTATGACTTTAAAATGTCATCGCTCACATTTCTGAGGCCTTAAATTGAAGACTCGGACTCAGCTCACAATTTGGACAATTTTACTGGCTTGCGGAGCTCGACACTAAATTGATAAATTTGATTCATAAAGTTGCCACCATACTCTGCCAAATAAGCAACACAAATGAGCAAAACGTCTGGTTTGCACAGATGAAGACGCAAGACAAGAAAAGCTTGCAGGACAGAGAAAAGTGGTGCAGAAGTACAGCCAGAACCAAAAGTAAGCAGACCACAGTCCTGACATCAGAGTGCGAACATACTTGAGACCTTGCGTGTATCTTTCGTTTCTGTAAGAAAACGCACAATAACCTGAACTAAATCAAATCGAACAACACTGTGCGTAAGCATATAGGCATCAGCATTACAGTAAAACATGGACACACTAGATTTTCACTTTTGAAACCAGCACAACTGGTGTCAGATGTAAATGAATTTCAGTTCTAATACAAAAAGTGGACCTACAAGCAAACTTGTGCAGTTTGAAGGTCATTCACTTACAACTGGACTATGCCTCACAGCAGGACAAAAGCCTCTCCAGATGCTTTTCAATTAACCTCACTCCGTGCCAGCTGCAGCCACCCAATCAAAACAATCTTCCTCAGGTCATCTCACCACCTGCCCACATTATCCGCTCACAGACTTTGGGGGTTAGTTATGGAGCTGAAACGTGGAGCTTAATTGATGCTCCACGTTTCAGCTCCATAATTAACCCCCAAATGTTATAAATTTTCAATGCCCCAAACCCTGGCAAAGCTAGATCGTGCAGCCACACTGCTTATTTTTGACATGATCCCTACATGCCCTGTCGGCAGCAAAAGTTTACGGTACGCAGGTATGCGGGGGGGAGGGGAGGGATTTAGTTCAGCGTATTCATACCAGACAATCGCCTGTAATGCCTGCAAGTAACCAGCAGACATGCATGCCCAATCAGTTCGCATCAATACCAAGCGACTAGGTGGCAAGGGGGGGCGCTTCAGTTAGATCTGCCCACAAGCTCACGTGTCCCGTAAACTTTTGCTGCCAACTGTGCTAGTGAAACTGCGCAACGGTGCCACCTGCCGAGCAGCGAAGCGACAACAGAGAGAAGCGAGAAGGAGAGTCGGTGGCCAGAATGTTACAAAGTGGAAAGGAAGCGGGTGTTAGTGTACTGACCTTGCGCAGACCAGCACTCACCCTCATCAGTGGGAGGGTCGGCCTCCCTGAGCAGCACCTGCACCTCGTTGAGGAGCTGCCAGTCACGGGCACGGCTGCGCTCACTGCGGAACAGGAAAAAGGACACGCAGTTGATACGGCACTGAAGCGCCAGACAACGCCGCATCACAAAAAGTTTGTGTCTTAATTTATTGCGAGAGCTTGCATAGGAAAGCACTCGTTCTCATGTGAAATGTAACTGAACACTGCTTATTCAGCTGTGAAGAATAGCTTTGTCATTCCGAGATTAATCATGCTTTCAGACGAACATCATCATCACTGGCTGCTTGATTACTTTCATTGCAGGACAATGCTAGGCTCGCAACCGGAATAAAAAAAAGGAAACAAATAATTTCCTTGCTCCAACACCACGGCATGACAAAAAAAAGCCTCTCCCATACCCCTCCAATTAACATTGTCCAACCGCATTATTCCAGAGTTAATTGCCTGCACACAATATTGATTAGAGGCCAACTCGCCCAAATTTCCGCCATGCAAGAAACATTTCTACCAATTAGCATGATCAAGAGGTTCCGTCTAGCTAAGTAGGAAGGAAGAGCAATCTGCTCAAGTCAGGTGCATTCAGAAACATCACCAATTTTGTGACCAACAAGAGTGATGTTTTATGCGATCGCAACAAATGATTACAGGACCCACCAGCTTTGCGAAATGAAAAAAAAAAAAAAGATGTGCTCTAATAAGTTAATCATAGAAATAGGGCATATGCTTCAACAAAATAACACAAATTACGTTCACCCTAAAGCATCGATGCACTTTATCCAAGAAAAGAAAAAAAAATTAAACGAATCCTGACTGAGTTCAATGTTGAACACATCAATTACACTAATCACTTTAAACGTCAATTACCATTTGCCTTGGTGACTGACTGCAGCTTCATTTCTACATGAACAAGCAAGTGTTCACTGAACTTACAGACATCAAGAGTGCACACTTCTAATAATCCATGCTGCGTCAAAACGCGAATCATAAAATTATCACGAGATCTTCAAACTAACCCGAGCTTACTCGAGTTACTCCGACGTTTCCCACAAGATTCATGGTTGGGTTCGACCCCGTTAAGTAGTGCTTTTGCCCGAAAAAAAAAAAGCCAAAGCAAAGCTCATGCTAATGACCCAAGAAGTGACTACCTTAGCACCCGATGAAAAGGCACAGCGACCGCGTACAGCTTGCCCTCGTCCGTCATGTAACAGCAGGGGTAGGTGTTGGGCCGGACGGTCTTCACCAGCACGTTGTTCAGTCCCATGAGGGTGTAGTTGTTGTACACAAGCCTGGAGAAAAGCAAACAGCAAAGATCAGGCCTTACTCATTCACTTCAGTTGCCCCTAACTCAAATATTTTTAGTGTAAAAAAATGATACAACATGCAACTAGCAGCAACGTACCACCACCCAACTGCAGAAAAAAAAAATGCTTTCTCCCTACCTGCCGCCCTTCCCAACTTCGAAGGCAGCAACCCTCGATGACTGATGAGGACACCACACCTGGGGAAGAAAAGAGGCAACTATGAACAATTCGACAGAGAAAAAGTCACAGGTTATCGACAAGATTCGTGCAGTGGTGTATGCGTAAACATTACAGACCCGACTGTGCAACCGATTAGTGTGGACGGAGAACTCCCAGTACAGGTCCGACCGCTTCAAAGAGTAAAGTGAAAGAGACCTGAAGGAACAGGCACTGCCGCCGACGTGTTACAGAGCGTGCAGACTGAGCTTTCCTCCACTCCACTTTTCCTCCCCCACGCCACTTATCTGATTGGCTGCCATGTTTCCCCTCTCCATGTGACTCCTCCCACAGTCTGACTGGCAGCTCCCATCCTCTACACATTCCAATAAGCGGCATCACATAACATAAGACTGACAGACTCTGCGAAGATAGCAGCAGTAATGTTAACGTTATTAAAATAACTTGGTAAAACACAATAGCATAAGGAATGAAATTTAAATTTTCTGGAAAGCAATTTTTACTTATTGTATAACAGCTCTGTAAAAAAAACACGTTTTTTTTTTTTTGCAATAATAGCTGTTCTGGCATCATGCTATGAAACCGTGTCAGCAGTGGCAGTGGTGTCCACACATGCCACATCCCCACACGATGTATGCCTACACCCTTCTACACCCTTATCCCTGTATACCACACCCCCGCAATCACTGGTTTCTGCACCCAGAATACTCTTATGAAAAAGAGACAGACAGTGTAGAAGAATAAATGCGACATACATCGCACACCCCCACCCCGGGTTAGTAAACACTCTTTAGCGGCATCAGCATTTAGCACTGTCCTGGATGCCACTGAAATGCACATTTTACCATAAGGGTAAACATCTGGTGATTTTATTTTTTCCTTAAATACAATGCAAATTTATGACCACATCCAAACTGCAGGCTTAACACTTTATGTGTGTCCACATATTGCTCCTTCCTTTATTCACACATTTCATCATTCACATATTTACCCCATCTGGCGTTAATATTCTTTTCTCTGTTCACCTACCTCTTCACTCCTTTATTTATGCCTCATTGCAGAATCCTTCATAACTTTTTTTCATTTCCTTTCCTCGTTCCAGCTGGCATACGTGAAAGGTTATCTTCGTTGTTTGCTTGAGCAAAAAAAATTAAGCGCATCAAGAGGCGAACGCACTAACCTCAACAAAGCCCCACCGCGGTGCATAGACGATGAGAAACTGCGTTCTCCTCGGCACCCCGTTCACTGCCGTGTCAGGCGAGCTATCTTCCACCTCAATCCAGCCACATTCAGCATCCCGGTAGCCTGGTGTCGCAGTCAACACATGCAAAGAAAGTTGCTGTTACACTTCTTCAAAACACGGGTATCAATTCCATAATCCCACGCAGCAAGAGGGGAGACCATCCATCAGTATATGCCCGCCATTCCAAGTCATCAGTTAAGGTGATGTTTGCCATTTTATTCACTCAATGATTTTCATTGTCATCTCGTTCAACGAGGGAGAAACAGTAACATGCACCGTCTATGGGGAGTGCTGTGCAAGAGAGTGGTGACAGGTATTTCACAATCTCAACAACAATCACAATCGCTCAATGAATCAGTTCTTTTTGAATCCTCTGCGATGCAATTGTAGAAGACACAAATTATTCCCCGGATCTTGCTCCTTGCGACTTTCGCAAACCTCCCCTTCATGGGAAATTGTGTAATGACAGAAATAGGGTCACTGCTGCCAGGAATAGTGAACTGCTAAAGTTAGAAAAGAGTGACTTCAAAGCATGTAATGAAAAATAAATCTATCACGTGGAGTAGGGGTTCTCAAACTTCACTGCCTCAATGAACCCCAATAGCCTTCAAATTATGCCAAGGAACCCCCTCTCCCCCCAAACCTTCATGTTTCATACCTGTGTTTGCACATGCGAAGCGTACAATCAGTCGGCGCTGCTTATAAATGAACTTTTTGTGATTCTTAACGATTTTTAGTAAGCAATCATCTTTTTATTAAATGCCCATCTATCGCTCATGCTCAGGCCTCTAAGATGAGAATGCAGAGAAGTAGTCACAAGATAAAACGTTCCACTGAACTCAAGCACTCAATCGGCTGAGCAGCACACAGAATCATGTGACCGCTTGCTCGGCTTTCATTGGTCATCTGCCGCTCTGGCGGCAGCAGCACGGCCGCAATGGTTCGCCTGTTTTAGCAGATACTAGAGACTTTTAGCATGGTGCATACGACCACCACTCACCAAATTCTGCGATAGGCTCAGGTTGCCCAGAGGATGCCAAATGGCACAACGTGTGCAGAGAGGTGGCACGCAGTACGTAGTAAGTAGTAGCGGTGAAAGTATGTGCTATGCTAAAAGTCTCTACTAACTTTTTAGTGTAGATAGGCTTGCCGGCGGCAAGACTCCGCCACCCCCGACACCATCGAAATACCCACAAAAACAACCCGTGCGGAACACGTCTAAAAGCTACAGCAGAGATGAGCGCTCATTTTTCTTTGTCTCAGCTTAACGCAATGGTGTGGTGCAGTATGCGCGCGTGTGGCACCAGTTGCTGAAGGAGAACAGAAGTGTAAATGCAGGTGGGCTAATGATGAGTGAGCTCGACTGCGAAACGGTATCAGGAGTAATCCTCCCGCAGCCAACACATTGCCCTACCCTGCTGGTGTGACATGCGCGACAATTTCAATTTCAATTCCGTTTATTTCCCAGAAAATTTTGGCTTGCTGCCTGGACTAAACGCTGTGGGTATACAGCTTGATGAGGCCCAGGCAGCCTCACGTTTTAGCTTTTTAGCATTTGAAAGTCAAGAAAGTTGAAATTTTAACGAATTAAATGCTATGTCTGGTCTCCGCGCGCCCGCAAGAAGTCTACTGGAAAGGCGGAACCGGCCAGTGTGGGTGCTCGCGGAACCCACAAAAGCACCCTGCGCAACCCAGTTTTAGAACCACTGACATGGAGAAATGCATTATTGTTGGCAGTGTATACGGTACACCAAGAAATGTTGAATGAATAGGCTTTCGTTTGGCACAATTCAAATTTCTTTCTCCTTATTCTGTCAACCAAAGTCTGCGGAATTTCCGACCGTCCCTCATACATACACACATGTAAAGCGTGTTAGTAGTGGCACATGTCTGGTTTGTCTAGGATTAGTAAAACATCATGAATTAACATTGCTTAAGAAAAGCAAGCTCAGCTAATAGGCCACAAGAGCATCACTATCTGTTGGGGAAAAAAAGAAAGCAAGCAACTGAGCATTTGTTTCCCCACACTGCACATCTAAGCACTTTTCCTGGCAGGTGGCGACACCAGAACAGTTGGCTGGCATGATACTGCTTCCCCATGCATCGGCTAACACGTCGCCAAAGTTTCTCGCGGATGTTGACATGTGCCAAGCGTGTACAAGTCAGCTTATATTAAACTAGACTATGAAAACGGAGCTTGCGCGTGAAATCAGCCAGAAAATGACGGAGCAGTATGTGCTCGCCAGATTCATGTAAAAAATATTTGCAAGCACTGATCTGTTGCCCCTCTTCATGCTGTATACTCAATCTGTTACACAAAAGTTTGACATTACCTATGCTTAACATGCGAGTAAAATAACAGCATTTAGACAGTTTTACCAGCAGTTTTCTCATGGCTACAGGCTGTCCCAGTCATTTATCCCCCGTTACGAACTGGCTGCTACAAAATAGGCTGCCTTACATCAATATGCAGCTCGTGTCGAAAGAAGACTCAGCTGCCTCCAAAGCTACAAGGAGGAAACTCTGCGGCCGTACCTTTCCAGATGCGCGTGGCAGTATTCTGAAAGACGCTGAACAACACTATCCTGCCGACGCTGTCGGTGACAGCTGCCATCTGTTTGCTGGGAGAGAGGAAGATCTTGGAGCCCTTCCGGTGCTTGTCAAAGATGCCACACCTGGAGAAAAAACCAGGACAGTGTTCCATCCTTTGGCAAAGCTGGCTTGTAGTAGCAGAAATTAATTATTGGGACACCGAAAACAATTCTACCGAGTTTTTGCTCTCAGCGCAGTTCGACAGCTCAGCCTTTTGTGACTCAGCTAACGTCTGTTTGGCAGCAAAAAACTTTCGCTGCTCAAAAATTTGGAGATAAAGTTTGTAGATTATTTTTTTCACAAGAAGAAGGCTGTGACTTCACTACCAATGCTGCACCATAACTACTCATGAAACTTGCACGGTAACAATACTAAATTCTCCGATTCAATACCAAGACTTACCGCATTGGCACACCAGTGGCAGGTTCAATCGGCGGAGCCTTCACTTCTTCCGGTTGAGTCTTAGTGAGTTTACCAAGCAAGGAACTGCCAAAGAAAAGAAGAAGAATAATGATTCTCATAGGAAACTTAACAAAAAGGGGGAATAAGCACAATTCACTAGCAAACGATGAAGGTCAAACTGGTCAATGGCGTTGTGCAGCCCCGCTTCCCTGGCCTAGTCCTTCTAAGGAACCCTTTTCTGTCAGCTGTTAGCCAGTGTAGTCGGTTTTGTTTTTGTTTTAGAAATAAATGACATCTGTGTCAGCACACATCGCAATCCTCAGTTCCCAAGACTGCAGCCCACAATGGTCAATTTGCGCCCTATGCAATGACAGCCGCAAGCCTGGGTGGCAGCCCGCCCAGTTGCCTTACAACCTCCCCAGATTCTGCACATATCGTAAGCAGCTTTTTTTTTAGCTAAATGAAAGAAAGAAGAGCATTCAAGGCACACATCATTTTTCAATTTTCTCACAGATCAAAGGTGCACTTTAACAGAAGTCGATTTACCACAAATGCACCAGTTAAAACTATTCTAGCCACACAAAATTAGAACAGATGCAAAAAGAAGTCCTTACTCGGCCAGGAATGTCTTGACGCGCGATGCGACGGCAGCGGCGACATCAGTGAGCTGAGGTTGGACAAAACCCTGCAAGCGAGAAGCAGAGGATGGCTTGAAGTAAAGCATCCGCTTCCGAAGTGCCATCGTTTTTTGCTGCAGTTCACACTTATGATTTGGGAACTCTTGCCTTGGGAAGGCCACCAAGGAATACACCTATTGGATTTCCAGACGCCTTGATATTTGTCATGACCTGGCTTCACAGGTGACACACGGCATTAAATTGCTTTCCCGTATCACTACGGGACACGCCCATGATATATATGGATGTTTGTTCTTCACACTGGTTGCAGCACTTATAGGAGGTGTATCACAATTTAAACGCAACGTAGGACAACATACATAGATATTAACCAGCTAAAAGAAAGAGCATTCAGTTTGACAGCTACCATCCTTCATCTAAAGCTTTTAATCGAACATGATTTTAACCTCTGGTAGCTGGTGGGTGTCTTCATTTTCTGCTCTTGCCACTCACAGTAAACCCGAAAAGCATTGAAGTTCAGAAGATCTCAGCGCCCTCTGGAGAAGACATTTAATAAGACGACTGATTCTTGCCAGTAACATTACCAATAACTGTACACTGACTAGTCCGCAAGGTCTGTAGAAAAAAAATTGCGAATATTTTTTCCTTCTCCTCAAACATTAGAATTATCTGCATGACCACATCACTTCCATATATAACCAACAATAATTCCCACAGAAATTGCTCAAACAATTTACAGACCACTGTAAGGACTGGCGCAGGTCATCTTTTCTTTTTTTGCTTTCTACCTGCGTTGAAGACCCCATGGATATGCCTTTTTTTTTTAGTACTGTGTAATGACATGCCTTCCTTACCCTGCATATTTAAATTTTCAATGTTTGTCTTGTTACTGTTGCATTTCATATTGCAATCATGCTTAAATTTATCCACAATTCCATGATTCTGCGACAAATCACAGATTTAAGCATTTTTTTCTGAATTTTGAGTTGGCAGTCAAGTTCTCCTTTTTTGGTACAATTGTTGTCACAGACATCAGTAGGGTAGGAAGGACACAAGCATGGAAAAATGACTATTTACCTTATTTGCATAAATACTACACGAGGGAGAGTTTGAGACCCACAAAAAATTTTGAAAGAAATGCTATTAAGGTTACAATGAAATCCCAAACTGTTCAGCTCAACCGCAGCCGAAGGAGAATCCGCTTCCAGCCAGGTTTCTACCAGAAAAAACGGTTGGACTTTACTACCGTGCCCGGACTTGACTAGTCGAGAACTGCCAGCCCTCGCCAGACCTCGCATAGTTTTTTTTTGAGCAACATGGACAAGTTGGAGACTGACATCCTGCCTTTCTTGGCTGGAATGGAACTGACCCCAGCACTCTCTTTTACTAAGCTGAGCTATTTATCTGTCACAGTCAACTCTGTTGCAGAGGGATCAGTCAGTCATTATAGAGATCTAGTATCAAGCAAGCACCATTCTTTGAGTGAAGATAACAGGAAAATAATACTTGATGCTACGTTATAACACAACAACCACCTTCAAGATTTAAAGAGGGGCCTCTGCAGCGTGCAAGGCGTGTGCTCAAAAATATAAACTTGCATATTTATTTCCTCTGTCTTATGCTTCCTGCGGAATTTTGCAGATTCTTAATTCTGCTTCTGCAGAATTTAGAGTTTTCCTAAATCATGCATAATATTTCATGTTTATCATTAACACATAACCCTCCTTATTCAATTCCTTAGCAGGGCTGTAAGGTAACACGTAACACATAAACCAGGCTGACCTCCTTGGCATAGTAGAAGCCGAGGTACGGATCCGAGCCCGTGGCACACATCAGGCTTGAGGCCGCAGGCGAGAACCGCACCATGCCTCCGTATGTCCTGTGGATTGACTCGGTGACCATTTGGTCGAACAGCCGTGGTGCCACGGTCCCTGCGTGACCACAGCCAAGTATGGTTGCACACTTCCGAAACACTGCCATGGCAACATCACGCAAAGAAAAAGCAATAAGCTATTCTGCATATACTTCCACAAGAGCCTACTATGAACACACAAACTCCCTTTTTGCAAGACTTGGTCTCCATAAAACGGTGACGAATGTGAGGACTACCCACAATTGCAACGTTACGTAAACTCAGTTTCTGTTAAAATGCCCGAAAAAAAAAAAAAAACTAAGTCCAAAATAAAATCATAAAAGCAACCAAGGGATGGTTGGCACTCACGAGACACTAAGGAACTTTTAGTGTAATTTTTTTTGTCTTTTTCTATAATGTAACATGGTGCATCGCCTATAAGCTGCCTATTGTATTGCCATCATTGTATCGAGGTCTATTCAAACATCTGCAAGTGCCATCTTCTCTGTGCAGTTCTCTGTGTATAGTGTCACACAATTCTACAAACCTCTCCAGCCAGCACATTGATGCTCTGTATTTTAAAGACGGACGGATGAACCATCTGCCAAGTCAAATTTAAATGCTGCTCATTAGCACACATGCGTGTGTTTGAATGACAAAGGCAAACACGACTTCAAACTTTCAAGAGACAACTCGTATGAAACGTGTGGCTTTGGAGTCCTCCACATGCCAACAGCGTTTACACACAGCTGGTTTTAAGAATTAAAAAGGGTTGCAACAACAGTAATGTCTACTCTGATCCGGATGAAACAGAACTTGACAGCCAGTCAAACAAACAGAAAAAAAAAATATTTCATGATAACTTCCAGAAAACTGTCCAAGGTTCTTTGGAAACAAAAACTGCAACAAGCATTCTTGCAGTTGTCACATAAAGCAGGCATGCTTCTCCATGTTATTTACTGCAGCAGGACACGGTATAAAGCTCAAATTCATTTATTCTTATGATCCTTTTAAAAAGCACAACTAATGGGTGCCGTAAGATAGCAATGTCTACGCTAATCAGGAAAACAAACTGCATCTTCTGTCAAAGAGAAGCCCACATCAATGAGGCTACACCAGAACAGTTCAATTTTGTTTGAACGAGCAGTTCAAGAGACATTCCGCAAGGCCGGTTCCTCAGCATGCTTCTGCCTTGCAGCAGCAAAAACCAAAAAGCTACGACAGATCGTCACGAAGAAACTCACCGACACACTCGCTATCTCGGACATGGCGAATATCCTGGGGGCCCCACTTCTTGTAGCTCAGTGGAGGCGGAGTCACTGGGGGACCTTGGCTGCCAGCACTACCTGAGATCACCCAAGGCAATTTTAATGAAAAGGAATGCATCCAGGACCTCACACAGCGAAGAACACTCAGTTCCCTATCAAACAAGCAACACCCCGCTGTCCTCTGCACCTGAGCAGTGTGTTGCTTATACAGGGAGAATGCCTGATGAATGGGAAAAGCAACTGCACAAGTTTCAAGTGTGGATTTCTTTCTCCCAACAGTGATCTGAGTTGGCTTAAAATCAAGGCTTCCCCTAGAAGCTCAACATTCCCACCCTAGACTACTGTTTTTTCTAAAGCAGGACCCCAAACTGAGGAAACCGAGCATTACCTCTTGCAAGCTGATTACGGCAGGCTCGAAGTGTCTGGAACAGACCAAATCCCTCGAGACAGACCACAGCCCGTGGGTATGTGACACGCACCTCGTCTTGCTGCGAAAGAAATTGAAATTAGAACAAGATTAAATCGACAGCCACAAAGTCCTTTCAACTTGCAACTCACTGGGCATTCGCACCCTTGCAAAACAAGAAAGAATGAGCCACTTTCAGAGCTTCTGCACTGGTTTCTCAATCTTGCCATTCAATCTACGTTGAGAAACTTGCACATTTCTCAACATTCCACATCAGCAATCGGCCTAAAATTAGCAAACACCAACAGAAGGAATGAAATAATAGTCTGTAAGTAGTACGCCCTACATAAACAGACACTCAAGTACTAGTTACTTGACTGCATCCATGCAAAAGGCACAGGCTGTCTGCTTATATGTACTGCTCAAATCTGTCGTCACTGCAGCCGTGTTCTTTCTCTATTTTGCAAGCATGAGTTCCCCTCAACGGCCATGCAGTTTTCAAACTTGTCGCACTTCTGCATGGCATCACAATGACGAGTGCTGCCACCTCGATGTTGACGTAACACATGGTCACCATCACAAACTTGGCATCAGAATCATTATCTGCCTACATGCTAATGCGTGATAAGACATATCGCCACTGTCACAGCCATCAGTCTCACAATTTCCACGTGACAGTAAAATAAATGGCTGCTGTCATAAACTGGGCTCTAAACCATGTGTCCTGCCAACTCCACACGTGACAAATAATAAAGAATTCCTGCCACAAGCCTGGCATCACAACCACATACGTTGTCACCTCCATGTATACCAACATATATCACGATCACAACGTTGGCCTGACCAATTAAGTGTTCAGTCTTCTCCACATGAGAGAAAGAAAAAATGCACAAGCACCATCAAAAGCACAGCATCATAACCAGGTGATGTCAGTGGAACTACTGTTAGGCCTCAGCAGTGGCATCATCAGGTAGAAAGGAGTGAGTATTGTCAAACTGCCAAAAGCACAAAGCTTTGCCACCCTGCCAAAAAATGTCGTCCCGTAACCTCACCTGCTCTCCAAACCCGCTGAAACGTCGTGGCACGTATGTCTGGCACTTCAGCGACAGCACCGGCTCTTCATGAAGGATCTGGTTCAAAAGTAGGCGGCCATCCTGGAGGAATAAAAAAAAGTTGAAGCCGATTTTGTTGGAGCGAGGACTACAACAAAACAGGTAGTTTAGAAGAACCTCTTGTTCTATGAAACTTCCAAATCCCACACACTTTGAGCCCTTCAAGCATTAAAATAACCAAACCAGACAGTGCAAGACACCGGAATGATCACTGCAAACTTGCATTGTTGCACAGTAGACTGAGGTACAGTTGATAGTATTCAAATGAATTCCAACAGACATGCCATTGAAAAGGAGCTGCATGGTTCTGAAGCAAGAAAAAAATTCAAAAAAAGAGAAAACTACAAACATGTGGCATCTTGACTGCACTGATAATGTAGTCTCCTCTCACCTCTGTATACATGTGGATGTAGCCGGATTTGAAGCCAACAATGATACAGGTCCAGTCCGGCCCGCCTTGGTAGCTTCTTGAAGAAAGCAAGAAATAAAAAGTACAAGGGGCTGCACTGAGTGAAAATGCATTCTTACAAACACATAACACAACATTCTTAAGAAGTGTACCACCAATAATCAGATGCAATACAAGGATTAATGACAAGATTGCTTCAGAGGACACTAAAGTCAATTTCACGTGTTATCTATTCTCTGCCAAAAACTGCAACTAAGATCTCCAAAGCATGCTGCAGGCCTGAAATTTTTCTGTGTCTGCAAGACAATCAGCAAGTAGGGCAGAAAATGACAAAATAGTTAAACAACCATGCCTTAACTATCAAACACTTCTGTTTTCATAAAAAAAGGGCTGATGTAATGTAAGTCACCATCCTCACAGTTCACAAAAAAGCTACCTCACCGGAAGCAGATCTTGATATGTGTAACACTTTTTTGAGGCACCTATCAGTGCTGACCTAACCATAAAGAGGGAATAAAAAGGTTCATGGGGGTGTAATGTCCCAAAGCGACTCAGGCTATGAGGGACGCCGTAGTGAAGGCCTCCATAAATTTCGTTCACCTGGGGTTCTTTGACGTGCATTGACATCCCACCGTAAAGAGAGGTGCATAAGAAAGGACAAGAGAATAAAACATAAATAAAAGATAAAAATCTAAAAACACTCCATGATCTGCTACTGTGTTCTCATCATTGATACCTCGAAGCTTTTCTAGAAGCAGAACACTTCATAACAAAAGCAGAAGCACACATTCAAGGCAAATGCATCCATGAATTATGCTGCCCGTGCAGTTGTAAAACAAGAAAAGAATGCCACTGTCGAGATTTTTTTTTGCATTAAATGGTTTGTGACACAACTACTAACCGCTTCTGGGAGCTCATCGGCAGGCATAGCAAGGCAGTGACAGAGTCCCTGGAAATGCAAGCACAAGTTTTTCTTTAGTTTCGAGCAGTAAATCAACCAGCCGCCACACGACTGGCTGGAACAAAACATGGAAAGATAAGCATGAACATCAGCAAAGCCTGTGTACACAAGCTGATATCTCTTGTGACATGAAGCAAAAAAAGAAATTATATCAATCTACAGTGATGATAAATTTTTATGGTGCAACGGCAGCTTAGACCAAAGGGTGCCATGGCACTAGATATTTTTGCCTACACAAGCTGGGGTCAAAGACCCATTCCCCAAGTATTTCACCCCAGATAAGCTGAGCACCAAGCCAGGGAGAATCTAGTACCTAATAGAAACCGGTGGGTACCCGGCAGCACTGGCAATCGAGTCCCGTAACTCCCGCATGCGAGGCGGATGCTAAAACCATAGGCCACTCAAAGCTATAGTGATTATATCTCAATCTAAATATTATCACAAAGTTATGTTATGTCTGTTTTTCAAGCGCTCTTTATCACCACTGGTACATGCCGTTATTATTTTTACCTGTCATGCCAGACTACTTACTGCTTTTATGGCCACTAGAGTCAACCAGATAACGCGCATACACTCGTGTAAGGATCGTGCGCGTGAAGGGTCGGCCCCTCCAACTGGGCAGCTGATAATTTGAAAAAGAAAAAAGGATGGAGCTGCCAAAGAGCCAGTGCATTTCATGCGTGCATAAGTCTCCTCATGCATCACATCCCACAGGCACATACTGGAATGCAATCACAACAACTTCTACGATGTTAGAAACTGTTCAGGATGTTGCTAGCACGCTAGCTGGAAAGTTCCCGGTCATCTTTAAAGGTGCACTAAAGAGGAATCTGAACTTGTCTTTTTACCACAGGAACTCTATCTACACGTTCCGGGCATTCTTAGAAACAGGAAATTATTGTCCTGTGCGGCCGATCTCCCTAATTAAAATCGAATTAAACGTCACGGCTCCACCTTTTTTTGAACTCAATGCGGTAGGTAGGCTAAGTCAACCAACGCATGGAGTGCCTTTCAGCCAGTCCAGTGACGGCTTCGCTATTCTTTTGTTTAGGTTTCTGTGAATAAACAGTTTCAGTCACAGACAATATAGCCGCAAATTAGGCCCACGGAAACAAAAATACACGTGGACTCTGATTTACGCATCACTCCGGCAATGGCAACGGGACTGGCTGATGCGTTGGTTGACTCCTCCTACCTACCGCGTTGATTTCAAAAAAGACGCGGGAGCCGGGACGTTTAATCCGATTTAATTAGCGAAATCGGCTGCACAGGACAATAATTCAAATTTCTAAGAATGCTCGGAACGTGTAGATCAAGTTCCCGCGGTAAAAAGACGAGTTCAGATTCCTCTTTAGTGCACCTTTAATAGAATTCAACTAGAAGCGACAGTCAATCCAATGCCGATGAACAACGAGTGAGTGTTGCCATCAGTGCCACCTAGTTACTCTCCATTCTTTGTGGGGGCAAGAGCACCGAAATAAAAAGTTGGTTTCAAGTTAGATGCTGTCTTGCCAATCATCACTGCCAGTGAAAATATCTGCACCCACAATGCAAGGAAACATACATTTCTGCATGCTGAAAATACAGCCGGATAGCTGAAGGCCAAATACTAATACCAAATACCAATAAAATAATAAAACCCATCAAGAAATATGGAGCGTTGTTTCATCCAGAATTTTTACCCTAGACACCAATAAGCCGCTCATTTCATATAAACTTTTACATGTCTTTGTTACACTGGCATCCCTCAGTCATTTCAGGTGCAGTTTAAGTAACAAGTCAGTATTTCATCCACTTATTTTTTTTTATTCTTTTAAGGTTGTGTTCTAACTCATATCACGTTATGTTTGGTGCATCGCAACCATGGTGGCTGATGCTCCATTGAGCCGTCCGATAATTACTACTACTACTACAATAACAAGGCGCCAAGGGATAATAATAATAATAACTGGTTTTTGGGGAAAGGAAATGGCGCAGTATCTGTCTCCTATATGGTTGTACACCTGAACTGGGCCATAAGGAAAGGGATAAAGGAGGGAGGGAAAGAAGAAAGGAAGAAAGAGGTGCCGTAGTGGAGGGCTTCTGAATAATTTCGACCACCTGGGGATCTTTAATGTGCACTGACATACATCGCACAGCACACGGGCGCTTTAGCGTTTTGCCTCCATAAAAACGCAGCCGCCGCGGTCGGGTTCGAACCCGGGAACTCCGGATCAGTAGTCGAGCGCCCTAACCACTGAGCCACCGCAGCGGGTTGTCAAGGGAGAGATTTAGTTTTCATTGGACATTCAAAACACTATCATTGTCAACTGCCTGGTCAAGTCAACTGAAGGATAAAGGTCAGTCTCGGTAATATCCAGCTATACCTGCTCTACACCTTACATGATTCCAAATTGTAGAAGACAGCCAAGACATTACGCAGGATATTAAAGATAGCAAAAAGAAGCGATTGGACAGAGGTGGGGATGTGAAACAACGTAACCGAGATACAACACAAGCAAGGAGGTGAAGTCTCACCCGTTGGATGCACGGAGCTGGCTGTGGAAGGACACTTCAAATTTCCAGTCGTTCCTCTCCGCCACACCATGCTTGGCTGAGGAAAAGCAAAATGCAAGACACCACTGAAGTGAGGTCAAGAAATAAGCTTAAAAGCAAAAGAAATCGTGCCTACTACTGAGAAAAGCTCATAAGCCCAAAATTTGCCAAGTACGTACAAATAATCTTTTTATGGTGTCCATAAGTGTTATCTTTGAGCCTATAGTAAGAAACCAATGAACTCAATTCAGTGACAAACTTTTTTCACTGAATTCATCCTTGTTGTTCTGCAAAATAATTTTCATCTAAGTGCGTCTGTGTGAGCTTGAATAACCAACCCCGCGGAAACAAACACCAGAGTTGAAAAAGATTCACCGGACAGTTACCGCTCTGTTATACAAATCTCAGCGACAGCTGCTGTTGTGAATGATGAGGCCAGACACTGATTCAGTTCTTGCTTACATTATAACTACGACTCACACGATTACTTTGTGTATTGTATTTGGCACTATACAATTATGCAATGCACTATAATTGGTTACATTAGCAATCAGGGCTACATATTATTAATCAGTTGCCAAAAGGCGTTTGACTGACTGCTCAATACAGTGAATATGTCTCTCACTGTTCACAGCCCTAGACTCGCCACGAATCCAGTGACGATACTCGAATGTATGTTTCTGCTTCTTAATCCTCCTTTCTGCAGGCAACATCGGAATGCCATGACCTTGGATAATGAGGCAGTAAAAAGTGACACTAAAAATTCACTCCAGTGCACTGGTCAAACCACGGGACTACCACAGGACTGGGGTAGCTGCGTTCCCAGCTGAGCTATACAAACCGCCAGCGACCTACCTTTTTCACACGACCGCTCTGTGCATGCACACCTCTCCACTACGCACATTTTCTGGAGACTAGGCAGCCATTTTCTACAGACATACCCTCTATCTTGTCCTTTCACCACTCATCACGTTTCTAAATGTGAATTTGCAATGGCTCGCTCAACAGTTGACACTGCTAAATAAATAACCTAGAGAAACTTTATCCCCACTCCCCAAGTGTGACATTTTCCCTTAACTTATTCCCCTATTCCTTAGAACTGTGCATAGCACAGCAAGTTAAAACGCAATCATAGGCGTTAACTCCGATGTGCATTTTTTGATAAGAATTTGCTAAGAGCAAAGATTGCGCAGCACAAAGTTTTTTCCCACTAGAGGACTAGGAATTGCAGACAGACCTCCAAAGACCCATGAAGGATCAAAAAATACCAAAAAAGTGCTCCTGCAACCCACCTGTAAGAAACACGACTGAACTCTCCCTCGCCAACGCCAACACGTCGGCCGTTGGTGATAGTGCGATGACACACTCCTGCAACCATTTGTCTTCTTCCTTTGCCTTCGCTTCCGTCCCTGGTTCTTCATTCTCAGCTGGCCAATCCCAGGCATCGTGTATTGGCCTTGACAGCGCATCTTCTGTTTATGAGAGACCAAGTAAGAAAATAAAACGGTAATGTTTTGCTGCCACAAAAGGAGTCTTTGTAGTGGCATCGCACAAGGCCAAGTGACTTGCAAGACCAAGTGGCAAGGCAGACATATCAGACACTGGCATTAAGTTAATGCACGAGCACACGAGTTTATCACACTTTTGGAGAATAATCAGCATTAGCTGCTGGACAAGAGACAGCCTATCTGTGCAGCCCATTATGCATATATCAGCATGCCCTGTAGTTGGGCCTCTTCTATTGGTATTCCGGCCTTTTCCCACCTGTCCGGAGCTTAAAATCCCACTTCTCTGGCTTCGAATAAACAGTGCACAACAACAAACTGTCCTGCCTTGCAGCTACTGAGTTCAAGATGCAGTTTAAGTCACACTTGTAACCAAGAGAGGTAATAACCTCTCCTGATTAAAATAATGCACAGTTTATACTAAATAAATACTAATGAATGACATCAATTTAAATGTTTTCAACATGACTATCATTATTATCGGAAAACAGGCATCTCTGATGTGTATGAAGTGCTTCCAAATGGTTCAGTGGAAGCATACTACTCGATCAAAAATGGTTTTACTTCTAAACTATGCTACATGAAACATGAACACTGGTTGCAAAGGTGTTTTGTTCGTTAAAGACAGATCTTTGTGCACACGTAAAGCTTCTACATCTTGCTCACCTAGTCGGGAAAGATCTGCGCCAATGCACTTCATTCCAAGCAAAAATATGCTGAAGAGCAAAATGCATGTGCACAAATACAGAAAACAGAACCTCTGCACTTCCTTCATCCGTCCCTATGAAATGTTGATTTCTTTTCCGTTAAAATAACTTCAGTGCTGGACACTTTTGATTTGTGCTCTGCTGATCTTCGCACTATAGACCTTTTCAGAGAGGTCGATGGGAGCCGCCATATTGGGCGCTGGGCTGTGTTCGTAGTACCGGATCAAGCTCCCCCACAGCCTAGAAAACCAGTTTTCTCGGAGGTCGTGAAAAGGTCTATAAACCCAAACAAATCAATGTCCATCCACAACCCTCCGTCTACATCCCAAATGTACTGCAACACTAGACAAGGTGCTGTTTGCTTCTGATAAGAATTAAAAGATAGTGCAGCCCTGTAAACAGGGAATGAAGGGGTGATTATGGGGTCATAACACCCTTAAAAGTTAGATTGTCGCTTGTTCCCTTTCCCCCCAACTACACCGTCACACCAGAACAAGCCAGGAAAATAAATTTGTGGGTGCGAGTGGAATAACGCTGGAAAAAATCTTTACAGATCATTTACAGGACGATTCTGACGGATTCGACGCTGCTTGCCACGAACATTGTGCTGCCTTGTCGGTGGGTGTGGTAGACTGGCGGCTACAAATACCGGCTGGCGTCACAGCGACATCGGGGCGTGGAACCGGCGAAATGTCGGTGCTGCGATTCACACGTTTACTTCTGCTGACGCAGGTTGGTCTACGTTCTGCAAAATTTAGTTTTTATTTTTTGCCGGTAACGCCCCACATGTTGTTTCGTTGCATGCATGGTTCTCACGTAGTTAGACATCATGTTAGACGCCGGTTCGTACTGTTGAGAAACGCTGCATTTTTCTTCTTGTTACTGCTGCTCTGTGGTGACGTGGAGCTAAATCCAGGCCCGACCCCCCAAGGCACGAGTAGTGAACTTGTTGCTGCCGTGAAGTGCCTACCACGAATTCTGGAAGTTCAAGAAAATATTCTTAAAGAATTGGGAGCTCTGCGAGAACACCAAGAAATAATTGAAAACAAAATCGGAACGTTATCTTCAAAAATTGAAGGTCTGCTTGAACAGGCAGCCAACGCTGAAAAGGATGAGTTGAAATCCCAACATAGCCAGCTGACAAGTGCTGTAAATGCGGTGCTAGCAAAACAAGATGACATGGAAAACCGGTCCCGTAGAAATAACTTGCTCTTTTTTGGTGCTTCAGATACGGACAAAGAATCATGGAATGATTCGGAGGCTAAGGTCATATCAATCTGCGACGAAAAACTGGGTGTTAAAATTGATCCCGCTGCAATTGAGAGGGCGCATAGAATAGGCAGGTATGATGAAAACAAAAAGAGACCAATCATTGTTAAATTTAACTTATTTAAGGACAAACAGCGGGTTCTTTCTGTTGCATCTAAGTTTAAGGATACCGGTTACTCAGTGAGTGAAGACTACTCGCCCAGTGTGCGTCAGTTAAGGAGCAGGTTAAGTGCGTATGCCCGAGGTCTAAACGCTAAGTATGCGTTAAAGTACGATAAACTAATAATCAATGGGAAAGCATACATTTTTGACAGCGCTACTGATTCTGTTCGTGAATTCGTGCAATAGCAGTCATGTACCCCTCCCCGTCATAATAGGCACTCTATGAGCCAGCTATCTTTTCTTATCGTGAATTGTCGGAGTGTTAGGAACAAGACTGCTGATTTTGCCAGTTTAGTAGGGGTAACACAGGCTCATGTTGTTATTGGAACTGAGTCTTGGCTTGACCACAATATAACAAGCTCTGAAGTTTTTCCCTCGTGTTATGTAGCATATCGAAAGGATCGAGACGCGCATGGCGGTGGAGTGTTTATTCTTGTACGCGACGACATCCAAAGTGTACCAATCAGCGATGTTCATGATGGTGCAGAATCTGTATGGTGCAAAATAATTTTGTCAAATGGGGAGAGCCTTGCCGTGGGATCATTCTACAGGCCACCTAGTTCAAACAACCGGGAAATATTTCACAGGGTATCGAGATCGCTGTCAAGCTTATCATCAGATATGATTATTCTGGGAGGCGATCTTAACATGCCTGATGTCGTATGGAACAACCGGCTTCCTGTCGAACAAAGTAGATCAGCGCTACACTCAGCCTTTTATGAAATGATCCGCAACGATGGGCTCTTTCAATTTGTGGATTTTCCGACTCGCTTATGCACAACTGGTGCAAATGTCTTAGATTTGCTTTTTAGCAATCAAAATGGTACAGTTGAATCTGTTACAGTGGCACCGGGAATAAGTGACCATGAAGCTGTTGCCGCCACTGTTTTTTGCAAGAAACCCGAATTTCAAAAAGGGCGTTCAAGAAAAATATTTCTGTACGAGAGAGGGAACTACGATGCTGTAAAGAATGCTTTAGTAAATTACTTTCCTTTGTTTCTCAGTTATAGCGTAACGTGTGACGTGGATGGCTTGTGGATCGCATTTAAGGACAAGCTTCTCTACTTGATTACATTGTACGTTCCTTCTAAGACTGTATCAGGGAAACTACGCGCTGACAAACCTTGGATTTCAAGGGAATTACGTAGATCCATTAGAAGAAAGGCCACACTGTATAAGAAATATCGTAAAACTAAGAGCCCCTCCTTATTCACAAAACTGAAGTTATTGACGTGTTCGCTAAAGACAGAACTGAAAAGTGCTAAGCGTCTTTACCTCTCGTCTTTATCGGAAAAGATAAGGGTTAATCCAAAACAAGTGTGGAAGCATATTAAAAATACTAAAAAAGATAACATTGGAATTCCGTCTTTGGTGCACAATAACAGCGTTGTGGCAGACGACTTGAGTAAAGCTGAAATTTTTAATGCGTATTTTCACTCAGTACTTGTCAGTGATCAAGCAGATCTCAATTTAGTCACGCAAAATTTCACACACTTGCCGGAAATGGAAGATGTAATGATAACTGAGACGGGTGTGATGACGCTGCTGTCTAATCTAAATTCCCATTCTGCCCACGGCCCAGACGGTATATCTAATCATATTTTGAAGCTATGTGCAATAGAAATAGCTCCATTTTTGGTCGCAATATTCAATAAATCCCTGGATTATAAAAAACTCCCAAACGACTGGAAGCTTGCAAATGTAACGCCAATACATAAAGATGGTGATCGCGCAAATATATGCAATTACAGACCGGTGTCCCTCACCTCTGTTTCTTGTAAAACACTGGAGCATATAATATATTCTGGTCTTATGAAGCACCTTAATGGTCATGATTTCTTCACTACCGCTCAACATGGTTTCCGTTCGGGCCTATCGTGTACAACTCAGCTCACCGAGTTCATCCATGATGTTGCGGAAGGTATAGATAGGGGTGTTCAAATAGACGCAGTTTTTCTTGATTTCCGCAAGGCTTTTGACGTGGTTTCGCATTCTCTACTCTTAACAAAGTTATCGTATTTAGGTATACCTTCTAGACTTCTTGGATGGATTCAAGATTATTTGTATGCACGGCGACAACGGGTACTTATTAACGGTGTCACTTCGCAGTCTGTTCAGGTTTTATCGGGTGTGCCGCAAGGCTCAGTACTTGGGCCTTTGTTGTTTCTTGTTTTTGTAAATGATTTGCCGAGTGAACTGTGCTCCCGTGTTAGGCTGTACGCTGATGACTGTGTTCTTTACCGTTCTGTCACGTGCGCAAATGATACCATTCTGTTGCAGTCTGACCTTGACAAGGTATGTGCGTGGTGTGACAAATGGAAGATGACTCTCAACACCAGTAAATGTTACCTCATGCAGTTCACAAACAAAAAAAAGAAGATATGGGGCAACTATAATCTAAATCAATCTGTTCTACAGACAAAGGACAGAGTAAAGTATCTCGGTATCACATTTACAGCGAAGTTGGATTGGACCGCACACGTCGACGCGATAACTGCCAGGGCTTCCTGCGTTCTCAACCTTTTTAAAAGAAACTTTAAACATACGACTCCACGCCTAAAAGAAACATTGTACTTTACGAATGTCAGGCCAATTCTCGAATATGGATGCGTATGTTGGGACCCGTTCACAAATATTTTAAAGGACAAGCTAGAACGAGTTCAGAAGCGGGCAGCAAGGTTCGTAACTGGGAATTACAACTTTAAGGTTAGAGGTTCTGAACTTCGGGAAGCTCTTGGTTGGAAGTTATTATCCCACCGAAGAAAAGTTTTTAGAATAAAGTTTTTGTACGACATTTACAATAATAAAAACAGGAATTAATAAAAGCCTCTATTTAAGGCAACCTCACTACGTTTCGAGTAGAAGGGACAATACCATGAAAATTAGAGGGTATAACTGCCGGATCAATACATTTAAATATTCATTTTTTCCCAACACAATAAGTGACTGGAATCTGCTGCCTAATGAAGTGTTTGAGAGCGAGAATTTCCAGGCAGCAATTGACCTTGCAATATTCTGATTATGCTGCTGTCAGTGTTGGTTCTGTGTCTCGGGTGCAATCAGAATGCTTTTATCTTTTTGGAAGTTCTTATCATTTTTCTGTAACTTTTATTTCTGTTTCGTTCTCTTGTGCTGTATTGAATTTTACTGTTAATGTACTTACCCCCCCCCCTACAATAATGCCTCTCAAGGCGCTGTAGGTACCTTGAATAAATAAATAAATCAGCGGTCACCCAGCGGCAAGACAATTAAGCAGCTCTACCACAATGGCTAGCTGCTATCACTTTATCCTTGCAAACTTCGCGACCTCATAACTCCACCTTAATCCCTGCTGCTCTCAACCACATATCTAAATCCTGACCTAACAGACCACTCGTTAGCTGTTCTACACATAACACTTTCTGCCGAAGTACATTCTGTCACCTTAGTGTGAGCTAGAATATCATCAACCCGCGTTTCTTCCCTGCTCGATGTCTTCATGTTATCATTTTACCTTGCTTCGCTAGCTGTCATGTTCATGTGCCATGAGTCAAAGTGCAGTGAGAATGTGCTTCAACATATCTCAATGAAAGAACTATAAGCCTTCGAACAATGAGACGTCAGAGTGTATTACAACCTCGACCAATGAATTCGTTGGTACGGAGGTTGAAAATCATTCGAGGCACCTCTCTTTCAATGAAATAAAAAAGTACGTAGCAAATAAATGGAACTGAAAAGAGGCAAATGTGTAGCAGAACTGTTGCACCAAGAATTTGAATCACTCATTAGAAAATGAAGATGCTGGGTAGAAACTCCAGTCGCCAACTTCACATCACAGGTCGCTAAAGGTATGGGGGTAGTTGACAGCTAGAACAATGCCAAGAAATTAACGACAACGCACTTAAACAGATAGGGACGACAAAGAAGGTAACGCTTCTCGAAGCAAACAGAAAAAAAAATGAACAATTAAAGCGAGCCCCAAAGAAAAGCGAACCGATAGTAGTAGACAGCTGACGCGTAGCCGTGCGCCAGTAGTCAGATTATGTTTTGAGAGAAATTTCGTACCTTTCGCGTCTTCGCCGCTCGGAAACAAGTAGGACCTGACTCTTGGAACGTTGCTAATTGCAGCTAACTTCACCAACTGACACGACATCGCGCTATTCACAGAAGTTTCACCATACTTTCGCTCGCTAGAAACCTCGGCTACTCCGCGAGCAACCTCCGCACTGAATTTAACTTGGCTTGGCTTGACTTTCTACGCAAGAAGCGTGAAAAACGAACACCAATAACAGCAGTTTCGGTTCTGCGTAGTCACTCTTGCTTTGTCACTGCGGTGTTAATCATATGCATGCTCATTCGCAGGTGATGCCTGTATTTAACGCAGCTTTATGTCACCATCATGAATGAACTAATTGCAAATATAGCGGCCTCTGACGATGTGTTCGCTACATTTTATCGTCACGCTTGCAAGTGCAGAAGAAAAGCTTACATTGCAAATGAAAATCGATTCAAACCGAACTAAAACATACTATTTGTAACAGCAGTAATTTACGCACAAAGCATGTGCAAAAGCAGTACGTTAACCACACAACATCGACTATACTACAACTCAGCTCAACCGGCGTAAACAACAGTAGTGTGGCGCTGGCGTCGTTTCTTCGTTCGGTTCGCATGGCAGTTCGGTTCGCATTTGTTTGCGAAGCCTTGGTCCTAGTATGAGTTTCTTTCTCTATGCCTTGAGTCATGTCATGTTTGTAAAGGCGTAGGTAGTGCCGTAATTTTCAAGAAAACATCGACAGACGTGCTCATCGAACCCGAGAGGCGTCTAGGCGAAGTTGGTATTTCCTTCCCGTCTCCCCGTTCCTGCCACAAACTAACCACGGCGGGACAAAAACATAGTTCGCTGCGATGGCGGTTTAATTCAGCCTCCCGGCGTAACCGACCGCTACACACGATGAACGCGCCGCCCGAGATCAAAAAGACCAAGGAAGAGGCGCCGGCTGAACTGGAAAGCCAGTTCATCCTCCGTTTGCCAGGGCAAGTTGCGGCAGCTCTGCGAGCCGCCGTGAGGTCCGGGGTGATGAATCTCAAGGACCGGCTGAACATCCAGCTGGAACCGGACAACCGGCACGGCACCGTGACTTTCGACCGGTGGTCCCTGACCGCCCGAGTGGTCGACCTGCCGTCGATCATCGAGTCGCACAAAACGCTGGACCGGAAGACGTTCTACAAGACGGCCGACGTCGCCCAGCTCATGATCTGCAAAGAGGAAGACGCGGGTGAGGACGAAGAGGCGAAGAAAGCGGCAGCGGCTGCCGATGACGAGGAAGCACTGCGCCGTAAGGAACGCAAGGACGCCAAGGACAAGAAGTACCAGCACCCGCACGGCATCACTCCGTCGCTGAAGAACGTGCGCAAGCGTCGCTTCCGCAAGGTGCTCAAGAAGAAGTACGTCGACTTCCCCGAGATCGAGAAAGAGGTGAGACGCTCGGCCTCGGTGTTCATTACCCTATCAGTCTGGGAACTTCATTACGCAGCTTTCAAAAATACGTGGAAAAAAAGACATTGAAGTAATGAACGTTAATAGCTGTTTTGTTTACTAGAATTGATATGAATGAGATTAAAGTTACACCAATGTAAATACGAATTTATACGTTTATTTTCACATATGATAAACACACTCACAAACATTTCACTTGTACAAATTGCAACCAACTATCAATCACCAACTGGATATATCAGTGACGTCTCCAACCAATCACCAATTCGATATACTAATGATGTCACCAGTCATTCACCATTTGGGTTCCTTTATTGATTTACTATGGGGGCCGCTATCTTCAATTCTTCGGGCTTGGTTCTAATTTCACGCCGGATGGAGGTGGTAGCAGACCCCAAGAAATCGAGAAACGTGATGAGTAAGAGCTAACGCTCTTAAAATAATTTGTACCGATGGCCTGTGGGGCTAGTAGCTGGTCCAGTGAAAACAATGGCGTAAAGGTCAACCATTCGAAGTTTTCCAGATACAAGAACAATTCATTAACAAGCACAAAGCTAACAGGTTTATCATCAGTTGTTGGTGGATCTCTGCAGGTTTTCATTTTCGATGATAATCGTATGTAATGGCGCAGAGTTGTTCATTTGATTTCCACGAGTGGCGTGACAGTTGGCTAAACCTGATGTTTTGGTTGGCTGGCAAACGCTGCCCCATAAAATACAGAACAATTTTTTTGCCCCGTTCTTGTAGTATGACCTTAGAGTTCCTTCTCCCTTTTGCTCGTCGTACGAGGCAAGCACAAAGGCTAGTGAATGGGAGAGGATAAGATGACTTGGGAGGTGAGGGCACAGTCTGCCAAAAATAGCTAACCTGTCCAGCACTGAAATTGAGAAAGTGTTGACCAAACTCTTGCTCTTTTCACGCTTGCAGGTGAAGCGGCTGTTTCGCATGGACAACGAGGCCATCTCGATCCGCTACGAGGTGGTCAACGCTGACGATGACAAGGGAGGCGACGGCAAGGGGGAGGGCAACGACATGGCCAATGGTGGCTCAGGTGACCCGCACATAAGTGGTGGTTTTGGCTCTCCATCCGTTAGCGCACTGCTCAACAGCAACTCGCAGAGCATGGACGTGGGTGAGCATGACCTCTTCGGCGAAGCACTGAGCAGCTCGGATGAGGATGACGTCAACATTGTCGACTCCGCGGGTGAAGACGAGCTCTCAGCACGGCCTCCAAATCAGAGGCGCCCATCATTGTCGGGAAAACGGGATGGTGGCTCCTCGCCGGACATGGTCACTGACTTTCGTCGGGGCATGCTTGCAACGTCGGACAAGATGGCTGCATCTGGTGCTAGCACCAGCGCAGCAGCGACGGCGGCAGCAACTAGTTCTCTCGTCGATGAATATGTTGACGACCCTGACTATGGCGACGACAAGGAGGTCATCGAGTTCACTGCTGCAAAGAAGGAAGAAGACGATGATGTAGATGAACCCGAGCAAGACAACTCCGCACTCCTGAACCGGCTGTCAGAGCTAGAGAGGGAGATAGCGCAGCTCCAGGATCGAAGGCAGAATCAGGAGCTGGAGATTGCATCACTAGAGAACCAGGCCCTGAAGCAGCGGTTCCAAAACATTGTGAATACACTGAAGCTGGAAGAGAGCGAGAAGCAACGGGAATACGACGAAATTGTGTCTTTGCTTCACCAGTGATTGTCAGGCGAGAGCCGTAGACATATTGCAGTGATTGCCACATTTACACTTAAATCTGAAAATTTTGTCGGGTCAGTACCGTCTTTCAGTGTTGCTTGCAGGAAAGACCTCTTGCACATTTGGTGAGAGTGAAAAGCAGCAGGTTTGCGACCATGTTGTATTGTTTCTTCATGAGTGATTAAAATGTGAATGAGAGCATTCCACGTGCTGATGTGCAGAGGTTTGGCTGATTCAGCGTTCATTCTCAGTGTTGTTGCAGTCACGCAAGCAACATCCCCCTTTCCAATTGAACAGGTGTGGCTGGACTTTGCTGGATGTGGTAACAGGTTGGTTGTGCACTTGTAGTTTTTGGGTGCGCCACCTTGTCTGCAAGAAGTCGTGTCAGTGATGACTGTATACTTTTCACCAAACATACTGCTCACTTAAGCGAAGCATGGTGAAGCTAGCTGTTTGCCTTGCAGTGGCAGAGGTATTGACTTTCTGGACTGTTATCGACGGGCTCCTCAAGCTGAACAAAAATTGCCCCATGGTCGACTGCAAGGGAAGAAACGGGACTTGTCATTATACTCTCAGGATAATTGAGAGTATGTGGAGAAGTTCTAGACTGTGCCAACGTGCCCAAGATGCAGGAAAGCAGTGGAGGCCTGGCACTAACACCTCATTATCTTGTCGTTAACAATAAACGGCACAGCATCTTTGTTTCGTTGCTGAGAAGACTTCCACTGTTGTGTGACACTGGTAGCAAAAAAATGAAACTGCTGGAAAAGAAACTCCCTTTGAAAACGTGCACATGGCTTTGTGAAGATTCTGTGTTCTGAAGTTGTTCTCTCTGTGTAGAGCTTTTGTATTGGGGAAGTGTTGAATCAGTTCTGAAATCTAATGTGACTGCAATTCATTGCGTGAAAATAATCTGTTCAATGGTTCACATTAAATGAATGCTACCTGCAATAACATGGAGAAGGCATCTAATGTTGGGGAAAGCTGTCATTGCAAGGGTGATCCTGGTATTTCAGGTGTGAAATGACTGGATGTCAAAGCATTCATGATATAACCAGCACTTACAAAGCTCCACAGCTTACAGTGACAGCTGCTAAAGGCACATTGCCTGGATTTCACGCCATTGTAGTAGTAGTAGTAAATAAACGGAGCGTGGTTGCCATGGGAACCATCCAGATGGATATAACCGTGGAATTTGTAAGGTATGGCTACAGTGGAGAAATGCACAGTCAGAGGGCAGTAGTAAAAGTTTATTTCATTTTACTGCAAGATTTGTTTAAGACCCATTCTCCGGGTTTCGTATCGTTGTCATCGTAGTAATAGTTGTAGCGGAAAACTAAAAAGAGGGCTCTAGTTATATACATATTTATATATATCACTCCCGAATGAGAATGCCTCCGCAGCTGCCGCTGAATCATTACATAGTGGTAGCCGTCCTGTGAGCTTTTTAAGTGTTTATGGCTGCGAGAAAATTTGCATGTAAAGGATGACCTTTTACTAAAGCCATTTTCTAAGGCATCGGCTAAAGTAAGTCACCATTCTTGCATGCAGCAAGGTATTGCTGTAGCTTTTCTATAGTGGCCTCTTGACCAGAAGTCCAGTATTTCTACACCGCATGCATACTGCGGACTACTCAAGCGCGTCTGTTCTGCATGTAACATGAAATTATTAGCTTGCTAATAAGCATCAGTACTTGCATACTTGATTACAGCAAGCTGCTAAATGTCTACTCTCTTAGGTATAGCTTCCTCTAGTGTGCTGTGCAATACGATGAGTGGTCTCCTAACGCACCACGACATGCATAATAATGGTTACTTATATTCACAACCTCGAAGACCCTTAGGTGGCACATTACATGAGCAGTGGGCCATAAATAGGGCCCTTTGTTTTCGGGTTTTTATTTCTTCCAGAATTGGGAGTTAAAAAAATCTGGCAACATTTTTTTTTTTTAGTTCAAATCCAGGTACAAATCACATTGTTAACCAAAAATTTCCATAGTGCGGGTTTTTTTCGGGTCCTGTTTTCTTGCAGCAAAAGGCAATTTACTACCAGCGCTTGCTTTTGTGCTGGACACAAAATGCCGTATTTTTTTTTTCTCAATATGTATTTCACAAACATGGAATTGACAGGTTGCACAGAAAAGAACACCAAATTATACTTTTTCTCATCTGTTACAATTATTTCGTTGCAAAAAATGTCAAACCACAATGCAGCATTTTGCGTGCGTGCAATACCTGCCCAGCTTGTAAACTGCAAAAGATGTGATTAAGTGCTGCAGAGGCTATTTTAAATGGGCAAGAGCCCTAGAGTAGGAGATTGTTAGCATGGACAGCACTTGATACATGGTGCCAAATAAATGGCTGGTGAGTATACCTGTGTTTTGGCATTTTGCTTCCAAAAGTTACTTTTTGTGCACTCTAGAGCATTTTCAGGGAGAAATCAGGTTTCACCCAATTTTTAAGAAATATATTTGGGGTACAAGAACTGAGTAAAATTGGGTTTAACCTGAAAACGAAGGGCTCTAGCCAGATATCAGAGGCTCGGAGACCTGGTAAGGACTGCCACAACCTATTCCCTGCAGCTGCTGCAGCCACAATTGTAGATGTGACCTGAATTGTGGAATTCCATGTTTGCAAGGTGTCATCTAATGTGGACGCAGTGAAATGTATAGAGACCACAAAAGTTATGTAGACACATATCAGGCCAGAGATGTGAACTAATGCAAAAAAAAAAAAATGTAGTACTCCTGTATATGTTTTACACAATCTCTGATATGGCTTCAGTGAGTGCATGTTTTCGTTTTCTTGTTCTGCGAGTGTGTATGCTTTCAGGAGCCTAAAATGTCCTTATTTGTTTACATAATGACTTCACTTGAAAGTATATATAGTGTAGAGTCCAAATGTGGATATATGAGGACCTTGTGCCAAGGCGGGAATTTTTGAGATGGTAGGCATGCTCTTTACAAAAATGTGAAGATTTTCCCCCTGTAGGTATTAGATAGAGACTAACAAATAGACATTTACTCCGCCTTCATTGGTATGTTCACATGAAGGCATTGGGAAAAAAAAAAAAGAAGTGGAGGTGCGGGATATCGATCCCCGTACCTCTCACATGCTAAGCGAGCGCAGTCCAAATGTGGATATATGAGGACCTTGTGACAAGGTAGGTATTCTTGAGATTGTAGGCATGCTCCTTACAAAAATGTGAAGATTTTCTCCCTGTAGGTATAGATGGATATATGAGGACCTTGTGACGAGGCTGGAATTTTTTAGATTGTAGGCATGCTCCTTACAAAAATGTGAAGATTTTCCCCCTGTAGGTATTAGATAGAGACTGACAAATAGAAATTCACTGCGCCTTCATTGGTATGTTCACATGAAGACATTGGGGAAAAAAAAAAAGAATGGAGGTGCGGGGTATCGATCCCCGTACCTCTCGCATGCTAAGCGAGCGCTCTACCATCTGAGCTACACCCCCGACGCGACTTCACGGCTCAAATAGTTGGTGTCATGGATGATGCGCTAACTGGAGCTGTTAAGTCATTGTCGTGAAGGCGCAGGATGTATGTTGTGGAAGTGCGGTCTTCCTTTTGCATGCTAATCCAGAGCTCTACCATGTCTGAGATACACCCTTCACAAGCCATACAATTTCACAGATAAGTGTCAGGGACCACAACCACACGCTGCAGATGAAAGAAACGGCCGAAAAATTGCTTTTGCGGCACCTTGTTACATACTTCCACTCGCCAACGATCGCGCCATCGAATAAATTGTATTCACCATTCTTGTAAATGCGCTTCAAATTTAAAATGAGTTGTAGTTGAAGAAAATGCGGGTTTGGAGTGGGCACGTCGTGTCGGTAGGGTTTCGTGAGATGTACCCGTCGTCTGCTATTCCACGATAAAACGATAAAAGAAGCCAAAAAGTGCAGCCATTGTCCACATAATTAGCATATGTCGCTTGCTCTCAGCAACATAGCTTCAGCTGCTGACTACTTTCACTTGATAGCGTTCACTTGCAGCTTGCAAGAGGCACTAGCAGGCAATGAAGTGGCGCCGCTGTCGCATGACCAGCCGTCAAGGTTTCTGTGTTGTCCGTGCCGTCGATAGCTCAGTTGGTAGAGCGGTGGACTGTAGAGGACTTTCCATGCGGACATCCATAGGTCGCTGGTTCGAATCCGGCTCGACGGACTTTTTTTTTATTTTTAGAGACGGGCTCGCCAGTGAATATCGTGCTCTTATTGTTTTCTCTATTTTTCAACGAAGCCTACTGTCAAAACAAAGGTGCAGTTTTAAACTGTTTTTGTCCCAGCCAGTGAGTAGCGCCTAGAAGGTAGTTCAAGAAAAACAACGCAGCTGCATGCAGCCCTCAACGATGAGGGCTGAGAGGTCGGGGGCTACCTCGATCTTGATCAAGAGGTCGCCCCCGACTGGAGGCCACCCTGGACTTGCCCCAGCCCCAGCTAATCCCTTCCATTTTGTGGCAATAAAGTTGTAACCACCACCACCGCCATGCACATCATCTCTTTCCCGTTTAAAAACGCGCGCGCGCACAATGCATAAAATACACCTTATTTTCACCCGCCGCGGGGCTCAGTGGTTATATAGGGCGCTCGGCTACTCATCCGGAGTTGCCGGGTTCGAACCCTACCGCGGCGGCTGCGTTTTTATGGAGGCAAAACGCTAAGCCGCGTTATGCTCGGAGAAAACGCACCCTGTTTAAGACCACGAGACGCTGCAGTTCTCAAGAACGTGCTGTTCTCACGCGCGGATACGCCGGCAACCAGTATCTAGAAGCCGGAGGCTCAGGACCGCAGCTTCTAATGCAGTGCTACAGAATGTTGTCCCCACGTGCACTAAAACAGAGCCTCGATTAAAACTCGACAGGGAGACGCTGGGTACTAGATAGGCCTGCCGCACGTTGTGGAAAGAACCGCGGTGTGCGGACGCTACGCGTACCGAGCGATAGAACGCTACCCGAGACGCAGAACTCGTCTACAGAGCGCTAAAATTTTGGGGCGCCTTATGGTTATTGGATGCCGCCTAGCGCAGTCTTTCCGAAGGGTATTCTCTAGAACTGCGATAAAAATCTGCTATTCTTTACTTTGCATTTACTTTCAAACGGAGTGGTAGTTGATGCAAGTTTACACGGGCAGCCGTAGTTAAGCTTAACTGCAGTTAAGGCGGTTAACCGCGGTTAGAGTGAGCTGTAGTTCGCCGCGCTTACACACGTTTATGCGACGAAACAGATCATGTGATGAGGCGTATTATTAAACAGGGCTATGTTGAAAAGAACGCATAAAAGGAAAAGCGAATTGTTTCTTGCGCTAAGGCCTGCTTAAAAACTTTTTTCTTTGTGCTTGTGGCTGTCGTTAGCCGAAATCTAAAAAGAAGTTCTGTTTTTTTTTTTTCGTGGCTTTTCTTTCACAGTGAGTGCTGTGCTTGTGTAGTTAAGACCCTGCGGACGTCTTGTGTGCCAAGCCTATGTTGGCCCTTAGCAGGCCTGTCGCGAACGAGGGCGACGCTCATTTTTTGGGCTGCGTTCGTGGCGCATCAGGCAGCGCTACAATGCCTGCGCGTGCAGATGCTGGCGCTGAGTGCTTAAATTGTCATGCTTAAAGAGACGAGGAAGTGACACAGGGGGCGGCCGAAGCTCTTTTTGTTGGCGGCGGCGCACCTGTCCGTCCGTGAGCGAAATATCTGTCGGCGTTCCCGCGCCCAGACTTGTGGTACGAGACCACGCTTCCGCACCTTCCGGACAGCGGACTCCGAGAAAACTTTCGGATCAACCGCGGCACATTCCGATACACGATGGCTGTTTGTAGAAGCATGAGCCGGCAAGATACCAACATGCGGCAACCGATTCCGCTGGAGAAACGCGTGGCGATCGGCTTGTACTGCCTCGCAACGTCAGCAGAAGTGCGGACTGCTGACAACTTGTTTGGCGTGAGCACTGCGTCAGTTAATTTAATATTTCACGAATTTTGCAGCGTTGTTGTGGAGCAGTTGGAAGCACGATTTGTGCGTTCCCAACACCATGCTGAGCTTCACGAGGACATGTGTAAATTCACAACAGTCACTGCGTTAATTTCATATTTCACGAATTTTGCGGCGTGTAGTGGAGTAGTTGGAAGCACGATTTGTGCATAAATTTCCCAACACCAGCTGAACTTTACGAGCACATGTGTAAATTCACAGCAGTCTGCATGTGGGTTCTCTCAAGGTGTCGGTGCAGTGGATGGCTGTCATATCGAGGTGTGCCCCCCAAAGCAAGAAGCTGCTGACTAATACAATTATAAAGGGTGGTACAGTGTCATTCTACTTGCTGTCATCGACCACACATACAGGCTCCTATGCACGAATGTTGGGAGCCCTGGTAGGAACAATGACGCGGCACTGTTTTAGAAGTCACGACTGTCAGCTACTCTGGCTAGTGAGCTGTTCTAACAAGAAACAAAACTCATTGAAGGTGTGGAAGTTGGCACAATTCTTCTTGGTGATCAAGCTTTCCCCTTGCAGACGCACCTGATGGAGCTGCAGTGTTCCCCTTCCAGGTGCCTGTGGCTCCCCCTCACAGACCTTTAACTATACTGGCTGCCGAGTGCCAGATGTGTTGTCGAAAATGCTTTTGGACGTGTCAAGGCACGCTTTAGAATGGTGCTGAACGGCCTTGAGTGTGACATCCACAATGTCAGTTATGTGATCCGTGTTGCTTGTGTGCTGTACAACATTTGTGAGCAGCTCAGTGACCACTGTGATTCAAGCTAATTTGGTGGGGTGCAGAACGCTGATGAAAGGCGGCCTCAGCCGGTGTGCACAAGCAACCAGGAAGAGACGTGAGGTGTGGCTGTCGGGAATGCCCTGGCCAAGCACCTTGCCTTGAGCTAGAACCCAGTCCGTGGGAAACTCAAGAGCAGCTAGGAAGGACACCTCTACCAAGAGGGGACAGCCCTGAACAGAGCTACACACACAGTGTTGAAGGAGCAGACTCTGAGTTCAGTTTACCTTAAATGGCTACCAATGCATACACATGATGCATACTCCCTACTGGGGTGAAGGTTATGAGGGTTACAACTAGTGTAATTTCCGTAACCTGCATGTGCTTTATAAAATAGGATTGGTTTACAGAGTTTAACGTTCCAAAGCGGCTTGGGCTATGAGTGATGCCATAGTGAAGGGCTGCAGAATTTTTTACCACCTGGGGTTCATTAACATGCACCGACATTGCACAGTACACGAGTGTCTTGCTTTACACCTCAATCGAAAAGGCGCCGTCGTGACCGGGCTTTCAGAAAATAGTCTTGCATTATATAGCTAACGTTAATCATTGGTTCCTGTTAAGCTACAAAACGAAGTGGTTCGTACCAACTACTAGTACTCCTTATGACAAGCAAACCTTCACCTACATGCAACCATCTGTAATGAACTTATAATGAAGATTTCATTGCTTCCTGTAAACAAATCTGTTTCTTTAAACAGTATTGCTCGCAGACAGTAGTAAAATGCCAGCATGAGCTTTCAATTTTTATATGATTCATTCTTGTTTAGCACTGCTGTTTATGTTGGTTTCATTGCCATTGTACTACCTTTTTCATTGTTGTGTTTGTGTCACACGGTCTGCATATTGGCTGCTATTCTATCACTTGTTGTTTGCTTATAATTTTCGTGTATAACTGGCCATCGTCTTGCCACATTGCCAATCAGCAACTTGTTGGTACCTTGCCAAGGAGTAGAAGCTTGCACTTCTACTTCTGAAAGCAGAAGTACTTGCTGGAGGCCCTAGTTGGTTCATCATAAAGTTGAATGGCACAAAGGAACAAACACAGGAAGACACAGCAGTGGTGCTTTTTCTGCCTCTGTGTCTTCCTGTGTTTGTTCCTTTGCGCCATTCAACTTTATTCTGAAAGCAGTATAGTGAATGAAATGCATTCACTATATAGACCTTTCCAATAAGGGCTCCCTGGGTATCACCATATTTTTTCGCTAGGGTGTTACATGCACCTGATGCTAGCCCTGTGGAAGCGGATATCTGACCAATAAAGCTGTTGGTACTTACAATCATATTACAGTGAACATTTTATATCTAGTCGAAGATTAAGCAAATAGTTGCAAGGAATTTTTTCATTTTGCTCATGAAGGTAACGAAATCATGTCAGTCACAGGTGGAAGCTTCATATTTTTGCACACATCATCCACACACAAAGCAAACACAAAAATGTGACCCAATGGTGAGAGTTTGAAAGACTTATAGTGTGATAAATTTCATTACATTCCCATCCCAACTCGTTAAACCAAAGTATGCTTTCTGTGAACAATTTCATGTCGTTACTATTTTGCTGTTGTCAAAATTCCCCACTGTTCTATCACTTGCCCCCCTCAAAAAACGAGTTATGTTGCAAGAAAAATATCAGCCTTGTAGCAGACAGTTCCTGGTGAACATGCAACAGCCATTGGTTCTGAGTGTAGAAGCAGGTCGAGAGTTACTGCGAGAGCAGCAGCAATGTACTTGCAACGGACATGTTTGATTATTGCACTTGTGTACCCCTGCAGTGTATGCATGTGCTCTGTTAATAACTAATAGTGCAAGCTACCACGGTAGCCAGCTTGCACAATACAATTCACTGTTTAAAACACAATACAAAACTTTCAGCAGTAAAAGATCTTTCATCCCATCACGTGCTATAATATCAAATAACTTCCAGCTCTTTTGATCACTCTTTATTGAGTGAGTCATTTTTTTTTGTTGTCTAGAAATTTTGCAAGCAATTGCACCATGCTTGCTTTTATGGCATTCGCTTCCTTCTGGAGGCGCACCATTATCTTGCGCATTTTGTGTGCCTTGCGGTCGGCCTTCGCTGCTGCCTCGCTTTCTCCTTTATGGACGGCAACTAGCTGCTCTATAGCAGATCCTTGTCGCTTGTGGCGGCTCTTTTGGGGTTCCCTTCTTTTGGCGCTTGTGCCAGTACCGGCACTGCTCCTTGCCCCTGCAGTGGCACTGTTGCTTGCGCCAGCACTGGCTCTGCTTGTGTCGCCACTGCTGTTGCCTGTGCTTTGCAGTACAGGTACTGCAGCACTCGCACTGCAAATGGGGGAGCTGGCCGCAAGCTGTCCTCCCATGACAGGAGCACTTCTGAGCCACCTGGTGCCTCATTGACAACTGGCAGCTGCACATGATGAAACATACAAGACAGCATGTTATCATCTCAGAAAAGAGGTTAAATGTGTCCTAATGTAATGCAATCATCCGCTTCCACAATATATTACAAAAACACAAACTTGAGATGGCCAAACTGGAAAGAAGGCAGCAGTCAAAATTTTTGTTTTCCTGAGCATAACTAAATAGATATATGAAGGTCCCGACATGTACATCGGCATTCCCTAGCCCCAACTTTCACATGAACCAATGGGTTCAGTTGAGTTTTTTTCCTGAATACTGTTGTGGAGCGCAATCGCCTTCCTTTAGGTTTATGTGACTCGAAATATTTTGTGAAGGAGTTGGAGGATTTTTGTACGGTTCCTAGTGTAGGTGTTGTGATGAATGTTGGATTTTATGTCCTTTAAATGACTTGTGGCTGTTGCGGCTAATGGTTTTATGGCTTTTATAATTGTGTGCCACTCCTGCGTGGACCAAAGTTATGGCTCGCAGTATGTACAAATAAATAAATGAATGGACAGCTGAACAAGACAGTATAACAAGCTTATCAAAGTCAATAACAAGCAATATGTTAAACATTTGCAAGCATGTGGGGCATGGTTGACCAAGGGTAAACCGAGCTGATGAGGACGAGTTGAACAAAAGTACATGGAAGGTGAGGTGCGAACTCCGGCACGACAAGGCGCAGCGATTTGAAGACGCAAGTGCCATTTCCGCTCCCCATTGCCATTAATGCCCATGGTTGTGGGAGTAGCTTACTCTACATACCCCCCCCCCTCGAGTCTGTCCAATGATTCCAAAGGAAGGATTGCTGGGTGAGTTGGTTCATCATTCAGGGCTTAAAAACAGCACGAAAAATGGGATGACACAGAAAGAATGAATAGACAGCACTGAACCTGCAATTGAGTGTATTTCATGTGAAATGGCAATAAATACAGAAAGCATGCAAAAAGAGCTTATAGACAAAACCGCAATACAGATATTACTTATATACTTCGAACGAAGACAGTGCAAAAAAAGGAACCACAGAAGAGGACACGACACAAAGAACGCTTCTCTTCTGTGGTTGCCCTTTTTTACGCTGTCGTTCATTCCAAGTATGAATCGCCAACTAGCCCACCACTATGTTTTATTGAATTACTTGGACATTACAGATATCACATAGAAATTTTTTATCTACTTTGCTACTTCCCTTCAGTGTCGCTGTAGAGAAACAACAGTTCGCAATAACAGCTTATGATCCACAGGTTGCTGTATTACTCCACTGTATTCAAGCCCAGTTGCTAATGGAATCAATGGAGGAAGATATGTATCTACAAGAGAGAAGGATGAAGGTGAAGCTGCATGTGCACAGGCGTGAAAGATGAATTGTCATACAGCACTAACAATATTAATATATCACGCAAATAAAGGCACCGAAATTCTGGTGCGTACCTTAACTTCATCTTACTAGAGACTTAAGTCGTATCCATCCGCAGTGTGTGCCTTTTGACATACGATTCCCACCCAAAGAAAAAGGACGTAACCTAAACTAGCAATGCGCATTGAACTCCCTGTACAACAAAGCGGTCTTTGCTCTGGCATAGTAACATTAAGCATACGGGGAGACAATCAGATAACTACCGATATGTAGAATTGCTAGAAAAAAAAAAGGATTAATGGACGAGCAGTGGGAGTTGCTTGGCTAGTTGGTTCACGCTTCATGACAAAGAACAACAGCACAAGGCAAAAATTCCAGTGCCCATGTTTGTGGGAGTGGTTTACACAACTGCTTGAGTCTGTTCTTTATTATCTATCGTTGGCCAGCATTTTAAGGTGAGTACAAGTTCCGCACTGAGGAATGAGCACCAATAGAAATCTGAAGTGATCTGCATGACAGATAACACGCAATGTTATAAATCAAATTACCTCTAAACTTTCATTGACTCGCCCATCATCGTTGATGGGAAGGCAGCCGAGGAAACTGTGGAGCTGCCAGTAGAAGATCCATGAGACACCAGGCAACCCAGTTGAAGTGCCTGTCCGTCTCAACTGCCTGGACAAATAAAAATGATGTGAGCTATTAAATGTGTTGCTGAAAAAACATTTTAAGGTTGTGATCACAGCATTTCTCTCAGTGGATTAAGCTTCACTGTACACATTCTCAATGCAAGGCTAAAATTTCACAGATAAGTGTCTAATGCATATGCACAGGTACTGGTGAAATTAATTAATGCAATTTACATTTGCAATGTGGCTTAACTAAATCTTGCTAATTGCAGCTTAACAATTGAAGCCGTGACTGTGCATTATGGTTCAACTATTGTCTTTCTAGCAATACCTTACTTGGTTAATTTCTAGATTTATTTCTTTCATATATCTTTCCCAGGCTGCACTGTGTAAACTACTTCACAATTGCTGCTAGTACACAGTGAAGCCTGGTAAAGAAATATGAAATAAATCTAGGAATTCAATTAACGACATTGTTGCTCTAGCAGGTGGCCAGAAATATCGACCAGTACAGCAATGCTCTCAGCGCTGCAGCTCGCAATTTGCAAATATAAACGACGACCAACACGTGTGTAACGAGGAAGACGAAGTTTGCATGCAGCGCCGTGCACGCGTTCACGAGCGAAGATTCTAGGTGCTGCGTATGCTGCTCCTGCCTGGGGTCCATTACTCTTCGAGTCCTTACTACCTCAACACTGCATTCTCAATATCGTCTGCGACACTCCAGAACTGTGCGACGGCGGCGATTAGAATCGACGCGTTGCTCCAGCGACAACACATGCTACTGTCGCACATGCGAGGCTGACGTAAGCAGTTCAGCTGCACTATGAAAACAGCGCCAAGAACCCCATGACACGAGCATCGTTTGGTAAAGGTCGCACTTCCGGTATTTCTTGTTGAGGTTTTCCATTTTCAGCTTGTTTGCTGGTGTATGGGCCTTCTCCCGGCGGCAGCCCGGCGACCAGTTCCGCTACAATCGCAGCATATATCCGAGCGTTGCGCGTGTTACCGATCCGTATGAGATGCGTATCAGGGCTGCGGTTGTTGAATCAAGCATCACAACTCTGGGAGGACGAGTCGTTCGATGTTGCTGCTGCCACGGGCGCCGCCATCTTGTCGATTAAGGTAGCAGACGGAGGTCAGCAAACTCGGTTTGGATCTTGTGAGCGCGGGTAACTATAGCTACAGGGAACCGTAGTTACCTTAACTATGGGTTAAGGTCGCCCGTATTGTAGATCGCTAGGCAATGAGACAACTCCTGAAGCAAGAAGAAAAAACGCTTTTATTTTAGAAACTTTTTGAAACAAAACCGCCAGCAAAGCACCTTGTTATACAAGCTCTTACTGCGTTTTTTTTTCGAAGGCGAACAATGTCCACTGGTTCCAGTTCTTTGCAGCATTTTGTTTTCCTTCTGCCGTGTTGAAGAGCCGATCTTAAAATTGGCCTGCGTGTCAGCATGGGCCTGGTAATATAATGAACAAAGCTCCTTGGATGCATGTTTCTTTTCTTCAAGGTCCTTCCGATCCGGATGTTCCTGCCCGCACTGCGATAGTCCACCGTCCACACAGAAACCCTGTCAATCTTGGTTCGGACCTGAACCACAGCTCCACACACGTCGGCGCCGTTCAAGCGCAGCAGAATTTCGAGCCAGTAGGTGTCCACATCCGTGTCCGCCTGGTCCTTGCTCAGGTTGAAGATCCAGCGACCACCTTGCCTGTTACGGCTATATTCCCACATGGGCTTGATGCCGTACTTGAAGACGGAGTAGTCACATCCTTGAGCTATTTTGCTGGGGAGCTCGGTGTGGTTGTACAGAGCCCAGAAGTCTTCGACCGTATCGAACGAAGAAATCTCCAGAAGGTTTTCTTCCCAACTGCGGTTCCTGTCGTTCCTGAAGTACCAGAGGCTCCACCGATGTTCTAGGGGATGCTTCAACGGTTCTTCAGGCGATGTAACCGTTTCAGCCTGTTTGGATGACGCAGGTCCCTCTCGGAAAGCTTATCTTCGACTGACATCCTGAGCAATATCTGTTCCTGCGGCTTCGTTAAGACGAAACACCACGCGAACAACTAGCGACATGGCGTACGTGATTAGCAATATTTAAAAACTATTTGCGAGAAAGACGACGTCGTGCTTCCGCTCGGCAGGAGTGTGGCGGACTGGAGGAACGCTGCATAAAACTCCTCTATATATAGCCAGTGCTGTGGCATGTTGCAAGTTGCGCGTCCGCGCCGTAAGTGTCGCCACGGTCGGAACGATTGCAGCGATCCTGGTATCTGGCGGCTCATGTGTTCTAGGTTTCCATAATGGAATTTATTAATTTTGATTTTTAGAACGATTGTCACTGATATTGCAATGCCCAAGATGCCTAAAATCACTTTTGTACATCGATTGTCACTACTGATGTTTCCTTTAATAAACTGTTCTTTGGAGAAAACTATTTACGTTTTTGGTACTCGAGCGAGCGCCCTAAGCAGCTGCTAATCAGCCGCGCTGGCCGCGCCGCCAACTCCCAGGCACCGCCACCGTCGCATTTCAAAATCGTCCCCATTGGCTCTACGGGAATGTCACACCCTTGATATAGCCTTTCGTCAGGCTATCCCAGCAAGCATTGCAACCACGCGGTGCAGCTTGGGAAAAGCAGAAGAACCGACAACTGGGCTAGTTGGTGCATCTTTAAGCCGTGGTAAAAACAGCGCAGCGACGACAGACACGGCTTAAAGCTTGGGAAAGAAGCGCGTTCCACCAATGCCTCCTGAAGAACATGCCTGAAGCCTCATCTCGATTTCAATGGGCCCCGAGATCGCCACGACAATTCGCAGACTGGCCGCTAGGCAGCGCTAAAAGATGACCCTCAATTTCGGTTTTTATGGCTGGGAGACCGTGATGCGCGGTGTCCGATCATGTGCTGTTTCATCCTTTTTTCGGCCTTTGAGCAGCAACTTTTATTTTGTTAATGACAAAAAACATGTTTTTGAATGTCTCAGAGTGCAGCAAATACTTAAAAAGTCTCAGCTGACTTCCACATTATACTAAAAGAGGATCATCAGTTTCTATTTCGAAATCTGAAAGCGTGCTCTGCACGCCGTTCTATCATGCCGTTTGGACCTTTTGTCTGCTGCATAATCAGTAACTTTTTAACGATTTACAACGAAAGGAACATGTACCAAACATCCATATTGCAACAAGTGCTTAAAGTAGCTAGAAATGCAGCAAAATAAGTATTTACACTGCATGATACATGGTTGTATATTGTACTGCTGCCAATGACAAGAAATCAACTACTTCGATCGGACAAGCAAAAAGGGAAAATAATTCATGAGATAGAATAAGGACAGGGGGAAATCCGGAATTACCTGAGCTCTCAACTGTAGCCAGGTGACCCGTGGGAAAGGAGGATTGCATGGCGCTCAATGGATGGAAGCCGAAGACGTCGCGGTAACCTTCCTGGGGAGTAGTTGGCCCGCAGGGGGCAAATCCCTCACATTTAATCTGCTTAGAACTTTGCGAAGCGCGCGTCTGTTACAATCTTGCTGCGGAGCATTGCGAGAGGTTTTTCGATCAGGTGAAGCAGATCTTGGAAGGCCCAGCCTGCGTTGTTTCTGGTCATTTTTCCGACGAGCTTTCGCCGAACGGTAACTCCTTGAATAACGTTGACACATTTCAAATAATCCCATCCCCCTCTTCTCTATTCTTTCCGCAAGAAACACAGCTCACTAGGTTCCTGTGTGATGCATACGCACACAGTGACTTTGGGAGTAACACAGCAGGTCTGACTGACCGGATTTCTCCAAATGAAAAGCGCGTGCGTTGATGAAATGACAACTGAAACAAGGGGAGTATCAGACATGGCGAGCGACTTGTGAATAGTAAAAAAAAAAATGCGCTTGAAATCTCAGACACGAGCGCACTTACAAGGAAAAATGGCATGCGTCGGTGCGATGAAGGCGGCGGAAATCGTTTCTTACTGCAGTTTCAAAAATTTTCGGGAAAGAGGTTTTTTTTGTAAATCTTCGCAACTGCGTTCTTGCCTTAATTATGTCAAGTGCATGGTTTGTTAGCAACGGTTTGATGAACTTCTTGCAGATAATACACAGGAGTGCTCCCCTGTGGCCGTCATCCTTGTTCTCACAGGTTAAGGACTGTAGGCAAACCCGCGATTTTATTCACACTAGTTGTAAAGCAAGCATGTGTCCAGTGGTTTTTGAAGATGCGTTCGGTCTTTGAGCATGACATCGACGAACTTCTTGAGGCCCTGTAACAGTCTTAGGAGCGCTGACGTCGGGTAAAAGAATCCACCCCTGTCTTGGTGGACCGTCAAACTGTCTACCTACGTAGCATTTCCTTGGCTGGAAATGCAAGCTACAAACTGCAGAACAATTTGATGTTGTGTCTGTCTCCCAGTTTTTTCTTCAAATTACCTTGAGCCGTCTTTCCCGGAGTTCTAAGTCAGCAGGAATTTCGTGGAACGAAACACCGGGCTTCTTGTTTCGCTGACTGGACATACGAAACAGAACGCAACAGCAATGCATTTTCGCTCGCTACTCCCTCCAGCAACTGCAGTCATCGACGCGTCACTTGTCAAACGGTAACACTAAACATACCACACAAACAATATCAAACACAGCGCACCACAAGGCATACTTTTTTTCTGCAACGGTACTCACAGAAAATTCTGTGCTGCTTGCGTGTCGTCTGCTAGAGGGTCATCTGACAGCGCCGTCATACGGCGGACGCGCGCTCTACGGCGGGCAGAAAAACCCCTGACGCTTCAGGCATGTTCTTCAGGAGGCATTGGTTTTGCGGCCCGCGTACGTCCAGCAGACAAACGAACAGGGCTCTATGGAGCAGCGTCCCAACGCTCGGACACGGAGACGCCTCCAGTGCAAGCACGGCACTTTCCACTGCGTCAACTAGTGTTCCTGACACACATGCAAGGCGCAAAACGCGTTATATTAAAGCGCAGTAAAGGCGCTTACTTTTAACAAAATGAGAACATGAGGAAAGGAAATGGCGCAGATCTGTAACAATAAACCTTTGTTCTAGCCTAGTCTTATTACTCACTGCAGTTAGATGTTTCTAGAATTTTTGAGCTGCTTTTCTATCCTTGTTATTTACTTTTGACATCCATTGGGCACCGGCGGCCGGCGGCCCGCAGTGACCGCAAGCCAAGGGAATAAAAAAAAATGTACGCGTTGGTGAAGCGCGGCCTTACACCCTTCTTCTTGGAATATCTGTGTTCCCTGGATGCTTCCTGACGTTTCTCTATCGCTCTCTTGACCATCCTCATCCCACCAATTCTTGGGTTTGCGTCTTTTCCCTTTTAGCTTTACTCGCCCCTTAACTCCAGTAATCGAGTTAATTTGGTATAAGTCCATTCTGTTTCATTACCCTCAAAAATTACTTTCTCAATTTGTTTGGCTGCTGCTTTTCTGAGTAAAAATTCCCCTCTGATTGTTCATCTCGCTTCAGTTCCACATTGGTTTCTCTTCTGAAGCTCAACTTGATACACTTGTGGTCACTACCTAGACTTCTGGAACCATGTTCATCTATGCTCATTACCCCTAATCTATGACACCCCCTCTGTGACATTAGTGCATAATCTATCGTCGAGTGCAGACTCCCTGCCTCCCATGTTATGAGCCCTTCACATTTCTCGGTACTTTTGCATACAACTAAATCATGCCTGTCACACATGTCCTGCAGCATGCTTCCTGTCGAATCCGTGTACCCATCCAGGTCTTCTATATGTGCGTTCATGTCGCCTAATTATCTCGCCCTGTCCTTCTAGCTCATCAATGTCGCTTGCAATACATTCTAACATTTTCCTGTTTTCCTCTTTGGCATTAGCTCCTGTCCACAGGTATACAAAGCCAAGCTTAGTGTTTGCTTCCCTGCCACTTTTCCTTTTAGCCATAAATGTTCCTTGCATCCCAGTTTAACCCTTTCAAAATTCATACATTTATGAATGAATCCCCCAATTCCACCCCACTTTCTGCTGCCGTCTGTTCTATTGCAATATTCCCATGCGTAGTCTGGGTTACGTACAGGGTGGTTGCCCCACGTCTCTAAGATGCGTTTCCACTAAACCATATACCATTAATACCTTCTGCCTTAAATGTTCTTCTATTTCCTCCCATTTCAGTCTATTCCTGCCACCTTGCATGTTAATGAAACCCATATCTGAATTAACTTGGCCCTGGCGCTTGCATCGATTTCTTCTCCTATGGTTCCATCATCCCTTTGGTCTTGATTCTCTACACTGGTTCCCTCAGAGATCTGGGTCCCCCCAAAAAAGCTGTTGCCTGGCGACTTATCCTACTACCCACCCTCTTGCCAGTGGCACCACCGTAGTGAATGCCATCCTGTGTAAAAAGGTGGGGCCTGACCTCGTACACCTCCCTGTTAACTTCCATCACCCCGTATCTTAGTCTTCGACTCATTAACATAATTACACGGTTAGCCTCAACGACCCTCCTTTCCGTTTCACCAGTCTGCCTTTGGACCTCTGGGATTGTGCATATGGTCACATGCACACTCTCAGAGGCCTCTCTAAGCCTACGCATCCCCACTTCTGCTTCTCGAGATTCTGGCTCCTCCCCTTCAGCACATCATTGAGACCAGCATGGATAACGACAAGGTGTTCATCATCCATGTTGCCCCCACCGAACGCTAAACACATAATGGACCAAATAAAGTTTTTTCTCTCTATCTCTCTCTCCCTGACTGGGCCTCGACCTGCACCCGCCTGTCCGCCTTCACTGCCGTCAAAACGCCTCCCTCAACCTTCGCTAAGTTCGAGTCCCCGACTACCAGAACCCTCCTGCGCTCTAACCGTTCGCTTCCTAACTGCAACTGTTGCCCTTCGGATCGCACTAGCTGTCTCTCCCGCCGCCGTACGCTACTGTCGCGAGTCTCCATGGCCGTTTTTACCTCTTTCTCTTCCCAACTCAAAGCCCGCTGCGCTACAGCACTGCAGGATCGATGAGCCTCGTCCCCCACCTGACACTGCTCCGAACTGGGGTGCCCTGCCGGCCGCGACCTGAGCGCTTCTACCTGCTCTTCTAGCTGGGCCCGCTCTTCCCGCTCCTCTTTCAGCTCGCCCACAATTCGCTCCAACAGGTCGGCATTGGATGGATGGATACGGCTGAACCCTTTACATCGGGCGGTGGCTCGAGCCACCTAGCCATGTCTTGTGAAATTTTACTCCTGTCTCCTGCATTATTAGTACCTCTCCGCGCCCCTTCAGGCGCTTATTGGCGTGAGCCTCCGCGCTCTCTCGAAGGCGCACGTGCCGTGCGTCAGCTATCTGGGCTGTAGTAGAACTTTCTGACGGGCTAGTTGGTACATCTCTATTAAACTCTGTCTCCAAGTTTCCTGTGTACGTCCTGTTAGCGCACGCTATATAATACTATCTGGGCTACGCCGAGAGGAGCTAGGCAATGAATGCTGTCAGCCAAACGCGGGTATCTAATCGCGCAGACGTCTGTGCTCTCGCGTTTGCAGCGGCCCAAGCGGCTGGCAAAAGCAGTTTTGAATCACCGAATGGAATAATTGCAGTGCCACCGTGGCAGCGCTGGTTCCCCTATGGTCGAAATTATTCCGGAGCCCTCCACTACGGCACCTGTAATTCTTCCTTTCTTCTTTCACTCCCTCCTTTATCCCTTCCCTTACGGCGCGGTTAAGGTGTCCGCCGATATATGAGAGAGATACTGCGCCATTTACTTTCTACAAAAACCAATTATTAATATTATCACCTTATTTTCACGGCTTGTTATTTTCACGGTGTTAGTAGAGCGATGGAGCTGCCTTTTGTTAGGTTTCAAACCTAACAGCTACTCGGTTGGTACATCCACGTGTCTTCCTCTGCACTTCCTTTGCGTCGTCCCGTCGAAGGCCACGCCTTTACCGCCTTCTTTATTTTGCTTCCGTATTGTGTTTTCTTTGCGCGGTGGGGTGATTCATCTGTTTTGGTCGCGCAATCGCGCGGTAACCGTCGCCGCCAATGTCATGTACTGGGTGTAGTTCGAAGTTCGGACTCCTCACGAGAGAGGTAAGACTGCGCAGCTGAAATCGAGACCGCGTCACAAGTTTCGTGTTGCAGTAGCCAGTTCACGATCGTAAACTTCAGAGCTAGGGCGTTCACAGCTATCTGTTTCTTGTTCTGAATGGCATGTTGGCCGTCAGATTGATTCTGAACTTCTTTCTGGTGCTCGCTTAGCACTCGTGTCCAAACTGCCAGTTTTCGTACTGCGCCAAATGCTTGAAATCGTCGGTCCTGGTGCCAAAGCTGGGCAAAGAGCGCAAGGTTTGCAGGAACTGCTTTGAAGCACTCAGCAGGTAAGGTTGACCATTTCCACCTTATTTTTTTCCCCAACGTTTGTATTTGTACCTGTCGTTTCATCTGCGCGATGTTGCCGCATTTGACGCGTTTATTGCGTGATATTGTGTTACTGTTTAAAGATATATAGTGCATGCAACACCATCGCGTGGTTCAAACGTGAAGTGGCTCCTTTTGAAGGGATAGGTATGTCACAACACTTCACAAAATCTAATCGGACGTGCTTGCTGGTTTAAGGGGCCTTCACAAGGTTTATTGGGCGAAGGCAGGGCCCACACTTGACTTATCATTGCAGATAAAACCCACATCTACTTACAGTTGCTCTTTGTGTGACATTTAGTCGATACTGCTGGAGGCTCTCATGTGGACAACTGCACAACCAGGTATTTGTGCTCGATCATACATCAGTACCCCTTCAAACTGTTGCCCCCTAAGGTACTGATCAGAAATAATATGTGCAGTTGTTGAAAATTAACTGTTTCTTATTCTGTTTCAGTTCATGCTAAATTAGATAACTGTTAACTTACATCACTCTCAGTGCCAGTCTTAAGTCAGTTGCTTGCTAATTATTGCTGATGAGCCAGTCAGTGTCTCGTTAACTAGCAAAATCAGCTCAGGAAAGCACATTTTGCAGATTAATGCAAAAATAGTTTAATCTTGATTTCAATGTATTGCTATCAGTGAACTGCTTGCCCAACTGTAAAAACTCAATTGTTGCCCCAGAACTACTGCTGGCAAAACGGAACAGAGAGAACCACCTGCTGCATTCCAAAAGTGAGTTCATTTATCATTGAAAATCTCCTGAAATAGTGAAAATAATGTTTATTTGTGAAAACAAGATAAGAATGCCAGAACTATAGTTTTAGAACCATGGCAGGCTTGTTTGATCCGTGCATGATTTCAGTTCAGTGCACATTTTTCAAGTTGAGGAATCAGCGTGGAGGCTGTACGTAGGGATGGACCGATGCTGAACATGTGCTGTGTTTGTGTTTTCCCTGGGTTCTGTCTCAGTGCTGTTTTCTCAACATGACCTCGTATTAATTAAACCAGCTCTGAACTGATGCATTTCAGGAGAGAATAAACATTTATAGCTGGTCAAGAAAAGCAATAAGATGTATGCATCAACAAAAATTGTTTATACTGCACTGAGATATATTACAGTCCTGTGACTTTATGCAACGCAGTCTATTTGTGTGAAGACCTGTTCAATCTTGCCTTTTTTTGTGGTGGAGTTTATGTTGAAAGCAATTTGTAGTAATTCTTGAATAAAAATCCTGTTTTGTCTCAGTTTAGCGTGTAGAAGGAATCAGATTAGCACTGCTTTGGTAGCTTGTTGAGTTGTTTCGTATTGTCTAAAGACAGTGTATGTTGAAAACAAGATTACTGCTTGGTACAAAAATTGTTTTATGAAAACACATAACGAGAGCATGCAAATGAAGGACAAGAGCTCAGAGAAAAGTAATAAATCAATAATTCGGTTGCACAGTTAATCTGCATGAATTCTCTTACAATAAACAGTGCCAGTCCCTCTCATCGCATTTCTTGTGTTCCACCGTTCTCTTATATCTCTCGTGTTTCAGTTATGAATCTCGCCTTATCTTTGCACAGGAGCTTGGAACCACAGTACTTTTTCTCGGTTATAATCCGTATTTGTCATATGGATTGTGATTTTATTGCACAGATAAGTAAGCCATGCTGCAACACAACTGCTGTTAGATAAATGTTTTGTGTTTATTGAGCCACAGTCTACATACTCTTGAAGGTGATCGCTTTTGCATCTGCTGACCAAAACCGATAAATTTTTTCTGGCATGACAACCACTCACTTTTTGAAGGAAGTGGCAATAAGGATATAAGAACGGTGGGACCAGCTATACTTACACATTTTGGTTAGCCCTCTCGCAAATGTGAACTGTAATACGACACTTAATCTTGAGTAGCTTAAGCCAGAAGTGGTCAGCTTCTTTATTAGTTTCAACTGTACCTTACCATGTGTAGCAAAAGGTATGTGCAAATCAGACATGTCAGGCAAATCAGTGCCTTACACTTGGCTGCAATAGGTTTAACCGATGAGTGGTTTTTGTGACACAACAACAACAAAAAAGCCAGACCAAAAGATTGCTGAAACACTAAAAAGTGCAGAGACTATCCAGCTGAGCAAAAAGTGTCTTTTTTCTGCCCTGCTTCAACTTTGAAAGGCGGATGGATGCCCTGAACAACAAGTCAGAAGCCAAAGATTCCGTGCCGCCCCTGGGAGGCGGTTCCGCTCCTCACATAGAGGAGATCGAGAATCGCCTAAAGAAGCTACGCCAAGACAGTAAAGGTTAGAGCCCCAGTCTACTCTCATTGCATGTGCGCAGCATTTGCACGCATTTCATGTCAAAACTCATTACGTAGGCTACCAGTTTTGCAGGTTATTAATGCTATTTGCACACAGCTTCGCACTATAAAGGAAATGCATAAATGATATGTTCCCCATTAAAGTGAAGATTAGTATCAATTGGACTTTGTCCCTAACCACTATCTGTCTTTTCTGGTTCTTACTAATACGTTAGCATTGCTCATCTTGACAAAATCTGGGGTTGTGTGATGCTGCTTCAACCCTCTAGGAGGCCTACGCCTACTACTTACCCACCTTCACCCTCCACTCATCTTCACTGCTCAGATGCTGCCACCCGCCACCAAACAACCGTTTTCCACCCTTCAGAAGGTGTTACCCATCACCCGTCCTCTCACTTCCCCTCTCCAGACGCCTCCACCGATGTGGAACCCACGTAGCACTGGAACGCAAAAACGGCGGCGAAATACACTTCGAAACAACAACACGAAGGAGATTATTATAGAAGCAAAATGTACCACTACTTCTGACACAGATTTGTCGCGTTACATCGTATGATCGCCTGTGCATTCTTTTAAATTGTGCTTTATTTAAGCAGCAAGTGGCCACTATACTACAGATGCTTGTGAACGTGCCGGTTTAACAAGATTTCAAACCAAAAGTGTCCATTTCAAATTTTTTTCCGTACCATTACCCTGTATGGGATCTCTGTACAATGAACAAAAGTAGTTCTGCCTGCAAATCTTTTACAGGAAAAGGCACAGCGCAAAAAGACGGGTCTAAAGGAGCAGACAGACACAAGCGCTGTGTCTGTCCGCTCCTTTAGTCCCGTCTTTTTGCGCTGTACCTTTTCCTGCGAAATGTACCGACTAGCCCAGGCTAATACCCTTTTGCAAAGTTTTTACGGAGTGTCCATTCCAGCAGTCAGAGGGCATTAATTTCGTCTGTCATCACTGTGGACTTATGATTATCCTAGGTGGCAGGCGAACGATCCTCAAGCACTCTTAACTGTGGACGTCGAAGCTGTTTGGCCCTGAGGCCCTAACTGCTGTGACATGACATGCTTTGAGAAGAAGGCATTATTTTGGGGGCGTCGGTGAACTGACTCATTGCCCTTCAGGATTCTTTATTTTGGAGTGTTTGCTACTGTCATTGAATGAAGGCTGCGATTGCTGACTGGATGTTGTGCTGAATTACAGATGTCATTCCAATCCACGCGGATATTGAGGACAGGCTTGCCAAGCTTAAAGATGTTGACGTCTCATACTACCGCCAGCCTCCCATCACGGTGAGCGGATTCGGCTTGCAACGAGCCACTCCTTTGAACTTTCATTCTTTGTAGTAGTGTGCTGTGACTGGAACTGCAGTGTTATGACACAGTCATGACTCATGAGACTGAATTGTAAATGTACCCAGTGGGATTGAGCGGCCGTCATTGTGCTCATTGTCAGCCATTAAATCCAGACATTAAGTGCAGTACCTGGACTTACTGGATTTCATTGCAGTCAGCTTCAGTAATTAATTTATCCCCTCAAACTGCAAAATATCAGAACTTGACAGTGATGTATTTCATTCCTTGCTGTACCTGTGATCACGTGGGCATGCATGCTTTCAGAGCATTGTCGTCAGTCTGGTACTGATTTCTGTAGATTGCATATAGATGTGTCTGTGCACACACAATGTGAGCAGGTGAAACGTTATTTCCATGTTTTGATTGCCACCTAACAACTGCATCCTTGTGATTATGTAGGTTACCAAGATAAATAAATGAATCAATGGACAAATTAATAAATAATGGATAGATGAATTAATTACTTTTGTTGGTAGAGGAAGGTTCATGGTCATTGCTGGGGTGATTGAGAAAAAGAGGATCTGCTGGGAGAAGTAATAATTCAGTTCCAAGTCAAAGGGCTACAATTTGGAAAGAAGATAGGAGTAACCCTATAAGAAGCTCCACCTCATTCTGTTTGTATGAGACCACTGTGTCTACAGTAGGCAGCAAGGTCTTCTTTAATATTGTGGTGGCTAAAAGATAGCATTTGATTAACGGCATCGCCATCTCTGGGTGTGCAGTGAACTAAGAAATTATTAAATGAATGAATGAATGAATGAATGAATGAACAAGCTGCTAGTCTACGTACAAGCTTCTCAAATGGCTGACCCTCCACAGGTATATGCAAACTCCAGAAGGACAGCCGGTCAAAAGGCAGGCGACCTGTTTGCCCAGGTCATGCACGAAGTGGCGATAGACAGGCGCCGTGCCCAGGTTATTAAGGAAACCACTGACGAGATGGAGCGGCGTCTGGAGCGCCTGCGTGACCTCAGCAAAGATTCTGTGGATGCGGATCCCCAGGTGAGCACTCAGGAAAGCTTTCGCGCAGAATTACCCGGTTGAAAGTTTCAGAAGTTCAATGAGAACTGCTGTTCAATTTGGTACAAACAATATCATACTGTAATTGGTGATCAGTGTGCTCGTGCAACACCCCGGAAAGCTTTCACACTGAATTTCTTGGGGAAAAGTTTCAGAAAACTGCTGTTCAATTTGGTACCAGCAATATCATACTGTAATTGGTGATCAGTGTGCTCATGGAACTGCTTGGTTCACTAAAAAAGTAATCTGATGAGCAGGGTAAGTGTTATTGTTTGTTTTTAAACAAAAAGTAAACAGTACTTTAAAACACTGTTTTGAAGTAATGTTAGTGAATATTTTTGTTTCATAACACTTCCTGTTATGGTTACATATTCTGTATCCACTCCTGATGTCTTGCCCAACGGACTCTGAGCAGGTAAATGAATGTGTAAAACACTAAGCATAGCTTATAGTGTGTTGGTTAGCATTCTGTCTAGCTCTGAAATGCATGCTTGTATGAAAAAGAGAAGTCTGTTGCATGAGTTAAGGTTATGTGCAGTGTGCATCAAAATTCAGCAGGCCACTTCGATTCTCCATACCAGCTGTTGAGAGTCTTGCGAGTGGGAGGAAGGATAGAATGTAAGAATATAGTATAGGAATGAAGATAGAAGGAAGAAGTCTACACTTTCGGGAGGGCTCTTTTTTTTTTTTCTGGGGCTGCAAACATTGAGCAACGTTACAAAAACTTTCGTTACATATTCAGTGTTTAATTTGGAGGCTGGAAAAGTGTTTTTTTATGTATAATATATTTTGTCCTTAATCTTAACCATGGCATGTGCTTAAGATTAAGGACATGACATTTGCTCACAGCCGTTTGCTTGTTTGTAGGTTGTGATGTTTGTACTGATGTGTAAAATCATTTAAAGGAGATCTCAATGTGTGTACATGGATTTCAAGATGGTACAGATTCTTAAATTTTTGTGGCTGGAGTGCATTGTATACAATGTAAAGGATTACGGGTGTTCCAAACACCCCCTGTGCCACTACGGATGATAAGAACACATAAGCCGTAACCGCACCGATTGGCAGTTGCGCAGTACACATCGCAAACAGTGAGCAGTGGCGCCCGGCCACACATAGGTTCCGTGAGCCGTAAACAGATCTGCATGAATGCATTTCCCGTGCTTCTGCTTACGGATTTTATTTGTTTTTGGAAGATGCGAATTTCAGATGATACAAATTTTTTCCGGAACCCAACCAGATTCGTGTCATCGAGATTCTGCCGTGACGCACATAATTAACAAAATACACAAGTGAAACTTTTGACAATAGATAAAAATAAAGCATGGTGATTTTCATTTAGGGGACAGATGAAGAGGTGCGTAGTGACACAGGTGAGCTTGGTGTCACGTCAACGCGACCGGCAGAACCCAGCCAGTCCGCACAGAAAGAGAGCGAGGCGAAGGACGAGCCGCCTATCGACGAAGTGGCGCAGCTGATTGGCCGGGAGCTGAAGGCGGCTGCAGAGGACGCAAAGAAGGGGCTTCAGGAGCTCCAAAAGGACAAGGACCTCATGAAGGAGCTCAGCCAAATCAAGGCTCAGAAGCAGGGTAATCTTGACAGTTACTGACATGGCTAATGCAGATTTGTAGCATCATGGTGTTCGATCGCCTGTGCATTTAATTTTTTTTTTCTGTCACGAGCTTTGTTGCATTTTTTGAGAGCCCAGCACAGTGCTTCATGCTGTGTACAAACTGCGCAGGTAAAAAGGAACTCGGTGATGGATCTGATTCTGACGACAGTGCTGAGGCGGATGCTGTTGTGGCAAGGGTAAGAGCGCAATGACAAAAAATGTCGAATTGGATGCTACCAATCATGCACAGTGGTGGGCTTTTAATAACTAAAACTGTCAGTTTATTTGAACGGACACTTTGGTCTTGTCAATATCAGGTGTGTTAAAAGCTTCTCTTAACTAAAACTGCACAGAATTGAAGAAACCCTAGGCTCACATTGAGTTTGCACCATCACGAGTTTACTGTATATTCAAAAGCAGACTTGGGCTTGATCATTGTCTTAAGGGGGAAGAGGGTCTTTGAAAAAAAAATTTATTTATCGAGTCACGATTATGAAATCTTAAGGAAACGTGTTTTAAGGAATGTGGCAAATTGAAAGTCCTTTAAGGCAGGATGATAATTTTGCCCTTATTGCATAGGTTGATGTCAAGAGGAGCCAATGGCATGCATTCTAGCAAGTTCTCTGCAGAAGAATTTCTTGAAAGCTTTCTGCAAAAAGTTACATAAAATTAAATTACACATTTGGAATCTGCATGCAAAAATACATGTATCTTGAAGATTTTCTAATTGTGACTCAATTAAAAAAATGTTTTTCTAAGACTAGCTTCCCTCTTTACTGAATTGTTAGTTGCATTGACAGAAGTTGCTATTAACCAAAGAAGTCATATATCTCGCCAAACTTCTCATTTGTGCAGTAAATATAGTAGTGACAGCACTTCTAGCATCAGTACGAAACTTCTTTTGCCGAAGTACCTTATAAATGGCACTGCAAAGCTTGCATGCGATTGTTAGGACATAGAACAATATATATAAAACTTCAACAATGTTTAATGAGAACACTGCATGCAAGAATTATCTCTTGAGGAACACACAATATTATAAAAAACCTGCGCGTGTTGTAGAAGAGAGGGATTCTTAGAGACGGCCTGAAATACTCCTTCATGGTTCAAAGCAATATAGGATTGGAATATGTTGCATGTACATGTTACATGTGCAAACAGCTCGAGTTATTGGATTAGCACCCGATTGCTTTGTTTAGTTGTATTGTCTGCTAAGCATGGACATGATTACATTGCATGTAAATTTTTTGGACATTACTAATGTCAATGTCACATTTTGCACAGTATGGTGTGAGACTTTTTATAATGGTGATGTGTAGTAAAAGGGAGTAATAGTGCATTGTTGTGCCTAATTTTAGCAAGGTAACCATGTAAGCAACTTAAACTTTAAATTAAAGCAATGTAGGCCATCGTAAAAGAAATTATAAAATTCATCTGCAAAGAAAACTTGATACCTTACTTTGGCATTAGGTTTGTTTTTATAGGGTTCAACGTCCCAAAGCGACTCTGGCTATGAAGAGTGCCGTAGTGAAGGGCTCCGGAAATTTCGACCACCTGGGGTTCTTTAACGTGCACTGACATTGCACAGTACACGGGCCTCTGGAATTTTGTCTCCATCGAAATGCGACTGCCGCGGTCGGGATCATACCCACATCCTTCGGGTCAGCAGCCGAGCACCGTAACCACTGAGCCACCGTGGCGGCATACATTGGCATTTAGAAGAGGAAAGCTTTGTTGAATAACTGGAATTATGCATAGATTTTAATCTTGACTCCAATTTCATTGTTTCTTTTAAATGTTTAAAATTAGCTGATCTGCTAATGTAACCACTGGAGTTAGCAACACAGGTGCGAAGGCAGTAAGAAACTTCCTCCTCCCGATTTCAGCAATTAACTTTTTTATCAACTCATTCACATGAGAACCACCACTAGCAGGAGTGTCCGGCATTGGCATGAAGCCTCGATGGAGAGGAGAGAACTATGATTTCTGGTTTGGATCAGGCAAGTGGAGAGGGTTTGTGGCGTGTCGCATGGTGATTGCTGGACTGGATCCCACACCCATCAGGGGGGAACACAATGCCAACTCCTACCCTGCCGCACGAACTGCATTGACAATCTGAGACATTCTGGGTGGTCCCAATAATATGCAGGTTAGTTCTTTGGGGGATCACGCATAGGTCTCCACAATGAGTGCACAGTTGTTTTCAGTAGCGCATACCGAAGTGAAGTTGTGCTCGGCAGCCGTCAGAAACCCCATGCTTTTTTTTTCTTTTCTGCTCTCGCCCAGGTGCTTCAAGAGGCAAAGCTCGAGGAGCAGGAGGACCTGGAGGAGCTGGGCTTGGACCCAAGCGGTGAGGTTGGTAAGGCTGGCTCAATTCACTGCGTTCCAACTAGCTGACGTCGGTTTCAGATTATTACAGTTCGGACGACTCCGACCTCTGTTCGCTCAAAGCAGAGTTTTGGACTTGTGGCCGATTGCTACCATTTTCGGTGCTATTTGACTCTGCTGTAATTCAATGCTTTCTTTTTTGTATGCGTCTGTGCTAGGCAGAACACAAAGGGGGGACCTCTGTTTTAAACTGCAAATTTGATAGCAGTAAATTCTGTATTTATGCGACTATAGTGCAGATTTTTTTTCCTGCGGTCGCGAGTTTCAGAACGCATCTTGAATTATATTTGGAGCCATGGTACAAATATAATGCTTCTGGAGATAGCTACAGCAACCTTCACCACAAGACTAATGAGCTAGTAGGAGAAGCCAGCTTTTAGGTGACGTTGAGGCCACGCGGCGTGCAAGGGAAGGGTGGCTTTGAATGCGGCATAGTTGGCGTGGGCTGTTGAGAACGAGCAGGCACTCAAAGGGAGAGTTGAGTACGGAAAGGAAAGAAGAGCGAACAGGCACAGGACTGGGTAGCACGAAGCAGCGGTGGCATGCTATATGGGAGACTCTGTGCATTGACGCATCGCAGGCTTTGCTGCGGTCGATGGTGGCGCACACATTTCTGAAGTGTTGCCTCTTGGATAATACTATAGCTGTATCCGTTGCTTCCGTATTTTTACATGCCGTCTCCGTTTTTTTTTCCATGCCCTCTGCTGTAATTGGCTTGAACAGGCAGATATTGCAGTATAATCGTATTAAATATATACCGTACATTCTTTTCCATTTTTGTTAGGTCACAAACAGCATTATATACTTGTGAATACGGTATGCGTTTTAATGCTGAACAAATATGAAGGGAGCCGGATAAAATCAGCCAATCAAATTCTGCCGAGAATGAAAATTGGAAGGAGTCTGCAGTGTTCTTTTTAGGAGAAATTGGAGTTGACTGGTATCACTACGTTAACACATTGTAATGGCAAAGATGCTGTTTTTAGTTCTTGTGAGCCAGAAAAGGCCACAAAAGTGAAATACAGGTGTTGCCCATCATTGGTGGATTTCACACGTAAACAGCAGTGTGTCAAGACAGTTCTTTTGTTCCCGGATCCCCGAATGCAACAGGACCGTTCACTTTCACACTGTGATCACGGAGACTTTAGGAGTTTGAATCAAGTGGTAGGAAAGTTTTTAAATGCAATTGTCTCCGCAGCAAATGCGTCTTTTCGCTGCGGAACAAACATCGGCATGGCCAGAAGGAGCCAGAAAACTGATTGAACAATAATTGGATGGATCTGTCTTTGGGGTTCCTCTAAATCTACTTTCCCACTGCAGGAAGCTGAGGAGCTGCCGTGGTGCGTCATCTGCAACGAAGACGCGGTTCTACGTTGTCTTGGCTGTTCAAACGACCTCTACTGCCGCTGTTGCTACAAGTGAGTTCGATACCACGATGCAACGAGGTCACATATGCTTCCAATGGTACATAGAGGTTGACCTAAAACTTGCCAATCATGGTGACTAGCACCAGCTGGTTTCTCGGCAACAGTGGTTTTGTCGGATAGCCACTTAGATTGAAAGGCCGTACTTTTGCGTATAGCTAATGTGCAGTTCAGCGAGTGATATCAGAGGATGTTTTCCATTTGATGCGTCTGTAGTTGAACAGTCGAGGTTTTGCTGTACTATAGGAAACGAACCATTCTTGTGGTAAAGGCATTTCATTTGTGTCTATACTGTTTGTTTGCGAGCACAATGTGTTTTGCACCGACGTGTACAGTTGCCTTTTTCTCATCTTTCTAGGGAGTGCCATGGCTCTGAGCCGCACCAAACAACGCCGCTGAAGAAATAGGACCACTACCAGTGCTGCTTTTAGATCGCCAAAAATGGCCTCGCTATTGTCGCTAGGCATTGCCTTCAACAGCAAAGTCGCCGACGCACAGTCAACGTGGCACGCCTTAACACAACTTCTATGTCTTCTGCACTCGATAAAAGTGTTTTATGTTTGTTCGGCTTGCCTGTTTGGAACGAATTGTGTTTTTTTTCGTATGAAATGGTGCTTGCTAAGCTGAGTGAAGCAGGTGACTCACAACAGGAGGTTAATCCAAGCGAACCTGGTACGGACACCAAGTTTTTGGTTGATACTTTTGTTCTTTGAAGTTATTCTCCAAGCATTGGTACAACACCCGACCGATTTTTCAGACTCCAATAATTTGGAGTTTGTTGCAGCACTATTGCGCACCTCATAGGAATGTATACATATTGGCTAACAATATTTCGGATCCTGCAGAGGCCAGAAGTTAGTTTTTTTAACTAAATAAGTCGCAAAGGACCCCTGTTGCCACTGAGAAATGTACATTTCTTGCTTCAATGTGCAGATGAACTGGCATGGCAATTTTCATGCTGCGCATGTGGTGTGCTGCGTATGCATGCAATCCCGACTATGGAAGCATGACAATGCCATGTCCTGCCCAAAAGCTATCGGATAATTAGCTTGAATACCAGCTTTCAAGCAGATTTCCTCCCAATAAAGCAATTTTTTTTTTTTCAAGTCCGCAGACTTTTTGGACTGTCCAATTGTTTGGACAATTTTTGGGTCCTGCCAGGTCCGAAAAATCAGTTTGCACCTATATATGTAGTGTTGAAAAAATCCAAGCAACCCAAGTTGCACACTTGGACAAGAATAGTAAAACAGTTGCTACTGGACAGGAACTATGCAGCGATCTTTGGTCCATAAAAGCGAAACTCAAGTGCACTAATATTCAGTCATTAACTTAAGATCTCCTCATTTTGATATTTCCATTGCAGTTTAATTGTTAGTGTTTCGTTTGATGCAGACAGTACATGGACTACCATGTGCCTGTGTCCGGAAAATTTAATGATTTTCTTGTCTGGTGTTTTTGGTTTTAAAACCCAAGAAATAGCTCCAGTGTCAAAACTTGGGTTATGCGAGCCGTAAAAACTTCAAAATAATCGCTGCTCAACCGTTTCAAATTTGCTGCAACCGTTACATCAGCCTGCCCAATGATTTGGAATTCTAAGAGAAGCAGCAGCTGTCACAGAGCCGTTTTTGCAGCCATTGTTCACGTGTTGAAATTGAAACCAAAACATGAGAGAAGAAATTCGGGCATATATTATTGACCGGACATAGATGAATTCCGAATGGTGGTTTATGCTTATTGTCTCATGCATTTTTACAAAAGGAAGATCTCTCAGCTAAAATTTTGGTACCTGCATTCGTAATATTGCAGTTGATGTGTTTTGACAGCATGATTAAAACTATGATTAGTTTTGTCGATGTGTAGCTCTGAAATTCGTTTTTTCGTGCAAAGCGCAGTACTCAAGTAAATTATTTTGCAACTGAAAGAGGTTGTACGTAGGCATTGATGGAATACAGATTAGAACGTGGTTAGTTTCACACAGCACCTCGGTAAAATTAAAGTGGCAGTTTCTAGCATGCAATTATGATGGAGCTGTTGCCAGCCATGGAGTGGCGTTTTAAGCCATGACAAGTGCATCACGATGGAGTTAAATCCTTGGGCTTATATTTGTGAACAACTTGCCTCGGCCAGAGAGTACCACGTGCAATCCGAGAGTAATTGGCTGTGATGTAGCATACCAGTTACAGTGGGATTAACTTGTAATATCACCAGAAGCACTTAAAATTGCAAGAACGAAAACACGTGCAACCTACTATATGTTCAGTTAACCATGTAAGTATTTTAGATCACATTTTATTTTATTTAGATGACCAAAGCATTCACTGATTCGAACTGAATGAAGTACAAATTAAGCAATAATTCGGTACCGGTTTTAGTTTCCAGGACCTTTAATGTTACTGATAAGCTTCACTACACTCAGCACACCAGTGCAAGCAGGCTGATGCAAATGAAGCTTAACAGAGCTGCGCAGATGAAATATAGGGAAATGCAAAACCGTTTTTGGTCAGAATGAGGTGATGCGTTGGCCATCTCAAGAAGTGAGGGCAAGCTTCTGAAATGGACAGATGTGCGTATTTCGCACGAGTCATTAGAACAGTGCACAGACCAGTCAGTGTGGAAGACAAATATTGAAGAGATTTAGCACAGTGCAATACGGAATCTACTTCGGTGATTCACCTCTTCTGGGATCAAGCTCTGCCTGTGTGGTGGCAGGTGTGTGCCCCCTCTGGGCACCTTTGCATGCACAGCTGACGCCTTGTATTGGTTTGCGGGTTGTGCTCTGGTAAATCTCTGGTGAAGGAAAGGCAATGCAAACAGTCTTGACTGCACTGGAAGGCTTTGGTACCTCTATAAAGTTTCATCTTGCATAGCAGCCCTAGGTGTTGCAGGATTCTTCTAAATGGACTTGAAATGCTGTCCAAACACATTTGGAAGATGCAAGTTGCATGAAAACAGATGTGGTGTGTGCCTTGATGGCTTATGCAAAATGGCATCGGGTACCGAGAGTAAGAACACTGCACTTGCTTTATAAATGCACCCCCCTCCCCACCTAAAATAAAAAGATACGATACATTTAAGGAAGGGTGTTTGGTTTAGTTTATAGGGGTTTAATATCCCAAAGAAACTCTGGCTATGAGGGATGCCGTAATGAAGGGTGCCGGAAATTTTAACCACCTGGGTGGGGTTCTTTAACATGCACTGATATCGCACAGTACACGGGCCTCTAGAATTTCGCCTCCATTGAAATTCGACGGCCGCAACAAGGATTGAACCCGCGTCTTTCAGGTCAGCAGCCGAGCACCATAACCACTGAGCCACCACGGCAACTGAGGAAGGGTGTTAATTCATTGCATGAATAAATATGGCATATATACGTCAACATAAACCTTCAGTACTTAAGCACAATTTTGAGAGCTTGGATTTTTGGAACCTGAAGCCATTTTCAGGCCGCATTGACTCTTGCATGGAGCAGAATTTTTCTGTACTACAAATGAAACAAAACAGCAGTGACCTACTTACAAAGAAACTGGTTTACTGGTTTGTTGACCATTGACCAAGATAGCTCGAAGCAATGTACTGGCAACAGTTGCCCAGCGAGAGTACTTGAATAAAAGATTGAGCTTGGATACTGGTTTGTTGACCATTGACCAAGATAGCTCGAAGCAATGTACTGGCAACAGTTGCCCAGCGAGAGTACTTGAATAAAAGATTGAGCTTGGATACTGGTTTGTTGACCATTGACCAAGATAGCTCGAAGCAATGTACTGGCAACAGTTGCCCAGCGAAAGTAGTTGAATAAAAAGATTGAGCTTGGATAAAATTTTAATGTCGATGTAGAGCTTGTACATTTTCATCATGAGGTTATACAGTTATAGAATGAAATGAAATGGACAATATGTACATATGTTAGCAAAGGTATGAAGGTGATAGTGGCTCGAATCAAAACTTAGGGCACTTCACACAAAGACGCTGCAAAACAGCTTTCCACCATAGCATAAAACTCATTCCACATAAAACTAACTGCCTGTTTGGCTACACATGCCCCTACATTTCTTGTAGGAAAAATAGCACCAGTGATGCTTTCTTTTTTAACCCCCGTCGCATGCGACGCCACGGAAAGCCAGGGCTGTGCTAACTAACCATAACCAGTATTAAAGAACGTAGTTGTGCGGTATTTTGTGTACACAAATGGCTCGGCTGCAAGCATCATTCAACCGTGCTTTTTTTTTACTTTATGGCCGCCATGCATGCCATGCTGTTTTTGAATCGCACAAAGTTTGCACCTTTTTGAGAAAGGTGTGTGTGCTTTTTTTATATATGTATAAATATATATTACACGCATGGACACAATCTAAAATAAAGGTATACACAAAAATACAGGAATTGCTTCGTCGTCACATACAGGATATGACCACTCCAAGGTAATTACAGAGGTAGTAAGACCTGGCAAACTTCCAGACTACCACCAAAAATGAAAGCTCCTTTCCCTTCCAGACCGGGCCTTTTTGTTTGTTTAAAATGGAGCTGGCAAGTCTCGCTAGTGAAACAACAACTCGATGCAATGTCTTGCTCTCGGATAAAACCTAGACATAAAATTAAGTTGGCTTAGCTGGCTACATTCAGGTGCATTCGTCATCTAAATGACACTGGCACCACTAAATGTATTTTCTTTTAAGTACAGCGGGACACTTCTACATGAAGCACCCTGCTAGAAATGGTAAAAAATCTCGCAAGACATCCCAGGCATGGTCATTTGTAAAATAGACAGACAAAGATGTACATACAAAGACTATACAAAAAGAATAAAGACTGCATACAGTATAGACACTAGCTCAGAATGATGTAGTCTAAAGTGCTTGTCTTGTCAAACAGCTTTGTGCGGCAAGTAAAAGCCAACGGCACAAAGTTCCCCCACTAAGGCGTTTGTTGGCCGGTTAACGAACGAGTGATCGAATGACGGGTGGTCTCGATGACTGCCAGATTCACTTCTCCATGAAGGCCTCGATTTCTTCGACCATTCGCCTGATGTACTGGGGGCCTGGCTTCACGTGAGCCGTGATGCGGCGAAGCTTCTCTGTCCTGCAAGCACGCGAGAGCAAACCATCACCTTTGCACGGCCACCAGCACTGCTGACCGAAACATGCAAAGTGCACTGCAAGCGGAATATAAATGGTGCCTTGTTTGATAGCAGCATGAACAATGTTCTCGACTAGTTGCAGTTCAGGTGTGCAGTTGAGGTCAATAACCAATCAAAGTACAGTGTTGTGTCGCAACCCCTCTCACAGGCTGCCGAGGCAACAAGTGGTCGCAGTTTTTATTCCCCGAAAGATGCATACAATGCTAAAAACGCAGAATAAAATATTACAGGTAACAAAATCTGCCTGCATGATGGCGGGTGGAAGGACGCGCTGCCATAAGTTCACTGTTGCGAGAAATGTTTACTGCATTGGCTAGTGAACAAGAAAAAGCACTCTTTCTAGAGCCCTTTATGTTGAAAGTAAGAAAAAAGAAATTGCTGCTAGCTCTTGGCTAGGTGTCAGTTTAAACAAACAAAAAATGTACACCGAAGCCATCTTTCTAAATTCGGTTTTAACCGAAAAGGTCAGCATCCTTGACATGTTGGCCACATCTTTCTAGGTGTTGAGTACAAATTACAATTTGTCACAGGAGTGCAGAATTGAAGTGCAGAAGCCAGGACGTATATAATGAGACGGAGGGATCGCTGAATTAAGCAGCGCAGTTGTACATTTTGAGGCACTGCTCTTCCACATTAGGAAAAGGTCAGGCGCAGACAGAGAAGCTCCAATACCTCGTCAAGCTTAGTCTACTCGCCTAGTGCATTATGCTCACAGACTCGTCACCTTATCATAATCGTAACTGGCTAAAGAGTTTTTGGAGGACATCTGGTTCCTAGATATGGCCGTGGTCATATTTTCTTCAGTCCGAAAATTTGTTCTTCACAACCAGATACAGTGGGCTCTCGTTAAACGGAACCTCAAGGGACCGGGAAAATATGTTCCGTTTATCAGGAGTTTCGTTTAAAGAGAGAATAGCTTCAGCATTGCGCAATCCGCTTCCGCGTGAACCCTACGCGGCTGGCGCGCGCGCGCGCAGTTGGCAGTCTCAGCGGATCTCAATTTGCGAAATCTAGGTAATAAGGAGAACAGTACACTATGAGAACAAACTTTATTAGAGAAAAATAAGCAGTGAATTTTTGTTACAGTAGTACTAGTACTGAAATTTTAAAAAAAATGTAAAAAGAGTGGGAATTACCACTTATTGGCTAGTGAAAAAGGATTTTATATTTGCTTGTTTGAGCTCTCGCAGCCGTTTTTTGTTAATGGCATCACCCATACTTGACAGGCTGTGCAGAAACACTTCCGAACCTTCTTCTCGTTGGAAGAAACTCTTCAGCATTTGGACTGCCGATTCCGCCTGCGCAGGTGTCACCACAGGATCAGAGTCAGCGGTCTCGTTTTCAAGCTCTTCCTCCTCGTCTTCACTTTCATCAGGGGGGCAGACATCAGCTATAATGCTGTGCACGGTATTTTCTGGGCATGTTGCCACATCGCTGTCGATCTGGACATATTCATCAAGTTGAATGCCCATCGCAGCACAATTCTCTAGTAGCAAATCTTCCTCGGCTGCGTCGTGAACATCATCAGGCTCACTCTGTGTGCTGGGTTTTTCTGTGGTTGCGGCAAATCCTGCATGCCTGAAGCAGCTGGCAATGGTGGTTGCACTAACCTGCCGCCAAGCATCATCCAGGAGGTAAACGGCACGCAGTACATCTACCTTGTACTCCTTCCCCTGGTCCATGCATAAGAACATCCTCCTAAGAAGATTTTTGCGGAAGCGCGACTTGAGCGCTTGAATCACACCCTGATCCATAGGCTGCAGCAGTGCTGTGGTGTTCGCTGGCAGGAATTCCAGCTGTATGGACTTCAAACCTGGCACAGTACAGTGTCCAGGGCAGTTATCCACCAGGAACAAAACTTTCCGCTTGTTGCGAGAGAAGCGCGCATCCTCGCGATAAATCCACTCACTAAAAATGGCTTGCGTCATCCACGCCTTGCCATTGGCCTGGTATGAAACGGGCAAGGTTGCGACGTTTTTGAAGCAACGAGGATGCTTCGATTTGCCGATCACTAGCGGCTTCAACTTATCGCTGCCCGTCATGTTGGCACCGATAAGGACGGTCAGCCTGTCCTTGCTCAGTTTCCCTCCGGTGCATTTCTCTCCTCTAAATGATAGCGATTTTGAGGGGAGCAACTTGTAAAAGAGTGCAGTCTCATCTACATTGTAGATGTTCTCTGGATCGTATTCCTCCAGAATCTCGGGCAGCCGTCTTTCTCGCCAGTCTCCGCATGCCGTCGCGTCAGCAGCGGCAGCTTCCCCTGAAACAGCACGAAACACCAGTCCATTGCGCTCTTTAAACCGGGTCAGCCACCCCTCGCTGCACGAGAAACCCTCGATGCCGAGGCGAAGAACAAATTCTTCCGCTTTTGCACGAATTAGTGGCCCGCTGATTGGGATGTTTTCACTGCGGGCTCTGCGCAGCCAAAGCACCAGGCATTTCTCCAAGTCTTCGTGGTCAGCCGCTCGCAGTCGTTTTCTTTTAGGACCAAAGCGTGACGTCTCGAACGCCTCCCGCAGCTTGTCCTTGTCCTGAAGAATTCTTGTTAGGCTGCTTTTGGGGACGGCGTACTTCGTCGCTAGCGCCGTTTTCGTGAAGCCGCCACTCTCGAAGTCGTTGATGATCTCCATCTTCCTTTCCAACGCAAGTGCATTGTGCGGTCGTTTTTGCGCTGCCATCGGACCGAACAAAAGCTCTAGGGCTTAGGCCTAACTGAACACAACCGCCGTGAACGCGAGCGAGCGATGCGGAGGGCAGTGTACGAGCAAACCGGAAACCGCCGGAGACGAAAACCGGAGTGGTGACGCGGGGAGGAGAAGGAGGGGAGCATTGATGCGTACCGCGATGGCACTGCGCTTGTCCAACTAGTTGCGGTTTCGAGTTTTTCGGTTCCGTTAACGCGGTGGTCGCAAAATTTGAGTTCCGATTAACGAGATTTTTTTTACATTGGCTTAATACAAAACCAACCAATCGCGAGGCGTTTGTTCCGTTTAAGCGGTAGTTCCGTTTAACCGATTTCCGTTTATCGAGATTCTACTGTAAATAGCTATTCTGGCATGATGGAAACTAGACAAAGGCCCTGTAACACCTGTATAAATGAGGCAATTGTAAGTCTGTTGCATCCCTGCTGCTTTCAATTTCTTCTCAGTTATTCCAGCTTTTGTGACCCCAGTTTCAGAAATGGTCATATTTATAAATTTTTATCTTTCTGCCCAACCACTTCCATGCTGTAACTTTACAATATGAAACATTATCTCATAACAACCAATAAAGTAAACATGACCAGCTGTATGACAATTACTTGCACGTAAACTGCTCTTCCTAACAAACAAGTCAAGATAAACTATATTCTATACATAACTTTTGAGCACACAGGTGTGCAACATATATCACCGAAAAAAAAAAAAAAAATGCCGATTTCTTCCACAAGAAATAATATTTGCCTCAAAAAAAGAAGGAAAGAAAATTGTGTCGAAAAACAACACCAAAAAGAAAAAGACAACTGAATTAAAAAAAAAAATTAACTGAGAAGTCTAACCCCAGCTATATAGCAGTACGGTGCCAGAAAAAGCTGAGTATTCATTATGTACTGTCATTGTCCAATGAAACACAAAAAAGACAATTGAAGCACCAACAGCAAAATGAATATTCTTACTTCGAGGAGACCGAATAACTCAGATGGCACATTGACCGCCACATGGTTCCCACATTTCTTCGCCAGCAACACATAATCCTGCACTCTTGTGTTCACGGTCAAGTTATTCCGTTCACATTTCATTAGACAGCCAACGGTACACAGATTTCTCCATAGTGCCTGAAAGGGTTAACTGCCTAGTCCAGTTCAGAGCTGTGCTGTGCGATAAGCCTTTAAGTTGTAATGAATTATGAAACCTGCCCCACATGGGCAAACATAGCCAGCCTCAGCTGGCAGGCCAGCTGCCTGAATGATGTATGCCTTAAAAATCAACAGAATGCAAGCAAGCATGCCCACCCAACAGCCGGGTTCAAATGGGAGGCCAATGCTGCTACTCACCTTATCACATGGTACTCATCCGAGTACGGCCGTGACGAAGGAAGGATCTCTGCGTGCGGATACGTGTCAAGGTCAATCAGAAGATCCATGTGAAACCAGATGAGTCGCCTTGGATGCATGATGTGGATTGAGAGGCTGTAATGTAAGAAGTCTTGAAGACAAACAGCAGGGATATGAGAGTTTTGTGCACTGTCCATTCAATTTCAGAAGGCCTTCAAAGTTGTCGTTTGCATTTCGCCCGCACTTCAGCATGGCACGCAATATTACTCTTGACGTCATTACAGAAACCCTGTTCGGAGAAAGTCTAATGGTGGCACTCAGTAACAAAGAAACTGCATAGGCAAGTGGTGACTTGGGAGGAGATGTGGGAGGCTGAACAAGTTCTGGCCACTTGTGCACAGAACTTGGCCGGTTTGGCACGTGTATGCAACTAAGCATGCAGACATACATGCACAAATAGGCTTCAAGCTACAAAAAAACTAGCAACCTAGTAAGGTTATCTCACCATCAAGTAATTAGCAGGAAATTGCATGTTCTTAGAGCAATTGCAAAAATTCATTACAATGTAAAAAAAAAAAAGGTAAATTCACAGGGACATGCAAGTCCATAGGTGAACTTTGGGACCGACGACTCATTTTGACCCCATGGGGCTTCTGATTCTGGTGCTATCCCATTTTAAAAATAGAAACGAGGAAGGGGGCTCATATTAATCTATCCTTAAGAAATCAAGCAGAGCTTATACTGCAAGATGACAAATGGTATTGTTCTAGAAAAAGTACAAGTTAACACTACATTGATTAGAAATTACTGTTTTAATACAGCAGCTGAATGTTATTCTCTCGGGGCAGCCAACTTCCAAAATCGCTCCGACGACTGTTGTTTTTTAGTGTTATCCACACTGTCGATGTAGCGAAGAAAGTTGGGTCTTCCTATGGCTTTTGAAGGGAGAGAGTTTGAATGGCATCACAGCCGCAGTGACTCACACAGGGTAGTCGAACGTGTATGGGCAGAACCTGGCGATGAAGCCAATGTCTCGGCACAGTGGCCCATGGCGCACAAAGAAGGCACCCAGCTCACCCAGCATCTGCAAAGCCGACAGGAAGAAAGAATACGTCCGCACTTTAGGCGAATGCACAGCACTCCATTCGCTCTCGCACTGTGTTTTTGTTTCTCCGTTCTCAATCAAGCCTGACAGTGACAGAAATTTACAGATACGATTTTTGTTTTTAGCGGAAAGAAATACACAAAATCGACTCAATGGTTATTTTTGGGTACGCTGATGTCTGTTTGGCAGCAGAAGACTCATTTACTTGCCAAGATAATAGCTCGGCAACAAACGAAGCAGACCAAAATGCACAAGTAGAAATCTCAAGAGTGAAAGTCACCTTGCCCAGGCAGTCAGTGGTGGGATATCGCTTGAGTAGCTCGGCAGTCTTGAACGTGTCCAGAAAGCGCTTGTTTATTATGTACTGGTTGAAAAGAGCTCGTGGAGCTAAAAATGGGACAAATAAAAAGGTGTTAGTCCATGAACCACAGCAAAAATACTAGGCCAGCAACCCCAGTGTCGTGTACACTGCTGCTAGGATCTGCGAGTTACAGTGTTGCGAGCATGCAAGCATACTTACAGCAATTTGTTTGAAACTTCAGCGCCGAAATATGCTTGCTGCGCCGAGGAACTGCTCCTGCAGTCCGTTGAAACAGAGCGTCTTTGTCCGTGCTGCCCGGCTGCCTGACGAAGTCACCCAGTGACACAGTCAGCTTCACCTGGTCCTTAATGAAGCCGAAGACTGCTTTATGCGGCTCCATCTCTATGGCACGCAGCTCCCACTGCTTCCTGCAAACCAATGAAAGCAGCCAGAGAGCACAACAGTTATAAAGCTGCACTTCAGGTTTTTTTCCTGGTTCGCAAAACACATATCCCAAACATGTACTAATTTACCACTTTGTTTGTTCGCTACAACTCCTTAAAGCCACTTACACTGACTCCTGGGGAAGCTCAGTGAAGCTCCAGTAGATGCTCTCCAGGGCATCTTTATCGTCGAGGCGATCCAGAATATCGTTGATGTCGATTCCAGCGGTAAGATCAACCTCGGCAGTGTCAAAGACAACTGGTTCGCAGCTGCAACAAGCAAAAAAAAAGAATAATTGACAGGGCCCTGCATTAGCCAAAGTGGCAAAACAGGAGTTCAATTGAAAAGCTGCAACATGAAAAGCACACGCAAGAAATGCTAGTGTGAAATTGCAACAGCATGTACCAAAGTGACACATGAAGGATGCTAGTTGCAGCACAGGTGTGGCCAAAGTATTATGAAGCACGCTTCGGCGTTTGAAAAGTTCTCGAGCGTTCCGTACAGAGGATGCGACGGTATCTTGGGTTCATACAGGAGTGCTCCGGCGTTATGTACTAACATGTATGAAGTACTTCCCATTTTGACAGGTAAGGCGTGACAGGAGTGTGGTCGCCAAAGCATACTTTGTAATATTACGGCCAGGACTGCACCGTCGGGGACAAAAGTGCCCAGGACACGCGATCGACATCAAAAGCATATAGCTTTCTTATCAGCCAGTGATTGCAGATCACATTTGTAGAGATGAAACTAGGCCTTGGACTCTATAATGTGTGCTAGTGAAATCAGCCGAACAATAGAGCACTTTGCACTTAAAGCCAATAGTACATATGGCAATTCTAGGCTTTTATGACCATTATAGATCCACTTCGTTGTGGTCCAACCAACATGTTGAGCTCCTTCTCCAAAGTCAACTACTCCTCAATGTGTTCCCCTCAATTCCTCCTCAATGTGTTCCCCTTAGAATAGTTACGTGACAGCCAAAATACAGCGCTCGTTGTGTCCTTTTTGCACTGCGTGTGTTCAAGACGCTACAACACCAATTTCCCCATCTATAGGTTTTACTGAGCCAGGAGTTACGTGCTGGAAAATTTCGTCCACAATAGTACATATAGCAATGCTAGGCTTTTATGACCATTATAGATCCACTCCGTAGTGGTTCAACCAACATGTTGAGCTCCTTCTCCACAGCCGACTACTTCGACATCACAACCATTGCAACGGCATTACAACGAATATTAGAACAGGAAAGGGAGCTCTTTTCACCGGCCACATCGTGTATGTTCCTCCTCAATGTGTTCCCCTGAGAATAGTTACGTGACGGCCAAAAGACAGTACTCGTCGGGTCCTTTTTGCACTGCGTGTGTTCAGGACGCTACAACACCAATTTCCCCATTTATAGGTTTTTCTGAGCCACGAGTTACGTGCTCGAAGCGTACATCAGTTTACAATAATACATAAGCTCTCATCAACAGCCACCATGTATAGAGCTGCACTTCCCAATGAAATTTTCCCGCAAATCAATATCGCCCCAATTAAAAAGTAGCGATGGCAATTTTACCCACCTCCTCTCAAGCCCCTCGAAGCCCTTAGAATTTCAGCGGTTCGCACACCAAGAGTTAGTGGAGCATATAATTAACAAGCAATGATGTCAACAACCTTGCTGACAATATATGAAAGTATCTATTATCTATAATATGACAGAAAAAAAAAAAGAAAGTCCAGAGTTGCAAACTTGACAGTGGCTAAAATAAGCTCTGTATAGCACATACTACAGCCACGCCGTGATCAAGCTTTTTAAAACACGGCGTGTTTGCTTCAAGACTTGGATATCTACTGTAAACGATACCATTGCATGTTTCAGGACAAAGCACACTTGCAAACATGCATCAGTACCTCTGCTTGAACTTCTAAGACATGTATAAACAACAGCTGCAACATTTCTGTGTAGCGTTCTTTTGTGCTGGAGCTGTCATACTTCTCGTGCCTCATGCTAGACAGAACAGTTTACAGTACAGACTGTGCAATTACATTGTTCACATGAAAGTTTGTAGACCATAGAAACAGCAGGAGAAAAGAAAAATCGTGTCATGGTTTAGGTACGTGTTGGAGTGTTTCCCACACATGCATTCAAACTGCACCTTTCAAAGCCTGAAAAGCTGCACACCTTAAATTGCGAAAAATTTTGTGCACCTAACATCTGTCATTCTTGTCTAGAGTAAGACTGATCTTAGGGTATGGTTAGCTCAAAATGTATGAATTATGAGACAGCTTTCGTTGAGACATCACCACCCAAGCCGGTAGCAGAGACCACTATTTGTTTCAACAATATTCTAGCTGAGCAGCCTCTCAAGAAAAACGAAATAAATGAGCTAACCAGAACAGTTTGCTGACCCAGCTTGTTTGTGCCTGACATAAGCTGGCACAAGGGCCACTTTGGCCAAAGAGCGCCATGGCACAAGGTATTTTTGAGTACACAAGCATTTCACCTCACATAAGCCAAGCAACAGGCCCATTGCATCATCGGTAGGTGCCCGGCAGCACTGGGGATTGAACCTCTCGCACGAGGTGGATGCTCAAACCACTAGGCTACCGCCGCTGTACTGCCAACTGATGTTAAATTAATTAAAGAGACAATGAGGACGCCTCCATGTAATTCTCGTTGTTAGAGTACAGCAGATTAAATGGCTCTTTCCCCTAATGTAGAAGTTTATGCGGCAGCAAAAAACTGCTTTGTTGCCAAGCAAATTCGATTAAGGATTTCCCCCCGCCACTTGATTCGAACTCATGTTATCAAGACCGAAAAGGACACTGATCATCATTTGGAAGTGAACGGTGATGTACCCTAGACTCTGAAATCAACGTGTAAGAGTTCGCTAGTGAAGATGGCTGGTAACTGTAACTGCAACACGGCTAAAACATGAAATGCCCCATGCATGTTCTCTACCTTAAAAAAGCTCCACATTCAGTGATAGTACCAGTACTGTCAAATTACAGTGTGGTAATCTATCAGTGCAGGCCAACTTCACCTGGTACTCGGTGTCCCTAGAACACTGGTGCCAGGCTTGTCTCCACAAGGCAAAGACACACACGCACATGCACGCGCACACACATTCACAAAAAATAAAAAGAGCTAGCTTCAGAGAATGTAGTTCGGGCCAATGTGTACAATGCACCAAGAAATTCAGCAGCACACACTGCACTCAATGGTAACGCTTTGACATTGCACCAGTGTTACACAGGGCCAGTGCTAGCATTGAATGCACACATGCTTTTTTTTTGTAATGGATACAGTTCTTGGCAGTACAATGCAACAAAGAATTAATGCAACTGAAAGGAAATGGAAAAAACATACATGTCTGGAAGCTTTGGCAGTGCCTTGGTTTCAGCGGCGTCCTTGCTCTGAACTCCTGCTGCAACATAATCGCAAATTGATATGACTGAAAGGTGCACTAATATTCACGTTCGTTGCACCTACATGTGCAGAAGCACATGAGTGCACACATATGTATGCATTCACGTGGCACATGGACTGTGCATTATTTCGGTAGAGACATAACTGCCCCTGCTTGCTAACAGCACACTAGACCAATTTCATGCAGAAGCTAGCATCGACAATTTTCTCCACTACACGTTAGATTACGTTACTTGCAAGCTCCGCCAAGACCAAAATAAAGAGGCTGAAACTGAAATAGCAGCAATGCAGCCATTTTGTGCTATGAAGAGGAATGCACACACTCAGAGATACCCATAAACGCTGCATTGTCAATGCCTTGTAGCAGACATTTTTTGCCATTCTGCCAATAGATAGAGTCAACAAAGCATCAATAAAGTTGTACATTCCGTTCAACTAGAAACACTGCAGGAAACTACAGGGATACAACAAGGGAGTGAGACCACACTGAATATGTGTTGTGTCTGTGGCCTCACTTTGTCGTCGCCCTTTCACGTTCCTGAGTAGTGCATGAATTGAACACGAGATGGCACCGAGTTGTGAAATGTTGCATCTGTGGTGCAACATTGTGACAGGCAGCGACATCGTTAAAACTGCTTGACTGCAATGCTTGCCTGTTTCTACGGGAATGAAGTGATACTTTGAATAGACTGAGATGCCAGCTCTGCGCGAAATCTGAGCGTAAATCAACCAGCAGCCAAGTATTAAAACCCGTCTCTGAGAGCAATGGAACATTTGTAAAGTTGAAACAGCCCTAAACTGGTCTTGCAAGGTGCAGCTTTTAGGAAGTGCTCACACTAATCAGCATCAGCAAGCACATCTGCAAAGCAGCGCAAAGGAGCTCACCAAAGTAATGAAGGTAAAAAGAAACTTTGCACCCTCATCCTTACCAGCAGGGACCAATGACGCTGCTATAATTAACAACGCAGCAGAATGAGCACGATAGAGAAGAACACAAAGTGTGCCCACTGACAAATGACAATTACAGCGCACACATTCAGGAAATAACCTTGCCTGCTTTGGTGAAGGAAGCCTAAAACCATCAACCTAGCCTAGTAGGCAACAAAATGTAATGAAGATGCCTACTCACCAAAGTCACGAGGCTCAGGCAGCCCTGCATTCACAATGTTTTCCAACAGCCCTGGCGGTGTTGGAGGCAGACTCCGCAGCTTCAAGTTGCGAGCGAAGAAAGAGAGCCAAGAATTTCTTTGCTTCTTGGAAACCGCCATTTCCTCCTGGTCAGCAACTTGGGATTTGTTCGCTGCTCCACGGACGCTAGCGTGGCCACCTTTTGCCTTGTGTTTGCACTTGTCCGTGCTCGGAGTTTCCGGCGAAGCCCTGCGTTTCCTGCCACTCGAAGCCGGTGTACGACGGCAATTGCAGTCGCCACTTTTTGCACCAGACTTCCCTGACCGGTGCTTCTTTGCCTTTGAACGGCCAGATTCAGACGGTCTGGAGGATGGCGTCGATGGTGGCTTGCTCCTCTTCTTCGCCGTTGAAGAGGAGTAAAATAAGCTCGTTGATATGTGGCCGTTGACCAGTGTTATCTTCTCTCTGCCCTCCGGAGAGGTTACCTGCTCCGACGTAGTGCCACTGTCTCTTTGAACAGCCTGCACGGAGGATGTCGTGGGGCTGCTCATGACAAGGGAAGGTTCTGGAACGTCCATGAGCATTTCTTCATCAGATCCTACGTAGCTAAGGCCCCGATGCTGCTGCCGAATCTTGCTTAATGAACCTGCTGATGAGGTGTGCAGCTTGGAACAAGGAGAACGAGATCGACCGGAGACAGAAAACTGGTCAGATGGTTCAGAAAGTGCTCTGCTCGAAGAAGCAGTGTGCGCATCGGAAGACAAGCCTAATTTGAGGTTGTCACAGGTGGCGCTGCCTGCCTCGACACCTCTGGGTCGCTCTTTCAGCTCAGTAAAATCCAGCCTCTTCCTAAATTTGGTGGTGGCAGCACTCTGGTCACAACTAATTTTGTCACTTGACTGGCATGCTCCTGCAATGTGCTTCTTCGCTGAACACCTGCAGGGTGCTGAGGAGGCAGAAGGAACATTTGCTGGAGCAGGAAGAAGCTCCGACTTTTCAGCGGCATTTTCACCAGCGGCACTGCTGTCAATGCAGGCAACATCGCAGCCTGGAGAAGACAACACAGTAAATGTAGCACCGGGCCTAGCGTCCTTGGTAGGCACAACAAATGTCTTGCTCCTCCGCGTACACTTGCCGCTTTCAACAAATGTCTCACTCTTCCGCGCGGCATCACACTTCGCAACAGAGTCCGTCCTGTCACCCTCATCACCAGACCCAGATGCATTGCCCATGGAGTTTTTGGATAAGCAAGCAGTGGCACGAGTTGATCGGCGTTCACCTTCCAAGCTTGCAGAAACTCTTCTAGCTGAGCCTACATCATGAACCACATCGATGACGACGTTTGAGTTACAGCCATCTTTGGAAGAGCAGGATTCACCGCTTTTCCTAACGATGCCCTTTTTTGAAGGTTTAGAGTCAGCCAAAATTTCACCTTCCACAGCCGGCACCTGTGACGCAGTTCTGCCAACATCTGCTCCATTGCCAGAGTTTACAGAGCAGTCCCGACCAGGGCTTTTCATGAGACATGAACTTCTCGTGCCATTCGGCTGTTGCTTTCTGCCTTTGCTCGAGCTTTCTAATGCACTGCCTCCATTGTCGTGCACATTGACTTTTCCCTGTGCAGTATGTGGAAATGATGCATCGCCCGAAATAGAGTCAACGTCGTCAGCAGTGGTAGCCAGCAAGGCTGACACATCCAACCCATCCAACCCAGAAATGTTGCGATTTCCAGTCGAGTCAAGGAAAGCATCGAACTTCCTGCGGAGAGCACTGAAGTCGTTCTTTGAGGCAGCATTTAAGCTCTTTGATTTTGATGATGAGACAGCCCTTGGCATCCGACTTGCATTGGAAACAGGGCTCACCATCTGCTGGAGGGCGATGCTGTCTTTGCCACTCAGAACGCTGATGCCATCTACTTCAGCGGCGAGTCGCTTCTTCAAGGAGGTCATGTCTTTCCTTTCACCCCCTTCTGAAGATGCGGGCCGGACAGGCGTTATCACGGCTCTTTCCTCGATGCACCGCATTTCGTCAGTTGCCTTGTGCCCTGGCGTGGCCTCTTCAAAAGATGGCACAGTTCCCACGTCAGGAAGCGGACTTTCTCGGGGGATCGCATCAGGGAAACTGATGTTGCCTTCTATGGGTTCAACAGCAGCCACGTCGTCAAGAAAGGAACCTGGCATGAGAAGAGGCGCGGAAGTGAGGGTTGGCTCCACGGTAATCTCGCCACGTGTCATACCACCCACAAGTCCTGCAGTCATGTTTGCCGACCACCCAGCAGCACCCGTGCTGTCCCTCGCACTTTCGTTGGAACCATTGAGGTCGTTGCCATGGGCTCTCGAGCACTGGTTAGCTGCCCCATCTAAATCCATCAAGTTGCCCGGATCAATGGCCTCCTCTGAACGCTTGCACAGATGTTTACAAGCCTTGATGGCGGAGCACGAATCATTAGAGTGTGTCAGCCCTGCCTGGTGACCACTCAAGTCAGCAACATGCTGCTCAGTTATAACTGCTGCTGCCGTGCTTGCGCAGGTTGCATCCATTGAGACGCTCATCAAACAAGTCTTGCTGAGGTTGAAAGAGTCCCCATTTCCAGCATCTTCGCCCAGCACTTTGCCGTTGTGCGATGTTGGGCCAATGGATTGTTCATGGTTGATGCTGGAGCAAGTGACGTCGGCCAAAAGAGGAGCAGCTGGAGGCGGGCGGTCATTGTCCAAACTACCTGTGAAAGCACAAGTCAGGCTCATACGACATGACGCCATGTGCTCCGCATCCCGTGGCTGCATAGCCGTCCAACTGCCATTTCTTTTGGCTGAACAGGGCTCATTTGAGATAGCATTCTGTTTGGCCGAAGATAAATCGGAGCCAGAGAGCAAAGCGGCGCTGCTCAACATACCCCTGCCGCTGACGTCAAGGCCAGTGATGTTCATTGTGACTGGCTGGTAGTTTGTAGCCAAAGAGATGTCCACAGCAGGGGGAAGGATCACACCACTCATCTCTGGTGCTTCTGTGGTGTCAGCAGATGTGGGGCACTCACTGAAACGAGTGGCACCGTCAAGCACTGCTGCAGACACTCCCATAACATGATGCTTGTCATTGCCATCGTTCCCCCGGATGTTACTTGAGTCATTTGTCTGCATTGTCTGTGTAATGGAAGCGAGACTGAACGGCACAACTGGGTTGGCAATTACGGCCGCGTCACGCACAGCGGCCGTGTCACAAACAGTCCTGACTGGACTATCGTCGTCTCCCAGTGCATCTCTCGCATTAAATTTCCGCGTTGCTGTAAAAAAAGAAGCAAGGCTTAACGGCACAACTGGGTTGGCTACTCCAGCTGCATCACCCATAGTGCTCGTGTTGGAAGCAGTCCTGACTGGGCTATCGTCGTCTCCTAGTGCATCTCTTGCATCGAATTTCCGAGCCACTGCGACAAACGAGGCAAGATCTAATTGCTGGGCTGGCTTTGCAACATCGCATGCATCCTCTGTGATGATATCTTTAAAAACAGCGCTCATCGACTGAACTGCAGCGTCACCTGAAGCTGCCTGATAAATGTGTCCAGCTGCAACAACATCCGTTTCCCTCATGGTTGCGTCGGTTGCTAAATCCACAACATCACTTGCACAAGTCACATTCATTGTTTCGAGCGGGTGTACCGAGACATCACAGATGCTGGAAGCACCTTGGTGCATGGCCGTGCTATCTTCTGGCATTTGCTCAACCGCAGAGGGAACTGCGCAGGTCACATCCATGCTCTCATGAATAAGCACTGTCTTGTTAAGGCGACCAGAGGTGCAGTCCCTGCCTGCAGCCCTAGCATGGTCCGTGGTCACCTGGTCAAGCACAGGGGAGGCAGGGACGCCAGTCAAGTCCATAGTCTTGTCGGTGAGCATCGTCTTGTTAAGACATCTGGAGGTGGGGTTCCTGCCTGCAGCCCTAGCACGGTCCGTGGTCACCTGGTCAAGCACAGGGGAGGCAAGGACGCCAGTCAAGTCCATAGTCTTGTCGGTGACCATAGTCTTGTTAAGCCAACCGGAGGTGGAGTTGCTGCCTGCAGCCCTAGCATGGTCCGTGGTCATCTGGTCAAGCACAGGGGAGGCAGGGACGCCAGTCATGTCCATAGTCTTGTCAGTGAGCATAGTCTTGTTAAGCCAACCGGAGGTGGAGCTGCTGCCTGCAGCCCTAGCAAGGTCCGTGGTCATCTGGTCAAGCACAGGAGAAGCAGAGGCGACAGTCAAGTCCATTGTCTTGTGATCAAGTGTGGTCTTGTTGAGACCAGCAATGGAAGCATTCCTGTCCGCAGAATCAGTGGGAATCGGGCCGAGCACGGATGTGTTGGCGCAAGTCATGTCCATGGTCTTATCGGCAAGTCCGGTCTTGCTGAGACAAGCAGAGGAAGCATTCCTGTCCACTGCACCAGTGCAGTCCGCAGCCAGCTGGCCAGCCACAGAGGAAGCATTGGCACAGGTCAAGTCCATGGTTTCAGCAGCAACAGTCGTCCTGTTTGGACAAGCAGAGGAGGAATTCTGGTCCACAGCGTCGACACTGCCAGCTCCATTAAATACCAAGCATGACAGTGCATCCTCCATGAAGATCAAAGTGCTTTGCGATGGGCAAACGGTCTCTCTGTTGCCAGCATCATCTTCGTTACAGTAGAAGCTCTGTTCAAGGGCATCATGATGGTCACGTGCCTGTACGGAGACCGTGTCACCTTTGCTACTGGCCGGGTCATCTGTCTTGGCACTGTTCAAAACATACAAGAGGAGCCGAAAGTAAGGTGGCCCAATTACAATGGAACAAGGGGCAGATAAAGAGAAGTGCAACAAGTACTGCGAGAAACCAACGATGCAAACTCTGCACACGCATCACCCCACTTAATTAGACAGCCCCTGCACCTATTACTTGGCAAGAAAACATCCAACTTTACACCTCGAAACACAATGCCCCAAACTAAAATTGCAATACCACGGTCACTTTGCACAGCTCCGAAATGCTGCCCGTTGACCAAAACTTTGGCATATATTTGAATGGAATGCGTGTTTCTCTTGGCGACTAGAAAGAGAACGATCACACTAATGAAGTTTTGAAGACTAAATAAAACAGCCTAGAAGTGCAGTAAACTCACTCTAATCCAATATTGTAATAACCAGAATAAATCTTCACAGAAAATCTTTGTGCTACAAGCTACTTTTGTGGGGATTGATTTGATTTTATGGGGTTTATCGTCCCAAAGCGATTCGGGCTATGAGGGACGCCGTAGTGAAGGGCTCCGGAAATTTCGACCACCTGGGGTTTTTTAATGTGCACTATATCGCACAGTACACGGGCCTCTAGAATTTCACCTCCATCGAAATTCGTCCGCCGCGGCTGAGATCGAACCCGCGCCTTTCGGGCCAGCAGCCGAGCGCCGTAACCACTGAGCCACCGCAGCGGCACTTTTGTGGGGAGTCTTCATTTAAACAAATTGGTGCTAGACCATAAAGTATGAAGAGGCAACTGGTAAGGTAACGTCACCTAGGTGAAAAGTTGATCTGCTTGCGATGATGATGATGATACCAACAATGTAGGAGAGACATAGGAATGAATCACAGTTTGACAGACTTCTCCATAAATTGACACTCAGCAGCGGTCTAGCTCCTTAACATACTTTTCTTGTCTTGTTCCTCACCAGCAAAACTGACCCTCGCATTACAACAGTGGTCATGCTATATTTCAGTAAATATGACATCGCTGAAGTTGGCACCCTATCAAAAGAAAAAATGAACAGCCGCAACACGCTGTCACATCGCACTGAGGCAGACATGCCTCAATGTAGAACGCGGCCATGCCACATGCCTTCGAAAGAAAGAAAAAAAATTGGTCCCGAAACTCAAAATAAAATGCGCGATTCAAAAGACAAATGCGCAGCCTCAAGCACAGTATTGTGCCAGATGAAACTACTGCAGCGCTTTTTGCGGTTTATGGGACATCCCAAAGCGACTCAAGCTATGAGGGACGCCGTAGTGAAGGGCTCCGGAAATTTAGACCACCTGGGGTTCTTTAACGTGCACTGACATCGCACAGTACATGGGACTCTAGAAGTTCGACCGCCGCGGCCGCGATCGAACCCGCATCTTTCGGGTCGGCAGCCGAGCGCCATAACCACTGAGCCATCACGGCGTTTACAGCGCTTTTTGCATCGCACCATCAACCCATTAATTCTGTGTACAAATTAACAATGTGCAAACTGCCAACTAATGAATGTTTCCTTTCTTTCATCAAGCACTTCGATGCATTCGATGCAGCATTCACATGAAAAATGAACCTGTTGAATGTGTTGGCACTACTCACCCGGGTGTGGGCACCTTGGCATTCGCCAATACATTGTCTGAAATAGAGAAATAAAGACGCCACGCCATGCATTGCAGTTACAACATGAAGTATACTGTATTCAGGATAGAAACTACAAACACTCCAAGCATAGATGAATGTTCTCCGAAGCTCGATATCCTAAAGATTAACCCGTCTTGAATCCCATTGTCATTGCAGGCGTGTTCAGAAAAAAACTTCCTAACAAGGTGAGCTGCAGGGCTAAATTTATGTTTGGTTTATGAGTGTTTAACGTCCCAAAGCGACTCAGGCCATGAGGGATGCCGTAGTGAAGGGCTCCGGAAATTTCGACCACCTGGGGTTCTTTCACGTGCACTGACATCGCACAGTGCACGGGCCTCTAGAATTTCGCCTCCATTGAAATTCGACCGCCACGGCCGGGATTGAGCCCGCGTCTTTTGGGCCAGCAGCCGAGCGCCATAACCACTCAGACACCGTGGCGGCTGATTTATGTACATATTCCACAAGCACTTATGCTGCACAAGAACTCAAGTAGCTTTTCCAATAAAACTCCAGCGAAATTTGTCACCTGTCCGAATCCACACACACACACAAAACAAGTGCTAAATTTTAGACACAAACAAGCAAATCCACATTTATTTCCCCGTTTCGAGCATCTCTGCCAAGCATGCTGCTATGGAAACTTAAGGTCACCGTTATTCGATTACAACACCCAGTGAGAGTTTACACTGAGTGCGTGTCTCATATGGCTAAGGACCTAAACTTTCTACGGCAGAAAATGTTAAATTCCGCTAAATGAGAACAAAGAATCTGCAATACTCCGCGGGAAACAACAAAGAATGCTTCAGAATGCACCTCGCATTACATTTGGAACTGCGGCATGCATTGTTTTTTCTGAGCTGTTTAAAAAAAGCTAAAGAAACCTTCACCACCAGGCTTATGAGCCCTGCGTTTCGACGACCTCCGAGCGCAGCTTGCAGTGAGCAAGCGCAAAGGAGAAAGTGGGTAAGAAAGAGAAGGCACGGAGAGAGTCAACTGATATAGGGGAAAAAAAAAAAAAAGATGCAAACGGGCACACGACTCGATGCACTCGAAAAACAGAGTTGCAGCGGCCATGCTGCTGCATAGTAGCTTGCGTGCATTGCTGTAATGGAGGCTTTGCTTCGCTAGATTGTGGCAAGCACGTCTGAAGCATTTCCCTTTAAATAACGCTCACATATCCGTTGATTACGTATTTCAGTGTGCCGTCTTTTGGTTGTCCCCACGGGGGGGGGAATATAGATATGGTTGGCCTGAGCAGTTTTTTTTATTATATTATGACATTTCTTATAAAATTCTCCCAAGGTCTCAAACTCCCCCTCATGTCACGTTCATACACATAAGGCAAGTAATACCCCTGTCACACGGACGCTGTAAAGGTACTTTGAACTAATGCTCCATTACTCTAAGGACGAACGCGCGCTGCCACACGGACGCGCCAAAGGACACCTAGCTCGAAGAAGCTTCGAAACAAGGCAGCTCGAGTTCGTCCTTTGAGGCTTCAAGGGAGTACTCTCTCCCCCAGCGAGTTAACAGCATAAATAAATTGAAAAAAGAAACGTTCAACTTTCGTTTTATAAATTCACTTCATAAGATTGGTGGTGTTTTAAAATATAAGATCATTTGTTTTGTGGCAGTCTCACCACGCCATACTCTCGTTACAGATATACGAGCGAGTTGGGCTCAGTGTGGCCAGCACTGAGATGTTATGCTCTGTACTTGGAAAATCATGTCATTATTGCAGTTAAAATTGCGTTTTTTTAACATAATACGGCTATAAAACTAATTAACTAAAAAAAATGTGACATTTATGTATTTACATGTGCAGTGAGGTTTGCAATTTAAATAACGCTTTTCGCCGATGAGGGCGCTAAAAACTTCTTGCGAAGGTCGTTCCGCGACAGTGTAGCACGGACGAACTCCCTTGAAGTAGTGCTCCTTTGGTAGCGTAAAGGAGCATTAGTTCAAAGTGCCTTTCGAGTGCCCGTGTGACAGGGGTATTAGTCATTTTCCCATCGTTCCTATACTGATCACAGTGATAACTAGTATATATATAAAAAAGACTAGGATATGCATGGCTGCTAACATAAATCTTTAGACAACGATGCCAACAAATTTTTCATCTCCAACTGAAGTCCCTATATCTAGCTGTTGTCAGAAAAACATTGTTGAAATGACATTAACGAATGCCCAAACCAGGCAAGATCATGTTGTGTGGCTGTCGGAATTTCGACTGATGCCCAAAAGAAAAGGTAAGGGAAAGGTCAGCAATTGTGTGTACAACGAAGCGGCAGCAATTCTGCAAAGAACTCACCAGCACTGGAGCCAAGCTCTCCAGACTGGTCACGGTTGAAGAGTCTGGAAAAAAAAATAAAATGCACAGGTAATTGTGCGATGTGATGCAACAAATCTGAAGTGGCAGTATTAGTAGTTCATTTCCCTTTTACAATTATCGCCTTCTCACTGCATGTGCTTTTTGCCATGGCTAACATGTTGGTTGTCGACTCTCCTTAATCTTCACGGTGAGTTAAAAAAAAGATGGGGGCTAGGATGTTTATGCCGCTTTAAAAGGGAAATCAGCACATAAGAAAATTTTAAGTTTCTAAGAATGCTCCGGGTACATTGATAGAGTTCCTGTGATAAAAAAATGACTCAGAATCTTCTTTAGTGCACCTTTAACTGTACAGAGTCGATCACACTTGTCTAGAGCGCTCGAGCGGTGCAGTCCGGTGGAAATAAAGCGAAATTATAAAGTAGGTATTGACATTCATTGATAATACTTGCGCTAAAGAGCAGCCTAATATTCATGTGAAACGCACACGAACCAGCACCTTACCCTCAGCAAAGCAGCTGCGATAAGATTTAACTTCATTTGCTCCACAGCACACCGCTCGAGCGCTCTAGACAAGTGTGATCGACTCTGTACAAGTTGGGTAGAGCGTGTACAGCGTCACCAAGAAACCATTTGCAACAATACGGTACAAATGTTAAGCCATGCCAACTGGAAATGTGAAAGACAGCACATGAAAACGCTAGAGAAAGGGATTCACAGAGAGAGTTGTGGGTGCAAATAAAACTTACTTGATCTCATGCGTGTCTGAGAAGCTGACCCGTTTCGACAGCCTCCGCTTCTCACCGGGTTCACGGGTCTGCAAAGTCTGGAGATAAAAAAAAAATAGAAGACGCAGCTTGCTTCCATCTTTTTGCTATTACAAACTGAACCAATCCACGAGCAGAGAACTTTTCAGCTACCCACTACAAGTTGCACAATACTGAATTTATTACAAAGTTCGTCCAAGTCCATTCGTATGCTGCAGTTTATAACTGCACAAGATCCAAGAGTCCACAAGTTACAAGTCCAGATGCAGTGCAACATGTAGGGAGGGAGCAAATCAAGAGAGCAGGCAAGAAATCTGTATCAGCTTGCCTACACAAAGTAACAAAACAGGTAGACTGACTCCAGGAAGAGCATAAAATGAAGCTGCTTGCATCTCTCCAGAAGTTATCGACACCGTGCACACAACACATGCCCTGCTGAACTTTTCGTAGGTGCTATCGCGCTCAATATAAACTGCAATGCATCCGGAGTGACCCAAGTGAGGTTTCCGCATTATAGCTAATCAATGTGCCTTGATACACTCCACTTCATTTCCACAAACATTCAGGGAGCAGCTCTTTAAATCAATCGCCAAACACAAATGTCAAGCACCACTGCTTCAAGAACAGAGCTCCTACCACACCTTTTGGTGTGCCAGCTCATACTGTGCATGATGTACTATTGGTCACAAAATTTTATAAGACGTGGGTGTGCAGTCAAGGAAGCCAATCATCTGAAAAGTCTAAAGTTGCGTGAAAACGAGTATGCCGCATTAACTGGCAACGTTACCAGGCAGTTGGGCCACACGGCAGTGCAACAATTTTCGTTCTTTTCTCCGAGAACATGCATCTCAAACTTTTGTGGCTATTGCACACTATAGTTGGAGTCAAGTACAAGGCGGCAAATGCCAATGGCGTCGACTTGTTGGCACGATGTTGCAGTCAAGTGCCCAGCACCTGTGAAGCGCGGCACTGCAGATGCAAGGTGACCGACTACAACATCACGACAATAGGCTGCCACCACTGGACAGAAGGCCTCTATTCAGGGGCATTTACTGCTTCATTTTTGGGTGGCATCCAACTAGAGAACACAGTGACACTGAAGGATATTTGGCATTTGCCTTCTAAAACGAGAGCGTAGATTCTTTAGCCTAAGCTCCCCGCTTTCTCTAAACATTTCGACGTGCTTTTATTTCAAAGAAGTACCAAAGACAAAATGAACTTGCACTATATTGATTGATTATTGTATCCTGATGGCAGCGACGCTACTTGCATGAAAAACAACTTTTACAGCTAAACGAGAAAAAAAAAAAGGCATTGCCACGACAGGCTGCTTTTGCATGCAAACTGCAGTGGCATCGAGCACTTATTTCATTTTTGGGTCCTCAAACAACCACACTGCCATCTACTTTCAGTTAGTGATTACGATGTTCACAATTCTCATGATACTGTCGCAGCCACAAGTCTGAATCAACTGGCCAAAAAAAACTGTCGCTGAATGAATGTCTGCACAGCAGCATACCAATGTGCGGCTAACAGAGCTCTTAGAAATGACGAAGAAAAAAAAATCTTATTAGTAAAATTTCAGACAAAATTTTCCATAAATAATACATTCAGGCAGAAAATAGGGAAATAAAAAAACCTAGAATATACGTTTTACGAGTTACTATGTCAGAAGCGTGTATTCAAAGTTGCCGAACTCTTCATGCTAAGCTTTCCGGTCAGTAAAAAAAAAATAATAATAAATTGCTAGTGTGAAGCATTGTGGGCTTGACCCTGGGCAGTTTTGGTGAAAACTATCTGCTATATCGCTGGTGGCACGGAATCGTTCAGAACATGCCCGGTACCTTCAGAGAAGTTCGGAAAGCAGCGAATCTTCTCAGCAACGGTGAGAACAAAAGTTACAGACAGGCACCTATCGATAGCCCAGGCTTAGCACAGCTGTCATCTCTCTCTCTCTAAACTCAAGCCAGACAATTTGACATCTTTTCACACAAAGCTGTCACTTGCATGTACAAAGTCCTGTTTTGATTCTGCGGAATCACGAGAACACCACCGTTGCCGAGCAGGGTCAGTGTGGAATGAGGACACCACTTTGGACACCATGCTGGCGGGTCGTTGAAATGTGTCGAGCGAATTTTAATACTGCCTCATATGGCTGAGGAAAAAACCAAATCAGAAACTGAAGTACAACTTTTTTGCAGCGTACTGAATGGCGTTGCTTGACCAGAAGCGGCCCAGATTGCGCAGAATGGGCCGTTTTGACACCATCATTCAACTTGAACAATTTGAATGGCACAGTAAGGAAAGCGTTAAGCTGAGCATTGTTTCACACAAGTCTCAATAAAGTAGCAAGTATATTTCTTAATTTCTGCTTCTCATAAGCACAAATGCGGCAGCACCAAAGCAATGTTCCAGCCCGTTGCCAGAATGCACCTTCATTCAGCTAACAATGCCAGGGTAGGTTGTCTACTCACGACATTCAGGGTGATATCCTCAAAGGGGGGCCTGTTGGGCTTCAGGATCTGCAGTTTACAAAGCAAAGATCAGCAAGCAGACAATAAAAGCAAAAGAAAACTGAAAACCATCACTGTATTGCAAGAGATATGGACAGATCGCCAATTATGTCCCCATTTTTTTTTTCTTTAAGGAGATGCAGAGTACATTTCACACCTCACACACTGCACATCCATTTCTGCCAAAAAACACTATAAGACAACTACTACATTTGCCAAGTTACTAGAAAAACATCTCTCTGAAAGCTCCCTAATGGCACAAGTCTGATAGGTACAACCAAAAAATTTCCAGAGCTCATGGCCCGCCATGTCCCCCGTATGCTTGATCAGGTATGTGTTCCCAGGTATACACCACCATAACAAAAGAAAATTCTTATGTGTGCGGAAGACGGTGGCACCGACCGTTCAATGCAGAGTGCTGGCAGTCTTTAGCCATTGAAAAATTGCCACTGAATGCATCGCATGATTTGGTGGTGCCACTGTGCGAGGAATGCCGCACAAATAAGAGACACAGCCTGTACAGTCTAGTGCGATCTGAAGGTTATCATGCTCATTTCGGCCAAAAGGACCAATAAATTCTACAAGGCATGATGGTGCCCTATAGAAACCATTGGCTAGCAAAGCTCATGTATTCATTTCAAGTCTCTTGCAAAACTAAACTGTGTTACAACAGTTTAATCCGAGTCGGTTAAGCCAGAAGTGGTCAGCTCCAAATCACTTCAAATTGTGCCCGCCCTCACATCGGGGTAAATTTCTGCAAGAAACAAAAAGCAGCAATGATCTGTGAAGTACCAGGACTTGGAAACGGAACCACGACTGCTACGGTCTGAGAAACCTGGGTATGGGGACTCCAAGATACTGCTAGTCCGTACCTGAGAATAAAAATTCTCAGGTACAGACTAACACAGAACGAAGAGACAGTGTCTGGTATGGAAGGCAATGCACGGTCCAAGGGCCGCAAGAAAAAAAAAAGTTGACCAATCAGTGTGATCGATACGGACCAGTATGCATCAGTCAACATTAGGTTCTATTTTTAATACTGAGTGACTGGAATGCATGTGCGGATAGAAATGTACATATTCATTTCAACATGATGTTGGTGTCTTTGATAACCGATATTTTGGAGACTCTGGACATGGTGTGCACCAGACTACTGTACAGCCTGTAACACGATTCTCGTTCACAGCACATGAACAGCAAAAGGAGTCATTTGCTGCTGCAGTGTTTTCAGAAAGTACGAACTGCACCCCCTCCAGGCAAGGTCATTTCACACAGCAAGCACGAAGGGGAGAGTGCTTACTTCATCCATCTGCAATGAAGTAAATAACATGAAGACCAAATGTGCACAGCCCCAAAGAAAAAACAAACACTATAACCTCCGCACTTCCTGGCAGTGGAGTGGAAGCTTTGGGCCCGGGTGACAGCTTCCAGATGTGTGTAGCTAGCACCCAAGCACTTGGAAAAAAAAAACTATGCGGACCCTTAAGTCACCTTCAGAGATAGACAAGATTCCATATTTGTCGCAGCCTCTGTTTGCAACTTCTGTGTGCGTTTCAGTCAATTTCTTTGAAACTGTCAGTCCATCAACCACCATATTTGGACTGCAAGCTGCAGTAGCAGGTATCTGCTATGATGCGACGACATTTGTATGCATAATTTTTTTTTACAGATTTTTGATTTTGAATCTGTCAATGTTGCCCACAACCTGGTGGGCAGGTTGTGATGACATCACAAGGTCACATGGCCACTCAACCAATCAAGGCAGGTTATGATAACATCAGAAAGTCACGTGACCTCCCTCAAACAATGAATGAATTTCACGACTCCGGTCATAGACAGGTATTCCTGTGGAGAACACTCTAATGCTATTGCAAAAAAAAAAAAAAAAACACCTGTCAAAGCCATTATATCGTGCCATTCAGCCTTCCCCATCACACAAAACAGTAACGGCTCCAAGTCCTACCACTGTTTCTTCGGCACAAACAAACTAAAGAATTGCAAACAAGTACGGCACAAGCAAAGGTGACAAACTTTCCACCAGTGCTGCATTTTGACATACGAGAATTAATACTGCGAGTTTCAGAGAGGAACGTCTATCCTTAGAATAATGCACCTGACACGTCTGCAACCAATTATTTATACTTCGATGTCAGTTGTCTGAGAAAAACTGACTGTTTTGACTGAGAAAAACTGAGGAAACATGAGACATTCCGAAAATTTTACACGGCATTTCATTTCCAAACATTGAGCTGTCTGCCAGCTTGCAGGACTAATTGCGGCATCTTTACCACTCCCGAGAATCAGCTATCGACAGCGATATACCGTAATAACGCGAACAGAAGCCCCGCCTTTCAGCCTCCCCCCATACCACGGTACCTGGAAGTTATGTGGGGCTAGGAGAGGAAAAATGGCAAATTACAGGTGCGCATACATAGAGTGTGTGTCATTTCCTCTTCCAAAATGCTATCATCACATATTACATGCGGCTACGTCTGCTTGGAATTAAATTGTCATGATGTATACATACCAAGACCCCCCCCCCCCCCCCCCCCCTTCCCCAACACACTTTTTTTGTCCAATGAACCTGGACAGCGCAAGAAGGGTGCGCCGAAAGCGCAACCATGAAAACGAAAGAAAAACTACGTGCGCCTAGTTGTGCCAGCGACGTGCTCCGAACTGTTGAATATAGCGCAAATGCCGATGTCTTCCGCGCGCTCGAATGTTTACGAAGCGAAAACTGGAAGAGCGAACTCACCGAGGAGCGCCGCAGCGGCCGCAACAAGGTGGTGTCCCTGAAAAGGGACGAAAAAAATTGATAAGCACAAAGTGGCCGCTAATTGGCTTGCATGAAATATAACAAGCTTGTAACAGCAGCTCTCTAGCGCTACTGTTAACGCAGCCCTAAGCAGCGGCTATCTCGGGACGAAAGCGGAGAAACGTTGCCGGCCGAGCACTTACGTTGTGTTCTCTGTCTTGGCGGGATCGGCCATCGGGGCTCATTCGTCGGGTATCCAGTCACTTTGTGAGGTGTAAAAGTGCACATGAACACGCCACATAAAAGGAACACCGCACGTTCCGTCGACGCCTGACCACCACAGTCACCGTACCAACATTCGTTGAACACGCCTAAGCGGATTCAAATCAGCGCCAGCGGCCAGCGCCACAATAGCCATAAGTCGAGACGCTATCAGTGTCACGTGACCTAACAAACACGCTGCAAGCGCCACTACAAGGTCTCTCACCAACTCAAAACTAGCTTTCCTAAAAATACTCAACACACAAACTTTTATAATTTCAAGCAAATGTAAATACATTCATTTCCACTTTTTTGTAACGGGATAAATTTGAGTTTATTTTGTTTGCGGTCGTCGTGTCTAAGATGGCGGCGCCCACATAACACGCGTTGATCTGAACCCAAGCACGTTGCGTGCTGTGTGTGCGATGAAACCTGCCCTTATTTCTCTCTCGTCTAAGCTCTTCTTCCCAGCCTCTTAGAGCGCGGGAAACTCCGCCATTTCATCGTGTTCACCATGAAGTTCGCTTTCAAGTTCTGCAATCTGATCGGCACCGTGTACCGTAAGGGGAACCTGCTGTTCACGCCGGACGGGAACACGGTCGTAGCGCCGGTCGGCAATCGACTGTCACTCTTCGATCTGCGCAACAACAAGTCGGAGACGCTGCCCATCGAGAGCCGCTACAACTTCACCGCTGTAGACATCGCGCCTTCGGGCTTCCTCTTCATCGCCGTCAACGAGACTGGTGAGGCCCTTCTGTGCAGCCTCGTCTCCCGGACTGTCATCCATCGACACCACTTTCGCAAGCCCGTCTCGACGGTAAAGTTCAGCCCCGACGGCCGCTACTTTGCCGTTGCTAAGGACAACTCAGTGTTCGTGTACCGCACCCCCGGCCACGCAAGGCGCGACTTCACGCCGTTCGGGCTCGAACGTGTGCTGAACACGGCCTATGATGCCGTCACCTGCATCGAGTGGTCCTCCGACTCGCGCCTTCTGGCCATCGGCAGCAAGGACATGTCGGTTCGAGTGACGTCGCTGCATAAGATGAAGAACTTCGGCATCATCACCCTGTCCAGCCATAGCGACGCCATCGTCAACTGCTTCTTCGACAAGGACTCCGCCGACGTCTTCACCCTCAGCCGTAACGGACAGCTGTGCGTTTGGGACGCGTCTTGCGACTTGTCCGGGTTCGTGTCCCTAGACGACGGGTCGGCGTCGAGCAGGCGACGGCAGCGCCGCGCGGAGACGTCTGAGGAAGAGGGAGGTGACGTCGGCGATAAGGCCGATGACGTCGAAAATAGGATCGGTGACGTCATACCAGACGACGACGGGGAAGGGGGCGCTGTTGAGGAGAAGATTCGGTACCGCAGGATTGGAAAACACTTCTTGAAAGACGCACTGAAGGTGGAAGGAGGACAACACGTGAACCTCTTGTCGGCTTGTTACCACGGTGGAAACCACATGCTTGTCACCGCCTTCTCGAACGGCTCATTTCTTCTGCACGAGATGCCAGACTACAATCTGATTCAGTCTCTGAATGTGTCAGAACATGAAGTCACTGCAGCGTGCTTCAACCCCACGGGTGACTGGATTGCTCTCGGGAGCGGGCGGCGTGGACAGTTGGTTGTGTGGGAGTGGCAGTCAGAGTCATTTGTTCTCAAGCAGCAGGGGCATGTTAACAACATGGCATGCCTTGCGTACTCTCCAGATGGTGCCAGTCTTGTAACTGGGGGTGATGATGGCAAGGTTTGTAGACTTTGCTGTGGTAACTTCTGTATTCCACAATGTCAGTACACGATGACAGCAGTGTCGTTAACTTCGATCTGTTTGCCAGGCAGGTACACGCAGTCACTATAAACACGTCCAGAATGTAGAGATATGGAACAAATTTATCTGTTCTTAACGTTTGTTTCATTACTTTTCTAGACCGTAACCATTACTCAACAGCACCTTCATTGATGCAGAGTCCTCGGGCGTGGAAAAAAGTAAACGGAGTGTGATTTAGTATTCAAACGGGACTAGTGTGTTTTCTAGTGAAAATAGTAACGTTCAGCATGTGCATGCATAACTACATCAATAATACTTTTGCACGTAAAAGCAGCGTGAACTTTTTTTTGCTAGGACAGTGAAGAATGCTATTTGTAAAGCAGAGCTTACTATATTTTCTTCTCTTCATGCTTGTACTGGGACTGTTGCTTCCTAGTGCAGCGTCACATACATTCATGTCAGCACACCAGTGGGTTTTGAAGAAAATTGAAAACACAATTTTCTCACCATGAGTGTAGTCAAGTGTCGAAACGCAGGTAATACGGGAAGCATATTATTTCCACATTACTTCTCAACACAGGTGAAGCTGTGGAACACGGGCAATGGCTTCTGTTTCGTGACGTTCACGGAACATGCTGCTGGAGTGGCCGCAGTGACTTTTACTCAAAACGGCAAGGCCATCCTGTCAGCATCACTTGATGGCACCGTCCGAGCCTACGATCTGAAGCGTTACCGGAACTTCAAGACACTGACAGCACCAAGGGCTGTGCAGTTTGCATCACTGGCTGTTGATACCAGTGGGGAGGTCGTCTGTGCTGGCTCACAGGTGACTCGCTTTGTTCGATAGTTTTAAAGGGTCACAGACAAAAAATTTCAAGAGCCAGTTATTAATTTGTTTCCTCTGTCTATACCGATGTTACCCTGTAAGTTTAAATCTCAGGCATTGAGTGAAATGTCATTTAATATGATTTGCACTACTGGCTCGAGAGGAGATTCGTCGTTTACATCTGCACAAAAATAAACGATTATTGTGCAGTCTGAACAGAACAGGAATTTTGACATCTCTCCCTGATATCTTGTTGTGCGGGCAGCAGCATTTGAGGATTTTTGTTTTCAAAATGACCCAATGCTTGTTAGCAGAAATCTGAAAAAAAAAAGGAAATATTTTGTACGCACCTATCGGTTAAAGATTGTGTAGATATTTTGTGATATGTTATTTGTGCATGTAAAATGAGCTACCCCTGTTTTAGAAGGAAAACATGTTGAGGGTATTTTTAGTAAATTATATCCAAAGATTGCATTCTGCTCTTACAAATATGATGTAGCATGGCTCAACCATTCTGTTATAAATATTTTGCTTTAGGTGACCTCCACGTTCTACACAAAGAAAAAAAAAATTAGCATGAGCGGAGCCTCTCACCTTCAACATTCTGGCGATAAACCTTATACAAAATGTGAATGAGAGGCACATGCTTCTATTGCTCATGGCGGATTGTGGCGACTTCACACAACTTGGGTTAGATTTGCACAGGGTACCTCTGATTCTGACAGGTGCAGTGGTCATGAAGAGCGCCAGTCTCATTATCCCATCCCCTCTTTCAGAAATACTGTGCAGTGACTCGTGCTGCCTCCAACAGTTTTTTGTAAGGAGGTTATCCAGAGCTTGCAGCTTCAGTGTTTTTGTTGCATCTTGTGTGTAATTGATATACCTATTGTTAGATGGCGCTACATGTCAGCATACTGTCATCATTGTGAGTGTAGTGCTGCATCATCAAAGTGAAACTATGTTTTTTGCTTCCATATCTTCCTTTTTGGTTGCATGTCTGTTCCCTGCGTTGTCGCTCTCTAGTGGCCTGATGATTGCGCAATACATAGGGCAGTGCCATGAATCCTTTAGTCCAGAGTGTCCCCAATGTTTTAGTAAATCTACGAATCTCCTGCGGTTCTAAACAGTGTTGGGCCTGCATGACAGGCTGTGACTTTGCCGAGAAGCCTTTTCGCCTTTTGCTTTTTCTTACCACTCCCTTTTCTCCCTCACCTTTATAGCCCCTCATCCCTTTCCCCCAGTGCAGGGTAGCAAACTGGTTTCATCTACCTGTTAACCTCCTCTCCTTTCCCCCTCCTCTTCCTCCAATGAATATATGCTTGATTTTAGGAAATATAGGAAATATATGCTTTATTTAGTACTGTTGTGGTCTTCTTACTAACAGCTCTGCATGCAGTCGCAAGGACACCGGCACCATTTACTTCTCGGTTTCCAATCTTCTGTTTAGACTGCCATGAAAAAGAGCATGTTTCAATAAAGATGGTTCCTTTTGCACACAGGTTAGTCATGCTCTGGCAATAACCGGTGTCTAGCTAGAGTTGGCCTTCTCTGTACCGAGCATAATAATAATAATAATAATAATAATAATTGGTTTTTGGGGAAAGGAAATGGCGCAGTATCTGTCTCATATATCGTTAGACACCTGAACCATTCCATAAGGGAAGGGATAAAGGAGGGAGTGAAAGAACAAAGGAAGAAAGTGGTGCCCGTAGTGGAGGGCTCCCAAATATTTTCGACCACCGGGGAGATCTTTAACCTGCACTGTCATCGCACAGCACATGGGCGCCTTAGCGTTTTCCTTCCATAAAAACGCAGCCGCCGCGGTCGGGTTCTAACCTGGGAACTCCGGATCAGTAGCCGAGCGCCCTAACCACTGAGCCACTGCGGTGAGCCACCGAGCATTGAAAACTGCTGTTCTGTGTTTGCAGGACACTTTCGAGGTGTTCGTCTGGTCGCTGCAGACGGGTCGTCTCCTCGACGTCTTGGCAGGACACGAAAGTTGCGTCTCCGGCCTCTCGTTTGGTCCCGGCATGGAGTCGGTTCTGGTCAGTTCGTCGTGGGACAAGACGTGCCGTGTGTGGAATCTCTTTGCCGAAAAGGGTGGCGGTCGAGAAGCCATCCCACTGACAGCAGATGCACTGACTGTTGAGTTCCGTCCAGACGGGTGCGAGTTTGCTGTGGCAACACTGGATGGTGCCATTGTATTCTTTGAGCCACATGAGAGCAGCCAAGTAGGATGCATTGAAGGTACTTGTGTCGTTCCTAGACTTTGCAGTAGTAGCAGTTCAAGATTAGTTTTTGACATGTTTAGGCTGCTTCTGAAGAACAATATTTGTTCAACGTTATTTGGAGGCCGCACTAATGGATAGTGTCAAAGCATTCTTTGATTTGCTTTTTTGTCTTTGTTAGGAGCATTTTTTCTGATGCGTTTCTTAACTCTTTTTATGTCATCCTCAAAAAGGTGCTAAGACTATGGAGAACTTGCGCTGAAGTTTGCGGTGCTGATTGCAGCGCCATAACACACTGCCTAGCGAGAAGAGCAAGCAGTTTCGGGTAGTACTATTAGTACTTTTCCGCGCCACCTTCCGGCGCTTATTGGCGTGAGCCTCCGCGCTCTGTCGAAGGCGCACGTGCCGTGCGTCAGCTATCTGGACTACGCCGATAGAAGCTAGGCAATAAATGCTGTCAGCCAAACGCGGGTATCTAATCGCGCAGAATGTGTTCTCGCGTTTGCAGCGGCCCAAGCGGCTGACAAAAGCAGTTTTGAGTCACCGAATGGTGCCACCTTGGCAGCGCAGGTTCCCCATATTATGTGACGATGCTATCCTAGAATAAGCTGTGCAATTTGAAATTTCTCTGTCTATCAGTTCCAATTACTAAGAAGGCTGTGTCAAGCAAGATTCATTCAGTCAGAATGTGGCACAGTTCCTCCGCACCATTTCTTTCTATCATTTTGATGATGGTGGTGATAATGGTGATTGTGGATTTAATTGGAGCAGCAGCTGTGGCCAGAGAGTGCCACGAATAAGATTAGTGCTCAACACATGTCTTGAAGATCTTCTGTGGGGCTGAATTGTCTAAAACTTGCAGACGTGGTGGTCTTCTGACATTGCTAGTGGACGTTGAAGTCCAGTTCCAGGCCAAGGATCTTACTGCAATGCATGCGCTTCTTTCAGGAAAACATGACTTGGCTAGTGGCCGCCGGGACACAGACATCGTCACAGCCAAGCGGCTGACCCAGGCGCAAGCCTTCACCACCCTCTGCTACTCAGCCGACGGCGCTTGCATCCTCGCCGCTGGTCGCTCCAAATTCGTCTGCATCTACCACGTCCGCGAGCAGCTGCTGCTCAAGAAGTTCGAAGTGACCTGCAACCACTCGCTCGATGCTGTTGACGACTTCATCAGCCGCCGGAAGATCACGGAGTTTGGCAACATGGCACTGGTTGAGGAACGTGCAGCCTCCGAGGAAGCTTCGCTGTCACTGCCAGGTGTAAAGAAGGGCGACCTGTCGAGCCGCAGCTTCAAGCCCGAAGTGCGAGTTAGCGCGGTGTCCTTCTCGCCAACTGGTCGAGCTTGGGCGGCCGCCACTACAGAAGGGGTGTTGGTTTACTCCCTCGATCACGCCCTCGTATTCGACCCCTTCGAACTGGAACAAGGTGTGACACCCGCAACCATACGAGCAGCAGCACGCGAGAAGGACTACGTTCGCGCTGTCATAGCGGCATTCCGACTCAACGAGGACGAGCTGACGACAGAGGTTGTCGAGGGCGTTCCAGTCGCCGAGATCGAGCTGGTGTGTAGGTCGCTGCCGCAGGTCTATGTCGAGAAGCTGCTCAACTTTGTGGGGGCCAAGTTGGAGAGCACTACGCATGTGCAGTTTTACGTCACATGGGTTGTGACGCTTCTGAAGGGACATGGTGAGGCACTGAAGGAGAGGTCGCAGAACATCATGGCGACTCTCCGGACTGTGATGAAGAATGTCGGGCTGAGGCATGCAGAACTGTCGAAAGTCTGCGACCATAACAAGTACCTGTTGAGGTACATTGAGACACTTAGAAAGTTCAAGGAGAAAGAGACGCAAGAAGAAATGTCTGAAGCGGACGATGAGGTCGATGACCTTGATACCGACGTGGACAGTGAAGAGGAGCTAATGGTCTCGTGAGAGTCTATCAGTGAGAAAGCACATAATGTAAATAAAAGTTCACTTGCTTCTCTGGCTCTTCCTGACTGCGTCGCCGTTTGTCCATCGACAAAAGACGCGTTTATCTGTGAAGCAAATTGTATTTTAAAATTTTCCCGCCAGTTTCAAAATACTTGTGAACGGCGCAGGTAGCTGGTGTCTAAAGTTAATGGTGGTGCAGCATGGTCTCTGGGATCCGTGCCCAAAAATCAGTGTAGACGCACGGATCTTGAAAAATCCACCGGTGATGGAAACACCTGCATTTCATTTTACAGTCGTTTCTAGCGTACGAAGCTCTGTTTTTGATGAGAGAGGTCTCTGTGACCAGAATATGATACCCTACCAAGACGGGCCAACTTCCGTTTGTTGCCGGTGCCCTTTTAAAACCCCGCTGTAGCATTTTTATGCAAGCCAAGTTAGTCACTTTCTCGTCAGCTGATCAATCAATCAATAGGTATATTTTCACCCTTTTCATCATCCTTGCTTCTTAGTTATGGTCAGCATTGTTCAAGGCATAAAAAGAATAGTATGATGATATATGTGGGAACAGGTTCAAAAGAGAGTTGAATGCTAATTCTAGTTGAAGCATAGCCCAGAAGGCAAAATATTGCCATGATTCAATTATTCAGATGGCAATGCTGAAACCTGATAGTGCCATCGTTAATGTATGCTTACAGAAATGACTGACAATCAGCTAGGTTAGCGAAAGTTGTATTGGGAGTCTCTGCGAAGTGACAAGTTCTAGATCTCCTTTAAAACTACGCCAGAAGTTTTCACCATAACTTTTACCAGTTGCAGTCCTGCTTGCTAGCATTATTTTGAAGCTTCGAAACTGTTGATTTAAAATGCAGAAATCAGGTTCATATATTGGTTTGGTTTATGGGGGTTTAACGTCCCAAAGCGACTCTCGCTATGAGGGACGCCGTAGTGAAGGGCTCCGAAAGTTTCGACCACCTGGGGTTCTTTCACGTGCACTGACATCGCACAGCACATGGGCCTCTAGAATTTCGCCTCCATCGGAATTCGACCGCCGCGGCCGGGATCAAACCCGCATCTTTTAAGTCAGCAGCCAAGTGCCATAACCACTGAGCCACCGCGGTGGCCTCATATATTGACAATACCATTATGCAGATATAATCAAACAAAGGGCTCTCATTTTTTGACAATGCCACAGTGTTGTGTTTCAGTGGCACAGGGAACCAAAGTTGTGAAATAATTAATCTCAAAACGAATCTTTGCACTGTTTGAAAAAAGACAAGACAAACGCAGTTTTGATTTTTGACCTCGTTGTGAGGTACTACTAGCACAAGAAAGTACAATTCTTGGGCAGAAGCAAAAAAACCACTCTTTAACATGAAACATTTTCTTTATTGTATTCTCCCATTGACTGCAGTTCTCTCTGCAGCATGCAGTCTTGTCCTGTCAAAGTGCACGTGCACTTATTTCAAGCCAGCGGCAAATATAGGAAGAAATAATGCTTTGGTTTGTCACCTTTAGGCGACTGGATACGACAGTAAAACAATGAAAGTTCAAACATGATGCATTTCTTCTCTCTTTTTTTTTGTTTACCTCACCACGAGGCTGAGATTCTTTACATGCATGGAAGGGCATCCCTCAACATGTATCACAGACAAAATCCAGCTGACGTTGCATACTCGATTCTTTCCCAGGGTGATGTTTGAAAGCCCTGTGGACATTCACTGCATAAAATAATTCGATGTAATGATTCATATGAGCCTTGTCTTCAAGACACTAGAAAAAAAGAAGCTTTAACATCCGATGCACAAAAAAGTCGCAGCAGACTTAGAATTTCAACTCTGGTACCCCTTGTTGTGTGGTGCAAACTCCTCTCCACAAAGCACAGTACCAAGTCCAGATTCCGAGTCTACTATAGCTCAATGCAAATGGAATAATAGATGGTTAGCTCCTGGAATAAATGTACATTGTTACTGGCCCAACATGAGGACCGTTTACGCATCTTCATGTGCAAGAACAATAAACCATAGGAACACAGCTTGAAATGCCTATCTAAATCATCATGACTTAGTGGTGCATGCTTTGATCATTATCTCTCTATTCTCCATGGCTTATGCAGCTTGGAAGGTCCATGAAAACATGAGAATAATGATTTGTCTTGATAAATCAGTACAGTCTTCACCAAAAGTATGCAGGCCTCATTGCACATAATAGAAGCAGTTGCCACGCAACATGGTGATGCCAGCACCAAGGTCATACACTGACTGGCCTAGGTACTGTAAAGACTGCACATTTTCCAAGTGACAATGTATAGGCAAAGAATTGCTAATCAATATGGACAGGTTTGTTTTCAGAACAATGAAGTGGGCTTCACAGAGTTTACAGGTGTGTAACTATTAGAGCTCGAAGCTCTCGACTGCATGCATTAGTGTCAAGAAAACAATGCACCGCAAAAGTTTTAGCAGAGCTTGTCATCACAACAGAAATAGCTTCACTTTGAACAATTACAGAAAAAACGGCCCGCGTGACAAGTTTCCTCGTGACAATACCACAGTTATCACATGGTAAACGATGACCGCTAAACACGTTGCTAGGTTTCAGGAATTGCCTATATGGTCACTGCAGTCGCACTCAGGTTGCTTTGAGAAGACCAACGACCGGTATCTGCATCTAATCTTTGCAACTGCACTGCTCAATTAGGCTGACATTAAGGACAAACAGGAGTTCCGACCGGTAACTTTAAAGCATATGCTGATGTGATGTTAAGAGCAACTGACTGTATGAATTGAACGCAATTCGCAAAATTCTCGCAACAAATGCAAGCTCTGAAATGTCCATTGTTAAAGTTCCGTGCCATAGTATCCGAGAAAGTTGCATGCGCTGTTAGCATGCTGTGGGCTGTATTCGGAGGCACCACATCCGAGATCTCTTTATGCACCAGCTGGCTCAAAGAAAGCTAACAAATGAAAAAATGGGGGCTGGCCCACAATATCAATAAAATCAAGGAGCGACTGCTCTCAACTCTTCAACACAGACACATGCCCGATGTTATAGATATCCGATAGTCAGTTGACTGCAAATCACTGACTCCCTTGTGAAAAGTATTCACATCCTTAGTGTACATACAGCTGAACAGTGCAACTGCAAAGAGGAATTTTTCATAGCAACCATTGTCTTCCACTAATAACTCCTCTGTCTAAAAGACTCGTCCTTTAAATTGAGTACTATAAGTACTGTGTACAGCCTGCGTTTAAAAGTTACGTTTAAAAGTTCTTGGCTTTGCAAACAATATGTAGGTGCTGAATAAATTTTTTTCTCAACATCGCCCCTATAGCAAGAAAAGTCCATGTGATGCTATGTACTGGGTGCAGATAGTCTAGTAAAAAAAAAGATTTCAGCCACACATAAGCCCTGCACACTGTACACTAAGTGTGGACTGTATACCAGAAATTACGGCACCAGCACAGTACTCGGAGTCAGTGTCAGTGCTTAGCGGCCAAACTATTCAACTGTCACTCGTTCAACAAGTGTGCTTTGAAACCTGCCATTCTCTCAAAAAGAAATGAGCGATGGACAGAGGCAGGAACTCGTACTTCAGGGTATATAAAATTGTAAGGATGCCAAGGTATGTCAAAACTGAGGTGCTTACCTGTCAGAACTGAATTAACCTGGAGTATAATCACAATCTTTTCACTACGATTCTGGGTGGACAACTGAGCCAAACGCTCAAAATCACACTTATCACAATGTGTACCGCATTTGCTGCTGCAGCACTAGTGAAAACACAAAGTCAACCCTAGTTTCAGTGTACACCCCATCTTTAGGTGCCACTATTCAAGTGAGTATGCTCCACCTTAGGGTCCCACTATTTTGATGAAACTTGATGTTCATAATATAATCAGTAGGCACATGCTTTTGATACCCAAAGCACGAAGATGGTAAAGTGCTCGTGCTACCTTCAGAGAGGCTCGGCACAAGCCCCAAAATGGTGGGAAGGTCAAAATAAATAAATTGCACTTCCCGAACTACTAAGCATATTAACCAGAAACCATCATACGCTCAAGTGCGCTCAAAGCTGGTCCAACACGGACAGCACAGCTTTTCTAATGCCTGCTGCAAATTTTAACACAATACTTCAGCTCTCAACCTATATTCTCAATATTTCATTATTCTGAGCATTGCTGCATTAGTTGCAATGAGCTGACAGAGCTGTTGACATTGTAGTATAAAGGGCCTTACTCAAGTACTATGCCCAAACACAGTGTAAAGTCGCTGGACTCAATTGCTGGGCTTAATCGCTGGGCTTAGGGCGCCGCGAGGTGTATGTAAGAACAGCGTGTTTTAAAATGTCCCCAACAGATATTAGGGCAAAAGGATGTAGCCTTGGGCACTTGTAACTTGCTTGTTCAACTGCTCAATGGACTTGAATGAATTGATGCATGAGCAAGGGAAGTGCATTTGTGCAGCAAGGGATGCTCTGAATAATGAACTTGCCTGAAAGTTGGCCCGTAAACCTTTTGTAACCTCCAGCATTGCGACAGTTCATAGTTATCTAAACTAGTAACTTTCGTTCTGCCAGCACAAGATGATTAATAGCGATGCACATGGCAGAGCACACAGTTCACGCCAATAACAAAATGGTTTATGGTTTATGGGGGTTTAACATCCCAAATCGTCCCAGGCAATCAGGGACGTCGTAGTGAAAGGCTCCGGAAATTTCGACCACCTGGGGTTCTTTAACGTGTACTGACATCGCACAGTATACACAGGCCTCTAGAATTTCGCCTCCATCGATATTCGACCGCCGCAGCCAGGATCGAACCCACGTCTTTCGGGTCAGAGTCAATAACAAAAATTTCGTAACAATGCTTGATGTATTGGAATCTGCATTTGAAGAAAAAAAAAGACTAAGTGTAACAGCTTCACTTAGTCTAAATAGTCTTGATTAATCCAAGCAGCCAAATATTTTTTTTTGCAGCCGGTTTTGCTCAAGGCAGTTGTCTCCTTGTGGCAAACAAGACCATTCATCAACCACTGCTGGCTGGCACCACCTTCAAACCAAGTAACCCACAAACTGTGCCTAAAAACTTCTGATCTTTGAACAAACAAGTAATGTTTCAACTGTCTGTTGCAATATTTTCCCCCGAATACAATGCATGTGGTGCCATGACAATTTCATGTGCACTTCCATGAATGAGGCATCATTTGCACCCATGATGCAGTCCAAAACCTCAATATGAGGAAATAAAGCACTACTGCTATATTATCAGACCGAGTCTTCGGACAGCTTTGCAGTACCTCACACTCCATTAAAACCATCACTATAACTCAATATATTAATCAATAGTGCAATCATTGCAAGAGGCCTATACTATAGGAGAAATACAACAATAGGTGGCATCCACAAAAGACTAGGTTTCAAAAAGGAAAAGCTTGTGCTTTACACAACAATATTCTCGCGTCCTGTCTGGCAGATGTGACCAATGCACAAAGGTCGACGAAGCAGTCAGTGTGTAGTCACCTGTGCACCCACTAGATGTCACCGCTTTCTTTGTCGGCCTCTAAACATCACTACGCCACTTATACATTCAGAATGGTGCCCTTTTCAGCGACGCCCGTCGCCGTGCTCCGCTGTTCGCCATTCATGAGGCCATGTTCTAAATCTTTGTCATCGTGATAGTGTGCAGTCTCTTTGGGCTTGTTCACAACAGGCTGCTGGGAGTAGCAGTAGATGGCGATGGAGACGATCGCGATTGCCGCGACGGTGTACATGTCAATGGGGATCTTGAAGATGATCCAGCACAGCACTGCCATCACGGAAAGATCGAGCGCACTCGCAAACGTCTTGAGAATCGAGTTGAGGCTCTTGAGAAAGACAGACGTCACTATGCCGCAGATGGCGCCATTGACAATGATGGCGATGACTAGCGGGTTGATGAGCGTCGCGACCGAAGCGCGCGAGAAGGCACTCAGGGCCTCGCCTCGAACCACAAGCACCGCGGCGTTGCACACAATAGAGTCGATGTACATGAACACGTTGTGGATCATGATGTCAATGTTGACGCCAGTGTCCTTGAGCAGGAACTCATTGTAGACGCCAGCGAAGCAGGAACAAAAAACCTGGGTAGCAAAAAAGTGTTTACATTGTTGATGATAATTATTCTATGTTGGTGCATGTTCCATCAACTATTTTGATGAGGCAATTCTTCGAAAAAATGTAAACAAGTGTTAACATAATACAAAATGAGTTTTCGGCATCTGCATGGGTAAACGGAACATGGTGCAAAGAATGTGATAAATGTGTGCTCGGGGATTCAGTTGTCAGGTTCATGCGACCTTGCTATGTCATTTCACGCAGACGACCATGAAATATCACAGGTCCATGAAATCCCATTGCTTATGCCACAACATGGTTTCGTGCCCAATGTATAATGAATGCACAATCCACTGGCCCACACCATGAACAAAGTAACTGACTGAAAACCATATTTTCTAGTGAAGGAACATGTTGTGCATCAGCATTTGAAGTGAAACAGGTTCTCAGATTCTCGAGGGTGACTGACACTACTCCTTTAGGTATGCCTGATCTTTGCAGGCAAGGCATGGAATGCTTCTATGCTTATTCATCAACAAGCATGCTTAGTAGTGCAAGGAGGACATGTACTATTGGCCGCAAATGTGTGCGGTATGTGCGTTCTTGGAAAGCAAATTTATTGCAGCAGTACCTCGCAAGCACATTCGAGCAAATTCTTTACTCCGAAATTTTCCACTTTCTGGATTCAAATTCGTTTTTTTCACACGCACAACACGGCTTCCGAAAAACATTGTCTTGTGAAACGCAACTAATTACCTTTACGCATAAGCTCCACCTAATCCTTGACCGACGCTCCCTTGCCGATTGCATTTTCTTAGATTTTGCCAAGGCATTCGACAAAGTTTGCCACAGACTACTACTCTTAAGATTAGCGCAACTTAACCTTGACCCCAAAATTATTACATGGCTAGAACACTTCCTTTGTCATCATTCTCAGTTTGTATCTTGTAATGTTCATACTTCATCTTCTAGCGCGGTCAACTCTGGAGTGCCTCAAGGCTCGGCTTTAGGTCCCCCTCTTTTCTTAATCTACATTAATGACTTACCCCAGCACGTTACTTCTAACATGTATCTATTTGCCGATGACTGTGTTGTGCTGTGTCGTGATGACTGTGTTGTGATGACTGTGTTGTTCCCACAGTTTTATTCCCCGCACATCACAGGATTAGAACCGCCTTCCCGGACTCATCGCCGGTATTGAAGACCATCATCACTTTAAAAATGCACTAGCTAACATTGTATAATTAAGAGCCTAATCAACTTGTATGTTTTATTTTTTGTTGCGTTGCTTGCTTTTGCTTTTGTTTAATGTGTTATCATTTTAATCACTCCCCTCTGTAATGCCAAATGGCCCTGAGGGTATTAATAAATGAAATGAAATGAAGCTAGTCGCATGGTATGGTTGCCAGCAGATAGAGTATGCACGTCTTTTCATACCTCGACACATTTCAGGAGACTGGATTATATAACTGCACCGAAATAAGTTTTTTTCTGCACACTCGCAAACTGTAAACTTTTGCTGCCGACGTGCATGATAGTACACTATGCACGAGCCATGATAACCTCAACAGAGAATGACGTGATGGGGATGCAAAGATCTTATGGCGGTCACATTAATCAGGTGGTGTTAATTCACATGTCATAAGGCAACACCTGCTATGATGCAACAAAACAGCAGGCGAAATTTCGCTGGAGCTCGCCACCACTCACTTGCAACAGCAGCAGCAGCATATGACCGCTGAACAGACTGCTGAAGAGTCCCGCTGCTTTCCCATCAGCCGATGGTGCCGACTTTGATGGCAGGCCGAGGTGCTTCACAATGCACCCCGCAGTCAGCAGCAGCAGGGAGAGCCACTGCTTTTTTGTCAGTTGCTTCTTGAATAGCACCTGCATCCAAGGAAAGGTGCTCACTGCAAGGGCTTGCATACCTAAGCAACTGTACACTACACATTAGAGCATCTGCACTAGAAGGTCACACAGATATTCGTTCATGACAAGGTGTGACACTTTGGTGCGCACAATAGCACTTGATGCTTTTGATATGTCCATTTGAAGGAGACAGCTACGGAAAACATGCAAAAATGTTAACGAAGGGTGATCAAAGGAAGTGAAAACAAAGCCATGAGTTCAAACTGCTTGTGTAAGTCCTACACTGCTCAGAAAGTTACATCTGCAAAAACTTCGGCTCCTTGGGCTTAGTGCAATCTCAGCTTTCATTTACTTATCGGTGGCGATCCCCATAATAAACAGAACAAACAAACAGGTACAGCACATATCTTAATGTTCTAAGAGCTTCAGTCAATAAACTCTAATTCAAGCACTTGAGAATGTGGCTTTTGTATAGCGATTTAGTCAGTGCGAGTGCGTGTGGTGACATAATTGGCAGCCTTCCGGAATTAATAAATATTGCCAGCAGCTCTCCGACGTTCCTGGAAATATTAATGCGCTGGCAGTTTTTGTGCATCAGCTGAATTGAAATGAATTGGGCTTCAACACGACTACATTCCAGCGGCCTAAGAAGGTTTCACCACAGCATTAAATACTGGCTGGAACCAAAGTCAGTTGAAATGTGAAAGCTCGCTTCTTTCTTGAACTTTGTGACAGAGATTTAACTGCACTTCGCCCTTCAACATATTGCAAGTACATCTCGGTTACCTGAAAGGAGAGACCAGTGATGACGACCCTGAACTGAAGAAGCAAATTGTATGTGGTGGGGTCGAACGCAGCCAGGTTCACAAATGCCAGGTTGTTGTAGAAGCAGTACAGCAGCGCGGGCACAAAATACAGGAACAGCACTGGACCAGCGAGAAGATTGCCACCACACATCATTAAACATCAAAACACAGCTGACTCAGAACAGGAGAAATCAGAGTGCCCAATGAATGCCAATTTGTTCCAAGCCAACACGTTAGTATCTACGGTTGGATACAACTCAAGAACGAAGCAGCAAATGCACCTCAAAGAAGTCCCTCCAGCCAATGGCGTCAACCTATTCTCCCCCTCTCCCATTCAAACCACCCCCTTGGACCTGCTATTGTGAAACCCCCGGGGGTGGGAGATGAAAGGGGATTAACTAGAATAGGATTAACCACGGTGTCCTGAAAATCGGTCGACCCCATTGGCTGAAGAGCCTCCTTTGAGGAGTATCTGTGGCTTCATTATTGAGTTGTATCCGGCTATACTAGTACCAAACTATAAGCATGGGTAACTTCAGCAGTTGAAAAAACTACAAGACCTAAGATTTGAGATTTAAGCAGCTTTCTTATGACATTCGGCTGCATGGTGCTTGAAGTTGTACAAGCTCAGTGCTTATAGTGCACTATAATTTACACGCAACAGCAAGACTCTGCAATATAAGCACTCAGAGTGAAAGCACCTCAATGAAGTGACAAGTCATGCAGGACTTGAAAACTGTGCCTCTTTCCCAATTCCTCTCTCACGACTTCTAACTGAATTAGCTATAAAAACTAGTGGGTTCAAAATCAAAGAATGGATGAAGGAAAAAATATGTATGCATGCTATAACTGTAGTATTAGTTCTATAACTCACCTTTCCGGTTTTTGTTGATTTCTGATAACAAGGACTGGAAGGGGTGGCTGCAAATGAAACAAGAAGGATAGAGAAAGTTAAAAAATGAAAGGTTCAATCAGTTTTATAAGTGACTGTAACTCTTACAGTTTCATGCAAAGCTTGGCCACAGCTTTCTAGTGTGACCGAAAATATCCTCAGAAAGCAAAAATAAAAGCTTGTATGCTGATTTCTGACTCATCCACAGCAGTAGTAATTAAATTCACATGTTAAAAAAACGTCGCGCTACCTTGACAATTGCTTAATATACAAAGTTGGTAAATATATACGCACAACGCATTTTCGGTATCTTTCAGTGGTAATATAGCAACAAACAGAAACAAAGCATGACATTTTCATTTCAGTCTAAGCATGCGCAATGTTCTTCCTGAGAATGCAAGTTTTCAACCATTAATCTATGCTTAAGAGTATAATGCGATAACACCAGACCGGAAATTGCATCTTAGCCACCTCCGGGCCCAAACCTGTCCGTGAAAGGCGCCCCGCCTCGACTCACAGGGCCGGCCAGCTGCCATTGAAGCCCATGCATGCGTTGGTTGACAGTTCGACTACCGACCAATGCCTGACGGAAGTTACAACTAGTAATTCTGTTCCAAATCGCACACAGCTTCTAACGCGACCAGCCCCACATTTGTGTGACAATTTGGCCAGGGGCCCACAGTTTTTGTGCCAGAAACACCTCACCGGGCAAGATGCTGTGCCCTCCACACACTACAGGTGTCGGAACACGCCCAGAATTTTTTTCCTGGCCTTAGTTGTGTCTTATCTCGGGATTTCCTTGATTGTAATATTCAAATTTTCCCTCTAACTTTCATATATTTACTTCTTTTCTATTTTCACGGCCAAGCTTTTCCCGCTGTCTGCGGTTCACAACCCCAGTTCCATCGTACGATACCTCCCTTTCACTAGCATAATTAACCTTTCCCGCAACATACTTTCACTTGTCTTAAAATTTCTAAATTCTATTTGTTGCCGTTTTACATGCACTGTATATAAATAACCATGGTTTTCTTCTTGAAAAAAAAAAAAGAAGATTGGTGACGTCGCTTCCAGTCTGGTGATGTCATGTGACCTAGTGACGTCATATCTGTTTTGTCCAATGAAGGCATTTGCTAACAATACTGGACTCTGGGTTTTTCTGCTCATGTGGATTCTAATGCTATCTCATTAAAGAAATTTAAGATGCTTGGCATGTATAACCTATTAATCCCAGATCACCTGAATGTATACCTCCTCTTTATGTTGGCTTCACATAAGCACATACACGCATGAATTTTAACTCAACTAAATCAAGACGTTTAAAATGAATTATTATGGATGGCACACAATACATCAGTGCAGATGATATGTATACAATGCTGTTCAACGAAGACCGTGCATTAGGCAGGTATCCAAAGGCCCCCCAACCTCTCTCGATCAGCTCAATTAAAGAAATTACCTTGGACCCCTCCACCCAAAAAATTTTGGCTACGTGCTTGTCACACAATGGCCTCATAGCACAAAAGCTGCTAGATACAGTAATGCTCTGTTAAAAGTGGTTTCACCTCCAGAGGTTGTACATATATGCCACGTGCAATAAACAGGCTATGTGATATTCCAGTTCAGCATGATAACGCTAACTTCAGCAACCAGTGAGGATCACACTGAACATTGTGCACAGCTGCGTCGCAGGCCGGAGTAGCCTGGGGTTCACAAGACAATGCGCCGAACCACCGCTGCTAAGAAGACCGTGGCATAACGCAGCTTGCAAAAAGCACGGGAACAAACATGTGCTCTCAGCGACACAAATGTATTTTTCTCAGTCATCTAGATATAAGGCAAAGTTACGGTACCATTAAACTATAGCTCATGTGCGGAATATGCACGGGATATATATGATATTCCGATGTTCATGGGACGTCCCCATGCTGAGGACGAACCCAGCCATACGACTGCATGCAGTCACCACAACCGCGCTGTACGCAAGTGCATGAGGAGGTTGTGAAGAAAGGGAAGCCACGGTAACTCCCTCTATACTCCGTCTCACAAGATGTTTGCAGCACTACGAAAGGTACAGCTCTCTCGTCCAATCAGGATGGCGCGCACTACATTAGTGTGTTCCTACGCGCCTGTGGCTCAAGCTGTGAGCACGCGCTGATTGGTCCCGATACGGCAGGCTTGCGCTTTGCTGCTGGGCACCTGGCGCCATCTGGCGCCCTCAGAGCGACCTGCGCCTCCACACTTAAAGCCTCCGAGATTATAAGCCGCGCTCGCTCTTCATCGGGTGATCTCGGAGGCCATAGTTTTGCCGTCCTCTTGATGAGCGCATTTGTACTCCAACTGCCCCCGCACTCGACGCGAAGCGCTTCAAGAACATTTAAAGCCACCTGCTTCGCCTGCTTGGGGAAACAGCGCACTGTCGGTGTAGAGCACACAGGAGACACAACAGACTCGTCCGACGCCATGTTGGAAAGTGGCGACGCATCACTACCTCGCAGCAGGCCTCCGCAGAGCTGTGTCCGTACGGGCTTTGTCTGGTAATTTCACCAGTGATTGAAACACTCCCTACCATTTAAATATACCTGTCCAAATCATGTTTTTAGTTGCAATGCTTATTGTTTTGATTAATAGTCATACGCTCCTCAAATATTCGAGGGACTATTTTCTGCGTTTCTGCAGCCCTGATTGGACGAGAGAGCTCTACCTTCCGTAGTGCTGCAAACATCTTGTGAGACGAAGTATAGTTTTTCAGAGTACAGAGTTCCTTTCCCCGCGCCGCCGGGCTTCGCTGCCGCTGCCCAATGTTGCCAAAATAGCAAACGCCATTTGCAGAGACTATACCCATAGAGTGGCGGGTCACTTCTAAGCAACACTAGTATTTCTAGGAACCCTAGCAACACCTTGCGCACGCATGCAGGCCCTAGAGAACAGCCCAGACTTTAAAAGGTACTGCTGGTCTGGCAACATTGGGAAACGGCGTTTATTGGCGGAGGAAATCAAGGAAGATGTGAATATGGAGAGGAAAAAGACGGTCAAACTAGACATTTTAAGAGCGAAATTGAAGGAAAAGAAAAAAAATTCAATTAACAATGGGGGAAGTGTAGGCTAGGTGGCGCAAGCTGCCGCCCGATACAAAGGGTAAAGCCATTATCATCCATCCATCCATTCTTCCCAGCGGCGCGGGGAAAAGGAATGCCGATCGAGGCTCCTGCAGTGCAGCAGCCGGACACTGGTGCTCTTCCTTCCTAGAGATGGAACTACCAGCCGCAGTGCGACGGAATTAAGCGGAGGAACACATTTATGCGCAACCCGGCGTTCCGATAGGCTGAAGACGCCGTAACACCCACAGTCCTGCAAGCAACTTTTGTCAGACAGAGCACAGGTGCGCGCCATAGCGTCCCGGCCGACGGTGTCACTCGCAAGGTTTTGTCACGATTAATGCTTCAAGCCACCCAGTGAACGGCACAACTGATCGCCATAAAACGAGAAGCACAAATACCCTTTTTTTTTCACCTACAGAACGTCGTAAAATCACAAATGAGTTTACTTCTTGATGAACTAAACAAAAGAGCGCGAGACGGTAGGAGAATTAAAGAAATGAAATTTAAAAAAAGAGAAAGCATGCTCGCACAATTTCAGGCCGACCCATTATTAATAACACCAAATAAGAAGCGACGGGGTTCCTTCATGCAACCATACATGTCTGCATAAACAACCAAGAAACGCTATAGGCGAGCGCTAGCTCGTGACGCGTCAAACCCTTTGTTGATCGAAACAAATGAACTACGACCCTGTTTATCCGCCCTTGCGCCTGTGTCCATCACAGCAGAGCCCTGCGCGAACAGCTGCGGCGTTATGTACGACCGACTAACAGATTCTGCGCACGCTTTCAATCGGTCCTGACGCGTGCGTTGAGGCGCGCATATATATACGTGTTTGCGGGGCGTCCCAGCTGACGCTGTGGGGCACGGGTTTGAGCGCCTCACAAATATAAGCTGCGGAAATGTTATATTTAAAATTACTGATATACATAAATAATAATAATAATAATAATAATAATAATAATAATAATAATAATAATAATAATAATAATAATAATTGGTTTTGGGGGAAAGGAAATGGCGCAGTATCCGTCTCGTATATCGGCGGACACCTGAACCGCGCCGTATGGGAAGGGATAAAAGAGGGAGTGAAAGAAGAAAGAAAGAAAGAGGTGCCCGTAGTGGAGGGCTCCGGAATAATTTCGACCACCTGGGGACCTTTAACGTGCACTGACATCGCACAGCACACGGGTGCCTTAGCGTTTTTCCTCCATAAAAACGCAGCCGCCGCGGTCGGGTTCGAACCCGGGAACTCCGGATCAGTAGTCGAGCGCCCTAACCACTGAGCCACCGCGGCGGGTGCAGGATGAAAAGGAAAGCACATAGGTAGCCAATGTTACACATAGGCCTGCCCACTGGCTCGAGCTGAGCGACAACCGCTGCCACGCGCAGACTGAAGACAGTTGAAAGAACAGGCACGCGTCGCAACAACCACGTCCGCCGAACCGACGACGCTGGCTGTAACAGATACCTCCCAAGGCGAAGAGTCCATATGAGTGTTACGCAATAAGGCCTAGCGTACGCTGTACGGTCGTACACACAGACGCGCCGCGGTGTCACCACTGGAGAGCGCCATGAACATGGCATGTCGCACTGCACCTACGCACAGACACACTGCGAGTGCTTGAGCGAGTACTTCCCTCTAGTCTGCCCCATATATAATTGCCATGTCGCCACCCTGACAAGAAGTCTCAATTGACATCCAACAAACCTGGCTGCGAGTTTTCGGCAAAACTGCCTCCAGAACGACTCAATTGAACAGCAGAATTGGCGGCTTGTCGGCACCCCAGTGCATTTCCTGAAGGATGAGCGTGATAATAATAATCGGTTTTGGGGGGAAAGGAAATGGCGCAATATCTGTCTCGTATATCGTTGGACACCTGAACCGCGCCGTAAGGGAAGGGATAAAGGAGGGAGTGAAAGAAGAAAGGAAGATAGAGGTGCTGTAGTGGAGGGCTCCGGAATAATTTCGACCACCTGGGGACCTTTAACGTGCACTGACATCCACCGCGGCGGGTGAGGTGAACAGAGGACGAATTCCCAGTCGCAACGCTGTTAAGAAGGCGCCGAAATTGCCGACCTGAATTGTCACACACAGGAAATTTCGATAAGCGCATTTTTTTTTAACCGCAGGTTGCCTATGAACGCGAGCTTTTAGATATTGCGTCATAAGTTCATAACAGTGAATATATCTGCAGATCCCTTCTAGGGACGTTTGTAGTTTTCTGTTTGCTGTTAAAAACGCACCCTACTGATTTTCCATTCGGTGCGGGCGCTAAGCAAACATTTAAATCAAGATTTTGCTACGCATAGGAATATTAAACCACTCCCATCAATATGCTCCTAACAGCATCTTACAATATTCCTCAGCTGCCTCACATTTAAAAGAGATGTCCTAAATAAACGCCGGAACTGTCACTAATCAGCAGCAATTATAGCCTTCCTCACGGTTTGACGCCAAAGCCACCCCCTTTCTAATGGAGCCCTCCGAATACGCAGCCCTTCACGACCCACGTACAGCAAGTATAAAACTTTCTCGCCAAAGACTTGCTTATGCATGGCGCTAGCCGGATAATGACACTAGTGTTCCTGTATCCAAAGACTTGCTTATACATGGCGCTAGCTGGATAATGAAAGTAGTGTTCCTGTATCCAAAGACTTGCGTATAAATGGCGCTACCCGGATAATGAAACTAGTGTTCCTGTATCCAAAGACTTGCGTATACATGGCGCTACCCGGATAGACACTAGTGTTCCTGTATCCAAAGACTTGCGTATACATGGCGCTACCCGGATAGACACTAGTGTTCCTGTATCCAAGGACTTGCGTATACATGGCGCTACCCGGATAATGACACTAGTGTTCCTGTATCCAAAGACTTGCTTATACATGGCGCTACCCGGATAATGAAACTAGTGTTCTTGTATCCAAAACTTGCTTATACATTGCGCTACCCGGATAATGAAACTAGTGTTCCTGTATCCAAAGACTTGCTTATACATGGCGCTAGCTGGATAATGAAAGTAGTGTTCTTGTATCCAAAGACTTCCTTATACATGGCGCTACCCGGATAGACAATAGTGTTCCTGTATCCAAAGACTTGCGTATACATGGCGCTACACGGATAATGAAACTATTGTTCCTGTATCCAAAGACTTGCTTATACATGGCGCTACCCGGATAATGAAACTAGTGTTCCTGTATCCAAAGACTTGCTTATACATGGCGCTACCCGGATAATGACACTATACTGTTCCTGTATCCAAAGACTTGCTTATACATGGCGCTACCCGGATAGACAATAGTGTTCCTGTATCCAGACTTGCGTATACATGGCGCTACCCGGATAATGAAACTAGTGTTCCTGTATCCAAAGACTTGCTTATACATGGCGCTACCCGGATAATGACACTATAGTGTTTCTGTATCCAAAGACTTGCTTATACATGGCGCTACCCGGATAATGACACTGGTGTTCCTGTATATGCTCCCACATAGGAACACTAGATGACACCGCGCATCACGCACACAATATACGTACACCTCTCTGTGTCACATTTTCAGCGCGTACAGCTCACCCGCGAAGTGTTTGCACACGCTCTCTGGAAAGGGGGGGAGCACACATATCAGTATGGATATACATTGCGCGGTAGAAGAGTTGTGCCTGATGAACGAAGCAACAATTCCGCTGACAGCCACATCCGCCGGCACATATGTATATAGTCTCAGCATGTGTTTATATAAGGGAATACGACGCAAAAATGAAGGTACACCCGGAAACTCAGCCCAGAGGATGCGTCAGCCTGTGCACCGTTAGCACGGGACGCCTTGTTTGGTGTGTTCTTTTTTGTTTCTTTTTTGTTCTTTTGGCGACGCAGTAGTTGACGGCAAACTACACGGTATACGCTCCCTTATCGAGGGAACACGCCACGGGGTATTATAGTGCGTATATTGCCGCTCTCACGGCAATTCCGCTTCGCGCATTTCCCGGGTATACAGAATGAAAGAGCATACAAAAAACGCCCCATACACATCTCGTCCGCGCAGTATACGTCCCACGTGCGCGTAGCGGTGAAGGGGGCTGGCTAATGCGCGCACGCTCCGAGCACTCCCGTCCATGCTTCTGAGCTGAGACAGGCCGAAGCAGTCGACCTGCTATACTATGCACCCCCTTTCCCAACTCACAAAGCCTCATTATTTCGTTATCCTGTCATTTGCCGTCGTTGCACCAACTGCAACCGGCCAGCGAAAAAGAGGTATAATACGACTGTGCGGACTGATGTTCAACCCGGCTAACACAGCAGACGAGCAAAAGCAAAGCTAATGGTGTGACGTCATTGCTACGTCATCGCATGACGTCACATCAGGCGATGCGAACCTCAGCTCTAAAGGTCAAGTGACCACCGGTCGTCGGTCACGTGGTTGCTGGTCCCGAGCTATGACGATACCATACAGGCATATCATGCATATATGCGCAGCAAGACACGTAGTCATCTTGGGGGTGCGCGCTTAGTCTGACCTTGGTCGCGGCTTCAAGCTCAAACGCGCAAAGACAAGCGAAACTGAGTTGTACCTCGAGTAGTAGAGCTTTCGCTCTATACATCTATGCACCTTAAGAGAGGAATGCAATAGCAATCAGAGATTCCATTGATGCTACGTTGGTGTGGCCTAAGCCACGAAATTGTTCTAACCGGATTTTCCCGCCAATTTTTTCTTCCTTCTCGTCCTTGCTTTTTGCGCCTCCTCTTTCCTTTTTCTCTCTTCCATGAACACGTTGTGATGACGTCACAGGGTCACGCGACCTCTCTTTACCAATGATTATTTCAATTCCCAGCTGCCACGGTGAGCAGGTCGAGATGACGTCACAAGATCACGGGACCTCTCAATCCGGTGGACTGGTAACCTGCCGCGGTGGGTAGGTTGCGATTGGCGTCACAAGGCCAAGCGACCTCTTTCGACCAATCAGCGGATTCCGTGACACACGCGTCTATATTGCGGAATGTGGAAGCTAATGCTCTCGCATTAATAAGTCGAAATTCGCAAGAGTCCCGTGCGCCACTGAACCCGACAAAACGACAGTCGTGTGTTCAACTCGACCCGACAGCGCTTGTTTAGGCGCACATACATGCAAGCCGATATAGAGGCAATATACTGCTCCCGTAGGCCACAATGCATAGCCAAAGGAGGCGGCCGCAACCCCGCGCACACCATCTCCACTTTCTCTGATAGACAGCTCTTTGCATTATTTATTGTTATATTTTTTGTTGCATTACATTAATGTATTACAATAGCACACTATTTTTACATCATATTGTCACGTAGTGGTGACGGCAATCGAAGCAGCGATGAAGACGAACGAAAGGGTCTCTAAAAGAAAACTGTTTATTGGGCTGACTTGCACCCAAAATGGACTGAATCACTCGGCGGCGGCGAAGCGACAAGCGTGCTCGGTGGTCGTCGAACAGAATGCCGGCCACTGTCGGCCGTGCTCAATTTAAAGCTGATAGCGAACTTTTGAGATAAAGAGCGCAAAGTTACTAGAACATTCCGGAACAACGTAGAATCAGCTCTGCCTGGCTGCGATCAATCGAGATAAATCTAGTCGCGTCTTGCGTCGCAAACAAAGCGATAAGGTGGTGTCGCGGCAGATTTGAAAAGCGAACAAACACTGCAAATATTCGGTTTGGTTTGGTTTATGGGGGTTTAACGTCCCAAAGCGGCTCAGGCTATGAGAGACGCCGTAGTGAAGGGCTCCGGGAATTTCGACCACCTGCGGTTCTTTAACGTGCACTGACATCGCACAGTACACGGGCCTCCAGAATTTCGCCTCCATCGAAATTCGACCGCCGCGGCCGGGATCGAACCCGCGTCTTTCGGGCCAGCAGCCGAGCGCCATAACCACTTAGCCACCGCGGCGGCTACACTTCAAATATTCGTGGCAATAGCATTGCATTAATGATTACATTACTAATGAATCATCACGTGAATTACTACGTTATTAAGCAAGCTGCTACTTAAATCTCGGATCAAAACTTGGCGCGCATTATTTCGCTGTTCCCGACAAAGTGAAAGAATATGCCGTCCTTCCGTCATTTCCATGACGATTGGGTCGCGGCTCCGGCCAAGACCATACAGTGACTCTATCCACCACAACACGTATACCAAAGTTAAAGTGCACTAGAATTCTTTACCAACGTTACTAGGTTCTACTAGTAACGTTATCAGTAACGTCGACGTATGAAGCACGGATACAAGAGAGGACAACAACCCGACCAGAAGAGCGTCTGTGTCAGACCTCCAGTCTCAGGCGGACAGGGCAGCGCGCTGTTTGGCGCCACCTCAATTCCCTCCTCCCCTACACTCTCTCTCTCTCTCCCTCTCTCGCTGGGAGAAAAAAGCGCGCGAAAGCGGTGCTTATGACGTCATGCCCGTCAAATGGTCGTGAGAGGCCCCCCTCTGACACACACGCATACGCGTCCGAATGGCATGTCCGCACAAGCGCACGCACGTCCATCAGCGGTGCGGACAGCGAACACAACGGGGTCCGCATTTCCGCAATGCCGCGAAAGAAGGCCGCGAAGCACGCACGCAGAGAGTGGAGAGAGATGAGATGGCGGCGGCCTCCATCCTGTCTTGTGTCCCTCCAAAGGCGCCCCCTATGGGCGTCGGTTTTCTACCTATACCGCGAGTGCGAGTCACTCTTCCTCCCCCCCCCCCCCCCCTCTTTCTCCACGAAGGCTGCTTGCTTGCACGTGCATAGCTTGTCACGATTCTCTTGTGATAGGTATACGTGCCTCATGCCTTGTCTCCACAGACAGCGTCAAACAAGGCGTCATTGGTACAGCATTCAGCGGAAAAAGTCTGCACACGGGTGCATAGACACAGAGGTCGAGGCCTACTTTCGACCCTTCCACCTTAACATCCTCCCCCCCCCCCCCCCCCCATTCGTGTACACTGACATGCACACGCAGAAGAAAAGAATATTAAAGCAATGACGTGCAACGCGCTTCGCTACAGGAAGGCTGAGACGTTCCCCTATGACGCCTCCCCCCCCACGCGATATTGCATAATCGGTTAAGAATAAAACAACTCGACACGGTGTTCTTTCGAGATGCGGCTTTTCGCACGACATGTGGCAATCAGTAAGCAAAGCAAGACAGCGGAGAAGGCGAATTATGTATTGAGGTACCTGCGCGCAAGTAGCACTAAACTCCGCGAGTATCCGAAGCCAAGCAAAATGCAGAGAGCAACAAATTGTAGGCATATTTCTGAAGCTGTGTGCGATTTTTCAGCCAAAGGGCTTTCAAGTGTGTACAAAGGTTCGAAGGTTAATTTATGAGCCAATTAATGAGACAATTAGACGATTAAAAAATTCAAGTGGAGTGTTGTCGACTCAAAGGCTAGCCACAGTTGAATGCTGTGTTTACGCAGCTGGTCGAGAAAACGCATGGAGTTTGCAAAGAAAGTTTTGCAAGCGCAATGCTATCAATGTAGGCATCTCCACAGGTCCTTCGCGATATTTGCCCTCTGGTGAGTTCTACAACAAACATTTTGTTCAGCTTTTGAACCAATCCTGCCGACTGAGTGAAGTTTTGGATATACTCCGCCTATAGTGAAGCTCCCGCTATAGCAAATAACACGTACAATAACGGCTATAATTTGGGAATGCCCTGCACTCCTGTGCCGAGAACCGGACAGCGCTAACTTTGAGGGAAATGGGACGAAAAAACAGAGACTACGAACGCGAAAAGCAGGAAACACTTGTCTCCTGTTCGTATCCCGGCATGTAGTCCGCAGGCACTCAATTTTGAGTGCAAAAAAAAAAAAGAAAATAGAAGATCGTACCCATCCGGAACAAAAATAGTATTCGGCACGTGGCGATGTTGAAAAACAAAACGCCGGTCCGCACCCGTAAACAGTATGCAAAGGCCAACTTTTTTTACTTTTATAAACGCGTGTACAGCCGGCGGACCGTATACCGGAACTTACGGTACACCTTCCTTGACTGACAGCGGGAAACTCGTTACGCATGCTCTCGCCTATTTATTGTTTTCATTCGTCTCTCAGCGTATGCGGGTAAGACCGTCTACCGCGAAGGCCTTGACGGTTCTACAAAAAAGCGTGACTATATACAAGCGACGATCGCCGCCGACGCGCGGTGCACGCCAACGTGCCGAGGCGCGTGACGACATCTTCCGATTTTGGCTGACGGAGCAATTTCGACGATTCCGCCTTGTCTCATGATCCCATGCCAGCAGCGTTAATGCAAAGTACTGACCGCCATGGATATATATGAAGCATAGAAAGGGCGGTGCATTTACGCCTCTAAAATTTGAAGGCTCAATCAGCTTGATCGGTCTATAACCTTGCTCCTTCATGCTGGATAACCCGACTTCACCTGTTTCATAATTGTGTGCCATTAATTGCCCGTGGGTAATAAGTGCGCCAAAAGAGCTTGCCGCGTCACTCATATCAGCAACTCTTTATTTTGTTGCAGTCTGCCCTCCACAATAAGAATAATAATAATTGGTTTTGGGGGAAAGGAAATGGCGCAGTATCTGTCTCATATATCGTTGGATACCTGAACCGCGCCGTAAGCGAAGGAATAAAGGAGGGAGTGAAAGAAGAAAGGAAGAGAGAGGTGCCGTAGTGGAGGGCTCCAGAATAATTTCGACCACCTGGGGATCTTTAACGTGCACTGACATCGCACAGCACACGGGCGCCTTAGCGTTTTTCCTCCATAAAAACGCTAAGGCGTAAGCCCATGCAAATTACTTTTCAGCGGCCGTTTTTAACGCGACAGCTCGTGTCGCAGAAAAGCCGGTGTCGTCGGCGTCTTTGGCCGTGAGCGAAAAATGGCGCACCTCGGTGGACACCTGAACCGCGCTGTAAGGGAAGGGATTTTCCTTCCCTTACGGCGCGCGCGGTACGGGTGTCCAGCGAGAATTGTGAGACAAGCGTCATTTCCTTTCGTTAAAACAAAATTTCATTTCATTTTCCTTCCCTTATGGCCCGGTTCGGGTGTCCACCGAGATATGTGCGACAGGCGTCCTCTCCTTTCATTAAAACATTTTGTTTTCATTTTCCCTTGCCTCACGGCGCGGTTCGGGTGTCCACCAAGATATGTTTCCTTTCCCTAAATTGTCCGGGCAACGGGTCGCACCGAAGGACGATGGCGTTCCGTGGATTCCTTGGCAATGCTGCAACACGCTGTCGCGTCCTGCTCTTAAAGGCGAAGCTTAAGCGTACTCAAATTTTTTTTGGGCGGAATAAGCTCCGCGAAGCCGGCGGCAGACACTCACTCCCTGAGGTAGAGCAGAGTGGCGGCGAACAGCTTGCACAGCTCGGTGAGCATAACCACTGCGGTGACACTGTAGTCGTAGCGGTCCTGGGAGTTCTTGGTGGCCGTCACCAGGATGCCTGCACACATGCGCGGAAGACATACAGTATACTGGTGAGTGAGATTAGATATAAGACTGCAAAAAAGGACTATGCCGACAGCAGTTGGGCGGGCCTGGTGTATAACTTTTTACAGGCAGGTCATAGACACCGTATTTTATTTATTTATGACATACTGCAGGCCGTGAGGCCCAAGCAGGAGTGGATTACATAAACAGATCACAAATTGAGCAAAAATACCAAAATGCAAACAGAACACGAGCAGCGGGAAATGACATGAAAAGGCAAAAAAACAAGCTAACACAACAAGCAGAAAAAAAAACTAACAATATTCACTTATCAGATGAAGAGACCGTACACACGAAGCTGGTAAGCTGTTCCAATCACTGATGGCTTGCGGTTTGCCTATATAGTGTGTGTATATATATATATATATATATATATATATATATATATATATATATATATATATATATATATATATATATATATATATATATATATATATATATATATATATATATGGGCATGTTCAGATAAGAACGGTAATCGAGGTCCCATGACCATTTTTTGTTTTCAATTATATTTTTATATGTGATGGGTAAATGTGTCCACACAAAGGAATGAACCTTAGTTTTGCAAGGAACTTTGTAGTTTTCTCGGAAAAAAATCGTATGTCACAAGAGGTGGAGAATGTCGTTTTTGCCACTTCTCAAAGTTGCAAGTTTGGAGCATCACTGCATGCACAATAAGTTGTTTTCGCGCATAATTATTTTTTCAGTACTTTATTACAACTTGTACTATACGAAGAAATAAAAAAACGTTTTCTTTCTCTGTCAATCTTCTGAGTAAAAAATCGCAAATTTCGCTTCCGGAGCTGTGCGGTGCCAAAAAGGCACTTTTCAGGGCAGCCTTAGGGCAAGATGCGTAAAGATCTCCCGGCTGAATCTTTTTCTCTGTATTTTTCAGCTACTTTTAATCACTTCAGGCAAGTTTTGTAGCTCTACACTTGACCTATGTTTTTCAATATGGCCTCAAAATTGGCAGAAGTTCAAAAACGTCAAAAAAGTGACAACTTTGACTTGAATTTAAAAAAAAAAAAAACATCATCATCGAATTTTATTAAAATTTGCCCTAATAATACTCAACATTACATAATTCTAAGGCTTTAAAAAAGTATTGCATTATATTGTTTTAAAGTATGGAAATAAATACAAAACGGACTTTATGATTTCAATCCCTACGACTGCTCAGTATTCCCTCTTAGAATGCGCAATCGTCAGAAGCTGGTTTTAGTATTGGTATTTTGTAAGTAAATTTTAAACGCTACAGTTGCTGAGTTCATAAGTGTAATTTGTAAGCATTTTTTTCTATTACAATCAAAGGTCTAAAGCTCCTATTCGCTTTCGTACTGTTCTAACGGTGGGACCTAAATTACTGTAAGCATATTCCAACACGTTATTTTGGAGTGACGTGTGTGTAGGAGTAGTTTATGCTAAACAATTAATGCACCCGTCGCACTTTCAATGTGACTTTAACTGCTACCGCCGCTCCAGGGATGAACCGCGCTTTGCAGCCGCTCCTATAGCTATATAACGCCCGGCGCGACCCTGAAATTCACAGCATCATGTGTGCCGCCGCCGCACCGAGGGTTTAGCCGCCGCTATCATCTTTTCATCGCAACGCACCGAACGCCTAGCAGTTATGCCTCAGCCTTCGACCTTCGACCGAGATAACCCTTGTGAGCGGATGTTGTTCGAATCTCGAATTTTGTGTGTCGTTTTCCAGGCCTGGTAGACCCGGTGGGGTCGTTTTCTGTAATCACGTGTTTTCTCTGCGCTGGAGCGCTCCCTCGACAAGCATACTTGGTATATCAGTCTCAGCTCGTACGCCAGACCGAAAGAACATCAGTGTCGACGGTGGGCAGCCTGTGTTAAAAATCCATTCATCTGTCCATCTCCTCTTTTTGGAAAAGCAGCTCTGGGCCCTGCATCCGTCACGGCCCTGCATCCGTCACCTGCTCTTCTGTCTCGCGATAATCTCCGGAAGCGGTGAGCTTTTGCATTCATGAAGAGATTTCCGCAGCGAACGTTTTGTGCCGACTACTCAAAAAGGCACAAACAGAGAATTGAAAAAGGACGTAATTTTCGCAGTGTAAAGACACTCAATGTCGCTGCTCTCAAAAAGGTCCTACTTCCCGAAGAAGCTCTCCGAGTACGAGAAAGTGACTTCATCTGTCAGAATTGTTACCGTCGGTTCAAGGAAGACATAGATAATATGCAGGCAGAGTCAACCGAAACATTAGAAGAATTCCGCCCTGGGGAAGAAATCGTAGAAAATTTAAATTCAAGTGTCAGCCTTACCTCCGAAATCTCGCCCCTAAAGCCACCGAGCGCTCTAAAAAAACGCCTCAGACTTTCCTATGCAAAGCGAAAGCAGGAAGAGGTGGCAAGAGCTATGGTGACGAAAATACGATCGGGGATACAGGCAGCATATAATGTCCCAGAGACTTCGCGTGCGTCAGAAGAAAAGTGTGCGCAATGCAGCAGTTGGGAGGACAACCTACATGCTGCCTACAATAGGTGCACGTCCTTTCAAGAGCGTTGCCAGCTGCTGACACTGCTACCACGCAACCTAACCGTGAAATATGTGCAGGAAGTTATTCCAGAGGCAACGAGGTACGTTATCCAAAAATCGAAGAAGATGGTGGATGAGGAAGGCGTATGGTCAACACAGGAGAGATATACAAGATGTAAACTACAACAGGAAGACATTACCACCGTTTTAGAATATTACACCATGGATGAACTCGATTGCTCTAGACAGACTCCGAACAAAAAGGATGTTGTGAGAATCGAGAAGGAAGGAGAGAAAGAATGGATACCTAAACGCTTCATGACGCGGTCCTTGCGAGAAGCATTCCGCCTCTACAAGCAAGCTCACCCTGCCTCCCAGGTTGGCCTCACAAAATTCATATCCTTGCGTCCTAAGTGGGTGAAATGCTCGCCACAGTGGCAAGTGTGTGTTTGTGTGTGCTGTGCAAACTTTCAGTTGTGCCTCGTGGGACTGCAGAACGCGTCCGGAAGGTCGCTTTCTCCCGAAGATATGCAGAGCCTCTGCGTATGCCAGGAACCTACTGCGTCGTGTTTCCTTAGGAATTGTGAGCACTGTAACTTCGGAAAATTTTGAAATGAGCAGCGAGGACGAGGTGTTGATTGCTTCATGGGAATACGGTGAGCTCGTTAAAAAGACTCTGACCGCTTCATCATTTATGAGAGAATGTCGAAGAATGACCATGAAATGGATTCCCCACAACTATATTAGATCTGTGCAAGCAAGAGCAATACATGAAGAAAAACACAGCTGCAAGAGAGGTGCAATTGTTTTGCATTTTGATTTCGCCGAAAACTGGACAGTTGTGCTTCCAGACGCAGTACAAGCTTACCATTGGCAGAAAAAGCAGGTGACCGTGTTTACCTGTGTTGTCACGTCAAGAAAATCGACTCGGAACTACGCCGTAATTTCCGACGATATGTCTCATGATTCAGCTCATGCATGCTTGGCTCTGTCAAAAATCAAAGCACACCTCGAAGACAACGCGCCAATCTACACCAAGATAACATATGTGAGCGACGGGGCTCCCGCTCACTTCAAGAATAAATATCAGTTTCATGAGCTACAACGCAGTGAATGTCGAGAGACGAAATGGATGTTTTCGGCCACTGGACACGGCAAAAATGCTTGCGACGGCGTTGGTGGGCTTGTCAAACATCGAGCATCACACCACAACTTGCGGAAGCCTGCAAGTGAGTCCATACAAAGAGCCAGCGGCTTCGTAGACGCAATTAAAGGAACGCTAAAGAACATCACCATTCTGGAGCTCCCACAGAGGGAGCTTGCAGACTTTCGCGAAACGAAGAAGGAAGAATGGAAAATGGCAAAGAAAGTGCCTGGAGTTCAGACGCTCCATATGTAGAAGTACGTTCAAACAAATGAAGGCAGTGCATCCTACGTGGCCTCCACCGCTGCTTCGGAATGGAAGAGACTGTGATCTGGTTTGTGCTTCGTGCTGGACAATATACTGTGCGCATACCGACTTCAACTGCTGCCGTTAATTTCTTGTTACGATTTTCTGAATTGCGATCTGCATATAAAGTGGCATCCCATTTGTAAATTGCGTTCCTATTAAAACTCCTCCTGATTAAAAATCTCGCAGATAAATTGTTCCTCTCAGAAGACGAAGTTCTGTCTCCTGACATTGCCCTGTAGAACCTTTGAACACAGAGGTAAACAGATGCAGGTACGGAAACGTCGGCTTCAGAAATACATTAATATAAATTTTTATATATAAAATTTTTTCTAGGAACCCACAAATTATCTAATATTTTTAAAAAATCGATTACATACCAATGTACCTTACGATGATAAATTAGAGAATACAAAAAAAAAACGTTTGACCGCCAGCAGTCAGTTCATCAGGTGAAATAACGAATTTATTCCCATTTTGACGCATTAAGAACGCCGCTAACAAGCGAGTAGAAGCTGTACAAACATTCAGGATGGTTCGCATATTGTGGTAATTGAAATGTAACCACGTTCAGTGAGTGCTAAATCAAATTTCTGACAGTTACTATTTCTAAGAGGCAGTAATAAGCAATTCTAGGTAACAAAAACATGAACTCAGTTTTGCATTTATTTTTATACATTAAAACAAAATAATGCAACACTTTTTTGGTGTTTTAAAATTATCGAGTATTGAGTATTATTAGGGATTTTTTTAATAAAATTCGATGATGGTGTTTTTTTTTAAATTCAAGTCAAAGTTGTCACTTTTTTGAAGTTTTTGAACTTCTGCCAATTTTGAGGTCATATTGAAAAACATAGGTCAAGTGTACAGCTACAAATCTTGCCTGAAGTGATTAAAAGTAGCTGAAAAATACAGAGAAAAAGATTCAGTCGGGAGATCTTTACGCATCTTGCCCTAAGGCTGCCCTGAAAAGTGCCTTTTTGGCACCGCACAGCTCCGGAAGCGAAGTTTGCGATTTTTTACTCAGAAGACTGACATAGCAAGAAAACGTTTTTTATATTAATCGTATAGTGCAAGTTGTAATAAAGTGCTGAAAAAATACTTATGCGCGAAAACAACTTATTGTGCATGCAGTGATGCTCCAAACTTGCAACTTTGCGAAGTGGCAAAAACGACATACTCCACCTCTTGTGACATACAATTTTTTTCCGAGAAAACCATGAAGTTCCTTGCAAAACTAAGGTTCATTCCTTTGTGTGGACACATTTACCCATCACATATAAAAATTTAATTGAAAACAAAAAATGGTCATGGGACCTCGATTACCGTTCTTATCTGAACATGACCATATATATATATATATATATATATATATATATATATATATATATATATATATATATATATATATATATATATATTAACACTATATAGACAATACAAATCCTATAGACAGTCTATAGACTATGAATAGACAAAAAGAAATATCCACAGGAAGGTAATAGAGTCTATACGAAGTCTCTAGACCGTCTATAGACCATTTTTGTCAGGGCACGGTGGATAAAGTGTAGCGCCGTCTGCTTTCACTATGTAATATTGAGGAACCCTATGGTTACAAGCACTGAGGGACACCAAACAGGGAAAGAACAACCACTAAAAAGGAACAAAAAGGCTCAAGCTTCCGAAGAGCGCCTTAACACTGCTGCAAGTTCGGCGAAAACCAAACCACTTCCGCCTGCGCCTTATCAGGCCAGCGGCACAGATAACGCAATAGCCATGTGTCGTCAATTCCTCAGTAAGGCTGTCAGCTAATCACTACATTAACTTTGCACCATTATCATCTACAAGAAGTCATCACGAGCTTAATTTGATACCGTATTTTGCGCATGCTAATTTGTTCAAATTCAGTTTTTTTTCCCCGTTCAATAGAAGCCTGGAATTCTCTACCCGGGTCCATTCGTTCTTGTCCATTTCAAAACTTTGTAACTGCCGTTGAAGACGCATAATAGCTGTGTATTCTTACCCTGTCGTTAACAGTTCCTTTCTTGTTTGATATTTCATTTGTGATTTTAACTTTTTGTAGTGCTCACTTTGTACATTTTGCTGCATTTTGTTTCCTTGCATTTTTGTGTTTTCCCACTCCTGCCATAGCGCATATAATTGCGCTGCAGTATGTATAAATAAATAAGAATCGTACGACCGACCGAGCGCATCGCCACCTATAGCTTCTAAGGGCGCTCTCATAAAATACAGGCGAGTCCTTTATACGCACCCGTGCATTCGCCAACAGATGTACGATTTCCTCTCACACCGCCGTTATCGCTCTTTCTGCATCGTCCGTTCTATTCTCCGCAAGGCACGCTCGCCCGATCGTGTGACCAGGGCGATAAGGGTACGCGGATGCACAGCGCAGCATAGGCTTCGCCAGTCTCAGCAGGCCTCGAGCGAAAGTCTTTTTCCCCGCCTGGTAAGCACCCGCGCACCGGGCGCATGGCAGGAACTCGCAGCAAGCTTTCCTACGGCCCGTGACAGGGCTGTTGGTTCGACTCCGACACAGGCAGGGTCTTGAGTAGTCGCGCTCTTTAGAAAGTGGGCTCGCGTAAGAGGGAAGTTGTTGCAAGCAAAGATGTCAATGCCTTACTCCCGGCCTCGATGAGCACCTACTGTCTTCTCCAAAAATCACGTATATAGGCCGCCGCGGTGACTCAGTGGTTATGGCGCTCGGCCGATGACCCGAAAGAGGCGGGTTCGATCCCGGCCGCGGTTGTCGGATTTCGATGGAGGCAAAATTCTAGAGGCCCGTGTAGTGTGTGATGTCAGTGCGCGTTAAGGAACCCCCGTTGGTCTCTCCGGAGCCCTTCACTACGGCGTCCCTCATAGCCAGAGTCGCTTTGGGACGTCAAACCCTCATAAACCATATAGCAACTACGTTTAGATCTTTGCAATAAGGGCTCCCTGAGGGCTGCCATATTGTTCACTGGACTGCCCTGAGCATCTCGCGCTAGCACAAGCGTCTACTAGCACGGTGGAAGTAAAGCCCCTAGAAAAGCTCATGAAGGGACTTTAGGTGGATGTGGCGGTGGAACCGGTTTCGGACAGTCCAGACAGGAGGCGTGTCGATAACTCCCTCGCCCGCGAGTGAATGCAGGCGTCAGTTGCACGGTGGGACCACAGTGGAGCTTCTACTATTACTCTGGCACGCGTAAGACAAGGAAGAGTGCAACATAGGACCTTTTCCCTAAAAGGTCCACGGGCGCCGCCATATTGGACTGTGCTCGCAGTACAGGAAAGAGTTCTTCACACAGCCCAGAAAACCGGTTTTCCCGAGGGTCAAGGTGGGGGGTGTTGAATAAATAAATATCGCAAGCAAATTAATTCCCCAAATTCCGTAAACTATGCGGCCCATGGGCACTGCCGTAGCTCAGGTGGAAACGCGTATCGAAACTTCAACGGACTTTCAAAGGGCTTTCGTACAGAAAGTCAAAGAAAACCCAGAACGAAGTTTCCGCAGCGCACACCATGGTAGTGACGATTCCGGCTGTCCGAGAAGCGGTCTATGTACCTTTGAAGAAGACTGTACAGCGATTACTACTACTACTACTACTACTACTACTGCTACTACTACTACTACTACTACTACTACTACTAATAATAATAATAATAATAATAATAATAATAATAATAATAATAATAATAATAATAATAATAATAAACTATGCTCTTATACAGTGACTGTCCAGCGCGGAAGTTGACTCTCTCTGCCTGACACGCTATCTACACACAGCTCTGCATTTTTGCAGACCTTCTAAGTGACGACAGTATAGCTCATAATGAATCAGAACGCAAGAAAAGTATTCCGAAAGGGCACGCAGTTTCAGCACAACCGTACACACTCCGCCCTGCAGAGCTACTGACCGTGGTATCTGAAACATCGCCCCATTAAATGCCATTTAGGGTTCCATACCGGCTACCGAAAAGTCGGCACACTTATCTCTATATAGTCACTGTGACAGAAACAGTCTGTTCGGTAACGCGTTCACCTCATCCAGAAAAGAAGAGCGAAAGGGGGCGCTTTCTGTTGTTCTCCCCTCTGCGCTAAATGAGATAGATGAATGAGTTATCAGACCACCAACTATGTCCCAACAGTAAACACTTTCGGAGTCTGTTCAGCTCAGCTCGCTCGCTGGCTTATCTAACAGCGGCGTCAACGTGACTAAGCGATAACCAGCACGACGACAGCGCAGGCGTTAGTACACGGTCACGAGCTGTGCAGTTCGCGCGATGGATGGGAGCCCCAATGGTGTTCCTTTAATTACCCGCCTATCTTCTTCAACGCAGTCAAACACGTGATACGCGTTGTTCATCTGACCATAGGCTTTCCGGCACCACGAGGTATGCTGAGACACGGCCGGTAGATAAGCAACGGCTGAGACATGTAGCAGGTGAAAACCACGTGCGGCACGACGCGCCCAGATGGGCGCAAAATATATAATGCCCCCATGACCGCCCGTCCGCTCAGGCACCCGTTGTTCCGTCTGGAGACGCCATTTTGTTTCCCAATGATTGTTCAGAGATCAAGCTGGTAAGTGACTGCCTGAAGTATGCGACTTCCAAGCTATATAGATGGGAGCCGTATTGGACGATCTCTGGGCCCAGACAGCCGAAAATGCAGCATTTCTTAATGAAACTGCGTCGCCGCAAAAGTTCAGCGTGCGAAAGAAAATGGCGTAGTTTTCACCACCGTATGCACCGAAACTGAACATCGAGGCTTCTCTTATTCGCATGTTATTCACATGCAGGAATAACGAAAGCTCAGCAGGGGAGGCCCTCGGCTGTCCGAGCTGCGCGCCAGAAAAATGTACCGGAAGTCACGCGCTTCCGCAAGAACTACCGGAAGTCATTGGCCGACGGCGCAGCCAGTAGTAATGATGGGTGCAGCGGCGTCGTCTGCTACATTGTATGTTGCGCACGCGCGCTCAGACGACGGCCGATCTGGGGTTGGGGAGGGGGGGGGGGAAGGGGGGAGAGCTTTCACCTCTGGCTTCAAAAAAAATGTGACGTAACGGCCTCTCCAGAATTCTTTCCTTCCTCCATGGTTATTCACAACAAGGCCGCCGTTATATTGTTTTGTTTCTCTCTACTTTTTTGCTGCGTGTGCGCCAACTGGCACCCCTGCTGGGACATCTAGAAACCAGAAGGTTTCCTCCGGCGTTGCCCCTCTTCCCCGCCCCATCTGCCACGCGAACTACTTTTCCCAACCCTTGCCGCGGTGTTCCGGTGAACGACCCGACCCGGCTGCCGACTTTTGCGTCAAAAGGACGCGAGACTGCAGCTGCTCGAATACGAGGCGTATACAGATCTCACGCACACGCACTAGCACGGAATACGGAGTTCACGATCTTCGCCAGGTGTTGCATACAATGGGCGACACCATAGCGACGAACACGGACAGAGGCAGTAGTTTTGATGGCAGTTTATGGGGTGGAGGGGGGGGGGGAGAGAGTTGACGTCGGCGAGAAAATTATTTGCGAAAAAAAATACGCGACAAGCCGAGGCAGGAAACCACTTTGTGCTCTCCCACCGTGAAACGAAAAAAACATGCAATGTATGGCGTGTCGCTGTTTTTTTTCTTTCGGTGTTTAGTGCTTTTTTGCCGCGTTGGCTCAGCTGCCCACACATGCGAGACAGAATCCTGGCCGTAGCAGCCGCGTTTTGATGGGGGCGAAACGCAAAAGGCGCCCGAGCGCTGTGAGACATGTAAGTGCATGGTAAAAGAACATCAAAAGGCGCCCGAGCGCTGTGAGACATGTAAGTGCATGGTAAAAGAACATCAAAAGGCGCCCGAGCGCTGTGAGAGATGTAAGTGCACGGTAAAAGAACATCAAAAGGCGCCCGAGCGCTGTGAGACATGTAAGTGCATGGTAAAAGAACATCAAAAGGCGCCCGAGCGCTGTGAGACATGTAAGTGCATGGTAAAAGAACATCAAAAGGCGCCCGAGCGCTGTGAGACATGTAAGTGCATGGTAAAAGAACATCAAAAGGCGCCCGAGCGCTGTGAGAGATGTAAGTGCACGGTAAAAGAACATCAAAAGGCGCCCGAGCGCTGTGAGACATGTAAGTGCATGGTAAAAGAACATCAAAAGGCGCCCGAGCGCTGTGAGACATGTAAGTGCATGGTAAAAGAACATCAAAAGGCGCCCGAGCGCTGTGAGACATGTAAGTGCATGGTAAAAGAACATCAAAAGGCGCCCGAGCGCTGTGAGAGATGTAAGTGCACGGTAAAAGAACATCAAAAGGCGCCCGAGCGCTGTGAGACATGTAAGTGCATGGTAAAAGAACATCGCCTGGACGAAATTAATCCGGAGCCCTCCGTTATACGGCCTCCCTCACCGTATAGCATTTTTCTTCATCTTAAATGTAACGCTACGCCGAGGGTTTTGTTTGGCTCTCCCTCCTTTATTCCTTACCTTACGGCGCGGTTCAGGTGTCCAACGATGTATGAGACAGATACTGCGCCATTTCCTTTCCCCAAAAACCAATTATTATTATTATTATTATTATTATTACCCCACAGAAAACGAACGCTGTCTAATGCCACTGTCTGCTCGCGCGACGTTAATTAAAGGAGACGAAACCACGCACAGAGGCGTCAAAGCACCTGCTCTTTGGGCTGATGCCAACAGGTGCTACCGCCAGACAGGGACGACGACGCCAGGATATCGATATAGTGAGGTGGCGCGGAGTAGGGTTTAGGAAGGAGGCGGGGTAGGGGAGCGGTAATTTTGGGTATGCATGATGCCCTTGTGGCAGTGATCCTCGTCAAGGTAAAATAAATCAGATGCAGAAAATGCAACAGCGGGACCTTTTCATATAAACCTTATCAGATCTAACCAGTGAGGAAGCCGTAAGGGAAGGGATAAATGAGGGAGTGAGAGAAGAGAGGAACAAAGACGTGCCGCAGCGGAGAGCTCCGGAATAATTTCGACCGCCTGGGAATCTTTAACGTGCACTGACATCGCACAGCACACGGGCGCCTTTTTGCGTTTTGCCTCCATCGAAACACGGCCGCCGCGGTCGGGTTCGAACCCGGGTACTCCGGATCAGTAGCCGAGCGCCCAAACCACTGAGGCACCGTGGCGGGTATGTAGCCGTGTGCACACCCCAGTATGGTGAGGAACTTGGCGACGACTAGGGAGATCTATTTGGAAAGGACCAGTCTCTTCGTGATGATAGGGAGATTTTAGGCTCCGCGGCAACTTGGCCACGGGAACACGACAACGACCACTACAACAGTAACCAAAAACTATCGCTGTGTCACACCTTATAGCTCGAGCGAGATGAGGCTTGGGTGGCCTACTTGGAATGACGCAATGACTTCGTTCTACTTGGAATGACGCAAAAGTTACTGCTAACATCGATACACAGTGTAGAGATCGCGAACAAGCAAGAGACACTGTCATTTCACAACTTTCCTCAGCGAGCGGTTTCGCCAATTCGATGTCCAAAAGACAAACATCGAGTAAGATATCGCGAGCTACAGTGGTGGAGCGTCCGACGGTCACAGGGCTCACCAGCTTCAAGGAAACCCAGATTTCACCCTTTTATGTCGATAGATGGCAGCACTCAGGTACCACAAAAAGGACGTAAGTTTCATTTCCCCTCCAGGTGTGTAAATTGCACCGCGACACGAAAGTATTAGCAGTATTAGTTTTTCCTAAAGAAATCCTCGCTGCTCACTGAGCTTCGTCGTCAACTTGCTGTCGATCGCGCTCGGCTCGATGGTTTCAGAAACCAAAACCGCGGTGGCTCAGTGGTTAGGGCGCTCGACTACTGATCCGGAGTTCCCGGGTTCGAACCCGACCGCGGCGGCTGCGTTTTTATGGAGGAAAAACTCTAAGGCGCCCGTGTGCTGTGCGATGTCAGTGCACGTTAAAGATCCCCAGGTGGTCGAAATTATTCCGGAGCCCTCCACTACGGCACCTCTCTCTTCCTTTCTTCTTTCCAGCCCTCCTTTATCCCTTCCCTTAAGGCGCGGTTCAGGTGTCCAACGATATATGAGACAGATACTGCGCCATTTCCTTTCTCCAAAAATCAATTTCAAAAAAGCAATGCGTTGTGCTGAACTAGTCAACGATGAGTGACTGTTTAAGCAGGCACTCATCATGAATCATGACATCAGTGACATAGCGTCATTTCTTCACATCACAACAAGCATCACTGGGTCTTGTTTGTTCATTGGGTTTAACGTCACAAAGCTACTCAGGCTATGAGGGACGCCGTAGTGAAGGGCCACGGAAATTTCGACCACCTGGGGTTCTTTAACGTGCACTGACATCGCACAGTACACGGGCCTCTAGAATTTCGCCTCCATCGAAATGCAACCACCGCCGCAGCCGGGATCGAACCCGTGTCTTTCGGGCCAGCAGCCGAACGCCGTAACCACTGCGACACCACGGCGGCGCATCACTGGGTCTGTTAGTACAGAAAATTAAAAGCAGAAAACAGCCAGTCGCTGCCATTGAATGCGCGTATTGATTTTTGCAGAAATCAGTACGCCAAGTCGGTTCGTTCAGAACCATGGCGTGACGTGCTCTTATTAACACGCTGCGCGACCCGGTAAATATGTACAACAATGCCGAGACGTAAGCACAGGTCACGCCGCGCGGCAACTTAAAGAAAAAACGTCCGGTAGCGGGTGACGCAAACCGACGTCTCCATCGCGACCAAGCACGCATGCGCACTGAGCTATAGGCCCACCGTCTGTCCACCGCAGATGGCTTGGTTCAATACCAAGATCCAACGGTCATGGTTTCTGAGCGAAAATGCCGACGGTTTCAAACATTTCAGTCCTCTGCAGCGCATTCAGACAAAGACGTACGTTAACCGGGAGTGGACCGGTTAGGAATTACGACATGTTTGTTTGAGGAACGTCACGCCATTTTATTTTTTATTTTTTCACCACCATCAAACTGTACGTGGCCATATAGAATAAATTAAGCTGTGCGTCGATTTTAAACTGAAAAAGTAAGCGGTATGTACGCACTAGTCTATTCTTTTTCTCCGTTCCTTCTGTGCTGGACTTCTGCACGGACGTCCCACAAACGTCATAATGTTCGTTTCTAGACATCCCATGGATGTCCCGCGGAAGTATATACGTGCTCTGGTACAAACGGAGGTTTGGGGTACACCGCGGTGTGGCGGCGACACATCCTGCACTGCGCGTCCCAAACTCCAAACCACCCCCACAACAGATGCCTGCACTCTAAACACGAATACGCTTATAAGGGAGTAAAAAGGGCGTAAGCTGACCTCTAGCGCCTTTCACAAGGGACTGCGCGTGAGGACAGATTACTCCCTTTATTTTTACTCCTTTCTGTTCGGAGTGTCCCTGCAACAGATGCCTGCACACATCCTACCAGCGCGGTTCCTAAAACAATGCAAAGTGACGCCAGCAAGCCCGCGTCATCGCGATAGCATCGGATATATGGTCGAACATATAAGCAGTTTGACAGAACAAAGGCTTCACGCGATTTTATTGCACGCATGTACCCATTCGCACCCGCCGCGGTGGCTCAGTGGTTAGGGCGCTCGACTACTGATCCGGAGTTCCCGGGTTCGAACCCGACCGCGGCGGCTGCGTTTTTATGGAGGAAAAACGCTAAGGCGCCCGTGTGCTGTGCGATGTCAGTGCACGTTAAAGATCCCCAGGTGGTCGAAATTATCCCGGAGCCCTCCACTACGGCACCTAATTCTTCCTTTCTTCTTTCACTCCCTCCTTTATCCCTTCCCTTACGGCGCGGTTCAGGTGTCCAACGATATATGAGACAGATACTGCGCCATTTCCTTTCCCTAAAAACCAATTATAATTACCCATTCGCGCAGCCAGCCACCTTAATTCCACGTCTCGTCTATAGAGTCGCGATAGAAGCCTTGTTATTACAGCGAAGTGCTGGAATTTCCAGTCCATTGTCCATATAATTCGGCAATGCAACAACAAGCAAAGTCAGTTAACAGTCCGGAACACGAACAACAGTTTACAACAGGCGAAACGTGTAGCAGTCGGTGCGGGTGTCATGAGAACGGTAACGTAATTCAGGAAAACTCAGAGCCAAGTGCACTAAAGAGCTCGTGAGATTTTCCGCAATAACGTGGCAACGGCTGGCACAAGACAAGAATGATTAGGAGAGACAATTGTTCTCTGGTGGACTCAATTCGGGTGGCAACGACGATGAGCTAGTGTAGTACTGGTAGCAGTCAGAGAGTATATACCGTCCAAACTCGTTATAACGAAATAATGGATATAACGAAGAAATGACGATTCCCCTCGGAAGCTCCGCGAACACGGGCTGTAACGAAGCTACGGCTATAACGAAGTAATCACCGGACCCCTTGAACTTCGGTATAACGAGGTTAAACTGTACAGTATAGTTGTGTAGTTCGAGCTAAGTGGGTGGCCATTTTGCTCCTGGAAAACAATGCCCGACAGCATATACAGGGACATGACAGATAGCTGGTACTTGTCTTTGTCTGAGCATTCACTCGACCACATAAAATCCGCTTATGACCGCATTTACGAAAGTAATTAATTAATACTCTAACTGTGATCCATCTTCTGAGACTATATACATATAGTATAGCCACAAGACCGGGATTCTTCATACAACTCACCTTATTTCTCCATTGTCTGCGCTCTCAGCACTGACTTGGTATTCATGTGCTCCGAGACCCCGCGTATATCTTATCCTGTCGCCGAGGCGTGCCAGGAAGTACCGCCTTTGTTCTCTCTGTTGAAGTGGTCGCCACTTCCTGCCCGCAACGCAATAAGGAAATAAGGATTCGTTGCTACGCTCGCCAAAGCAGGAACTCGCCCAATGGGCGAGAACTTTGCCCTGCAGCAGTGCTTAAAGTCAGTGGGTATCTGAGGGGTTTAGGATGGAAGGCCGGGAGCAGTATACAATTTCTAAATTACATCACACTCAATCTCACATAACAAGACAGAAAGTGCTGTGAACATCAGCCATACATAGGGATGCATCCAGGGCCCCATTCCTTGCTTAAAAAAAAATCTGGTAATTTAAGATGAGGCGGGGCAATGGCAGGCTGCTCGCGTCAGGAGGGTTATCTAGGTGGTGCTGATTGCATATATGTGTTCATCGACACAGAGGAAAGACAGATGGAGTTTCAGAGATAAAATAACCGTTTCCTAGGCCCATATACTGATCTGTGGAAGCATATATAAATCACAGACATCGATACCTTTGTTTTTATATCCCCCTGGCAGTACCCCAGTTCAGCAATTATCTCTTACATTCACACGATATGCCAATGCCACAAATATAGTGGGCGGACGCGAGGTATATGACATACGCTAGAAAAGTTCTCCAAGAAACTTTGCGCGAGTCGATGACAGCTATCATTAAACTTCCACGTAGTGAAAGATAAGGAACAGCTCTTCCTGCCAATACTTGCTTCGGTTACAACTCACAGTTACGTTAAAAATAAACTGCTACGAACTCGGGCCCGATCGATGCGCTTCTAATAACACATCCAGCTTCATAGTATTCTAGAACTGCTATTGCATTCAAATAGCGGAAATGCGTGCGCTTTCATAACCTAACCTACAGCCCGCGTCTTTCATCATCACACTCGCGAGCCTACAGAGATCCAGCAGTCGTTTATCACAGTAGGTATAGAGAGGAGCACCCGAAGTAACGACGCAAAAGAAAGAGCTAAGTACCAGCTGTTACGTATTCAATGGCTGGCCGAACACTTAATCCAAGCACAAGACATGTATACTTATCTTTGCTTGTGTCGCACGAGGAGACCTGGCAATAGCCTGCCCATTTCTTCGATAAGTGCCTACTACAATGGCTTCCACGAAGGCAATATAACAAAAATACGTCTAGAATCACGCTTACTGCCCAGACGTATGTTATCAACGTAACGTTCGGGATTTCCCGGGCCCCAGTGCGCTAAGGAACCGCATGTGCATTATCTAGGTTTTCTCTGCAGCGGCAGGTCACATCTAACGCAAAATCGATGACCTGCTATGAAATACATCGTATTGTGCACATCAGTCAAATGATGGTGACTGATTCACACCAGTCACTTGTCACCAGTCAGCTATTCGTCAGTCGCCAGTTTCCAGGCTTCTCCGAGTTGCAGTTATTAAGCCGGAGAGTACTCAGTTGCTACGATAAATAGACGGCTCCGTAGCGACAAGTAAAGTGCGACATCAACAAACTTTTGCAACGATATCGTTGAATTGAAAGCAAATGAACACATTACAGGGTCAAGCATACACGCTATGAGGAATTCCCTCTACTTCGCTGCCGCCTCTGGGTAGCGGGATCCTAAACTAACGAGTTCGAGCGATCTGCACAAACAGCATCCCGACCATAGCAACACACAACACCGCGGAGACGAGCAGTGGAGAAACGCCAGCTGACAACGATGCGTCGCAAAACACGAACGCGCCGCGAAGCTGCACACACGAACACCAAACAATCGCGCGCAAAACGCACGAACGAGCAACTCGGCCGTATCGGAATCGAAACCGCGACTCGCCTTGGTTAACGAAGAAGCCGATGTAAGCCACGAACACGACGGCACTCAAGCGAGTCGGGAAGAGCTCGCCCCAGAAGCGTTGCTTGGGCGCCGGATCCATGCGGTGCCTTCGGCCGAGCTCGGCACCACGTCGGCAATGAGGATCCAGCCTGGCGATGGCGAGCACAGGCGCCGACAAGCCCGTCCTCTCGATCACGCAGCGAAATTCAAGCAGGCGCACACCGCCCACACCGCACCCAGCACCATAACCCCATTCACTGGCCGCTTGCTCCTCCGTTCGGTTTTGTTCGCTCTCTCTCCTTTCATCCTTTCCACCTCAGCATCCCGGAGAGCGCATGCGCATTTGTTTCTGCTGGCTCAGTGCCCGGCAGAAAAAAACAAACAAAAAAAACAAGGAGCTGAACCATTCATTACCTCCGAGATTACCTCAGGTGGCAACGGCAATCTTGGAGGACATGCATCGTCGTTATTAGTACAATGATTGACCGCCAGGCACCGCCACTTAAACATGGCCGAGAGCCGCGTCGTCTGCTACTTCCGCTTGCCGCAGCATTGCTGGCATTGCATTTGTGCGGCGGAATCGTTCTGAATTCGACACGGCCGGAGGCAGTTAGGCCACGAAAATAAAAGGTTCGAGCGCTGTTGTCATGTCCTCATTGCGCAGAATTTTTAAAATGATTCGTTATTTACAAAAATATTAATGTCATTGTCATAAGCTTGCTTGGAAGTGAGGAGTTTGGGGCCGTCGTAGCTGTATGGACTCACCTACTCGTCATAACTTGCATAATCGTGGACATTGTTAAATGAGCAGTTTATGCAGAACAAATGAAAATAAACGATTCTCATAGAGCGCTCTTATATGTTGTGTCCCCTTTTAAGTAAATACTAATGTTATGGTTGTGTTAATAATATTTTCATAGATGACAGCAATTCATATGGCAAGAGCCGCATTCAACACATGTAAAACATCTATTTACAGGTTTCGTTCCACACTTGGTGCTGTGAAATTTCGTAGCATCAGGTGCTGCCTGGAAAGAGGTCTTCTAGCAAAGTTCTTCCGAACAGGCCCTGTAAAGTTGAGAGCCGCTCAATACCCTAGTAAAGAAGTATCTAGCAGGTATTTTGTAGGATGTGAACAGTTCATTATTAAGAAAGCAAAACATAGAATTGGCCGCCACTGGGCAACCAGGTTCATTTTTTGAGTCAATGTCAACTCTTCTATAAGGAGTCTTGTTGTCTGCGATACACTCGTTTTTGTTGTTTCCTCGTCTCATCAATAATGAGAAAGCACACCAGTGCCCGTGAAGCCTTTAGGTTTTGAACATCGGCTTTAAGACGAGCGTTGATTAATTTGTTGGAGCTTGTTCCCCCACTTGTGGTTCCAATATGGTTCGCTAAGGCATTCCGGCACAGGAGTTTTAGAAGCATCTCAACCGTCAAGTGCTCGTAAACGCTTGCTGACAAATGCCTTACAGAACGACGAATGTTCTCTTCCTACCAAGTTGGCCGTTTCTTTCTGAAGTTACGTACCTGGTGTACCAGGATGAGGGCCGAATTAAGACTGCTTCTCTACAGCCCTTTCCTTTAAGTAGGCGAAGTCTTCCGCCAGGCTCTAGTCCTTAAGTTTTTTCACCTCAAGCTTGTAGCTGTCCACACTCTGCATACTTTAAATACGCCTGTTCAGGTCCCTTCCTTTCCTTTCCCACCTTGATTTTTCAGCAGCGAGAGAAGTTGGCGTCTGTCCGTACTGCTGAATTAATCACTGCGAGTCACTTTTCGCTCAGAATCGCATCAGCGGGGATTTCGTGAAGCAATAGTCCTGTTTTTTTTTTTAAATTTCATATCACTTGCAGCGCGGCATATAACAGTAGACCATCTAAAATCATTTTGAGCAGGCACTCGCCTCAACCCAAACACAATGGAATGCGAAACGCAGACGGGTACCAGCGCGCGACCAGACGGCAGCAGACGACGCGAGTAACCCTGTTAACGCAGCGCCACCAAGCCGTCGCTGGGAGCGGGGAGCACGACGGCCTTGAGAGCGACTTTTTCCGGGCACTACAGGCCTTCAGATACCTTTAGCCAGCTCCACGACCTCAAACCCTGGTTCTGGTGCGGAAGTAGCCACCATAGCTGAAGGGCGAGAAGAGAAAACGCGAGAGCGAAACTGCAAATCTGCTGTAAATCTGCGAGGTCTGTCAACGCTGTTAAACTGGTTAAACGCTGCTGAAAAAAAACATCAGTCATGAACAGAAATTATAAAAGTGGCTATTTACCATAATCACAGCAGTAAATTATTAATGAAGTTGTTGAATTACAAGTTTTCACGAACAAGAATTTGCTTCGCTTTAGCTAAGAAGTCGTCACGAATGGAATCCAATCCAATCCAAATTAAAAAAATAAACCGAGACGCATGGCAGTTGTTTGTGTGCAAAATCGGCTTGCGGCGTACTCGAATCGTTTCGTGTTGTGAGCACCCTCCAACAGTTTCCAGCATGGATCACTATGATTATCAAGTCTGCGAAGACACGGATAGCGAAGGCTACGATAGTAGCAGGTGAGCTGCTGTTATGGGCCTAAACCCGATTGTTTTCTGCCTGGACTGTGCTGCTCTGACAAGCTGGCAAAGTCGCAGTCCAAAACAAGCGCATCATAAAGCACGGGATGAAAGAATAGAAGCAGCACAAGCGCGAATTAGTACGTGTTAAACTCCACCTGTGAAACATTTGAGGAAAGACGTGAAGCAAAACCGACGAGGACCGAGGGGATTGAAGAAAGTTGTGGAATCAGCGCGATCATCGTAGTTAGTGATTTGAAGCACGGAGTATAATTAGGATATACTAATCCGTTTCTTCGCCGAATTAAGTTTTTTAACCCCCCCTCCTTTCCGTTAAAACGCACTCAGTTTTGATGCTTTTTCTACATGCTCTCAAACACTTTGCGTTCGGTGCATGTCGTTCGACGGCGTCACCTGTTGCAAGCGCAGTCACGTTATTATTATTACTTCCTTGCTTCTTTTTGTTGTTGCAGTTCCGAGGACGCCTTTGTGGCTTACGTGCGCAAGACGTACTTGTCCCAGGCTCAACCCGAAGATGACTTCGAGAAGGAAATGGAAGACGAGCTCTCTGCCACGGTCAGAGACTTTGAGCAGAGACAGCTCTATGACGCCGGCGCGTCGGGTGGAGGAGCTAGCGTCAGCACCTCCGATCACCTTGCAATGAAAGGTGTGTGTGTAGTACTACAACTATCCGTCATCATCATCATCAGCCTGATTACGCCCACTGCTTGATGCAAATGCTGTACTGTACTACTTGGAGATCAGGTGCTGCGTTACGTGGTTGCAGCTACTGGTGCTCAGCTGTGGAGCAGAATCTTGGAGGGTAACGAAAAGGTTTAACTTAATTTGAGGACAATGCAGCTAGCTATGGAAAGGAAAATGACGGTGTGTAGCATTAAGAGACAGGAAAAGAGCAGAGTGGGTCAGGGAACAAACGTGGGTTGGTGACATCCTGAGGAAGAAATGTGTTTGGGCGGGGCACGTAATGCGAAGGCAAAATAACATGGTCATTAATGCTAACAGACTGGATTCCAAGAGAAGGCAAGCGTAGCATGGGGAGGCAGAAAGTTAGGTGGATGCATGGGATGAAGAAATCTGTGGGGATATGGTGGCTATGGCTGGCACAGGGCAGGGTTAATTGGAGAGATATGGGAGGAGGCCGTGTCCTACAGTGGGTGTAGCCAGGCTGATGATAATGAGGAGATTTTAATTATTTTAGGTTAAGCTTGAGGACATTGCGTTTATATTGATTTGGACTGTACATGGCCTGTATGCTGCAGCAAGTGCACATGTTGCACTTGGAGTAGTAAAAGCAAAATAAAATGGTCGACCTACAATGAGACATAAAAGAGGACAGCAAAGGCACGTATCCATTCATATGGAAGGATAAAGTGGCTGCATGCACTACGCTTTTGATTGTTGTATAATATCCCATAACAGCTTGTTTTTCTCAGGTTCAGAGTGCTGTCACATAGCATACGTAAGCAGCCTCGCCATAGAACAAGTTTACAGATGTTTATTGTTGCGATGTTAGCTCGGTGAAGCTTCTGCAGCAACCTTGAATCACAATACTCTGAACTGTTTTCAACAGGTCAGGGATCCTCCAGCACAGAAAAAGGCAGTGAAGCAGATGCTGGCCTGCACAGGAGCAAGGCTAAAAGGAAAAAACCAGATGACACAGCTGAAATGGTCGGAGTAGAGGCATCAACAAAGACCAAAGTGGGCGATGCAAAAGCTGACAAGGACGGTCCGTCGAATGACGACCTCTTCTACGATCCGGAGATGGACGATGAAGACGAGAAGTGGGTAAATGAGCAGCGGCGAGACTGCATATTTCCTGGAGCCTCCAAGGATGGAAAAGATGGCAGCCGGGTTAAGCCACTTCCCTTGAGTGACGCTGTCCTCAACTGCCCAGGCTGCATGACACTGCTCTGCCTTGACTGCCAGCGGTAAGCCATTTGGAGAGCGTGCTAAAAATCAGGGGCCATACATTCAACAACAATCTAAAGGGCACACACAGAGGCGTGTCTTGTTGTCGTTAGCCTTTTTTGTCATGTAATCTCATGTTTCAAAGGTAGTCAGTCAACTATCTTACTGTGCTGCACAGAATTCTTTCCATTGGCCATCGTTAGAATGCTAATTCACATGTTCTCGCGCTGTTTTGTAGCGATAGCTACATTACGGTAGCATTTCGAGCCTTCAGCATGGCGGCACCGCCACCCTGTGGCTGCGCCGCCACGCTGTCACGTGGTTGTTCACGTGGTGCGGAGCAGCTGTGGGCGACGCAGCACCGTGGCTGATCACGTGGTTCGTCACGTGGTTGGTCACATGACCAAGTTCCACTCTGCCAGCTGTAGCTATCGTGTCACTCCAGGTTTAACCAGAGCTAAACCACCACCAATTTTTTTTAAACATGGTGTGTTCGATCTGCCTTGAAGCTAAAAAAGCACAGTTGAGTTTTCCCTTCGGTTTGTCTTTTTTTTAGTGTGACGTAGGTTTTGGAATCGCTTGTAAAAACAGTGTAGTGTAGAAGTTAAAAATGGCCGCCTCAGTCAGCATGGCACGCACCCTGAAATGCTGCAAATCTCGTGATTCAGCTGTGTCCATGGTCAATTTTGTCAGTCATCTAGGTTGCAGTGACTGTGAGGATGCTGCCTTATTATCAGAGTTTAGTTCGGAGGTTGAAAGAAGCCCTAGAAAAGAGCCCAGAAGATCAGTGGCTGCGCCATGTGCTTATTTCCCAGGTCTTGTATGTACCATACGCACTCTCTGCTTCATGCAGGCATGAAATCTACAACACCCAGTACCGTGCCATGTTTGTCAAGAACTGTGTCGTTGATACCAAGGTGGTGCTCAAGTATTTCCCGTCAAGGACATCAAGGCGCCGACGAGATCTTCCCGATGGAGTGGTTGATCCACGCAACATTTTCAATCCGGTGCGGTGCCAGGTTTGCCGCACAGAGGTTGCAGTCTATGACAGAGATGAAGTGTACCATTTCTTTAATGTCATTGCAAGTTTTTAATGAACAACAGATTTTCCTTGCTTGGCAACATTGTCGAAAGCATGTACATAAATTGCTGTAAATAAAATCTCGCTAGAAGCATTACTGTGTTTTTTAGAGTAAAGAAAGAAGGCAGGAGAGGCCATTACATCATTGTTGTGGAGCCGGACGGTCAACTACTCTGCCGAAACAGATAGGCCATTTCTGGCCACTGCTAACAGTGCCTGGACAATATGTGTGGCTGCAAGAATTTCGCGCTGCTCATCTGGGCAAGTTCACATCCTTTTACATCTCTTTCCTTTTAACACCGTAGCGCTAAGGAGCCTGTGTTGCAGAAAATTCGGCATCGGCATCTGTTGGCGGCATTGTTGACATTGAACGAAAAATACTGGCAGGTGGCAGGTGGGCCACCTAGGTCACGCGATTTTGTGGAGTCATCGCAACCTGCCCACTGGATTGTGAGCAAACTGCCCTTTGTGGTAGGTGACAGTTAAATTAGTGGCTAGTTGCTAGAGGTTGCTCGAGAAGAGCAACATGGGTTGCACAAGCCCCACCAGTGCAGCACCTGCCAATTCAGGGCAGTGGCGCATTGCTTAACCGCTGCACCAGAATTAGTATGAGCACTCCCAGAGATTTATGAAGTTAAGTAGACAATTCTACATAGTATATCGGAATTAACCCATTAACACTGTCACATACCCTTCTGCCGGAGCGTAAGTTCCCCTTCCAATTTCTTTTTTTCAGCTCTCGAACTCATGGGAGGCGCTATAGCCACCTCTGCTGTAATATAAGTACTGTGGTGGCACCCACCACCATCTCATTTCCAAGAGCACTCATCTCGTTTATCCATCGATCCATCCAGAGCAAGTGCTATGCAGTGCATGGTCCGTAGAATTCCTTAATATTTAGAAACTCTATGGCCTGAACAAAATTGCCAAAACCATGCAACCTCTACTGTGCATTTCTCCCGGGCCTCTGCTGTGTATTTCTTCCTCTGTGCCGCATATAATCTGCACACAGCGTATGGGATCATTGCTGCATAATCTTAGTACAGTAGTGCAAGGTCTGATTGGCTGCAGAGGCCTGACACCTCACTTGTCTGCACAGTTTAACATCCCGGAGTCACATAAATAGAGTTATCGAAAACACGTCAAGTCCACACTAGTAGTGCGGAAACACCATGCTAGATGTACGAACCTCGAGCAAGAATCTTGTCTTGTGTAATCGGATTAACTCTGGTAAGCTCGGGTTAGTTCGGAGGAGCGGTGCTCAAGCTGCAGCCAATGGGAGGAGAGAGAGAGAGAAAGCTTGTTTTTCTTGGCTCATGTCCAATGGGAGGAAGATGGAGAAATCTCGGAGGAGTGAGGGTCTGAAGATGAAGAGTGAGAAACACGGTTGTGCAGATGCCATAAAGAAGAGGCTAAGAATGAACACATGCTTTTGCACATTTACTCGGTTTAGTTACGTTAAAGCTGAGCCACTTTCTTTGATGAAGATAGCGAATAATGGCGCAAGGCCTTCTGCGGCCAAAGAGCGCCATGGCACCAGGCATTTTCTTTTGCTCAAGGTGGGATCAAAGGCCGATTTCCCAAGCATTTCACCGTTTTAGACGAGCACCAAGCCAGGGGCAAGCTTGCACCCATTTTTGCCTCAGGCACAAGCCCAGCCTCAGCTTTCGCATTCACAGTTAGGGGAAAAAACAAAAATCACAGGATTGCACTTGTCTGCTTACCAGTGCAAATGCGAAAGCTTTTCCTTATCCTTTTTCCTTCATTTTTTATTCTTTTATTTGCTGTAATTTTTTTCATTTCCGTTTTGTTTTTCTCTCTTATTTGTTTTTGCTTTTTTAAACTTATGGTTTTCTGTTTCATTACATGATGCTTAATCATCTTTTGCATTTTTGTTTTATTTACCACAAACTTATGATTGACAGTTCGTGCGGACAACTTCTGCCCATGCCAGTCATGAGCCAAGACAATTAAAATTACAAGACTGCTTATGAGTGGAAATGCGGAAGCCTTTCCCTGTTCTTTCTCCCTCCATTTTTTCAGCCATTTTGTTTTCCTTTGTTTTTTTCTATTTAAGTTGCTTAATGAACTTTTGCATTTTATTTCTTTTACCATACAACTTATTGACAGTTCGCGCGCACAACTTCCGTCCGCGCTACTCATGAGCACAGCCTCCACTACGGCACCTTTCTTCTTTCGCTCCCTCGTTTATCCCTTCCCTTACGGCGCGGTTCAGATGTACGCCGATATGCGGGACAGCTACTGCACAATTTCCTTTCCCCCAAAACCAATTTTTCCCAATTTTTCTTTCACTCCCTCCTTCATCCCTTCCCTTACGGCGCGGTTCAGGTGTCCAACGATATATGAGACAGATACTGCGCCATTTCCTTTCCCCCAGAAAAACCAATTATTATTAAGCAAGGGCCCCGCCGCAGTGGCTATAGGGCGCTCGGCTACTGATCCGGAGTTCCCGGGTCCAAACACGACCGCGGCGGCTGCGTCTCTATGGAGGCAAAACGCTAAGGCGCCCGTGTGCTGTGCGGTATCGGTGCACGTTAAAGATCCCCAGGTGGTCGAAATTATTCCGGAGCCCTCCACTACGGCAACTCTTCCTTCTTTCGCTCCCTCTATCCCTTCACTTACGGCGCGGTTCAAGTGTCCAACGATATATGAGAGATACTGCGCCATTTCCTTTCCCCAAAAACCAATTATTTCCAAACCAAGGCTTTCGCGTGGGAGTGACACGTGTTTTGATTGAAACAGCTGCTAGGCAGGAAAGGGAAGGCTACGGGCCTGTGTTCGTGGGGAGAGATCCTGAGCCCTAGCGACTGCGCACCAGTAGCCCTAACAAAGAACCCCCCCCCCCCCTCCCCGCGGCACGGGGACAAAGGCGTGTATCTCCCTTTCCTGCATTGCCAAAAGAAAGTTGTAAATCCGAAAGGCTGCCCCGAGTGACCGTTTGCGGGCCAGGTCTCGGCCATCACGTGGAGCACATTTTGGCGGCCCGTGAGAGGAAAAGGAACTGCTTTAAGAGTTCAGTCTTCAGCGTCCCGGAAGGATCGGCGATACAGCGCCTTCTATGATTTCCATGCGCCAGCGGTCGCCCTCAAGAGCTGTACTGGTTCGATGACACCCGGGACATGAACGCTTGAGTGCAGCGGGGGCCCAAGGACCTGGTGTCCTAAACTCCCGTTAATTGGTTTTTGGGGAAAGGAAATGGCGCAGTATCCGTCACGTATATCGGCGGACACCTGAACCGCGCCGTAAGGGAAGGGATAAAGGACGGAGTGAAAGAAGGAAGAGGTGCCGTAGTGAAGGGCTCCGGAATAATTTCGACCACCTGGGGATCTTTAACGTGCACCGACATCGCGCAGCACACGGGCCCCTTTGCGTTTCGCCTCCACCGAAACTCAGCCGCCGCAGTCGGGTTCGAACCCGGGAACTCCTGATCAGCAGCAGAGCGCCCTAACCACTGAGCCACAGCGGCGGGTGAACTCCCCGGTTTCAAATTGTTTTCACCACCACTACCCCAACGATCATGCGCGTTAGAACGCGCGGCAACAGGCCCAGGCAGCCGCACCATCAAGCTTGCTTCTAATTACTCCAGAACCATAGCAGTGGATCACCGTGAGGCTTTTAGCATACTTATTAGCGTAGACTATTATACCAGTTTATCGGACGGGTGGCATGAGGCCACTGCGCGTGCGCAGCCGGCGTCATGTGCATAGTCTACGCTATGTCTCTTGAACGCTAAAGTAACTCGGCGTAGTGACGTAGCGTCCGCTCTGACAGGAGTCGCTGAGCTAGTCAGTGCATGTACGACATGGTGCGCTTACACGCTAACATCGAGGGGCACGCTTAGGAAGTAGATCATGGCTCTCTCTGAGGGCACACATACGCCGCACGTCTCTGGTGTCCCTCGTTTTGCATGCAATAACTCGTTCATTCAATCTCCAATCTTTAATGGAAAGGTGGTGGTGGTGAAAACTTCAATATACACAGGGTAGTTTAGGACACGCAGGTCCTTGGGCCCCCGCACGGCCCCACTGCACTCAAACGTTCATGTCCCGGAGGCTCATGACGCTGGCAGCCCGGCCTGCGGCGATGGCTTGCTTGGCCGAGTAGGGTCTCCCAAGTGGTAAAGTGCTCCAGGCCCCGCGGGGGAGGATCCGTCAGGCAGAGGAAAAAGATATGATCGAGAGTGGGTGTGGGGTGGTGGCAGAGGGTACCGGAGGGGTTTGTGTGGACTTGGTGACAGTGCGAGCGTATATAAGGTGAGGGTAAGGTGCGTGTTTGGAGCCGCCTCCAAAGTGTCTGGTGATAACTGTCGAGGGAGGGATGGGGGAGGGGTAGAGCCGACGCTCGGCTTTGCAGGCCTGCGTCAGTTCACTGAATGAATGCATGCTCTTCCTTAAGAACCCTAGACCGGAGGTCGCCAGCGCCCGGTTGAGAGAACCTCGGGCTTGAGCGTTGGCAGCGTCGTTTCCGGGAATCCCTGAGCGGGCAGGCAACCATACGAGCTCCATGTGGCGGGTTGGGCGTGCGGCGAGAGAGTTCAGTTTGCGAAATGCAGGGGCGTGAACTCTCCCGCGAGCAAAATTTAGTATGGAAGTTTTAGAGTCTGATAGTATATACCGGCCTTCCGTGCCCGTGACGGCTAGGGCAATGGCGGCCTCTTCAGCCTCCTCCGAAGTGGCAGTGGGGGATATATGAAGGGTGGCAATCGGTTGTAGGGAGGGGTTCGTGACGGCTACAACCGCGTCCTCGCCTGTGCATGCCGTATCCACCCACACGGCATCCGTTTCCGTGCCATGGTGTTTGTGGAGCGCCCGTGCGCGAGCTCTGCGGCGAGGCTCGTGGTAGGTGGGGTGCATGTTTTTGGGGAGAGGTTTAATAAGTATAGTTCGCGGTGAATGGGATGGCCTAAGGGGGAAGTGCGAGGGTTAGGGCGCCGGACTTCGGGAGAGTCCAGCTGCTAGCTTGCTCGCGTAGGCACTGGGGGCCGTCGTCGTCTGTCGCGGCACCTACATACATAAAGAATGTACGGCCAACAGTGTATATTTACAATTAGGAAAAGAAATCGAGAACACATTCGTGCAAATCCTTCCGAACAAGCGTCTCCCACATGGAGCCTTTGTTTTAAACATATATAGTAGACCGCGAAGACGTAAGGTCACTTTCTCGGAGATCTTTCACAAGGCCTTTCGGATAGCTGGTAGGGCACAGTTACTAGTGGTGGGGGACTTTCCTGCAGCTATCAATGGGGGTACCACAAGGAAGACATTAAAGGCAGGAAATTAGCAGAGGCTATAACTGACATGGGTTTCACCATTCTCACAGATCCCCTTCATCCGACCAGAATAGGAAACCGCGACTCGTGACACATGCCCGCGGACCTCTCCCTAGTGCGAAACACAGATACGAATGGGTAAACAGTGACAAGACGCTATATGAGTGATCATTGACTTATAAAGATAGCGATCGAGGCGAACAAACTGGAAAAAGAGGGGTCAAGCGCGGCTCACTGACTGGACCAAATTCAGGGACAGGGAAATTCCAGAGCTGTCGGGAAGAGGGGTATCGAGGCACTCAGACAGCAGAGAACAATATACGACCACGGCACAAACAAATGAGGACACACCGGCGGTGGACAACCACCTCATGCATCTGTGGGAGGCCAGGAGGGCTCTAAGAGATGGCGTAGACAAGAACATAATCGGATATTGAAACTTAGGATAGCACATATCAGCAAGCAGGCTGAGGCATACGCGACGCCTCTCGCAAAAAAGCTAATTGGATCGCCGAATGTAACTCAATTGAGGTGCCTCATTGAACCGAGCCAAACGAGGGGGGAGAACAGTAGAAACTTAAGACGAGCATTACACGAATTTCAAGGTACAAAAGAACAACTCGCTAGAGCGCTAGAAGACAAGTACATATGCACCACGGTAGTCCATCTTCCTGACTTCACTCCAATATTTCTGGCTGAATTATTAGCAGTAATCTTAGCCTTACGAAAATTAGAATCTACCGTTTCCCAGGTCGTGGTTATGACAGACTCTCTGTCCATGTGCTCTTCCTTATCCTCACCCACTGACTCTCGGCCATTACGCCTCTTTAAGTTCCTGATTCCGCTCCATCTAAATTCGGTAAGGTTGCTTTGGGTACCAGGTCACATGGGCTTTCACTTAAATGAAGTTGCAGATTCCTTAGCAAGAGCCTCTCTCAGCGGCCCAATTGTTGCTGTCCTACCATAGTGTGCATATACAGCTGCGGCGAGGTTTCGCAGCTACACATTTCAGGATTTTGCTGCCTCGGCTCTTACATCATCTCCCGCATCCTTGGAGTAGCAAAGACTGGCGCTCACGCAGACTAGAGGTCTCTTTCACGCGCTTGCGTTGCCGGGTTCCCCCTTCTAAATTTCTACCTTCACAGATCTGGCCTGGCGGCTTCCCCATTGTGCCCTTTTTGTGCCGAACCTGAGACAATAGATCACTTCCTGCTGTTCTGCCGCCGCTTTTCTCATTTGAGGAAGCGTCTTTTGCAAATACCATTTCATCAACTGGGCTTGCCTGTGTCTTCCGCGGTTGTTCTTTCCATTGGCGCTTCTTTGCTTGGACGAAGCGACAGGAGTGTGCGCTCTGCTGTGCAAAGTTTTCTTGAAGAAACGCAGCGACTCCCATTCTAATTTCTTTTCCCGCTCTCAGTCAGTACGACATTGCAACATTACAGGCATTGTGTGCTACTATGCACATTAAGCAATTGTCCCGTCTTCGATCTCCAAGTTAACTGGACCCCTTTCCTTCCCTCTTCCAATCTATCAGACTACATACTATTGCCCCTGCTTTTCCCGTCAAAACTTTCCTGTATCCAGTAATTAACCGCCTGTGTCTTGGCCGCTCCCCCGTAGTGGGTATGTGCCAGCAACGTCTGAGGCCTTCCTTCCAGACCAACACGAAGATATACACCGAGGATGAAAATGAGGATGCGGAATTCACTCAATGGGATTTCAATGCGGCGCTAGCCAGTAGGCACGGCACCGGCAGATGACCGCATAACGGTCAGTTTTCTCGCAAACCTAAACGAAAAAGGTATTGAGGACTTCACAGACTTCATCAATAAGATAGGGGGAAAGGGGAACAAATACCGGAAGAGTGGAAAACATCAATAGCGACTTTCAAACCCGAAACAGGTAGGAAAATCAACACGGGCAATTAAGACCCATTTCCCTTACGCGTGCGCAGGCAAGCTTATGGAAACGATAGTCAGGAAAATACTACCTCGAGCACTTAGAGGACCAGATTTTCTCTACAACTATGTTCGGCTTCCGGACGCCCTGGTCAGCACAAGACGCGCTTTTACAACCTAATAGGGAAGTCATAGGCACCCTTTATGGCAACGGGACAGAGCTATCTCAGCTTTGGATTTGAAGGGGGCCGTTAAACACAGTGGGATACCAGAGAATCTCAACACCATTAACTGCGGAAAGCGGACTTTCTCATGGACAGGAAGGCCTACATCAGGATAGACAGCAAATTCGGGCCCATAACAGTTGAGAACGCGAGGCACGCCGCAAGGGGCGGTAATGTAACATCTCAATGCAGAGAACAAAACAATTGGCATTGGTGCCCAGACACCACGGAATAAAAAAGGGAACGAGGCTGCTCACACAGCCGCCCGAGCGCCTCTCCCCCGGAGTTCCACTGAATTCCCAGACTGGACTCGTGTACCGAATCCGCGGACATTACAGCAGACGTTCCCAGAGCCCGCCAAGGGCCTGGATAGAACTGATGAACGACACCCCAGAAAGCTGCAAACGGGGCCGTTTCTAAGCCCTGCGATTCTAACACACAGGCCCAACTTTTTCCGGGTACTTTTGAGAGATGTGGGCAGACGCGTATCATATGGTATGGGCCTGCCTGGAAAATCCGCAGAGTAATTCAGCCAACGAGAGGGGGGCGACCTTGTCCAGCTGCTTGGACCTGGAGTGCTCTGGTCTAGAGAGCGCGGGCAGGGGCTACCGCCAATGGCGTCCCGGAATGAGGACTACCATCCAGGAAAGGTGAAACCCTCCTCTAAAACCCGCCCCAGTGCACAATGAAGTTTTACCACCACCACTACAAGGTTTCCCCTCGTTTTGCGGCAGTTAGAGGGTTAGAAGTGTGTTGCTGCAAGCGGATCAGAGGTTTGGGCCGCCTTGCCTCCTGCTCTTTTGGTCCGTCGTGTGGATACAGTCACCGGCCACGCGCGATCGGTCAGTGGTCCGCCGTCTGGACACATTTATCGTTCTTTCTCGCCCGCGAGAGCACTATAACGCCCAAGGCTCCATTTTTTTCTCTTAAACTTCGTGCAAAATGCTTCGAGCGCGGTCCTTACATCGTTAGCAAAGTATTCACCCCCCTCCCCCCCCCCCCCTCACACCGCGATGTCACGAAGATGCGGTGGCGCTGATGTCGACAGAGACTCGCACGGACAGCTAAACAGGTTCCACCAGGCCGTACCTACCGGCAGACCAGCGAAGCTGCACCGTGCCCGCGTGCCGCAAAAACCGCATGTGCTGTTAACTAAGGTTTCTCGCAGATAAGTACAGCAATAGGCAGCCGTACAATTATGGCTCATTCTGGATCACGTTCGACACTGCCATATACACTCACTCTGCTATACAACAGCACAGTACACTTAAAACAGAGCAAGGAAAAAATCAACATATCTAGCTGTGCTCGTAATTATGACGAGATTCATTTCTTTGAAGTGGAGAGTCTCGGTAGGTCTATTTAACTTACCTTTTCAGTTTACGATGCTTGCAAGTGGTTCTGCACCCGCAAGCAGTGGAATTTGTGACGTTCGGAAAGGGCACAGTTTGACAAAAACATAAAGGAAGGTCCGAGTTCAACTTGTGTGGTAATCATGGAGGACTTAGCTTGGACTGGGGAAAGAATTACGTGGCTTCATGCAGCCACGGTAACACTGACCGAAGACTAGACTCTCGTGCAGTCAGTTATGTTCACTGCAATTTTGTTCATGGATTGCCTTAAGCACCTATATTCACCTCGGAAATTTGTTTCGCAACCATTGTTCAAAGCCTTACTTCTCATGTGCCATGCTACCTCCAATAAATGAGTGCAGCACCGTTGCCGTGTCACGTATGCTTTGCATGCTGCACTGGTGAAGCCAACGAGAGGGGGGCGACCTTGTCCAGCTGCTTGGACACAAACTTCCTCGGCACGTGCAGAGGAATCATGGGAGAGAGTGAAAGGCACTAAGCAAGAGAACCAATGCAGTGCTCACTATGGCAGAAGTTCCTTTCCCCTGCAGTGATATACAGGCTTGCTGCATAGTTTAAACATGGCAAAGCCTTCTAGATATGTTACATTTTAGGTTGGCTGGCCGACGGTCAGGCTACTAGCAACTCTCTTTGCCAACACGTTGTTACAAGTTGCTTGTCGGGAACAGACACTCTGCCTTACAATGTGGAGAGCAGACAGACAATGTCTGTACACAGACAGAATAAAGTTCTTGCAAATCAACACGCTACTAGAACTTAGTGCACCCTTGGCAAAGTGCTCTGCTTTTGTTGTGCACCGAAGCCAATGTGAAGTTTTGTACGAAATAGTGAGCGGCCCTTGCAGTGTTGGGCTAGGTGAACAGCAGCCAGAACGCACAATAGCATGCTAAACCATTCCTTCAAGCATCAGCGATGCACACCTGAAAATATTTCGTTGCTGAAGACGTTCACACTGGGATGTTTAAGTTGCAATGTGGAAGCCAAGTGACTAAGCAAAAGTCTCTTCCCAATGAAGCATAAAACTGTACTTCCAGTACTAATCCTTGCACTTCACGACTAGCACCACGAACCAAAAAGTGCTAGCAAGACTATCCAAACGCAAAAGGTAATAAAACTTGACACCTTGTCATACTTCAGAGAAGTATGTGCAATGTTCACATAATGGTGGCCAGCTGTCACTTCATTCAGCTTTCACTACCCTCAACATCGATCCAAACCACCCGAAAAAGGTGAAGCATTGTTTATTGAAAAACTCTTCCGCTCTCAGAGTACACCGCACTTTGCCAAGCCTTTTTTTTTTAAAGATCATTCCCCTTTTTAAAACCTCACAATTAGCAACCGTCGCTCAAAGTTACAATGCATCGTATATCCTTTGGGTGTCCGCATTTGTTTAACATATCTTTTCAAGTGCGCGATGTATACTTCATTCAGGGAGGGGAAAGGGTAGTGTGTGTTACCGGAGCACCAAGCACACAAACTAACCAAGGCAACTGGATATGAGAGGAGATCTTCGAAGACTTGTTTTGCCAGAGGACCTGGGCACAAAAGGCGTAACAGGGAAGGGGGAAGAAGTGTACCTGTGTGTCGGGTGAAAAATTCTCAAAAATGGGTTTTGGGAATCGATCAAGAGAAAGGCCCTGAAAGCGTCTGAGAAATCAGCGAAGTCCTCGTGTCTACGTCTAAGATGGAAGCATCTGCACGAAGCCTCCGAAGATGCCCAGAATAAAGATCTCGCCTTCCCCATATGTGGACAACGCACAGACAGGGTGAAGAAACCTAGTCGAAGCGAAGCATGCATCTGGCAACGATATGGCTTGAGGCATGCATCACGGTTTACTTCCACCGTGAGAAGAAAATTTGGGTGGCGTCGGAGGACGCCACAATTAACAGTCACCTGTCATGCGGCAAGTGCTAGTGGAAATGGGGAGTCCAATGGCAACGTTGGCGAAGCAACCAGCATCATGCGTGCACACGCGGCTGGCGAGCATGAGCTGATCGGCGAGACAAAGGAAACGAGATTAACTCCACCTCTACGTAATAATGGCATCACCTGTACCGGGGATAGACTAAAGATCTAATCAGAAACAGTGATCACGACCAAACACACCCAGGGAACAGTGGTGTCCCCCCCTCCCCCTCCAGCAACCTCTGAAATCATGGAATGTTTTTTTCATTCAAGACCTCTCGGCCTACTATCCCCAAGTTGGAAAAAAAAAGGCAAAAAGGGGAGGGGGAGGCCGGTTGCAGGAGGCTTGCAAAAAAACACCGACAAAAAGAAAATTACCACGCAAAACTTCCATTTGACAGCTACCTGCAAAAATTGTAGTCGTGGCATGAAATGGAGACAAAAAATTCAAGGCAAGTCAAAGTTGGAGATGACAGAAGGGGGGCGGGGGGAAGCAGGGCATAAAAGCTGGGGTGAATTTGAAACAATAAATTAACACGTCTGAACACGTATGTGGAAGCAGCAACACAAGCACAAAAATGCATGCTTGGGAACACTTTACCAGTGCAGACCCAGTGAGGGAACAAAACTCAACACACCTCCTCACAATGTTAACAGCAGGGTGTCTCGTTTAGCTTTGCTATGCATGGCTGATAGAAGACCTATGCCACAATCAACACAAAATCAACGAAATTATACGAAATAAAATGGCCATCAAAGAGCTCGAGAGTAAGACCCAGGCTGGAGGCGAAATCCTTCCAGGTCAAAGCCATCAAATAGCCACCCCTGCCAAAAGCGTGCAGAAGAAATGAGAATAAAACATGCCCAACAAAGAGCACTGCCATGTGGCAACGGTTCAGTGATTGGATTCAATGTAGCGTCATAAACTGATCGTCTCAACTCACTCCAACTACAAGCCATGTTAGCCTTTGACCTGCGGGCCATATGCCGTGCGACTGTCTCTCTTGGCACAGCTAATGTGGAAAGCGAAAAACTCAGCAAGACTGAAGGGGTGCTCGAAAGGAAGGATCATGTGCCTACGCATACCACAAGACAGACATTCTTATCCTTTCCTCAAATAGTGTCGCGTATGTAGAGAGATATAGAGGGACGCAATTCTCACCGTCGGGCTCCAAAAACAGCTTTGCGAAAACTAAGAAGGCCGCTATACAAGCACAGAGGACTGGCGCAACATCCGACAGCAGTGAAAGTGCCCGCTCAGTGGAAACAGAGGAGGCCCTGGAGACTGATGAATTGGAGGTCAGAAGCAGAGCCTCAATCCGATTCAAGCCTTCCCCAGTGCAGTCCCGTCAACCCACACCACCAGTGCAGGGTTCAAAAAGCGCACAGGACAAAAGGCTAGAAGGGGAGGGCACGCCACAACTGAGGAGTGGGGAGGAGAGAGGAATCTCGACTTCACCACCTCACCACAACATGCACACGCTCTATAGTACATACTTCTTTTAGCCATAGATGTACAACTCTCCAGTGGTGCTGGCATCAGCTGTGTGGGAGCGGGCAAGAGGGGTATGGTGGAGGGCAAGAGAAGATCAAAGGAAGAGCCAGCCAGTGGAGCCCTCCCTCTTTTTTCCTTTTCTTCTAGGCAGCAAACTGGCCATTGTTGGTGGAAAAGCTGACACCCTCAAACAACACCTTTCCACTGCAGTCGCGGCGCAATGCTCGTTGAAAACGCGCAATTGAAGTAAGGCAGGCCTACGATAGGGGAAGAGGCAGGGTCGATGATCAGTAGGTCGCAGCTATGTGGCATTTCCATTCCAAAAGGTTGTTCCGCGAGAAGGAGACTTAAAAGGGATGTAGAAGCTGGAGAAAAAGAAAGGTGAGGGGAGAGGGGAGGGTCGAAAAGTCTGAACGCAAGAAAAAAAGAAAAATAAACCGGGTAAAAAAGGGCGACAAAATTTATATATACTTTTTTTTCTGTTCCTCTTGTCGTCGGTATTAATTACAAGTGGGGGTGACGGCGAGACTTCCGCGAGGGGAAAAGCCTCCACACGTCTGCTTTTTTTTTCTCGTCAGCCTCGCGTTACAACAGGACCTCCGTTGCTCTTTTCCCCCTCAACGTTACCCCCCAAGAAAGCCTCTTCACTTCGAAGTCATCATCGTTACAAACTCTGAAAGAGAAGAAAGAAAACGATGTGTCAGTGACGAATGTTCACAACTAAATATTCACATCAAATAACAAACATGCTGCTTTGGCGACTCTGAATGGATGCTAAAATTAGACGGCCCTCTACACTAGTGAAAGCCTTTGCGCATCAAAGCAAAATCGCAGACAACGTGAACCACCACATCCAGGTCCTTATGCATCTACACCACTTTGCTTCAAAGACAGCAACCACACACGCATGTTCACCCCAAAGTTCTGCCTACTTAAGGACAGCTGTAACAAAAGTGACAGCTCTAGGACCTTGAAAAAACCTAATCTGGTTCACAGTACTCATAACCACAGCGCTAATGGTTGCCCAAGAAGACAGACTGCACCAATCTGTCAGTACCCTAGTGAAGACATGACTCCCCTTCAAGTACTTCTGGCACCACCCCACACCTCACGGGAAAAACAATCGATCGTCACTGTATGTGTGTAAAATCATTGACGAAAAGCGATCCGAGTGTAGCGTTGTCAAAGTACACTTCGAAATTGCCTTCTTTGGGACAAATGCTATCTTTTGTTGCGTTAAGCACTGAGAGTGACGCTGATCCAAGGCATTGCCAGCAACTCCATCAGATAAACAGTTACTCTCTGTAGTAAAGGGCTACACATTAATGTCAACACGCGGGGTCCTTTTTTTTTATGCAATAAAACCTTAGTACAGAAGGGTACATGCATTCTGCACCTGCTGAAACCCAGCCCTAACGAGTGCACAGCCTATGCTACTGTACTACTTAACAAAACTGCCGCCGTACTGGAATGGTCAGCTTCACTACATTGTGCAAAGGCTGAGGGATAGGACCAACGGTCGCCACTCACCTTCATAGTTGACCTGGCCATCGCCGTCAATGTCGGCTTCACGGATCATCTCATCGACCTCCTCGTCGGTGAGCTTCTCACCCAGGTTGGTCATGACGTGGCGCAGCTCAGCGGCAGAGATGAAGCCGTTGCCGTCCTTGTCAAAGACCCGGAATGCTTCACGGATCTCCTCCTCGCTGTCCGTGTCCTTCATCTTGCGCGCCATCATCGTCAGGAACTCGGGAAAGTCAATCGTGCCGTTACCTGCAGTTCACAAAGGCACACCACACTCCAGGGGTCGCACCTGGCACCAGGTATAATGCCCATGCTATCCATAAGGCCAAGGAAAAGGAAAGAAGCATGACACACTATACGAGTTCGCTTGAAAGGCACTTCATCCACCACAGGAATGGCAGGGCACACCAACCTTTGAGTTCAGCTTGGCTGGTGTTTGGCCGAGAAATTGAATTTGGCTTCAAAAATGCAGCTGCACCTTTTACATCATTGACTGACAGGCAAATAGTGGTATTCTGACATCCCAAAGCCTGCAGAATATTCACGCAGGTTTCCAAATTTCACAAGAATTTCAAGCAGTGCTTTCTCCTGCAAACAGACTGTATACATTTCATACATAGCTGGCAATGCTGCCGAAGTAGTGTGCCCACAAAACCATGTTAATATGCCACGCATCACTTGTTCTTCTCGAAACCTTTCCTTTCTAAGTGTTTAGACGTAAACAAAGAGCGGTACAAAATGAAGAGGTAGAGTTGAAAATTGCAGTCTAAGCTGCGAGACGTTCAAGTGTTCGGGCTTTCTGGCCATAACTTTCATTGAGCGTGAACCAATTTTCAGACTGCGTATCGTGCCGCCACATATGTTTCGCACTTCTTGAAGTCTCGATGAGTCACAGGACGAACATGTAGCAAGAGGTGAAACGAAATCCAGGAGGTGCCAGTCACGCACTTAGGGTTTGTGGCAACAAAATATGCCTGCTATCCCTTCGGTTGTATGGCAAACTACTTTTAGGGCGCTGACATGCGCTATCTTTGGCAGTGTTGATTGCTGTGTACAAAGATCAGTATAAGTTGTTTTAAGGCAGTACACTTCTTATTCCAAATGCAAATGAAGCCAAATATAAAATTTGCACATTACGGCATTCTAGTCATGGACAAATATTTGTGCTGTCAGTTCATCAAGGTAACTACTGCGTGAAGCTGCATGACAGGTCAATGGATATCGCATGTCCATGGGCCATAAAAAATGCCACTATTGGGTCATATATCAATGGGCACCAATTAGAAGAGTGCCCGCAATGCACAGGACAGCAGCAAGCTGAACAAATGCGGCAAAACATTCAAAAAGGACACTTTGGATGAGCCAACAAGCACGGTCGTGAGCAAAAGTTGTATACAACATGCGGCCGGTGGCGGAGCTCGGGAAAACTGCATCGACACGCCATCTACCGACAGTGAAAAGGGTCAGGATAGCTCAAGGGGGACCCATCTTGTCTGCAGGCATGCCAGTTGGCTCCTTTCGAAGTGTTGCGCTACTGTTCGGTGAAATGCAGGGCGCTGCCGCAGCAGTACCGTACCTACTAATGTTGAGTTAAAATTGCATGCCACAAACATTGCCTTTTGTTCGTCGACTTTGCGTCACGCGAATGATCATTACGCCAGCGATATCGCAGCGTGGTGAGCGCCAATTGCCTTTGCCGTATCTCGACCATGAAGTGAAAACAAAAATATAAGAAAACGCCACCCACGCAACTTATCGCGTTGGAGCGTTTAGGAGAGAAGGAGCTCGACATATCGAGCCGAGCTAACTGACACTTGTAGATAAAATGGGGCGCCACCACGATTGTCTCGATCCCAGATAGCTGTTGCTAGATGACGTTGCAATGCAGTTTTCCAGAGCTCCGCCGCCGGCTGAGTGTTGTATACCACTTTTGCTCACGACTGTACAGTGAGAGAGAATGGATGAGCATAGCCTCAACTGTAAATCGTACGGAAGCAGTTCAAATACTGATCACAATTTGGTCCACTGTCGCAGTTTGTAGCTGACATTACTAAATGGTGTGATATTCTCTAAGAGGGTTCACTTTAGCTCACAAGGCTGCTACTGCCTCAAAGGCTCATGACGCATTTTCGAATTTCAGTGGAAGCAAACTGGATGAAACATAACAGTGAATAAGAACGAAAAAAAATCAAACGTTTGTGAATATCTCTAATCTGCCCTTACTGAATGCTAAGCGAAAAAAAAAAAAAGATTTTTAACTATAGTTCTGGGGCAATTTTTCTCCCATAGTTTCTTTTTCAGTGCTGTTTCACTCCATGTGCCATGGCAAGCTTTAGACTGCTTTCAAGAGTGCTTATTTTTATGGACACTGCCCAGCATCCATAGCATTAAATGGTCAAAGAGACAAGCTTGTTTCCATAGAATTCTATGGTCCTCTGGGTGTTGAGGCAGCCCTCCTGGTGAGAAGCATACAAATGAGCCCCAAACTAATGACACTCTCACAGCAGTGAAGCATCTTAAAGGGGAAGCCTACTGCCAGAGACTAAACATTTCGGCATGTTCATGTAGATCTTTCCCTGATAAGAAAAGCGGGCAGAACTCTCAGTTTTGGCAGGAATTTATATCTTAATCTGGCAATGAAAGTCTGGTTAGTGTTGACTGTCGGGCAAGACCTTAATCATTATTAGCTGCGAGCAATAAGGGTATGGCTGCATTACTATCATATGTACAGTGCACAAGAAGATATTTGTAGCCACCAAGTACATCACAGAACGACAAGCACACTTACATTTTGAACTACAGCGCACAATATTTGCAATCTTCAAAAAAAAAAAAAAAACTCCCAACCTCCACATTTCGTTCCTGAGATATTAAAAGCTACATGAAAAACCACGTACAAGCTTGTAGAAGTCATGAACAACAGAGAACCTCATATACTGTTAATCTACAAAACACTGCTGCTCTACACAGGTCCGTGCTCCAAATCTCCAGAAGGCAGCACACAAAATGCTGCTGGCATGAGTGCAAGGACTGTGGAAAGGAATGTTAGCTGCACTTGCATGAACATCACACATGGTAGTGTAAATGCCCTGCATCTGTTTCTGCCTTTGCATCTCCAAGGAATGAGAAAGTATGAAAAACTGATCCTCCTTGCAGGTGTAGTCATTGTCTTGGTCGGTTAGTTAGGGGCTTAAGGTGACAGCATCAGAGGGGCCATGTTGGGAAAAACTGTCGACTGAGGCTCCTGAGGGGGGAAAAGAAATACAGTGTGTGAGAAGGAGGAGAGAAGAGTGGAAAGAGTTAGGGCACTGAGGCTGCTGAGGGGGAAAAGGAATACAGTGTGTGAAAAGGAGTAGAGAAGGTGGAAAGGGTTAGGGGAGAACCAGGGGGGCACGCAGTGCATGCATAGATAACATGATTGTGTCGCATGGTGTTTCGAGTCCGCTAAACCTTGTACTATGTGCTTGAACAGCGTGTTTCATTAGTTCGTCGATGTGATCGAAGCAGTTCCTTCGACACGTGCGGCGGGAAGTGTGGAGGACCATCATGCTCAGCGAGCTGAACAAGAACGGCAGTGGAGACTAGCAAATAGCTAGGCCGGGAGAATGAATCGTGGCAAAATTGCATCCAAGAAGCGCCAACAGGAGTCATGTCATCCTGTCACGCATTACTGTCTGATCGGCCATCATCATCGATCACCTTCCAATTTTTTCACGGCAGGGTGACTTAGGCCAAACAGTGCTGAAATAATAGTTCGTTCAGGTTGCTATTCGCAGATTAGCTAAAATGGGATGGAGTGATATGGTGCAAATTCTAGAAGACACCTAAAAAAACCCAGTGTAAAGAGCTCGAATAAAACTATGGCATGCAAGTCGCTAGTAGCCTAACTCAGGGATGGAGCTGCTACAGCTATTATTTCAACTCTTTTGAAGAGGAAGAACCTCATCCCTTAGGGCGTTATGCTAAAAATCACCGAGGGTAGACAATGGATTGTGTTCCTCGATTTTTGTGTGCTAAAGCGCCGGGTTGTAATGGATTAATCTCAGTAGCCTGAGATTCTTCACAGCAGAAATCCCTCACTGCACCTGCCTGAAAGCACTATGGAAATATGACGGGAAGCAACAATGTTTCCTTAGAATCTTTGAAAGTATAATTGAGGACCAACTGAAGTCTGCCTGCATCTATAGATTACCACATTGTAACAATAATGCTGCCATCACTAAAAAATCAGAAAAAATGATAAAAGGTAAAGAAATAAATCAAAGGTGTAGCCACAACACTGGCTGGTCTTGTGAACAGACTGAAAGCGTTGGCGCAGTTATTTGGGCACGGACACCTCCATTCACTTCTAAACTGCAATAAGGAAGTCTTTTGGCTTTGATGTGACAAGTCTGAATTGAGTGGATAGGAAAATTGTGAGATAAATTTTCTTGGCTAATAAATAATTTATAGTAGATGAACAAGCAGACTGCATGGCGAGGCCACAGGAATCAAGCCAAAGTGGAAATGCTAGTCTATTTCTTTAGGGATCACTTAAGGTCCACTCAACAAGATGAGTGGAAATGCAACACAGCCAAACCCTGAAGTGAAAAGATCAATTGTGCCCTATTTTAATGATCAGCGCTTTCCTAAAAATTACTACAATTAAGACTTTCAATTCCAGTGTGATGGGTGGACAAAAATCCTTTTACATGGTGTCCTAGTTGCAAAAGTTCTCGTAATGAAGCCGTACTCAGTTAACTAAAAGCGAAATGATAACTTACCCGCACCTTCAAAAACACGACTGGTTCTCTCCTTCTGCTTAAGGTGGGGTCAAAGACCCGTTTCCCAAGCATTTCACCCTAAACAAGCCAAGCACCAGACCAGAGGAATGTACCCATTGCATCACTGGTGGAAGCCTGGCGGCACCGGGGATCGAACCCTGCACCTCCCGCATGTCAGGCGGATGGACCACTAGGCCACTGCTGCAGTAAGATTGAAAGCTGGAATTCCCTCTAGCATTACAGCAGATGCCCATTTGGCTCCTTTTCTATAGGTGCCTGGCTCGAGTGAATAACCTGCGATTTCATTCCCAGGATAAGAGACACAGTAACTGTCACTAGGACACCTCAACCATGCTGCGAGAGGGAGTGAAAGAAAAAAGTGAGAAAGACGCTGCAGTGGAGAGCTCCAGAATAATTTCAACCACAACTACAGACTAACGGCAAGAAAGAACCAGTATACAGACTAACGGCAAGAAAGCGAACCAGTTTTTTTTCAGCGATAAAACTTCCTTGACAACCGCAGTACATTCCGAATTTGAGCAATGATTGGGACCTGTGTTCACACCCAACTCGACGAGATGTGCGGGCCATCATTAGAACAGCAGCTCCACACTCTGCCTTGTAGGTGCTGCACCTTTTAAAGGGGCTGCGAAACACCGCTTGAACGGATGCCTGTTACGCTTCAGATGGATTCTTTATGTCACACGGATGCTGACTCAAAAAGAATTACGAGAATCGATGCATAGGAACGGGAGTTATTCAATGAAGAAATTTCAAAATACAAGCAAACAAAATGCTGCCCTCAACTCGATTTTCGCGCAGCTTCCCATTCCCATTTCACTCTCCCAATGACACCCAGGGCGACCAATCAAAACAGCCTATCTTAGCACGTGGTGGAAGTTTTCACTCCATGGTTGCCTGTTCTTTGTAACTCGTTCATGCGAAGGGTGGCAGCGCCGTTTGCATGGTTACAACAACCATGTGAACGCCCAGCTGACCCAGCGATGCTTCACCGTCACGTCGACGGCGCAGAAGGGAACACTGATCAGTGACGTTCCCTTACTTATGAATCCGAACTCGAGCGCGAGATACTGCGACGGTGTGACAGCCTGCGCAAGATAGACACATTTAGCATAGCGCGTACCACTACTGCTTACCGCCAACCATCACCCGTCGCTCTATAGTCTCTCCTAGCGCGCTGGTTGGCCACAGCGAGCAAGGAGCGTGCGCGGTTGACGGGAACGTGGCGCCCGATGGCGCCACCGCACGGTGATTCTCCACAAACTGACGATGCGCACTGCCTGCTAAATGTGAAACGAACGCATCCTTCCATGGGACCGAAACGAATGCTTTTAGAGTGCAATGGCTCGATCGGATCGATTCCGCAAAGCCGCTCTCAGATACATAGAGAGTAGCCATAAGTGTTTAGTGCTAAGTCGCAGGATGTTTACAGAGTGGCGCAAAGTCTTTCGATTCAACAAGTAGCCAGTGCCTCTGGTGGCGTGTTTTTGTTTCACTTGATTTACAGTGCTTTTATCTAGGGAAACAAGCTGGTTTTGTTAATGTAATATAAAACACAAAAACTTGGCAAAACGTAGCTCTAGTTATTAACCCAATTTGCAGTATATTTACTCTGTCCAATCATCAAGCTAGTGCAAAGTGATGTCAAATCCGCTGCTAAAAACCGCCACTGTATGGTGACACCGTCAGCGCCACAAATTTGTTTTAGCGAGCTATTTAAAATATTAAAAACCGCAGTATATGCGGTACGACCGATGCTAATAGCATCACTATAACTCATTCTATGCAACCAACAAGCAAAACAATGCACTGAAAATGTGTTTCGGGGCCCCTTTAATGTTCCGCTCAAATATGCTGGCAAACCAAGCTGGGTGGCCATGGTAAGTCGCCATCAGAACAATGGTGCAGAAGGATCAGAAGCACACACCTTCATTGTGTGTACTAGTAGGTGCTCATTAATGTAAGAGTCATTTTCTGCTGTCATTCTCAATAGAAATTTGCACGCTACCACAGTCTCAAAACATCCCATGGGACCAGGAAACCTAAACAGAGTGCTACCAGCCTTCTCGCCTGTGAAGCTGATGCACACAAGCATATGGTGTCAAACTGCAGGCTACACCGAAGTATATCCAATTCCCCGTCAGCTAACCATACAAGGTAATGCAATTATTTCACCACAGAGCAAGCAATTTGCGGAGAGAAGTTGCGCTGCAAGGAAATGTTTCCGCGTAAGCGCTCGATATGTTTTCCTTCTGCATGTCCACATACGCCCATACCTCTTAAGGCTTCACCAAAAACGGCTGCCGAAGACAGCACTTTCAATAATGTAGCTGACATGCGGCACATGACTGCCTGCGAAGGTTCTGCCGATGGCTAGGACTCCGCGATTGCAAACTGCAGCAGTCGGTGTAAAGCAGCTTTTGTATTTTTTCACTCACTTCGCTGACGAAGGCACAACGAAAAAGAGTTCTGCATTCATTTCAGTGTGAAGCTATAGTGTTGACGGAAACTGGCGAAAACTTTAAGACGTTTTACGATAAGCGGTGGCTAGTTGCAAAGCGCTTTTTCTAAGGCTTCATACTAAGCCAGTGGTGCGCAACGATCCGCTGTCACCCGGCGTATCGCAGCAAGAAGTTCGACGAAGGACAGCGAGGGCAAAAGCGAGGGCAATTGTGCTGCAGGCAAGCTTTGTGAAAAAGGTTTACCTATTTTGTCCTGTCTTGTGAATCCAGGCACTGACCTACAAGCACTGCTGCATGAATGGCAGTGGGACGATATGTTTGTACTGCACGTCGCAATTAGCAAATAGTCTTCGATGAATCCGAACAACCACATTTCTGGCACGTCATTTAAAGAATAGATTTGAGGTGCACGCGACTCCCATTCCAACGTGCGACTCAAGCGCCTACAGGCAGCGCATTCTCAGTACGTGTTCTTGCAGGATAAAAGCGGTGTGTGTGTAGGGTCATAATGTGTGCGGGAAAATTTATTATGATAGCAAATGTAGCAGTGTGTTTATCACGTGAATACGTTCATTGTCAGATTTCTGGAGTACAAAAAAAAAAAATTGCACCATAGAGCAGACCAAAGGTGACAGATTTCTGCAAAATAAATGTTCATGAACTATCCAGTCCAATCTGCCAATGGTCTGGCCCAATTTCATACAGGAAGCTTTCGCTTCAGTGAAATTTTTCGCAGGTTCTGCGAATTTTGTAGAGAGACTTGACTGCAGGAATGCAATTCCGACACGCTTCCACTTTCTTCAGACTTTTACTGAATATCTATTCCAAGTCACCTCGGCACGGCGACAAAACCAAAAAGCGAAGTTTAAACAAATTAAAAATAAAGCAAATGTGAAAACCTCAACGAATAAGATAATGGTGTATATTTCTGTGCTGAGCACATCACCGCTACTGGAGCCTTTGGAGTCCTACAGCGAAGATTTCACTTTCAATCTATGCCCTGCCCTTAGTAAGGTCATCTCCACAACAGCGCTGGTGTCTCCATGACAACTACGATTTACAGCTCGAGAAATGAGTATGGGCATGTCAAGTGAATTACACCTGCAATGGCATTCTAGATGAGTGCGAAATTTACGGATGAAAAGTTTTTTAGTGCCATCCATGCCAACGGGCTTCAAATGTATCTAGACGACGTTGATAGTTTTCCAAGTACTTAAAATACATGCCAGCAATTTTGCATGTTTCGGTTCTCTGGGTCAAGGCAAACTGTGCTAGCCAAAAAACAAGGCCCTTAAAAATGACCTTAATCCCCGGCGACCTTGTGCCATCTCAGCAAAATAAAAATGCTTAGCCTTCCCCTAAAGCAACTGTTCAGAACACTTCCCAGGGCTTCACGAATGTATGAAGCCCAGGCTTCGTATGACATTCTCACCGTCAGCGTCGACTTCGTTGATCATATCCTGCAGTTCTGCTTCCGTGGGGTTCTGGCCCAGTGACCTCATGACGGTGCCAAGCTCCTTGGTTGTGATCGTGCCGTCGCCATCCTTGTCAAACAGCGAGAATGCCTCTTTGAATTCTGCACGCAAAGGGAACACAAGAATGCAGGCAGCCACAGAGAACGACCTGAACACTGAAACCAGCAGTTTGTAGGGCACAACACGTTAGGGTTTCTTAGCACAAATCTCCAGGCTGTGCACGGCGGACACAAAGTAAGCTCAATGTGCTTCGTATAAAGTTACTCTGAATGCATCCCGCAACAGCACCCTGACCACAGAAAGCTACAATTTTACAATTTGAAAATACTAATCCTTTTCCTTTCACTTAACACCAAGATGACCACAGCAGACCCTGTTGATCTAACAGCTCGTTATTTCACTACAGAACAATATGTTCTGAAGGCTACACTAGCCTGAAAAAGCTAGTGAAAAGCCATTAACAGTTCAAAGCAATGCTCACTCAAAGCGTCACCTGTCGAGCACATAGCCTGTTGTCCCACATTACAAGACCACAATCGTTTCGTGCTCCTCTAGATACGCAAAGTGCGCACCAGCACACTAAGATGAGACTCGCAAGTTTTCGTTCACTCAATGGCCCATGCAAGCATCCAAGACCTGCTCACCAAATAATGAATAGCAGTACTAGCCTCGGATAGTAAATGTCGCTGTCATTAGTGGAATATGACAGGCGATACGTTAATGCCAAGCCCTGGAGGCCATGACTGCTCCTCATCATGCTGGAAGGCATCCCAATCCTCTTTCCCACCTCACCCCTCCTCAAGAGACTGCACAACGCAGTTACACAGATGCAGGTTGTGCTACACAAGATCCCAACTTCCTGATGGTCTCGCCCATCACAAAAGCAGATCCCTGCGACTGCCACAGAAACCTGCGATTCGGAAGTTCCAGGGCTATGCTGGCATGCAGGAATACACTGCACCAATGCTAAGCAATTAAGATGACTCTTCATATGATGTTATTTCAATGTTGCACGATGAGTTAAAGTGTAGCATAGACTTAACTGGCTTCAATCATGCCTTGACAAAACGGCCTGTCTGTACTTACCTGCGATCTGTTCCTCTGTAAGCTGGTCAGCCTAGAGGACAAACAAAAGCGACAAGCGATTAGGAGAACCTCAAGAAAAGAAGCGTGCAAATGGGGCATGAAATTCCAGCAAAGATGTCTCAGGGCATGCACTTGTCAAAAACATTTTTGACTGTACCTGTAGAATTAGCGCATTCTCACAAAATGCATAGTCAACAGCACAGAAAACATGCGAGAGAGGACGACGGAAAGCCCAGAGCAGACTTGAGAAGTTTAAGACACCAGAGGTGTTAAGGGAGTAACTGCTCATTAGCCCCCAACCAAGCACAGCCATACGCCTACTAAGGACATCTATACAGCTTTCATAGGAGACTAATAACAGGCAAACAAATTGCTGCTTCAGCACAAGGTTGCACATCACACATGAAAAGTGACTGCTACTAGAGATTTCAGGAATTACCAGAAGTGCAGATAGGAAACTTGAGACATCCTAAACAGACTCCCACATAACTCTCAGTAGGCGCAGTGGCACCCTTCAAGTGCCATGTGCAATCATCAAGATACACCACGTTGAAAGCAAGCCTCGCCTTATGACCCAATGAAAAGGGGCTTCTCAGAACCAAAATAAGCCCGGCAGAGGCCAACGAAACAAAACTCAGATTTGCGTGCAGATGTACAAGCTGCCTTCCAAAACAAAAGGCTGCAGTCTCCTCAAGGCCAAGCAGACAAGGGAGACTGTCGCGCAGCTGTCCAGCACAGCGCACATGATTGAGCAACAGGCCTAGGACAAGCAGCCGATGGCATTACGGCGCATTAGAGAATGCCTGCTGGCTGTAGTCACCCGCACTGTTTTATCTGAACACTGTGACGCAACCTGGAACAAACTTCTATCATGGCCCTCGAGCTTGCAAGGAATGAAAATGACAATGGGTTGTGTATCGTGTCATTAACTGCCTTGGTCAATATGCCAAATAAACCTTGTTCCAATGAAACAATTTTAGAATGCGCCAAAGGTCTAACGCAGCCACATAATAAAAGGTACGCATAATACACAAACAACCTGCTTCAATTTATCTCTGAGATGCCAGCAATATTTCATCACGATATTGGCAGACCACCAAAAGAGTGGAGTCAGTAATGTAAACAAAGGTTGTGGCCCGATAAAATGCAGCCCGTTGACATAAGTCTGCTATGTTACTGAAACATGGGCTAGAGAAATGTAACATACTGTAGTTCTCATTTTTTCCTTGCTATGGAAAGGAAAATGCTAGCGGTAATAACAAAATCGGGGCCTAATAATCAAGAGCTAGTTAACAGTATCCAAGTTGAAATAAAAAAGAAATCGTTTGGTTTATTGCCCAAAGCGACTCAGGCTATGGAGGATGCCATAGGGATGCCGTAGTGAAGGGCTGTGGAAATTTCGAGCATCTTGGATTCTAGCACGCCACACAATGCAAAGGCAAGATAACCAAGAGGCCTTTAGGGCAACGGAGTGGATTCCAAGAGAAGGCGAGCGCAGCAGGGGGTGTCAGCGAGTAAGATGCAAGATGAGATGAAGTTTAGAGTGTCACGTGTCTGCAGCTGGCACAGGACATGTCAATTGGAGGGATGTGGGAGAGGTCTTTGTCCTACAGTGGACGTAGTGAGGCTGACGATAACGCTGCATACCTATTTCAGCAGCTGCTACCATGCCACACATGGATCTGCTTTACCCTTCGTAGGGTATGATATTGTAGATCTCCAGTCCTATCAGGCATGCATTCAAAGCAAACCAACAGAACAGCCAATTCTCGGAGCAGGTACTGTTGGAGGTTCAGTTGGAGAGAAACAGGAGAGGGAAAATGTCCAGCGATACGTTTTTATTTCGTTATTCGGCGCCTTGGACCGGTTTTCTTTAGTGTGAAGTCTACGGGGAGAAAAACTGCTTTCTCCTCGTCGGCATTCAACCCTTTCCCGGCCATTCCACCCATCCGTCCCGGGGCAGCATCTAACGGCCTCAAGAGTGGCAGACGGAAAAGAAGCACATACGCTCAGACGACGGAGGGATCTAGAAATGCCGCCCGACAGCAGCTCAAAGACGAAAAAGAAAACGCCGCCACAGTCGCAGCAGACGAACCGAGACCGCCGAGAAAGAAGCGAAGGCGGGGGTCGGGCCGGTTAGCGTGCGCTAGGGCGGGCCGGCGTCCGCCGCGACGAACAATGGTTATAATTAGAAAATCCCGCGGTGCTCGCCAGCTTAGAACTTCGCGCACGAACACAGTGCTTGCAAGAACAGGGGGAGGAAGGGAAGACGCGTGCGCAGTCCGACCGGCGCACGCAGACGGCGCGGTGCCATCGCCGCAAGGAGAAATAGTCCCCCCCCCCCCCTTTTTTTTTGTTCGCGAAGCCGGGCCCCGCCCCCTCTAAAGCCGCAGTCTTTTCAACCGGCGCCTCTCGAGTAAGGTGCCGCGCTCTTCTGCTTCCCGGCCGCTTTTATTTCGAGAAAGGCGGCCAACATCGGCGTGCCTGCGGCGAGAACAATCGCGACAAAAGACCGCGACGCGGCTTCCCTGGCACGCGAAGCGAGAGGTCAACATCTCGCGCGCGAATCATTGCTAGCGACGCCTGACGGACCATTTAGGCGCTAACGCGGATGCCTGCAAGCAGGGCACCACTAGAGTAGCCACTTTACCACCGCAGTTGGAAAGAGCAGACGCTTAACGTCTCCCTCGCTCTGTTCATAGGAAAAACGACGTCTCGCGGTCGCCTGACAACGCGTAAAATGCACAAATAAAAATGAATAAATAAACGGCATACGGCTTCAAAAGCGATACGCTCGAGCCGCGCCACCCGGACAGCTGCAGCAGACGACAGCTTGAATGTGACGTCAAGAGGGCCGATCGAGGAGGAAAGAAGTAAACGAGTTCACAGGTGGGAGGGGGCGGCCTGCGCTGCTCCGCAGTGCACAAGTGTCTGGGTGCACTGGCGGTGCATTAACCTCTTCATGCAATTATATCTGAATGGGAGCTTTTTACCAGCGTGACGGCAATTTCCTTAAGCCAAACGCGCGCTTTTTGCAGTTCTGTTGTGAGCCAACCAATGGAGAGACTGCTCTCTATAGATAATGACAGGGGCATTCCACACTGCACACGAACCGCCATCCGAAACTACGCCCACCTGCAGGCATGCCACCCCGTGTAAAGTTCGAAACACTGCAGCACACCTACCCTTAGGACGATAACGGTCTCTACTTCCTTTTTCCCACACAACCTTGATAAGGGAGCGAGCGCCTTGCTAGCAACCGATATGGTCTTAAAGGCTACATTGCCGCGATAAAGGTGTCGAGTGGGCGTTGGCGCATTCCAATCGTGCGATTCCACAGGCAGCGCGCTTCAAACACGAATGTCCGCCAACAGTTGCAATACGCCGGCCGCTTGTACGCGGCAACGCCTCGCACACTCCGCATAGTGCACAGACGGACGTCACCAGCCGAAACATGCAACAAGTACAGTTCGAAAGGTCGGCGCGTCGTCTGCTCGTGTAGAGCCTACCGCTGTCCGCGCGTTAACTTCGTATCCTTCCGCGCGGACGGACGAACTACAGCAAGATGCGGAAGGCGTCGAAATTCGGTCGTCGCCGGAGGGGTGCCCAAGGGTAGCGCAAAAAGAAGCGCCATCCCGCTGCGGAGAGCCGATCGCTGCGCGTCGCGGTAATTTCATTCATGTATACACGACGCAAGCAGCCAAGAGCGGGTTGGAGAAGCGACCTTTCTTCGGCGGGGGAAACGGTACACGGCCTAATCGGTTTAGCCGGCCAGTCCCTGCATTTGCGCAACGCGCCGCAAGTCGCCGGTCGGCATTTTCGGCCGCACCGAGGCGACGGCAAGCAACGCGATCGCCCTCCTCGCACGGCCGGCTACGGTCACGCAAAGGCTCGCCACCGCAGCGCGCAGGGTGCCGGACTCGTCGGTGTCGCGTAGTCGATGCGAAACCGCAGGAAATCTGCAACTGCGCCTTTTGTAATTCTGCGTGTCTGCGGCTTAACGATTTGTTTTCGCACCCCGGGAGCGACCCGGCATTTCGAGTAAGCCTAATGGGACGGCGCACTGCGGTCTCCGACGCATAGCACAGCAATAACACCCAAGACACCCGCCGGGCCCGGCAAAACAAACAAGCTCATAACAGATTCGCCGCTGATCTCTGCGGCTGGCCGCGACGGCAGCAAGGCTGGCAGCCAACGGTGTCACTGACTGCCGCACGTCCCCCCTTCCTTCCACACCCCTCTTGCAAGCCCTCCCCGGAAATTACCGCAAGAAAAAAGAAAAGCCAGCGCATCGGCAATCTTTTTTCGGAGCTGCACACGCGCTTCGCCAGCGAATGAAACTTCCTCCGCAGTGCCCGCGACCGGCGGCGAGTGGTCGCGCGAAGCGACGTTGCTGTATCCGAGCGAACGCCGATGCTGTCATCATTGGGGTCTGCGGCACCGTAGTGGCGTATTCGAAGCGGGGGGTGGGGGGGAAAGAGCAAAGTCGCAGATGCCCGCACGGACCCGTAGACGATAAATACGGCTGCATCGACGCTACCAATGCATCCAGGAGTGGATAAAAGCTTCGTTCGGGATCAGAAATGGACTTACCATTGCGGATGAATATGGATTTGGAGACGAGCTCGCAAACGGGTATCCGGCCTGTGCACACTCGGTTCGACAAACGGCGGACACTAAAGCGAAAACCTATCGGCCACACGCGGCTCTCGTTTCCAACGTGTCCCTCCGCGCTAACACACCTCCCTGCAATGCCACTTTTCTAACCAGTGCAATTCAACTGCGAACAGTGCAAATGCACACGATTAGTGACGAATATAATTATTCTATCTGGCTTGAAATGCGTGAAATTATGCTTCCAAGCGTTATTTATAACTCGTTTGTGCGCACTAATTCTCGGAGGGGACGAATACGGTACTGCGGCCAATCCGGTTGACAGCGCTCACTAGAGGCTGCTGCTGTGCGCGTTGATTGGTCAGCGTTCACCTGCAATGCGTCGCCGCGAGCTGCAGGAGTGTTCGTCTGCTGCGAGCCGCCGGCGAACTCAAGACCGTCCCCGGCTGATTTGGATGCGAAAAATGTGCGAATTGGGCTCAATGCAACGCCGATAACCCTCGGCTGGATCACTCCGCAAGGGTGGATGCGCTCATTCGGAGATTACGCCTCTTTTTATTTGTTTTTTCGCTCTGGATCGTTCCTGGGTTCGACCTGTGGATTTGGCCGGTGCGCGGCGGAGTCGTCTGCTCGTGGTCGTACGCCATACGTCAGCTGACTGCGCCCTAGCCGACGTGGTGAATTTGGTTTTGCTGGTGTCATGTTCGTCGTTGTTTATTCCGTTGATCGCGCTTACTCACTGAATGTGTTTATTCGTTCCTGTTTAGCTTAATCCTTACTATTTCGCTGCATGAAAATTGCGCGGATCGCCCTCTGCTTATCGGACTTCGTGTACAACCGCCTGAAAGTTGGCAGTCATGGTAGTTTTCCGTGCCCGAAACGTAACCATTGCATGCGTAACAATTTATCTTCATGACAGAAAGCAAGCTACGTCGTTGTTATACGCGCTGTCCAAAGCTTAAAATAAAATCCTTCCGCGAACGACAGCTCCTTCTGAGAAATACGTGTTTGCATCGGGAACTTAACCCTTGCGACTGACTTAGCAGCGTTTCTTGTTCTTTGGAATTAACGTCATGCACTTCGCAAAAGCGAGCAATTATTTTTTACTTCTGAGCCGCGGTGACGGACCTTACACAATTGCTTTGAAAGGTTTCGGGTGCTGTAAACAGCGCAGATTTTTTTTTTTTTTCAGCTAGAACTTGATTCGTCGCGCGATCACTTCCTTTCGTTTTCTTTGTGGTCCACAGAAATTGTATCACCTTTTATGAGTGCATGTCACTGCCGAGCTCGGCTAGTTAGCCCAGGAACAGCAGTCATACTTCTGTGATTAGCTGGCCCTAGTTGAATTGTTCGCTTTCGAGATAAAGCTGTCACATTCTGCCACGGGGGCCACGTTGAAGGAACTTGGCAGTGCTGTTATCGAGGAATGTGGGGTGTCCGCCGGAGAGAATGACATCGTAGGGGGGCGGTGCCGTCCGGTCGCTTAAAGCGAACTTCGTTCTACCGTAGGAGATATGACCTTGAACAATATATACGGCTGTGGGGTGAGGGGAACAGGAGAGGTGTTTCCCGCTTGCTCCCCCAGGCGCGCCTACTACGCGTGCCAGCCGCGAACTACCGTATTTTCACGAGTATAACTGGAGCCTCTTAACTAAAGTTCGAGGTTCAGAAAAGGGGCGTGGCTTACGTGAATGTAACTCATACATACTGCGGCATATCTTTCGGAGAACTGGAAGGTTTTTGAGAATAGACTAAATCTCATTCGCGATCCACGGTCATCAAGGACGACATAATTAAATTTGATTGTGGACACGGTTTTACTCAGATGGGGCTTTCGTAAAATGTATGTTGTGAAATAGGCTTGGTTTAGTTGCATTTGAGTAATGTTGGTTATATTGAAGTGCGCACTGCAAGAGTAGTCTCGCTGTGTAGCCAAAATAACCCCCCAAAATAATTTTGAATGTAACCCATGAGGAGTGGGCGTTAACAGTAACACGTGAGTTTGGTTATGTTAACTGCATTGTCAACGATATAAAAGAAGCCACGCGCTTTTAGGGTTTATGCGGTATTTAAAGTCGCTTCGTGCTGCTGTTGTAACGATCAAATTACTGGAAAGTTACTTTTATTTGCCTGCAAGCGAAACGAGAAATAAAATCTTCACACACAACAGCATATATGGTCTAATGCTATGAATTTGGTGTCAAATGGGTATTTGATCTGCACAGATGTATTATCGACTTCCCCAACATGTATGGGCTATGTTCCAGCATAATTAGCGGTTGGAAGCAAAGCAAATGATAGCTCCACTGTCACACCTCAGGAACTTCCGACGGAATGCCGTGCGCGTGGCATTTATGTCACCCATGTTATGGTTCCTTCATGTCGCTATCATATCGCACAAATGATCGTAATTTTCGTAAGTTCATTCTTGCTGCGTTAGCAGTATAGTCATGGTTCGGAGATAACGCCGCGGTCTGTGTGTGAAGCCTGCAACCACCACTTCCCCCCCCCCTCCCTCCAGAGATCATTGTAAAAGCGAAATGTAAAACCAATACTCTAACGCAATTTGTTGCATCACATCGCACGACCGCCCGTTAATCTTTTTTTAAAATGAAATTTGCACGGTGCTCATGTTGTGTGTAGCTAACACATTAACCAATATGCCTAGCTGTCTCAAGGTGAAACGTCGCTAACCACAGCAGCAAAAAAAAAAAAAAGATTGTGGTGTTCGTTAACACTAAGAACCGGCTGAATTAAAATGTTGTCCTAAAGAGAGCTTTCCATTCTTGATTTGTTTGTTTTCGAAATTCGTCATTCCATTCTATGCGTGTTTCTTCTGTTTCATTGGCGATTTCAAGTATTCTATAAAAATTGGTTTTTGGTGGAAAGGAAATGGCGCAGTATCTGTCTCATATATCGTTGGACACCTGAACCGCGCCGTAAGGGAAGGGATAAAGGAGGGAGTGAAAGAAGAGAGGAACAAATAGGTCCGTAGTGGAGGGCTCCGGAATAATTTCGACCACCTGGGGATCTTTAACGTGCACTGACATCGCACAGCACACGGGCGCCTTAGCGTTTTTCCTCCATAAATCTATAAAAATTCAGATATGCTTTTTTTCTCTGTATTTTGTGTACTTAATGTATTTAATACTCCAGCCGCCGCCTGTGAGATATTGAGAAAGTATACTATATCATTCAATATTTTCTATGAATTGTACTATAACAGCTAGAAAGCACTGCTTTTGAAGTTGGGTTATCTAGCCAGGCGAGTATCTCGTTCAAACATCCTTGTCTATACCAACTGATTACTTACCGTTTTAAGTTAATTTTCTAATCGTTACGTTGCAATTCGCATGTACAGAACCAACTAAAACAACCTGTACAACAGCTTCGCTTTCACAAGTGGTTTCGTCGATTCCAAAAATCTTTCGCTTTCCTTATTTTTGCTTCTTTTTATTTATTTTTTCCGTCTTTCTCTAAGTGCGGTGATTCGCCTGTGTTCGCGCAATGCCGGTCACGTACGCCATACCAGGCTGCGACGTGAAAAATCTGTCCAATGTTCCCAGTCCGTTGTAGAGGTTGCGCGCACGCTCCTAAAATAAAGGGAGATAAAAGTGAGCGCTTGCAGGTGCCTTTTTGTGAACGACATATACTGGGTATTTCACCTAAGGCTTTGCGCAATTCTTAAAAATACACTTTTCTATTTAGAAGGGCGTCTTTTTCGGCAAAGCATTGTCAGCGGTGCAGTACATCAGAATACAGCTAAAACGTGGTTTTGGGGGAAAGGAAATGGCACAGTATCTGTCTCATACATCGTTGGACACTTGAACCGCGCCGTAAGGGAAGGGATAAAGAAGGGAGTGAAGGAACAGAGAGGTACCGTAGTGGAGGGCTCCGGAATAATTGCGACCACCTGGGGATCTTTAACGGGCACTGACATCGCACAGCACACGGGCGCCTTAGCGTTTTGCCTTCATAAAAACGCAGCCGACGCGGTCGGGTTCGAACCCGGGAACTCCGGATCACATTCAGTATGCATAATTGGTTTTTTCTTGGGGTGGGGGGGGGGGATGGCGCAGTATCTGTCTCATATATCGTTGGACACCTGAACCACGCCGTACGGGAAGGGATAAAGGAGGGAGTGAAAGAAGAAAGTAAGAGTGAGGTGCCGTAGTGGAGGGCTCCGGAATAATTTCGACCACCTGGGGATCTTTATAACGTGCACTGACATCGCACAGCACACGGGCGCCTTAGCGTTTTGCCTCCATAAAAGCTATTACTCTTAGGCTCCTTAATTATGGAGAGGCGTGTAGCCCACCGTAAGTAATATCCACATGAGTCTGGAATTTCGAAAACGCGGTTACCCTTGGCGCTGTGGCCCAACAAATTTTGGCTACATCGCGCCAAAATGCATGCGCTTTCGGGAAGCTTGGAGGCAAACCAACCTCTTCAGTGCACGTAACTCGAAACAGCCAAAATTTGTTGGGCCGCAGCGCCGCGGGTGGCCGCGTTTTCGAAATTCTAAAAACTGACAAGGGCATTATTTGTATACGGACCCGCCGCGGTGGCTGAGTGGTTAGGGCGCTCGACTACTGATCCGGAGTTCCCGGGTACGAACCCGACCGCGGCGGCTGCGTTTTTATGGAGGAAAAACGCTAAGGCGCCCGTGTGCTGTGCGATGTCAGTGCACGTTAAAGATCCCCAGGTGGTCGAAATTATTCCGGAGCCCTCCACTACGGCACCTCATTCTTCCTTTCTTCTTTCACTCCCTCCTTTATCCCTTACCTTACGGCGTGGTTCAGGTGTCCAACGATATATGAGACAGATACCGCGCCATTTCCTTTCCACACACACAAAAAAAACTATTTACGGTGGGCTACACGTCTCTCAATAATTAAGGAGCCTAACAATAACAGTTAAATTCCGAGTATTAGCTAACCAGCCCGCTAATTTAATTAGCACGTCTTAGCTGCATTCTTATGCGCTACACCGGTGACAATGCTATGCCGAAAAAAGTACCGTTAATTAAAAAAAATCTCTTTTCAGAAGTTGAGAAAAGTCTTAGATGAAACACCCTTTATACGGCCGGCAGTACAAGCAGCCGCTAGACAGCTGAGCTTGCAATCTTGGAACGCGTGAGCCAACTGTCTGTATGCTTCCATTTTCGTACTTTTCAGCTTGAGGCAGCAGCTCGAGCATGAATGTTTGCTTGAATCTAGCTTAACTCAGCATTTGGTCGAAGTACATGTAGAACGGAGTTTGAAGTCAAAAGGGGCTTCGGTAGCGGTGGATTGCAGAAAAGACTGTCCTTTGCCAATTATCAGAGTGTGACAGTAGGTTCAGATGTTGATTACATATATACAGATTGCCATTATCGCGTGATTAGCCGGCTTTAAGAAATTATCGCGTGATTAGCCTTGCAAACCAATCCATTCTTTCAACTTTTTTGTTATTTCTATCTCATTCGTTCTTAATCATCTAGGCACCTTAAACCTTTCAATGTCCAAATTATGAAGGAATCAAAGAAATAAATCATTTCCTCCGAATTCTGATTGCTAACCTAAATACTCACATTCAAATGATACTCGAAATTTTGTTTGCGCCTCTAAAATTTGAGAAACCGGCATTTTCACTCCCTCCTTTATCCCTTCCCTTACGGCGCTGTTCAGGTGTCCAACGATATATGAGACAGATACTGCGCCATTTCCTTTCCCTAAAAACCAATTATTATTATTATTATTATTATTATTATTATTATTATTATTATTATTATTATTATTATTATTATTATTATTATGTCGCCAATTAGAAACAATCAGAATTTGGTCCATTTTATGTAATTATATAGTCCGAGCTGTGGAAACAAAATTCAAGACATTGAACGAAATCAGTGGCCCATATATATGCAGTACACAATTTTTATCCATGAAATTTTTTCCTATTAATTTTACCCGTAACAAGTGTCTGCAAATGAGGGAGGAAGATACGTTGCACACTGGCTGGGAGTTCGAAAATCCACGCCCCGTATTCTTTCACGTAGCTACCTCACTGTGACGGTAAACACTTTGGCAGGAAAGCGTACATGTTGACATCAAGCTTCATGTTATAACGAGTACACGGCGGCATGCAAACGCCATGTCGAGAATTCGCGACACGATTAAAACGCGCGGTCAACAAAACGCACCATTCAACCACTTTTTTCGTACTGTGAAAGCGCGATAGGTAGATTACATCCGAGTAGATGCGGTACTGGCAGCTTGGAAAGCTCCAGCTTGGTACAGCTAGGAGCCTTACAAAACCGAGACACGCATGCAGACCCGTTGGAGGCAAAACGCTAAGGCGCCCGTGTACTGTACGATGTCAGTGCACGGTAAATATCCCCAGGTGGTCGAAATTATTCCGGAGCCCTCCACTACGACACCTCTTTCTTCTCTCCATCCCTCCTTTATCACTTCCCTTACGGCGCGGTTTAGGTGTCCGTCGATATGTGAGACAGATACTGCGCCATTTCATTTCCCCCCAAAACCAATTATTATTATTATTATTATTATTATTATTATTATTATTATTATTATTATTATTATTATTATTATTATTACGCAGACCCGTCGAGCTTTGTACGAGGGTCTTCGTAATAAGGGATTAATTACTCACTGGCACCCATCGCGATTCATGCTCTCACAATGAATTTTGCCGCGATTGCAATTATTCACAACCGGAAGCGACAACCTCTGCTGCCTCAACGCGTTACAATAATAATAATAGTTGGTTTTGGGGGGGAAAGGAAATGGCGCAGTATCTGTCTCATACATCGTTGGACACCTGAACCGCGCCGTAAGGGAAGGGTAAAGGAGGGAGTGAAAGAAGAAAGGAAGAGAGGTGCCGTAGTGGAGGGCTCCGGAATAATTTCGACCACCTGGGGATCTTTAACGTGCACTGACATCGCACAGCACACGGGCGCCTTAGCGTTTTTCCTCCATAAAAACGCAGCCGCCGCGTTACGAAGTTTGTAGAATTTTCTGAGCGCTTTTATAGAGTTTACAGCGCAAACCTGTCCAGGAGACGCGATCTGAACGGGGCGTATAAGGAAAAAGACGGTCGTTTGCATGCGTGTCGGTCCAGTACAACCTAGCTCATCCTCCCCTTCTTTGTTTAGCAACCGTGACTCATTCCCCCCCCCCCACAAGATAACACTCGCGTACTTGTTAAGAACGGAGGTCAGAGATAAATTTAGCGCGCCGCACCGCTATATATGGTGATAAACTTTATGAGAGGGACACGTAAGCCCAAGAGAGCGCGTTGCCGGGGGAGATAAAATAAAATACTATACGAAAAACAGGAAAATAAAAAAAAAGAGGGCTGAGTCGCTCTCGTCTTTGTGTATGTACTTTTGCGACATCGCGAGTGTGTGTGTGTCTGAGAACCTGTCACTGCACGCGCGGATGTATAGGAACAACAGCAGGTGGCCAGCTGACAGCACGATGGATGTTCTGCGTTGCTCGGAAAAGTGATACGGCTCTCGGAGGAGGCTCCCGTTATACAGATATGTCATAGGCTCCATAACCGCCTGTCTCTCAGATCTGTGCTCAGTTTCGCGTTTATCGAGAGACACGTGGCCAAATCTATACGTACGCCTATTGGCACCAGCGATGGGGGATCCCTTACAAAAGCGGTGTATAGACAGTCTATAGACTTCTTATAGACTCTATTGCCTTCCTGTAGATATTTATTTTTGTCTATTTATAGTCTATATAGACTGTCTATAGACAAAACTCTACTGCAAGTGTATGGCCATAAATCTATAGAATGTCTATAGACTGTGTATAGGATTTGTGTTGCCTATAGAATGTTCTCTAGAGTTTGTCTATTAAGAGTCTATAGACTTTATAGACAGAAGTCTATGGACAGTCTATATATAGACTATCTAAAGAAATTTTTGTAAGGGATAGAACACGGATAGGAGGATTTGCTCACCCTTTTTTGTAGCCCAAGATGTCTATTGAGAGTCTATAGCATGACATAAGTCTATGGACAGTCTATATATAGACTATCTAAAGAATTTTTTGTAAGGAATAGAACACGGATAGGAAGATTTGCTCACCCTCTTTTGTAGCCCAAGAGATGTCTATTGAGAGTCTATAGACTTTATAGACATACGTCGATGGACAGTCTATATATAGACTATCTAAAGAAATTTTTGTAAGGGATAGAACACGGATAGGAGGATTTGCTCACCCTCTTCAGTGCCAGCGCCGAGAATGCTTGCACAAAAATGAAGATCGTATTACGGACTACTTCAGCTCCTATGGAGATCGCTGTTGTGAGGAAACTGATGAACATCGTAAGAAACCGGTATCAAGACAATGATGGCAGCAAGCGTCCTGCGTATCTGCTGATGGAGTAAGAATCCTTCCTAAGACAGCTACCGGACATCTTGGCTAAGATGTCTTCTAGACAAGTGTCAAAGAACGTCTTGTAGACGTCTTTTGTAGCTCAAGATGTCTATGATCCTTACAGACTTTTTAAGACATCTACAAGATATTCTGTGCTCAGTGGGAATGATCTAATGCTCCGATGCGTAGCAAAAAGTTGTTTTTAAAGTTTGTGCGCCGCTCGCTGCGAGTACTTAAGACAGAAGAAAACTACTGGGGGCGTTTTTTTACAATAAATAGCAGAAATCTACAAGAGTTCCGAGGAGGATCTTCGGATATATTGATTGTTATGGTGCAGTCTTAAGATTGGGTTCATAAACAACTTCCCGCTTAGAAATGCGCTCGTCCCGAATTTCTGTGCATGTGATAACGCTTCGAGAAGCGTTTAAATCTCTTTGAAAAGAATATCTCGCACTCCTAACACCCTGATCTCTTAATATACAGGAATACAAATTGTGAGTTTCAATTTCTTGGGGATAGCGGCCGTCACAATACCGGTTAGAACTGTACGGCAGGCCCGGGTTCAAGGGACCGTGGAGCTCAACGCCATCCAGTTATTGTTCTCAGCAAAAATTGATTCTCTGCCACCTTCTGGCTACGTTGATGTTTGCCCGGCATCGAAAGAAACATTCATCGCCGAGAAAAATCGGACTTAAAAATCTTCTCTCCAGTCGGCACAAACTCGTGACGTGTTTACCGTGGAGGCAAGCTAAGAAGAGGCCCTCGCTAACAAAAAAAAAATATGCCGGAAGTCACGTGCTTTCGCAAGGGCCGCTGGGAGTTTGTGGCTCATGGCGCAGCCAATAGCGTTGGGCGCAGCGGCGTTGTTCGCTTCATTCCTGGTTAGAAAAAGTTAGAATCCTGGTTAGAAAATAACATTAATCCTCTTTAGCAGTCATCATGCTGTGACAAGATTCACCCTCCCCATCTTAACACCCTTTCCACTTCACCCCCCCCCCCCCCCACCGGGCCTTCCTTCTCGGAGCGAAGACCCTATTTAAACTCCGCCAATAATGAACGCTTTGCACAGACAAAGACAAGTCCTGTTGTCGAAACGCTGGCAAGCATCCTGCGGATTGCCAGAAATTATAGAAATTATAACATAATTCGTCTTGAACATATGTATGTTTTTCGCATTTTGAGGTTCTTTTACCACTCTTCTGCTGCTTATAGAGATGTCCTAATACGTACTGCACATTTAAGGACCGCTTCGAATCGGCTCTACACCCGAAACACCTATCTCTGGTATATTCCATATTTTCGAAATAATTATAAACTACAAACTCTCGAACACAATTTACCAACAACAAGTAATAAGTACAAAGTTTTGGCTAGTGTTAAACCAAGCGAGTTAAAAATGTATTTTGTTAATATATAGCCAGGTTGCATTTTATGTGCATCTGTTGTCTGCCGGCGCCATGTATGCCTATTGAGTGTTTTTTTTTCTTTATTTTTCTCGGGTACTCTCTTTGTTTTCGTGCATCTGCTGTAAACTATTGTCAATGAACATACATGCTCATTGTTTTCATTACATTGAATCTATATGTCACTTGCTTCGTTGTTTTTTGTGTTTTTTCTAATATATATATATATATATATATATATATATATATATATATATATATATATATATATATATATATATATATATATATATATATATATATATATATATATATATATATATATATATACCAGAAGTGATTTCTGGCAGCTGATTTGGTCAGTATAATATATTATAAAATATTATAAAATCACCAAAAATTGAAGAAACATAACAGGATTTAATTCATGACGTTTCGGCTGGAGGACACACACTCGAAAAAGGCTGGTCCTCCAGCCGAAACGTCGTGAATTAAATCCTGTTACGTTTCTTCAATTTTTGGTGAGTTTATAATATATATATATATATATATATATATATAAACATTTTTTTTTGCTTGAAGTGCGTTTGCCGTGTACTGCCATTTGAGAGGTGCTTGGGCCCAGTCAAGCTGCTTTTTAGCAGCTTTTAGCCCTTGCATCTATCTAGGACGTAACTTGCATTCTGGAAAAATAAAGTGAAATAAAATGAAATGAAAAGGCCTTCCTCTCAATTGTTCACTTTGTGAGTTGCAGCCTAATGAGTTCGATAGAGAGGATACCACTTTCTAGTCTTACGAAAACATTACTTGCGCAGCTTCAACGGCGGCCGCGCTGCATATATAACGACGTGAGCCCCTGAAGAAGCCATGCAGTCAAACTACGAGGTACATCGAGACGCCAATTTAATGCCCTGCAAAAAGGATTTGAGACTTTCGACATTCCTTATGCAGCGCACATACTTCCCAGTTTTCTTTTACCCCTCCAAAGCGCTATTTCGAAACGGTCTTGCCTTTACAGGTTTCAGCCTCCTCCTGCGTTCCTTATGTTTGCGGAGCTTTGCATTGGCTGCATGCAGCCGTCGCATACGATTGGAACGACACAGATTGATAACTTTGCGCGAAATACCTTTCTACAACGACGCATGGATTCAAGCCGAAGAAAAAAGAGAAAATGCAAGTAATAAAGTGAGACCAGAGAGATGCTAGCTTACAGCTTCAAGAAGAGAAGTACGCATAAGCGACGACTGCGCTCCCCAGAATTCTCATTGTTCTTCGGCAAGCAACGCGCAAGGCGTGTAGAGTAGCGTAATCTCCTCCAAGAGCATACTAAAGCTGGTCCTCTTTCTTGCTGTAATATGTATGATAAGAATTCGTAGGAAGGTTGTCATCCTGTAACGCACTACTGTTAAGCCCCGCCGCGGTGGCTCAGTGGTTAGGGCGCTCGACTACTGATCCGGAGTTCCCGGGTTCGAACCCGACCGCGGCGGCTGCGTTTTTATGGAGGAAAAACGCTAAGGCGCCCGTGTGCTGTGCGATGTCAGTGCACGTTAAAGATCCCCAGGTGGTCGAAATTATTCCGCAGCCCTCCACTACGGGACCTCATTCTTCCTTTCTTCTTTCAATCCCTCCTTTATCCCTTCCCTTACGGCGCGGTTCAGGTGTCCAACGATATATGAGACAGATACTGCGCCATTTCCTTTCCCCCCAAAAAACCAATTATTATTATTATTACTGTTAATTGTTGCTATTAATGAGACAGCACACATTGATTCAGTTCTAGCTAGTGTTATTTTGACTACTAATCATGTGACTGGTGCTGATAACTCGTTTCAAGTTAACAGAATTATGTTGTAATTTAACTTAGTTAACCATGGTTATTTGGTACTGTTATTAAAGTGTAGTAATTTCAAAATAAGAGAATTATTTGATTGGCAATTGTAAAGAAGCATGCGATACGGGTCGCCGGAAACGGTGAAAACGTTCCTCATTGTTAAAATCCCAAAACTCCCCACGAGGCGGATGCAGTGTTTGAATATAAATTTCCTTCTGTCACTCCTCCATTTCGCGGACGCCGACACGACTACGCCGCGATCTCGGGAAAAGAGGCATTAACAGCTCTCGCTGTAGAACGCTGTCATACTCTCGCTTTCTAGGAGGGAAGAAGTGGCACTGATGTAATTGTACCACCCTTTCAATATACCCCCCCCCCCCCACCCCCTTCCCGTAACGCTCATGATTCCTCCGCACACAGAAAACAAGGAGGATCACATCTCTAATAATACGTTCTCATTGGATAGCAGGGTCAGCACGGTAATTCTGCATCTCATTGGACACAAGGTGGTCACGTCGATCTGGAGCTGTGAAGTAATTAAGTTTTCTGCTATGGCTGAGCGGAAAAACGACAGTCATATAGGCTCAGCATAAAAAACAAAATAATATATATATATATATATATATATATATATATATATATATATATATATATATATATATATATATATATATATATATATATATATATATATATATATATAATACAGTATAAAGCAATACTACAACTGTGCCGCAAGTGTACTGCGACTGCGTCAACTGCAACTACTCCAACTGTTTGTTGTGCTACGACTTTCACCACTGCTCCTATATCGCTGCTTGCCATGTAACAATGCCACCGCTAAACGTGCACGGCACAGTAAATACTTCGACACGAAGAAGCCAGGGCAACGCGGGCTCAAGGCTCGTACAGCAGCGCGCTACTTTCTCATTCAAAAAGGTCGACGGTTTGACTCCCGACTCGCCCGTCGATATATACCTTGCTTAGGGATCTGGTGCCCTATTACAGTACATGCTTGGGCAAGGCTTCGAGAGTTTTGCAGAGTGCTGGATCGAGTTTTGAGAGTTATATATATATATATATATATATATATATATATATATATATATATATATATATATATATATATATATATATATATATATATATATATATATATATATATATATATATATATATATATATATATATATATATATATATATATGGTCAAAAGAAAGAAAGGAGAAGATGAAGTCGCGCTTTTTTTTCTGTTCAACAAACATGCCATGCTCATTCTTCAGCACTTTGCTGCTGATTTTTTTCCTGCTTCTTATGCGACTCATTTCCCTTGTATAGGCTAAGGGCACATATACGGTGCCAACACTTAAATCTTCACCTTTAGGCGAATTCTCAAATGAAAACTATGTTTACTAGGCAGACGGGTGTAGCAAGAAGAAATATTTTATGTGCCACGTTGATAGATAACAACAATAACACAGGCTTTTGCGGAAGTAGTATATGCTCCCGAAGAAATGGCTGCTGCCAAAGTTAACACACTTCTTTAAAACAAGTATACTACTCGCTTGGTCGGTAATAATAATAATAATAATAATAATAATAATTGGTCTTTGGGGGAAAGGGAATGGCGCAGTATCTGTCTCATATATCGTTGGACACCTGAACCGCGCCGTAAGGGAAGGGATAAAGGAGGGAGTGAAAGAAGAAAGGAAGAAAAGGTACCGTAGTGGAGGGCTCCGGAATAATTTCGACCACCTGGGGATCTTTAACGTGCACTGACATCGCACAGCACACGGGCGCCTTGGCGTTTTTCCTCCATAAAAACGCAGCCGCCGCGGTCGGGTTCGAACCCGGGAACTCCGGATCAGTAGTCGAGCGCCCTAACCACTGAGCCACCGCGGCGGGGCTTGGTCGGTAATAAGACTACATTTATATAGCTATGCCGTATGTCACGTGTTTTCTTCTTTGAATGCTAAGCTTTCATAATGACTCTACAGAATCTTAAAAAGGGCGTTCTTGCGGGCTAGTTGGTTCATTTATTATTTTATAGGAAGGCAGGTTTTTTTTTTCTCTCTCTCTCTGTAACTGCTAAGCCTTCTCCAACACAGAACACGGCAATCGATAAAAGAATAGGCATGGACGCGGAATCGGAAACTGCTAATCGTAGGAGGTGGTTATACACCATCGTTGTTATCTACTAGTTCCAACTTTAAATTCTTACTTTTTACGTAACCTCTGCGCAAATCACCGACACTGGAGAACCAGCAAAAACAGCCCGCAAGCTAGTGGAAAACGAATTGGGTCGGGGGTTTAAAAAAAAAGAAAAGAAAAAAAAACCTGCATCGCGGGGGATTTGTACGAATCGTGGCATGTACATTAACAAAAAAAAATAAAGAGGTTCAACCATTGCAGCAGAATCCAATTATATTGTTGGCACAGCGGACGACTAAATGAGTAAGGACGCAACAATTCCGACTCGTCCCAAAAGAAAATTAATGTTCGATAATTTATTTTACGAAACAGTGCGGTATATATAGGGCACGTTGCGTGGTCAAGGGCACACTGTGTAAAAAAAAAAAAAAATGGAGGGCTGCGGCTTCCAGACAAAGACAGCTATATAGCGCTCTTTAACGCGCATCAAAATGTTAGTAGATGGGGAGTTTCGCAATCTTGACTTCTTCAAAATGAGACCGCCGTTGCTGGGAATCGAGCCCACGGCCTTTTGCTCAGTACCTGACCGGCATAGCAACTGATGAACCGTAAGAGGCGCGCAGACAGTTCCAGAACGCGCATCGATCGCGCAAGGATACCGTGTCTGACCCGCCGCGCTTAGTGGTTAGGGCGCTCGACTACTGATCCGGAGTTCCCGGGTTCGAACCCGACCGCGGCGGCTGCGTTTTTATGGAGGAAAAACGCTAAGGCGCCCGTGTGCTGTGCGATGTCAGTGCACGTTAAAGATCCCCACGTGGTCGAAATTATTCCGGAGCCCTCCACTACGGCACCTCTTTCTTCCTTTCTTCTTTCACTCCCTTCCTTATCCCTTCCCTTACGGCGCGGTTCAGGTGTCCAACGATATATGAGACAGATACTGCGCCATTTCCTTTCCCCCAAACCAATTATTATTAATTATTATTATTAACTTCTGAACTTGCGCAGTGTGACAACGCTTTGCAAACAAATAGTTTCGTAACTCTATAGTGCACGTCATATATTATATAAGAGAAAATCAGGCAACTGAGCTCTTGTCGGACGATTTTAACACGTATAACAATATTCACTTCTCGGAATTAGCGCTTTCGAGCTTTCTCTAACGCGACCCTCGCTGCGGCGAACCTTTAGCGTGCGATGCTTTCGGCAAAGATCACAGAAGCAGGTGACTTTTAAAGACGGAGAACTCCCTGCGAGGTCTTTACGTCGATGACGCGCGTCAACTGCAGATACAATGTGTCTGCACTTTCTTCTTAAGCTGGACACGACCGCTACATTCTCAGCGCTTCGAATACAAAGAAAAAAGATGGCACTTCTCCTCCGGCCATTCAGGCGAGGGAAATGCGACAGTTCCATTGGGGTGCAGTTATTTCTGTACGTAAACCGTCGGAAACACACATGTTCCGTAGTGCAAGCACATCAGCTATCACGGTACGGTTTAATCATTTTGTATTTCTACAAACAGAACTAAGCTTGCTCCGGAATACGCGATGATAGTTGCGTAATGTGTAGTGTGAATGGTAAAGAGGACCCAAAGAGGAAATTTCATAAACTAACAAAAACGTGTGACGGTTTTTTCAGCATACAGAGAAGCCCCGCCGCGGTGGCTCAGTGGTTAGGGCGCTCGACTACTGATCCGGAGTTCCCGGGTTCGAACCCGACCGCGGCGGCTGCGTTTTTATGGAGGAAAAACGCTAAGGCGCCCGTGTGCTGTGCGATGTCAGTGCACGTTAAAGATCCCCAGGTGGTCGAAATTATTCCGGAGCCCTCCACTACGGCACCTATTCTTCCTTTCTTCTTTCACTCCCTCCTTTATCCCTTCCCTTACGGCGCGGTTCAGGTGTCCAAAGATATATGAGACAGATACTGCGCCATTTACTTTCCCTCAAAAACCAATTATATTATATATGTCCAGCTGTCAACAATCGGTGACGTGGAACCCGAGAGGCTGCTCACCGGGGCGCGAGCAAACGTTTCGCGTCAGACACTTCCGAGCCCACGTGATCAGTGACGTTGGGGCAGGTCAAATGTGACGTCACACGGCAGCCGCGCTAGCTCCGACTGAAAGCTGACCGAGTTGCTTGTTTGCCTCCACCCGGTCGCTCTTAAATTTTGGCTGACGCAGGTCCACGTATGTCAGAGAATCGGCGCACTTTGTGGACGAGTTGAAGACGGTAAATATTAAAAAAAAAATAGCGCAAAAAAAAAAGACTACGACGAAAGAAAGGGGACAGACAAGAGCGCTTTCTCACAACTGGATTTTATCGGGAAGGCTAGATAATATATATTGTGGAAACTGGCAACAAAGAAACAAAAAGCAAGACGAAAGTAAAAAAAAATTTGAAATGACGATGAATTGTGACAAAAACAAGTTTGAAAGAAAAAAACAGACAAAATACGTGTATGGAAACATTACTACTTGACAACTGACTTAAGGTTAGAAATCTCATTTTTGCTGAGGTAATAGATTCGTACGCAGTTGTCCCTGCCTTCTTTTTATGTTTTTGTTACCTGTTTAATACATATTCTGTAGCCTTCCCAGTCAAACCCAGTTGTGAGAAAGCGCTCGGGTGTCGCCCCTTTCTTTCGTCGTCGCATTATTAGAGCCAGAGTTCTACCCCTCCGGGTACAGCTTCCGATTTGGATGTGGATGACACAATGACCTTCAATGCCTCACAAGGTCAAGCCGAACTTCACTGGGTATGGCCCAGGCTACGGTACTATGACCATGTGATCACAGGACTATGACCACTGGGTACAAACCTTAACCTTTGACTTTGACTCATGACCTTGACTTTTGATTTGAGACAGTGGAGACCATGCTTAACAGTGCTTCGCTCGTATAACGATAGTTTGAGCCCCGTTGAACCCGAGCCACTTTTTTTTTACGCTATTTTCCAAAATTCAACAACTCCAACTCACCCAGTTTGTCGATGATCGTACAAGCAGCCACTCGACGCGAAATCCATGTTTATGTGCGTGCTACTTGTCTCTGCTGTAACGTACGCCCATGGACATAGATTATGTTTGCCGGTTCATGAAACCCTGACATTTAAAATACGTGCTTTGCATTCAACAAGGCATTGCACAACGAGGTCTTCGGGACAGCAATGAGTGCTTCCATCTCCGTGGTCTGTGCCAGCCAGGCCCTGAAAATGATCGAGAACCGTGTGCTTACGTCATTCGACCCACCACCGAAGTAAGTTAATTGTTTCTGTGGTACGTTGGTGAATTTTTTAGGGCCTAAGCCTTTCTTGGCTCATGAGTGCCTTGGACCGAAGTTTGTGGACGGAGGTTGTTCACTCGAACTGTCAATCATAAGTTGTATGGTAAATCAAATAAAATGTAAAAGCTGATTACGCAACAAATAAGCAACATATACGCAATGAAATAAAAAAAACAGAAAAAATAAACAAAACAGAAATAAAGACAACAAAAATGAAAGAAGATTAAAAAGGGAGAAAAAGTGGAAAGGGAAAGGCTTTCGCATTTCCGCTCGTAAGCAGAATTGAGTGCAATCCTGTAATTTTTTTGTGTAATCCGACGACAGGACCTCGAAAGATTTGTGCAGCACCTGAACTCGCTTCGAGAAAGCGTGGAGTTCCCGCCGGAAGAAGAAGGCAACGTGAGCCTTCCGTTCCTCGACGTCCTCATTGAGCGAACGACAAAAGGTTTTACGAACAGTGTATACAGGAAACCCATCACACGGCGAACCTTTATAAAAATTCCTTTAGACTGTCTATAGACTGTTCTTTGACTTTTGTCTAGAAAGTCGATAGACTTTCTACAGAAAAATCCTATAGACTAGTCTATAGGCAATACAATTGAGCCCTATAGGCAACCTATAGATATATGGCCGTATACTTTTAGTAGACTTCGGTCTATAGACTTTGAATAGACAAAAGGAAATATCTACAAAAACGCAAAAGGGTTTATAGTAAGTCTATAGACAAGTTTTATTAGGAATGTACCTGAATTTTCTTTCCGTGCATTTAACAAGACAGAATAGATCACTTTTTTTCGTCGCTTTTCAAACAGGCCTTCAAACTGCTCAAGCCCACGAAAAAGATCACCGGAAATCAGCTGCATAAGGAAGGATCTCGCAGAAAACAGGTACCCACGTCCAATGCTGCGTTGACAAAAATGGTCCCCTCCAGCAGAAGCAAAAAAACAAAAAACAAAAAAAAGAGAACGAATGCAGAGCTATATCCTATGCTTGGGGTATCATCGAAACTTTATTCAGTTTATTGGCTAACTACGACGTCTAATTGGGGCCCACGTCCCTTCCAGCAAGCTAAAAAACCATCCGGTACGTGTGAAGGAAGACAAGCTAACCTGGCGTCTTCTACAAAATTCCTAGCAAAGAACGCGGCGCAACCTACTTGGGCGAGAAAGGGGACTTCAGAAGGCACCTCCAAGACCATCACCGGGACGTCAAGAACGGAGAAAACGGCCTCTAACGCTCTAAAACAGAATGCCATCAAAACATCGATCACTTGATTGAGTGGTATTCCGCGCGCATACTTGGCCAAAAAAAAAGGCTTTTTCACTCCCTCCTTTATTCCTTCCCTTACGGCGCGGTTCAGGTGTCCAACGATATATGAGGCAGATACTGCGCCATTTCCTTTCCCCAAAAAACCAATTATTATTATTATTATTTATCCTCATGCCTGCTCATGGAGTCCCTGCACATACAAAACGACAAATGAAACGTTAAACTGGTTGCAACGACCCATCTGTTTCCGTCTCACTGTGTACAAGACATCCGTTTTTCTTGAATGACTGGCAAGTGCTTGTTTCTTCACATGCAGCAGAAAGCTTTTCCTTCGCCAGACTGGTTTCCGTCAAACCATGAACAACATAGACTTTTGATTCGTAGCGAAGAACTAGGCGGCATATCTCTTGGACCGCGTTCAAGAGTCAGGTGAAGCCGTTAGCCAGAGTGGTTGACCCAATGCTTAACATTCTTCGCTGCCACTAATCTAGCGTCTGAAGTATACGTCTTCTGAAATAGGTCATCCTTGTGCACTATGGTCTTCGGGGGCATGATATAACGAGCTCTCATGCTATCTCTGAAGAACATCCGCAACTCCTTTGTATAGACGCATTTCGTGCCGGAGTGTTTTAGGACAATTTTTTTGATGCCATGGATGCATATTTGCATGCCTCTCGCGTCTCCGACGGCTAGAGGGATGACCCTAGTTCCCTCTCCACCTCCTTCTCCGGGCCGAACGCACCATTAGTCTTTCTGGATAAGCAGAAGAGATAAAAAAAGGAGGAGAACACGAAAACGGCGATCGAAATAGGACAAAGCGTGCACCAGCGAACTCCGATTAGAGAACGTGCTCTCAGAAACCGAATCGAAGGAAACCGCAGCAGACGACCGGAAACCGAGTGAAGTGCGGGGTAGCTGCCGCATAGAGAGAGATAGAAGGATGCAGACGTTGAAGAAAAGAGGAAAGACAAAGACTCCTCCTCCATCAGGGCGTGTAGTCACGCCAGGCCGCATTGTCCACAGACGACGACAATTGGCGCGCGTCACGCCACCTGGCGGGCGTGCGCCGAGGTAAACAGCGCGGCTGCTGACGCTGTGTCGTGATGCTGCTGCCGCAGCTGCTTCTTACATTCGGAGGTGACTGCACGAACTGCACGTGGAGGGGAGAGGAGTTCGGCGGCTAGGCCAATGCCTGTGTTCTGCCCAGCCAGAGATTATTTATACGTCCGCGAATAAAGGTGGGGAATGGAACCGGGAGGGCGAGCTTAGGAAATGCGGCGCGCATTCTGCACGGGTATAAAAGGTCACGCGACTACGGCGTTTCGTTGGCTTTGCCGAGTGTAATAATGGTCACCACACTCGCGCAGCCTGCTTTTGAATGACGCGCTGTGTTCTTCAAGCGCCTTCGTTCACTTCCGTATAGCGCGCTAGGCGTTCTCATCGTTGCTCCAATTAGATGGTGCTTTGTTCTCCTCACTTTTTCAATAAGATCACTGTTCCATTGGGCGAACCTGGGGCACGAGGAGGAGCTGGTCTTCAATAAAGGAACTAAAGAGGTCGGCCTGATATCGTACCTGGCAGTCTTTCTTCTTTCACTCCCTCCTTTACCCTTTCCTTACGGCGCGGTTCAGGTGTCCAGAGATATATGAGACAGATACTGCGCCATTTCCTTTCCCCCCAAAACCAATTATTATTATTATTAGCCTACTCCAGATAAGGCTGATAAGAAAGAATTAAATGGTCCCTATGTACAATTGCGGTTATAAAAAATAAGGAAGACACTTAAGCTCCGCCTTAAGAGTATGACGCGGTAGCGTTAATAGATTAATGTCCATATATGTGAAATTGGTCATTCTGTACTTGACATTCATAGATTCCTGGGAATCCTCAAACCCCTGCTGGCGCACTGGTGCTGCGGTTCAGCGATGCATCCGCCTCGCATTCGGAAGGTGCTGGGTTCGATCCCCAGTGCCGCCGGGTACCCACCGGTTTTCTAATGGCTACAACATTTCCCTCGGCCTGCAGGTTCTCGGCTTTTCTAGGGTGGAATGTTTGGGAAAAGGAAGGGTCTTGGACCAAACACTTGAAGCAGAGACAAGGCATAATCCTCTCGTGATGACATAGAAGAAATTCCGCGCGTCGTCAGCTTTTTCTGTCGGGCGAGGTGGGAAGAAGCGGCCACGACACGTTGGCGACCGAGGATTGGTGCGGACATTCTTTATTAAAGAATTATTACCCTGGCGTGAATGCCGAACGAATAGCGAGGCACGTTTCTTGGCGAATGTGTGCGTCGAGGCATCTATGGAGGACGCCCTGGTCACGAGCGGCTTTTGTCTGAAATGCTTCTTTCAGAAGATCGCAGCCGCATGGGACCGAGAACTTTTCACCTCTACGTTTACGGCAACCTCCAAGTGCACGGTGACCCAAAATGAGCTTTCGGCAGGTGCACAGCCAGGGTTCCAGTTTGAAAAGGATATGAAGGGGGAGAGGAGGGTTTATAGACACACTAGCGCAACAGAAGAGGAAAGAAAGACACAGAAACGGAGACGGGGCGTGCTGTCCGCCTCAGTTTCCGTTTATTTCGCCTTCTGCAGCACAACAGTTTGATTATCAACTATGCAGCAAGAAGCCCAACAAGCCATACTGATGAGGGGGGAGGGGTTGCGATTACGGGCGCCGTGACTGAGTCCAAAGCATAGCTTCCAAAGTGCACGTCGGAGCAGCCCTTACAAAAATGGTCTATAGACTTTCTATAGACTCTATTGTCTTCCTATAGAAATTTCTTTTTGTCTATTCATAGCCTATAGACTGTCTATAGACCTAGTCTATACACTGTCTATAGACAAAAGTCTACTAAATGTGTACGGCCATAAATCTATAGATTGTCTATAGACTGTATATAGGATATGTATTGCTTATAGACTGTTCTCTACGGTTTGTCTATAGAGAGTCTATGAAATTTATAGACAAAAGCCTATGGACAGTCTATAGACTGTCTAAAGAAATTTTTCCAAGAAAGGTGCGAATAAGCGGATAAAGAAAACGCGCAGATTTCCACCGTGCTCTTAGTCTCAAACATGACAGCCGCCTTGACCTTGGCGGAACCCATCTATAAAGTTTGTTCTCAGTTGAGGACCACCCTCTTAACTTGAAAGAACCAATAAACAGTTTCTCTCTCTCTCTCTCTTTCAGAGGAAGGGAAGTGTCGTCCAGTGGGGTGTATTGTTTCAACACTGGAGGGGAGTCCTCGACTTCCTGCTTAACAGTGCTTGCTGTGACGGACGGACAAGAAAGGCGTATCGACAAACGTACGCAGGGGGCAAGTACAGGCCGTTTCCCAACGCATACACACGTACAAAAGTGCGCACACGTATATGAGACAGCAAACAGGCGAGCGGCAGATAAGCAGATCGGCAGACAGAAGAAGCGTGATGCGTGCAGTCTTTGTCAAAAATATGCAGCCCAAGAGCTTTTCTTCCAACCCTTGTATAGCGGTACTCTTTAGCACGTCTGACAGCCCTAAGCTTGGGAGGGTTGAGGACTCAAGTTCCTCCCGCCTTCGCGAGGTTAGAGTCCCTGAGTATGCAAGAGGAGCCACACTGCAGGGCTCAGAAGCAGACCCATTGGGATGTATATTTTAAGACAAGGATTGTGCATGGAGATGGTTTAGTCGCTTTTATGGTGGGTTGCAAAGTGTCACCTGTTGTTCTTGCCTGCATGTAGCCATGGACTCACGTGAGGGTCTGGGCAACAACTGTGGGGCTACGATTGAAATGAACGCGGTCACACTTATGGTCCCAATCGATGCTCCGATGCTCGAGGAAAGGGGCCATTACTATAGATATTGAAAAACCAACCGTAATTTTCTAAACCTGCCAAAAACATCGAGTTCACGTATAACAACAAGACCGTATTTGGGTGACCTCCCTGTCCTGTAACACGGTTCGAGACCTACATCTCGCATTGCCTGTTGTACACAAATGAAGCTAGATATCGTCAGCTGGCGGGACGACAGTCATTTCTATCCAAGGAAAACTGTTCAAAAGAACTGAAGAAAGAACTGCTATATATATCTTAAAACGCTTTTATGAAGACCTGTACCGCCAAGAATTCTCTCTTCCTTTCCGGCGTCCGACTCCGAAACCACGGTGGTGCTGTTGTTGTGGCCTTTACTGTTGTCTCTGATTTGTTTTTTTTGTGTTATTTTACTTTGTTCTTGTTTTACTTTTACGTTTAAGGCAATGGCTGATTTTGCTTCGAATGCATATATGACATTGCTTTTGCTACGATTGACTGACACTGCTATTGCTAAGACCTGTTTGGTTTATCTTTCTTGTATAAGCGAGTGCTTTGTATAAGCTTTGCATAAGCTGGTGCTTTAAGTACAGGGTAGAATAAGCCTTCTGCGATTTGTGTTTAATCTTGTAATTTGCATACTACTTGTTACTGGGTTGTGAGCGATAGAGCGGTGGCACATCGTGCACCATGTGACACCGCCATAAATGTGCCCCTTTTCTTCCGGTAAACAGTTGTATACAGTGTGCTCATGTGTTGTCTTCGATGCGCCGCAGTTTTTTTCACTCATGCAGCAAATCGCCCCACAGGACGTCATTCTAAAGAAAACTGTTTATATGGCGGACTTGGGCCCGCAAACATACAACTCGGCTGCGGCGCGAATGGTGTGTTTGCACCCTACTAGTTTCCAGGTGACAACTGTTTTGTGACTCATTCACAAAAACTTCACTAATCACATTACGTGCAATAATCGCTGAGATGGCAGCTTTGTTAGATTTTGTGAACCCATGAAATCTGTCTGGAAACAGAAGCTGTACCATCCACTGTGCAAACATTTATCGCTTGTATTTGCTGCTGCTATAAATATACATCAGTAATATGCACACATAATTGCATGCTTTTCAGACAATAGGGAATGACAAAGCAAACTGGAATATTTTGCAAGGCAAATAAACATCTATTCTGTACAAAGGATATTAGCTGTAGTTGTCGCCATGTTATTGGTTTATATATTTGTTTATATCTTGGTTATATCTATCTGCACATTAATAAATGTCCTCCTTTCCATGTACACCCTTGTGAGCACTTCAGCACCCACTAGTTGTAGCACCCTTCTTGCCCTCTCCTTTACACCCTTCTGGTAAATGCACCCTGCTGGTAGGGTGCTGCGGCCCAATAGGGTGCTCGAAGGGTGTGCAATAGGGTGTAAATTTATGGCGCACCTTTTTTTGCACCCTTAAGGGTGAGAAGTTGTTTAGTGTGCGATAGCAGCACGCGCTCTATATGGTTGATATGCGCAGGTTAACAACCGCCTATCGCACACCCGCGCACTCACTGTAAAGGTGACCACGAACCTTCTAGATTAACACGTGTATGAGACACCGACGAATGTATCGAACAACGTTGACACTGAGCGCCTCATCATGTTTGCTCCACAGGGCTCTTTTTCCGCCTCGGGAGGCAAACGCAAAGGGATAAAAGCTGCGGGCTGGCCGCGATAAAGAATACGAAAAAAACAAATGAACGCTTTGTGGCGATATTTATCGCGCAGAGGGAAATACATTTGACGTGGCGTGCCTGTACACTCTGCTCGAACGCAGCACGCCAAGAGTGCAAACGCGTCGCTATCTCCGGAAAAACCTTTACCACTCGACTTTTCCGCATTAAGTGACGCATTTCCATGCATTTCGGTTCCAAAGGATGTCCGTCAACGAAATCTGAAAGGAAGTGAACCAGCTCCTCTTTGACTGCGATCGCAAGGGAAGGGGTGCATTGCTAGATTACTAAATATTTTGAACAGTTGGTGCGGAAGCATTCGGTGGCCACCGTTTTCTGCGATCCCTTGGAAAAATTTCTTTAGACGGTCTATAGACTGCCCATAAACTTTTGTCTATAAAGTCTATAGACCCTCTATAGACAAACCGTAGAGAACAGTCTATAGGCAATACAAATCCTATAGACAGTCTATAGACAATCTATAGATTTATGGCTATACCCTTTTAGTAGACTTTTGTCTATAGATAGTCTATAGACAAGGAATAGACAAAAATAAATATCTATAGGAAGGCAATAGAGTCTATAAGAAGTCTATAAACCATTTTTGTAAGGGATTAGGACACGTCATTGCTTATATCGTAATATATCTCATTTTACGTATTGATGTAATATCACTGCTTACAGTTCATTTGTTTATGTTATTTTAGCATTTCTGGCGTGCCCATTTCATTACTTTGCATAGTGAATTGTGTGTGTTGTAGCTGTGCCTTGTTGAGCGTTATGTCGCCAGTTCAAGTGTTTTTCTTCCATTGTGTGAAGAGGAGTAGCCGAGCCACAATCAGGCCCCAACGCCTCCTTTTATGCGCACTTCAATAAAAAAAAAAAGTTTAATGTTAAATGTATGTAATTTAAGTAATTTACCAAGGAGCAGCTGCATTAAGTGCATACAATTTTTATAAATATCATGGTGCACTGCAGGGTCGGATTCAAATGCGGGCACTCCGCCAAGCAGTACAGGTAATCGGCCCAATATTAAAAATGAATGGTGTCACCCTGGTCCTCTGTAGGACCGACATTTGCCAATGTATTTCCAATATTGGCCAATGTGAATTCCGTTATTGTGACGACGATGTATAATCGGTTCGCGAATATGCACTTGGCAGGATGCTTTTAAGTAGAACAACACGATGCACTGGCTGATCACTGCTGTGCTGGCCGTGAACAGTCGGAATATTGTTTTGTCCTCAGACAGAGATCGCGTTTGATTCCGATCTGAAAATGCATGCTTTCGCATTAATATTACTGTAAGCTTTCTGGTGCTTACTCAGCAAGCCGAACCTCGTTACAGCGAAACGGTTTATAAAGGGATAATCTATATAACGAAGGAATGACGATTCCGCTTGGAAACTCTGCCAACACGGGCTATAACGAAGCTACGGATATAACGAAGTAATCGCCGGACCCCTTCAATTTCGTTATAACGAGGTTTAACTATTTTTATTCACTTCCTCCGTGTACACCTGTGTAATCCAATCACATGAACCGCAGATGGCAAACAATACGTTTAACTCCACTTTGTGAAGTGAAATAATTTTTCAAACATTAGTTTTTGAATGACGCATGCTAAATCACTGGGATGCGGAGTTCGTATGATAAGGAAAGCATACGGAAATCCGTACGCTCTTACCTTTTCTATATCGTTCCCACGTGCTTTGCACACATGCTGCTCGCATACACCATAATTATTTCCAATGTTACCTATGGGTCACACGGAAGGCATCCGGAATTCATATAGGATCAGATATGAGTCAGGCAGAAAACATACAGGACCTCTCACCAAAACAAGCACGCAGTATGCTTGGCTTCCTTGCTATCCGAGATGACGCTAGCACGAGCGTCATACGAAGAGACCACAATGGAGTAGGCCTCCGTTTGCGGCGGGGTCGAGACGAGGATAACAGCTAGCTCATACAGATTCTGTATGCTTCGTGTGGCATGAGTCATACGGAAAACAAGCGGTTTCCACACCGCCTCACATATGAGCCACTCAGAAAACACACAGCACCTCGGATCAAAACAAACCCGTAGTATACTCGTGTTTTCTTTTTTGTCCCGCCGGCGATAGCACAGGCATCATACGTAGAGGCCGCGAAACACTAGGTCTCCATCCAAGGCGGGGGGTCGAGAAGGGGGACACTGCCGGTAGGGCTAAAGGTCACGCGAGGCCGTCGCAGGCCCCGGCACGCGTTCATTAGGCGTGACCTCCGGTGGCGCCCCCCGCTGCTCCGTGTGCGCGCGCGAAAGCGTATCACGGTCGCCATTAAGACGCAGAGCCCCCGCTGTGGCCGGCTCCCATTGACGTCATACCGCGGGTGGACCGTGGCACGCGCCTCCTCGGGAGCCGGGTAACTTATGTGCAGCGGCTCGCTCGGGCGTATGCGCCAGGGCGCGACCGATGCCCTCGTTGTGATAACTCTCGCAGCGTTGCTTGCTGTGGTCTCTGCGAAGTCTCTGGGGTGGAGTTCGACGCCTAATAATGTACGCAAAGAGGGGTTATCCTCCAGATTTCAACTCCACAGGTCAATATTAATTTGTATCATGCTACAATGGAAACCATGTAGCACCCTTAGTTAGGTGCAGTATGTCATCTATACACCCTCATAACACCCACAATTTTCTTGAAAAGGGTGTTGTCATAAGGTGACACCCATTTTGCATCCCGCTTTAATATCTACGCTCTAAATGCTCTAAAAATACACCATATAGCCATATTCCGGTTTAGAGTGCAAGGTATTAAATTGGTAGTTTTTTCTTGGAGGTCATGAAGATCTTTGGGGTGCAATGGTGTATTCAGCTTATTGAGTTCAAACAATAAATACCACAGTCGCTGACCCTCAGGGTGCGACCAGCCATCAGTTCGCGTAGTGTCTGACACAATGATGACCTGCTTCCTGCTTCAGTGACCTTCAGTGACCTGCTTCCCCTGAACTGCATCTGGACAAACACAAATAGAAGTGTATAGGGATCACCTAGGGAGTAAAAATGGGAGCTAAACGACAAGGCTTGAACATAAATTGACGAGAGCGCGGTAAGCTGTGGAAAGGAAATAGGAGCAGCGCGCATTGAACATTGGTTAATAGCAGGTTAGCCGAAATCAAGATGACACAGACTTTGCCGGAGCATGCCATACGAAAACACATGCCCAACTTTCCTGGACATTAGGGTGCCTCGAGGGCCACGTCCAGTAGGGTGCCCCGATGGGCGCGGTCATCGAGGAACCTTATTGGACATTGTCAGTAACTAGCGCTATCTGTCGGCCGCCAACAGCGAACACGGCGTAACACTATGAGAACATTTTAAACTAGTTATTTTGAGAAAATTACACAGTCCTGAGAAATTCTGCACGGGAGTAGTGATTATCAGGGGCGACTCATGTTCCGCGCCGCAAAATTTGACCGATAAAAAACTTCCTGCGCTTGCACCAACTCTTTCTGACGGCCATTGAAAATCGACCGGACGAGCCGAGTATTCAAAATTCCCGCTGTGGTTTTGAGTGTTGATCAGCGCCACGCGGCCCATGGTGGTCGCCGTGCAAACTAGAACCGTTAGTTCAGATTTCCTGGGATTGAGGTAACCAATGACCGCTTTAGGTAACAGAGAAGACTCAAAGGTAAGAAAAACGTCGCAGAGGCCGACAGAGACCGATGTGGAGACGAGATTAGGGGGAAATTCGCCACGATAATATGGTCGCAGCTGGGGCTAATTGCAGGTAAATGGGAGAGGTATTTATTTCTTCTGGAGCAGACACAAGCGGGCCGATTGGGAAAATGGTGAAAACGCGCTGCACACTGGTGTTTTTAATTCCCCTCCCATATATGACCATGCACCATGGCTGGGATTCGATACCCCATCTTTCTCGGCAGCAGGACGCCTCAGCGGATGAACCACCGTGCAGGGTGCTTTATAAGGAAATTGGTCATGGCTCACATTAGGGACGGATTTAGGAGAATACGGTGCGACGAGGTTGAGGACCCTCAGCTTTGGTCATTCTATCATCAAACCTACGCAGTTGGTGATATTCGACGCACGGGTTGGTCTGAATGTTTGAAGACTAGAATGTATCGATCGCCACCCCAAGACAACCTTGTGCTGGCGTGCAGCGCTTCACTGCCAGCTTATGAGAACCTGTGACGCGATGTGACGTGTACGTAAACATGCTTGAGAGCCGAAAATTTTTACGAGACATAACAAGGCTTCTCACTGTGTTAATTTGAGTAGAATGGAAACATCACTCTTCTAAAACAAGAACTAAAAAGAACATTATGTCGTGACGTTTAAAAAACACCACGAGCATAATGTTCTTTTTTGAAAAAAATTACACATTGTGATTAATGAAGGGACAGTAAAAATGGAAGTGAATGGTCGTCAGGTAAAGGCACAGCGCGACTGAGAAAGGAAGAAAGAAGTAGACTGACGCACACTGAATGATGAATAAATGAGTAATGAACGCGTAGAGTGCAATTGCCTAAGCAGCACAGATAATCGGCCCAATATCGGGGATATATTGGCAAACGTTGGTCCCATAAGTAACCAATGTGAAACCTTACTATTCAAATATTGGGCCAATTACCTGTGCTGCTTGGGTAACAAGCTGGGATTCCAACATCCTTGATCAGATGCCGTGAACCACATTTTTCTTCCCTGCCTTTCATTCTTATTGCCCCGTATTACATATTGCTACAGAGGACGCAGCAATTCCAATCGGGGCACTCCGTCATAGGCACCTCATTAGGCGCGCTGCCACAGCGGCCAACGGTGAATTGAAGAAATAATTGCCCGCCCGCTCGTCTGCGTACTCTCGCAACCGCCGTAACGAGGTAGTCGTGCAGTCAGCAGTCTGCGCGGTGTTACATCGGCTCACAAACCCCCCCCCCCCCCCCCCCCCCCCCACGGTGTTGTAGAGCAGCGCCATATACTTATGGGCTGTTTCTGTTCGGCAAGTCGTCGGTTCGGGCGCAGATCGATTCTGAGGAAGCAACAGAGCAACATGTGGAACCTAGTTATAACGAACCGTTTATAACGAAATATTGGTTATGACGAAGGAGTGACCATTCCTCTTTTAAGCTCGTTCAACAGGGGCTATAACGAAGTAATCGCCGAGCCCCTTCAACTTCACTATAACGAGGTTCAACTTACGTGCCGAGGTTACAGGCGTGTACAATGATTCGAGAAAAGTCATTCGCGTTTCTCGGGGCCTGAAGCGAATTTTAAAGGGATACAGACGACAAACTGAACTTGGCATATATAGGTTGCTTACCGCGTTCTAACAAGAAAGGAGCTGTGTTTATTAAGAAAGAAGCTTTCGTATGCAAGAAACGACCAAACAACACAATGCAAGCAACGCTGCCATGTGCCGTTTTCACAAACTTGGGCGACATAAATGATTGGTACTGCCATCATCGCAAAATCTGCCTGATAGTGTCAATTTAAGGGCACGGAGTGGAATGTGAAGAGCAAGTTGTAGCAGAGTGGAAAGGAGTCTTGAAATCTACGAGATTCATTGTATTGCCGATATTGGGGGATCAAGAGCAAAACTGGCCATTGCTGGCAATAATGGCAATGTCAATATTGGTAGCGCATTAGAAAGAACGGGCCACCGTAGGAACAGGGCTATAGCCAACACCTCCCGAACATCGGGCCGATGACATGTGCTGCCTGCTCGGCCCCAAAAGCTCCATCCCCCTCCATCACTCACCCACCCGCACCATCTAGAAGGCGGCCACAAAACCATTTGCACCCTCCAAAAGGTTTCCACTGGCCACCCAGCCACTTCCACCTTTCGCAAGCCTCCACCCACCGGAAGCCCACCAGAAGCACCGGAAAGCGACGGCTAACTTCAACCCGAAGTTCAACCCCCCCCCCCCCCCCCCCCTGTCTTTCGTTCTCTGAGGATAGACCATACCGCCATTTACTTCCAGCTGCAGACCGTGTAGTCCCTCTCTTAAGGGAATCGAGCAAGTGAAAAAAAATTTGAATTTAATGAATCAATACTTTCGTTGCCGAAAACGCAAAACAGAACTACAGAAAGTCACACAGTCGGTTTTCACGAAAGCAAATATGATAGGGATGTGATCAGTGTTATTTCAAGGGGTAATATTTAAGCAGAAACTGAAACTGGAGAAATTGGGAAACAGAAAACAAGACAGACTTGTGGCCGCCTCCTGGAAACTGAACAGCGTTCGGAGTAGGTCGTTTTCTTCGAGAGGAAATAGCACAATATATAACTTGGCATGTAAAACAAAGCGTTTATTTTACAGGCAATTGCACATTAATACGGAAATCGTAAGACGATCTGAAAGCTATATCCTTGTTTCGTTCGTGACAGCCGAGAAAATGAACGTCCTGAATGCTGTGAGGCGCGCCTGACGTTACAGGCGCGAACCTTCGACTCAGATACCTTCTCCACAGCGGTGCCATCGCGTGTCCAGTTACACAAGTTGTGTCGTATGAACAGTCTAGCGAAATTTTAAGGTTCTCGCGTTCGTACCCCCCCCCCCCCCTTCCCCCCCCCCCCCCCAAAATTTCCTGTCATGACGGCCGCTTAATTTGCAATAAAAATGACCTTGAACGATACACGAATTATTCAGCTAGTTAAGCTCATCTATCCCTTCCAGCCTTCTCTCAAAAATAAACTGCGTTCGTGCAGTTTTTTACGCGGTAGCGTATACAGCTCGTTCGGCCGAAAAGCCGTCGGCGTAGTCGGCGCCGCGTGTCGGAAATAATCGGGGGGCTGCGTAAAAAAATTGTATCATGGTAATTTGTGGCTCCAATGAATGACGATTTATTGGTGCGTGATAGGCGATGACGAGTTAATTAAATCATTATAATAAATTTATTATTAACGAAATGAAAAAAAAAATTAAAAATGGGGTTCAAATGTGTCAAAATGCTCAGAGTAAAAAGCCAACGCTTGATGATGCTAATACAGAAAACTTAGTGTGCAATTGATAAAATAATTAAAACAATTGAAAAATGAAAAATACGTTCCAAGGTGTTCAGCTGCTCGTAATGGAAAGCCTAACCCACTACGCTATCGCGTCATACACTTAAGGCGAACCTTAAGTGTCCTCTGCAATTTTTTTTAACGTAGCTTAAGCCTGAAGTGATCACGTGATCGCTGCCTTGGTTGAAAGCTTTCAGGACATCTTGGTTGCTGCTTTGTCACGCAGTATGGCTGGTGCTCTGCCCCCAGAACTGCAACTCCGACAATGGTTGAAGGCCTCCGGGTCATCGCTTTTGCTGCTTGACAGCGTCATTTTTCATGTTCTGGCCCGACACTGTCCCTCCATCGCAAACAGCGTGGCACACGCGATACACGAAAAGCAGCAAGGCTCATGCATTCGTAACCGATGGGCGTGGTTTGGTAGAGCGTTCCCTCTTTTCTCCCAACTGCCCAGCCGGCACCTTATGTTTACTGCACCTCCAGGCTAACGTGTACGCGCGGAGAGAGTGTTCTTCCATCCCATTAGGCCTGGCGTGCTGCCATCCACAGGGCGTTGGGGAAGTCGCGATGTCTGGGCCATATAACGCGACGCTAACGCGCATTTATGTATCGATTAAGCGCCCGTGCACTCAGACAGGCGAGATGTAATGTGCGCTTGCAACTGCTGGGTCTAATGTTCATCATTAGGCCGAGCCTTTTTTTTTATTTCTTCTATTCCGAGACTTTCAGCGAGAAACATTTTGGGACTGCCCGTACCCTCGTCCGGCTCCGCGGACATTATGAATGATGCATATCTCTCTTTTACGCCGATGCCGTACGTGACTCAGTTGCTTTGGCGTCCGGCTGCTGATCTCAAGGTCGTGGGTTCGATCCCGGCCGTATTTCGATGGAGAAGAAACGCAATCGGCGCCCGTGTTCTTTGTGATGTTAGCGCGCGTTAAAAAGACACATGTGAATGGCGCTAACACCAAGTGCTCACGACAACCCAGCTAGCAATGCTGCGACGCCAAGGGAGCCCTGAATAGAAATGTCTGCATTGTTGGTATTTTCCTGGGGTATTGTCGTGCAAGAACCTGACCGGGCACCAGATATTCTTGTTACCGATCGCCTACGTAAGGAGACCTTTCTCTCTTTGGCATTTTGAGATTGTTAGTTTGACAAAACTATGTTGTCCAAAGCGGTAGATGTTTAAATGATCGATTCCGGGAGCATTGCAGCAGTGTAACTGAACAGCGAGAAGGGTTTCTTGACGCAAGCCGCACAAAACTTAAACAAGAACAGTGGAGATCAGAACCAAAATGAGCCGCTTCAAGTGTCCACGTGCGAAAACCAAAACGAATCAGATGAAGAGTCCACGTGCCAGCCTGTTTACTATGGTTACACAGTTATCACCAAAAGCACCCTGACAAAAATTTCTTTAGACAGTCTATAGACCGTCTATAGACTTCTGTCTATAAAATCTATAGACTCTCTATAGACAAACACTAGAGAACAGTCAATAGGCAATACAAATACTATAGGCAGTCTACAGAAAATCGATAGTTTTGTGGCCATACACTTTTAGTAGACTTGTCTACAGAGAGTCTATAGACTATGAATGGACAAAAAGAAATATTTATAGCAAGGCAACATAGTCTATAACAAGTCTGTAGACTGTCTATAGACCATCTTTGTAAGGGCAGATGCCAACTCGATCGAAAAATTATCGAAGCAGAAATGATAGATTGATTAGGGGCTCCCTGCATGCGCATGCGCTACGCTGTCCCATGCTCTTCCTATATATTCCGGCCCGAGGTTCGAAATAAACTGCTGTAAGTCAGAACTCTGTGTCCCATGTGTCTTTTTTTCGTGTCCTCATCCTTTTGTGCGCTGCACGTTTCATTCTTCATCCCCATTGTGTCCAAGACTAGAACTTCAGAAGAGTGGTTACTACTGATCCGGAGTTCCCGGGTTCGAACCCGATCGCGGCGGCTGCGTTTTTATGGAGGAAAAACGCTAAGGCGCCCGTATGCTGTTCGATGTCAGTGCACATTAAAGATCCCCAGGTGGTCGAAATTATTCCGGAGCCCTCCACTACGGCATCTCTTTCTTCTTTCACTCCCTCCTTTATCCCTTCCCTTACAGCGCGGTTCAGGTGTCCAACGATATATGAAACAGATACTGCGCCATTTTCTTTCAACAAAAACCAATTATTATTATTATTATTAAGAGTGGCTACTAGCGAGGTTGGCACATAGTTTCACGCAGCCGCTGCGGTGGCTCAGTGGTTACGGCGCTCGACTGCTGACCTGAAAGGCGCAGGTTCGATCCCGGCCGCGGCGGTCGAATTTCCATGCACGCGAAATGCTATAGACCCGTGCACTGTGCGATGCCAGTGCACGTTTAAGAACCCAAGCCGACGAAATTATCCGGAGCCCTCCACTATGGCATCCCTCATAGCCTCAGTCGATTTGGGACGTCAAACCCCCCTAAAACTAAACCAAAAGCAACACAGTTTCACGCGAAGGAATGCCGCAGAAAAGACCGGACATTGAAAGGGGGAACACAACACGCGCCCACACTAATAACAAAATGATCCGGCAAGCCGGCACGGCCATCTTATGAAGGACGGGGCGTGACGTCACGGAAAGCAAAACGGAGAAAAGAAGAAGACGTCACGTCGCATCCTTCACGAGATGACCGTTTGGCATGCGGGATCACTTGGTTGTAAGTGCGGGCACGTATTGTGTTCTCCTTCCAACGTCCTGTTTTTGTCGCGCCATCACTTCCCGTGAGTCCAACTTCCTTTAGTGCTCTGGTCCTTGAGGCCTTTTGACCTTCAGGCATTCACAGCACGTGGTAGACGCCCTCGCCCATCGGACAGCGTTTTGGCACTTCGGGCATGTGCTGGGTACTGCGTCTCTGGGAATCGCTAGGTAACCTGGCGTTAGAGAGAGAGAAACAACTTAAGTTGCCTAGCAGTTAGATATACCTGAGGTTCGCGTAAAAGGTGAGGAAGGTGAGTATCTCATAACTCTTAGCGGGGGGGGGGGGGGGTAACTACGTTCTCGAATTTTTGCATTTATAGAGGCGGGCGGATAGAAATTTTTCAAAGCCGAATCGAAAACGAATAGCATAGGGCCACAACCAAACTGAACATGAATAGTGCAGCTAACAGCTGAATCGAATAAGGATCGAATAGCGTGAGAGCCAGTCGAATACGAATCGATATATTCATACGAACATTCGTATGAACTACCGAAAGCAGCGAAGGGCCAGAGGCAGTGCTCAGGTTAAATCTATAACAGAGTTAACTATATGGCCATCACGTAATACTCATGGGAAGCTTAACTTTTGCTGCAGATGACGACAGCGAACAACTTAGTTGAACGAGCTATCAGCTATCAGCCTCCGAAACTGGGCATAGCGGCAGAATTCAGCAAGATTTAGCAAACACTGCCGCATCGCCCAATCTTGAAGCCCTGTGTGAGCAGTATGGGAAGAGGTGGGCTACCTCAATAGGTTTCGAACTCATGAGGTCGACCTCAACCTCAAAATGACCTCAACCTGACGTCGTGAGGAGAGGTTGAGGTGAGGTCGGCGACGGCTCGAAATTTTGTGAGTGAGGTCAGCAAATCAGACCTCAACGTCACGCGTGAGTTTGAGGTTGAGTGAGGTCACAATTCAGTGAGGTCGAAATTTTGAGGTCGACACTTTCTGCAGTTGCCACGTCTTGCTCCGACGATTGCCACTTCCGAAGCGGCGTTGCAGCGCATCACCACAGTGTTCATGCAACGACGCTTGGAGTTCGGTTTCCCCTGTTTGGACAACGGGATGCCACAGTTCCCTCCTAGCTTCCGGTGCTGCGCCGCAATGTCCGTTCAGTCCGAGGCTGCAGGAAGGCGCACCCCTCTGGTCTTCCCGGAAGGAGTGTTACTGTCACAGCACGCCACTTCCCTCCCCCTTGCCCCTCTGGCGTAGCACCCGGCTGCCTGCCGGTCGGCTCCAGGAGCGCGCAAAGCACGTAACTCACGTTGACCCGCGGTAGCTTTGTGTGATGCCGCAAACAAATAAGTTCAGTCCAACAAGCACGCAATAAATTCGTCCCAGCGCGGATGGCCCCAAGCAAGACAGCTTCGTGTTCATGCTCGTTGCCGGCGTTGACGTCATGCCTCTTGCCTTGCAGTCGAATAAAGGGGATCCTGCTGTACATTACAAGCTGACTTAACAGAAGCTGGAGTAGTCGGCACAGGCGAGAGAATGTGATTCAGGTGGTTCCTAACAATGACACCCGCTGATTTGATTTAAAAAGCACGAAGTCAGAAAAACCTGTAACACCGTCGAAGCTTTTGATCGGTGACTTCCCCTTTCGAATCACACTAAATGTGTACATTCCCGTTCTGTAATGCAAGCAGATGCAAATATAATTTCACTTTATCCTTCCGAATAACCTCTCTTTTGGTCTCCGGTACCTTGTTCCTTCTCGGAAATTCGCTTACTGTGCCGAAACACCGCAGCACGAAGTGAACGTATCAGCATATAGGGGTGTTGCAGCGGCAAAAAAATGCAAAACTATAATGAATGTATGGTGATGTGGCAGCTGATTCCTTTTCCTGTTTTTTAATGAAGATGTGTGAATGGAACTGATTACATTCTCGCGCCGTGCTGCTGAGTCGCTGTTTCAAACCTTCTAATACGACGTTTGATGGGGCACACTGTTGTTCGCTTCTGTTTTTAGTGTGCGATTTTTGTTTGTATATTTCTAATCGTTCTCTTTTTTTTCTCGTATGGAATCATTTAGGTTGGCGGCCTGCCTTGCAGACGACCAGGCACTACACGTTATCTTTCCTTTAACTATTTTGCAGAGACCCATCGTTCACCTTAAACGGCTTCGCAGAATGCTCGCGCGGTGCTCGCGGGTAAAAAACGTCGAGGATGCTGGCGTACCATTGATTAGTGCAGTTTTGAAGGAAAACAAGTGATTGACTTAAAGCAACTTGTCTCAGACTGGTTGACGAAATGGGGCCCAGAATTATGTTGAGGCGTATGAGTACTTAGGCGGTACTTTTTTCCCCAGGGTAGGGGCGGGGGAGGGGGGGGGGGGGGGGAGGGGGGGCTGGGAAAAAGATTTCGCTGCGGGGAAATTTGAGCAGAGAGCCATGGTGCTCTTGAAAGAGAGAGTGGTTCACGCTGCCCACTCTAGGCCAGTTGTTTTGACCCGTGCGATTTTAATAGCTGACACAGTGTTCGAAGACGTAATCTAGCCCTTTCTTCCAAAATGCCGTGGGTTCACCAAGTCATCAGAAAATTCCCAGGATTTTGAAACCATTACCATCGCCACCTGGAGGGAAGTGGCGGAAACGGAGGAGGGTCTTGACCTCCGAGGAACATCAACATCATCAGCCTTAATTATTAGCTGCAAGTATTTCTATTTTCCCGCACAATAATTGTCTTCGGTTGCTGGGTATTGTACAATATTTAATCAATATTCTGGCAACTTTTGATTTGGTAGCGGTATATCAGACTTCCCCGGGCTCATAAGGATACACTGTTAGCATTATCATCATCGCCATCATCTCGAGAGTCAAAGGCATGTGTCGTTGCATGATCTCTGCAGTATGTCATACATGAGAACTGGCGTGTTTACCTGCTGGACAATCCGAATGTCATTAATGTGAACCGGGTTGTGGGCACTCTTTGTAGTGCGTCGTGCGCGCATGTGTAGTAACGTGGGATCCATATGGATCTTGATATGGGGGTTGATGGGGGCCTGGTATGACAAAAAATTACATCGTTGTCACGTGAGTAGGTGTGATGGCACGTGACATGGTATGACGTCACACTTACATGAAGCCATAACTAATTATACTAATTAGTCTTGGCGTTATCTAGTTATATTAATTCGCATTAATTAATTATGTGACGTCATCATCTTCGTCGCATGACTCGACGGCTCGTGACCGCATGGCGCCGTTTCTTGCGGAAACTTTTTTGCGGATATGACCTTGAAAGTGGGCTATCTAAGGCTTTCGCATTAATAAAAGAAGCCGCTCGCTTCTACACAGACATAAATACAACGTGCCTCTGTTGGTGTACTACAGTCGCAGCTTTGTTAAGTGTCTTCGAAGGCAACATACAGATTACTGAAAAGAGCATTCTCGATATGCCGGGTAGAGCTAGAAAATCGAAATATACTGATATGCGTCTGCATAACCGTCGCATTGGAAAGTACATCGACAACCAGTTGCTTTATATTCGGTAACTATTCTCAAGCCTGAAAAAAGTATCGTGAACACCTCCCCCCTCCTCCCAATTTCTGGTAGATGGTGTAGACGGGCTGTGTTTGTGAATGGCCGGTTCATACGTGAATGAGCGAGAGGCTTCCGATACGAACAAGTATACACGGAGCAAGCTGCCAAATATTTACACATATATAAAGTACTCACCGACGTACTGGTTGTAACCGCGCATGGGACACCCCTGCCCGCAGGCCATATACTCTCTGAGGGTTTAGCCCAGAGAGAGAGGGTTTATTGATAGGAAAGGCAGAGAGGTTGGCCTGAAAAATAAATATCTGGCCTGCTACTCTGCTCTGGGGGACGGGAAGAGGAGATAAAAGAAGGTCACGACGGGGGACGATGATGATGGGAGGAGGCAGATGAAAAACTACTTAAAAACAAGGCACACTTTCTGACATCACAAACGCGAGACAAGGTCCGTGTCGCTCAAAAAGCGTGAGAGCGCTCGCGTTGCCTTTACAGTTCTAAAACTATCTGGCCAAGCGCCGAGGATCAAATCCTCAGAGAGGAGCGATGTGTCCATAGGCTTCAGAGCAGATGCGAGTATGAGTCTTGCACGAGCATACGCTGGTTTAGCCCAGATTATAAGCTTCTCCTGTTGCGTGCACATCAATAGTGTCTGTACACCACTTATTAAATAATACCATCATCATTTTGGCTTTCCTGTCTCACAGGATTCTCAGAATTGTTTTTAACTGAAAACCTCCTTAATCGCTTTTTGTTTTGTTTTTCGTTTGTTTTCTGAGGTCGAGCAGCCGACCTCAACCTCACAATTTGAGGTTGAGGTGAGGTTGAGCGAGGTGAGGGCGTCTAAGGAGTCCTCAACTGATGAGGTTGAGGTTGAGTGAAGTCGGCAAATTCTTTTTGACTTTTCCAGACTTTTGCGGTCAAGTGCCCACCTCTGATTATGAGCGCCGGAATGAACCGCATGACGGCGCTGAGCCCTGCTTTCAGCGGATAAAGATCACGGCAACATGTGCGGCGTCGGAGTGGGTCCTATTTTTGGAACATCAGTCCAAGAAAACTATGGCGTTTCTCCGCAGCAATAATGAAAAAAAAAACGGTCTGAATACTTGAAAACATATTCGAATAGTTTAGAATATTTTTGAACAAGCAAATACTTGATTATTTCAGTGAAGCTAATTTAACAATATTGAATTCGCTGTTCGAAATTTTCGGATACTTACACACCCCCATTCAGATACTTCAACCCTTTTGTGGCAGCGACAGCTGCGGTAGTGACGTTCTTTGATTGGAACGACGTCGGCGTTGTATGCGATTATTGAAAAGTCCTCTGTTCGCCTTCTGCCCAAAGGTTTTCTTGCCCAGTTGGTTCTTAGGTAACAAGTACAATAGAGAGAGACGGGCTAGTTGGTGACTATTAGTAGAATGCATCTTGAAACCACGCAAAGAAAGACAAGGGACGAGGAAGAAACTAACAGGACAGAGCGCGGAACTTCAACTGGTTTACTGACTTCAACTGATATGTGACGCACTGTTGTAATAAACCAGTTGAAGTTCCGCGCTCTGTCCTGTTAGTTCTTCCTCGTCCATTGTCTATTTTGCGCGGTTTCAAGATGCATTCTTGGGTAAGGTTACACGACAAAACAGCAAGCGACACAAGCGCGTACAAAAAAGGGTGACCGGACGTTTACCCCTATGGTAAAGCGAATATTAACGATAACTGTGTTGGCGCGAAATGCTGCTGCCACTTGAACTCGTTGTAATAATGAGAAGGTGTGTTGCGATGTCTGTCGCCTTGATGCCACTGCACCCACATTAGCGCCGAGAGTCTTTTGTTGAGAGTGTTGGAGAAGCCGGGTGCAGCAACCGGTCATGGGGTGGAGGGGTAGATGTGGACCCCATGGGGTGGGGTGAAGGGGTGCGGCGTTGACAATGTAGAAGTAGTCACGTGGAACGAGCAGTCATGGGGTGGTGGGGCAGTGCTTATGGGGCGCAGGGCTGCAGGGATGCGGCGGGAGTGGACGACACCGACGACGACGCGATCTCGCAGAAGGACTGCCATATACAGCTCTCGCTGTAAAACGGCACAGCGACAAAACAGCACTCGAGGGAACAGCACACTGATGGTTTTGTTTTAGTATAACGACACTTGTTAAAAATATTAAAATAAAGCGTCCCAGCCCGTTGAACTTAAGTATAACGTTCTTAGAACCCTGATAGTACTGCACACTGCGACAAAACAGCGCAAAGCGAGAGAGGAAAGGGACCGGCTTCAAGATAGTTTGGCTTGCCAATTAAGGCCGGTTTCATGACGTCATTTTCTCTCCTTGAGTTTCTTTCCCTTCATGTCTCCAAAGCTCACGCGCTTTGCTGTCACAGCGCAGCATATTCCGAACGATACGCTCTCGCGTTTCATTACTTGTCGTCTGTGCAAGGTAGCGCCCGCGATTTGTGTAGTGTTCTGTGGGCACAGATCAAGTGTCTGGGTTCGCGGCAAGCTGCCAACTTCTAGGTTTACTGGAAACGTCCCGTAATCTTATCACTGGCACGGGTGACGCATGGGCGAAGCGCGCGTCTCGAGTTGCAGGCCACGCTCCGCTATGCGAATAGGAGAGCGAAAATGACGTCGATTCAGCGGAAGACGGTACGTGAGCCACATGAGACGGAGCACAGGTGGTTTAACAGTTTTTTTCCGGGACGCTCTATACTTCTGTACGAAAGACGTGTCAGACGACTGCGCTGAAAGCAAGAGGGGACATAAATGGTGGAAAAATCCGACAGAGCCGGTCCCAATATACAACAGAATTTTCTGTCGTCCTGTCGTTACGACAGAATTTTCTGTAGTATTGGGAAGTTGTCTGCTGTAGCGGAAGAACTGGCTCTATCGCTACGACAGGAGACTGCTCAATACTACAGAAAATGTTGTTACTGAAGAATTTCTGTTGTCAGGTCAGGTTGTCAGAGGAATATTTGTTGTGACAAGAGAAAATTTTCTGTTGTGTTTTTCGATAGGGATATGAGAGCGAGTGGCTTTGGTTGTCCTCCACCTTAAATAAGAACAGCTGTGAAAAGAGCGCAAGGCTGTATATGAGGCAAAAGAAAAACACCATAGCTGACTAGCAAATAAATGGTCGAATTCTAGATCGCAACGTGTCCGTGAAAAAGGGGCGCAACACGATACTAGAGAGGCTAAAAGGACGGAAGAAAAAGAAATATTGAGGGGAAGAATTTTGAGGCAGAAGGTTTTGATTTTTTTTAGATATGAGTGAACTAGAAAAATGGAAACAATCTGTAACCAATCTTAAGGAGCTGCATGAACAGCTGGCATCTGGTTTCATTAATTAATTAATTAATTAATTAATTAATTAATTAATTCTCTTCCTATATCTTAATATATTTAGTTATTTTTCACATTTAATTGATTCTTACAAAAAGAAAGTGCCACAAAAACAGTTGGACTCAGCCGAAGCAGGTCGAGGCCCACGGCAAAGACATTTGACAGTAAGAGAACATATTTACATGAGAACAGCAACAATAGAAAATGAAAGTACAAAGGGGAAATTGACATACATATTTTCGAATGTATAAGAGAACAAAAATGTTTTGTGGAGTAGCAAAACTTTTTCATTCAAGCTGTTTATCGCTGCATCTAGCCAGCCCAGATTGTTTCCTGGATACTGTCCACCTGCTCTGATGCTGGCAAATAACGGGTGGCGTATGGTATATAGCTCATCCGGTCAATGGCAAACACAGCTGTCGCGGCCAAAAAAATCTAAAAGAAAACACTGTTCCTTCTGACTTCCGGCATCCGGCTATAGCTCGCTTTGACGGTTCCATCGACGACCGAAAGGTACTGTTCCTACCGAGGAACCAAGACATGACGATCGGAACAAACCTGGCTGCCTTTGGCTAGCAGTTCTCTGCCTTTGTCAAGGTACACTGAACCGTAATGACGGGTCAGCACTTTACAGTGTAAACTCAATCAGCACTTTAGAAATCACGATGTGTGATGTCAGTGATGATAATAATAATAATAATAATAATTGGTTTTTGGGGAAAGGAAATGGCGCAGTATCTGTCTCATATATCGTTGGACACCTGAACCGCGCCGTAAGGGAAGGGATAAGGGAGGGAGTGAAATAAGAAAGGAAGAAAGGGTTGCCGTAGTGGAGGGCTGCGGAATAATTTCGACCACGTGGGGATCTTTAACATGCACTGACATCGCACAGCACACCGGCGCCTTAGCATTTTTCCTCCATAAAAACGCAGCCGCCGCGGTCGGGTTCGAGCCCGGGAACTCCGGATCAGTAGTCGAGCGCCCTAACCACTCAGCCACCGCGGCGGGTGATGTCAGCGCACGATAAAGACTCCCAGGTGGTCGGAATTATTCCGGAGCCCTCCACTACGGCGCCTCTGTCTTCCTTTATTCTTTCACTCCCTCCTTTATCCCTTCCCTTACGGCGCGGTTCAGGTGTCCGCCGATATATGAGACATACTGCGCCATTTCCTTTCCTCCATAAACCAATTATTATTATCATTATTATTTAAAAATCAACTGAAGTCTACAGTATATACAGTACCGACAAACGTTGTCTCAGCGACTCGTTATGCGAGAATAGATGTGCAAATGCAAGAACGATAAGTCCTTGACACCACGTGACTACTGCGCCTCTAGCTCTCTAGCCACTTTCGCTTGCGCAATCGTCACGGATATTTCAACACCGAACAAAGAATCAATGAAAGGTCTTCGCGCTGAGAAAACCTATATACTCAAAGAAGGAATCCATTTTAGAGAAGGTGCTTGAAGGAACTGAAATTCTGCGAAGATAAGCAACGCGAAAAATGGCGCTCAGTTCTGTCCTCTTGAAACTTAGAAAATGCAACTCTTTAAAACCCGCCGCGGTGGCTCAGTGGTTAGGGCGCTCGACTACTGATCCGGAGTTCCCGGGTTCGAACCCGACCGCGGCGGCTGCGTTTTTATGGAGGAAAAGCGCTAAGGCGCCCGTGTGCTGTGCGATGTCAGTGCACGTTAAAGATCTTCAGGTGGTCGAAATTACTCCGGAGCCCTCCACTACGGTACCTCTCTCTTCCTTTCTTCTTTCACTCAGCCCCGCCGCGGTGGCTCAGTGGTTAGGGCGCTCGACTATTGATCCGGAGTTCCCGGGTTCGAACCCGACCGCGGCGGCTGCGTTTTTATGGAGGAAAAACGCTAAGGCGCCCGTGTGCTGTGCGATGTCAGTGCACGTTAAAGATCCCCAGGTGGTCGAAATTATTCCGGAGCCCTCCACTACGGCACCTCTTCTTCCTTTCTTCTTTCACTCCTTCCTTTATCCCTTCCCTTACGGCGCGGTTCAGGTGTCCAACGATATATGAGACAGATACTGCGCCATTTCCTTTCCCCCAAAACCAATTATTATTATTATTATTATTATTATTATTATTATTATTATTATTATTATTATTATTATTATTATTATTATTATTATTATTATTAGTATTCTTTCACTCCCTCCTTTATCCCTTCCCTTACGGCGCGGTTCAGGTGTCCAACGATATATGAGACAGATACTGCGCCTTTCCTTTCCCCCAAAAAACCAATTATTATTATTATTATTAACTCTTTAAAATGAACACATAAGAGAAAGAGCACAGTTTTAGCGCGGCTAGCGAAGACGCGAAGGTATACTCTCAACCGTCAAGAAGCCACTTTGCCTGCGGAGAAATTTGTTCCCCTCCATGTCCCAAGTTTGTGTAAAGCAGGTTGAAGAAATAACGCAACATATCGTGCAGATAGGATGTCACTCATGTCCTTCAAATATATGTGCGTGCCTTTGGCGGCGGACAAGTGGCACGTCCTGCAAGAGATTGCTGACGTCTCTCCGAAGGCGCGGTGAGCCGAATTCGTATAGAAGCCACTTCGATGCAAGATAAGCTCCGTGTCTGACGCCACAACCCACAAAAAAAGACAGCCCTCTTTATCGACATCGGCGCGCAGGCCGACATTTAGCGCACTGCATACTCCTTCGAAGAGACTTAATAACAATAATAATTGGTTTTGGGGGAAAGGAAATGGCGCAGTATCTGTCTCATATATCGTTGGACACCTGAACCGCGCCGTAAGGGAATGGATAACGGAGGGAGTGAAAGAGGAAAGGAAGAAGGAGGTGCTGTAGTGGAGGGCTCCGGAATAATTTCGACCACCTGGGGATCTTTAACGCGCACTGACATCGCACAGCACACGGGCGCCTTAGCGTTTTTCCTCCATAAAAACGCAGCCGCCGCGGTCGGGTTCGAACCCGGGAACTCCGGATCAGTAGTCGAGCGCACTAACCACTGAGCCACCGCGGCGGGTCGAAGAGACTTAATAATAATAATAATAATTGGTTTTTGGTGGAATGGAAATGGCGCAGTATCTGTCTCATATATCGTTGGACACCTGAACCGCGCCGTAAGGGAAGGGATAAAGGAGGGAGTGAAAGAGGAAAGGAAGAAAGGGGTGCCGTAGTGGAGGGCTCCGGAATAATTTCGACCACCTGGGGATCTTTAACGTGCACTGACATCGCACAGCACACGGGCGCCTGAGCGTTTTTCCTCCATAAAAACGCCGCCGCCGCGGTCGGGTTCGAACCCGGGAACTCCGGATCAGTAGCCGAGCGCCCTAACCACTGAGCCACCGCGGCGGGTCGAAGAGACTTCCGTGTTCAGCTTTTACGGGCAAAACTTCGAGAACTGAAAATTTGTAAGAAACTGTTACGAAAATATTGAAGGTAATGATCTGTTATTCTGATATGTTTCAAAATATTTCTTTTAAAGTGTTTCCATCGATCGCATCGCACATTTAAGACTGCCATTGAAAACCAATGGGGAACGCTTTTGACGATACAGTAACGTGAACAGAAAAAAAATAAATACAAGAAAGCCGTCGGGTGATCTGCGGATATATTGATTCTTATAGTGAAGTCTTACATTATATGAAAAAAATTGCGTTTATAAAAGGTTTCCCGCTCAAAAATGCTTCTGTCCAGAATTGCTGGGTCTGCCCGCGCAAGGTAGTTTTACCAGTTTTAAGCTTGATGCTGAAGAAGCACTCTAAAGCGCCTGCATTATGAGCTCGTTGCATGAGATTGCTGTGCTTCTAGCATTATAGAAATCTTAGTTCGTATCTAGGCAGTAAAAAGCTAAAAGATGTTTGGATTTATTGATAAATCTAAAGTACTAAGTGATCAAAATGAGCTGATTAGAGTAATTTTAAGGACACTTGCATTAAATACTGCAATCTTCTCGTGACAACAAGCTTAATTAGCTGCACGCCGAGTGCCGTTTAAGTTGCATGACGCTAAAAAAGTACCGAGTAAATTGATTCAGAAATCGAAATGGTTATGTGATTAAAAATGAGCTCTATAATTTCATTTCTGGAGCAGCCCCCGTGGAGGCTCAGTGGTTGTGACGCTCGGCTGCTGACCCGAAAGACGCGGGTTCGATTCCGGCCGCGGAGGCCGCATTAATAATAATTGGTTTTTTGGGGAGAGGAAATGGCGCAGTATCTGTCTCATATATCTTTGGACACCTGAACCGCGCCGTAAGGGAAGGGATAAAGGAGGGAGTGAAAGAAGAAAGGAAGGAGGAGGGCCGTAGTGGAGGGCTCCGGAATAATTTCGACCACCTGGGGATCTTTAACGTGCACTGACATCGCACAGCACACGGGCGCCTTAGCGTTTTTCCTCCATAAAAACGCAGCCGCCGCGGTCGGGTTCGAACCCGGGAACTCCGGATCAGTAGTCGAGCGCCCTAACCACTGAGCCACCGCGGCGGGGCGCGGCCGCATTTCATAATGTCATTTCTGGAAGAGTCCCCGTGGAGGCTCAGCGGTTGTGATGCTCGGCTACTGACCCGGAAGACGCGGGTTCGATTCCGGCCGCGGCGGCCGCATTTCGATGGGGGTAAAATGCTAGAGGCCCATGTGCTGTGCGATGCCAGTGCCAGTTAAAGAATACCAGTTGGTCGAAATTTCCGGAGCCCTTCACTATGGCGTCCCTTATAGCCTGTGTCGCTTTGAGACGATAAACCCATACAAACGAAACCAAATAATTTTTGGAGGCCGTTTAAACACGAGGATCTTTTCGCATCATGCTGCTTTAACAGCACGACCGCTGGGAATGCGCTAAGATACGGCGCCACAGCGCCGAAGGTAATAATAATAATAATAATAATTATAATAATAATAATAATAATAATAATAATAATAATAATAATAATAATAATAATAATAATAATAATAATTGGTTTTTGGGGAAAGGAAATGGCGCAGTATCTGTCTCATATATCGTTGGACACCTGAACCGCGCCGTAAGGGAAAGGATAAGGGAGGGAGTGAAAGAAGAAAGGAAGAATGAGGTGCCGTAGTGGAGGGCTCCGGAATAATTTCGACCACCTGGAGATCTTTAACGTGCACTGACATCGCACAGCACACGGGCGCCTTAGCGTTTTTCCGAAGGTAACCGCATTTTCGAAATTCTAAAAACTGATATAGATATTACTTACGGTGGGCTACGCGCCTGTGTATAATTAAGGAGCCTAACGGTAGTAGTTAAAATGTTGACTACTCAATATTAGTTAACCAGCCTGCTAGTTCTCACGTTTTAGCTGTATTCTTATGTACTAAACTGCTGACAATGTTATACCTAAAGAAGCACTTTCTAGCTCAAAAAGCCTATTTTTAAAAATTGTGTAGTCTTAGGTGAAGCACCCTGTGTAATAACGTAATGGTGCTACCATGGCCTTGGCGGCAGTTTTCAGTCACAGTTATCCAGGATGAGGAATCCAGGTACCAATACCATGCTAATGCCGGAGCATGCTCTCGGTTACTCCAGAGGGTAAAATATAGAGTTTCTTAATATAACTAGAGGGAAGTCTGGCTTCGCTACACTTCACCCACCATGGAGGTGAGAAGGAATGCCGGGAAGACGAGGCTTGTTACTTGGCTTGTATATTGTTAATAATAATAATAATAATTGGTTTTTGGGGAAAGGAAATGGCGCAGTATCTGTCTCATATATCGTCGGACACCTGAACCGCGCCGTAAAGGAAGGGATAAGGGAGGGAGTGAAATACTAGAGGAAGAAGAGGTGCCGTAGTGGAGGGCTCCGGAATAATTTCGACCACCTGGGGATCTTTAACGTGCACTGACATCGCACAGCACACGGGCGCCTTAGCGTTTTTCCTCCATAAAAACGCAGCCGCCGCGGTCGGGTTCGAACGCGGGAACTCCGGATCAGCAGTCGAGCGCCCTAACCACTGAGCCACCGCGGCGGGTATATTGTTAGGCGCAAAACTTGGATTCAGCTGCAAAAATACGACTCTTCTCGAGGAAAACTTCGAAGAAATGCTGTGAAAGTTTCCATTCCAGCCTAACACGGAACTTGCGTGAAATGTCGCGCTTAACCCTCTTGCGTCTGCTAGTTACCTGCGACGTCATGACACGCTTTCCTCTGTAGCGACGGCCCCCATAATATTTTTTACGCGACAGCTTTAAGCTTTAGCTATTCAGCCGAAAAACCGCAGTTGTTGGCGTTGGGCTGTCGAGAAAATCACGAGTGCTTTAGAGGGCCGTGACGTCACACGTCAAGCTGTGGAATCAAGATGATTAAAACTTGAGTTAAATCGTCATTATGAGGTCATAGCACCACCGAAATGTTATTATGACATTAATTACTTTGAAAACGAAATTGGGATAATTAGTTGGCCGGGAGCAGAACCGATGACCCCTCGCCTGCGAGAAAGACACGCAACGCCTAGGCCATTTAGGCAAGCTTGTTAAACTTAAGGGAGACCTTGCTTGTCTTCGTGTCTTCTGGTACATCACTTAGTCTAGTATGCCTAGTGATGTATGCTAATGAGTGTTTGTAATTATAAAGATGTACAGTCATGGACAAAAGTTTTCGGGATGCGGATTCGCGGAAAAAAAATTATTTCTGCATTGCCTCGCTAGTCAGTCAGATGGTATTCTTCTAGCAGATGTAGACTGCCTGTCTCGTCACTCTTCTAAGCATTTCATTCTCCTGCTCTGCCTCTACCATTAGCGGCTGTCGCATCAAATCCTTATGGCCGAGCTTAAGTGTCCTCCTAATTTTTTTTTTATTCAGGTACATTCAAATTGTTGGGGGTAAACTAAATGTTCCCTTTAATGCTAGCGCTACCGGCACCTTGTGGCTATGCATCACCTGCATTCACTGACTTTTCCGCTAGGGGGGGGCGCCGTGGATGCAGCGTCTGCTGTTTTGTTTTCCACTTCCGCAGGCTCATCTGGCCACCTTTGCATTAACCCCGGCGCATTCAGTGTCAGGGACAACCACACGCACGAACCGCCACCCTCTACCCCCACAACCTCTTCCCCTCCATTACCCAGGCGTGATCTTCGGGAGGCCGCGCAGAAGGCCCCCCGCATCATTACTCACGCACACGAGTCCGTGGCTTCTGCCGCTGCAAAGCCGTCACGCTGAAAGGCGTCTAGGAAGAGGGGCGATGGGGGAGGGCAGAGAGCGAGGGAAGTTACTTGGATGCGGTCTGCGCCCCGTCTCGTTAAAAGCGTTCAGCGCCGTGAAACCCACGGAGCCCACGGCAGTTCGACAGCGGTTGCTGATTCCCGAAGCCGTTTTCGCTTAAGAACGGTTCATTATTCATGGCTCATATGATTCGCCAGCGAGCGTCTCTATTACCAATCACGACATCCAAAAAGAGGACAGTCAAAGTGGCACCGGCCTGAATCGGGAACCCTTCTCAAGTACGACAACACGTGACGAACTGACAGGGCTCAAAGTTGACGGAGGCATAGCGAGATGACACATACGACTATAGTCGGATACAAACAACTCAAGAGCGAAGCGGCTTTTTCCGTGCCAAAGGACCCCCTTCCAGCCGATGATGTGGGCTATTCTTACCAGTCTGCTAGTGCGGCAATGCCGGGATTGGCAGATGAAAAGGCATAGTTCCCTCCCTGCATTGTCACGCTAGGAGGTTCGTGAGAATCGGTCGACGCCATTGGCTGGAAGGCGGTCTTTTGTCGGGGAAAAGCCACTTCGTTCTTGAGTTGCATACGACAGTTGCATCCGACAGTTGCTCTTGTCATGACTGCATTTCATGAGGTAGGGCAATCCAGATGCAGCACGGTTTATCCGACAAGCTTTCACCAACTTGCTGAACAGTCCGCACTCATACCCAGCAATTCTGGACAAAACCATTTTTGAGCGGGAAACCTTTTATGAACGCAATTTTTTCATATAATGCAAGATTTCACTGTAACAATCAATATATCCGCAGATCACCCGACGGCAGCCTTCAATTTTTTCTATTAACGTTCTTGACATCGTCAAAAGCGTTCCACATTGGTTTTCTATGGCAATCTTAAACTTTTTTCAATGCCATCAATGGAAACACTTTAAAAGAAAGATTTCGCTACATATCAGAAGAATGGGCCATTACCTTCAGTATTTCTGTAAAATTATCTTGCACTTTTTCAATTTTTCAAAGTTTTTGTGCGAAATTTTTGAGAATGATACTCAAGTTCCACAACCGGCATCCGCTGATGAGCCGTAGCTCCATCTCCGGCTTCTCCAATGCTGCACACTTTTATGGCGGCCCTTCGAGTAAGCGCGGGAGGGTTAAGGCCGTGCCAACAGCAACACACGCGGTCGGCGAGCGCCGTCGAAAGCGGCTCAGAACGCCCCCTCGAATAGCCTAATTGGTGCGTGTTCGCTGGGCTTCTTCTATACCCCTCTTCTGCACCCAAACGCGTCGACGGGCTTGTCGTTTTCTTTTGGTTTTCACTTTTAGCTCTCTCTGTTTTTCTTGTTCTTGTTTTTACGAACCTTCGGCGCTCGCCGCGGCCTCTGGAAGGCCTGCCTGGCTCGCCTGCATACTCACAAAGGGCGCCTTTTGTTACGCGAAAGGCGTCACGGGGAGACGGCCAAGGTCGGGAAACGTGCGCTCGCCGCTGCGTCGGCTGCGTACACAGCAGACGGAATGCTCCGCCTGAGCAGACGTCGTCTGTAGTGCGAAGCTATCGATCTAATCGCAGCGCACCACCTGAACTGACGTTGCGGTCACTTCCTATTGCGGCCCGTGCTTCTAAAAACGTTGGTGCTGGAGTGGGCGTATGACGTCATAGCAGAGTTGGTAAGCATTTCGTACCACCTTGCCAGAGAAAACACGTGCTGCACAATAGGTCCAAACGGGGTGCGCAATGTGAGGTCCAAAACGCTGAAAGAACAAGCCATCGCCGATTAGCAAATAGAGTGGATTAGATTTCACGGGGCGCGGCTATATTGGGATATATAATGTAACATTTCAGCAGATATCTGCCTGTTTGGGAGGCGAATTACAGAGAAAAGAACTACAACCTACAGGGTCTCTTCAACTGAATACATTGTTTATAAAATTAAGGGGGTTATGCCGGGATCAGTTTTGTTTATAACGGAATCAGTATACTAAAGGGTCTTGAGGGTATGGGGTGCGGTATGTGAAGTTTAACAGCGCATGAAATATGAGAGAAGCTGTAATGGAGGGCTTGTCTGTCCCAGCACCCGCCGTGGTGACTTGGTGCACCATGATGATGATAATATGCTGTACTTCAGGTTTAGGTTTTCTGGTGTTTAACGTCCCAATTAAAGTTAGTTACGCTGTGAGGGACGCCGTAGTGGAGGGTTCCGGATAGTTTCGGCCGCCTGGGGTTCTTTAACGTGCACTGTACTGTTTTAGCGCTTTGTGTCTCAGTGCTTTGTGTTCTTTGCACAAGCATAGGTGTGCTCACTTTGCAATCACGTCTGTCGCCGCTGCAGAAAAGAAAATGATAGGTGTGACACTAAGAGACAGGAATAGGGCTGAGTGCGTTAGGAAACGAATGGGAGTTCGTGATATCCTAGCTGAAATCGAGAAGAATAATTGCGGATGTGCGGGACACTCAGTGCGAAGGAAAGATGGCACCTTAGGGTAGCGGAGTGTGAATTCCAAGGCAAAGCAAACGTGGCAGGGGAAGGCGTAGAGACACATAGGGTGTTGAGATTAGAAGGTTTGCGGGGATAAGGAGGCCGCAGCTAGCACAGTACGGAATTATTTGAAGCCTGGAGGTCAAAGAGCCTAAAGCGACAACTCCATGGATACACCCTCGCGTATGTGCGCAGTGCCTGCGCGCCCAGCGCCGCACCGCGACGGGCGTCGGAAAAAGGCAGCCACCTCCATGCTCCTGGGGCTGACTCGTTCTCCCTGCCGAGCCGACGGAAAGAATTTCAAGGCGTTAAGAAAAGGGGATTTTGGGGGGCGCTGAAAGGACAACTTAAACCGCGAAGAAAAGTGGGGGGAACGTGAAAGAGCCTCAAGACATGAAAAAAAAAAAGTCCCCCGGATCCCCGCGGTCCTCCTATTGTTGTAAACTGGACCCCGCTTTTAGACGCGGGCGCAAGCGCGGATATCTGACATGTACAGATATCTGCGCCCTGCTCGCGCCTGCGCGAGCGTCGCGCTTTGCGCATGCGCAGACAGGATCCAGCATACGCCCGTGCGCGTAGGCTCTCCGCCGGTACGCGTACGATGTGGCCATCGAGTTGGGGCTTAAGCCTATTTATAGGTCCTGCCGTGGACGTAGCTGGGATGATGGCGACGACAATGACGATAACGATGTATCGCACAAAGTAAGGCCCCTTGAATAAGCTTCAAAGCTAGACATAGTGCTTGGAACCACCGCAAATAATACACAGCCCCTTTCGGAGGAGGTTACGTGTGTCGTCTTGCGCAATGCTGACAGCAGACGACATCGGCTGGGAGAAAAGGTCCTTTCTGACAAACTCCATGAATGAGTAGCGAGAGACGCCATGGGAGTGTGAAAGGCGCCTACATGGCGTCATCGCTTGCGGCGTGAAGGGTACGCGCATAGAAGTACGCACGGAGGGATCTGACGCAATCGCAGTATCAGCGTCTTTCTCGCCGTCTGGCCGTCGACTGCGGCCCGATGCTCTTGGTCGGGAACCGGATGGAAGATACTACGGGGGCCACTTACAATAGCATGTCTCTCTCGCCAACTGAGCGTGATCTGCCGTCAATACATAACTCCGTTCGTCTTACACTTGCGTTGGGAACCGTGGTTGACGTGTGGTGTTGTACGTTTTGCGTCATCGCAGTTAATAGCATTCTGGCGTAATTTAGGCTTACGAAACAAACCGGTGATATTCGTGGGCGTAGCCTGTCTTCACCGTAACAACGCGTCTTTTCTCTGTAGGTGTAACAGCAAACACGCAAAGCGGATCGCAAAATTGTTATCAATCATTGGCCCGGAATCCCAGAAAAACACGGTCTTTTCGAAAACCGTGCACCGCTCACATGCCAAACATTGTGGGACAAAATTTTTGAAAATTGGAGGATTGTTAAGATACTGTTATGGAAATATTGAAGGTAATGGTCCATTCTTATGATATGTAGCAAAATCTTTCTTTTAAAGTATTTCCATCAATCGCATCGAGCAATTAAGACCGCCATACAAAACCAATGGGGAAAGCTATTCACGATAGCAAAAACATAAACTAGAAAAAAATGCAAAACTGCCTTCGGGTGACTGCCGGATATATTGATTGTTATAGTGAATATTCCATTACATGAGAAAATTGCGTTCATGAATGGTTTCCTGCTCAAAAGTCCTTTTGTCAAGAATTGCTGGGTATGACATGGAGTGACGCCGTCCTGGAGACAGGAATAGACATGACTACTTAACCGAATGTTTTAACTTAGCCTAATTTAGTCAGTGATTTCATTAAGCAAGAAGCTTGTCATAATATTGAGCATCTCGCCGCAGTTGCGTTTACGTGATCTGTCGAGTGTTGCTGAAGGCAACTGATCGCATTCGTCAGCTTGGCTTTTGTATGCATCTAATTAGGCCATTATGGTTAACGCGAGCTGTCGCTCAGCTTACGTCTGTCTAAAGTAATTTGAAATCAGCTACTGGTCAGTTGTTGATTTCAGCGAAAATCAACAACTGACCGGAATGTTGCGGTTGTAGGGTTGTTTTAAAAACTGTGCTACCGAATGTTTTCGTGTCAGGTAATCGCAGTGATCAGAAATTCATTCAGAGTTATCGCACATCGTGCACATGTAAATGTGCAGTTGCTGTAGAAGTACTTTTAACATGAGAAGAGCGCAGCTTGAGTCATATGCAGTCCAATTAAGCGTTGTGTTTTTGTACATAGCTATATGTAAAAAAAAACACGTTAACATTTGCGCCTAATTCCTATGCCGTTGCCGGCGCAATCTTAGTCGTCACCGGAACATCTTTTCCTTCCAATGTTATTCTTATTCTTATTAATGGATAGCCACTAGCAACATAAGAACAACATTCATAAGTAAATTCTGGCCTACACGAAAAATATATTCAGGACGGCAGTATTATCAATACACACCCATCATTAAATCAAGAACTATCTGCAAAAATGAGATGCAGAAGATATTGAGCCATAGATGTTCATTTGAGTATCCGCAGAGTAGTAGGGGCCCGACTCAAATATTCCATATGAGCCGTCGTATAGAATTATAGGGATACGAAGTCTATGTGACATGAAAAAAACGAATGGAAATCCACAGATTTCCTTATGTTTTCCGCATGGTTTCAATAATGATTAATCATAAGATGTGCATGACGTCAAACGCAGTAAGAGTGAATTTCGACTTTTCCTTATGCGTTGTCCGTATACAGTAGACATATGCCACGCTTGCGAAATCATGGGCACTGTCGTGCGGGGTGCTTCTCTAGGATGCCTGGTGGCAGCCACATCGGCGCAGCTGTGGGAGCAAAAAAAAAATGGCAGTGGCTTAACATGGCTAACCCTGGAATTCAGCTAAAAGAAAGCACGCTTGCTAAGCGTCTGAGGCCCATCAATGGCAGCTCCACTACACGCTAGCGACACCTGCTCTATATATACCTACACGATTACGTGGCTATGACGTGGTATCACGTGGTCTTGCGGCACCCCCATCGGATGTCATCACGTGGCTTCACACCACCCCGTCGGATGTTCGTAAGGTCAAAGGTCAACCCAAAGGTCACCCAATGTCAAAGGTCAACTAAAGATCATGGGTCAAGGTCAAAGGTCAACTAAAGGTTCGACACCATAACTGTACCACATATGGTCATGCACGGCTAACGTGGTTGGTCTGAAGGTCGTTCAAGGCCATTTTCCGGCCTACGCGACGACCGATGGCGTAGGCATTCCATAAACTCTTTATGTTATGGTGGCACCACCTCCCATCTTACCACTCTTCACTCTTTCCTTCTTACTTATCCCCCATGTAGGGTAGCGGGAAATCACCCGCCGCGGTGGCTCAGTGGTTAGGGCGCTCGGCTACTGATCCGGAGTTCCTGGGTTCGAACCCGGCTGCGACAGCCTCGTTTCGATGGAGGCGAAACGCAAAAGGCGGCCACGTGTTGTGCGATGGCAGGGCACATTAAAGATCCCCATGTGGTCGAAATTATTCCGGAGCCCTCCACTACGGCTCCTCTTTCTTCCTTTCTTCTTTCACTCCCTCCTTTATCCCTTCCCTTGCGGCGCGGTTCGGGTGTCCGCCGAGATACGTGAGACAGTTACTGCGTCATTTCCTTTCCCCAAAAACCAGCTTTCAATTCGCAACCAATTTTCAGGAAACAAACATGTTTCTCCGACAGGCTTGTTGCATGAGGATTGCGTCGTTCGCACTAAGTGATCTTATCACATAACCATCTCTAGTGACATCATCATCGGTCATATGTCAGTGCACTTTTTTCTTTTGCAGCTTCAGGTAACACACAAATAGCTGCAGGGTAAAAAATAAACACACTAAGGAAAATATTGGTCACACGACTTTTGATCACGTCATTGATCGGAGAGCGGGTCCGTTGGTCATTTGAGTAATCGGTCACACCACCGAGGGTCACATGACCTTCACGTCTCCTAATTTGCACTTTGACGTCTTTCTTGGTCACGTGCACAGTGGACTAAGGGCAGGATATGAACGCATCCACAAGTACCAATAAGCTTTCGCGGACAAAGCTGCTTAGGTACAATGCTAGCGATGACCTTGGCGCCAAGCTGTGCATTAATTCACTTTTCCATGAACGCCTGGAATACGTAGCGGTTTTTCATATGAGAACAGGCTTATAAGACCCGAATACCGCATTTGCGCCTGGATCGCTGATCAAACATCGAAGGGGATTTATGCGCGCAATAGCAAATACAACTCTCAGCCCTTTCTGAGAGGCGCATCGAAACAGTGGGTCATTATTTTCGAATTCTGCCACAGGCCGAAGATAGCTGATACACCACAGTACACTTGCGATGGGCAAAACGAAACAAATTTTGATTCCACCTTAACAAATGGATATCCAATTCTTCCTATAAGTTTTTTTTTTAAACAGAGATGCTGCGCTGAGTGGAAACAGGCCGTCCGCGGCGTTTAGAACACGACGACAAAATCGCACTTTCTTAAAATGTGCGGCACACTATGAATGTCAGCAATTACAGTCCGTTTGCTTTTCTCTGGTCCTTGAACCGTCCTTTGCAGTTGCTTTTATATCTAATTGGTTCAATTTTTCACAACTTCTAGAGAGATTAATTCTGTCAGAATAGCCAGTCTCTAATAAGCTCTCTCTTCGTGCGGCAGCACCAAGGCTTCCAACCGCGAGAAAATTCATCGTCTGTTTGTCTTAAGCCAGGTTTTGCTTTTGTAAAGAATTGTTGGGTATGTCTTATGAAAAAATTCTACTGCGAAGACTCCTAATAAGGGTGAACACTAGGCCATTTTCAAGGGCCTGAATGAATTCAGGACCAGAGGTGGGCAAATGCCCTCATTTTTACTTTTCCTCCCTCACCCTCACTTTTGAATCCATGGCCCTCCGTCACCCTCACCCTCTCTTCGAAAGATCTGCCACCCCTCTCTCACCCTAGCCCTCAAATCGTCGGCCCTCCCTCACCCTCACTACCAGTCGTGTTAAGACTCTTATTTTTTTTTTTTTTGCAGTCGGCAACTTCTGGCGATTTTACTGTGTAATACATTTAAAACAAGCCTTCAAGGCACTATTGTACGGGAGGCTAGATGCTTATGGTGTCTTCACTGGTCGCTTTAGATCGCTCTAGAGCGCTCTGAGAGGCGACCGCACATTCGGCTGGTCGAATCCGGCCGCTCTGACTACATTCGGCTGGTTCTTTCTGAGCGCTCGCCTCCAGCTCAGAGCGCTCTGAGGCGCTCCGAGAAAAAAGTCGGAGAGTATCCGAGATGAGTCCACGTGACAGAGCCACTTCCGCCATTTCGCGAAAGCGGTGCGAGGCCTCGGCGTCTCCTGCGCGTAGGAAGAAGCAAGTGTAGGCTTTTGACGCAGTAGTAGCGTCCTTGCTGTGTTGTGTTTTGCGGGTGCAGCGCTGTGTGAGGCAAAATGTCCAAAAGACGCCGGATAACTAGGCTAGGAACGCTGTCTGTGTTGCTGTCGCATGACAACCGCGATTCCAGCAGCAGCTCAGACGAAGACGACAGTGCTATCCACAAGGCGATGTGCGAAAAATGAGCGTCCCGTGGGACGGAAACCAAGGGTAGCCATCGGTACAGGCTACGCGGCGACCGCGATGCAAACTGTGTGCGACCACGTGCGGCTAAAGGTAATCAAGGGACCTTACGTCCGGCTACTGTTGACATCAGCAGCGATGCCGCGTCATGGTTCCGGAAGTTACGTCCCCCTTCTGCCTCCTGCGCTTCCGCTCTAAAAACTCGCTGACCATTCGGCTTGACTAGTCTCGGTATGCGCTCGGAGCGAGAGCGGCTCCCACTCTGCGAAATCCTAACCGGATCGTGGGAGCGACCAGCCGAAGACACCATTATATTGTTGTGTGTGAGCGTGTACGTGTGTATGTGTTGTTTGAGATAATTAATACGTGAAACAAAACGGAGACATTTACGAGTTGAGCCCCAGAATATCATTTTGCATTTACTTCTGGTAATAGTTTGTAAATATTACTTCTCCCCCTAACCTCTCTTCTTGTCCCCTCACCTCTTTCATTTCATTTCTCAATTCTGCCTGCTGTCCTTTATTTCCGCTGCCCCAGCTCAGGTGCTTCAGTATCGATGGCAGATGCCGGGCTAGCAAAAATCTTTTCCTTCCTTTTTACTATTATTTTTAATAAAACCACTACCACCACCACCACCACTTCTGGCACGTATTGCATGCATATATGTGCACTGCACTTGCAACATTTTATTGTTATCTATATGCACTGCTAAAATGCGTCAGCGCGTTGTTGTCTCTGCGTAAAACAAACTTATGTACGCCGAGATTATTTAGAAAACAGTGCAGTAGCGTTTACCACGACAATTACAATAAGTGATAAGCACAGAATAGACGCAGAACAAGAAATGTTTGTAGGTCACTTACTTACCATTACCCGATGACATTGCGGTAGCGCTGGGTCTTCTGAATTTCACTGCTTCTAATCTCCGGCCATTTCGCACGGTTTGCTGCTTGCTCGTCTGACGACGCTTCCACGCGCACGGATGGAAGATGATGAAGACCACATTTTCAAACAACAGCGTGAGAGTGGCAGTTTAACACGCCTGAACGCGGGTAGGTGCCGAAGACGACTACATTGTAAGCACAGCTCTAGAACTTGGCAGTTATTACAAGCAGGATGTTAAGATTTCTGCCAACTGACTGTTCATCTTTGGGAAGTGTATGAACCGACCGACATTAAATTGGAGTGGCAGTCCCTCTCGGTTATGTGCTCAGTCTTACCTCGCGTCTCTAGGTGCTTTAGCTCTGTCTTTTTTGCGATGTTTTGTGGCCTTTCCTAGAAGGTTTGTAAATAATTTAGTTAATGCAAATAGAATATATTTTCAATGTAATAAATACCATGCTTAAAACGAGCTGTGGTGATGACGTAGCAGTCCGATGCAGCGGCTAGCGGAACTGATTTTTTAGCGCCGCCGCGGGTTCGGATGCCTCTGCCCCAGCTGTCAATTTTCTTTATTTCTTTAGTGTCTTCCCTCAGCGCGATGCCGGCTTTTCGCTGCAATGAGGCGCTTATGCTGTCCATTAAAATAAATAATTTTCAGTGTCATCCATATGTTTCAAACCATTATCCAAAACATCACTTGCAGCAACAAGAAAACCAAACGGGTCGCTAAAATGCAGCATTTGGGCTCAATAATGGTAATCACTAACTACCGAGTCTAGAGTGAACGATTCCTGTGGCCGCCATTAAAGCCCCTCTATTGTCGCAGGCGCTTTTTTACGCCAAACTTTGAAGTGCACCGCTGCCTTTCTTTCCGTATCCGCATATGATTTTTCCGGCTTTGCGCCGGAAGTCGGCGACCATTTTTTTATCTGCTTCCATGGACATCGGGCCCCGTCAAGTCGTTATGCGTCGCACAGGTTAATCACGGTCGCACACATCGTTTTGACAAGACGTTGATCTACCGAATACAAGTCTGTGATGCAAGCACATAATTCTAGAGCGCCGGTGTTATCAACAAGCAGGCAGCAACAAGCACGGGCTCATATCCCTGTCCCTCGGCGCCGGTCAACTTCGTGGCTTGAAGGCTCAGAAATTTCGACGCTTTTCACACGGTGTAATCATCGCGTGTGGACACGAATCACTAGCGCGATATGCTTCTTTTTCCGACACTGTTTGAATAAAACCCGAACAGCAATACGACCCGCCGCGGTGGCTCAGTGGTCAGGGCGCTCGGCTACTGATCCGGAGTTCCCGGGTTCGAACCCGACCGCGGCGACTGCGTTTTTATGGAGGCAAAACGCTAAGGCGCACGTGTGCTGTGCGATGTCAGTGCACGTTAAAAGAACCCCAGGTGGTCGAAATTATCCCGGTGCCCTCCACTACGGCACCTATTTCTTCCTTTCTTCTTTCACTCCCTCCTTTATCCCTTCCCTTACGGCGCGGTTCAGGTGTCCAACGATATATGAGACAGATACTGCGACATTTCCTTTCCCCCAAAACCAATTATTATTATTCTATAAGGCGAAGGATGAAAACAACAGGATGCAACGCAGCCAGACTCGCCCCGAGAATCTAGAAACAAAATGGCAGCGCTTCCGGTCAAACCGGAAGTCTGAAAGGAAGAGCTGCTTGTAGGGGAGGTCACGGAGGGGCTTTAGTTGCCATTTTAGTGCCCTAGTGATTTCACTCCGCCGAAAAGCGGTTGTCTGTCTGTCCGAAGCCTGCTTCAGCACGTGGGCCACCTTGGTCACGTAACGTTGTGACGTCATTACAAGATGCCCACCTGATTGTGAGCAAAGAAAGGACCGACATAGGTTTCACAATTAAGCCCCATCGATGGCAGCACCTGGTATCGCAGGGCAGTGGCGCGTAGCTTAACCGCTGCACGCCTGTACGCCAGGAGCGGAATCAGTACTGTGAATGTAGAGAATGACCAAATATACCGCAGTACAAATATAAAGTGATGCAATATTACGCAATCTTACATCATATGAAAGATCAACCAAAGTAAGCCAGGTCAGGCCAAGCAAAAGCATAGAGAGTCAAGATAAACCATGTCAGGGCTAATTGTGCCATAGCATACGATAATTCGCGGTTAACCCCAAGCTAAACCGCCCGTAATTTTTTGCTTGCACTTTTACGCACGACCCAAATGATGGGTGCCAATTTCTTACCATGCCTGCAAGAAATCTAGCTCATAAAATCAGGCGCGCGATTAAGTGGCCACACGTCCCGCCAGCGACAGAAATAAACCAAGAGATGTTTCTGTTATTTGGAGAGCAGTACAACTATTTCTTTCTAAGCACATCGTACAATGCAAGGCGGAGCGAGCTATGATTGAAGGTTGTTAAGCTGCTGCTTTATTTCCATCGTAAGACTACAGCGGTTGGCTTTGCCCACCACATTGCTGCACCGCTTTCCTATACGGCAATTACAGGTAAAATAGAAAATAGAAAGAAGATAAGACTGTACTGAACTACTCACAGTGTGAATGAAAAAAACTCCACACCAACGCCGCCAACAGGCTTTGATTTGGCAGTGGAATTTCGCAGAAGCATTTTTTGCACAACAGCCAGCTCTTGGAAACCTCACTGACCTGAAATCAGACTTCGTTGTGGTACAGAAGGCTTAGAACTTTTGAATTCAACAGCTTTACTAGGTATAATTTCTACGTGTTTTACTATACACTCATCCGACAGACTCGGGGCTGATGATGAAAATGTCGACTGCAGTATACCACGGTTCCCGTTGGACCGGCGGCCACCCGCACAGCCCGACCAGTGTCCTCTTGTTAGCGCACTATATGCAGGTTGTTTCACCAAAGACTTTACACAATTTTTAAAAATAGGATTTTCCAGTTAGAACAGCGCTTTGTTGAGCATATCATTGTCAGCGGGTTAGTATATCCTGGTGACGGAGAAGGTGTGCGGCACCCGCGTTTCGTGTTCGCCTCGTGTACCTCCAGACTGCGTAAACTATATAACTACTTCTTACCCGGGAATCTTCACCTTAAGAAGTGACTATTTAAAACGGGAATTCATAACAGTCTGCACAGAAAAAAAAAAAAAAACGTTAGCACGGTGCATGGCTCGGGCCACTACCCTCGCCCTCAGACAGTGCATCTTGCCCTCCCTCAACCTCACCTCATCATGACTTTCCTCCCTCGCCCTCACCTCACCTTGTCTTTCCTCCCTCGCCCTCGTCCTCACGAATTTTCATGCGCCCATCCTCCCACACCCTCATCTGACCAAGCGAAATCCTCACGAGGTGAGGGTGAGGACGCCCTCATGAGGGCTCGCCCTCGTGAGGATGCCCATCTCTGTTCAGGACATTATGGATTTTATGCCAGACATTGCGCATATCGTTATGCAAGCCATAACTCAATGCAATACATTTCTCGTGGTGGGAACATCGGCTTTGTAACGAAGGACGACGTCTGAAATTAGTGAGATTAAAATGACAATTAAGCTGTAGTCAAAGGTCATGGGTCTAAATTCGGAATTATCGGCATGAAGAAGGAAAATACCCTTTGGGTCCGTCTCCTTCTGCCTGCTATACTTGGCGACAACTTTTCCTGGCAATGCTGCAGAGGCTGCACTCGAAATAGAAAGGAGTAAAGAAGGGTGTAAGCTGGCAGCTTTCTCCCTTTTTACTCCCATTAAGGTTTTTTTTAATTGGTTTTTTGGGGAAAGGAAATGGCGCAGTATCTGTCGCATATATCGTTGGACACCTGAACCGCGCCGTAAGGGAAGGGATAAGAGAGGGAGTGAAAGAAGAAAGGAAGAATTAGGTGCCGTAGTGGAGGACTCCGGAATAATTTCGACCACCTGGGGATCTTTAACGTGCACTGACATCGCACAGCACACGGGCGACTTAGCGTTTTGCGTTCATAAAGACGCAGCCGCCGCGGTCGGGTTCGAACCCGGGAACTCCGGATCAGCAGCCGAGCGCCCTAACCACTGAGCCACCGCGGCGGGGCCTGTCATTTACTGCAAATTATGCTTTAATTATGCCTGCGCAATTCAAAACGAAGCAAGCATTTTCATGAATGGGGTCATTGGTGATCGTCGCTATCTCCTAATTAGCTACCTTTGCATACTTTCAAGGGGCCTTTCAAGAGTGTAGGCAGGAAAGGGGAGGATACAGGCTTTTGTCCCGTCTAGTTCCCTCTCCTTCTTAGCCTCTACTGCATTGCCAAGAAAATTTGTCCCAGAGTATAGTTTAGTTGGACACGGCGATCTCAACAACCGAATAAATGAGCATCCCAGCGTCCTCTCATTTTGTTCTCGCACATTAATCATTCGCTTAATACCCTACAAACGAACCAAATCCCTATGACGCAAGCTGTCCGCAAGCTCACTTTCTAAGAAATAGCAAGGAGACGCCTGCTTCTTGCATTACTGCATTTTTAATGACGAGTTCTTGGCGTATGTGTCTCTTTTTTTTGCATTTGGATACAGTGACTGTTACCCAATTATACAAAAAATAATTGTTCAAGCACCTAATTATTGCCCGAATAGACTTTTGTTCACCCTTGGCGCATATTCCTTGACGTCATGCCTGTTATGAATGTGTGTTCATTGACATTTCTGAGGCGCGAATCATGCTTGCTTAATGATGACATTTTCCATCGTGGTGGATCAGTCTGATCTGTACGAGATTTAAAGCTGTGAGCGCAGTTGCCGCAGTTGGAGCTCTTTGTGGACGCGGCCAGAAAGTTTTGCATATGAAATTACTTTGCTTTTTCACTGTACTATGTTTGATTCTCGCCACCACAGAAGCGGTTGGCCCCAGGTAAGCACAGACCTCGGTAGAAACAGGATATCATGCGATTCTCGAAAGTAATTCGCCTGAGCTGCCGATACATTTTTTTCTAATTTTTAAATCATGATAGTTGCAGTTTGGTGGTCTCAGATAGTGCCGTATCTGTTATTACTTCTTTAACGTGTGTGCTTTGCTCTAACGGTGCTTGACCTTTATTTTATTATGTTTGATTTTCGAAGGAATGGTTGCCCTCAAAAAATTCCATTAAAATGAGGATAAACTTGTGTGCTCTGTACCAAGCTTGGTGAGGGGCAAAGATTTCGATGAGTTGACCTTTCGGAAGGCCTGTTCGGGACGGCGCTGCGATCAACGGCAATTGCTACGAGTACTATGACAGTTCAGTTTATGTATAATTCCGAACCCATCCTTATTTGGCCGGGCGTTTTGTTTGCCTGGGGGCTGTGGGAGAGCCTCTGAAGGAAATACCGGAAATTATTTATTCGCTTCAGTATCCTTAACGAAGACGGTATTAGGCCTGAATACCTGAAGACGTGTATTTTGATAGATAGCAAGATGCGAACAGTCACCGGCATCGTGTCGCAAAAGACACGAGTGCTCGGGTTATCGACCTAATTAAAAATAAGCAAGTTTGTATTGATTTGTTGTTGCAACAAGGCGCAATTGGTGAATAAAACTGACAAAGGTCATAGGCAAGGCTGTGCTGAACTTCAATGAACAGTTTCGTGGAATTTACTGACATATTTTTCATGCAGCATCTTAAACTGATTGTCCACCCGACCTTGAGCCTCTGAAACAAAGTAGAGCATTTTAAATTGTAATTATCGCTATGGGGACGCCGCTTTATGGTGGAGGTCGGCGTTTGCCGTGCTAACCGTCTGCTAACCTCTGCCCCAGCGTCTGCCACCCTGCCACGGCCCTCCGCCTTTTAAATGAGATGCACAGGTTTAATAAAAAGCATACATAAAAGCGCTAAGGGAGCCTTGGAGAGCTATCATTAAAGCAAGACTGGTGATATCCATCACAGATAACTGCAGATAACAGCAAGAGCGACGCTGCCTATAGCAGCGCCACTGTCACGTGTAGGGGCAGCCTGCATTTTCCACACATTTTGAGAGATAATGAAAAGGGAGAATTAAAGCGTACAAAAAACAGTGACTAGTTCCAAGTGAGAGAAAAAAAAATGGTTTCTCAAGTATTTTCAAGCAAAAATATCCGTCTGCATTTCACTTTTTACTATTCAAGAAAAAAAGTCTAGTGTAGCCACTTCAAACGACTTAGAGTTATGGGCGGCGAACACAGCATGGCACGACGGTCGGCTCTAGTCGGGTTTCCTTTGCCTATTAACAATATAAATTCCTGCCAGAACCAAAATTTATGCCCTCATTATTGTCATTGTTAGGAAAGGTGTACAAGAATAAGCAAATAATTTTATGCTGGTATCCGACATTAGGCTATCCCTTTAAAAGACACCGCCTCCAGCCTTTCTTCGTCCTGTGTTGTTTGGGCGTTATACCTGGGTTGTGCGCTAAAGAGTTAGTGGTCTTTGTGTTTTGTTCACTTCATTTCCGTTGCATGGGTCCATTTAGCTGTCTCTGGAAGCACCCATTTTTATTATTATTTCAATCATTTGTTCATTCACATACATTTCATCCTGAGATCATTATTTTTGAGAGGGGACGGGGTTTTGTAGTACATAAATAATGCATTAATACTTGGTAAAAAAACAGTTGCGCAAAACAGAGTATGAAGAAAATAAACACCAGCTTCACAAGACAGCAGAAACAATGATATAGGCGATCGGAAAGTAGCGAATCAATACTCGAGTCCTTCAAAGTCAACTCTGCTTTGTCCGTGCGCCCGTCCCTCTGCAAAGTACACCTATGCAAAGTTCAATCTCCTCCTGCTCTGCACCTGCTCTTAACACCTGCTCCCTTACACAGCTGTAGAGCTGCCATGCATGTACTTCAGGAGGAGCCAACATCCTCAGTACAAATACAACCTTCGGCTTCGGTTGTATTTGTACAGATGATAGCTACAGATGATATCTACGAAGAATTTATTGCCCTCTATGGAAGCTCCGTTAAGAGGACATTGAGGCCAAAGGCCAAATTAATCCAATTTTTGTTCTCAATGAAATTCTCTTTCGTGTCTCTTTCTTGGTATGTTGATGTTTGCCCGGCAAGAAAACACTTATTGCTAGGAAAATTAGATTTAAAATTTTTTTTTCCGTCATCTGATTCAAACTTATGACGCCTACAAAGAAAAGGATTTCGTGATCAGCGTTTTGAAGTGAATACCGGTGTAGCATAGGCCCGTAGATACACACAAAAAAAAAAACAGTGTCGAAGCACTGCTGTTTATTAGCAAAAAGCCATAAGGCATTTTCGCATGCATTGTATTACTGCTTCCATCCGGATGCGCTCGCGAATTATTTGTTCGTGAAAAGACGCCGAAACCTTGCCGATCAATCTGCAAGGGCACAACAAAAAGAACTTGCCTATCGTAGTCCTGTCTTAAAAAAAGAAGAAAACTTCAAAAGCCAGGTGAAAACTGTACACTGTCCAAGAAAAGCGTTAGGAAAGACGTCGGGGAGAACAGCATTGAGAAACAACATAACGGTAAATGGTATGTATGAAGCAGCTCCTAATGGCCTCAGGTTCAAACTCCTGTTCCAAAGACGCCGATACGAAGGCGTCGCAATTTCTGGAGTGGTTTGAACACCCGGCAGACCGTGCAATAAAATTTTTTCGTACCAAAAAATACATGTTTGTGTTCCGACGCAAGATGTTTTGAACTTGGCCTGACTTATTTGTATCCCTATCGTGTGGTTGCTTTTTTTTTTGCGCTCTTGATTTTACTGCAGAATGGGTCTTAAAGTACGTGGACGCATACCACCGTGGTAGTTTATTTGCAAAATTCATTTCGAATTCCTTGCAGGAAGTATCCTTGGCCCTTACCCGCCGAAATTCAAAAGCAAATAAATCAGTGTGCCTTGATGAGGGTAAGTTTTTCATAAATTGTTTAATTATACTTGAATATTATCCATGAAATGCTTTCAGCTCCTACCCTCGGTAGGCTCAGGTGAACATCGCTTCGAAACCGCAGTGAAGCCGGTGCCGAAAGTTGCGCCCTGTCTGTTATAGCGCTGTTCATTCGGTTTCCATCCATGGACCAACCAGCCCGACTAAGCCCTCTTCAGGAATGAGAATACAGGTCATACCCCAGCTGTCACACGGGCACTTCCAAGGGCTATCGAGTCGAAAGCCTTCGAGATTCTCAATCACTATCGAGAAATAGGGGAGTTGTTCCGTTGCTACACGGCTAACTCGATCACTGCAGAAAGCTCCCGTCATCTCACACCGCGGTGTTCCGGCGCCACCGTCGCCACCAATAAGTTTTCAGGCATGACAGCAATGGCTAGTAATCAGCTTACAACTCTGACTTGGAAAGGTTAAAAACAAAAAGTTTTAGAGTAATAATAATCACTCATGAAATGAATATCGTTGTCTTGGAGGACCTGTAGTAGCATGCATGCATTTGATAAAAAGCTGGCGTCATAGCCTCCTGAGGTTATTCTGGTGTTTGCTGTTTTTCTCTCACTGGCAACAATGGTATTAAGCTTGCTGCATAATACCGCCGCTACCATCACTACCACCATGATCAGTGTTCCTACCGACAGCCTTGGCCAAAATCATCTTGTACGCACAGTGGGGGTACAATACATCCAAAAGTACACAAGCTACGGCGGACGAAGCTGTGTGTGACCTGCGCTAGCATTAACCATGAGGACAGCTGGGCTTTCTGCGGGTTACCGTCTGCTTGGTGTAGCGCTTGCAAGCACGGCGCATTGGCTCTTTGGGTTCACAGGTAAAAATAAGGCGCCTTCAGCGCATGCGCGACAGCTTGGGCCTCGATCGCTGCTCGTGAATGCGGGCGGTTTCTGTGCGCAATAGTAAATCCGTTTTTCATATTATTCCGAGAGCAGTGTAAAAACAACCGTTCTTTGTTCTTTTTTTTCAGTGTGATCCAAAACGCGGGAATTATGCATGCCCGCATGACTGCCGATGCGCGACCCACCCGCACCGGAAGTCATTGCATTTCTGCGCTATTCGAGGAGTGCCGTTGCCCAGAGGCATGCTGGGGCAGTACAAGCACCTAATTATGTGACCAGATGGGCCTGCACTACTTACCGGGCATATAAGTTGTCATGAAGCGTTAAATAAACCGTTTAAAAATCGAGCATATCTGATTTAAAAAAAAATGGCTGATTAAAAAGAACTTTAGCGCAGCAAAAACGAGAGACAAAGTAACCGACACGAAAAGAACAAGGAAACAGAACTTAGAATTTTTTTCTCGAAACAGCTTGCTTTTCACATACCGCGTACCGCTACTGCTTACCGCGTACCGCGACCCACAGCTACGCACACGCTGATTGGTCCCGACGCTCAAGGCGCGTGCTGTTTATGGGAACGTGGCGCCATCTGGCGCCCGCATGGGCGATCTGCGCATGCGCCGTGGTGGCTCGCGGTACATGGTAAGCGGTAGCGGTACGCGCTATGCTAAATGTATCGGCAGTCCGGCAGTCAGGATGACAGCGAAATGCTTCCAAAATAAACTCTTTATTGGGCTCACTTCCAGCCACAAAAAATGAATAAGCCCGATGGCGGCAATAGCTGCAACCGTACTGGGCGCTCTTCAAAGAATATAAGCACCGCCGCTCTCGACAGCTCTGAGTTTAAAGATTTCGAGGTAAGGCTGGAATCGCCTTCGACAATTTCGAACAGCATAGAATTTGATGCGCATGGCTAAGATGATTGAAGATAAACGTGGACGCATAAATGTGGTCGAAATAAATGTAGTCGAGATGAATGTGGTCGCAGACAAACAATACAAAACTTAGCGGCTTTATCCCGCTCTTAAATAAGCATCGGCCGGACGGCTTACAGCGAAAGGGAAGATGGACAAAACTAAACAGAGTGAAGATGGACAAAGAGTACTTTAGAGCGCCATGCACCACTTCTGCTTCACCGCGGCCTTTCTGGGATGCAAGGCGGAAATTTGGGCGAGTTGGTAAGTGTTCATTTTCGCACTCAGCGCAACACGAACGGGACACAAGACGAAGGACTAGCACAAACAGCGCCTGTTTGTGCTAGTCCTTCGTCTTGTGTCCCGTTCGTGTTGCGCTGAGAGCGAAAACTATCTGGGATTCTCTCATTCCACCAGGAACGACTCCGTATTCTAGCCCACCTAATGAACGAAGGATCTTGTATGGGCCGAAATAGCGGCCCAAAAGTTTTTCGCTGACTCCACGGCAGCGAAAGGGCGCCCAACCCCGAACAAGTCCAGCTTTCTCGGGCAAAAAATTTTAAAATTGGAAAATTGTAAGACACTGGGATCGAGATATTGAAGGGAATGGTCCATTATTCTCACATGTAGCAAAATCTTCCTTGTAAAGTTTTTCCATCGATAGCATCGAGCAGTTAAGACTGCCATAGAAATAAAATGGGGAACGCTTTTTACGATAGTAAAAATGTGAATAAAAAATGCAAGACTGCCGACGGTTGATCTGCGGATATATTGATTGTTATAGTGAAATCTTACTTTATATGAAAAAAAAAACTGTGTCCATCAAGCGTTTCCCGGTCGAAAATGCTTTTGTCCACAATTGCTGAGTATGTCTTGCCGCATGGCTTGTATTCCACGCCGGCTCTTGGTAGGCTGCAGCGTCTGGAGTCAGTGCGCTGGCGGCCTTGATCCGTGGCCGGGCAAGCCATCGGGCTTCTGCGCACTGAGGGTAGGCGATGACGTCGACGTTGCGCTCGTTTTTGACATTAGGCAGCATGGCGTTTAGCATGGTTGAGGGCTCCCTTCCATGGACGAGATGAAGGGAGTCGTCTGGGTGGTCTCCTCAAAGTTCAAATGGCATTGCCTCGCACTCCAAGATACCATCTGGAGTGCTGAATGCGGTCTTCTATCGATCTTTTTCGTCGACTTCGATTTGTCAGTAGCCGTTCTTGATATCCATCGACGAGAAGTACTTTGCATTGCACAGTCGGTCCAGCGTATCGTCGATGCGTAGGAGCGGGTATATATATATATATATATATATATATATATATATATATATATATATATATATATATATATATATATATATATATATATATATATATATATATATATATATATATATATATATATATATATTGTTGCCTTCTGCAAACGACAATAATCAACGCAGAACTGAAGTGTGTTAAGGAGGTCGTGTCGCAGAAAATGCGGCGTTGTCGTCGTTATTGTTGACCGTGAGCGAAAAATCTACGTAAAATCCCCAGAGAAGCAACCTAGGAGAGGCAGGTGGGTCACCTAGGTCACGTGACCCTGCGGGGGCAACACAACCTGCCCATTGTATAGTGAGCAAACTACCCACCGTGCCAGGTGGCAGTTTAATGACTGGCCGCTCGGGGAGGAGCAACCTGGGCCGCACAAGGCCCACCGCTGGGAACACCTAGCTGCCATCGCAGGACATACTGGCGCATCGCTTAAACCGCTGCACCACTGTGCCAGGAGGGGTATGAGGACTCACAGGGACCTGTGAATGTTAAGTAGAGAATTACCAATTCCGCATATATGGGCACTAACGATTAAACACTAAAGGGCCATACTCTTAAGGCGAAGCTTAAGTGTCCCCTCTAATGTTTCTCCGCCCTTATTTGTCTAAAACTTGTATTGTATCCCTGGTTGAGTAGTCACACTTTCACTGCTCTGCTGCTCAGAGCGAAAGCGGTTATCTAGGGGGTGACCAAAGCGTATTTTTTAAGCGAAATTTATTGCCCCAGGGCATCAATGATGGGTGAAGGTGTGATGAGTGATGTAGTAGAGATTAAGTGGAAAAAGGTTAGCTGATTTGATGAAGTCCAGTAGAGAACGATGGTACGGTCCCTGCGTCCACACAATGTATGAAGCCGGGTTGCTTGGTGAAAGACCAAAGGGTACTTATTCGCTGCTCCGAGAAGTCAAGAAGCAGAGCGAACGGTTATAGGAAGTCGGGAGTCTGGTATTGTTCTGACGGCGCGTATAAATTTCCCAGCGAGGCCTTGGAGGTGCCTGGGTCTCCGAACCGCAGTGGCGCATGTCACTGCTTGAGTCGGAGTCGTCGGAGTCGTCGCCTGACGAAGGACCAGTGCCTGGTGAACTTCGTCACGTATGACGTCCGTTAGCGCCACTATACTTATCCTGCGCTGGTGATGGCAACACTCGGCGTAGTTCTTCGCGGACAACTTCACGTATAATCTACCTCAAGTTGTTGCTCCTCGCAGACATCGCGTCCGGCCCTTACGAAAATTTCTTTACACAGTCTATAGACTCTCCATAAACTTGTCTATAAAGTCTATAGGCTCTCCATAGACAAACCCTAGAGAATAGTCTATGGGAAATAAAATCCTATAGAGAGTCTATAGACAATCAATAGATTTATGGCCATACACTCTGAGTTGACTTTTGTCTATAGACAATCTACAGATTATGAATAGACAAAAAGAAATATCTATATGAAGACAATATAGTCTACAAGAAGTCTATAGACCATCTATAGACCATTTTTATAAGGGGGGCGGGTCATGGATACTTGCGCTGGACGGTTGTATTCGTGGGTTCAGGCTTGGAGGGTCTTTTTTATCATAGACGCCTCTTGTATGAATTAAGTGATGGTTTTGGGCGGGTTGCGTGCGAGGCTAGCAAACAAATGCTCCGTGAAGCCTCGTATCAAGAGCCTTATTATCTTATAAAAATGGTCTATGAACAGTCTATAGACCTCTTATAGACTCTATTGCCTACCTATAGATATTTATTTTAGTCTATTCCGTCTATAGGTTGTCTATAGGATTTGTGTCGCCTATACACTGCTCCCTAGGGTTAGAGTCTATATACTTGATAGACGAAAGTCTATGGACAGTCTCGGCAAGGCGCAAGTTTGGGCGAGTTGGTAAGTATTCATCATTTTGCTCACAGCGCAACAAGAACGGGACACGAGACGAAAGACTAACACGAACAAGCGCTGACTATATATATATGAACGGGTACGAAATGCGTATATATAACACATTGAAAGACTTATTGAGACAATAAAAGTTATCTGTAAGGCACGTGGGAGGTCAGATAACTCAATTCCCTCTCACCACACATGTTCACCACAAGGCTATGATGTGCATCAGCAGCCCTTCCATTGCATTATCTACAAATTGTATATAAACTGTCCATATAGTTTGTATTTCCTATAGACTTGTCTATAAGATGTGTCTATAGAAAGTCAATAGATTTAAAGAAGTCTATGGACAGTCTATAGACCATCTGAATAAAATTTGTAAGAGAAGGCAGAATCGTAACACATATATTCTTGTTCGACTTTGATGAAAACCGAGGAGGCGCCTAACAACGATCAGTCATTTTCAGGGAGCTGAATCCATTGAATATATATAATACTCACAGCGTATTTTTGTATTGTATGCCGGGACACAATGCAATACGCTTCTCATGGTCTGTACATCGGCTTTGTGGCATATTTTGAGATCTGAATTAAGAAGATGGCAGGCTCCAGTTAAAGGCTATCCCTCTTAATCCTTAATTAAAGCCAAGAAACGGCAAAAGCCCTCTGCTTGCGTTTCTTTCACCTTTTTTCGTTTGCTTACTTTTGTGAAGACGTAGCTTGACGCGCTTAACTCCCCTATAGAAAAAAAGTGCCATGAAGACAATTCCTAATAACGCGGCTTGACTAAGCGGAATAGTAAATGTTTCGAATAAATAGAGGCAATTGGGTGAGTGAGACCAATGTTTATATAAGAGATAAAGATTGTACGACAATGCCTATGTCGGCTCAAGACAGGAAAGCGGAAGTGGCCTAGAATGATCACATGTTCTCTTTGGAAAACTTCTGTTTATTACAAAATGTCTGGGCGGCGGCTCGAAATGCTGATTGCGCTAACAGTTTTCAAGGGTTTCACTTAATTAATGATATCCTAATCACAGTGTCTTTTTGCGCGTGCGTTTCATTGTTCATTATACCACGTATGCCTCAGTGTGATTATTCAGTTTGGCTTGGTTTATGGGGGCTTAACGTCCGAAAGTGACTCAGGCAATGAGGGACGCCGTAGTGGAGGGCTCTGGAATAACTTCGACCACCTGGGGTTCTTTAACGTGCACTGACATCGCACAGTAAATAATAATAATAATAATAATAATAATAATAATAATAATAATAATAATAATAATAATAATAATAATAATTGGTTTTTTGGGGAAGGAAATGGCGCAGTATCAGTACACGGGCCTCTAGAATTTCGCCTCCATTGAAATGGGCCGCCGCGGCCGGGACCCAACCCGAGTCTACAATATTGTCATCCTCATTCCTGTGCAAAGCAATTAAGTCGCTGAAAACACGTAATCGCTGCTTCTAGACAATAGTTCAGCCTTTGCGCAGCTTCCACGGCGTCACGGCTGTTGGCATTATATATTCATAACATTACTGCGCGGGTCAAATTTCTTCACGAAGTTTTCTAAGATGAGCAGGCTATTTTAGTGGCAGAGAAATTGTCCCCTGCTCAGTTTTTATGTCTTGTAATCATGTCATACCAACTATATACCCTTATCGTTCACTCGTGGCAGACATAACTGATACCAATGCTTCCATGTTTTTGCGTATTTTATAAGTAAAGAAAATGTCACACGAAGTCTAGAACTATATCTGTCCGGGACCAGCAAAGCAGTACATGCCGCTGATATGAAAAACGTAAAGGCCACGAAATTAGCAACTAGAGGACAAACATTCTAATGAATGTTGGTCGTTCAAGAACTTTTACATTTTTGTATACATATGCTACGGCCAGGGAAAACTCTCAATGACGCTGTCCTTCGTTCCAGTGTGCTGCATCGAAATTTTAGTCGCAACAGCGAGCCATCGAAAGGCCCTTGAAAGTTTGTGCTAGGATGGGGCCCCTTGCGTTACATGACTCCAGGTGCATAAGAGTTGCCACGAAATCCAAACCGAGTTAGCAATGTTCGCGCCAAAATGTCTTTTCTACTCTGAAAAAGACACTGTAGGTGACAAAATCCAGAATGACTTCCGCCGCCGGTGGTTGTTTTAGTCAGTGATGCTTGAGAGTTCGAAAAAATTTCGGGGGGGGGGGGGCTGAAGCCCCATAAGCCCCCCCCCCCCTGGCTACGCCCCTGGTGGTGGTGGTGGTGGTAGTAGTAGTGGTAGTAGTAGTAGTAGTAGTAGTAGTAGTAGTAGTAGTAGTAGTAGTAGTAGTAGTAGTAGACTATATTTGGGACAAAAATTTACAAAATTTGTCCTAGGTAAGTAGGCTAAAGGCGGTTTCAAGCCTGACGAGGCCACCCCTCCCTTGCAGCGGCAACTAGTTACAGGATTTGATTGAGGACAGTACTTGCAATACACCACTGCGTTGTGTCAAAGTACTAAGGCCGACGAAAAGCCGCGCGACAAAATGAGAAAGAATATGGCTGCGAATGCTGCACGTGGCCTTTGAGTATCCCTCTCAGGCTAAATGCGGGCCAGTTTTACGCCTCTAGCGATTAGAAGGCGAGGCAAGAGCAGGTGCGGAAGAGTTGATGAAAATTAGCACGGCCAGGCAGTGCCACTACGCTGAGAAGGGGGTCAGTTGGAAGCTAACTGCAGTACATATACTCTCGAGTCATATTCGGAATTCGGTCCCATCGACTACATTGTAATTTTACAACAGAAAAAAAAACAAATCATTTTGGCGTATTGTCACATCAGCAACCACGCGACAATGAGTTTGTCTGCGCAGATGACACCCAGTTTTTTTATTATTTTCAACTGTTCTTCGTAACACTCTTTTCTCCTGTACTAGAATTAAGGAGCTAGCGAATGTCAGCGTTGGAGTATGTATCTCTCGCTTAACTTACGTCATGAGGGCGCTCCGTTCTTTGAAGTCATGTAATATGGAACATATTTAAATTAAGATATTTTCTTTCGAGCATATCAAATATACGCTAAGGTTAGAGCCAGGAGAGTTTGGTGAATTGTTTAGCCCATTTCGATCGGTTGCGTCTTGTTCGCGACAAGCAAATCAGCCTGAATTTCAAGTCATGGTTTAGCATGCCGAGCCTGATTTCTATTTTAGAACTCGTCTGCGAAATTACGATTCGTTATGTGGCGATAAAAACTCGGCGCGGTTTTATATTCTTTTGAGCGGGCAAGCGTCGTACACATCTGCTCAGAGACAACACCGAGTCAAAAAACAACAAAAAAATTAGTCTTTACAACCAATTTTCTGTGTTGTTTGCGCCCCTTGAACTTGCAGTAACGACAGAAATTTTTGTAGTAACAACAGAATTTTGTGTAGTTAGTATAGAAAAGAACTTCACAACTGCGGACTACTGAAAGGTACTGCAGAATAAACTACAGTACTACACAAAAATAGCTCAAAGCAACAGAAAAAAAGAACTGTCGGTACCAGAAAACGACAAAACAGTTTTTCGTATTTTTGACACTCTTCTGCCGCGTTTTTTTCGACTGGGAAAGGTTAGGTCCGGAGTTACAACCATTCTCCAGGACCAGGCTCTTCTTATCGTTAAATTTCTAAGCCAGCGATATTTAGTCAACACCTACTCTTAATCTGACAGAATTCATTACAGCAAAAGGACACCTGAAAAAAAAACTAAAACAGCGCAATTTAATTGCTGTACCCATGCTAAGTAGTCCATGCTAAATAGGACAGCGCATGCTGACGCCATCACTGCACACCGTCAGTGTACATACGCTGATTGGTCCCGACGTGCATGTTGAATCTAGCACGTGGCGCCACCTGGTGCCCACAGAGTGAACTACGCATGCTCAATGACGGCACACGTCGGCGGTAAGCGGTAGCACGGTGGTGGTCCACGCTATGCTAGAAATCTCAAGTATCGTCTGAGAAGGACCGCTTTTTCGAAGAAGCGATCTGTCCGCGGTCTCCAGTTCTCTGAAAACCGGGTCACGCACGTCAAACACATTGACTAGCGCAAACACAGACAGGGAGGACCAAAGCAAGAGAAGAGACAGGACACACGCTAGACTTGCAACAGAGGGAAGGACAGGGCCCATTGTACGAGAAATAGTAAATGCTAAGGCTTTCATTTGGGCTGGTTGGTTGTAGCAGTTATTCCAAAAAGGTAGGATAGAGAGGCGAAAATAATAATAATAATAATAATTGGTTTTTGGTGGAATGGAAATGGCGCAGTATCTGTCTCATATATCGTTGGACACCTGAACCGCGCCGTAAGGGAAGGGATAAAGGAGGGAGTGAAAGAAGATCGGAACGAATAGGTCCGTAGTGGAGGGCTCCGGAATAATTTCGACCACCTGGGGATCTTTAACGTGCACTGACATCGCACAGCACACGGGCGCCTTAGCGTTTTTCCTCCATAAAAACGCAGCCGCCGCGGTCGGGTTCGAACCCGGGAACTCCGGATCAGTAGTCGAGCGCCCTAACCACTGAGCCACCGCGGCGGGGCCAGGCGAAAATTCAAAATCTGTATTTTCGCCTCTCTATCCTACCTTTTTGGAATAAATGTTTTCTACTACTGTCTCTTCTCTTACTTTGGTCCCTGTCTGTGTTTGCGCTAGTCAATATGTTTCACTGCTACAACCAACTAGCCCAAATGAATATCACGCAAGTCAGCTCCAAGAAAATCGAAAGGCTGTTCGCACGTTCCGTGCGAGAACAGCCCAAGTTTTCGCGGCGCCTGACGCGACGAGGGTGTGGTTGGGGGGGGGACCGGCGAATGATGATCGAGTGTGACCTCCACTCGTCTCGGCGCCGACAAGGGAACCCTGACGCAACGCCGGCGAAAAGAATACGCGAGGGAAAGGGAAAGAGACAGCCGTCCGCGGTCCCCGGTCGAAAACAAGCTCTCCCACCGCCATTGTGCGGCTATCGCGTGTTGGCGAGTCGGCGCTAGACGAGGCAACGCCGGTCTCCGGCGATGCACCCGGAAACGTGTGGGTGGGACCTTTGAGTCACAGCGTCCCGCTTTGTGGCGAAACGTCACTGCATGTGCCCGTACGCGACCGGCGCGTAGAGGCGGAAAGGGCACGAATCCAAGTGTTCATAACGTCAACCTTAGAAGCGTGCAGCGGAGCGTAATGATAACGAATTGGGGTTGCTTGAGCTTGTGTGCGTTTTTACTTGCACAACCTTGGTCAGAAGCCTTGACGCCTCGGGGCGCGAAGGATTCTTGAAGAAGTGGATAATTTTTTACGTTTTGGACCCATAACATACTCCCTGGCTACGGGACCCAATAGTGTCCATAAAGTTTTTGCTTTAATGAAATCAATAAAATACATTTGATTATATTGGAGGGTGAGAGACACTGCGCTAACCCTCTTCGGCACCATTATAGTACTGCCAGGAATACTTGCACATAAAGGAAAAAATCAGGAACGACATCTCAGAAGGCTGCAAACGGGGTCATTTCTAAGCCCCGCGATTCTAAAACACATAGACCCAACTTTTTTTGGGGTACTGTAAATTTTATGAGAAGTGGGCAGACGCATGTCATATGGTATGGGCCTGCCAGAAAAATCTGCAAATAAAGAGAGTAAATCAGACAACGAGAGACAGCTGAGAAGCGACCTTGTCCAGCTCCTTGTACCTAGAGTCCCAGAGGGCTCTGATTCATGGAGCGCGGGCAGCAGCTACCGCCAATGGTGTCCCGGAATGAGGACTACCACCCAGGCAAGGGAACGGTGAAACCTTCCACTCTGCTCTAAAACCGGCCCCAGTGCATCCAATAAAGTTTTACCACCACCATCAGTGACATCAGCGTTTAAACTTGTTTGAAGCCAGTATTTTTGTGCTTCCGTTTTCTCTTATCGTAAACAAATTGCAGATACGCTAGATGGCGCGGCCTTCACAATACCGGTTAGAATCACGTATTCTGAAGAGATCTCTATTGGCAGATTAGTAGAAACTGTATCCGGTCTGCACAAATAACGGCTGAACACCATGGAGGGTTTTCATTGGGCTGACACCGCAATTAGCAAGAATGTGGAGAGAGTGTGCATGGGTATAGGCTGCCATCGTTCGTATGCCCGCCGAGTAGTGAGACAATTTCTGCCCATTTCCTTTCCTTTCTACAAAAACCAATTTCCGCCTCGATTTCCTGAGCACGTAAGTTTATGTCACAGTTTATGTAAAGTCCATCCACAGTCGACGACGCAGTTGCATACGTCTGCGCACTTGGTGAGTATATACGTGAAGAGCAGAAGACAGCGTCGGAGGGTTCCTCACCGCCGATGCAGACGGTCCTTTTTCTTCTGCGACGGTCGCAATGATGGATGGTCCTTCCAGCCGTCTCCTGCGATCGGCGCCGACCCGGGACACGAGACTTACGCAGTGCCATCTGGGAACAATGTCTCCGCAGACAGGCTTGTTTCCCTTTCCTTCTTCTGCTTGTCGTTCATTTTATTTCATTTTTTTTAACCGCGGGCCTATAGCTGTGAGGCAGGCGCAGCCGGGTCTGTGTTTTCTTTTCTGTGACTTTGTCACTGTTAGCCCTTGCTTTCTTGAAATTTCCGTCAGGCCAATTGATTGGTTTTCCTCCCTTCTTGGAAGTACATGCGTTTCTTCTTTGGAAGTGTCACTCCGGGCCTTAGTGTTTGTTCTGTTATTGTTTCTTTTCAAACTCGGTACACACACTGCCTTGTCTCGAGAGAGGGGTGACGCTAATAATTTAACACGAACGTGAGTGCCAAAACTTGTCCCACATTCGGAAAGAAAATTGGGCTTCTCCTGGAAGAGGAAAAGCTTTTGCTGCGGTAATGAAATATTGACGCATGCCAAAATACGTATAACCTGGCACCGAAGGGAGTGTTCGTGTTGCGATTTCATTTCCGTTCTCTTTTTTTTTGTATTCACCGATATATATTTGTATAATGGTCAAATTGTTGTTCACTGCAGACATTAAGTAGCTTCGAATTCGTCACGTTGTCTGAGGCAGCGGTAATGAGTGGTTTAGCGGAATGCTTGTTTCTGTTCTGCCTGCAGGGGTCTTGGTATGACAGTTCAAGATATCTGCCCTATTTCCAAAATAAAGACTTGCGCGAACTAAAGCTGCGGACTCGTGACGAAGTTTGGGTAAGGCGGATATTGTCGCAACTAATGAGATACTTTACGGCATACATAGACATGGGGATCCGCTATAATGCCTCCCAGTTTCAACATTCTATAGCCACGGTTCTTGTACACTCATGTCATATATCTTTGATGAGCTTTCGATGGCACTGTGCGTCCTATTGTAGTATTATTACTAGATTTCATTTCTGCTGATGCGTTTCTCGAATGTTTTGTGTAGAACCCTTATTTGAAGTTTAAGATGTGTTGGCTGTCATTGGAAGCTGTTGAATGACTTCGAAATGTGTGGGGTCTAGGACCTACTAAGGAATAGAATTCATCATCTGTCGCAACGGCCTTAGGTTTGTAAGACGAGAACTGAGAGTGAAAATACTCGTGAAGTATTACTAAAGCTGACTCTCGATAACTGGAAATCCGTAGGGTCCGAAACCAGTGTGAACTATTCACAGCTGGAATTAAGCGGGGCTTTTTAATAAACTTGAATTCACGACTACTAAACAGTGACTCGGGAAAGTGGACACAGTTACGTTGCACCTCTAGTCCAGCCCTTGCACCCTACCGCAGAATCGGAGGTAATCATAAACACGAGGTGTGCGTTGCGCGAAGTCAAATGAGGCGCCGTCACGTCTCCAGCATTACAAACCTCCGGTGACGTACAGACACGAAACACGCCGCCGGACGAGTAGTGGCGCAGTCGACAGGACAGCGAGGGAGCGGCCGGACGCGGTCGTCTGCTCATCGTTCCAAAGTTGCGTGCAGTGCGCACAAAGGTACTTGCACTGAAATATGTACGACAAATTGGCAGCGCGAATAGAAAGAGCGAGATAAACCGGTTCCCGCAATCCCAAATAACATAAGAGGAGTTGTCGGAGGATGCGCATGTATGCAGGCGAAACGCAGGAATAAACAAGTTTCGAAGAAATTACAACTTGAACTGTGCCACTGCTGGCAAATAGGCAAAAATAGAATACGATGAGCGCTTTCAAGTTAATACCCCTTGTGCGAGCAAGTTTCAAAGCGTACGTCGACACCACCTCGTGAACATTGCGCAGGAGATCGAACGTTCTTGGAATCGAATCAATACGTACCCGGCAAAGCATATTTGTGGTTGCCCTTTCCTTGGCAAGGCATATCGAACCCAACCCGCAGCTACCGTGCTTTAGCGCTGAGGATCCCCAATAAAATAACAGATAAACCAAAGAAACAACGGATCGATGCAAGGGTGAGCTGTGTTTTCTTTGCGGATTCGAATATCAAGAAGATCTTCGGTGTTCCCCGCATAGGTAGGTCCCCAAGTTAAAAAAGAAGTAAAAGGGAAAGAATCGATATGCAATTACGCATCCTTCTACGACGCGCCATCACGGCTAGCTAGGACGTAGTAGTACACACTGTCAAGAGTAATCGACGGCTTCACGACCAACGCCGCTAATTGCGGGATCCTCGCGAGGGAATTGAACTACGAGGCCTTATACACGGCCTGACTCTCTCCAGAGACGCTTCCAAGGCATTCGAATAAATAAAAAAGAAAAATCAAATATAAGCGACGGATAACCGAGTAAGCAGCAAAGGCCGCCTCCACCTGGAATGCGGTATGCAGCAGTAGTACATACGCTAGCAGACGACGAGACGCAGAGCGGCCGTCTGCACGTCCAATGGTAGCAGACGACCGCACTGGCGCGCTTCTCGCCTGCCGCAGTGATTCACCGTACTGCGGCGCTTGCGCCGCGTATGCGGGGTGCATTACTCCTGGCGCCGGCTATGGGACACGTCTCCAAACAACTCCCCTCGCCCACTTACCTTCGATTTGTGTGTTCACTTGCTCGCGACGAAGCAGCGATTCTGAACTAGCCGTCTTTCTTTCTTTTTTTTTTTTATCTCTTTTCGTCTTGCTCGTGGTTGTTCATTTCGTGTTTCAAGGTCCTCGCACCGACTTCTCCCGTTTCCTCTGCAAACGCGCCGCCGTCGTCTGCTAGAAGCAGAAAAACAACGCGAATGGCTGGTGGGCGTTGTGAACTTCTCCCGTATACGCGCGCAAGCGTGTATAAACAGAGCGTGTTATATTATTCAAACACGTCTTTTTTTATATAAATATCCTATAATTCCTGCAAAGCACTGCTTTTCAGGTAGCACTACAAGCCAGGCGGTTACCTCATTAAAGAATGATTGATCAAGTTCTCTAGCATGCTCTAATTATTTGTAATTGATCTCTTTGAGTAACCTGCAAGGTGTCGGTGTTGTATCGCATCTTCTTTCGGTGATCAAACGTCAAGAGCGATGCACGTGAAATCAATTACTGCAGCAGAGCTGCAGGCCTCGGGCTTGCGGTCGATGACGTCGCGGCATCGCTTAGCCATCGGCTGCCATGCCAAAGCACATTTGGCGTGTTCCTCGGCCAGAGGCTGACATTTATTAATAAACATTTTCAGCATCGCGGCCATATGTTGCTGGGTAACGCATATGCATGTTCGCGACAAAGCCGGCAGGGTTGGCTTGGGGTGTGACGTCAGATCTGGTTGCATTAACAGAGTGAATATGCCTCTAGTCTTTGCATATGTTCGAATAAAGTGCGTGTCATTGCTATATCGGGTTGTGGTACGGTCAAATTGTTCAGTCCATTAGAAAAAGACTGAAGAAAGGTAACACAAGCGTTCCGGTGTTTTTGGTCCTGACGTCATCTCTGCATTCTACGACTGCAAAATCTCTGAGCCTGCTCTCATTCGAATGTGAAAAGCGAAGACTTGAAAAAGGAGCGAATGCATCAGCGATTACAAAATTGTGGTCTGACGCGGGGAGATATACCGCAGCGAGGAACCGGAAGCTACGTAATATCCGGACTGCAACACCTACACTGCGCAATCGTCTGCAAATTGTAAATCCACACATACTGCAACGTCTACTTGCAGCAGACGTCGAAAGTGTCAGAAACACGGCAAGACGCGCAAACACATCAGCAGATGTGGACAGTAGCCGCAAGGCACCACGAAGTAGCCTTTACAACGCTTTCGTGCAGGTGTTCTTCGGAGGTTCATTTTCCGAGCAAGCAAAACCGATACAAAGAGAGCTGTAAGCCGCCCTCAAGTGCGCAATTTAGCGTCGTCTGCTTCCCTGAAGAACCTCAGTGGAGAGGGAGAAAATGTTCACTGAGCTCGTCGATAGAGCAAAGGAAGGCCCACTGTATCGATTGCTCAGCCCGGGAAAGGACGTTGAGGGTAAACTTCCCTTTCTGAATGGTACCTTCGTCTGCAGGCTGGGAAAAAGGGAAAAAAAAGACGAGAGAGAGGGAGAGGGTGGGGGGTAAAAAAACAGACGAAGAAACGATAAGGCGCGCCAGTGGACAAAACACCGCATTGCGCGTCTACGCAGGAAGCAGATCTCCGGGGTGGGGGTGGGGTGCATCCGCGCAATGAACTTGAGCCCCCGGGGTCGGTCTCTCCTGCAGTCACGTGACGTGATGACGTCAGCGCCCGGCTCAGGGCTGCCGCCCGTGACGTAAGACGGCTGTCGCGGAAGTTTCCGTGCCCGCCTCTCTCGTCACTTCCATCACACCATTCCTCCGCCGGAAGGTTCTTGGGCGCGTCTATTTCGAACTTGCAGACGACGTCTATTTGAGGTTCGGTCGTCTGAACCGCAAAACCGAGCGCAATTAGTACGCAGCTGCATTAATTAATCAAGCTGCAGCGCAAGGCTCTAGAACTGCCGCTAGCGTAAAGTGTGTGGTAGAAAAATCAATGCATTATTGATGTCAAGCTTACGTTTTCATGTGGACCCGGAAATATTAATACGAACCTAGCAATTCTCAGGCATTGGTTTGGTTTGGTTTTATAGGGTTTAACGTCCCGAAGCGGCTTAGGCTATGAGGGACGCCGTAGTGAAGGGCTCCGGAAATATCGACCACATGGGGTTCCTTTACGTGCACTGACATCGCACAGTACACGGGCCTGTAGAATTTCGCCCCATCGAAATTCGACCGCCGCGGCCGGGATCGAACCCGCGTCCTTCGGGTCAGTAGCCGAGTGCCGTAATCACTTAGCCACCGCGGCGGTGGTTCCCAGGCATTGGGAACGTCGGACAAAAGTCATGAACTTGGGGGATTTCATTACTAATTGTCTTTTAATTGCAAAATATAGAGGCATATATTTCTAAAGATAACGATAATTAATAGCGCATAATTAAATTTAGATAAATTGAAAGACTTCTGAATCTCGAAGTTCAATAAGAATGCGTGCAACAGTACGAGCATAGAAATTGCAGTTTTTCCCTAAGGATAAGCTCTGACATGAATTTACCTTTCCGCGTAATTTCTGTATATTTGGCTGCTGACGTCTTGACATCTTATAGATGTGCTGAAAAAAGCCTTCCCAGTAATTACGTTAACAATACATGTAGTTGTGCGTGTCAATGAAAATCATTTACTTTGTTTGCAAGCTGTGTCACATGTGATAAACCAGGTAAGTTAATGAAATAAAATAACTTTCGCCCTGCAGTAGTGTTTCATGCTGTAGCAGAAAATTCGACTGAAAATTCCTAAAATTTGCCCCCTTTTCCTACTAACAGCTTGAAAAAGTGGTTTTGAGAGAAAAAAAACGAGAAAATCTCGGTTCTTAACCCTGTCAGAGTTCCCTTTTCTCAACTTCACACCTTAAATTCCCGGGAAGAAAAACCGCAGTCACCTTTTACACACCGCCACTATAGATACAGACTACCAATAAATAAACACCATAGGGCCACTGTGAAACGTACTACTGAACAGAACTACTTACGAGGGACTAGAAAAGCGAAGCCTGCAATCGCCTCCACAACGCTACATCCACCGAAAAATAAAAACAACATTAAAATCTGCGACATGAAATTAAAATTGTAAGGTATTTGAAAAACATTGAATCATATGATCTGGATATTCAGGATCGGGTCGAAGCTTGAGGACGACATTTTGCGTGCTAATATAAGGTCGAATATAACTAAAACAAGCTATGGGAAATAATGCTCGAAACGTGATTTTTCCTGTGTATATATATAGTGTGGTAAGGTGTTTCACCTAAGATTTTATACATTTGTTTAAAAATATATGCTTTTTGACTTAGAGAATTTTTTTTTGGCATAGCATTGACAGCGGTATATTACATCATTATACAGCTAAGACATGCAGACTAGCAGGCTGGTTAACTAATACTGAATAGTTAAATTTTAACTATTACAGTGTGTAGCCAACCGTAACTAACACCCATATCAGTTCTTAGAATTTTAAGAACGCAGTTACCCTCCGGGCAGTGGCCCAAAACATTTTGGCCACTACGACGATGTTACATGCTCTGGAGGGGCTGCTTTGCCTGCAAGCTTCTCGAAAGCGCACGTATTTTGGAGCGATGTATAGGCAAAATTTGTTGGCCCACAATGCAGATGGTAACCGGTTTTTCAAATTCCCCAAAACTGGTATGGATATTCTTTTATCGTGGGCGACAGCCTCAGAATAATTAAGGAGCCTAAGAGTAATAGTTAAAAAGTTAACTATTCAGTACTGGTTAACCAACCTGCTAGTTAGCACATCTTAGCTGTATTCTGATGTAGTACGTCGCTGACAATGATATGCCTAAAAAAGCGCTCTTCCGAAACAAAAAGCCTATTTTTAGAACATTGCGTAAAGTATTAGGTTCAACACCGGCTATATATGTACAAGCTAGGGGTTTCAGGGAAGCCGATCAGTAATTTTTAAAAGTAAGGTTCTAAAATACGGCAAAATACTATTTTGGCGGGAAGGATATTTTTAGATCCTGTCATTATCACCGGCACCACGGCGGGCCGCTATTGCCATGGAAATGAAGCTTATCGACGGTATTCCCCGCCTGCATTTTTATGATCAGACCGGCTCTGTAGCACAAAAATGTTCCCTTTAAACAGATTTCGGCGCTTGAGTGAGTAGTTAATTTTGCGCCTCTTCCCGTGGAAGCATTCCCTGCCACCGTACCGTGAAAGAGCCGTATAAAGAGGGTTAGTGCAACAGTCTTTCCGGCCATTAACCCCCCCCCCCCCCCCCCCCCCCCCCCCTGGAAGAAAGAAACGCTGGCGACGTAGATGGACAAATAAAGTGGCAGCTTATGTTTAGGGCGTGTGCCCGGTCATTTCCACCCAAACGCTTTCGCCCGTAAATAGGACAGCGTGCTTTTTTTTCTACTGCTTTTGAGGGGGTCCGCACTGTTTGAAAGCCGCATGGCTTGAAAGCAATGGCGCCACGAAGATTAAAGTGGACGTGCAGCACAGAAGAACTGGCGCACGATGAAAAAATAAAGTGTTTTCTCCTCAGCGTTTTGGTCATTGTTTATGGTTTTAGTTATCACATTCCCCTTTTATCTGTCGCTTCCTCTAGCATTTCAGTCTACAGAAAAAAAATTACAGGATGGCACTTACGTCTGCTTAAGAGGGAAAATTCGAAAGCCTTTTACTTTCCTCTCTCACTCCCCCTTATTTTTCATTGTTTTAAACTTTACTGAATTTTTGTTATGATTTTACTTTTATTTAGTTTATATTTTTATTTTTGTTTTTATTATTAATTCTCGTTTTATTTTTATTTTTTATCTTTGTTTTTTATTTCGTATACTTAGTAAGCCTTCTCACGCATTTGCATCGTCCTTGATCGAATCGGTCACACAAAACCTGCTTCAGACGCAGCATTTATTTTCATTAATTAAATTTAATTAGTTAACTAATTACAATGCATCAACCAAACTTTTTGCAATTTCAAGATCTACTCACGCACCTAACACAATCAAGCTTTTGCACATTTATCTGAAGAGAACGACATAATTGTGCGGACAAAATTCGCGGACACTTTTTGCTTACGCGACATAACCACACAATGCTTTCGCATTAAGAAAAAACACCAGCAATAAATAGTATGTGCATGAATCCCTTTGTTCTTCCCATACTCAAAAATTCCAGACAAAGCATTTTTGAACGGGGAAGAGTTTATGAATGAAACTTTTTTATACATTGTAAGAGTTCGCTATAACGATTAAAATATATCCACCGATCTTCCGTCAGCGGGCTTGCATTTTTCCATGCAAAGGATAGTGCACGGGCCTGTCTACTAGATCGAGCTGTATCACTGCCATGTGCGGATACAGGAGGGTTAAAAGAGATGCGATCGAGAGTAAATACTGAAAGAAGACACGCGCGTCTCCTAGGTACACCTAAGTAACGACGACGCCTTTACCTGCAGATACCCCTGTGGCAAGGAGTTCTCGCCAAAGTCGGCGAGAGCCCCTAGATCTTAGCCCCGAAGATGTCGGAGCTTCTACGCTATTACGGTGATTCGGAACGGTGGTGACCTGCGTCGTTTTCGAAGCGAAAAGCTTCGCTAAGCTAGGTAAAGCAGTCGTCGCGTAGGCCGGAGAATGACCTTGTACGACCTTCAGCCCAACCACGTTAGCCGTGTATGACCGTATGTGGTACAGTCGAACCCTTGACCCCAGAACTTGACCCATGACCTTTAGTTGACCTTTGACATTGGGTGACCTTTGGGCTGACCTTTGACCTTCAGAACATCCGACGGGGTAATGCGTTAGTGATCCGTAACATCTTTGCGCGTTGTCTACAGCAAGAGAAAGCACCTACGCAATTACGGTGATTCGGAACGGTGGTGACGTGCATCGTTTTCGAAGCGAAAAGCTTCGCTAAGCTAGGTTAAGCAGTCGTCGCGTAGGCCGGAGAATGACCTTGAACGACCTTCAGCCCAACCACGTTAGCCGTGTATGACCGTATGTGGTACAGTCGAACCCTTGACCCCAGAACTTGACCCATGACCTTTAGATGACCTTTGACATTGGGTGACCTTTGCGCTGACCTTTGACCTTCAGAACATCCGACGGGGTAATGCGTTAGTGATCCGTAACATCTTTGCGCGTTGTCTACAGCAAGAGAAAGCACCTACATTAAGCCACGCCCGTTTAGACATGCACATTTGGTGGACGCTTCCGAATATGTGGCCGGCCCTTGACCCCCCCCCTCCTTCAGTTACCTCTGGACACTTACTACTACTACAAAGGTGGCGCTTCTTCTTGTCACGTGGGTACGAGCGTAATCATTCGGAGATTAACGAGTGTGTAAAGCTTGGCTCCGCATATTTACGTATTTGCTTTGCGTATTTCCCGCCACACAATGAGAGAGAAATAGAGATAGGCATTGCAAATGCAAGAACAAAGCAGGTTGTGTCGTTTTGCCTATCGTTATGCCCAACGAGGAAAATTGACGCAAGCACGCCATATAGGCGCAGCGAAAGGTACGCATGAAAATGCGCGCCTCGAGGTCGAATCTGCTCGCTTCCTCCAACGCTTTTTTTCCCTTAATGAGACGGCCATCGAGCAGGATAAATTCTGCATATATACGCACGACGGGTGTTCAATGCGTTTCTCAGTCTGGACTGCAGCTAAATTATGGAATCACGATGATCATAAATTTTTATGACGCAAGGACATCTATGGTCAAAGAGTGTCATGACACAAGGCTTTTTCTTCTAGTGAAGGTGGGGTCAAAGACACGTTTACCAAGCATTTCACCCTAAAGAAGCCCAGCACCAGGCCAGGGGAAAGCTTGTACCCATTGTATCACCGGTGAGGGCAAGGCGGCACTGGGGATCGAACCCCGCACCTCCCGCATGCGAGGCGGATGCTCAAACGACTAAGCCGCCTCTGCGGTCCCGAAATTATGGAATAGCGAGATGTTAAATTCGAACGGAAATACTGAATGCCGTTTATCCCAGGAAGCAGCAGCTTGTACAGTATACAGTACTTATGAGCGGCAGTGTATTTTCGGTCCCGTTACACATTGAAAAACGAAGGCGGATGACGACAACACTAACGGTGCACTGCATTGGTGACATCTGAGAGAACTAAGCGCATTACCTTCAGACGTTATGAATGAATGAATGAGAAACTTTATTGTATAAGGGTTATTTCTCGCAGCGTAGGTGGAGCCCTCAGTCCAGGGCCCCAGCGGCCTTTGCAGTCTTGCGAGCCCTGTCGATCAGCTTGAGTTGCTCTTCAGGCTTCGAGCTGGACAGCGCAGCCTCCCACTGCTCCGGTGTAGGTGTGTTGTTTATCGGCGCTGCCTGCATTTTCTGACAGGCCCATGTAACGTGGTAAAGCGTTGCGTGTTCACCGCATAGCGGGCATTTGTTTTCATAAGTGGATGTATAGATTTTGCTGAGTAAACTCAGATTGGGGTATGTATTAGTCTGTAGTTGTCTCCAGGCGACCGACTGCTGTTTACTAAGGTCTTTGTGGGGAGGCGGGTAGGTCCTCCGGAGGGCTCGTTGGTGTTCTAAGATGGCTCCATACCGTCTAGTGACTGCGTCCAGTTCCCCTTCGGTGCGCGCCTCCCGGTTGGCGTATGCTCGGGCATTGGCGTCCGCACATTGGTTCCCTTTGACAGCCTCATGGCCTGGTGTCCACGTGATGAAGCATCTCGTAAAAGTGATTGTCCTCGCCTTGAGTATGTGAATGGCTGCAGTGGATATGCGTCCACTGCTGTATCTTCTGCACGCCTCTTGCGAGTCTGTAATGATGTGTGCATGGGGCTCGTCACTCTGCTGGGTGATGGCGAGTGCAATTGCTGCTTCCTCAGCCTCGAGTATGTTGTTGGTTTTTATCAAAGCGCAGTTGATTTCCCTGAGCTGGTGATCCACCACGCTGGCTACCGAGCCATATCGGTGTCTGTATGTTGTTGCGTCAACATATAATACGTCTTTTGCCCCGGCGAAGCTTCTTTCATGGAATTCAGATCTTGCCTTTCTTCTCGCCTTATGTATATCTGGATGCATGTTTTTTGGAATCGGACTGATCAGACGTTATATCACTCTCATTTAACTGGGAGGTAATGAAGTCCGCCATTTTTCAGGCTTCGCCGACGGGGTCGCCACCTGTCGCCTGACAGAGGAGCTTCCAAACTCTCATATCAGGGGAACAACTTTAAATTCTACCGGTTATTTCAAATATCGCATTTAATACATCGATTATTTGAAATGTTACAACCCAAAAACACGCGGGGCTTGTTGAAGCTTGTCGGGTTATAGTGTCATGTTCTAAACTTGTACGTCCGGGTTGGCAACTAAGAACTTGTGAAAAAGCGCTCGTTAAGGCTATGCGCATACGACTCATGCATAGCAGCTGTGGCCTGGGTGTACAGACTCATGGTCTTGCACAAAAAAAAAACAAAAAACCACCGCGGCACGCCGGGAAATCGCTCGACGTAGTCAAAATAGCTGACTCGCTGACTCATGCACCATCCGCGAGTTACCTCGCCTTGCTGCGCACAGCCATTTAGCGACTGCCCCTATAAGGCTGCCATCTTTTTGTGCGTGCGTGCATGTTTTGGACAAAACCTACCAGTAAAGGCCCCGAGTTCCTTAAAGAGCAGATGCCTGCTTGAAGGCCATTTGTGGAATCTTGAGTTGCATAGGCATCTTCACGGGGACAAGTTCTTGTGTCGAGGTGCCATGGGCTGCTATGGACCTCCTGCATGTTTGTAAACAAACGAGGTGGCGCTGCAGTCACTAGCGAGCTCGTGGTAGGCAAAAGGTCGGGGAGTGGCGTCGCGGATAGGTGTTGTGCGCGGGTTTTCAAGGCTTGTAGGCGCGTTTCCAGTTTCTGCGAATCACAGCAATGGTCGATGCTTCCAACTTAGTAATTTGTCGAAGTACACGAGCTCGCGTTGTCCACGTGCGGCCTATAAAGAGAAATAGTTTGCCACTGTGTATTGTATATATGGTTAGTAGTAAACATGTAGAAAGCGTTCCTGCCGTTTATTTACGCGCTAGGCATTGAATAAAACAAGTTTTGACACTCTGCACTAGCCGGAATGATTTTACTTCGGGACAGTAGTGAGGGGAAGTGCTGGCGTTGTTTCGCCGGAGCAGACATGCGCTCATCGTCTGCTGACATACGTACGTGTCGCGCTGCGCGAAAAGTGGGGACAGAGTCGTGTCCCCGATCTCCTGTCTCGCTTAGCGCTGTTTTTAGCCGCATGACCACGCACCAGCCAGGCCGACTTGTCCTCTTGTTAAGCTGGTCGATTTGGTGAAAATTTTTGATTTCTAGAATTATTTCCTTTCCTAGACCTGAAGTCTAGTTTCGTGACGAAAAATTATAGCAAAATATTGAGTACAAATTTATAGATTACGCTTTTTAGAAGTGTGGTCGTCAAAAATTGTGAGGTAATTTCTTTGATTTCAGTGCCGCATTTCTTTGACCAAAGCGAAAGCGAAGATGCCATAAACGAGGGAATAAACTTTAAGGTTCGTTTTCTGACCTCTCACATTTTCTGCGACTGGATCACTCACCTTCGTAATTCGCATGAAAATCAAATGATTCCATTTGTCGCAAACTATTCCTGAGACGTTGAGGAGCGTAATAAATCTCTCGATTTTTTCCCTACACGTGCAGTATTGTGTTAGTTATTTCTTGTAAGAAACGTTTTCATGTAACTATCCATGCATAAGTACTGATCATATAGAAAAACAACTAATCGCGTCATCATACAGAACAGGGCTTTATGCACATGCTGGCATAAAAAAAAACTGCGCACTATCTACTCAATTATTTGAGACCTAGCTTGGGGGGACTTGACGACGGTGTTAATTATAATTACCCAGAACTGCGCCAGGTATAGCTATAAATAAAAGGAATGACTGAAACTAGCGTAGGAATTTCATATTTGCACCAAGTTTAGTTACATATCGCATGCATGAATAACGAAAACACTTTTCATGCCGCGTCCCCTCTCAATCTCGCCACGTGTCTGTTAGTAGCACGCCTGCGGCTGCTTCTTTCCAAACAAGCTTCGCGATCATGTATTACCTCATGAAACATGACACATGCATGATGCAAGGAAAAAGCATATGGCGTTTAGCACACTTAAGGTACGCTATTCTAAGCACACCAACGCGACCGCGCAAGATTGACACAACTTACCAGACTTCTTTCTACTCGAATGAAATAATTACGTCGTCATATCAAGAAACAGTTTCAAGTAACTATTAAATGTCACAAAACGCGCCATTTAAACATGGTGTGCTATTAACAAAAAAACGCATTCCTTGGGGACGAGTGAACCTGTCGGCGCCCCGTGCACTCCGGCTCAAGGTGATAATTACGTGTGCAGCTACATATGTCTTTTTTTCCTTGAGCAATTATCAGCCTACTATCCTGAAGTTCAGGTGAATGAACGCAGTAACTTGCATGCATTAAGTGCATTGAGTGGCAGTGCCTATCGACTCCCAGACTTCGCGCTTTACTACCGTGGCCCAATGCCTGTTAGCCAGTTTCCGAATGCGGCATTTATGCGCGAGAAACCTATCGAGGCTAATTTAATATTTTTTATGCTACTACGCGGATCCAGCAGTGACACAGCTGGTCAGTACATGCTGCTTCTGCAGTGCACAGGCTTGAAGCAGCCGCCGGTAGCTGCGGCAGCTGCGGTCGGCACGGGCAAGCGGAACCTGTTTTGCCTACCATGCGAAAGTCGCTGCTAGCATCAGCGCCATCGCATTTTCGTGACGTCGCGGGGTGAAGGAGGTCCATAGATATTTTTCATGCGACATCACCAGCGCTAGCTTCCGCACCGTACGAGAGTAGCGATTAGGGATTAGAAAACGTCCAGACTGTCGCTGCAGTTTCTGGTCCCAAGATGGCGTCCACTATGACGTCGACGAAAACTATATTTAATATATATTTAACGATTATTTTCCTCCAATTCCTCTACATCGTGCATTATGAAGGAAACCACACTAGACTGATTACGCGAAACGACAAATATGTACAGCCATGAGTAATATAAAGGGGAACGAAGTTTGAGCATTCATTTATTGATTACGTCATAAATATGTGTGACAGGCACACTTCTTTCTGTTGCCTAACTAGTTTTCCTCTTGGCGTCTAACACCTTAAATTCATTCTCCCATTTAGTCTAGAAATAACCGGAAAATTCCAGATAATTCGCAATTTTGTGCAGGAAGCCCGTTTCCTTTCATATCAATACGACAGCACGCAAAGCAACGACTACACACCGACGACACGCGTTGCATTCCATCGTTATCGGCGTAGAGAATCCCGGCTATAAACAACAATTCTTTGATAAAAACGCGTAGCTGAGATTTGTCCAAAATTCGGAGGTCAGGAGGCTGCATGGAAGGCCACTTGTGGCACAGAGTTGAACTACTCGTGCTGCTCAAAACAAGGCTATGGTGGATGAAGAAAGGTTGCAGAACGCCACCGGTGGCTGGCTGCGTGAATCATAGGTGGCGCCTCGGTCTGGTAACTACGCGAAACTGCCCACAGGTCATCAACGGGCATTGATTAATAATATAATAATTGGGTTTTGGGGAAAGGAAATGGCGCAGTATCTGTCTCATATATCTTTGGACACCTGAACCGCGCCGTAAGGGAAGGGATAAAGGAGGGAGTGAAAGAAAAAAGGAAGAAAGAGGTGCCGTAGTGGAGGGCTCCGGAATAATTTCGACCACCTGGGCATCTTTAACGTGCACTGACATCGCACAGCACACGGGCGCCTAAGCGTTTTGCCTCCATAAAAACGCAGCCGCCGCGGTGGGGTTCGAACCCGGGAACTCCGCATCAGTAGCCTAGCGCCCTAACTACTGAGCCACCGCGGCGGGTGGGCATTGATTAAGAGATTCGTATTCGTTGGGATTAATGAGCTTTGGGTGATACTGGAGACGTCGTTTGAAGCAATAGATGAGAGTTAAAAATAATAGAAATCCCGCACCAGGACTCGTTTCACTTGAATTGACCAATCTTTGAAGGCAAAATTCCAATTTCATGCAATCTGTTACGTTTGAAACAAATCCAGTCCCTCATCATGTGAGATCGGTCCTCTCTCGGTACAGAGTCCATATTTGCTCACTGAGTATCCTGTGCTTCAGCATTTTGGTTTAACAGGACATTTGGCAAGGCCAATCGATGGCAACGTGTCCTAATTATTCCGTAACTTGGGTCATAATTGTACGAGATTTTTTCTTATGTAAGACATCACTGCGTTGGGAGCCACAGTTCTTACGCCTTTATAGTTTCTTGCGAGTATTTTCTTTTGTCGAGATGAACACTTCCACTGCGTGGGACAATATTTGTTGCACAAAAATTTTTGTATTTAAAAACTGAATATCTAGTCTCAGAAGGGGCGGTATTACATAGGCGCATGCGTGCTTTAAAAAGGCTTGCCGAGGCTCGAAAAATTTAATTGCCAAAACAAGACACAGAAAATCTAACCTTGCCTTCTGACTTGTGCCCCGCCGCGGTGGCTCAGTGGTTAGGGCGCTCGACTACTGATCCGGAGTTCCCGGGTTCGAACCCGACCGCGGCGGCTGCGTTTTTATGGAGGAAAAACGCTAAGGCGCCCGTGTGCTGTGCGATGTCAGTGCACGTTAAAGATCCCCAGGTGGTCGAAATTATTCCGGAGCCCTCCACTACGGCACCTATCTCTTCCTTTCTTCTTTCATTCCCTCCTTTACCTTTCCCTTACGGCGCGGTTCAGGTGTCCAACGAGATATGAGACAGATACTGCGCCATTTCCTTTCCCCTTAAAACCAATTATTATTATTATTCTGACTTGTGTAACTGACTGTAGCGACAACTTCAGCACTCCACATCAGTTTAGTTAGACTAAAGAAGGTCCGCATCCAAGCCAAGAATCAAAATAACGGGACAGAGACCCTGGACACGTAGGTTCTCGCAATGCCGTTAAATAAGGTTTTATTCTTTTTTCTTGAGCTACAAGACTGGAAAAAAAAGAATTCGAATTTAAAAGAACAGGATTAAAAAACATAGCTCCTGTTTGCACAGCAGAACCTACTTCGCCTCCAATACTTCTTCTACGCAAGCAAACCTTGTCCCTTTTTGCAGCCTATTTTCCTGCATTTGATTTTTTCTTCCAGCTTATAAAGGCAGCACAAATGTGCGGCGCATCGCTCAATGCACATTACTTGTACACAATTCTTTCCTCAGTTTTTACGTCACCTTAAAAAAAAAGTGATCCATGTGACGCAAAAGAAAGACCGACGGTTCTGGTACTCAGCTTGTGTACACTACTGCACAGAACTATATTCTACTCCAACGTTGCCGCCCACTCCTCATTCGTACTCTGCGCACGGAATCGCATTCCTCGCCCGTGCGTAGACGCGTGTTGTTCATAGAGACGTAAAAGGGTTGAGCAGAGCACGGAGGCTTGCGGTGTGGGAGGAAAAGAAGAGGGGAAGGGGGGGGAGGCGAGTGCATGACGTCATCGGCGCAGTCCGAGTCGCTTACGATTCACCGCCGAAGCGCGGAGCGAAGTGTGAGGGGACTACGAAATGGATTAAGGCGCTTCGCGAAGAGCATCAGACTGGGCTTGCGACTCGGCAAATGGACGTCTTGTCTCGGTCGCACGCAGAGGCTGAGGTCGAGGGTGAGGGGGGTGACGTGGATTTTGCGCGCTCCGAGCACGTCACGAGTGGAGGAGGTTGTAGCGACAACCTTTGAATGGTTTTTCCGTGTTCTTTTTCTTTTACATAGAGGCGCCCTCAGTAGAATGGTTCGTTTCATTTTTTTGTTTTCTTTTGGGCAAGATGCCGGTCAGTGACCTTGCAGACAGATCCGTATGCGAGTTTTGAAAATTGAAAATTGTTTTTTTTTGGGGGGGGGGGAACGAAATGGCGCCGTATATGTCTCACATCTGGGCGGACACCTGAACCGCACCGTAAGGGAAGGGATAAAGGAGGGAGTGAAAGAAGAAAGGAAGAGGTGCCGTAGTGGAGGGCTCCGGAATAATTTCGACCACCTGGGGTTCCTTAACGTCCACTAACATCGCACAGTAAACGGGCGCCTTTGCCTTCCGCCTCCATGGAAACGCGGCCGCCGCGGTCGGGTTCGAACCCGGGTTCTCCAGCTCAGTAGCCGAGCGCCCTAACCACTGATCCACCGCGGCGGGTGCGAGTTTTGCGTTGTTCGCTCTTGGCTAACAGCTGGCTTAATTACCTTGGACTGCGGTGGTAAACATGCATGTCTGTGATGGTTTAAAAACATGAAATAATAAAGAGTTCGTTGCACATGCACGACATGAGTAGGTTCTGCAAAGTATGTTGCAAGGAAATGGACTACGTTCTTGTGTTGACTTCAAATAGACTATCAACACAAGTCCTGCGAATTTCATTTCGTAATTTTTTCTTATTTTAGCCAGTTGTAATAAGGTTAGTCGTAGCAGACAGCAAGAAGGCTTAAGGGCCAGTTAGTTCGTTAGTCAGAGGCAATCATGGCGGTATGACAAACTGAACCTTTTTTTTGTTCGAAAAAAAAAAAGGCGAATGATTTAGCGTGCTGAGGCCATATCGAAATTAGCTGTGCTAGCATTTCGATTTTCACTTCGGTTTCGGCTTCGATTCCAGGCTCGGTTTTCAAGGGCAAGCAGGATTCAGACAAAGATCAGTGAAATCGGCGAGACAGAGGCCTTAGTTCCAGCGCACTAAAGCTGGAGAGGACACTCAAGCTCCGCCTTAATTAAGGGCGTGACTCGATAGCGTTAACCGGTTAATGCCAATATATGCGGAATTGACAATTCCCTACATTCATAGATCCCTGGGAGTCCTCATACCCCTCCTGGCGCAGTGGTGCAGCGGTTAGGCGATGCGAACCAACTGCTATTGTGCTTTCGGGGGGGGGGGGGGGGGGGGGGGGGGAAGACTACACCGGACAAAAGAGAAATGTAACAGTCCTGGAGGACGTATCTGTGCCTGACAACGTCATGCGGTTTCTTCAAAAAGGACCAAAATACAGTTTGGAGCCTGGTGCTCCGGCACACGAGCTCATCGCTGCAAACAGGAAAATGGCCCTTAAAGTAATAGATGGAGAGAACCAGGACCGCTGCCTTCTAGAGGGCGTGGACTGTGTGCAGAGGTGTGCAGAGCGAAAGAACGCTTCATGGTGTCGTTACCTTCCTTAGGCAGAACAGCCTTAAGCTTTTTCAAGCAGACAAAGAGACTGTATTTGTTGTTATACCTGAGGAAATGTACAATCACAGAAAGCATATGTGGCAGTCAATAAGAACTTTGATACTGCAGAAGCTTGGACAAGTTGGTGCGACATTGCTTTTCAGCAGCACAGGGGACAAAGGACGAGACAAGTGCACAGACACGGCGCCGTGTCTGTGCACTTGTCTCGTATTTGTCCCTTGCGCTGCTGAAAAATAATAAGAACTTTGTACAGGTCAAGAAAAGTTATGTTAGATTGCGCCTGTGTCTCGTCTTCGTTCTTTCTTTTGGTTTGCATTGTTTGGCGCTATTTTTTCACCAATTGAATTATGCGCCAACTAACCCAAAAAGAGGTGTTAGTACTCCGAAAAGATTCTTGGTCGGTGTTGGTGTGCGTATGAGTGCCTTCGCAATAACAGCACCGATTTCTCCTGTCTTTGCTTCCATTCCTTCAAGGGCGCTTCGTCTTTACGAAAACTTCAAAGAAACGCAAGCAACCATACTAAAAGCCATTAAATGTTTCGCCTTTATCAGCCTCCCACAGGTGTTGCCCATTACCAGCGCAGTGCGGTAAAATAGGCATAGTGACTGGCGCGTTTGCTTGCAGGGGCGCACATCTAGCATGCATGGCGCCAACATCATCAATGCAGAGTGCGCCTCGGAGATAAGTCCATGCCCTTATCGGTAGACGTTATCTTGGTTTTTCCCAGCTTGGCCGTGTAAACATGCGGCCAGTCATTTCCGAGTCAATGTCGACAAAGCTGATTTGGGCCCCTAGCTGAAGTGACCCTGTTCCGCAGCCGAGCTTAGCCTTCGGTACAGGATTCCGCGCTTAATTTGCAACGCTAAGGTTATTCCCAAACTGCTACGATTGTAACGTTGGCAAACGTTTCAGTAGGGTCACGCAATATCACCTTTTTAAATAGGTACGTTGGTTCGTCCAAAATTGAGAAGTTTAAAAATTTGTCTCGTACCCAGTAACCCGTAACTCAATTTGTCGGATAAGCACCACGAGTGACAGGGCGCCATAGATAGTTGACATCAGTGCTAATAGTATAAGGCATGCGCCTGAATGCTGCTCGAATGAATAAAACTTTATTCATGAGCAAAAAAAAAAATACTGAGTAGAGTCCATAGTCCAGGGCCCCCTTGGAGATGGCCGCCTGTTTCGCCCGTTGCACCAGTGCTTTCTGGTCCTCCAGGCGTGAGCTGGTCAGCATCCCCTCCCACTGCTCAATTGTGGGGTTTCTGTTGATCGCTAGCTCCTGTTTTTTTGGCATGTATACCCACAACATACGAAATATATTCGAGTATTCCTCACAAAATGGATATTTATCTGAATATCACTTCGGATGTATCCTATGCAGAAGGCTGAGGTGTGGGTATGTATTAGTTTGTAGTTTGCGTAACGCTACTTCTTCCTCCTTAGTGAGTTCTTTGTGAGCCTGTGGGTATGTGTCCTTTCCAGTCTGTAATGCTGTGATATCTCCCTGTATGTGGTTAGTCTGGAATCCCTGGAATGCTGGAATGCGCCTCGAAGATTCGCCGCAGCATACGGAGCGTTTAGCGAAGCCGAGTTCCGATCGCTAGGATTACATATCCTGATACGGAAAATTTGTGCAACATATGGGATGTATTTTGGACAACCAAATCGCAGACACGAAGACCACGTCAGGAGGTGTATACTGCCAAAAAAAGAAAGAAAACTTTCCGCCATCTTTTATGACTTGTGCTTCAGTCTAGTGAGTGCGGTCAAAGAGGTGTCGCTTCTTTCCTGTGCAGGTGCTCTAAAAAAGACGGGAGTCAGTGCGATTAGGTTTACCGATGGCCGTGAAAAAAAAAGATTGACGTGCATTCTAACAGGTGTTAAAATACGTTTAAGCACTTCATAGCATTCCCAACAGTGGGACATACACGCATAAGCCCACACTGAGGTGAAAAGGGGACTCTGATATTGCTCTGTTCTTGGGAATGTCCTGAGTTTCTCCATAAAGGTAATTTCCTAGCACACAGTCAAAGGCTCGAAACACAGAAAAATCTACTGCAATCGTATCTTGCACAAAAATTATCATATCTTAAGCGTTTGCACAAAAATCCGTGGCCCAAAAATAGGGAGCATATGTCACAAACAACCCCCCCCCCCCCCCCCCCCCCCCCCAAATGCCACAAGTAAGACACTTAAATTTCAGGCGCTGTGCATACACCATTGCGTACAGGCTTTGTCAAAGTTAGGGAGCTCAAGGGGTTCGCTTTCTACGCTGTATACTGGAGCCCTTGTTGCATGAACAAAATGGGAGTCAGAGCAAAAAAGCAGGAAAAAGTGAAAAACAAATAAAACAGCGACTTTAATTTACTAGGTGGAAGTGGTTATGGTGCTCGGCTGCTGACCCGGAAGACGCGGGTTCGATCCCGGCCGCGGCGGTAGAATTTAGATGGAGGCGAATCTCTAGAGGTCCGTGTACTGTGCGAAGTCAGTGCACGTTAATAAGGAACCTCAGGTGGTCGAAATGTCCAGAGACCAATCTGTTAGAATAATGACATTCAGCTCAAACACCCGCACCCTGTGCTCTTATTTACCGCGGGTTCAATATCTTACCTCTCTTTTGTTCACTCCAACTGAAACCAAGTTTGTTGATTTATCGCGCCCGTCACAATAGCACTACTATTCCCATCTTTAAAGCTTCCTGTTTGTCTAACGTCAAGAATACTAGATTCGCAGAACAACATAATTCCTTGCTTCCGAAAGTAAGAACAAATTATGGCAAACAGTCCGTTTTACCTTCAGCAATCAGTGTCTGGAACTCGCTACTCGCAAACATCAAATCATCCCGCACCGAAAGACATTTCCATAAAAACTTTTTTATGTAAAAAAATGCTTAATTACGTTCAATTACACCGCCAATGAACCCTGTAATTATTGTGTACGACTTCTAGTGCTTCAGTGCTTTTTGTATACTACTGAGTTCTCTTTTTGTGTTTGTAAAATGTGTTTGTAAAATTTAGCATGCTTAATCAAACTGTTTGCTGTCATTATTAATTCCCACTGCATCTGTTTTCCGCTGTGTAGTTGCTATCTTCCATATGTTTGTCTTGCTTCATATATACAATTAATAACAGGAGGTCCCTCTGACAGTCTTCACTTTGGGACCTCCTTCTGTAATAATTAGTTTATGTATCTCATACCTGTACTTCTTGTTCAATAAAACCGTTCAGGAACCTTCACTACGGCGTCTCTCATAGCCTGAGTCGCTTTGGGACGTTAAACCCATAACACAAACCAAACTAAACTAGCCATTGCACCGATTCAAATGGCATGCCAGTTGTATTAAGGCGGAAGCCTTTCTTGGCTCATGAGTGGCGTGGAAGGAAGTTGTTAGCACGAAATGTCAATCATAAGTTGTGTGGTAAATAAAACAAAAATGTACAATTTGATTAAGCAGCAGTTCTTAAGCAACATATATGTAATGGCGAAAAAAAAACCAGACATTAAGAAATCAAAAAGTAAAACTGAATAAATAAAAATTAGAAAAGAAAAAAATTACAAAGATAACAGAAAATGAGAAATAAAGGCAGAAAGAGGATAGGGAAAGGCTTTCGCATCTGCGCTCATAAGCAGACTTATTGCAATCCTGTAATTTTGTTATCCATACTCCTGCCGACCGACCGGCCGACACCTACCTATATCTACCTATAGCTACCTTTGCCCACCTGCATGCAATTTGGAGCGTTGGCGATGCATATCATCCATAGGGCCTGCAACCCAGGAGTGAAACTCTTGGTCTTCAAACTTTTGACAAAGGCTAATAATAATTAATGATTGGTTTTGGGGGAAAGGAAATGACGCAGTATCTGTCTCATATATCGTTGGACACCTGAACCGCGCCGTAAGGGAAGGGATAAAGGAGGGAGTGAAAGAAGAAAGGAAGAAATGGGTGCCGTAGTGGAGGGCTCCGGAATAATTTCGACCACCTGGGGATCTTTAACGTGCACTGACATCGCACAGCACACGGGCGCCTTAGCGTTTTTCCTCCATAAAAACGCAGCCGCCGCGGTCGGGTTCGAACCCGGGAACTCCGGATCAGTAGTCGAGCGCCCTAACCACTGAGCCACCGCGGCGGGTCACATGGCGAACTCCAGGCTTTCTCTGAAGGTACGCTAGAGCTAACCACAATTTCATTGTTCTGGGCTGACTCGGCGCTATTCACATTGTACCTACTATGTTTTCTTTCATATGCTAGCCAGCGAATATCGTAAACACTTCTGCAAACAGGGAGCTTAGCAGCGCATATTTCATCGTTATGATACAGACTGATTCTGTCACATCATTTCATTCTGGGTTTCTCGCGTTATCAGCTGCGAGGAAAACTGCTTGGTTGCGTTGTCTCTCGAGTGCCTATTTCTTGTTTTCCCTCTTAAGAAGCATGCTATAGTTTTGCAATCATCGCGGCAATTAAGACACAGTTGGGTACATACCTGCAGAGAATTAAAACTGGTTATCTAACTTTTCTAAATTCAAAAGAAATAATAATAATAATAATAATAATAATAATAATAATAATAATAATAATAATAATAATAATAATAATAATAATAATAATTGGTTCTGGGGGAAAGGAAATGGCGCAGTACCTGTCTCATATATCGTTGAACACCTGAACCGCGCCGTAAGGGAAGGGATAAAGGAGGGAGTGAAAGAAGAAAGGAAGAAAGAGGTGCCGTAGTGGAGGGCTCCGGAATAATTTCGACCACCTGGGGATCTTTAACGTGCACTGACATCGCAGTGCCCGTTAAAGATACTGTCTTTTTTGAGAACAGCGAATACTATTTTGGGCGGGATACTTTTCTTACTATACACTCATGGCCCTTTTGAGGCAATCGTATACACCCAGTTAGAAGATAAACGGTGTTTGTCTTGAGGTTCAAACCAAATTGACTTCCTTTCTTCAGTCCTACGCTGAGTTTTTAGCGGATTTCTGTTTAGAAGCATCGGCGAGAGGCATATATGTACGGAATCAATATCTATGTTTTCACAGACGAAACTAGCATAAGTCCACTTCCCGCAGAGCTACGTTACGCAGAGTGAGAAAGCAAACACCACGTCACCGCTTGCTTACGTGTAAACGCAAAGGACTACGCAATCGCATGACGTCACCGCTGCGACGCCGAAAGCGACCCCACCTCTGACTTTAGCGCGCGTACTCCTCGCTGGGCCTCTCACACCTTTCTTTATTTAGTTTTCTCCACACGTACTTCTTCCGCCTCTTCGCAAGGCCGTGACGCCATATGACGTCTTATCAACAGCAACGCTCTCTCTATGGCTGCCGATCCCTTTTAATGATACCTGTTGCAAGCCTTCCCTCAACATATTTAAAAATCTAACAAAATATTTGTACTCAAATGGCACATTTACGGATCGTTGCGTCACCTGCCGCAGCAAAGACAAACTATTATATGAGAGATTTATAGTGGTGGAGAGTTTCTAATCTTTGACGCTGCATTTAATAGACGGCGCCTCCATTTGCTATTTGCTGTACTTGTGAATGTACTCACTAGCATGAGGAGTGCTCTGCTCTGAGTAGGAATTTGATAACTGGATTGAATAATAATAATAATTGGTTTTGGGGGGAAAGGAAATGGCGCAGTATTTGTCTCATATATCGTTGGACACCTGAACCGCGCCGTAAAGGAAGGGATAAGGGAGGGAGTGAAAGAAAAAAGGAAGAAGAGGTGCCGTAGTGGAGGGCTCCGGAATAATTTAGACCACCTGGGGATCTTTAACGTGCACTGACATCGCACAGCACACCGGCGCCTTAGCGTTTTTCCTCCAAAAAACGCAGCCGCCGCGGTCGGGTTCGAACCCGGGAACTCCGGATCAGTAGTCGAGCGCCCTAACCACTGAGCCACCGCGGCGGGTATGGATTGAATGCAGAATTCTGAATGCGGATAACTTGCCACAATGGCCTCCAGTAAAAAAAAAAAAAACCCACGTGTCTTCCATCACCATTTTTCGAACTAGATTTGGTACTGGGAGGTACTCGCGTTTACGTTTTCCATCCTACCTCCGACTGTCAGCTAAAACGTTCGTCAGCTATGCTCCGCCATATTGAGAGCAACACGGCTGCGCGTTTGATATCACCCCTTGAGCGCGTGCCGAAAATAACATAAAAGCATACGCGCCAGGCAACTATCGTACGGCAGGTTGCTGATAAGGCGCCAACGGTCGCCCTGCACCTGTAGCCGGCACTCTGCGAGAACAATGGAAACATGGCAGCTGCATATCGTCTGCTCGCCGCGTTCGGTTTCGTCTGTTCGGTCGCGGCTGCAGCCATGGACGTCGAAATTTGTAAGTATGAAATCCATCCTCTAGTCTTGAGCATGCCTTTTGAACATGCAACGGTATGAAATAGTGCTTTTCTTGCTAAACATTGCACGCCTATTCGGCAAGGAGGTAGACATCATTTGAAAGCCTAACGGCACTTGACTCCATGATTGCCACTGATTATGCGCAGGCTCTAGGTGAGCAGCTTTTACGAAAACAGCCAAACGAACGAAGCATTTTCTGTCTGTTACACCAAACTAATCTACAGCAAAGTGGCCCAGAAAACTATTAAGGTTGAGAAACAAACATTTTGTGATTTGCCACCGACTCTGCTGATATACAAAGCTTTTCGGCAGATGTCAAGAGCTCGCTAAGAAGCTCGTTCTGAGTCACAGAGAACTCAACTTGAGCTTTTAAGACGATGACGCTTTTCATGGAGTTCGTATATAGCTCCGCAGATTGAGGACAGGTTGGCTGTTGATCTGACAGGTACACTGATGTCTCCAAGAACAAAAAAAAAAAATCAGCCGTATCGTTCCGCCGTTATCTGTTTCTGGTTTTTTGTTTGCCACTTCGTCGCCAGCCTTGGCGACACACGCCGACGTCAGGATGTTGTATACTGGGCTGCGGCAACTAAAACCGCCTTAAGCCGGTTTTTTTTTGCGCTAGAAACAAACAAACAAACAAACAAACAAAGGTGGGTGCATAATTTGGAATCAAGGAAGGCTCGTAATCAAATTTGGAATAAAATGAGAGAGTCGTGATGGCATGAATGAAGGAAAGAAGAAAGTATTTTCATTTATTTTCATTAATTTCATTTTATTTTCATTAATGATGATTTTGTACTTTTTGACTGTCCTGTTTTTGTGAAAATTGTAACCTGACTATTTGTTCGCTTTTTTATTTTGTGTATGTAAAGTTTTTTAACTGAATCTGCTCCTTTTTTTTCTGCGCATGTAACGATTTTGAACTGAGTCTGCCCCTGTTCCTTGTAACGGCTGCCTGGGCCTCGTCAAGCTGTATACCTAAAGCTTTTAGTCGAGGCAGCCAGCCAGAATTTTCTGAGAAATAAATTTAATTGAAATGAAATTGAATGGTGCTACTGAGCCACTGGAAAAGCGAATCCAGCTTGGACTGAACTGACCTGAATTGTTCTTTCAAAATATTTCTGAACTCTTTGAAAAGGTCTGACATGTACAAGGGCTACGCAGGCGTACCCGAGGAGGAATTCAGGACCACCGATCGTGTCATGTTTCCTGTCTTATTTTCCATCCGTCCATTGAGGGTCGCACTGCTTATCGTCACGACAATCGCTTCCTCGTGTATTCTAGAACAAACATGCATGTTGCCACAGTGGGGAAACAGTGGCTGCAAATCTTTGCTTGCTGCGCGCATGTGTCATCAGAACGTTGCTTTCGTGATTCAGGAAATCACAGTGCTCTCGTAACGGATTGGATTTCATGCCGGATAAACCAGAATACGCAACTACCAAAAGAATTGTTAATCCGCGCAGGATGACAAACCCTTTGGTACAGAACGGACAACAGGGGCTCGGGACAGATTTATGTGTTATTTTTGAAGGGGGCGATTTGGGCAGGAGAGAAGGGTGGTCTCATTTGAATTACGCACTTGTTGGAATTTTTATTGAACAAATGGGGTTCAACATGGTTTTACCATCTAAAATTTCTCGCTCGCCATTCCCCCCCCCCCCCCCCCCCTTCCCGGCCTTGCCCTTCCTATAACCCTTTCAGAAATCCTTTATATTCTATACTGTCGAGAAAAATCTGAAAATTTGTGTCAGTATATTACGAATCTCCTATTTTACAACAATAACATGAATAAGTAAAGAACTTTAGGAACTGACGTACGCCCCACACGTGTGCGGACACAGAATCACAGCCCTGTTTTTTTATAAAACACATTTATGCCGAATTAATTATCTTTACCATCCGACCCTGTTTCCGCAACGAAAGGTCAGCTACAGTGTACTCTGTTAAAACATTCGACCACATGAGAGAGACAGAAAATAAAAGGTGCGCTGTAGAACTCCGCGACGTCCAGCTTTATTTCTCGTTTTTGAAAAGTTATTCTTTTTTTAGACCCAAAATGGCCTTACCATTTTATCCAGCAGATTTTAAAATATAGCTGGCAACACTGACTTCGTGAACACGGCTCTATAGATGCTTCGAAAAAAAAAAAAGCTTGGAAAGTCGCATGCTCAATTGTAGACACCGTGCAGTAAAGCGATAAATCCGACCTTAACTACAGCCCTAACTACACCCCTAACTATAGGAGAGGATTGACTCTTGTCGTCACCAAGGCTCCCAAAAGTTAGGACTACTATGAACAGCGAGCTACCCCAACATCGCTTAGAAACAAAGCCGCTGAGTTTTTACTTCTGACGAAGACTCTACGTTCGTTATTTTTTTAACACTTGTTTCGTTTAAGACGATATACGCGTTCATGTAAACCCTTGATTACAGAAAAAGCAGACTGCAAAAGTAAACCCGCCCTTCACTGTTCTCGTTATAACAGTAGCCCCCATAGAGATAAGCGCTATTTTATAAACCTTTCCGATAATGTACCTTGAGTGCTAAAGTGATCCACGTGGCCTCAGCCCATCCGGTCGTTGTAGTGGAAGCCTACTCCGTAAAGAGGTACTACTGTGTCGGTCGGTTTTTTTGTCCTGTAAGAGGCCGAAGTGTCCGGGATGGGAAGCCTGTCATTACCAGCACCATCAACATAAGCCTCAGTCATACACACTGTAGAACAAACACCCATCGATTACCAATTAACCTTTTCCTGCGCCATCTGTGGCCATTATATCCCCATAAGCTTCCTAATCTCACCCCCCCCCCCCCCCCCCCCCCCGATGCTAAGCTTGGCCTATCTTGGAATCCACTCCGTTAACCTGAGGGATTACATGTCCTGACTATTATAACCATTTGTTCTTCTTGATTTCAGGTATAGTCGTATATAACTCAAGAACGCATAAGCGTTCATGGTTAATACCCTCGCATCTGGTAGCGTTACATCACAACGGACTGGCAGGTGCAAGAAGATTAAACACGAGTTAATATGGGAGTAATTACTCATTATAATCCACCCAAGCGCAGCCATACGGCTACAATTAAGGAAAACCTGTGCAGCTTTCACAGAAACTTTGTAGTTGAAGAAAAATCGCGCTGATCTCGGGTTTGAACCCGGGACGACCACCTGCACGGGGCAGTAGCTCTACCGACTATAGGCTAACCAAGACGGCTAGCATATTCTCTAAACATTGGACCAAGGTTCAATACCGTTCCCAATCTGCAAGCCGTCCTGGTCAGCTTAGAACAATGGAGAAAAAATTCCTGGTTGGCATAGTTGGTAGCGCGACTGCGCCAGAGAGGCGGTGGTGCCAGGTTCGAACCCCAGACCAGCACGAATTTTTCTTCAATTATAAAGTTTCTGTGAAAGCTGTATAGCTTTCCTCTGTAGCCGTATGCCTGCACTTGGGTGGATATGCTACTGAATAATTACTCCTTTATCAAATATTACCCCACCCTGAGGGATTTCCCTAAACATTAGTATTAGTAGAGCAACTTTATCGGAAGTGTGGGGAAGGGAATCACGGGATATTCGGATTAAAGTTCACGGTAGGCTATTTTCCAGACTGGACGCCAGATGGCTACGTATCACAACCTTGCAGCGACCTCTGCGGCCCTGCCCGTCAAACGGAGTTGTACCTCTTGGTCCGAGCTGGACAAAGCGGCGAAAATGCACGAGGGTTTGTTCGCGAGACATTCAAAAAGAATGTTATTGAGTTATCCGTGGCTGGTACAATGTTTAGGGATCCGAATTCGTCGGCCGGGCGGTGGGCGATTCGGATGCCAAAACATTGGACCGACCACGGATATAGCTCGCGATGTCGTGAGCATAGGTCAACGCCATTGGCTGGAGGGTCTTCTACGAGGGGCATTTCCTGCTGTGTTCCTGGGTTGTACCCGACTATACAGGTCCGGTCAGACCGAATTCCCTGTTGTGGGGCAAGATTATCCTTCAGTTGACATCATTGCCATACTCGCCAAGTTTCGCCTGAGTTTCGCCTTCCCGTACACTTGCAGTGTACATGAGCGACAACTGTCGGCCAGGCGAACCCACACAGAAAAAGTGGCGCCGGATCGAGCTCCAGACAACGGGCAAGCATTCGGCTGTGACGCTGAGGTCGCACAGGAAGGAGTTCTCCTCCAGCCAATGCAAGTCCCGGCTGCGAGTCACAAGCCCGAAGGGCTCGCGACTGACCATGTCCATCGAGGACCTGGACACGGAAACAGACCCCAAGGAGAACTACTGCTATGACTATATGGATGTAAGCAAAGCGCTTTTGATGCAGCATGGCTGCTACTGTCGCGGGTTCGAGTAAGGGCAGGGATAAAACGGCTTAAGACCCCCATCCTTTCTTACTATCCCTCCTCCCTTTCTATCTCTCTTTCTATCTTTTAATTCCCGCTAGTCGCAGCTCAGGTTTGGATGGCAGGTGCCGCGGCTAGCATCCTTCCATCAGCATTTTATTAATAAATCGCCGCTAACAACAACAAGAAAAAAAGCATAAAGGAAATAAATCAGTTGGAGTACATGGGTTCGAACCCGGCCGCGTCTCGATGAATGCTAAACGCAAAACGCGCCCGTGTGCTGTGAGATGTCCGGGCAGGTTAAAGATCCCCAGGTGGTCGAAATTATTCCGGAGCCCTCCACTACGGCACCTCTTCTTTCACCCCCTCCTTTATCCCTTTCCCTTACGGCGCGGTTCAGGTGTCCAACGATATATGAGACAGATACTGCGCCATTTCCTTTCCACCAAAAACCAATTTTCAAAAGGTAATGTTTATTCAAAAATAAAAATCAAAAGGTTAAGGAAAGAAAAAATTTTTGCTAGCCTCGGCATCTGCCGCCACTACGGAGGGACCTGAGCTGGGGCAGCGGAAATAAAGGATAGCAGGCAGAATGGAAAAAAGAAATAAAAAAGGTGAGGTGACAGTAAGAAAGGATAGAGCGAGCCAAAAGGATCAACTTAGTCGAAATCAGCAAATGACCAAACCGCCGACCCCTGACTGCACCGTTGATTTCTAACACACTGCTTAGGCCGGGGTTGAGAAGACAGATCATTGTTCTTGATCCACTGAAGCACATTACTTCGGGATTGCCAGCGCAAGCCAGCCAATCGCGCGTTAGTGTAAAGGACGAAAAATTTGCAGTCCAGCTCACTCTCGCTGAATCTGCATGCTGCAGAATGCATTTAAAGGCGATTTCAGGAAAACTCCGGTCAGTTTTTCTTCTTAAAACAAAGTGTCGAGTGTTTGCAATTTTGTGGTGGAATTTTGTAATTTTGTAGGGAAGAAAGATGCGGCATAGTGGAGGGCTCCGGAATAACTAGAAATTTTACCTTAACGTCCAGCAGAACATCAGTCAAGTCCTTGCTGCTGCTGTGTCAAGAAATTCCGGCGGACGGCTAGGGGCGACGGAGGAGATGAACTTCTCTCCCGGCTTTCATTGACCGACCCGCAGCGGTGGCTCAGTGGCTAGGGCGCTCGACTACTGATCCGGAGTTCCCGGGTTCGAACCCGACCGAGGCGGCTGCGTTTTTATGGAGGAAAAACGCTAAGGCGCCCGTGTGCTGTGCGATGTCAGTGCACGTTAAAGATCCCCAGGTGGTCGAAATTATTCCGGAACCCTCCACTACGGCACCTATTTCTCTCTTTCTTCTTTCACTCCCTCCTTTATCCCTTCCTTTACGGCGCGGTTCAGGTGTCCAACGATATATGAGACAGATACTGCGCCATTTCCTTTCCCCCAAAAACCAATTATTATTATTATTGACCGGTGTTTCAATAAAGTTGTTTCTCTTTAAGTGTTCCATCTCACGCTGCTTTTTCCAAGTTCTAGATTCTTCCGTTGATTAATGCAGTGCAGTCACGCAACGCTCAGTAGTAAACTCCTAATCGCTCTGTCTCCGATCCCGAAGGTTCTCAAGCTGGACTCTCTGGTCAGCCGGTTCTGCGGTCTCCTGGAAGAAACTGCTCCCACGACTTACGTGTCGCAAGACAATGACCTGTACTTCAAGTGGAACTTCTTTACCGGCAATACGCAGAGAAGAGGGTTCAGCGTGGTATTGACAGCGTTTACGGAACCAGGTAATCCACGTGGAAGCTTAATTCGGCTTAGAGCCAGATATTTTCGACCTCCTCATGAAAGAAAGCGAGTTTCTATCCGCCAGCACGTTTTTCAAGTAATTAAGCCTCTTGGGCGTTGTACAAGGCGTACGCTATTGTACAGAATTGCACTATGCACGGGGCTCAAAGCGTGCTTTGTATCATTCAGAAGCGTCACGTTTTGGACTAATTCTTTCTTGCTTTGGATATTTTTTGAGCGCATAACATACAGGACATCAAAGGGGACACGCACAATCGCAAACTTCAACTGGATTTCATTGTCACGTGTGGCATTTCGGTTTTATTTTTTCATGTCTGACTGATCACCCTAATTGTGTATAAGCATATATGTTTCTTGAAGTCACCATAAAATCTAGTTGTGTGTGTTCCCTCTCACGTCCTGTTTGTCGAGAGCGCAAGAAATTTCTAAAGCACCTGCAAGGTGCTTTGTACAAGGTGCGAGTACTCAAGGACCATATCATTTTGGTTGCTTTATTTCCGAAACAGTAGCACCGAGTAGAGACACTGTCTGCTCCTTTGCTTCAAAGGTTCACGTCATGCAGTACTTTTTCTAGCACCTATTCAATCTCATCACGTCGTTTGAATTTTGTGCGTTTTTATTAGAGTTTTAACAACCGGAGATGTACTGCAGAACACGTGCAGCTTCTTCCGCTAAGGCAAACACCAGAGCACGTGATTGAGTTTAATCACAGCTCGATCCGCAGAGCTTCACCCAACAGTGACGTCATACTACTGCGCACATGCACGTATACATTCGTAGCCCGATAATTGACACCCCCCCACCCGAGCAGCTTTCGCCCGCCGAGAAGCGAGCGGCTCCTTTTATTAGTGCGAAAGCATTAGATGGCTCACTGTCAAGGTAATATCCGCAAAAAACTGTCAGCAAGAAACTGTGCCATGCGACGTCACGAGCCGACGAGTCACGCGACGAAGATGATGACGGCACGTAATTAATGCTGATTAATATAATTAGGTAACGCCAAGACTAATATAATTAGTGATTACATCATGTGAGTGTGACATCATACCAGGTAACAGCGATGTAATGTGCCATCAAACCTATAGTCACGTGACGACGCTGTAATATGACATCACACCTGCTCACGTGACAACGATGTAATTTCTCGTCATACCAGGCCCTCATCCACCCCCATTTCAAGATCCATATGGATCCCACATTACTGCACATGCGCGCATGACGCACTACAAAGAGTGCCCACAACCCGGTTCACATTAATGACATTCGGATTGTCCAGCAGGTAAACGCGCCAGTTCTCATGTGTGACATACTGCAAAGATCATGCAACGACACATGCCTTTGACTCTCGAGATGATGATGATGATGCTAACAATGTATCCTTATGAGCCCGGGGAAGTCTGATATAACGCTACCAAATCAAAAGTTGCCAGAATATTGATTAAATATTGTACATTACCCAGCAACTGCAGACAATTATTGTGCTGGAAAATATAAATACGTGCAGCTAATAATTAAGTATGATGATGTTGATGTTCCTGGGAGGTCAAGACCCTCCTCCGTTTCCGCCACTTCCCTCCAGGTGGCGATGGCAATGGTATTCGAAATCCTGGGAATTCTCCGATGACTCGGTGAACCCGCGGCATTTTGAAAGAAAGGGCTAGATTACGTCTTCGAACACTGTGCCAACTATTAAAATCACACGGGTCAAAACGACTGGCCTAGAGTGGGCGGCGTGAACCGCTCTCTCTGTCAAGAGCACCATGGCTCTCCGCTCAAATTTCCCCGCAGCGAAATCTTTTTCCAAGCCCCCACCCCATCTCGGGGGAAAAAAAAAGTACTCATACTCCTCAACAGAATTCTGGGTGCCATTTCTTCAACCAGTCTTAGACAAGCTGCTTTAAGTCAATCACTTGTTTTCCTTCAAAACCGAACTAATCAATGGAACGCCAGCATCCTCGACGTTTTTTTACCCACGATCACAGCGCCAACATACTGCGAAGCCGTTTAAGGTGAACGACGGGTCACTGCAAAATAGTTAAAGATAACGTGTAGTTCCTGGTCGTCTGCAAGACAGGCTGCCAACCTAACTGATTACATAGGAGAAAATAAAAAAAGAGAATGATTAGAAACATAAAACAAAAATTGCACACTAAAAACAGAAGCGAACAACAGTGTGCCCCATTAAACGTCACGTTAGAAGGTTTGAAACAGCGACTCAGCAGCACAGCGCGAGCATGAAATCAGTTTCATTCACACATCTTCATTAAAAAAAAAAGGGGGGGGGGGGAGGAATCAGCTACCACATCAACATACATTCATTACAGTTTTGCATTTTTTCGCCGCTGTAGCTCTGCTATGTTGATACGTTCACTTCGTGCTGCGGTGTTTCGGCATAATCAGTGAATTTCCGAGAAGGAACAAGAAACCGGAGACAGAAAGAAAGGTTATTCGGAAGGATAAAAAAGTGAAATTATTTTTGCATCTGCTTGCATTACAGAACGGGAATGTACAGAATTAGTGTGAGATTCGAAAGGGGAAGTCACCGATCAAAAGCTTCGACGGTGTTATACAGGTTTTTCTGGCTTCGTGCTCTTTTTAATGAAATCAGCAGGTGTCCTTGTTAGGAACCACCTGAATCATATTCTCTCGCCTGGGCCAACTACTCCAGTTTCTGTTAAGTCAGCTTGTAATGTACAGCAGGAACTCCTTTATACGACTGCAAGGCAAGAGCCATGACGTCAGTGCCGGGAACGAGCATGAACACGAAGCAGTCTTGCTTGGGGCCATCCGCGCTGCGACGAATTTATTGCGTGCCTGTTGGACTGAACTTATTTGTTTGCGGCATCAAACAAAGCTACCGCGGGTCAGCGTGAGTTACGTACTTTGCGCGCTCCCGGGAGTTCGAGCCGACCGGCTGGCAGCCAGGTTTTGCGCCAGCGGGGCAAGGGGGAGGGATGTGGCGTGCTGTCACAGTAACACTCCTTCCGGGAAGACCAGAGGGGTGCGTCTTCCTGTAGGCTCGGACTGAACAGACATTATGGCGCAGCACCGGAAGCTAAGAGGGAACTGTGGCATCCGGCTGCCCAAACAGGGGAAACCGAACACCAAGCGTCGTTGCATGAACACTTCGGTGATGCGCTGCAACGCCGCTTCGGAAGCGGCACTCTTCGGAGTAAGACATGGCAACTGCAAAAAGTATCGACCTCAAAATTTGGATATCACTGAATGACGACCTCAGTCAACCTCAAACTCATACGTGAGGTCGAGGTCTGATTTGCTGACCTCACAAAATTTCGAGCCGTCGCCGACCTCACCTCACAACGTGAGGTTCAGGTCATTTTGAGGTTGAGGTCGAAACCTCATGAGGTTGCCCATATCTGTTTGTCAAACTTAGACCTACAGATGTATAATCCTCCACCATAAGGACAATGATCAGCTCATCGGCGAATGCCGACGACGGCAACCACACCTGACAGTGGGGAGGAGTGGGTCTACAGTAGGATACAACTTAAAAAAAAACAGCAGTTGTTAACAGTGGGTCACGACCCGCGGTGTACAGTATTACTCCGCTAGCCAGTCCCAAATGTAAACGAAATCAGCTTTTTAATGTTTTACTTTATTTAACAAGCCAGGTATAAACATTCTTGAGCCTATAACTTTTTTCTCGTGATAGCTTCTTGTTTAGGTGACAAGAGAAGTTTTAACGGACTACTTTTTTGTCGTGGAGGAATTCTGTGCGTTGGTCCTAGATGTGGGCGGAGCTTTACTACAGACTTAAGTTGCATCCGACTATAGCATTCTGTGCACCGTGTTACAAGAGTACCGGGAGCCCACGCGCCATCAGAGAGTAAATCGCCTTGAAGGCGCCAGATGGCGCCACGAACCCGGCAACTGCGTTAACGCCTATAGCACCTATCCTCTGGACCTATCAGCACGTGCAAACTGGTGGTGGGCGGGTTCCAGGTACTCCGGTAACGGTAAAACTGTACACGGTGTCTAATGAGGGGACTGTAGAGCTGACGTACAGGGGAAAAGGACGTGTTCCACATTTGAATAGGGAGTGGTACAGTTGGGACAGATGGGATCAGAGGTTTCCACATTTGAATAGGGAGTGGTACAGTTGGGACAGATGGGATCAGAGGTATGCACTGGAGTAGCGAGGATATTCAGCCGGATTGCCCTGAAGGCGTTTGTGCTGCAATTAGGCTTCGAAGGGCGGTGCACGGGAAATGTTTGTAGTGAGTGCTGAAGTTGCTGGTAGTTCCGTCTGACAGTAATACATAATAGGCGCCGATTGTTGCGAGTGCTAAAAAATAATTGTGGTCCAATACACTCCGTTCTAAATCCTCACAGCAAATGGCGTAAACTGCACGAGCGCCAGTCCAGGACAGGACAGTCTCTTCCTGTGCGACAACGGACGCTGCATCGACAGCAGATGGCGCTGCGACGACAGGAATAACTGCGGCGACGCGTCGGACGAGAAGGGGTGTCGAGGTGAGGCTCTCGTTTTTAAGCAGTGTCTGTTGTCGACTCGAAGACTCCAATAGCCATTTCTTGCTGTGGAGGTGCAGTGATATAACATGCTTACCAAAGCTATATCACTTATTTATGCATCTATTGTCATCTGGAAGAATGAGGTAATCATTTGGCAGGCATTCCCAGGTTATGAACAGCAGCTTACCAGCATCCCTCAAGAAGAAAGTATACGGCAACCTTACCAGTACTCATCTATGGCGCCGAAACTTGGAGGCTAACGAAAAGGATTGAAATTAAGCTGGGCTATGGAAAGCAGATGATACATAAAATGGTAAGGGACAGGAACAGAGCAGAATGGGGCAGAGAATAAACGCGAGTCAATGACATACTCAAGAAAAAGAAACAGGCATGGTCAGGGAATGTAATGCGAAGGTAAGATAAGCGATGGCCGTTAGAGGAAACAGGCTAGATTCCAAGAGAAAGCAAACTTAGCAGGATGCCGCAAAGTGTCAGGTGAGGGGATGAGATTAGGAAATTATAGTTGTGAAGAGGTGGTCGCACCTGGCACAGGACAGGGCTAATCGTAGGGATGTGGGAGAGCTAGAGGCCTCTGTCCAGCGCTGGACGTAGTAAGGCTGGTGATGATAGTGTCGTGTGGACTCTTACTTTGGAGCTTTTGTGGTTCCGGTTATGCCGAACAGGAACTCACGTGGTATATTGGCCATGGTAGAGAGTAAGTGGGCGGATGGTTCTTGATAATCACAATGTGAACAAAGGAGAGAAAGCCTCAGGGTGCTTGCCAACGTTTCGACAAGAGGACTTGTCTTCGTCGTGGCAAAGCGTTCATCATTGGCGGTGTTTAAATAGGGTCTTCGCTCCGAGGAGGAAGGCCCAATGAGAGGGAGGGGCGTGAAGTGGGAAGGGTGCTGGAATGGGTAGGGTGAATCAGTCCAGGCATGATGGCTGCTAAATAGGATGAACCGATTGACATGCAAGCCTGTAACAGAAAAACTCCAGTGGTCTTGGCCAATACCATGGCGCTTTTGGATGACGCAGAGGGGAAGACGAAATGATCAGTGCGCTATACAGTCAACAGAGAAATGGTGAAGAGTCTGCCACACCTGGTAGCAGTTGTGACAACAGTATGAAAGAAGCGGTACTCTAGCGCTCGATGGTATGATTCAACTGAATCTAAGTACTGTAACAACTGCTTCCAACGCAGAATCTGTAGCTCAGACCAAAATTCGGTCTTCCAATTACAACACAACCACGCGTCACTAATCAAATTGAACCTCTATTCAAGGTCTCCCTCTGCCTCGTTGTTTAACTTCAAGCAGGGATGCACACAAACTGACATTTGAGTGACTTCCATGCTGAAGAGCATGGCGGCTTGCGGGCGATGAGTACAACGAATAGCTGTAGCACAGTGTTGCTCGCTGCCGCTAGGCAACCCAATCGTCGCCGCTATTGCAGCGTCTTCTAACCACCTGCAGGTATTTACTCTGCACTGATATCGAACAGCACAGGGGCGCCTTTTGCGTTTTGCCACCATCGGAACGCGGCCTGGTTGGAACCTGGGTACTCCGGCTCAGCAGCCGGATTGAGGTAGATGAAGAGTCGACGACGTTGAATTAAGTTGCATTAGGGTGGATTGCGGTAGATTGAGTGGATTCTGTAGATTAAGAGTAGATAACGTGGGATTAGGGGGATTACGGTCAACACAGGCCGATTACAGTGGATTTGTGGGTTGACTAAAAAATGTCAATGCTTTCGCCTTCACAGCACGTAAGTAGTCTGAAGTGCCCTCCATAATATTTATTGCCATAGCATCAAGAGGGCCATGAAAGTGAAAATTGGCCGGCCGCGTCTGTGTGAAACCTCTACCTGCTAGGTGGTGTTTAGTGGGATTTACCTCTCCGCCTGCCGGCTATCAACCGTATCCTTATTCCCCAACCCTCTGCACTTGTAGATGAGAGGAGGGACACGCAGGACGAAGAATGACTCAGCAAAAGTGAGAATGACTGATAAGAAAATTGCTCAGAGAACAGCAAACCTATGTACAAAATATAGAGCCTTCCAAAGAACTATCAATGCAAAAGTGAAACTTGCAACAGCTATTCCTTCTCGCACTGCTCGGGAAGAGCAGTCTCACAAGCCTCATAGGTGGCATGCCTTTGAAACAGCCACCTGCCAGTGCAGTTTCGCATCGCTTAACCGCTGCGCCACTTCGCCGGTAGTTGTACGAGGACTCGTCGCGATATAACAATGTGGCATGTTTTGCGTAGTCGGAAATGGAATAGAAATAGACTGGGGAGTGAAAGACAATGCATTCAGAACAGAACTGAAACATAATGACGAGTGAAAGAATGCTATCGCAGTTTTTTCGCATCCATTAAATTGATTTCCCGATATATTTTTTTTTTCAGGAACGGACCAGTACAAGGTCATCCTAGCCATCTGTACATGCGTCGCGGTGGTCATCGTTGCGGCCACGGTGGCCATAGCGATGTGCTTGAAGTTGCGGCACTCTCCGCGCCGGGGCGCGACAGTCGGCAGTCGAGCGCCGGTGTTCATTGTACCGGTCGGCCAGCAGAGCTCGAAGTCATCCGCCATACAGTCGTAAAGCATCGTATGCTGTCACAGCAACGTCTAAATCTTCAGTACATCGTTACTCAGCTGTTGCAGCCATGACTTCTCACTCGTGGCTCACAACACGGGAAGGGTTATTCCATCGCCGCCATGCAGCGAGAGAAAAAAATCAGATATCGTCATGCGGCTGCCTTCAACCTATGGTGAATTCCAATCGCAGGCCCGGAGCGGTCTGCACGCTCTGTGACACTGCCTGATTCCGGCGGAGAGCGCGTGACCTGAAATTGCGATTGGAGTACACTTGCTCTGGCCAGAGGATGTAGGTGGCGCTCGCGAACTGCTGGGGGAAGTACCCGCCATTCCTTGCGCTCGCCCGCGCTCTTCGCGCGATTCACTTTGAGTCCATAGTGGCGGGCGAAGCTGATCGTCTGCTACGGAGCGCGGCACACGCGACAAGCCGCCGGAAATGGAGGGCGCTGCTGAAAAAGAACGTCACGCAAACTTCCGGTCGACTCCGCCGATTTAGGCGGAGCAGTCCCGACTGCTCCAAGGAGCAATCTCGGCTCGGCAACCGCTCCCTGTCTATGATCGGAAGACGCAATCCGTGGCTCAGATCTGCGTTTGGAATTAAGTTGCCCCGAAAAGAGCAGAAAACGTTGCTCCCGAAGTGCTCCAACTCTGCGATTGGAAGTCACCACTAGTCATAAAAGATGTATGGGAAGAGACTGCCCAGCACGGCACCTTTCAACTTGGGAGCCGACCGCGCACAGGGCGACTTCCCTCGTGGTTGTCATTTACAGACCTTCCCACAGAGTCGTTGAAGACCACAGTCATATTTGACAATGGGCCGTGGGAAGCGGCTGCCACACAGCCTTCCCCTGGAACTAGACAGAGTTGACGTGCGAACCACGCAGGGCCCACGTCCAAAAACCATCTGCCCCGAAGGTTAAGAAAGAGGCCCGTTTAACCTTCCTATTAAGAGGCGGGAGAAGCCCGTTACTGTTTCTGGTCTGCTCTGCAGACAAGGTGGCGGCATCCTGGAAACGGTGAACTTATACAGATAGTATTAAAATTCAATCAACATTGAAATCGAAACAGTGTACACTGGTATAAAGCACTCGATTGTCAAGACACAAAGATGGAATTCGCGGTATAGAGAAAATGCATGAAAGAAACTACAGGAGGAAAATAAAATTTCACGGCAAGTCAGTTCTGTTGTTTTTTAAGTGCACCAGCAAAATTGTGCATTTCAGAAAAAGGGGTGGCGCGTTCCAGATTTTACCCCAGCAGACTGCATTAAACGTTCAGCGTATGCGTTGCGGATGGGCACGAGATTAAAATTGCCCAAGGGAAGGTTTCTAGTGGAGCGAAGTGGGGGTGAAGTATTGCTACAAAATTTGTGCAACTACTTGAAGCAGCGCCTCCTCCATTGAGAAGACAAAGACATCTCGGATATATCAAACCCGGATAAATCGAATTACTGTTTACCTTGAACAGTAAGAACATCCCCTTGAGAATATCATGCAAAAGCATAGTCCTCTTGCTCGCGTTTATCGAACGCACGTTCAGCCAAACACTCGATAAATCGAACGGAGCGCCGCGCCCTTGCAAGCGCGCAGAGGGGGGTCGGCAGTGCTAACGGTGTGGAACCACGTGACAAAGTAGACTTGAGTGTGGCCTTCGTTCTTTCGTACTCATTTTTGATGCCAGATCGCTGTCATGCGGTAAACCCAACTCACCTGGATCCAGGATATAGAGCGGAGGCTCTGTTAAACATGGTTAGACACGGTTTAGCTTTGGTTCATCTTTGTTTTTTCGAGACTTAAGCGAGAGCAAATCACGTGATGCATCATGTGCCACAAGTGCAAGCGTCCAGAGCGGCGGACACGACTGCCAAGCGCAAGAGTGAATCACGTGACACATCACATGCCACGACTGGTGAGGAGCGGCCGAGCAGCAGCCCGCGCAGTGGCAGACATGACTGCCAAGAGCGCAGGTAGGGCGTGAATGAAGATCGAGGCGCCTGCCACGCAAACTTGCACATGCGGCGCACCTCCCATTAGAGGTCAAATCCAAGAGCCAGATGACCTTCTGGCTCGGCAGAAGTAGATAGAGTCTTTCCGTCTGAAACCGAGCTGAACCCACGAGGCTCCGCGTATGTCCCTCACGGTCCTCGCCCTGCGTGCTTCTTTGGCAGAGGCATTGGGGAAACGAACTGCACATTGATATCAATTAGATTATTCTATTTGTAGTTTAATGGTAACGAGATTATACATCTTATGATAGGCAGTGGCTATGAGGTCAGGGTTAATTGGAGAGACATGGGAGGGGCCATTGCCCTGCAGTGGGCGTAGTCAGGCTGATGATTATGATGGTTCCAAGGCACCATCCGCTGCGGCTTCGATGCGAAGCAAGTTAGGTCTAGCAATAGCAAGCGATGTGCTACTGGCACGCCAACGGGCAGCCTACAATAATTAAGTAAATAATAGCCCACACACTGTGCTAAATCGTCACCAGACGTCCTGAAAACAAGACTAAAAGGGACCCTCAGAGGAAATTTGAGGATGTGCTGAGGACATACCGAGTCTGGACAACAGGACAAATTGGACTTGTCAAGGATCAGTAGAGGAAGTCCTCTGGATAACACAATGTCCACGAATGTCCACAAGAAATAATCCTCAGGATGTCTTGAGGGTGTAGTGTTGTCTGGGATGTTATGGACTGACATTTGAAATGATTCAGTCAAGGTTTTAGAAACATTTAGTGCTGTTCCTGTAGTTACCGGGCTTAAACACACCTTGTGCATCGATCACACGTTTGTGATCCAGAACTGATGAGCACAAAGATTGAATCACCAGCTCGCTTACTTAATGCTTTTAGGAGATCCCAAAAGCTCTGAACAAGAGAAGGCGTCAAAAAACCATCGCGAACAACAACTTTTGTATATTCTTTTATTTCGGCGCAATGTGCCCCTTCAAGATCAATAAATAAAATCGTCAACTCAATCACTGCTCGAACTGGCCACTATACAAAACGCGCCACGTATGCAACACGCAAACAATAATAAAAAAGGAGCTCGCAACTAATTTCGCATTGCACTGCGTGTTGAGTTCGAAAACAAAACATGAATCGTGACAAAGCATGAAGCAAACTAGAGCAACCGGGCATCGCCGGCGAGAACAGCGCCCCCTCGCCAAAAGCTCGTGCGAAAATTAACTTCGCTCCATTTCGCACTTGTCCATACTCCTCTCAAGACTTCTCACACCACCTTTCTGCCTCTAATACACGTATAAACGTGACTCTCCCTGTCTGGAACTCCAGCACCCAGTGGCATTCTTCGGAGCTATCACTATCTGGTGTTGCGCTGAACTGCATCATAACATCTAAGTTTATCACAAGGCAATACGAACCGGACCAGTGTTGTCCTGCGTTCTGTAGGTCTGGCTTCGAGAGCAAGGGGCATAGCAGTAGCACCCTACCATTCATGGTCATGTGAAAAAGTGCCGCTTAATTAAGATCTGGTTGTGTGAACGACTCTAGACTAGAGCCATGGTAGGCATATTGATATGAGGAAAAAAAAAATCTCACAGGATTTGTCTGCTTTTAAGTCTTTGCATGCCCAAGAGGTTGTGACAAACATCCAAAACCTTCAGTTTAAGCAGAGATGACCGCCCATAACAAAACACACATTCAGCAAATTCCGCTAAGAGGCTACGTGCCAGCCACCAGTCATTGTTTACAAATCGAACAGCAGACGCGGCCTTTCCTCTCACACCAAACCGTTGCTGACGCAGATGAACCTCTGTCTGGCAGTATTTCTCAAGCCCGCAATGACCCACACGTCCGGAGATGGGCTGCAGTGACGTAGTTTGCAGCTTCCGAATACAAAGCCTGTGTTGCAAGGCACGTGGTTGGTAGGAGTCTCCAAGCAGTGCTCCAAAGCCTAGATTCTACGTCGCTCGACATAACCACACCAGAAAACCGGTCTTAACTCAAACATGCAAATGCAGAGCATTCAACATACTCAAAACACCCACAGGACTGTAGGAAAGTTCAAACAATGCACTTGCAGGAAGATGGATCTGTCACCGCCAAAATGGCTGCTAGCCGTCCCCACAAAAAGAGCTCACCTAAGCTATTTCATCTCTCTTGCACAGCTTTCCCTCCAGGCTAGTCTAGTTAAGTAATCACCAGCTTAGGTGGAACTTTGTTTCCCTTTGTTGTAACTATTTGTCTAGGCCATAATAGAGCGGTTTTATCAGCAATCTTGCTTCTCTCCGCACCCTACTAAGATAATGAGTCTGAAGCAGCCCAGGGTTGCAAACATGCCAGAGTTCACTAAGGCTGCACACAGCACACACATGCACTGAAACAGACTCCAATACCTCACTTGCCTCCAACGCCTCAATGGACTTGCATTTGGCATCAACTCAACCGCCTCCTAGGACAATGGTCTGAGCAAAACGGAACCACCATGTCTACCAACAACCACATGGCTGATAGGCCCACGTTATTTCTAATACAACAGCAAGTCTGAACTGCATCTGTGAAAAAAAGAAAAATCTTAACCATCCTGGTCTTTTAAGTGTGTTGACTAACACATTGCTAGCAGCAGTAAAAAAATCATCCCCCAGTGGCTGGCTGACGAGCAATAACTCCCTCAAAAGAACCATTCCCCGCACCCCCTTAGCAATTACACCCGTAACAAATGGTAATTATCCTCTAAAGTGTTTGACAACCCTATGGCAAAGTGGACAGTCTGCGTCAGTAATCTAGCTTTCGGGTGCTAGCAGAGAAAAGGCACATGCCAGCTTCCTCGCATTAATTACCTGAATGCGAATGAGGCGGAGGCTGAAGATGAGATGCAAGACTTGTGTGATATGGTGACAGGAGACCGGAGAACGACCGGCAAATCGGCACAATCGAGGCCATTTCTTGACAAGCAGCCATTTTGTGGTAATCGAGCCGACAGACTATGCCCCAAGAAAGCAACACTGAGTGAAAACCTCTGCATTCATCACACTGCAACAAAATCCCTCTAGTGATGTTAAGGCTTGTCCCATGTTCGACCGCCTGGAAGAAGACTGGGCACGAAGAATAACTGTGCAAGAAGCTTTTGGTAAATCATTTTGTGAACACACAGTCAACAGAAACCACACGGATACAAAACAATTTACATGTGCCGATTTAAGGTTTGGCAGGCTTTAATGTATATCCACAGGCTGACATGTGAACTTGCAACAGTTTTCTTTATGTCTGGGCAGTGGCACTAACCATACCAAAGGCTGACAACCGGAAATGAACTTAATACTCTCTGGCCTAGTCAGGCCTGCCAAGCACACACTGATGTGCAAATGATGCAGTAATACACCACAAAAATCTCACAAGTGACGATGCAATTGGCTTCCAGGTAATTTAATTTAGGTTGGACCAAACTATAGTTCACGTATATTTAGTACGTATACAATACTAGAAAAAATAACGACGGAATTTGCAAAGCTATTGAAATAAAGATTTTAAAGTCCTAGAGTTGTGGTCCTATCTATGCTTCTGAAGAGAAATAAACTACAAATGATAAATTCTATCAGACTAGCCTGAACTGAACCAAGCCATTATTTTGCAGTGGCAAGGCATTTTTTTGACATCCAAACAATCAAACGGTAGCCTCAAGATCTTGGCTTAGAAAATGCCGATGAGATGTTTAAACTTGCTGCTAATTACCTGCAGGACACAACGGCACTGATAACAGGGCACAATGCTTCCTGCAAACACTGCAATTAAAAAAAGCCCAATTAAAGCACTGCGTTGATCTCAAATGACAACTGTGAAACTCTGAACAATTTCTTCTGTGGCCGGTTTAAACATTCTCCAACTGAACACAACATAAGGCAACCATACATAACAGTGGACTCTTTTCCACCAAGTAGCAATGAACAACAATAAGTAAAACTTGCGTATTCACTAGAAACTGAACAGAACGATTAATAAAGCAACTTCCCCTAGGAAGGGCTTGGTTCAATAAAAGCATTTATATCACCCACAGGCCTTAAATAGTTACCTGTGTAAAAATACTAAAACCGTCAGGAGATGGTGTCAGGATGTTTTACCCTTCCTTTTCAGGTTGAAAGCAATGTAATCCTAACGAAATCCCAAAATTCTGGACATAGCAGTGATTGGTCACCTCCATTACCTGCAAGCCATGCTGCCACTTGACACCATAGACCCTTACAATTCTTGAAATTGTATTGAAAAGAAACTAACTATTGTTCTCGATAACTTTATCAGAATTTAGCAGTAAAAAGATCCCTGTAAATGTACAGTCACTTTCAAGTGTCTTCAGACCGCAGGGTTTGCTTTAGAGTCAGTTCGGCAGTTACAGCAAACCTGAAGCTTGAAATCTTATGACTGTGCTAAAAAGGCTTGTTCTCGGCCCTCTGGACTTTTCTGGTTGCAGGGGTGCATTCCAGTGGCCCACCTCAACTTAAAAGCAATTCCTTTGGCCCGAAAATTTGATGACGGCTGTATTGTCAAGGCAATTTAATTACTGCGCACATCGACAAATTATGACTGCATGCAGCACACTGGTGAATACCTGCTGTTGAGATCTCGTAAAACTTCTTGCGATTCTTGAGAAGGACAGTGTTTTCTGCTGAATAACACTATCCATGCAGCCTCACTCGGGATGCCAGAGCGAAAAGGCGCTCAAAGTTTTAAAAAGAGGAAAAAAAATGTATGTGTTGATAGTGGGGGAACTAACCGTTGAATAACACAAAACGCAAAAGAACAAAACAACATGCCAGAAAGCAAGGCATAGCAAGGCAAAGACATATGGGCACATAAAAGACATGGACGCGTTTCATGTGCGCAGCTCAAGGTTTCTTTGACACAAAGAGAGACTGTGACGACAGTTTGCACCGGGATCCGCAGCAGGCTTCTTTGCGCTTGAGGGGAGAGCTCGCCAAGTTCACACAGGAGACCTTAGAGTGGCCTGATGTCACCGTCACCATGACGCCAGCGCTGAAAGCTTCTCGAGCTCACCCTCGCATGTTGTTGCCTCACAGTCACTGGGGTTCTTTCACTGGTGTCCTTCTTTGAAAAAAATACCACTAGGCAGCAGCAATGTCATGATCCTGGATGGCCTAGAATAGAAACAAAAGTGGATGAATCTCGGTATACCTGAATGTTCTCAATTACGATCCTGATAATTAAAAAAAATTACAGGATTGCACTTAAGTCTGCTTAAGAGCGGAAATGTGAAAGCCTTCCCCCTCTTTCTCCCTACATTTTTCATTTTTAGTTTTATTTTCATTGTTTTTATTTATTTGTTTCATTTTTATTTTACTTTCTATTTGTTTTATTTTTGTTATTTCATTATTATATGTTGCTTAACTGTTGCTTAATCAACTTCTGAATTTTATTTTTACCATACAACTTATGAACGATAGTTCATGTGGACAAGCTTGCGTTCACGCCCCTCATGAGCCAAGAAAGGCTTACGCCTTAAAAACTAACGTTCCCTGCTACCAGCTTGCCGAACCCATTATGTTTGCGATGTACCACATTTACACGATTGTAAGCCGACTCGAATTTAAGTCGACCACCCTCACATCACATTTCTGAAAAAAAACAAAAAAACTTGGAGGTTGCACTATCTTGCGATAGCACTATCTTGCGGCCTCCACTTATCACCAGCCGCTATCCGCACATTCGCTATCGGCCCGTGGGCACATTCCAAAACGAAAATGTATTAGTCATTGGACTACTCGTCCACACCTGCACCATCATCCTCACTCGCTGATGCGGTCCCATAGCATGTCATTCTAACATCGTCGTGCAGCGAAATCCCACAATTTGCAAACAGCCGCATCACGGCATCGCGTAGAACAGCTGAAAATTTTGCCTCGCTGCAGCTACCACACCTGTATCACTCGTTGCGAACGTCGAACTTGCAGTCCGGCCCACTGTTTGTTTCTTGGGCTTGAAGAATGACAGCCACCTTGAATGTAACTGAACGAGCGCTGGTTGCTTACCGGACCCGGAGCACAAATGAAGCACTACATTAAAAACTAGTGAAACGTGGCGGGCAGCAGTCAAATGCGTCAGAAATTAAGAGAAACTACGCGTGAATGGCATCGGCTCTTCCATCGACAATTGACACTGCCCGGCGCCGCTGTGGTTCCGAGTGGGGGTGCCGCCGCGACAGGAACAGCGGCCCTTCCATCAACTAGATGCCCCCTTGAGCACCGAGTGCACGGTTGAAAGTAAAAAAAAAAAAAAAAATTGACAATGCCTATTAAAAGTAGAACACGAATGCGTTATCGGGCCACCACCGCTTATCACCAGACACAATCTGCGGCCACGTGTGGGGAGTGGGCTGGTGCCAGTTTGCTGCTTATCAACAGCCGCCATCAGCGGCCTCGCACGGGGTGGGGATGCGGGTTCTGCGTGTTGACCTAGCAGCTGCTCAAGGCCAACACCAAGAGCGATGCGATGGAGCCGCGCAGCAAAAATGCAACCACACTCTAGCATACCTGATATCTCGTTTGTTTCGCCTTTATTTATAGAGCGATGCTTTGGTTTCGATTTTAAGTCGCCATTGCCGCAGGTGGTAAGTCAACTGAATGCCGCTGTCAAAGGTAAACACCTTACTGCACGCATGACCAAAGCCAGTTAGAAACGGGCAATATGATGGCTCCCCCATAGAGCTGCAAACATCTGAAGACTAAAAGCAACTTCTGTGCAACAACAACAACCGTTCACTATTTCTTAAAGCACACTCACTCTGCTGACTCGCTCAGTCCAGGTCGATAGGCACAGAGTGAAGGCTGGGCTTGGTGTCTGACGACAGCGCACTGGTGTCGTTGGGCGGGCTCCCTGTGTAGATCTTGAGGGCACGTTCTTTCCTTGGGGATGGGACGGCCTTGACACCCTTGGGGGACCTGCTGCAGTGAGGAATGCTGTTTATATAATGGTGCAACCACGACCGATTAAACAGGGTGGTAAAATACAGAAGCTGCACTCTGTTTCACCCTTGGCGTGCATCGCTGCCAAAGCTAGGAAGCATATCAGAGTCCTTAAGAAGGGAGGCAGGTTTGAAACTACACAAAATAGCCAGAAAAACTGATTTTTTTATTGTTGTATCAGCTTATAAGCCTAGTTTTTTATGCCATTTTTTATAAAGTAAGAGTTAATACTATCTCATCTGTAAAAAAAATTCAAAAATTCTACGGGATCAAACACAAGCAGGACCAGTTATTCATCCTTGACAAACCAATCGCCTCGAACAGCTAAGCACTCTACGTTCATCGTCAAGTTTTGTAGTTTACTTTATGCTCAGCTTTGTCCCATTTGCCACCTAAGACCAGGTGCACCATCTAATATACTCATGCACAAGGATGCAACAAAAATCTTAAATCAAAAAAATATTGCGCAATTTCTTGCAGTACTAATTCGCATCCAAGGGGTCCTATGATTTACGCTTCATGCATCCATTCTTTCTATCGGCAATTTTTTTGCCACTCTAAGGGGAGGTCACACACCTACCGCCTTTCACCACACAAGAAAAACGCCATAGCACTGCAGTGAAGCAAAAAAAGGTCAGGAGAAGAAAGAAAGAAAAAAACTAGCCTGAAGTTTTCTCGACTCGAAATCTCCTGCTTCTCTTCCTCGGTCAGTTCCTTCAGGGGCTCCGTTCGGTCACTGCGCGCAAGCAAGTACGGTTGAACCTCAACCCAACCAAGTCTGGTGGCATCGCAATCTCACCGGTAGAGCACCACCAAGCCATCATCGCTTATGTACAGCGGCCAGGAGGTGAGGGAGGGTGCATTCGAGTGCCACTCCATCTCGGAGTGCACCGTCAACGACGACACCGGGCACGGGAACTGGCCAGGGCACTGGGTGGTCCAGAACAGGTTGCACACAAGGCAGTCAGCATGCTCTTCATGGAAGCGCCAGACACTTGTTAACCTTGCATTTCTTTTCTAAGTCACATGCAGGGACTCAGTGGCGATGGTGTCTAGCTAGAGAGCACAAGGTTTGCAAGACTGAATCCCGGTCACAGCCATACTTCCCCTTTGGGGCGAACTGCATGAAGACCTGTGTGCTGAGCTACGTATATAGATATCAAAGAACCCCAGGTGGTTGAAATTATTCCGAAACCCTTCACTAAGCCACCACTCATAGCTCATCAGCTGCCTCTGGATATCTGACCTCATATACAGGAACTTGCTGTACCATATCCTAACATGCCGTACCGTACCATACCACACTGTACTGCAACACAATGTACTGGCCCACACCATATACCATAGAACAGATGCATTTATGAAGAGTACTGTGCCTAGCAGGGGGTCGCAGAGAGGCAAGTGGCTCTATGGTAATAAAAAGGATGGGATGGCCGCGGGTGGCACAGGACCGGAACTAATTTGAGGGACATGGGAGAGGACTTTGTCCTGCAGTGGCATAGCTGGGCTTCTGGTGATGACTGTATCGAAAGTTTATACACTAAGCCTGCTTTGCCGACGAGCTGAAAGCAGTTCCTTTCCTGAATTAAAGGGGTACAATTGAACCCCGTTATAAGGAGTATGCTATAATGGAAAATCAGGAAAAAAAAAAAAGATTTTTCACACACCTGTGCAGTTACCATAACTCATCAAGTAGACCTCTTTTGTAACAGACAAAAACACAAGGTTCTCTTTGAATCTGGTCAATAGCCTCACTTATAACGGACATTTAAATGAGATTCCAGGTGTTTTCTTCCACTTTGCAGATGTGGCACCATCAGTAGGCATAAATTGTTGCAAACATCCCAATCACAGTATATTATACACTTAATACGTTTTCCCCAGAAACCATACTAAATCTGGCCAGATAGAAACAAATCTGATTTCAATGCATAATGCTGGAGAAATAAGCATAAAAAAAAGAAAGATGTATTTCTACAAGGCCAACTAAAAAGAATTGCTGATGGCCTAGCTCTGTTAGGCCAGGATATATGTACCGAAAGCGCGGCGACTTCTGGATCGGAAGAGTTTATATGAAACCCGTGCATTCACTACATGTGCCTTTAATCATGATTAAACCTTGAGCCATCATGGCGGAGTGGTAGCTTCTACGCCTCAAACGCCAAAGGCTCTGGTTCTGTTGCCAGCCTCGACAGAGGTTTTTTTTCTTATTCAGTGAGTATGCGGCGGCTTCAGCGGCTCCCATAGATGCTGCCACCGAATACGTTGGTTAACGGTTAAGCGTATAAGGGCAGTGAGGCGCGCGGTGTGACGTCATGCCAGATGACGCGGCGAGCGCGCGGTGTCCGCCCAGCAGCGGCGGTTACTAGGCAACGGCTCAAGGTCTGTCTCTGTGCCTCCTCGGAGCACCGCCACAGCAAAATCGCAAGTTGGTGGCCAGTGTAGCTTTCGGTACAAAAAAAAAAAAAAAAGAGCGAGACTATTGCAATTTCAATGCTCACCTTGGAGACTTCAATGACGTCTGGCTGCAAGCCACTCAGTTCGGACAACTGCAAGTTTCATACAAATAAACTAATCAAAACCGACAGGAAAGGGGCAAGAATTTTTTTTTCCAATTTTACAGAACGTGAATGACAAAAATCTGTTTGGCAAAATCTGAAGTACATGTGTGCATACAATGTGCTATTAACATTTCCCAATGCGCAGCAAGCTATGTGCAATGTATTACACATGTACAAATGAAGGTTACGGTTACATTCGGTTTCATGCTGCACAAGCAACTGAGGTCACCATGTACCAAAGAGAGGGTTAACTCTCTCGTTACCACAATGCATCGATCACCGGTGATCGATGGGTAGGAGGCGTGATTTCAATTCTACCGGGGCAGCCAGGGATTTGTTACACTATCTAGTTTGTTGATTAGGCACTCTACCTTAGTCTCTTATGCAGATTGCATTTTTCCCATAAGGCAGCAATTTTTGACACGCACATCTGGCGAGATAAATGTCACTGAGTATGGGAGCGATACAGGAGCCTATGCATATGCCGTTTTTTTGAATGAAGATGGAAGAGTTCCACTCAGTGAAAGTTGATTGCAGGTACAAGGAAAGCAGATGCAGAAATCTTGCTACGAAATCTTGATTTCTGCATCTGCTTTCCTTGTACCTGCAATCAACTTTCACTGAGTGGAACTCTTCCATCTTCATTCAAAAAAACGGCATATGCATAGGCTCCTGTATTGCTCCCATACTCAGTGACATTTATCTCGCCAGATGTGACCGTGCTCTCAACGGACGCCTTGGGAAAACCAAGGTCGTAAAAACATTTAGATTTGTCGACGACTACCTTGTTATTGTCAAGTGCTCTGGACTGGAGTTTGAAACGGAGGTGTCTCGTAGTCTGTCCATTTTTTCTGACACTCTCTCCCCCCTTGAGATCACTTATGAAACCCCTGTTCACAACCACATCAAGTTTCTAGACCTTGGCCTGTACTTCACTCCTAGCCACGTTTGCTGGGCTTTCGAACCCCGAGGTAACAAGCCCCTTCTTCCCTATGGTTCTTGCCATTCCAAGCTCATTAAGAGGGGTATCATAGGATCCTGTTTGAACAGCTCATTAACAAAATCCTGCCACCACAGAATGCATTCCAGCGTATCACACCAGGTAAAAAGATTGCTTTCGGCAGGGTACCCACTAGAACTTATCACGTCAGTAGCTGAGTCGGCCCTAAAGAAGAGCAAGTCAGAACCAGCTACACAAGACGGCCAGGGATCGGACAACAACCGCAAACGTGTCGCTGTGATTCCATATCTACATGGAATTTCACACTCCCTGAAAAAAGTGGGGAAAAAAGCAGGTGTTGATGTTGTGTTTTCCACGCCTGATCGTCTGGCCGGTTTGTGCCGATCTGTTAATGAGTTCAAAGGAAAAGTGGCGAAGTGCACAACTAAGCACCAGTCACGCTTCGTTCCTTGTGATAAGGGGGTTGTTTATAACATCCCTCTGCCTTGTGGAGGGCAGTACGTTGGACAGACGGGACGTTGCATTAATAAAAAGGCTGAGCGAACACAGCTATAAAGTGTCAAAAGTAGTTTCAGGTCATCTCGGCATTCATTGCCGGGATTGTGAATGGGCAAAGAAAGAGAAAAAACAATGCGTACCGCTATATCATGAAACCAAGGTCATTGCCAAAAATCGGGAAAAAACTGCGAGGGAAATTATCGAGGCATACAACATATTCAAGCAGGGAAATGCATGTATAAGTACCCCTTCGCTAACACTTCTGCAAAAAGAGCTGTCACTCCTGGGGGTTGATAATCTCTGCTGATTTCTAGCGTGCTTATGTTGCTGTTGTCACATTTACGTTTTGTTTTTGGTTTTTGCACTTTGTAAACCTTTCCCTCATTGCCGTCATCCATGTATTTATACTTGTGTGATCAGCAATAAACCCTCAGTTGTTAGTCAGCGCCGTGTCGTTCGCTTTCTTGTCTTTTGTGCTCGTCTTTGTTCGCGCTGTTTGTTCAAGATGCTTAACCAACTAGCCCGCCAAAACGTGTTAACGCATCTTTATAACAAACACGGATATTATGAATTGCTGGCTATATCAAACTGTTCCTAAATATTTTCAACAAACATATACATTTCTTCCTTTCAGGCAGGCAGCATGGTGACATTTCCATTCTTTTTCCCCTTCTGGTGAATCTGGGCACTATCCTAGTACAAGCACCCCTGTGTAAATGACAGTGGCGTCTCTAGGCGGAGTCTTAACAGAACGACGCTCTGCCAGCATGTTCGTACACCACATGTCACAAAACTTCTATGAATAATCTGCGCATCCGTATTTCTTGGACGTTGTCTAAAACATAATTTAGAGGTGAGTGTAACCCCTATTCAACGCGCAGCGACGCAAGTGCACACACGCCTAGTCTGTGCCAAAATACCTCCAGGCAGTGAGGTCTCAGTACAGATTCTCGTGGGACAAAAGCAGCGGCGAGTTTATAAAATGCGCGGAACAATATATGCGTCCCGATAGCAAATGTAGCAGCTGCGTATATTATAGATATGTCTGCACTGTTTCTGGAGTACCACGAAACTCTCGCTACGGTGCTTACTTCAAAATGGTGAAAGACCAAAGGTGACCGAATTTCGGAAAATAAAGGTTGTTCCTGAACTATACGTTCCAATCCACTAATGTTCTGGCCAGATTTCACGACAACGAAGCGCCCATTTGAGTGAAATTTTTAGCGAGTCGCGTGAATTTCATTGTAGTGGGATTCGACTGCATTTCGCCAAGAATGCACCAAGTGGTTTGGCACAGTGTTCCACTCACCGCTTCCTTGAGGGCTCCAAAGGTGCGCTCGGTGAGTACAACCTCATCCAGCGGGTCAAAGGTGAAGGTCGAGGGCCGCCAGCGGCGTACGAACAGCGCCAGGCTGCTCGATGCGAGGACCTTCTCCGGCCCTGCACAACCAGGGTGGGAGAATATCTCCGCTGGCCTGACTCAAGTTGCCAGCCTGGGGATCAAGCAATCGCCACCAGAGTGTCTGTGCCAGCTAGGCACTGTTGCGTAAGAAGAATATTAACACGTACGCGAGAGAAATATCATGAGCCAGTGCAAGCAAGCCAACAAATCTGCCTCTTCCAAATTTTCATGGGCATCTGTTGCATACTGAATTGAAATATACTAAAGCTACTCAACTAACGTGCATGTTTATTAAAAAAAAAAAAACAGTATAGTATCGAGAGTAAACTACACTGAAGCGATGTGAATACTACTGTTTTCCTTTATGTTACACATATCGTAGCTCATGTACAGGGTCGTCGTCCAAACATTGGGTGAACACGCTAGCACGTCGTCGTGCACTCTGAACCAACAGTGCATGCAAAGTGGCCGCGCATTTAAGCGAAGTGGCCGATGACCTGAAGCACCACCTCCAGGTCCCTCTTCACCTATGCTACTTTGATTCAATACGCAACTGCGTTGCATGCACTCGCGCATAAAAAGCACGGCCACACGCTCACATGTTTACCTAAAGTATGGACAACTCTGTACATGCTGCAGCTGGGCTTTAACAGAACAAGAGTGAGAGTCAAGATCCTCGCATACACCATTACCAAAGCACAGATGCGCTGTGGCTACTACGATAATGTCTAGGCAAAGCAAAGGTGTACCGCAGGACTTACAACACAAGCGCAGATGCTTGCAGCAAAAAAAAAAAAAAGAAGCCATGAAACTTGGGTATGTTCCATACTGGTATGGCAGGGGTTCTCAAACTGGGTCCCCGGAACCCATGGGCTCTTGGAGTGCAATCTTTTGGCTCCCTGAGAACCTGAACCGATGAAGTGCGACTCTGTTCTGAAACTAACCGTACAGTAATGTCTACCACCATGCTTGCATGTGTCCTAGCTTTACATGTTTCTCAATTTGCCTTCCTCCAGTCCTGCGAATATACTATGCCGAAGCGGTGAGGACACAGCCATCCTGAATTGGCGCACAAATCTTCCTGCCTATTAAATCCTGTTCTACTGCTACTGCTACTTTACAAGTACCTAGTTCTTACCGGGCAGCACCTCCAGGAATACTTTGTGAGAAAGGAACATGGAGGCATCGGTATCAAAGCGGTCCCAGTCGAGGTAGATAGAGCCTGGATTGCCAGAGGACTTTTTCCTGAGTCGACACCTGCGGGCGGAGAGCATGGCAGTCAACCATCATGGTGTCCACACTCACGCGACCATAGATAGGATGACAGTACTAGCAAAACAAAAATGGAACAAAAAGTTAAGGTATACTTGGCAAGGCTACTTTCTGGCCTGCATATGCTACTAGGGACAAAAGTTGCAACCCCCCTCCCCCCCCTTCTTCCAAGTTCCAAACCATGCTGCACTGCATGCGGGCACCACCTGACAATGCACTCCTGGTGTCGAGACCGATGCATTATGCAGTGTGGCATGGCTCGGAACTGGAACTTGAAGGGGGAGGGAGGGAGCCAGTTACTTGAACATGGTAATGGGCAACCTAAGCACTCAATAATGGGAGGCAATTTGTAATGATGCAAGGGCAAGCACGGCCTAACAGTGCCACGGCTAATGCATTTTATGGCCTACAAAGGTGCCAAAACAAAGGTCACGTGCAGACACCGTGGTATCAACTTCTTGCTCTCACCTGTTGAGAGGAATGTCCTGACCACAGCGCTCGCGGATCTCGTGCAGGATATCCTTCTTAATCTGAAGCACCGTCGTGCCTTGCATGAAGATCCAGTCCAGCAGGAACTTGCTCGGCTGTTGATAATAGGGGAAAAAAAAGTAAAAAAAACCACAGCACGGGAGAAGCGTCAGGAAAAACAAAGAATTCAGATGTGTCCAACTTTGGGCTCCCCGGACATGTTCAGGTTCAGTGACGGCAATTTCATTTTTGGCCCCAAAAACCAGACTGCTCACAATTTCCCATTTGTAATGCTCAGTGGTTATCTTAGAAGCCTCGTGAGCAATGTTTATAATGTGCTGTAAATGTTTTAACGAGCCGATGGTTTTCCCACAGGTGAACATGAGGGTTTCAGAAACCGTATTTCATGATGCCGACACTGACACTGTGTAAACAAGAGTTTTATCTATCACCGTCATGCAACCAAGGCATGCTTAAAGGGTCAGGTCAGAAGAACTAACACCGCAAGGCACCTTTGAAAAAAGTGAGAAAGACTGCGTTCAACCAGACATGCACTCGAACTCACCTCGGGAGAGTTTGGTGACAGCAGGAATACTTCCATGCGGTGCTCGCCAGACTTGAGCGCCCTTCCCAGCTTGATCAGGAGCTGCACGCGATAAGACAAGCAGGCTGTGAGGACAACTTCACCCTGGCACACTGATGCTGCACGCAACCACAGCCGTCACTGAAACTATGCTGTTCAAAAACAGGTGATGAGTAAGAATAAACTGAACAAAAAAAAAAAAAAACAAGGCGGTAACATTCTTTCAAAATTGTTTATGCAACTTATTATACGGGTCATGGAAAGAATAAGGTGACTATTGTCAACTAACAATTAGTCACGACAAAAGTTGACTCAATGACAGTGTTGATAGCCAGTTCCACACGCGGGGGCACACACAACAGACAACAAAATAAGCTGGCACCAGCAACTATTCGAGGCCCTTCCAGTTACCTGTCTTACAGGCATCTTTAGTGCAGGTCTCTGGTTTATTCCCAAAGTGACTCAGGCTACGAGGGATGCCGTAGTGAAGGGCTCCGGAAATTTCGACCACCTGAGGTTCTTTATGTGCTTTGACATCGCACAGTACACGGGCATCTAGAATTCCGCCTCCATCGAAATTCGACTGCCACAGCCGGGATCGAACCTGCGTCTTTTGGGTCAGCAGTCGAGCACCATAACCACTGAGCCACGGCGGCGGGCTTTGTTCGGGTCTCTGTTGTGCGAGACCACTCAACAGCCCACTAGAAAGCCTGCCTTATTGACCGAATGCTCCTTAAAAGCACCTCTGGTGGAGATGCGACATGACAGAGCACAGGGCTCGAATAATGCAATGATTACAATGATGGAGGAAAAAAAAAAGCAATGACAGAAAAACTACAGTGGCTTAGCTCTGGCGAGTTTTAGTGGAAATTACATGACCACACTGTCTGCCGACAACTGAGGCAGAGAAAGCACTAACAGTCCTAACAACCAGCACAGGTTCACATGTGCACCACGGCAGATCATGGCACTTTCCACAGAAACCAAATGATTATGCTGCAGGCACCGAGTGCTTCATACGTTTTCTTTTTTTTTTTTTGCTGCTGCTGATGGTGCACTTGTGCAGTGGCACAGTGAGCCAGCACATCGCCAAGGCTGGCTGTTGTTACACCACCCTTGTTGCCTTTTCTGTTTGTCTCATGGTTTGCGGACTACTGAAATTGCGGACTACATAAATGGTGCGATGCAGTAAATAAAACTGCACCGCACCAAAGAGTGTAATGTTTGATATGCAGAACAAGCAGCCTTCAATGCAGTATGGACAAAGCCTGTCAAGTGCAGCGAGTCAGCATGCTGTATGGGCTGCTTTTACAACACCTTCATTGTTTTTTATTTTACTTTAGTCCATGTCACATGGCATGCAAACCATTAAAACAAAGCGCCATAAACAAAACTGCACCACATCGCCACTGGCCAGTGCACGCACTGTGTTCGAGGTACGCACAAGGCAAGATTTCGGTGGTTTGGGTACAGCTAAATGCCTGTACTGTGGCGAGTGAGTCACCTTATTGCTAGTGCCATTTTTACAGCAACTACTTTTCAAACACTGTGATGCCACTGAGTCGTTCATTAATCAACATGTTGGTGAGATCACTACAAAAGGGTCACAATGCACTAGTACTGCGCATCCGGAATTTCTCAACCAACACAGCCGAGGTAAGTTCTCACCCTCGTGTCCTCCGTGTATGATACGAGGTTGTCGGAGAGCTTGGTGCATTCAAACTCCTGGTTGTTGGAGTACACCCTGAACACCTGCGCGCGAGAATGGAGTCGTGGCTCAGAACAAGTTGCTTTTCACTGCACTAAGGTGATCCCAGACTTTTTCTTGCCTTCTCACCTTGAAGTGGCTCGAGTCGATGCCCACAAATGGTTCCAGCTCCTTCTTTAGAGAGCCGAAGGTGATGCGCTTGTCAACGTACACACGAAGCCCTGTGCAAGCAAAGTGCTTCAGTTAGCATCAGTATTGAGCAAAAAAATAATAAAAAGCCGTCAATAACCTTCTAATTAGTAGAGTTTGCGTAATGAGTCTGTGAAAGATGACGCCATGATTTGGAGAGAAACGGTTTTCGTTTACTTCTCCTAACACATTTGTTAAAAAGATTAATTAAATATTGGCCCAAATTCTGAAGTAGAGAGTTAAGGGAAAGCCTTAATGATTCAGAGTTCTGAAGGGATGCAAAAAAAAAAAACAATCTTTGGGTTTAATGTCCCGAAGGGACATACGGGCTACGTGAGACGTCATAGCGCAGTATTATGGATTAATTTTGACCACCTGGGGTTCCGAGAGCTGACGTCACACAACACACTGTCATTTTTGTAGTTCAACTCCATCGAAGCACTGCCTCCACAGTCAGGATTGAACACGCGGCCATGGCATCAGCAACCGATGCCACTGAGTCACCGTGATGAGTTTGAAGGGATGCTTCAACGGACAACGTAAAAATAAAGGTGGTTAACTGGTCATAAATATCAGGGTCATGCTGAAGCCTGTCTTCAATTGCGCATGGTTGAGTCTCAATATTCCAAAATGAAATATTGAGATATGATATGAGCAAGAGAATCTATTTTAATACATATGGTGGTGACAGCATCCAATAAATGGAACAGCAGCTCTAATAAACTGGATGTTCTAATTAACGAGAGTCCACTGCAATGTACTCGAATTTCCTCTCATCTGTGGCAACGTATTTTTTGCCACAGTAAACACACCAGAATATCGATGCACAGTGAGGTTGACTGCAGCCCCTAACATCATCTCAGTGCCATTTTAATGACAGCAAGGTGTTAAAAGGCACCTTAAAAAGCGTACACCAGCACTATATGCTGCTGTGTGTAGAGTGAATTTCAAAAATTTCACACATTAAGCAAACAAATTCACCACAAATGGTGTGGTCGTAATAGTACATCGGTTTTCTGCACAACACAATGTCGCAGGGCTTTCAGATATAGAAGGACATTTTGTACGCCAACTTATCGCACAAGGTACCGCATGCTGAAACTATCGAAAACAGCTCTGAAAACCTTTACTCGCAACAAACTCTTAAGAAAGCTCGAATGTGCAAGTGGATGCCTTACTGCGGCCGCCGTCTTCGCCGTCCTTGTAAGGCCATGCACGGAAGTAACGCCGCGGCTCCTCTTTGGCAACAGTTGCGCCGACTTGAGATGGCTGCAACAAAACACAATCGGCCAACCTAAGCCACATCAGCAAATGGCCAAAAGTGACAGAGCTCTTCAGCAATGCTTGGCCACAGCTCCATGACAGCACTGATGATTTCAGCAGTGCTTACAGCACAGTCATTCTTGGAGACAATTTTAATTTTATTTTTCTCAGTAAAAATCATTTTTTATGGTTCTTCCTGGCCGCAATGATGTATGTCCTGCAGCAAATGAAGCGCTTACTGTTGAGAAATTTGTATTTAAAAATTTTCCTACTATTTGGCTCCCCCCAGATGTGCAAACCGCTTTTCAAACCAGACTTGCAAACTTCTGATGTCCACACAAAAAAAGGAAGCTGATCACCATTCTGAAGTGAATGGCAGAGTAGCCTAGCTTCTGGGACCCGTGCTAAAAAAACTGCCGATGCACACAGTTTACTCGCAATATCCGACTGTAATGGTGACCTTTACGCTTCATCTTTATGGCCTTCTCTAGCCTATAAAAGTTCCATTTTTGGTTAAAATAGCGTGCTTCTCATTGGAATGCCATGAACTATCGATGCAAGTCATACCTTCGACACAGACAGTGTCGCTTTAATCCGCCATTGCGACCACCACCTGGCATCACCAGATGGCGCTTAGGAGAGGAAGTTCCCGTAACGTAAATATAACTACTCTGTATTGAAAGCAAAGCAAGTTCTGAGCTGTGCCGTAGAACAAATAGTAAAACAAAACAAAAAATAGCATCATTTACACATATTCACTGAGTACGCTCAAAGCGCTGCACTCTACAAATGCTGCTGAACCCATAATAGGAAAAATCATACATAACGTAGTTAAAATCACAAAGCAAAAACATAACATCATATTCTGCTGGGTCCCTAGCCATGTTGGAATTTTAGGTAATGAGAGAGCAGATGCTTGCGCAGCACAAGCTAGAATTGGCCATATAAAACAAGTTAACATACCACAGAGGGATTTTTCTAAATTACTGCACAGTAAACTCAGGAATAAGTGGCAGATTGCATGGGATGAACAAACAAACAACAAACTACATTCTATAAAGCCTGTTTTGGGAGAATGGAGATCATGTACACATCAGGAGCGTTTCATAGAAGTTATTTTGTGTCGACTACGCATTGGACACACACACCTTACTCACAACTTCTTACTGACAAAAAAAGGCAAACCTCTCTGCGAAATGTGTGGCGATGAACTCACGGTAAACCACATTTTAATTGTATGCAAAGAACTGGAACAACTGAGGAAAAAATATTTCACAACATTGTACAATGAATACATCCCACTACACCCCATGTTACTTGTGGGTGATCAAGCATTGATTGACTTTTCAAGCATTTTGAAGTTTCTCAGAGAAACCAATGTTTTAAACAAACTTTAGATATAAAAAGCGTAACCTTTAACTAAAGCTCTAACCGTGTGTTTGGCGCATCATAGCCTCAGTAGCTTATGCGCCATTAAAATCAATGTAACTAACATTCCCTTTCCTTTCCCTGCTCTACTGCTGCAAAAGCCAAGGCAGACCCTTGCTAAATTACGCCGAGGACGAGAAAGAATTGCGCCAGCAGCAGCCGCTTACCGCAGCATCCCCACAGGCGTAGCCGGCCGCCTCTTCAGAGAAAGCGGCGCCGTCGCCAGCGGGCGTCACGCTGACGGCGGCAGATGTGCTCCCACACGAATCCAGCATGCTCCGCTTTATCTGGTCCGTCATCTCTGCAGAGTGAAAAAGAAAAAAAAAAGAGAGGGTGAAACTAAGGGGAAAGTTGTGCCCATTCTTAAAGCAGCACATAGAAGCTAATGCAAAGTGAAATTTCACAGAGGTAAAGTGCCAAGTTTTTTAACAGCCATAAAATTACGGTTGTGCTAGGAGCAAGATAAAGTCACGACAATGTAAAATATGCACTAATAACAGAAGCAAGTCCCACAACTTCTTTCCTTTTCCTTGTGCCTCAACGTTGGGCGAGGAACAAGCTTTTCTTTCTTGAAGTGACAGTCAAGAAAGCTCGTACACAGAAAAGAGCCTAATGACATTCATGCTGCCACAAAATCTAGCGCTTAAGTTCACGCACTGCACCCTACGCTCTCGCATTTTGCTCAGCGACGTTAGTTTCAATCTAATTGAACCCCTAAAGCAAATATAACAGAGCTGGGCGAAATAATGGCATAATAAAGGAGCGTGCTTGCACTGGGCGTTTCAGCTAACGCTTCCGAAAATTCCCAAACATAGGGAGTTCAAAATGGAAAGAAAAATCTTCTCAGAACCAAACTGTTAGCCGCAGCAGAGGGTGAATTACTATAAAAGTCACCCTAATTAGGTAGCTACTTAACTATAATTAAGCAACTTAAAAATTACACATATCCTGGTTGTTAGTGCCAATGGGGAGTTCGAAGTCATGGACAAGACAAATTCCACTTCAGCTTTTGGAACAAAGAAGTTGTTCTATAGAGCTCTGCAGCAAGAGGCGACCTGGCACTTTTTTTCAGCACAGAACAATAACTAAGTGCGCGAGGCATGTAGGAAGCTTGATGCAAATGCAACGTTCGCTGGTGACATGGTGCAACTGCATCAGAGCCAAATCTGAACGGCCTGTTCTATCGTACCACGACAAGTACCTCCTTTTGTTCTATCGCTCTAAAAAATAATGACCACACAGTAGATAATCACTATCGTCGTATTTTCACCAAATGGCGAACACCAAATAATGTGGATGACTTCATACAATAATGCAAGCAGTTCGAACTGGTCGCTATAGGCACTGCAACATGTCATCAGCGGACGTTGTGTTTGCACCAAGCTCCCTACACGCCTCATGCTCTCATTTCCGGCTTTGTGAAGAAAAAGGCGCCATATTTCCTCAAGCTGCAGAGCTTTAGAGAATGACTTCATCTTAAAAACTGATGCAGCGTCATCTTGACTGTGGCTTCATACTTTCCACTGGCCCTAACCACCAGACTTTGTTCAAAACTTATTCTCTGAATTTTAATTAATACACTACGAACTATGATTTTTTTTAACGTAACTGACGTCTACTGTAGCTAACAGTTCGTTTCTCCAGAAATTTCGAACTCCATATATTTAGGAATTTTTCGATGTATTCGCTGAAGCACCCGATATAATACGGATGTAATAACCAATGTAAATGAGAGTTTATGGGATTTACAATCCACAAGTTAATCCTTTCACAGCATTCACAGCTTTTGTCCATACGTCAGAATGTGTACACCGAAAACTTTGTACACATCGGTAATCATATGCATAGACACAGACAACCAGCTTCAGGTTACCGTATTTACTCGCGTAATGAACACACTTTTTTCTCGGAAAAGTTGACATAAATTTGGGGGAAGGGCTTATTACGAGAGAAAAAAAAAAGTTGAGAATTTTTTGTAGGTCTAAATTTCATATACATCCACCTGCCCAACCGTAGACTGACAGACGTGCATTTTTTACGCCAGGCTAAAAAAAATAAAATTCTCAATGAAAAAATCTGAGGGTCGGTTCATTACATGAGTGGGTCACTACGCAAGCACAATGAAAGCCATACATGTCAGTGACATTCATCAACTCAGGCAGCTGAAAATGCGCAAGAAGCGAGCACACCGCAAAATTTAAGCAGCAATTTCAGCAAATCAATCTGACACACCACTAGACGAAGGCACAATCTTTGGATCATATTAAAATATTTTAATTTGCTGCTGAAGTCAGGCTCCTAGAACTGTCAGTCGTCCTTCAGCCACATTTGAATCCAAATATGAGGTATCCCTCATGCAAGCAACGGCTCACAGGTTTTTTCTATGTCAGAATTAAGTTCCGAGCTTTTCAATATGTATTTGTAGATGTCCAGAATCAACTTTGAGTATGCAAAGTGCAAAAAGAAACATTTCAGAACAACATGGCTGTGAGGCAAAGCAGTGCTCTTACTGGAAACTCACTCTGGATTCCACACTAACCGACGCATCTCCACACCTAAGCTGTACAGCAAATAATCTCAAGCAACGTTAAAAACGCGCAGCTTGTGTTCATTTCGTACCCATTTGACATTTTTGCTTCAATTTCACATTTTTCGGGCCTCGGGTGAGTCCGAACTTCGCGTGTTTCGGAGCGCGAGCACAAAAGCGTCGTCGCTTTTCAGCAATGTGAGTGCCAGACACCGCCGCAAACCAACGCCCATGCCTCACTGCCCGAGCAGTCCGCTGCGGATGACGTGGACCTAGACCACTGCGAGGCCTAGGACGTCGGTGCAACAGACGGCGGCTAGCACCCAATCGCTGATCTGCGCAACAATGCGATGGACAGTGGTGCTGCCACCAATAAGAGGCTGCAGGCGCCATCTATGTTGCTAAAGACCAACTATTTGTGCTGACTTGCTCGTATGCCAGTGTTGCTGACTGCAAATGGCTGCTAGCATTGCCAGAGCCATCAGTGTTTTTGAAGAGGAACTATTGCTCTCTGTCACCACAGTCACACAATGAAAACTATCTACTGGTACTTTGTACAAGGCCGATACAACGGATATACCGGCAGTCAACAAACCTAACTACAGTCGAACCTCGTTATAATGAAACAGTAGCACTGCCAACACAGGCTACATTGAAGCTACAGCTATAACAAAGTAATCACCGGGCCCCTCATTTTCATTATAACGAGGTTCAGCTGTACATGCTAATTGACATCAACCACTTTCTTCAAGCACAACACTGCTCCAAGGACCAGTCTGAGGTTATAGTGCCAAGGAACTACCATTAAGATCAGTGCCATAAGAGACATTTACAGCACTAAAACTGAGACCTGGGATGGCAAATTTTAGTGCTGCCGTGACGACAACTAAGCATCAACTAGGCCGATGAACCAACCTCATGGCATTAGAAGTTATGGCAGGAACTGTACACTTGATGGCTTAAAATATGTGTAGACGCATGTCAAACCTTGCCTAGCAACCACCCCTGTCAAAAACAACAAATAAAAAGTCCAATAAAAAGGCGAATGAGTAATAATGCAAAGCTCGAGTTTCATGCCAATGTATGTGCGCCGGAGAAAGTGATCCAGGCAGAAGGGAGACAGTTCAACGCCAGCAAATAAATTAACCGGGTGTGGTGCAAACCTGCGAGAGTGCTCCAGTCGATGAAGCCAACAAAAAAGGCAGACTGCGGAAAGAAGGCACTCTGGCAAAAGCTCGAACATTGTCCGTGCACGGCAGCTGCCGCAAGCATACACCTCTGACTAAGGGATCATCAGCGCTTCTAAAAGAGTGCTCACCGAGCGAGCAGGGACGTCTTATCCATCGGTGTGACTTATGACTTTTTTTTTAAAAACCTGCCATCTGCAGGAAGGTGAGACATACAATGGAAAATATGGTAATCCATGCTTGATATTCAATGAGCTGGCAGTTCGGGCTGGAGAACCATTCGCGCACAGATACCTGCCGTGGAGTAGACCACGAGTATATTTGATTCCATTCACTCGCACAATAGTTGACCTCGTGGGAAGTTTCCGGGCGACCTACCGACAGAAGGCACAAACTTGGGGAGACGCTCCTCCCCAGAGCAGCAGGCATCGTCTTCGGCAGTGAGGTCGGGCGAGTTGTTGTGCGGCGAGATGTCGTCCCCGACAAGGGTTCGCTCGCTGTCCGTGAGACTAGAGTCCTCCGACTGGTCGCCGCCCGTGCCGTGACAACCGGACGAAGAGGAATCGCAGAGATCGCTGTCGTAGCCATCTGACAAGGCCGTGTTGGACGTCTGCGTCTGCTGCGTAGTCCTTGCAGCTGCACGTTCAACAAAAATTTGTGCTCAGGTCTGCAAATGCTGAACGAGACTACTCCTAACTTCATTAACTCAAGGCATTAAAGAACCCCAGTGTCAAAGAACCCCAGCGGGTTTCAAATGGTGCTGAGGAACTTCACTACTTGGCTTCCATATGTTTCTGCCCCACAGGCTCACAAAAAGAAGCATGCAGATACACAAACCCTAAAAAAAAAAAGCGTCCAAATTCAATGAAAAATAGCGAACTTTACAATGAAGCACTTTGCTACAACACAGGAATTTAGCATGGCGTGATCCGCGGCTGCTACCACAACCAGCTCCGGTGCACTGCCAGTACGCACATGCTGATTGGTGGTCCTGGTGCCATCTGGCGGCCTCAGGGTGATTTAAGCATGCTCGGTGGCTCCCTGTGGAAGCATACCACGGTATCGGCTGTGAACCACACTATGCTGAATTCCTCTATTGTGGTCAGTTCCAAAATAACTGGGTGAAAGATATTTGGAGGCCGATGCATGCATGGATTCAGGTGTTTGGGGAACCCAGGAACCCCAGGGTTCCACTGAACATCCATGCATTAACTACATAAATGTGCAGCTCCTAATTACAACACTAACAGAACGAACATCTCAAAAATAAAAATAACCGCTATTCAAAGCCATGATTTGCGAGAATAGCACTGTTCACTGAACGCTGCTTTGCACAGGAAGATATGCATATAAGGTTGAGCAACAGAGTGAGCAGAGTTGCCGTGGCCTGAATCTTACCCGTGCCTCCCTCGTCCTCTACGCTGCAGTACCTCTGAGCTGCTTCAACGCTGGCTGACATACACTGCTTCTCCAACAGCACTGCACATAGAAAAGGCAGGGTCAGCTGTCTCATACTTCTGCATGGCACTGAACTCACTGGTACAGGGCCTGCCAAGCACCCTTGCAAGGCAACTAAATTAAAGCATGCATAAAAAGCCCGTCTTGATAAAAATCTAGTTCTGTTGAGAGCAACTGCTTGTTTGTCTCCCTTCTTCTGACACTCTCCTGCTTTAGTTCCAAGGGTACAGTGCATACAACAACAGGAAGCAGCAGATTAGACTAAGAAAAATGTCCCCGACTAAAACTTGCATGTTAGTTATGCTGTTAACAGCATAACTGTGGCACATGCCCACCGATGGAGAAAGGCAGGAAAGCCCATTGCTGCTTCCAACTTCCAATGGCACTTCACTCGACAAATTTACTGATTCTTGCCATCTAGCGATCAGGCTAGCCCCTAAATACAAACTAAGTGCCAAATATCAATAACAGCTTTGCCACTGCAGGGGAAAAGTGCTTGCTGCTCAGAAATTGAAGTTGGGGGGTTCTCATGCTTCTGTAAACAGATGCACATGAAGCTAGGTCATGACTGGGGGAGCACTCTTGATGTTTGCGCAGTTACGAAAGGTAGTCTTCAAACAGTACTATGTAACGCAGCTTATGAGAGGCCTTTGCGATATCTAGCTCCCACACACTACAATGCATCTCAACACATACACACCACTAAAAATGGCACATTTGAGCACCAAAGAGAATACTTCTGGAAAGTGTTCAAACCGCTGTACACACACAAAAAAAAAAACCGTAAATAGCAACGGCGTCAGCATTCAAGGTGTGAACAAGGGTACAGACCTTCATCTTCCCGAGGCAGGACGACTGTGATGACGATGGTGTTGATGTGACGGTCGAGAATCTCGAAGAAACGGGAGTCTCGGAATGGCAGGCAAGCGTCCTCCTCATTGAGAAATTCTATGTACACCTGCAGCCGCAGAGAGCATCGACAACACACTGAGCATGTAGCCTCCTTAAAGGGGCTGTGAAACGGGATCTCAACAAAGATGCAATGTGCCTAGGATGCTAAAGGACGCCGCTTCACAAATGTCCTCCAGCAAGAATTTTTTTGATGCGTTTTGTGGAAGCTGAGTTAATCGGTAGTCAAAATTTGAATTTCCGCGTCTTCGCGCCTTTCCCTCTCCTCTCATCACTTTTTGCACGCTGAAATATCGGCGCTCCTCCACCGGCCCCTCGCACTCGACCCTTCTGCCGGCTGCCGACACGCGCGAACAAATGCTAGCAGTCTGCTGCTGACGTAACAAGTGCTACGTGATGTAACGAGCACGGATGCTGATGTAACGAGCGCGGATTCGGGCGAAAGCCCAGCACCGCAGGTCGCCGCTAGGCGTGGAAGCGGGAGTTTTAAAATTGTACTGTAAATGATCGGCTCGCTTCCGTGGTCTTGTACGTAGCATGAACGCTCATTGGCCTCTACAGTACATAATGCGAACATTTTATAGACAACCTCAAACACGCTTTTCAGGGACCCTTTAAGAAGCCCAGTAGCTGCTTTTGGGTTGGCAATGCAAAAAGGAACGCAAGACATTTAACAGCTGAGTTACATGCTTGCCATATCACACGTTCAGCACACCTTGCAAGATTAAACACTGAAGTACAAACGGCGCTCTTACTTTTACCTTGCACACATGCTTCAATAATTACACCTCCTCGCTCAAATATTCTAAGACGGGGTGAAAAAGTATAAAATGCCTGGTGGCAGTCTCCAAACTACGTACCAGAAGTCAGCCACTGAGCTCAATGGAAGCTCTGGTAATTCTGTAAGTATTATATAACATTCAACAGTACTACTATATACCGTATTTTCTTGAATGTAACAAGCTTAGTGAAAAGTAATTCGTTGCACAATAGCTAAATGTTATGCAGAGACAAAGGAGCACCGCACCCTATTTACTCTCATATTCCGTTAATAGTCAGCCTCCAACTAATGGAAAGTGAAAGAGATCAAAAAAAAAAAACTTGGACTGTTGTATACGTCAACCAAAGGAAGCACCGGGCCACAATCCTACTAAGACGACCAGCACAGCTAGAAACTCATCAGCGGAGACAGTGCAGCGAGTGTGAATTAGAAGTCCTGAGGAAAGTGTGATAGAACACGGTGGAAATAAATGCCTTCATTTCATTCCTTAAGCTTGACGGACACCGTCAATGTCCACAGGAACGTCGTAATCAGTATAGTACCATGCTTTACGTGCACGGAAAGCTTGGAATTGCCATTGCAGGGGAAAAAAAAACTATTTTCCTTGGTATCAGTATCTGATGAACTTTTCAGCGACAAACTTGCGCACTGCAGCATAATTTTTTTTATTGCTCGCTTAAATGCTGCTGAGAATAGTCATCAACATTCGGGAGGAATCACTCCTCATACTTGAGTGCAATTGGGAGAAGCTTTTAATGCCATCAAAGGTTATGCGCAAACAAGATGACACAAGACAGAAGACACGACAGGACAAGCGTCATGTCATGTCCTGTTGTGTCTTCTGTAGTCTTTTTGCGCATAACCTTTGCTCGCATTACAAGTATCAAGCCAACTAGCCCGACAACTCTTGCTGGAGAAGCTTCATTTCAACAATGAGGTCTCCAAAGCACACAGTGAATGCAGTGACGGAATGGTGGGGCTCAGAGTTTATCTTCATGTCAGTCTGATGCGAGAATCGTTTGCGCGGCTCTGTTGAACAAGAGGCGCATGATGCCTTCGTAAGATAACGGTGACTGCGATTAACTTCAATACTTTGGAAAGGCTTGAAGGCGGTGTTCACAAGGCACAAGTGTGTTTTAAGGTACTTTTAATCAAGTTTCTACATAACTTTCCACATACTGCGGCCTCATTTCTTGTGTTACATCTGTGAGCTTTTCCTGTTCCCCCCCCCCCCCGAAAGCAACCCTCACATTACATTCGTGGTCACCTTATATTCAGGCAAATACAGTAATAATGCACACAAAAAAAAATATAAGAATCCTGTTCTTAGCATTCCTTTGCCTTGAATCATTGAACTGAGAAATTTTGAACCAGTAGCATCGAATCTGCACAGCTTTAGTGGACTACTCAAGGCGAACTCACAGTATTACTCTTCCCAAAGCCTTCAGCCTTGAGCGAACGGCCCGGTGTCGACAACAACTCCAGTTGGTTGTGGTAGTTCTCCAAGACCATCCGCATGTTGTTTGAGGGAAGGCAGAGTTTCTGCAGGCAGAAAAGAGCTAAAGTCAAGCGACTAGGCCTTCAAGTATGGAGAATGTGTCTGCCGCACTCCGTTTGCACAGTGAAGAGCAAATTAAGCAGTGAAGAGCACAGTGAAGAGCAGTGAAGAGCAAAACCTGACGGCACACAGGGATGGGTGAGAGGTCACATGAAACTTGAAGTGGGCGTGTTCTATTTCACTACAAATGGTTGACCCACACTTTAGCAATACGTATTTCGCTGCAAAACAGCAACACAGTATGCAGATTAAGTGTAGCCGCAGGAGCTTTTGTAAATAAAGGAGTGACAGAAGTTTGAAGAGAATGTAAACAAACGAACACAGCAGACACGTGAATAAGAGCTGAAAGCCAGTCAGTGACGGGTCAAAACTCACCTGAGCTACCTGTGCCTTGAACTCTTCGACCGTATGGGACTTGAGGCCTCGCACGACGACTGCCCGCCCAATCTCGTTCGTCTCCAGGTTCACCACGTGCACCTTCACCGTCGTCCCTGACAGCCCAAGAACACGACGGTGGCAATGTCAAGTCAATGTGCCGCACCTCAAGCATGTTACAATTTTTTTAAAACCATATAGGTAAATTAGCCGCAAAATGTTTGACACCTCTCCCTTCAGTTGAGCAAATTACAGTCGACGACCGAAAATTCGGACGCCTGATTTTTCGGACATGCTTGATCCGGGCTTTTTCGTGGCACCACGACATGGCCCATAGAGCCAATGTATAAGAGTGCCTGAAATTTAGGACGCAACGCAACTGACCGCTCGATTTTTTGGACCCCGTTCGCACTCACCGCCAATACCCAAGCCGCCATATAATTAACCTCATTAATTCAAGCTGCAGGAGGGATCGGAAACTTGATCAAACAAAACGAAATTCAAGCTTAAAGGGAGCCTCCTAAACTGCGGTGCTGAAATTCTGCGCCAGTCACAAAAGCACCTGTGTGCTGTGCAATGTCAGTGCACATTAACCATCTCCAGGTGGTCCAAATTATTCCAGAACCCTCCACTACGGCACCTCTTTCTTCCATTCTCTCCATCACTCCTTTATCCCTTCCCTTACAGCGCGGTTCAGGTGTCCACTGAGATGCGAGACAGATACTGCGCCATTTCCGTTCCCCAACAACTAATTTTCATTTCGTTTCACATTGCGCCCACGTGGTTTCAAATTCGTACTGTTCTTGAACGTCATCCGTTGCACGAACTTGAACAGTAGTCAGAGTTCGCTGGACTCATCTCTGCAGAGTCTTTTGTCCCGGATATGGGAAGAGGTAGCAGCGAAGCACGTGTGAGACGTACAGCTTCACAGAGACGGCGAGCACGGAAGGAAGTGGGTATAAAAGCAAGGTGAACAAACCCGCGGAAAAACGCACCGCAACTCTGACTTTTCTATCATAAAACCGTAAACAACTGACGTTTCGATGACAGGCAAGATGCCTCATTACACGCAAGCCACCGCAGAGCGCATATCGCCGGATACGGTGCCGATGTTGGCTCTAGTCGCTAGGCCTAATGACGAAGGCCAATGCCGACGGAGCGCTTGCTTCAGCCATTTTGCGGTTCTTAATGTTTCTCCATCTTTGCGTTCTCGTTCTGGGCCCATAGTATTGCGGGAACAGCGCAGTTCCTGCAGCGGTGCGTTCGCTTTCCCGTCTCGACTTCGTCCCACCCCATGCGTTCATCGGCGACATTCCAAGAGCAGCACAGCCAGCCTGAAGTCGTGAAAGTGGTCGCTGGTCGTCGTCTGTGCACATGACGAGCGACGAAATTTAGTCATGAGGAGCTTCAGACTGTGCGCAATACAATTGACCCCTTCCTCCGGCATACTAACAATAAGTTCGTGATTTTTTTGTGAAATCCGGTTTTACGGACTGCCCTATTTTTCGCGGTGCCCAGAGAGTCTGAAAAATCGGTCACTGACTGTACTACCACAAAAAAAAGACAAGTCTCTCAACATTCTAAAATCGTGGGGAACTGCCGTGAATTACTGAGCGGTTAAATCATAGTCAGTAATTAATTTCCCTTCTGTGCTTTTCTTTCAATTCACTTTGAGAACATGCCAATTAATTTAGCACTTTGCTTTCCTGGTACGGAAACAGCTAAAAGCTGCAAACAGTAGAGCGCCAGTTGTGAACAGAGGTTCAGTGAGTTTGGGCATGCAGCAGATCTTTATGCAACACGATTAATACTAGAAACATCAACACTGCTTTTGTACTTTGCATTTCCATACATGTTATCGATGTGGTTATATGATGGTTTTAGTATGAATCATGTTACATAAAGATCTGATGCATGCCAAAACTCTCATGTCAATATGTCATTTGACATGCTAATGCTCCAGCAGACCTGAGCTGATGCTTCATACGTCCCCATTAGCCATCAACCCTCAACGAACAAATGCAGAACTGCGGTAAGCACGAGAAAAATGTTCACCCTTGTAGCTAGCTCCCCTTCCAATCTTGTTTGCCATGCGTCTAGAAAGTGGTTTACAAATGACTTAAGCACACTGCAGGTTGTGAAGAATTTCAGTACACGCTGATGATGGCTACACATTTACGCTTACTGCCATCGCAAATGGTACTGCAAAACTGCCAAAAAATCTTGCAGGTTTCTTGAGACAGACGAGCTTTCCATAATGTTCCTGCACAGCGGACGCAATTGGAGCCATTTCATATTTTTAAGTAACATGTACTACTAAATACTACACACTTTGCAAGCCCTACATGGCCTTTCGGGCTGACCAGGTACCTGTCAAAGCTTCCTGTCTAAGAAACAAAGCTTTTGCAGATGCTGACGTCTACACCATCAAGTCTGATCAAAAGACAGACCGATTCTTCATCTATCATACGGTATTCCCTGGCCCTTGCAAATCCGTTTCTCAAACGTGGAAACTTGGCTCGCACACTTGCAATTCCCTAGCTAGTAGGAATGTCACCAGTGTCGTTTATACACAACTACAACACAACAATGTCATCTGCTCTCCGAGGAGTGACCTCAAACAAGATTCAGGTGCAGAAGTAGAAAGGTAAAAGCAAATTTTCCAGCTTGCACAGCATTATCTAAGCATAAGCCAAGAAGCAAAATCGAGGACAGCACGAGAGACGCAACAATAGGAAGAGTTCACGTGAGTGTGGTAAACACTCCAAACATGCCATCACAGTACTCACCGCCGATCTTGTACGGTTGGAACGTCTCGTGGGGCTTGCGTATCTCGAGCAGCAGGTCAAATGGGTAGGTGGCCTTGACTCCGCCCAGAATCTGGCCCATCGTCTGTTGTGCCACCTCCTCGAGCGAGCATTCCAGGGACTCGGCGCAGTCGTCGTACATCACCAGCCGGCAGTGGTCCAGCGGAACGATCCCTTCCAGCCCCATGATCTGGTGCGCAGTCTGCGTCGCCTCGGCCAGCGTCGCGTCCTTGTGCACCTTGAGGCGCATCTCCTGCATCGTGTGCTTGCCCGGGTGCAGGCAGAACAGCTTGATCTTGCACATGGACCGATCAAGCTCCCGCTGCTGCCGCTCCCTTTCTTCAGCCTGCCGCATGTCCTCCAGCAGAGTCTTGAGATGCTCGGGGAACTGCTCGGGCGTCATGGGCTCTGCATTCAGCTCCCGGTCGATGCGCCGGTACATGAGCATGTACGCGTTGGTTGAACTCGAGTAGGCGCTGATGTAGTAGCCACCGCTCCGACTGGGCCCGCCACCGTAGGTCTTTCGGATCTCGTCGTACGTCACCCGGGACACCTGAGCGTCATTGAAGCAGTACCACTGGCCCTCGGTGAAGGACCTGGTTGTAAGTGAGAGGAACGACGTGCCGAGGTTGAGCCCAGACATTCTCAAAACACTACACTTCGAGCTCTCTAAGGAGCTCAATATTCTACAACACTCAAGCATTTCTCGCACCTTAGAAATCGAATTCTAAAGATTAGACAATTCACTTTGTTCTGCATTGTTTCTAGAACATTACCAACAGCCATACTAAAATGTCAACATTACTGTTTGTCCGTTCCAAATGTTTATTTCGACCCCCGCTGCTGTGCATTGCCATTAACAAGTCCATTCCTACGACTGACTTCTTTTGTGCCAGGTCAATTTTTAATGAAGTATTAGTAACTCAATTTTGAAATAATGAGTGAATTATTTGGGAAGACATTTCTCTACTAGCTATATGGAAAGCTTGTTTCGCAGACATCGCAGACTACCTTGTAACTAGGCATTTTCTTTCCACCGAACGACCTAACAGCCACTCACTTGACGTAAGCATAGTAGTGGCCACCATTGGCACTGCCCGCGTGTACCATGATGGAGAACAGCTCGTACACATAGGGACCCTGCAAAAAGAACAGACATGAACTTCGCAATGTGTTCATAAAGCATAATACCCATTTCCCATAAACAGTACTACATCAGTCCTTTAACAGGGCACGTGTTGCTGCATATATACCGTATAAACGCGTGTAAGGGCCGCACCTTTTTTTTCCCAGATTCGGGGGGGCAAATTTCGGGGTGCGGCCCATACACGCGATTTTCGAAAAAAAAATTTTTTTTTTTCAAGTGAAAGCAAACCAATCTGGAATGCACGGCACTTTATTTACCGTTCAGGCATCACTCACGGAGTCTTCAGACTCCGACCTGGTGCTGTGTTCAGGTAAATGTTCAGCCCACAGAAAGTCGTCTTCGGTCCCGTCTAAACTGTTTGAAATTCCGGGTTACAATGTCGGTCGACACAGAATTCCATGCGGACAAAATCCATCCAAGCACAGTCGCGAGCGGTGCCCTCTTAAGCCGCCCTGTCGACGTCTCGTCGTGATTGCCATTGGCCATCCATTCCGAATACTGCCTTCGAAATTCAACCTAAAAAAGGCTGATTGATGCTTACATCCAGGGGTTGCAGCATGCCGGTGAGGCCGCCCGGTATCACGGCCACGTCTGTGCGGATACCGCGCAGGCGTTCCTTAACCCTACCCGTCAAGTGACCGCAGAAGCTGTCCAAGACGAGGAGCGATCGTCGGGCCAGCATGGCGCCTGGGCGCTTCTCTTAAACGCTTTTTACCCAGTCGAGCACAAGCTCATCGTCCATCCAGCCCTTTTCTTGGGCGCGAACTACAATTCCCTTGGGGAAAACGCCTTTAGGAATCGTTTTTCTTTTCAGGATGACATAGGGGGCCAGCTTCCGCCCATCCGCGGTGACGCACAGCATAACGGTACACCGTTGGCGCTCCGCGCCGGTTGTTCGCACGAAAACACTCTTCTTTCCTTTCAGTTCAACTGTGCAGCTCTCGGGACAGTCGAACCACACGGGGATCTGGTCGGCGTTCGCTATCTGCAAAAATATATAGTTGTGCTCACGACGCAGACCGATGACATACTTCTGAAAGCTGAGCACCTTGTCGGTGTAGTCGGGGGGCAGCCGCTGGCACAGCGTGGTCCTTCGCTGAAATGATAGGCCCTTCCTCTTCAGAAATCTTCGTACCCAGCCGGCACTAGCCTTGAAGTCCTCGTGCGGTATGCTTTTAGCACGCGCCAAGGCTTGTGCCCTCACGCGCAGCATGTCCGTTGTCAACGCGTAGCCGTTGTTCCGCACTTCCATTGAATAGCATAGCAGCTCTTCTTCTAGCTCCGGAAATTTGCATGGCTTGCCTCGGAAAGCGCGCTTTTTGGAGCTGGTATTCTTCAACGCATCCCTTTGTCCGCACCACCGTCGGACACACTGCTCGTCCACGTCAAATTTTCTGCCCACGGCACGCTTGCCGTGTTCGAGAACGAACTCCACTACTTTCAGTTTAAAGCTCGCCTTGTAGCTGTTGAGGTGCTTGCCCATCGTGCAACAGTGACAATGCTCGGAGGCAGTTCATGAAAAAGTGAAGCCGAGCGACCACGCTAACACAACCACCAAAAAACGCATGCTTTGACAGCCAGAACAGAACAAAGTTAGACCTGGCGATACCGATGCTGATACGGATAGCGGAAGTACAGTAGCAGAAGCTCGCGGCAGAAGAAAAGATGATGATGATGACCCGCGGCCTTGGGCGCCATCCATGGGCGGCACCTCGAAGCTCCTGTGAGCATGTATTTCGAAGGCTATTCTTGCGTGTTTCCTGGAAAGTTTGGGTGCGGCCCTTACACGGATTTTTTTTTCAATTATTTCCTTACACGGGTGCGGCCCTTACACGCGTTTATACGGTAATGCACCTGTTGTCAGTACGTAAAAGCTGGTTGGTAAGAATAATAGTAATGTGGTGCTGATGAAAGTGTTACAACATTCTAGTGCCCATGGTGTAGACAATTTATATGCTCCTTCTCAGTTTATTCAGGCCCACGATTAACAATGCTATCTTACCAATGATAAACACAACAACCGGGACTACACATTTCAAGCTGGTGCACAACACCACAACATGTCAAACATGCCAGTGAACAAACTAGCTGAACTAGCTGAACATGAACTAGCTGAAATGAAGGTCCCCTGAAAAAAGGTATACAGTACCTGACCGATCTTTCAGGCTTCACTGAGGAGCCATGCAGCAGCTCAAAGAAAAGTGCACATATATTCACAACCAATATTCAGGGACCTGTGGAGTCTAAAAGTTTTGTATTTTCGGACTAAAGTAAATGCCAGCAAGCACAAGGAGCTCGAAGACCCATAAGAGCAGATTTTTTTTTTTTTTACGAAACACAGACAGAGCGAGCACATTGCTGCCCCAACCAGCCAACTCTTTTGCACCATGGAAGCCACCATCTTTGAACACAAGCGAATATCATCGCCCGCAAACAGAAAACTGGAAGTTTTTTTTTTTTTAAGTTTACGTATGTTTGAGGCGGTGTTGGGTTAAGATTGGTCGGCAATGTCCAGTGTGGAAACAGATGCAGAGGCATTGCAATGCAACTGCAAGAATAAGAGGTCTTCAGGCCTTCACAGATAACTCCCCAGTCAGCGTAGACCCGGCCACGGTTAAATCATGAATTCAAAGAGGGAACAATAAATGGTAAACTTACATTCTCAATGTGTTCTGCAAAACACACTCACCACACCTGCGAGTATATTTTGCAGAAGACGTCAATAATCACAGCATTTGCATCCCCTAAAGTATGCCAAGAGATTTCAGCACAGGAAGTGAAACAATTTCTGTGCCTACGTTTTATAAAAGAGATGACTGAGTCCCAAATAGCATAGCAGACCTTAAAGGCGCACTAAAAAGCAATCTGAACTCTTATTTTTACCCGGGGAACTCTATCTACACGTTCCGGGCATTCTTATGAACTTTGAATTATTGTCCTGTGCGGCCGACTGCCCTAATTAAATCGGATTAAATGTCCCGGCTCCCGCCTTTTATTTAACGCAACGCAGTAGGTAGGCGGAGTCAACCAACGCGTGGAGTGCCTTCCAGCCAGTCCAGTGACGGCTTCGCTTTTATTTTGTTTACGTTTCTGTGAATAAACATTTTCAGTCACAGACAATATAGCCGCAAATTAGGCCCACGGAAATAAAAATACATGTGCACTCTTTGATTTACGTATCACTCCGCCGATGGCAGAGCAGCAAGCCGCCACGGGACTGGCTGACGCGCTGGTTGACTCCTCGTACCTACGGCGTTGAGTTAAAAAAAAAAGCAGGAGCCAGGACATTTAATCCGATATTAGGGCAATCGGCCACACAGGGCAACAATTTGAAGTTTCTAAGAATGCCCGGAACGTGTAGATAGAGTTCCCCAGGTAAAAAGACGAGTTCAGATTACTTTTTAGTGCATCGTTAGGTAATGCCCCACAATGCCTAGCATTGAAGATATTCATGCTCGTAATGTAGTAAAACCAACTGCAATAAATTCCAAAGAATGAGAAAAAACAGATCTGCAAATGCAACCTTCATGAATGCCAGGCAACAGAAAACTCACTGTTTCACTGGGCCGTTTGAGGTTGCGAGCATTAACCACGGCATCTGTGCTGCAGACATCGATGCCCTCATCGTCGCTGGCCATGTCATCGCAAGGACCATTCATCTGCCGGCTGCTACTCGGAGCAGATGACGTTGACGTGACCGCCGCCTCTTCCTCAAGCGCAGAACCACTGTCCGTCGTGTCAGCGTCGTCACCGGGGCTCTCAGTCTCGCTTTCTGACCGCACAAACTGGTTGAGGTCGAGGATCTCGGGGAAGGTCACCCTGTTTGATGGCACCGAACGAATTGAGGAGAGAACAAAGGTTGTAGTGACGCATTCATGCCTCAGCAGAAGTTTCTTAATTGTGTGCACCTTCCAAATACAATTCCTCATCACCAGCAGCCTGCATCCACTACAAGTCTAAGGCCTCTTTACTTTCCCCTGCGTCAGCTATAATGCACACTTTTAACACTGTTCAACCTAATGCACAGACAATCAGCATCATAACTATTAGCACTGAGGTAATTACGAACCCGACAATCTTTTCCAGACATCGTAACAACAAAAGCACTAGTCTGAATACCGCTGATGGACACATATTCCTCGATGCATGGCGAGTTGTTTATTCATCCGGTACTGTTTGAATCCACTTTCTTTGGACTCTCAAACTGCACTGGCTTTCTCTCAACTCCTTCACTTTAAAATTCAACAGGCATTAGGCTCACCTGACACATACGACAAATGAAGGAGACAGACTCACTTGTCGTTGAGCTTGATGCGGTGCATGGTGGTCGGGTCGAAGTCGAACCGCTTCAGCTGCAGCGTCAGCAGGTAGGGGAAGCGCACAAACTTGAGCCCCTTGTGGGCATCACACTTGCGGGCACACTTCTCGCAGTGGTACTGGTTTGAGCCGTCCAGGGTTTCAGGGGTGACAAACGCCCGCAGTGCCTCCTCCACACTGCCATAAGACTGGCTCGACCCAAACGGACGGACCACCAGTGGGATGTCCAGGAACGTGTCCTCCCGGGCACTTTCCGAGCCACACTGCAGCAGGGAACAAAGACCATGATCCACACTGTACGAAAACCTTCTACACCCAATTTGCATGAAACATTCCACTTGAGGAGTAAAATTTGGTTTACGGGGGTTTAATGTCCCAAAGCGACTCAGGCTATGAGAGACGCCGTAGTGAAGGGCTCCGGGAATTTCGACCACCTGGGGTTCTTTAACGTGCACTGACATCGCACAGTACACGGGCCTCTAGAATTTCGCCTCCATCGAAATTCGACCACCGCGGCCGGGATCGAACCCGCGTCTTTCGGGCCAGCAGCCGAGCGCCATAACCATTCAGCCACCGCGGCGGCCCTGATGGAAGCATTTGATGTGCTCCACAGATTTATTGGTGCTCACGATGACGACGTTGCGATGCAACTGCTCACCGACTGCGAAAGTCGCGCCACGGCACTCGTGGCAAAAAAAAAAAAGAAGCAGAAGCTGACCGACTTCTTTCGAAATAAATGATATTTTGGGGCTATGTTGTCCAACTTGACAGTGCTTTTGGGCTGTTTTCGCCTCAACGAAATTTTCCTTCAATGAAATTTTTCCCGCGCCCCGTCAGTTTCGTTATAGCGAGGTTCAAGTGTACCGCAAAGCACAAGGAGCAAATGAAGGCAACTTCTTGGCGTAACGAAAGGCTCACTTCAATAAGTGCTGCCATATTCCTCACTGCCAAAAATGGGAAGCCTGCGGATGGTTAGGGAGAAACATGACTCATTTTGCTCACTGAATAAATTTACTAATGAGCAAGATGAGAAAACACCGGACTGCCGCCTAGTCAGTGTCGGCAAAACAAGACAATAAAGGCCCGACACATTCTCGTCTTGTCATTAGCCCAGGACACAGTGAGTGAAGAGGCAGATTCTTTGTGAAGCAAAGGGCAGCTTGGGAATGGATAGGAAGAATTCTGAATTTGTACTCAGTTTACTCACATGGTAAATTTACTCTTTGTAGGTAAAACTTAAATGCCAGTGGGCCCAGGATCCCCTTGAAAGAACATGCTGCCTTCGCAAAGGTGGGCCTAATGGCACTTCGCTCGAGGTCCTAACAAAGTCCTAACTACTGGGCAAAATGTTCTGCCACAAGACAAAGAACTGTTAAAAATAAATATAAACAGGACAACATGTCCACTCACACATGCCAATTTGGGTTCAAGCCTGCACGTTAGTCCCCTTTAGAGCCACGCTCAAAATAAATTGAACCAAAGCACATGTACTTCCAACACGTGAATTCATTTGGAACAATGCTTTCTTTATATTTAGTGCTCAAAAGATAATTCAGTACTTTGTGACATACGTGTTTGTTTATTTCTTTTGAACATTTATGTGCTTTCAATATTTTTTTTTTTTTTCGTTTTTGTGCAAGGCTTAAATTTGTCCCGATGCTGTCATGATGTACTGCCCAGCCACGCTCACAAGCATCAATGCTTAAGCGGGCTGGTTACTATCATGTACAATTGCCTGGAAATAAACTATTATTATTATTATTATCTGTGCATTTCTCCTTCCACTCAGGAGCTTCAGTGACTGCACATCAATCTCAGCAAAGTCACATTTAAACCTGACTTGAAATAAGCTTAAAACGAGAATGCCCTGCATAAAAGAACTATAAGAACACCCAAGTGCCAAAGTTTGCGAAGTCCTGACCTGGAGGCACTTGACGTAGTCCTTGAGCTTGCCCTCGTACAGCTGGCAGATGAGCTTGGCCTGGTCTGTGTGCTTGAACTTGTGCTCCAGAGCGTCAAACATCACCCGGCAAAGCTCCTGGACATCATGCTGCTGCCATGCTGCAGGCGGCACAAAACAGGAAAACAGGAAGTTAAAAAAAAAATGCAGAGGTGCGAGATGTGCTGGTCAAGCTAAAGGCATTCACAGTTATCTGATCTGTTAAGGTGTATTCAAGAGGGAAGGAATGAGAGGGCACAACCAATGTTAATGGCCGCCATCTTGTATTCGAGAAACCGAAACTATGCCCCCATTTCGGCCCCTGACGTCATACTCATAGTTCCACCTCTATCCACCATATCGGAGCGTGATGTTATCATTGGCACACAGCAGGTGGTTTTTTCTACAATGCGAATGCAGATGGTGCTACAAGTCTCAATGTGATATGCGCTGTTTTCTAGTTGCAACCACAGATGGCGCTGTGATGTCAGGATGGTAGGAGACCTCGCGAAACCTCGAAACGTGATGAGTAGTTGCTGCCACAGATGGTGCTGTGATCAAGGGTGGTAGCAGACCCCACGAAATCTCGAAACATGACGAGTAAGAGCTAACGCTCTTAAAAGTAACATGCTGCAGTGATTAACATGCACTACTATTGCAATAACAGCTTAACTAAAACCCGGATCCAGGGTCTTATCTTTATGTATGCTGTAACTGCACTGTCGGCAACTAATGAACCATGGATGGTACAAATCAAATATGAGCAGCAAAAGGAAGAGACTTAAGTTTACATAGGTTTAACACTTGTGTGTTTAGCTGCCACTTCAAATGTGCGATAGCCAGCCTCTGGAAGTGTTAATGGATCCTATTTGTATTCCTTATTCAGTTTGTTTTACACTCATGTTTGAAACTTTGCCACCTGTCATTTTTCGCAGTTAGTACACAAAAAGTGCATGGTAAAGATGTTCTTGACACATCAATTCTGCAGGCTGGGCAAATTTTAACCCGCCGCGGTGGCTCAGTGGTTAGGGCGCTCGACTACTGATCCGGAGTTCCCGGGTTCGAACCCGACCGCGGCGGCTGCGTTTTTATGGAGGAAAAACGCTAAGGCGCCTTAAAGATCCCCAGGTGGTCGAAATTATTCCGGAGCCCTCCACTACGGCACCTCCTTCCTTTCTTTTTTCACTCCCTCCCTTCTCCCTTCCCTTACGGCGCCGCAGTTCAGGTGTCCAACAGATACTGCGCCATTTCCTTTCCCCAAAAAACCAATTATTATTATTATTATTAAATTGAAGGGTGCTTACCTTCGCTGCTGTCCCACCCAAAGCTGGTTGTCAGATCTGTTGTAACTATTGCGGGCCTTGATGACGTCTAAGAAAGAAGAAGCAAAAAAAAAAGCACACATGAATCTTCGCTCATAAGAAGCGTTGGATGAAAGCGTGGGCCAACCTTAACCATGGTGATTCCTCACCTGTAGTAAAAGAAAAAGCTTCTGAAGTTGAAAGGGTATACTTTTGGCTGCGTCCTGCTCGGTACCGTCGAATTCCCACCTGCGTGCACAACACACAGCCAAATGAACAACCACAATCAGGAAGGAAAACCTATTATTTTTTCTTGAGGTCCCCATTTTTTTCAGGAATAAGTATTTCTTCTACTAAACAGTAGATGATGTCTCCTGAATGTTACACTACGATGAAAGAAATACTCGCCTCAACGAATGCTTTCACCGTCATTGCAAGAGTGCCGAAAATGTGATGTTAAAAAGAAGAACAAAAAACACTGTGATCCATTTTGAAAATAATTATTCAAAATAACTTTCCTGGCCATGAACTCGTGAGACAATTAATCAGTGCCACTGACACAACAAAGGGGCTCAACACCAACTGAAATAACCAAAGCTGCCAACATTTGAATCCTTAATACGCACCCCTAAAGCCTGCTTTGCCGCTTCTGAAATGTACACTAGAACAAAACTGTCAGTGCAAGCAAAGAGCCCTCAAACAAGAAAAAAACTCAAATACTCAAACGCATTTGTTATTGCAAAGTACCGCAAAGAAACAATGCGGCGTGGGGAGTGCGCTCAAGCTCATAAACTACAACATAGCAACTTAAAACTAGACTGTACAAGGAAACAACCGCATGCTGTACTAATAAAGCAGGTGTGAGAAAAAAAACCAGAGAAATGCAGCCTGGAAGACTACTTCACTGGACAAGAGAACAATACAGCAAGCATTTACACCTTCACGTGGATCTAGTACATTCAGGAAGGCTTATGTCGCAAGTGCTCCACTCTACTGAGTTTATGCCCAAAATTCCCCCAGCTCCCGTGACACTACTGGTGACCGCCATCATTGAAATTCTATTTTCCTTTCATCCCGGCATTTGCACTTCTTAAAATGGAGCTTGGTTGATTCCACCTCACCTATACAAAGCGTTCCTAAACTCTGGTGTCATGTACAGAGTTTGTAACAGGCTGTTCAGGTAGCAGGTCATGGCTTGGTTTACGAGGCCCACATAACCTGGAGAGATGAGAAAACAGAAAAGCGCTCAGTGAAGTACAAGCAGCTCACTGCAGCAGAAAGAACAGCACGGAGACACTGAGCCATGGTGCACGGACAAATACCTGGCTGCGATATTCGACAACTAAAGAAGAATAAATTGCCCCCCGCCCCCAGTTTAGGATTAAAAAGTGCTATCAAAAGGTCACAAACCATATTCACAAATCTTTCTGTACATGACTGGTTCATCACTGTTCCATGATTAAGCTTCGTCTAATCACACTAACTACAGTAGCAGATCAATTTGGACTCCAATAATTCGGACTTATGCGATATTTAGGACCTCGCCGAGGAACCATCATTTTTCAATCGAAAATTCGTTGTTTAGGCTTAACATAAAAGCGAGCAAGCATGACTGTTGCAACCAACCAGTTCTGGATGACGTAACCCGCAGTGAGGTGGTGGTGGTGGGTGGGGGGGGTGGTGGTGGGGTGGGGGGGGGGGGGGGGGGCATTTGTAGGCGCTCATGTTTCCCTGTGGGCTACCTCTGTCTTTAGAGTCATTGCACATAGAAACTGGCTACTTTTTCTTCACTGCATTCGTTCGCGGCATGACCTGCGGTCGCATCATGCATCAAGGTAGTGCAGACATGACAAAAGCATGCTTGTTGCTCAGATAAAGTCTAATATTACCGCCTGTAAGCGGGAAATGGGGAATGGTGAAGTTAACGATTTTTAAAGCCGGTTTCTCGCAGAAAGTATTTTCTTGAAGTTCACGGATTTTCTGGACAATTCGATGCCGGGTCCGAAAAATCGATCAGCAGCTGTATACAAGATGACTGCCATGGCAGGTACAGTGATTGGTCCATGCTCCGTCCAATCATAACAGCCAGCGAGACAATGTTCAAGGTTCCGGCCAATCGAGGGACAAACTCTACATATGGTTTGTGCTCCATCCAATCACAATAGGAGTAGACGACATTTCACATGTCTTCGTGTGGAGGGCTGGTCTACGATTGTACTACGTTCAGGTGCTGGCCAGTCACACTAGCTAGAAAGAGTACCATGACTGAGTAAGTGATTGGTTTATGCTCTATCCAATCTTGACAGCCACTGAGATGATAGTGCAGGTACCAGCCGATCACAGACTAATCCTGCATGTCAGAGTACACACCCTGCTTTATGCAACGCTAGTGGTGGCCTCAGTATGGCTGCCGCCGATAGCATGCATTACCCAGTTTCCGATGGGATGGCATCGTAGCCAATCACATTACCCAAACTAAAGGTGAAGGAGAGAAAACACCCACCGGTGGCTTCTCTCGTGTCTGCTGCGGCTGGGTAGTATTTGCTCTCCCCGGCGGCTCCCCTGGTGTTGCGGACCCAGTCGGCAGCTGCTGCTGTTGAGGATGAATCCTCCGACTCGGGACCCTAGGACCAGACAGGACAGAGCAGCATTCAGGACACCAGAAACATGAAGCTCGTCCAGCACATTCACCTCGGTAAGCAATGGTAAACAAGTCTGATTTTACGCCACATAAGCAACTGAGGCCATCACGCAAAAATGGTAAGAGATTTATTTTTGAATGCTGCAATCTCCAGTGGGACTTCAGAGGGCTGAATTACAACTGCCCCATCTCTCTTGACCGGCAAAAGAGAAACAAGGGAATGTACACATCATTTGAAATGCAAAAAGGGGGTTGCTGTCAAGACTGATAACTGCTGGCCCTTCAGGGTAACGGAGTGGATTCTAAGAGAAGGCAAGTGCAGCAAGGGGCGGCAGAAAGTTAGGTGGGCGGATGAGATTAATACCGCTGTCACACGGGCATTTCAAAGGCCCTCGAACCGATAGCCTATCGGCTCAAAGGCAATCGAGCGCTGCTACACGGGCAGTTTCAATGGCTATTGAGTCAATAGTTCGAGTCAACGGAGCAGCGTGAAACTTCACCGAGATTTCGAGGGCCTTCGAGCACTGCCCAAGGTTGCTAGCGTTGCTTAGAGCGACGCCAAGCGCACTTTCGTACACGACACATTCACGGTACAAAAGCATGAACATACATTATTCGCCTAAAATTTAATGCAAGCAGTCTGTACAATAATTTTAAAATTGTATTAGACTGGTTTTAAGTGCATTAATTTTCCATTGCGGTCTTTGTGTTGCTTGCATACTTAGCGTTGACAACATGGCGGCGCCCTGCCCGCCCGCCTCGCATCAATAACAGCTTCGTCGCTAATCCCTCAAAGCAATATCGTGTTCTAAGCTGTTGTATTCGCCTTCGATTTGCCCATTCTTACCCTCGCATAATGTTTCAAGAGACAAATAGCTCTTGTTTTTCAGATATCAAGGCGATTTCCCAGGTCTTAAGCCTGACGAAGCAGCGGTCTGACGCAGTTGGACTGGCTTGGTTTTGGCTCGTCTTGTATTAGAGTTGCTACAGCAGTGTCTGCATCTGCCCGCCGCGCAAGTGAAATTAAAAGGGTTTTAAACGACATACGCGTATGCATGTATTTCAGGAGTTAGTATACATTTATCAAATATTTTTGTTATTTTGCAAAATCCAAAGTAGCGATTGTGACGCCACACAAGCTTGGCGCAAGACACGAGAACCATTTCAACAGCCATTGAGATTTCCCGTGTAACAGCGACACAACTCCTTCGAGTTCGATTGCGATTGAGAATTTCAAAGACCCTCGACTCGATGGCCATTGAAACTCGCTGTGCGACAGGGGTATTAAACGTTTGTGGGGATACGCTGGCTGCAGCTGGCAAAGGACCGGGTCAATTGGAGACACATGGGAGAGGCCTTTGCCCTGCAGTGGGCGCAGTCAGGCTTACGATTACGATGATGATGTCAAGACCATGGCGTTGTCAAGTGGCATACGCAGGACAACAATCAGATAAATGTGAAGTCCACCTTCCAATATTCGTTAATCACCTGACAAAAATATGACTCACAATTCCGCACAATATATGACGCTCTATCTAGGCAGTATTCACTTGACCTGATGGGCACCATTGTGGTGTTCAGCTCGCAGCTCCAGCAGTGCATGCCAGAGCACGTAGTGATAAGCTGATTATACATGGCACGCTGCCTTTCGCCGTTTTTCCATTTACCCCAACATGGCGGCCACCAAAACGGCAGTCACTGAGGCTCAAGAGAACGCTCCCTGTATATAGAATATTCTTCTGAACAAGTCCGACATGCACGTGCCATACTGCTCTACTTTTGCAAAGAATTTTTGAAGATAGATTTTGAGTGTTCAACATAGACAGCAATTCTATATTTCTAGGTTTTATATATTCGATATCGACTAAGTTCGTAAGAACAGCCCCCGGACAATGGGAGCGTTCATCTGATATAGGAAGAACACCCGGCTTATATGCAAGTAAACAAATACAGTAAAACCTCGTTAATTCGAACTCTGTTTATTCGAAATCCCGCGTAATTCGAAGGTTTTCGGCGGCCCCAACAGTTTGTATGCAAATTTTGCCGGATAATTTGAACAGCCAGCGCGCCCTCATCCGGATAATACGTCAATTTAAGCCATGGCCTCCGTGATTTTTCCATTGTGCCAGTCTCTGAGGCCAGTATAGTTGCCGGAGTGAAAGCCAGGCGGCACTTTAAATCAACTTCCTGTTTCCGGTGCTTTGTTGTGCCTCAGTGATCTGCACCGGTTTTGGAGGCTAGCTTTAGTTGACAAAGCAACAAGCAGGTGCCACTAGGTCAAAATTTTTCTGGTTCCGTTTCCGTTTTTGTTGTTTGTCTCGCTTGTGGCAGGCACTGCTCGTTCTTTATTGTTCGGTGCCGCGACCAGGCGAGTACTGTGCTCTGCTAGTTCTTGACCACGTGCGCGGTGTTGGTGTTAAGAAAATGCCGAAGTACAAAACTCTGACTCTCTGCCAGAAAGTGTGCCTAATTGAGGAGGCTGAAAAATGGACGAGCTCCAAAACGCAGTTGGCGGAAAAGCACAAGGTGCCTTTATCGACCCTTTCGACTATATTGAAAAATAAGACGAAGATCCTCGAGGCCTACGGGAAGACGCATTCGACGAAGCGGACAAGGATTCGTTTTCCTACGTATCCGGACGTTGAAGACGCCTTGATAAAGTGGCTTCAGCATGCAAATGCAGCACACCTGCCTGTGAACGGCACGCTGCTGCGCGAAAAGGCCGATGAGCTTGCACTGCGGCTGGGCCATGAAGCATTTAAGTGCAGCAACGGCTGGTTGTCCAGATTTAAAGACCGCAATAACCTCAAATTCGTGACAGTGTGCGGCGAAAGCGGGAGCGTCGACCCAAATGTTGTCGAGAATTGGAAAAGGCATACATTGGCTCCGCTGCTTCAGCAGTACGCGGAGGACGATGTTTACAACATGGACGAGGCCGCATTGTTTTACAAAATGCTGCCTACGAAGACGTTTGCCCCAAAGGATGCGGTAGTCACGGGAAAAAAACAACCCAAGGACAGAATAACCATTCTGTTTGGTGCGAATATGTCCGGCAGTCACAAACTGCCGCTGCTGATCATAGGAAAAGTGGAGAAGCCTCGGTGCTTCAAGAACGCACGACTTCCTCCTAAAGATGACGTGCTGTACAGAAGCAACAAAAAGGCTTGGATGACGGCAGCGCTGTTCGAGGAGTACGTGAGGCACCTTGACCGTAAGTTTGCTGCCGCGGGACGAAAAGTTGTTTTTGTTGTTGACAACTGCCCAGCCCACGCCGACATCCAGAACTTGACAGCAGTTAGGCTTGTCTTCCTGCCGCCGAATGTTACAGCTGTATCGCAGCCTATGGACCAAGGCGTTATCCTGCAAGCGAGGAAGATTTATCGCTGCCATTTACTTAAAAGGATCTTGTTGTGCTACGACAACGGTAAGCAATATTCCGTGGACCTACTGGGTGCCATTTGCCTAATCGTGTACGCCTGGAAGCAGGTGGAGGGAGATATGATCAGGCGTTGCTTTATGCACGCCGGTTTTTCCAAGCAACAAGATGTCAGTCCCGAGGATGCATCTGATGCCAGCTGCACACTGGATGATGAAGGAGAGTTATTGTGTGCGCGCATGACCGACTTCGACGAAGAAAGCGGCGACGGGAGCAACGGATTGACCTTTGCGGACTATTTGAGCGCCGAACTTGATGCCCAAACGTCGTATGCCGACTTGGAAGGAGAAATATGTGACAACGGGCCTTCCAGCGAAGTTGAAGGCGATGTTGAGCCCGCCCGAGCACCAGCTTTAGCTGCAGTCGTCGAGTCGCTGAACGTTGTGCGCAGTTTTGTGGAGTGTAGCGGCGGTAACAGCGAATTGCTGCGCACTGTAAGCAGACTGGAGGACGCAGCCTACGGTGCGGCTAACTACCGCGCCAAGCAGTCGCGCATCGATGACTACTTCAAGTGACCGTTTTTCAGGCGAAATAAAGGCGCAGTATTGATACAGCCACGTTTTGTACGTTTATTTCTCGTTTTTCGTCCATTTTTGATAATTCGAAAACCCGGTTAATTCGTTGATTTTTCGCGGTCCGACGGACTTCGAATTAACGAGGTTCCACTGTACTCTCCAGATGATCTGATGAGTACGCCCATGATTCAGGAGCACATCCTTCAGATGGAGATGGCAACTGAGATGGCTTTGCGCTAAATAAAAAAATTGCCATGTCCCTCAGCAGGCAGTGCAAGGGGCTATACCGAGCGGCAGAACAACAGTACGAAGAGGGAAGTGCGGAACAGGAAAAGGCACCCACCATGAGTCGCTTGGGGGGCTCACGGTTCCGGTCGTACATGACTAGCATGTTGCGGCTCATGCCATCCGTGTAGAAGCCCAGCTCCTGCAGGGTCTGCTCCTCGCACGTGTGCACCGGCACCTGGTGGCAGGGAAAACAATAACAAACGCTAAGCGACCACAAGTTAACAGGATTAGTGGTAACAGTAGTCGCCAAGCTGGCATCCTAAGGTAAACACATTGCTGAATCATGCACTGAAGACTGTATAACTCAATTTTTATATATCCCCTTCAGGCATGAATTGTCATCCAGAGGAAAGAAAATTTTCGCAATTTTAAACTTTTTTTCAGGAGCATGGCAGAACTGCACAGAACAATCCCAAACTTTCTCGGCGACTACTCATGCACAGAAAAACTTCAAACTTCCTTGACAACTGAGTACACAATATCCATAACGAGTCTGAGCACTGTTTTCAAAAATTACACTTATGACCAACCCCCAGTGTAACAACGGTTCGTAAACAAATCAGCACATGTTAGGCCCTTTAAAAAGTTTATGGTTGCAAAACAAAGCAAACGAAAACACACTCACTGGAGCCATACCAGAGCTACCACACAAAAAAAGGAGGCATCTATTTAAACAAAACAAAAACGGATACCTGAGTTTATTTTGCATGCCTGGCCTGACATGTTTCTCTATAATACTGTTCAGACTTCAGCGAATTTTCCTGCCTTCAGCGAATTTTCCTGCATCCATATTTGTGGAAACTGCGCCTTGTACAGGTGAGACTTGATGCTGTTCAGGTCATGTCCACACGACACGGCGCCTGAAGGGGATATCCTTGTCAGATCCCGCATGCATTACAATGCACCTCAGTCTTTTATCGTATTCTTTAAATATGCATTAGTTCCGCAGCCTGAGCAGCGACGATGGGAAATAAGTGCTCACTGTGCTATCACGTAGACAGCTTTGCAATAACTGTGCAGCAGTAGAGGCACTCTGAGCACCCTTTCAAGTTAATTGCCTCACCTAAATCAGCTTACCAATCCCAATGAACAACAACTCAACTTACTCTTGTTTCAACACGATATCTACAATTTCAATTTAAACATACGCTCTGCACCCAACACCGAATACTACAGCCAACAACAGGTATCGCAGGACTGCTGTCCAACAGCCAGTGTGCTTTACTGTGAATCATCTTTTTCAATCTCCACCATTGCACAGAAAGCATTACCTCGAAAGGATCATTTTCAATGCAAAACCTCCTGACAGCCACTGCATTCAGCTAGAAAAGGTACAGCAAGTTTGTTTTTTTTGTTTTTTGGGGTGGGGGGCGGGGGGTGCAAGCGTCGCAATACGGGCCATTACAGTTCACTCACGCAGTCGCCATCTGTGAGCCTCTGCAAGAGCAACTCGAACGAGTCCGGGGTGTATTGGAAGTGGCTTCCGACAGTCTGCATCAGCTCCGCAGCAGTTGTTGACGCTGGCAACGTCAGCGTAACCTTCAGCATGTTTGACTGCCCCGTGGGTGAAGGCGGTACTTTGGAGCTGTGCGTCTGTGAAAAAGAAAAAAAAAGAACAGGTCAAACTGCTGTAACTACCCCTTTAACCCCTTCATCAGTTTACCTGCCCCTGCCAACTGAACTAGGAATACTGGTTACATTGCGGCTTAACAATACTGCTACTTGCTGGGGGTCCCTCAGTTTTTAGTAATAACGCATTTAGAAGGCCTTACAGCTTACCTTCCTCAATAAAAAGACATCCACTAACTGCCACACTTAATTTAAATTAATCGATATGGAGCTTCAATTAAGTGCAAGTTTTCTGTGATCAGTATTACCTATTCCCCACCACCGTATGGAAAATCTGCACAAAAACCTGTCATCATCATCATCATCATCATCAGCCCTACTACACCCACTGCAGGGCAAAGGCCTCTCCCATGTCTCCCCAATTAACCCTATCCTTTGCCAGCTGCATCCACCCTTTGCCTGCAAACTTCTTAATCTCATCCGCCCATCTAACCTTCTGCCGCCCCCTGCTACGCTTACTTTCTCTTGGAACCCACTCCGTTACCCTTAAAGACCAGCGGTTATCTTGCCTTCGCATTACATGCCCTGCCCAAGCCCATTTCTTTCTCTTGATTTCGACCTGTCAGTTACAGGCAAAATGGAATTTAAGTGCTCATCAGCTGAAAATTTCACCAATGCAATACAACATGAATAGATAAAGGTTAGCAACCTGGTGAGAAATTTGATGAAACAAAGGTGCCTGGATGGGCTATGCTGAAAATGTGTAGCTTCACTGTCAAGATAATCGCTTGAAAGTTTTTTTATATTCACCTGGCTTAATGCCAATCTACAAGACTTGCAGAGATGCATAGTGATAGTAAAGACACTTAGTAACACTTAATCATAAAGTTAAACCTGACAAATGGCAGTATTAGGTGAGGCTGTCGGTCACACGACAAATGCCAAGTACGGGTAAAAACGGTCCACCTTACCAGTGCCGTCGTCATGTCCCGTATGATGCATAATGCCTGCGGTTCAGCTGGAACAGGAACCTGGGTGGGAAATTAGAACGTGCAACATTGAAGCTGGCAGCGTGAAGCCACATGAAGGTGCATTTTTCTGCCTCCCCTCCCCTACTATGTATACGGAACACCCGATGCAATGCAAGCGAAGGGTTCAAGAAACTATGTTCAGCTAAAATAAAAGCAGTTATATTCGTACTACACAGCAACCAAGCTGACTAAAACTAGAAGCAATGTCTTAAACAGCTGAACATACGCCAACTATTTCATTTAAAAAGTTGCAAAGCATAAGAAGAGACCGCGAACAACGTAGTTTTAAAAAAAGATACTGTAATAAGTTTTTTTTTTTTAGGCACTCAAAGTATACCGTGCCAAAGCAGCAAAAGTGCTCAGCTATTCATGACCATTGTGATGACTGGCTATATACACAAGCACAACATGTCAAAACCCAACACAAGAAGCACTGCCAAGAATGAAATGACATTGAAAACTAGGGCTCCAGGTGCACACACCAGCCGAACTTCTCAAGCTAGGTTCACAAAATGCAAAACATCTTCATCCACGGCTTTCTTTTGAACCTGTACTGTTCGAGCTCCTTCAATGGCTCAAATATTTAATAATTAAAATGAGCTAATGCCGGCGTAAAGCAAGCTTGTCATCACGGTCTATGCGACTTTCAAAAACATTGCTTCTGTTTTAAACCTGCAACACGTGTGACGCTATTAAATCCTCATCTCTCGTATTAGGCAAAACACCCTGTAAATTAGCAATTAATTCAGGGCTCTAGCAAGAGTGAACACGAAACAAAAGAGCAAATAACAATGACAAAGCAACACAACACAGACTGCAATGAAATATTCAAAATGATGCAACCACAAAAAGCAAACATAGAAAAAAACATCCTGTGAAGCATCTAGCAAAGTAACCAGCATGTAGTAACTAACAGAAAACAGGAACTTATACAGAAACTTGTTCGAAAACATCACACAAAACTAAAATCCAGGCCCAAAAGTGGCATGGACAGGGCACAGCGCACTGCATTATAATTCGTTTCAGAAGAGAAAAGATTTCCAGATCAGATCACATATGCCTTAAAGCAAGGGCTAGGTTCATTACTTCTAAGGCAGTGGCAAACAGAGAATAATAAAACCACATATTGCCACCTGCTTCCGGCTGCTGCCATAAGTAGGAATAAGTTTGCAATCAGTCAAAATAACCATCTTTCTTGCCACTTACGAAAATGTAAGAAAATGCCATGTCAGCATTATTTGAATGTTACAGCTGTGCAATGGCGCAGCGGATAGTACATTTCCTAGTAAAATATGAGAACATCTCGGAAGCCCTGTTAGTCATGAGTCTATCCTAAATGAGAACCCAAGCAGCCCAAGCATGAAGGCCTACCAGTGTACCACCACGGTATTACGACAGGTGAGTAAAAATTAATGCGTCACAGGCTCCAACATATACGCCACTTCCCTGCTCTTTCTACATGCCTCATGGAGTGCTTCTGCACTCCTCTCGAAAGGAGCAAATAATTTTTCCACAACGGCAAGTTAGTCCTCTGCATTTCATAACAAAGTCAAATCTCAAATCTCGAAAAGGCACAAAAATCTTTTCAAATTAAAGGATGCCTTCCTAAAAACAAAAATACACCAGGGCCAATAAACCAGCAGTTCTAATTAACGAGATTCCTATATAAGCACAAAAAAAAAGCACCAAGCAAACAATTTCCCAATGGAACAGTTGTTTCTTTGTGCACCTGACACCTGTTTCATAAAAGCCATGCCCAAGCATCACAGTTATCCTGTTCTTGCACATCCCATAACCGTTCAACTAACGTCGAGCCCTAGTATCCACAGGGAAAACTACCAACAGAACGAGCCGAGGTGAAAGCAAAGATCTCCGACAGGAAACCAGGCACCCGTCTGACGAAGTCCAGCAATGAAAAAGGCACCACAAACAAAGTAACGGCGTCAAAACAAAAGCGTATGCACCGCAGGGCTCAGTTTCGCAGCGGTCGATTTAAAGGCCAGTCCCAGTCTCGCTGCCCAGGACTGGCAGTTTGCCAGAGAAACCAAAGCGCTCCCAACGGCACAAGGAACGCTTGACCCATTCAGAAATAGTCAGCCAGGGGACGGCCGACACAAGCGCACGAGCTCGTGGTGGCGTGGGGCGGAGTAAGAAAGAATGCAAGCCAAAGAAAAAGCGAAAGGTGTGGGAGGTGAAACTTGGCACCGCCTGCCAGACCGGAGCACCTGGCTCACCTACATCACGGATGCGTCAACGAACTCCCCCTTAACAACCACACTGTCAACGACACCACCAACACCTCCCTCACACTGTCGTGGCGATTCCAAGCACCGCTCTAACAAACGCTGGACTTCAGCCAGTGCAGCGGCGGGATGCACGAGATCTAACCTTTCGCCACTCTGCTGTCTTGAATTATAAACAGGGCGTAGGAGGCGTACTTTCCACACATGATACAGGTATAGTTTCATGCAGGGCAAGGCAGTCGCTGCACACAATGCTGCCTAAACGTGGAAGGACTCAACTGCATGCAAGATCAGGCATTGTGTCCTGTGCAGCACGCCACTTTCTGTGTTGCAAGTTTCCTTTCCACAAACTATGCCGAGGTCGAAAGATTGAGGACGTTGCAAGCAACAGGTGGGACTAGCCTTGTGTAATTCTGCCAGCAACCGCTTTACTGCAGCAGCGTTTGGATAAGTTGGCCGTTACAGTTCTGGCAGGCCTGAATATATGTACCATTTTCATTAGTGATAATAAAAAGATAATCAACAGATTACCATGCCCTGCTGATACAAAGCCTACTTTCACTGAAAATGGAGCTCTTGTAAGCTAAAAAAAAAGCAAGAAAACGAAATACAGGCATTTCAGCAAATAAAAATTGCAATGACATCAATGCAGCGTTCTGCTGTAGATCCCTGAGGCTGCACCACACAACTATTCACTTCCCATCAGTGATCACGGAGTCATTTTCATCACTGACACGAGTTTGAATCATGTGGTGGGGAAAAAAAAACCGCTCCATTTTTTAACTTTTCACGGCAGTAAACTCATCCTGTGCTGAGCTTTGACACAGCCTTGTAAATTGCCAAATAATAGGTATTTATTATGAGCAATAAATTATGAAGCTGTCCACTGTCCCTTTAGGATCACTCATTGGTAACATCCTGTCACCTATCTAGACTGTACAACTCAATTGTTTCGATTAAGAAGACAGAAGAAACTGGTTGATCTAGATTGATGGATAAACCACTTTATAATGACAAGAACACAGAGCCCTTATGAGCTAGAAAATAGCATAAATATAGGTGTCGACACATCCGTTCAGTTCCACAAGTATACGTAGTGATAACATTGGGACAGATTTATTGAATGGAACTGGAAATGAAGGAGTGTGCACACAAATGTTAAGGAAGTTTTTTTGTCACTAGTGCCTCCACAGTTTGGTAAAAAAAAAACAGCTGAGAAGGAACCTAAATCCGACAGATTAAACGAAGTAAGCCCCTGAAACTTGACGTCAACTCCAATGGCACACATCTGAATTGGAGTGGTGTGAAAATGTATTCCAACTTACACTTTCACATTCCTTAGCAAAAAAAAGCATCTCTTGCTGCCAAACAAATGCCAAAACAGTCAAGAGCGGACAAACAATTGTATTTAACAGAGGACGGAAGCTTGACAGTTGTTCTCACTGTTCATTTTAATGAGCACTCAACTGCTGTAAGCTATCATGTCTTCCATAGATGGTATGCATAGCTTGTACAATGAGCCCCCTAGTTAAGTAGCCAATTAAAAGCCACTACTGCATATTCCATGAGCCTGGAACCTTTACCAGCATTCTTGCTCAACAAGGACCAGCCCATAGCTGTACTAGCCTTTTGTTAGCTAGCTAGCTGTGTTATAGGCACAAAACTGAACACTTGAATTCAGCTAGCTAGATTTACTTAGATACAACTCAAGAGCAGATAGGCAAATGCCCCACCCCCAAAGGAGGCCTGATTACAAACAGGGGTCTTGACATCATGGTCAACCACATTGCACCTGCGCTAGCTGCTAGCAGGTGCACGCTAGCAGGTGTGAGGTGGATGGCCACAATGTAAAGAGCTAACCCCTTTTGTAAGACAACTTTTGCCCCGGGGGCATTAGCCGCTTTAATCATGAATTTTTATCTGACTCTAGCGTGCTTCAAGGTTTGATTACCTTGTAAGGTTTAACATCTCAAAGCTGTGCACTAGCTAAGTGAAGTGCCACTGTGGAGGGCTTCCAATTAATTTCGTACTTCAAGAATCATGTTAACAGCTTCAATTGGTGATAATGATGAATTTTTATGGCAAAGGGTAGCTTTGACCAAAGACCGCCATGGCACAAGGTGTGGTCGAAGACCCATTTCCCAAGCATTTCACCCGAAGAAGCCGAGCACCAGGCTGGGTTTAGAAAGCTTGTACCCATTGTGGTTACCGGTGGTAACCGGCGGCACTGAGGATCGAACCCCACACCTCCCGCATGCACAGCTTCACTTGAAATAAAGTAGCTATAACTAATTGCAAGTATATAAGTATAGTTTCGAATAGCATTAAGGTGAACGCAAGGCCCTGTGGGAAACATGTCAGTGAGAGACAACCCACACAAAAAATTTGTGCGAAACCAACTGCTCTAAAAAACAAGCGTGTTTCCTGGTCTGAGCTATGCAAACCGAGCCGCACTAAGCCAGCTGACACAAGTGTCACTGATCACCTTACTGACACCACTTTTCCAAAGATCTAGTCTGGCTAACTTGCTTTTTCCCACACTTATGTGGACAATTTGCTCGACAATCAAACTAGCACCACCCCCAAAGAAAGAGAGCATTTTTTTTTTGTTTGCGAGCAACTGTTGTACACATGACACCCAAATTATCCGCGCATGCCATTACCCGGGGAGGGGGCACGTAGTTGCGAGATACTCCGAATCGCGAGCCTGCCGTACGTTATCTCGTCAACAGAGCACAAGGCGCACGCCGGGCGGTGACGCACGTAGTAACGAGATAACCTGAATTTCGTGACATCACATCTTCCATCTCGTCGTGGACCGGCAAAGCGCACAATTTAATTGCGCAGGTCGCTCCCCCCAGGAAACGCGCTTCAATCGCCCAAAAAACCAGGTAGACGCTGTAGGGGGAGCGAAGAGATTTCAACACGCGGTGGTGCGTAGCTGCCACACTTGCCCGGCAGATACCTCTTTCTCACTTTAAGAACTCCGCGACGTCGGTGCGTTGCCTGTAAGCGGCTAAAAATACCCGGCGCACTGGCCCATTTTTGGCGACTGGCTCCGCTAAAAGACGACCCCTCTGCAGCCCGCGAACCGCACGGCACGCCGCTCTCCCTCTCTGTGTTGCAAGTTTTCCCTTCCGCCGACAGTCGACTAACCGGCAGCTCTCCCAGCTTGTGATTCGGTTTCACTTTTCAGGCCTTCACAGCAAACGTCTGGCGAAAGCATTGCTTCGAAGGGCCCACTCACGAAACTCCGTTAAGGGTCGACGGAGCGGCCTGCATTGCCGCGCCGCTCATTCATTGAATCCGAACGCGGCTAGCCGCTGATTGGCACGTAGGTCAAGCAGTGCTCTCGCTCCTACAAGACAATGGACAAGAGAGCAGCCAGGGCGCAAGGGAAAAAAATTAAAAAACAAAAGAACGCTGACGTCCTCGTTGTCTATGACGTCGGCGCGGAAGGCAGGGCGTCATTTTTTTTTTTGTTCGGCGTCGCAGAAAAAATTAAGACGAAACAATTGCGCACATAACGTGCGCGGCGTGGACCACGATGCAGCGACAAGCGACGCCACGGATGCCCACGACGCAAGCAGCTGAGCAGCTGCGTGTTGGGGGCGCGGGGGTTGTGTAACAGCTGACGAGAAGACACCGACGCCGAACGAACAACATGCGGCTAAGAAAATGAGACCGCTGTCAGCTTCGCCGGCCTCTACTGTCACGGGTTTTAGCGGCGGGGTCTGCTTTGGTTTCTTTTTTTTTTCCTCACGGCCAGCAACCCGGGTCCGGCGGACCAACAGCGCAGAAACGGGTCCCTTTGAGCCGGCGCGAGTAACGGGCACGAGCTTAGGGAGCACGGGACGAAACCGCGTCGAAAAATAGCGGTCCACTTGCCTCGTCCGAGACGGGCTGTGCCGTCTCTCCCGGCGTCATGTCGAGGTGCAGCGGTGCCGGCTTCGGGGGCAGTTCCTTTAGACGTGGGGGAGGCCAATGAGCACGTCGGGGGAATAAAAAGTCCGGGTAATCCACACGCTTCTCACGGCATGATGTTCATCACGCCGCAGCAGCAGTCGCAGCCATGACCGAGCCACCAGCCTGTTTAGGAAAGAAAATAACGTGTCACGTGATTGGCAGAGCTACGTGCGTGACGTCAGTGAATGACAGCACTGGGCCAATCGCAGCGCACGAAACGCACAGCGCTGGCGTCGTATAGTTAGCGTCACTGCGTTTAGTCCCGTAACAAAGAAAAATTATTGTAGGTTAGAAATGCCTGCTTAACTTTGAAAAACAAATCTATGTAACTCTCCGGTAAATATATTTAGATTTTGTGGCGCTTCCCACAAAAATTACTTCATGTAATTTTCTTCCACCAGGGTGCCTAGGGTGTTTTAAATCACGTGGTCAACTCAGGCACATCGTCATCGCATCATCAGCATCATCTACTCGGGCTACACTGATATTCGTCCTTTCTCACGTTTGTCGTGGCAGAGTGCGGGTCGACGGTCTCAGCATGAGGTATGTAATCCTTTCAATCCTTGTCAGAAAATTAGCTACCAAGTTGCATTTGTGCTCTTATTGATAGTGTAGTTCTTGCTGATCATGCAGCTAACTTTATTTTTTCGATTTGCCAACTTTATTACTTATTTGCGAAGGTTTTTAATCATCGCTCTTGAAATGGTGGCCGCCTCTTGCTAGCGCGTGATCTTCACTTCCACGTATGCTGTTGCGAAGTGATTGAATTGAAGCGGTCTAATACTTTTTCTGTTTTTCTTGCGCAGCTCGAAAGTGAGCAGGGACACGCTGTACGACTGCGTCAACGCGGTCCTGCAGGAGTCGGCGCGCAAGCACCGCAAGTTCCTCGAGACCGTGGAACTCCAGATCGCCCTCAAGAACTATGACCCTCAGAAGGACAAGCGTTTCTCGGGCACCGTCAAGTATGCCTGCTCTTCGACCAGCATCGCACGAAAAGTTTACCTGAAACGCGCAGCCTTTGGCGTCCCCATCGGGCTAGCGCCCGCTTAACGTTAAGCCTAGAATGCCATTCGAACCGGCTTCGCAATATTGCCATTGTGCTTGGTTGAAATTTTAGGGCAGATTTTCGAGACGTTGGGCTTAGCGACTGTTCTCGTATGTCTGACGCCACAGCCTGTAGCGGTACAGGGAGCTCGGTTCTCTGAATGAAGCCGGGCGGACTCTAACCCAGGGTCTTAAAACAATGGGGAGGTGTTCCGCTTCGGCGGCACCAATAACTTGTCGACTGCTGGCGACGCCCGGAGACTGCCGACAGTCGTATGTATGACTGCTGCGCATGTTGCGTTACGTAGGCGGCGGCTTTTATATCCCCTTCAGTTCAGTCGTGCATCATTGCAGTGACGACTTTAGCACTGGGCAATGAACTGTATCGCTGATTAAGCCTGTGCCATCTCCGAGCATGGTGCATGCACGAATGGGGTGTTCTTATCTTAACGCGTTCGGGCATTGCTCGAGATCCATTGACTTGTAGCCAAAGTGCCAATTTGGCGCTTTGGATTGCTTTCCAGCGAGTTGGTAGCATTTTTTTTTCATTAAGGGAGGGATGAGTCTTTGTCAAAATTTCTAAGAAATTGCTTTTTTATGTAGTGCAAATGTTCTTCAATGGCTCAGTTTGAATTATTAGTGGTTTTGTGGTTCACATTTGGTTCTTTGTTACAGGCTGTTAGACAAAAAATGCTTGCATTATTTGAGACATTTACAGAACTGCATCATCAGTCTCAGTTTGTGTGGTGATGCTGTCTTGGCTCAGTAAAAATATATTTAAAAAAAATTGAATAGAACATACAAAATGGTTTGACTGGTAATTAACTAAAGCAACAAATTCATTTAGTGTATAATGTGACAGCCAGTAAACATATAGCATCACTGCCCTACTCCCAAGTTGATACTAAGCTAATTTCGATTGCCCAAAGCAAAATCGGAGATAGACATAGCCTGTGTGCCCTTAGAGTCATGAGAAAACTCCTGTATCGTTAGCTGCACTGCTCCATGTCCTTCTAGGAGGGTATCGAACAAAACTTCTAACGGTGCTGGTTGGGGAGCAGTTTTGGCACAGCAATCACATGAAGTGGAACATCATATATTTGTTCTGTACTTTGGGATTGTTTTGAGCATGGTTATTCTGCAGAGAGTCTTTATGCAAACAAACTGTTTGGAGAAGGACTTGTCCCCAGTTCTTCGTGGTCTCTAAGACCCACATCCCATTTTAAGGCGGAAAGAGGTGTAGGTTGTGCTTGTTATCTATTATTGGCTTGGCAATACTGGTAGTGCCCTGTTGAATGCGTATATGCTGCTGCTGGTTAATTGTTCATGTGTTGCTCATGAAAATTTTTTCCTTATCGACAGGCTGAAGCACATCCCCAGGCCCAAGTTCCAGGTGTGCATTCTTGGTGACCAGCAGCACTGTGACGAAGCCAAGGCCAACAACCTGGCCTGCATGGACACAGAGGCTCTGAAGAAGCTGAACAAGAGCAAGAAACTAGTCAAAAAGCTTGGTGCGTTCACCCCGCTTTCTAGTGTCCGGGGCCTGCCTTTGTATCTTGAGCTAGGAGATTGCCGCATTTTCGGGAAAGCGCTTCCAGCCACATGTTAGTAGCAGTAACTTTTTTTTTGCTTTTATAATTGGGATGTGGGGCTGGGATATGGAGGTGGTGTGTCTTGGGAAAGCTTTTTTTTGTCTGGTTTTCTGATGTAGGCAGCTGTCTAGGACCAACATCTGATTCTCTACTTCGTTTTGTTGCTGTCCTAAATGAGGCATAGGCCTTGTTCGGTGTTTTCGGCAGCCGTGCTACCAGAGTGATGACTTGAAATGCATGTATTACCTGAAATGCTGGTGATAAGACACACTTGGTCTGATCTGGTAAGCCTTTACAGAAGCCAGGGGCATAATCAATGGATTCTATTTTACTCACTGTAAGGGATGTGCAAGGGCTGCAACGACCCCACATTGGCTTCTGTTTAGTCGGCTGTCTTCTTTCTGTGCTGCTAATATCTATGCAAGTCTGCCTCGGTCTTGGCTGACTTGTGCCTTTCCCTTCCCAATTGCAGCCAAGAAGTACGATGCTTTCATGGCGTCCGAGTCGCTCATCAAGCAGATTCCCCGTCTCCTGGGTCCTGGTCTGAACAAGGCGGGCAAGTTCCCCACGCTGCTGACACACAACGAATCTATGATGGCCAAGCTTGACGAAGTCAAAGCCACCATCAAGTTCCAGATGAAGAAGGTATGTTGCCTTTCGATTGCTTTAGTCTTGTAGTGAGTTGGTGGACCCACATACCTTGTTTAGCGCCAAGCATGCACATGCATGAAGAAGCAGCAAGGTTTACGAGATGACGCAAATATATGCATACCACACTTCCCTCCTGGCGATCGCATTGCTACCAGGCATTGTATTGGGTTTAGAGCTTGGCTGCAAGCTTAGTTAATGCCCTCCCTTGCGTGGATTCAAGGAACATTTTTACATATATCTGACAGTCTCAAAACAGTATCTAAACGTTAAAACCATAGTATCACAACTATGATGTTTTTGCACATTGATTAGCTTGTAGGTTTGTGGCATTGTGTTGGACTAGCAGTCCTAACAGTTGTATTGCCTATGATGAGTTTAGCACTGGGCAATGAATAGTTTCATTGATTACTTGTGCACCCTCTGAGTGAACTGGACATCCTATTGCACTTCTTGGTGTGGTTTGTGGTGTACACTGTGGAATACTTTTTTTTTTCTGTTCAGGTCCTGTGTCTCGCAGTTGCTGTGGGCAATGTCAAGATGAGCCCTGATGAGCTGGCCCAGAACATCAACCTGGCCATCAACTACTTGGTGTCCCTGTTGAAAAAGAACTGGCAGAACATCAGGTCTCTGCACATCAAGTCTACGATGGGGCCCCCACAGCGTCTATATTAAGTTTTGGCTTTTTTTTTCCGGCACCTCCAGCCAGCTAGTTTTGCGGCTGGATGGTTGTGAATAAAAAGGCTCTTGTCATATTTATTACTCCGCTGTGTCCTTTCCTTATTGTATTAATCTGTCAGAATTGCTCAGAGAAGCAGGCTTGGCAATTGTCAGAATGAATTGGTAATGCTTTGAGTGTGTAGTGCCCTTGTATTAATGTCAGCTTGGGTTGCTTGTGGTAATGTTTTGTGAACCATAACCGAGGTGCAGTGGCCAGTCTCATTTGCTGTTCATACTGTAGTAGTTTCAACAAAAATTTACACTGTATAGATAATACTCGCGCCATCTTGCTTAGTCATTTAGTGATCCAGTGACTGCTGCACCAGGTAAGTTTGTAAGATAAACTGCACATCTTCAACCAAAACCGAACGTGCGCGAAATTCTTAGGTCTGGGCATCGGCATTATTAGGCGTTTGAAAGATGTCAGAATCGGCGAACGTCCCTAAAGTCTGAAACGTAACTTCGAAGCAGGCTTCTCCGCTCTTAGATAACCTTGGTACGGGATGAGTTCATTACTGAATGGCAATTTCAGTCAGGCTGCTTCTGGTTAGCGTTGATCGCGTCGCACATGTGTCTGTTCTGATTTAACAACGCTACAAAGCCGACTGCTCCATCATGGGTAACAGGGCGGGCAGTAGCCGTGATCTTTTGGAACGAAGGGGGGGGGGGTGGGGTAATACTGTGAGACACGTTGCACTGTGGAGCGGCGGTCAATGGCGACTTTTTTTTTTTCTCTTCTGTTGAGCGCAGTCGGGGGCTGGTTTCCTTTTGTGCGGTTGATGTTCGGAGGGTGGTTTGGATGTGCCAGGATTCGAGAAGGAATCTTTTGTGGCAATTTGTTTCGGTTCCCAGGATACTGGTTTCTTCCTAGTTTATTCTGTGATCTGAGTTCTCGGAATGTTCGGCTACAGGATTGCGCGCTCCGGCGAAGTTGCCGACGTTTTTTTTCTTTTTGTTGCCGAATTCTTTGAGATTTTTGGTTTCGCCGATGTAGCTCGCGTCGCAGTCGGCGTAAGGAATTTCGTAGACAAATGCCTTCGGCTCTTTCTCTCCGCGACCCGTCTTTGAGAACAGGTGGGCAAGGCCCAAAGTGTTTGTTGCTTTGTGCGCAACGTGGACACCCCCTTTTTTCAGGATTCAGGCGATGGTTTCGCTGACACCTCGTACATAAGGTAGAGTGACGTATTTTGGTGGTGGCGTTGGTCTTTGGCCCCACCATTCTACGGCCTGCCCAAAGTCAACAAACCTGGGATCCCTTTGCTCCCGATTGTGGACTTTCCGGTGTTCCCACTTCGCTCGTTGTCGGAATACCTTTTTTCGCCCGAATCCTGGAAAAATCCAGGATGCGCACACGCGCACAAACACTGTTGCTCTTAGCCCACCTGTTCCCAAAGACCGGCCGCGGAGAGAAAGAGCCCAAGGCATTGTCTACAAAATTCCTTGCGCCGTCTGCGAGCAAGCTACACCGGCGAAAGCAAAAATCTCAAAGAATTCGGAAACAAAAAAAAACGACGTCCGCAACTTTGCAAGAGAGCGCAATCCTGTAGCCGAACATTCCGAGGACTCAGACCACAGAATAAACTACAAAGAAACCAGCATCCTCGGAACCGAAACAAATTACCACAAAACGCTCCTTCTGGAATCCTGGCACATCCAAACCAGCCCGTACAACATGAACCACACAAAAGGAAACCTGCCCCCAGTGTATTCCCATGGACTTCGCTCTGCAACTCAACGAAAAAATGTCGCCATTGACCGCCTCCCCGCAGTGCGACAACATGACTCACAGCCTTAACCGCCCCACTCCTCCCCCACGCCTTTCGGATCACAGCTTGCGTTCCTTTGAACCCACCTGCCCTCCATACTTAGAGGCTGGCTACTGCCCTGCTACCCCTGATGAAGGAGCCGAGCCGGCTTCGAATCGTTGGGTTAAAATTGAAGTTTTTGATTGGAGATGTGCAGTTTATTCTTTAAAAAATACTACGTGCATGATGTGGCGTGTAGCTTGAATTCGTTTGTGGTTCAGCTTCCGTTCCATGTCGCTATGGGCTCCGTGCGCTGGTATGGTGGCGCCAGCAGCGACCACATCGCCAGCGCCGCCTCGTGGCATTCGCCGCGTTAACCGGACGCTCAGTCACGGCCGGTCTCTCGAAGGGAGAGCGCGGGCCCCCTCGAGACTGGCCGTGGTGAAGGCGTGCTGACGCAATTGTCACCGGCTTTCCTAATAAAAAAACGTGTAAAAAAGTGTACATTGGCCAAACAGGGCGTTATTGCTTTAACGAAAGAGCGCTAGAACACTTCAATCTTGTAAAAGATGGTATCAGCGGCCATCTTGCCGTACACTGCCGGTCGTGCAAATGCAAACCTATGTTTCAGAAGGCGCAGTTTCTGGGTCACGCCAAGGAAAAGCTTCAGCGTGAAATTATCGAAGCCTTTTTTATTAGGAAAGCCGGTGACAATTTCGTCAGCACGCCTTCACTGTCATTGCTGGAGAATGAAATGGCTTTTTTGGATGATTGTGATTAGGTTTCACCTCATGATAACTGAATGTATTTAAACGTCGAGCGTTTTCAAATAAAATCAGTTGGAAGTGCAGCACAGTCCTGTCTTGTTTGTTCCTTGTCTTCTGTGTGCGTTTTATTGATGTTGCGAAACTTGTCTCCATTATGAACTGCAACCAACTAGCCCAAACCACTGTGTTACTTCGACACTATTGTGCGCTGATAACCCAAGCAAAATGCGATAATTCTACTGGTCAATTTCCTCGATTCTGAAACGTGCCAGTCGACAGTGAACGCCTCTTTGCGTTCAGTGTTTACTGGCACGCGTCTTATTCTATACGCGCTGCTTTTTGTAATATATGCGCTTTTCCTTATTTTCACTCCGTTTAAAGTGGTCCAGTGAGCCACAGCCGCTGCAACACATAGCGACCGAAAAAAAACATGACTCGCAGGTCATCTCGCGCGATTTCTGAATTTTTACAAGCCGAAATGCATGCTATGACTTGCAAGCAGATCTTCAGCCACTCTTGCATCCTCACTGAAGAGCTGACAGACACCGATAAAGAACGCCCATGTCTTTAGATTAGTTTGGTTTATGAGGTTTAATGCCCCTGGGCGACTCAGGCTATGAGGGACGCCGTAGTGGAGGGCTCCAGTGATCTGGACCAACTGGGGATCTTTAACGTGCACGGGCCTCTAGCATTTCGCCTCCATCGAAATGCGACCGCCGCGACCGGGGTCGAAACCGCGTCCTTCGAGCACCGTAACCACTGAACCACCGCGGAAGCTCCATGACTTTAGAATCACACACTGTATGCATAGCTACGTGTAGCGCACAGTGTATGCATGGTCGCGTAGTTAGACTGAGACTATACGTATAGCATACAGCGTATGCATGGTCGTCACGGCATAGTGAAAATTGTCACAAAATGGTCGGGAAAAACGCCGGATTTGTGTCAAATTAGATGGAAAAATGTGTAATTAGGCGTAATTAACACTTAAGATCTCCTAAAGATGTATAATTTGGGTATCGACATAGTCACGGGAACGGTGTGACGTGTGACAAGCAGTGCAACTTTCTGGAAATCTGGCACTGATTGACAGGTGCTGCGGCAAAGACCGTCTATGACCACGCGTCGTGCTATGCAAAAAACGTGAGCAGTCGCCCTTGGGCAGACGGTGTGTCAATTAAGATGCCCCCTCGCCGGGCTGTGTCAGCAGTGGAACTTCCTGGAAGCAGCTTTCGCCTCTCAACACTTTAGTCGTCAAAGTGTCTCCTAAATTTTTTCCTCTAAACTGGTTTTGCACGTGACGAGCACCTGCTGCCCATCGTGGTCACAAGGCACACACTTTGCGAGCCAGACCATAGAGACACGTGCGCCGGTGAGGTATGCAGACAGGGGTTACGTTTCCCAGTACACGGAGGCGGCTCTGGAGGCATCTAAGAAATTTAGGAAAGAATGCTGGGTATTGTAGGGCGCAATTGTTGCGCGGTGCGGGGGTTACCGGTTGCGGGGGGGCGGGTGGGGGGGGGGGGAGGAAAGAGGCTCTTGAAGGAGCCTGGCGATGTGCTGTCGTGCATTTACTTATCTACATTTTCGTTTCTTGAAGTACAGCAGGGCAGAGAAAAAGAACAGTGAGGCAGGCTTGACAAGTATTTCTCGGAATTTCGCTCAGTGCGTGTGTTTTGAGAAAGTTGATAAGTGGATTGCAAAAGTGTGAAACGCGGAGCTAGCGCGTGAAAGAAGAAACCGTGCCGTCCCGCATGCAGACGTCGCTTCCTCTCCACGAAGGCGTTCTTCGAACTTGCCCGTCTAATCTTCCTGCCACTGCCTCCCACCAGGAAACTACAAGATGAGCGAACATGCCGAGGTGAGCCCAACACTTACGGGGTACGCATGGGGGTATACTTAGGGGTGTACGCATGACCTGTACCGATGTCATCGTGGCCGCCATCTTTGGAGCCATGAAACACGCCGCTTTTTCTAGCCTGCTTATTGCCACCTGCTCCGAACTGCCCTGTGGAAGCTATGCCCGGCGTTCCTTCACTGCACCCGCGACTATACTTGCGAGCCGTCTGCAAGGGACAATTTCTAGTGAAACCCAGGACGCCGTCGGTTCCGTAACAACCTAGACACAATCGCGCCGTGAGGGAAGGGATGAAGGCGGGAGTGAGAAAAAAAGGGGGAGAGAAAGAAAAATTACGTCACGTAATTTTCTTCCACCAGGGTGCCTAGGGTGTTTTAAATCACGTGGTCAACTCAGGCACATCGTCAGCGCATCATCAGCATCATCTACTCGGGCTACACAGATATTCTTCATTTCTCACGTTTGTCGTGGCAGAGTGCGCGTCGACGGTCTCAGCATGAGGTATGTAATCATTTCAATCCTTGTCGGAAAATTAGCTACCAAGTTGCATTTGTGCTCTTATTGATAGTGTAGTTCTTGCTGTTCATGCAGCTAACTTTATTTTTTCGATTTACCAAATTTATTTCTTATTTGCGAAGGTTTTTAATCTAAGCTCTTGAAATGGTGGCCGCCTCTTGCTAGCGCGTGATCTTCACTTCCACGCATGCTGTTGCGAAGTGATTGAATTGAAGCGGTCTAATAATTTTTCTGCTTTTCTTGTGCAGCTCGAAAGTGAGCAGGGACACGCTGTACGACTGCGTCAACGCGGTCCTGCAGGAGTCGGCGCGCAAGCACCGCAAGTTCCTCGAGACCGTGGAACTCCAGATCGCCCTCAAGAACTCTCAGAAGGACCCTCAGAAGGACAAGCGTTTCTCGGGCACCGTCGAGTATGCCTGCTCTTCGACCAGCATCGCACGAAAAATTGACCTGAAACGCGCAGCCTTTGGCGTCCCCATCGGGCTAGAGCCCGCTTAACGTTAAGCCTAGAATGCCATTCGAACCGGCTTCGCAATATTGCCATTGTGCTTGGTTGAAATTTTAGGGCAGATTTTCGAGACGTTGGGCTTAGCGACCGTTCTCGTATGTCTGACGCCACAGCCTGTAGCGGTACAGGGAGCTCGGTTCTCTGAATGAAACCGGGCGGACAAAAACCCAGGGTCTTAAAGCAATGGGGAGGTGTTCCGCTTCGGCGGCACCAATAACTTGTCGACTGCTGGCGACGCAAGGAGACTGCCGACAGTCGTATGTATGGCTGGTGCGCATGTTGCGTTACGAAGGCGGCGGCTTTTATATCCCCTCCCGTTCAGGCGTGCATCATTGCAGTGACGACTTTAGCACTGGGCAATGAACTGTATCGCTGATTAAGCCTGTGCCATCTCCGAGCATGGTGCATGCACGAAAGGGGTGTTCTTATCTTAACGCGTTCGGGCATTGCTCGAGATCCATTGACTTGTAGCCAAAGTGCCAATTTGGCGCTTTGGGTTGCTTTCCAACGAGTTGGTAGCATTTTTTTTTCATTAAGGGAGGGATGAGTCTTTGTCAAAATTTCTAAGAAATTGCTTTTTTATGTAGTGCAAATGTTCTTCAATAGCTCAGTTAGTTTGAATTATTAGTGGATTTGTGGTTCACGTTTGGTTCTTTGTTACAGGCTGTTAGACAAAAAATGCTTGCATTATTTGAGACATTTACAGAACTGCATCATCAGAGTCTCAGTTTGTGTGGTGATGCTGTCTTGGCTCAGTAAAAATATATTTAAAAAAATTTGAATAGAACATACAAAATGGTTTGACTGGTAATTTACTAAAGCAACAAATTCATTTAGTGTATAATGTGAAAGCCAGTAAACATATAGCATCACTGCCCTACTCCCAAATTGATACTAAGCTAATTTCGATTGCCCAAAGCAAAATCGGAGATAGACATAGCCTGTGTGCCCTTAGAGTCATGAGAAAACTCCTGTAGCGTTAGCTGCACTGCTCCATGTCCTTCTAGGAAGGTATCGAACAAAACTTCTAACGGTGGTGGTTGGGGAGCAGTTTTGGCACAGCAATCACATGAAGTGGAACATCATCTATTTGTTCTGTACTTTGGGATTGTTTTGAGCATGGATATTCTGCAGAGACGGTCTTTATGCAAACAAACTGTTTGGAGAAGGACTTGTCCCCAGTTCTTCGTGGTCTCTTAAGACCCACATCCCTTTTTATGGCGGAAAGAGGTGTAGGTTGTACTTGTTATCTATTATTGGCTTGGCAATACTGGTAGTGCCCCGTTGAATGCATATATGCTGCTGCTGGTTAACTGTTCATGTGTTGCTCATGAAAGTTTTTTCCTTATCGACAGGCTGAAGCACATCCCCAGGCCCAAGTTCCAGGTGTGCATTCTTGGTGACCAGCAGCACTGTGACGAAGCCAAGGCCAACAACCTGGCCTGCATGGACACAGAGGCTCTCAAGAAGCTGAACAAGAGCAAGAAACTAGTCAAAAGGCTTGGTGCGTTTTCCCCGCTTGCTTTTCTAGTGTCAGGGGGGCCTGTCTGTGTGTATCTTGAGCTAGGAGATTGCCGCTACAGCATTATCAGGAAAGCGCTTCCAGCCACATGTTAGTAGCAGTAACTTTTTTTTTGCTTTTATAATTACGATGTGGTGCTGGGATATGGAGGTGGTGTCTTGGGAAAGCTTTTTTTTCTGTCTGGCTTTCTGATGTAGGCAGCTGTCTAGGACCAACATCTGATTCTCTACTTCGTTTTGTCGCTGTCCTAAATGAGGCATAGGCCTTGTTCGGTGTTTTCGGCAGCCATGCTACCAGAGTGTTGACTTGAAATGCATGTATTACCTGAAATGCTGGTGATATGACACACTTGGTCTGATCTGGTAAGCCTTTACAGAAGCCAGGGGCGTAATCAATGGATTCTATTTTACTCACTGTAAGGGATGTGCAAGGGCTGCAACGACCCCACATTGGCTTCTGTTTAGTCGGCTGTCTTCTTTCTGTGCTGCTAGTATCTATGCAAGTCTGCCTCGGTCTTGGCTGACTTGTGCCTTTCCCTTCCCAATTGCAGCCAAGAAGTACGATGCTTTCATGGCGTCCAAGTCGCTCATCAAGCAGATTCCCCGTCTCCTGGGTCCTGGTCTGAACAAGGCGGGCAAGTTCCCCACGCTGCTGACACACAACGAATCTATGATGGCCAAGCTTGACGAGGTCAAAGCCACCATCAAGTTCCAGATGAAGAAGGTATGTTGCCTTTCGATTGATTTAGTCTTGTAGTGAGTTGGTGGACCGACATGCCTTGTTTAGCACCAAGCATGCACATGCATGAAGTAGCAAGGTTTACAAGATGACGCAAATATATGCATACCACACTAGGGCGATCGCTTTGCTACCAGGCATTGTATTAGGTTTAGAGCTTGGCTGCAAGCTAGGTTAATGCCCTCCCTTGTGTGGATTCAAGGAAAAATTTTTACATATATCTGACAGTCTCAAAACAGTATCTAAATGTTACAACCATAGTATCACAACTATGATGTTTTTGCACATTGATTAGCTTGTAGGTTTGTGGCATTGTGTTGGACTAGCAGTCCTAACAGTTGTATTGCCTATGATGAGTTTAGTACTGGGCAATGAATAGTTTCATTGATTACTTGTGCACCCTCTGAGTGAACTGGACATCCTATTGCACTTCTTGGTGTGGTTTGTGGTGTACACTGTGGAATACTTTTTTTTTCTGTTCAGGTCCTGTGTCTCGCAGTTGCTGTGGGCAATGTCAAGATGAGCCCTGATGAGCTGGCCCAGAACATCAACCTGGCCATCAACCACTTGGTGTTCCTGTTGAAAAAGAACTGGCAGAACGTCAGGTCTCTGCACATCAAGTCTACGATGGGGCCCCCACAGCGTCTTTATTAAGTTTTGGCTTTTTTTTTCGGCACCTCCAGCCAGCTAGTTTTGCGGCTGGGTGGTTGTGAATAAAAAGGCTCTTGTCATATTTATTACTCTGCTGTGTCCTTTCCATGTTGTATTAATCTGTCAGAATTGCTCAGAGAAGCAGGCTTGGCAATTGTCAGAGCTGAATTGGTAATGCTTTGAGTGTGTAGTGCCCTTGTATTAATGTCGGCTTGGGTTGCTTGTGGCAATGTTTTGTGAACCATAACCGAGGTGCAGTGGCCAGTCTCATTTGCTGTTCATACTGTAGTAGGTTCAACAAAAATTTACACGGTATAGATAATACTCGCGCCATCTTGCTTAGCCATTTAGTGATAGTGACTGCTGCACCAGGTAAGTTGGCAAGATAAACTGCCCATCTCCAACCAAAACCGGACGTGCGCGAAATTCTTAGGTCTGGAAATCGGCATTATTAGGCGTTGAAAAGATGTCAGAATCGGCGAACGTCCCTAAAATCTGAAACGTAACTTCGAAGCAGGCTTCTCCGCTCTTAGATCAACTTTGGTACGGGATGAGTTTAATACTGAAAGACAATTTCAGTCGGGCTCCTTCTGGTTAGTGATGAGCGCGTCGCACATGTGTCTGTTCTGATTTAACACAACGCTACAAAGCCGACTGCTCCATCATGGGTAACAGGGCGGGCAGTAGCTGTGATCTTTAGGAACGAAGGGGGGGTTGGGGTAATGCTGTGAGACACGTTGCACTGTGGAGAGGCGGTCAATGGCGACTTTTTTTTTCTGTTCCGTTGAGCGCAGTCGGGGGCTGGTTTCCGTTTGTGCCGTTGATGTTCGGGGGGGTGGTTTGGATGTGCCAGGATTCGAAAATGTATCTTTTGTGGCAATTTGTTTCGGTTCCCAGGATGCTGGTTTCTTCGAAGTTGATTCTGTGATCTGAGTTCTCGGAATGTTCGGCTACAGGATTGCGCGCTCCGGCGAAGTTGCCGACGTTTTTTTTCTTTTTGTTGCCGAATTCTTTGAGATTTTTGGTTTCGCCGATGTACCTCGCATCGCAGTCGGCGTAAGGAATTTCGTAGACAAATGCCTTCGGCTCTTTCTCTCCGCGACCCGTCTTTGAGAACAGGTGGGCAAAGCGCAAAAGTGTTTGTCGCTTTGTGCGCCACCTGGAGACCCCCTTTTTTCAGGATTCAGGCGATGGTTTCGCTGACACCTCCGACATAAAGTAGAGTGAGGTATTTTGGTGGTGGCTTTGGTCTTTGGCCCCACCATTCTACGGCCTGCCCAAAGTCCACAAACCTGGGATCCCATTGCGCCCGATTGTGGACTTTCCGGTGTTCCCACTTCGCTCGTTGTCGGAATACCTTTTTTCGCCCGAATCCTGGAAAAATCCAGTTTGCGCACAAGCCCACAAACACTGTTGCTCTTAGCCCACCTGTTCCCAAAGACCGGCCGCGGTGAGAAAGAGCCCAAGGCATTGTCTACAAAATTCCTTGCGTCGTCTCCGACGCAAGCTACACGGGCGAAAGCAAAAATCTCAAAGAATGTGGAAACAAAAAAAAAACGACGTCCGCAACTTTGCAAGAGAGCGCAATCCTGTAGCCGAACATTCCGAGGACTCAGACCACAGAATAAACTACAAAGAAACCAGCATCCTCGGGACCGAAACAAATTACCACAAAAGGCTCCTTCTGGAATCCTGGCACATCCAAACCAGCCCGAACAACATGAACCGCACAAAAAAAAACCTGCCCCCAGTGTATGCCCAGGAACTTCGCTCTGCAACTCAACGAAAAAATGTCGCCATTGACCGCCTCCCCACAGTGCGACAACATGACTCACAGCCTTAACCGCCCCCCTCCTCCCCCACGCTTTTCGGATCACAGCTTTTGTTCCTTTGAACCCCCCTGCTACTGCCCTGTCACCCCTGATGAAGGAGCCGAGCCGGCTTCGAATCGTTGGGTTAAAATTAAAGTTCTTGATTGGAGATGTGCAGTTTATTCTAAAGAAAAAATACTACGTGCATGATGAGGCGTGAAGCTTGAATTCGTTTGTGGTTCACAGGCGCGCCGCTATAGTGTGGGAAGCTTCCGTTTCATGTCGCCATAGTGTCTGCTTCTCGTGCTACCCTGGGTTTCGGCAGCGTGCTACAACCGGTAATTCGCGACGAGGCGAGTCGTGCAGCAAGGAAAACTGGAGAGGCAGTTACGTCACAATTTTTGATGCCGTTTACTCCAGCGTTCTTCCTACTCTGATAGCCTCGGCGCGCATGCGCAGCAGACGACGCCGCTACGCCTGCGCAAGCGGCCAAATACTTTCAGTAGTCCTTGCGAAAGCGCCTAACTTCCGGCACACTTTCCGGCGTTCAGCTCGGATAGGGAGGGAGGAAGGAAAATGTATCATGCAGCAGACGACGCCGCTGCGACAGCGTCTAACTTCCGGCACACTTTCCGGCGTTCAGGTTGAATAGGGAGGGAAGAAGGAAAATGTATCATGTATCATTCCTCCATGAGGAGCACCGAATCGCGGCGGCTGCGTTTTCATGGAGGCAGAACGCTAATAAGGCGCCCGTGTGCTGTGCGATGCCAGTGCACGGTAAAGATCCCCAGGTTATCGAAATGATTCCGGAGGCCTCCACTACGGGCACCACTTTCTTCTTTTATTCTTTCACCACCTCCTTTATCCCTTCCCTCATGGCGCGGTTCAGGTGCCCGCCGATATATGAGACAGATACTGTGCCATTTCCTTTCCCCAAAAAACAATTATTATTATTATTCCATGAGGCACGTTCACACTGGCCACCCGTGAAAGGCGCGCGACGTACGCACATTCGGCACGGAAGGGGAGCCCCCAACAAGTCTCCAACGGGCCTTTTGGCAAGGCAGTCGCTCGCTCGCCGATTTCTTGCGACGCGCGACAAAATGTCGCAGAACTCGAGCAATCCGCGGGGCAAGACAGCCCTGTCACGCGGCGCTAATATCCGCGCTCTTGCTTCGGCGGGAAATTCAAGCCACTTAGCACGCCCGTTCTATATCCTCTGCAGACCCGAGCAAAAGTTCTGCCTGTCCGCTTTAATTCAGACGGATATATAAACATTAAGAGGGTTTCAAATTGGGCTAGTTGGTAGTTAACATGGTCATACATAATCGGAAACTAAACATTTTGACAGATTTGCCTGTCTGGTTGGGTTTGAAGACTTATGATGGGTCGGATGAACGAACTGGGGTACCCATTTTTTTTTGGCGGGGGGGGGGGGGGGGGGGGGGGGAGATCGGGGACTACTCGGTTCTTTTCGTTTCTTTTTTCTTCATGTGAAGAACATATATGGCGTCGGCTCTCTTCAATAAAGATGTAATGACAGATGCCTTGTGGGGAGGCCCGATGTGCAAAATCGCCAACTTTTTCTTCGAAACTGGCTTTGCACGTGACGAGCACCTGCTGCCCATCCCGGTCACAAGGCACAGCCAAAAACAAAAAGAAAAACAGCTCTATTCCTTCCCCAAGCACAAGCCAGAAGCAGAAATGCGTGTGCATTCCATACATGAAAGGCGTGAGCGAGACACTGGTTCGCATTCTCGGTAAAGAAGGTGTGCTAACAATGCACAAACCGACTACCACCATCGGACGCCTTCTCCCCCGCATCCTCGGAACCGAAGCAATTACCACAAAAGGCTCCTTCTGGAATCCGGCCACATCCAAACCACCCCGAACAACATCAACCGCACAAAAAAAAACCTGCCCTCAGTATATGCCCAGGAACTTCGCTCTTCAACTCAACGAAAAAAAGTCGCCATTGACCGCCTCCCCACAGTGCGACAACGTGACTCACAGACTTAACCACCCCACCTCCTCCTCCCCCCCCCCCCCCCCCCCCCCCCCCCCCACGCCTTCCGCATCACAACTTTCGTCCCTCTGACCCCCTTGACCTCGCTAGCTACTGCCCTCAGCCACCCCTGATGAAGGAGCCGAGTCGGCTTCGAAACGTTGGGTTAAAATTAAAGTTTTTGGTTGGAGATGTGAAGTTTATTATAAGTCACACATAATTTCGCTTTTGAAATGACTTGGGACAACAACACATGGGCGACACAAGCCCTGGTGGTATATCATGCCTCGGCGGTCCAATGGAAACACACAAAAATTTACCAATCCTAGGTCCAATAATTCTTCGTTTACAAGTTCTCTCTATACTCTCTGCTACGGGCCTCTGAGTGTACATAAACATACAACATTGTTTTATGGCGTATATTTAGTTAAATACATGCATGACTGAATCCGCTTGTAACAGAAATCCGGTTACGACAAACTCACCAACTAGCGAGGCCCCTCGAACCACGCCTATAATTTCACACTTGTTGAAAAGTTGGCTGCCTCCAACGGCACATGGGTGCGTTAGTGATGCGTTTGTTAAAGAATTCCTCAAAAGACAAACGTGCATTATAATATACGCGGGGTCTGACGAGGCTATGAAAAAAAAGCGTTCGTGTACAAACATCTCGCTACAGCGGCCGCATTGCTCCTTCTGCTGCATGCGCTGTTGCTGCATATATATATATATATATATATATATATATATATATATATATATATATATATATATATATATATATATATATATATATATATATATATATATATATATATATATATATATATATATATATATATATATATATATAGTGGAAGCAGTCGGGGTTGCTCAACGGGCCAGTGAAAACGGTTTCAGACGGTGGACAGTCCTTCATCAGGGTTAAGTCAATATATATATATATATATATATATATATATATATATATATATATATATATATATATATATATATATATATATATATATATATATATTCGTGTCTGTCATAAAATTTTAATGAAACGTTGAGAGAGATATCAGAGTTGTCTGGTATAGACAGTAGGTCATGCGTGCATGTAGTACATGCATGCTGCCTTTGTGATACTGGGACGATTATTGCTACTAATTTTCCCTGATTGACGATTAAACACATGTTTTTGGTGATTGGGTTACTCTCACTACGCGTCGCTAGCTAGGAGACGCGTATGTGTCCTTGGCCTTTTCTTTCCATGTGTCAGTAGAGTGCAGTATGTTACATGGTGGGACGAACTCGTCGCGGCAGCCAGAAGAAGGAATCTGTCTTTCGGTAGCGCCATTCATCCTGCACACGCCGCTGGGTCTGGAGACGCTGGCGTGGCTGGCACCACCTCAAGCATTGAAGCACGGGCGCATGCAAAGGCACCACTGGCTTCGTCGTTAGTGCCCTACAGCTTTCAGGGCTTTCAAAACCGCATTACGTACGCCTGAGCATGATCCCTACTTCTGTTGCTCACACCCTTTTACCGTGGGCGGCGCATTTCACTGCAGCTCTTCCTCCTTTCGAGATAATTCGTGGCACCACCCTTCAGTTTTGCATTGCTCCACTATCTTCATAACCTCTTCCTTCCATGGTTTTCAGATTCAGATTCAGACCATTTTATTCCTTTCAGTTGAAAGTGGAAGACGAGGCAACAGGCATGGAGCCTGACAAGGCCTCGACTCCCATCTTTAGTTCGGAGCAGGCAAAACTTCAATACATTTGCAGGAATTTCCCCTGATGAAACGGTGTACACACAGACATAAAATATATGAGCATAAAATGCTGGCTGTCGATTAACGCAACGTTCGAAAGCACGTCAGAGGATCCGCGACAACACACTGGCGAGAAAAAGAAACCGCTGGATAACATGTTGACAGAAACATGGAAAAAAAAAACTTTTTCGCAAGAGTGGTGATTTGCATGGGCATATGAGTGCAGCTATATACATAAGATATCATCAGTGATCATTATGAATGCTTTGTACTGTAATTTGAAGGGCTTTAATGGTAGCGTAATATCAATGAAGGACTCATGATGGTTAAATAACTTTGTTGCTTGATAATCAACATCCTGTCTCCCATAATTTGTTCTCACTTTTCTTGTTTTATGTGTACGGGTTCGAAAGCTATAGTGTGGCGATATATCTGTAAATCTAGTGTAAAGTTTTTTTTATGGATTAATTGCATCAGTTTAGAGTAATACACTTTGTTGTCCGGTTCATCGTCACCACCAGCCTGACTGCGCCCACTGCAGGGCAAAGGCGTCTCCCATGTGTCCACAATTAACTCCGTCCTTTGCCAGCTCCGGCCACCGTACCCCAGCAAACTGCATAATCTCATCCGCCCACCTAGCCTTCTGCCGCCCCCTGCTACGCTTGCCTTCTCTTGTAATCCACTCCGTTACCCTTAAGGACCAGCGGTTATCCTGAAGGGTAACGGAGAGGATAAGGATGTTTCCCGAGGTAACCACCCTGCGGCTACGCATTCATATATGCTCTCACCGTACCCTCCTTCCAGAGTAACCAGAGTAATCAATAGACGTTGGGGGAAAGAACAATGATGCTGAATAAGGGATGAATGCTACTGAGGAACCAAGCTCAGGCAGAATTGAGTGTATATTTATATACTCATCTTTCTCTGCCGCATTACACCTTCGTTTCGGTTCACTGTTTTTTGACCGAATGCTACCTTAAATGCTCCTATAGACAGATACAACTCCAGAACGCAGCGGCTTTTCCCCATCAAAGGACTGCCTCCCAGCAATGGCGTCGGCCGATTCTCATGACCCTGATAGCGTTACAAGGCAGGTAGCGGCGCCAAAATGGAGAGAAGAGTGTATCCCCGACCATAGAGAGAAGGAATCGGCCGACGCCATTGGCTGGAATGGGGTCCTTTGACGGGCAAAAGCCACTTCGTTCTTGAGTTGGATGCGACTCTAGTCAGGTCGATTCGCTACGCACGTTCCACAGCTGCAGCGAAACTATAGAAGACGAAGAAGACCTAGCGCTAAGGAGACGAAGAGCAGCCCGCTCTTGCTATCATTTGGCGCCACCACATTTGGGTTCAGCCACAGATCTGTTTGCACCGCTGTTCAAAATTTCCTGATAGAATCTCACCGACTGCCTTGCTAAGTGTTTCAACGTTTTCTTTTCTATCAATTATTACATTTTGACTAAATCATTAATATATTTAATCACTCTCTTTATTATTATTCTTAAAATATTAAAATCAAAACACTCATCCCTTTTCTGTTCATGACGAAAAATTCACCGGTGTTATGCTCCCAAGTGCTTTTCCTTTTTGTTAACTGCGTTCAGGTGAATAGCCACCCGATTATTGGCCGATCCCTCAGTGTGGGTATGTGCCATCTTTTGATAGGCTAACAACAACAACAACAGAAGAAGAAGCTGTGTGTGCTATCGGTTGCACTGTCGGCTGTATCAAGGGCCCCGCCGGGACCTATACGCCAGGATGAGCTACCCCGGAGCCTACCCGTATAGCGGCGACTACGCCGCGGTACTGCAACCGCGCTACCAGCACCCTATGATGATGGACCCTAGGATGATGGGGATGTACGGGCCAACCATGCCCTACTTGGACGGTCCGCAGCACTCCGACAACCACACGTGAGCCGAGACCACACATCTCCAAGCCACTGAATGTGCAGTTTAGCCTGTTGTTTGCATTTTTCTCTGTCGCCATGCTATGGGGAACCTGCGCTGCCAAGGTGGCACTGCAACTGTTCCATTCGGTGACTCAAAACTGCTTTTGTCAGCCGCTTGGGCCGCTGCAAACGCGAGAACACATTCAGCGCGATTAGATACCCGCGTTTGGCTGACAGCATTCACTGCCTAGCGTTTCTCGGCGCAGATAGCTGACGCACGGCACATGCGCCTTCGACAGAGCGCGGAGGCTCACGCCAATAAGCCCCTGAAGGTTGCGCGGAAAAGTACTATGAGTACTACCCAAAACTGCTTGCTCTTCTCGCTAGGCAGTGTGTTATGGCGCTGCAATCGGAACCTCAAACTTCAGCGCAAGTTCCCCATTCCGCAACAACAAACAAAACTTCCCCATTTCATCTTTCGTTCCGTGCACTTTTACCCCTGCGTCCCCATAGCAACGAGGTTACTTAACCCTGCGGCCAGAGCTCTTAAGTTGCTTTTGTGCTGAAAAATATAACGCACTATCATAACCTGCTTGTCGACACCAGTGGGATAGGGTAGCCCGACAGTAAGCGGTATTCTGGCTGGAGTGGAAGATCATCTACATCTAATATCCCCGCCATCATCACTGTCAGCTAGGTCACGCCTGTGGTGATGTACGATGAAGACAAGGCGAACGGCGTTTACATAAAGTCAAAATACATCATAGCCAAAAAATTCACACGGGCACCTAATCATCTTATGTGTTGACAGTGAGATGGACATCATTTTCTTTCAGCGAATGGAAATTCTTCGCTACAGTGACGTCACTTCTCTCATGAAAAAGACATAGCGCATGAAGACAGGACAGTGCAGAGACAACGCAGGACGAGCGCTAATGTTAGCTCTCGTCCTGTGTTGTCTCTGCACTGTCCTGTCTTCATGCGCTATGTCTTTTTCAAAAGTGATGCACCAACAAGCCCAAAGTTCCACCCTATTAAGTCACTTCTCTCGCCCCAGTGGGAATCATCCGGTAACGTGACGCCCTCCAGCAAATGAGCGAGTTTTATGACCGACGACGCACTTTTTCCCCGATGAGGCCATGGTATTACAGCTCTGCTTTCTGTGATATTCGAAAATAATTTCTTCCAGATGAACCTGGAAGTGGGAGCTCTCTACAAAATTGCCGTATAAGGTCACGTAGTCCCGAAGGCCCTAGATAAGGCCACAGTGAACTAGAGTTAGGATGGGGAAAACATGGAAAGGTGTGGTGCAGCTTCAGTTATTTCTCTTAGTAGGCCTTAGTAGGCAAGGCCCGAACGTCGCCACTCTCTTTCTCCCCGTGAACTTTTCAGTCAGAACCTGCTGTTCTACATCTGCTCGCTGTCGTTCATGTGTCTCTTCGTGGTGGTCATGGTGTACTCGGCCATCGAGATGAGACGCCGCATCCACGAGCTCGCCACGGACGCCCCCAACCGGACCGCGTACGCCACCGTCTTGAGCTCGACCACAGAAACGACGGTCCGTCCGTTCCGCTGGGATACGGGCATTGACAAACTGCTCGATGAGGGCGACGATGACCGGCTGGTACCAGACCACAAAGGGTGGGTGTGCCCATTGCAACGCAGCAAAGTCTATCCGCAGCGTAAGCTAATTAATGTGGTCACGGTGTTGGGCGGCCACGTTTCCAAGGGGAACATACGCCACAATACAGCAAACCCATTTTTCCTTCACCTTCTGTTTTGAGACAGACTTCCCGCACAAGAAGTTGATGCGGCGCTGACGGACCGCGACGAGTTAGCGTCAGCTGCATGTGTTAGAATGTAACAAGGTAATGTGCTGGGGTTCACTCGCGAGTTCATTTAGCTGTAACAGTTGCTGTTTGGTTTTGGTTTTATGGCGTCACGTAGGGACTCAGTTTATGAGGGACTTCGTAGTGGAAGGCGCCGGATAATTTTGACCACCTTGGGTTCTTTAACGTGCAATGACGTCACTCAGCAGACGGACCTCTAGAATTTCGCCTCCGTCGGAGTGCGACTGCCGTGACCGGGATCGAACCCGCGTGTTTCGGGCCATCAGCTGAGCACCAGAACCACTGAGCCACCGCGGCGGCTACAACGACTATTCAACGTGTCTTGTGAGCCATTGCCAATTGCTATGTTCGATGACTCAGCAATGTAATAACGAGTTATATGACCTATTGGTCACGTGCCGTTGCTTTGGGATTATGTAATTTCTTGTGAACGACCACTGCCAGGCTGTCTACAGTTACAGGTAGGCTGTCTACCTGGTACAAAATAGAGCGTTATGAGAACCTCACACTGCCGAGCGGCAGGGCATTGGCGTGCTAACAATACAACGGAGTGCTGCCATCAGTTGTTAATTTTCTTTTGGTACTCTCTGTATATTGCAGCATTAAAAATTTCCCTCTTTTTGCACGCTTTTACGATCATAAGTTGGGTATGGGCTAGTTGGTGGTATATGACGAATATTTCGGAAAATTGTGCAAAGGACGCTGTTGTTGCTAGTGGCTATTTATTAATAAAATAACAATGGAAGGAAAAGATGTTGCTAGCCGCGGCATCTGCCGTCGGAACCTGAAGCGCCTGAGCTGCGACTAGCGGGAATAAAATGACAGGGGGAGGAAGAGAAAAGGGGGAGCGACAGTAAGAATGTATAGGGGTAGGGGGTAATATACACTATGTACAAATGCAGAATATGTAAAAAATGCGGGATGCTGCGGCGAGCATGATTGGAGTAATCGGTGCTGGGGCGTGCAATTGCTTGGTGGGGGGGGGGGGGGGGGGGAACGGCCGGTCGCGGCACACGCGATGTTTTCCATGCCGGCACAGATGGGTTGCCCTGCGCCAAGCCGAACGTCGCGCGCGACCATTGGCTGCGTGTGGGAGCATAGACTTTCGCACAACAAAGGACGAGCCATACAAGAGAAAATTGAAGACCAGCACTGACTCTGGACTGGCATGCCCGTTATAAAGGCGATGGGATTGACACGTGGAATTAATGGGCCTTCATTGTCTGGCGGCAACCAGAAGCCCAACCAGTCAAAAGTGAGACTAGCCGAGCATAATGAATGTTTAGAACATCAACCAATCTAAGAGTTAATTAAACCCTTTCCAGCTTCACTGGACACTATTGTTCATAATGGAGACAAGTTTCGCAGCATGAATAAAACGCACACAGAAGACAAGGAACAAACAAGACAGGACTGTGCTGCACTTCCAGCTGATTTTATTTGAAATAGCTCGACGTTTAAATCAGTTATCATGAGGTGAAACCTAATCACAATCATCCAAAAAAGCCATTTCATTCTCCAGCAATGACAGTGAAGGCGTGCTGACGCAATTGTCACCGGCTTTCCTAATAAAAAAACGTCTAAAAAAGTGTACAGTGGCCAAACAGGGCGTTGTTTTAATGAAAGAGCGCTAGAACACTTCAATCTTGTAAAAGATGGTATCAACGGCCATCTTGCCGTACACTGCCGGTCGTGCAAATGCAAACCTATGTTTCAGAAGGCGCAGTTTCTGGGTCACGCCAAGGAAAAGCTTCAGCGTGAAATTATCGAAGCCTTTTTTATTAGGAAAGCCGGTGACAATTGCGTCAGCACGCCTTCACTGTCATTGCTGGAGAATGAAATGGCTTTTTTGCATGATTGTGATTAGGTTTCACCTCATGATAACTGAATGTATTTAAACGTCGAGCTTTTTCAAATAAAATCAGTTGGAAGTGCAGCACAGTCCTGTCTTGTTTGTTCCTTGTCTTCTGTGTGCGTTTTATTCATGCTGCGAAACTTGTCTCCATTATGAACTGCAACCAACTAGCCCAAACCACTGTGTTACTTCGACACTATTGTGCGCTGATAACCCAAGCAAAATGCGATAATTCTACTGGTCAATTTCCTCGCTTCTGAAACGTGCCAGTCGACAGTGAACGCCTCTTTGCGTTCAGTGTTTACTGGCACGCGTCTTATTCTATACGCGCTGCTTTTTGTAATATATGCGCTTTTCCTTATTTTCACTCCGTTTAAAGTGGTCCAGTGAGCCACAGCCTCTGCAACACATAGCGACGGGGAAAAAAACATGACTCGCAGGTCATCTTCTCGCGCGCTTTCTGAATTTTTACAAGCCGAAATGCATGCTGTGACTTGCATGAATCTTCAGCCACTCTTGCATCCTCACTGAAGAGCTGACAGACACCGATAAAGAACGCGCATGTCTTTAGATTAGTTTGGTTTATGAGGTTTATTACCCCTGGGCGACTCAGGCTATGAGGGACGCCGTAGTGGAGGGCTCCAGTGATCTGGACCAACTGGGGATCTTTAACGTGCACTGGCATCGTACAGTGCACGGGCCTCTAGCATTTCGCCTCCATCGAAATGCGACCGCCGCGGCCGGGGTCGAAACCGCGTCCTCAGGGTCAGCAGTCGAGCACCGTAACCACTGAACCACAGCGGAGGCTCCATGACTTTAGAATCACACACTGTATGCATAGCTACGTGTAGCGCACAGTGTATGCATGGTCGCGTAGACTGAGGCTATACGTATAGCATACAGCGTATGCATGGTCGTCACGGCATAGTGAAAATTGTCACAAAATGGTCGGGAAAAACGCCGGATTTGTGCCAAATTAGATGGAAAAATGTTTAATTAGGCGTAATTAACACTTAAGATCTCCTAAAGATGTATAATTTGGGTATCGACATAGTCACGGGAACGGTGTGACGTGTGACAAGCAGTGCAACTTTCTGGAAATCTGGCACTGATTGACAGGTGCTGCGGCAAAGACCGTCTATGGCCACGCGTCGTGCTATGCAAAAAACGTGAGCAGTCGCCCTTGGGCAGACGGTGTGTCAATTAAGATGCCCCCTCGCCGCACTGTGTCAGCAGTGGAACTTCCTGGAAGCGGCTTTCGCCTCTCAACACTTTAGTCGTCAAAGTGTCTCGTAAATTTTTTCTTCTAAACTGGTTTTTCACGTGACGAGCACCTGCTGCCCATCGTGGTCACAAGGCACACACTTTGCGAGCCAGACCAGAGACACGTGCGCCGGTGAGGTATGCAGACAGGGGTTACGTTTCCCAGTACACAGAGGCGGCTCTGGAGGCATCTAAGAAATTTAGGAAAGAATGTTGGGTATTGTACTGCGCAATTGTTGAGCGGTGCGGGGGTGACCGGTTGCGGAGGGGGGGGGGGGGGGGGGAAGAGGCTCTTGAAGGAGCCTGGTGACGCGCTGTCGTGCTTTTACTTATTTATATTTTCGTTTCTTTGAAGTATAGGGCAGCGAAAAAGAACAGTGAGGCACGTTTGACATTTCTCGGAATTTCGCTCAGTGCGTGTGTTTTGAGAAAGTTGATAAGTGGATTGCAAAAGTGTGAAACGCGGAGCTAGCGCGTGAAAGAAGAAACCGTGCCGTCCCGCATGCAGATGTCGCTTCCCCTCCACGAAGGCGTTCTTCGAACTTGCCCGTCTAATCTTCCTGCCACTGCCTCCCGCCAGGAAACTACAAGATGAGCGAACATGCCGAGGTGAGCCCAACACTTACGGGGTACGCATGGGGGTATACTTAGGGGTGTACGCATGACCTGTACCGATGTCATCGTGGCCGCCATCTTTGGAGCCATGAAAGACGCCGCTTTTTCTAGCCTGCTTATCGCCACCTGCTCCGAACTGCCCTGTGGAAGCTATGCCCGGTGTTCCATCATTGCACCCGCGACAATACTTGCGAGCCGTCTGCAAGGGACAATTTCTAGTGAAACCCAGGACGCCGTCGGTTCCGTAACAACCCAGACACAATCGCGCCGTGAGGGAAGGGATGAAGGCGGGAGTGAGAAAAAAAGGGGGAGAGAAAGAAAAATTACGTCACGTAATTTTCTTCCACCAGGGTGCCTAGGGTGTTTTAAATCACGTGGTCAACTCAGGCACATCGTCAGCGCATCATCAGCATCATCTACTCGGGCTACACAGATATTCTTCATTTCTCACGTTTGTCGTGGCAGAGTGCGCGTCGACGGTCTCAGCATGAGGTATGTAATCATTTCAATCCTTGTCGGAAAATTAGCTACCAAGTTGCATTTGTGCTCTTATTGATAGTGTAGTTCTTGCTGTTCATGCAGCTAACTTTATTTTTTCGATTTACCAAATTTATTTCTTATTTGCGAAGGTTTTTAATCTAAGCTCTTGAAATGGTGGCCGCCTCTTGCTAGCGCGTGATCTTCACTTCCACGCATGCTGTTGCGAAGTGATTGAATTGAAGCGGTCTAATAATTTTTCTGCTTTTCTTGTGCAGCTCGAAAGTGAGCAGGGACACGCTGTACGACTGCGTCAACGCGGTCCTGCAGGAGTCGGCGCGCAAGCACCGCAAGTTCCTCGAGACCGTGGAACTCCAGATCGCCCTCAAGAACTCTCAGAAGGACCCTCAGAAGGACAAGCGTTTCTCGGGCACCGTCGAGTATGCCTGCTCTTCGACCAGCATCGCACGAAAAATTGACCTGAAACGCGCAGCCTTTGGCGTCCCCATCGGGCTAGAGCCCGCTTAACGTTAAGCCTAGAATGCCATTCGAACCGGCTTCGCAATATTGCCATTGTGCTTGGTTGAAATTTTAGGGCAGATTTTCGAGACGTTGGGCTTAGCGACCGTTCTCGTATGTCTGACGCCACAGCCTGTAGCGGTACAGGGAGCTCGGTTCTCTGAATGAAACCGGGCGGACAAAAACCCAGGGTCTTAAAGCAATGGGGAGGTGTTCCGCTTCGGCGGCACCAATAACTTGTCGACTGCTGGCGACGCAAGGAGACTGCCGACAGTCGTATGTATGGCTGGTGCGCATGTTGCGTTACGAAGGCGGCGGCTTTTATATCCCCTCCCGTTCAGGCGTGCATCATTGCAGTGACGACTTTAGCACTGGGCAATGAACTGTATCGCTGATTAAGCCTGTGCCATCTCCGAGCATGGTGCATGCACGAAAGGGGTGTTCTTATCTTAACGCGTTCGGGCATTGCTCGAGATCCATTGACTTGTAGCCAAAGTGCCAATTTGGCGCTTTGGGTTGCTTTCCAACGAGTTGGTAGCATTTTTTTTTCATTAAGGGAGGGATGAGTCTTTGTCAAAATTTCTAAGAAATTGCTTTTTTATGTAGTGCAAATGTTCTTCAATAGCTCAGTTAGTTTGAATTATTAGTGGATTTGTGGTTCACGTTTGGTTCTTTGTTACAGGCTGTTAGACAAAAAATGCTTGCATTATTTGAGACATTTACAGAACTGCATCATCAGAGTCTCAGTTTGTGTGGTGATGCTGTCTTGGCTCAGTAAAAATATATTTAAAAAAATTTGAATAGAACATACAAAATGGTTTGACTGGTAATTTACTAAAGCAACAAATTCATTTAGTGTATAATGTGAAAGCCAGTAAACATATAGCATCACTGCCCTACTCCCAAATTGATACTAAGCTAATTTCGATTGCCCAAAGCAAAATCGGAGATAGACATAGCCTGTGTGCCCTTAGAGTCATGAGAAAACTCCTGTAGCGTTAGCTGCACTGCTCCATGTCCTTCTAGGAAGGTATCGAACAAAACTTCTAACGGTGGTGGTTGGGGAGCAGTTTTGGCACAGCAATCACATGAAGTGGAACATCATCTATTTGTTCTGTACTTTGGGATTGTTTTGAGCATGGATATTCTGCAGAGACGGTCTTTATGCAAACAAACTGTTTGGAGAAGGACTTGTCCCCAGTTCTTCGTGGTCTCTTAAGACCCACATCCCTTTTTATGGCGGAAAGAGGTGTAGGTTGTACTTGTTATCTATTATTGGCTTGGCAATACTGGTAGTGCCCCGTTGAATGCATATATGCTGCTGCTGGTTAACTGTTCATGTGTTGCTCATGAAAGTTTTTTCCTTATCGACAGGCTGAAGCACATCCCCAGGCCCAAGTTCCAGGTGTGCATTCTTGGTGACCAGCAGCACTGTGACGAAGCCAAGGCCAACAACCTGGCCTGCATGGACACAGAGGCTCTCAAGAAGCTGAACAAGAGCAAGAAACTAGTCAAAAGGCTTGGTGCGTTTTCCCCGCTTGCTTTTCTAGTGTCAGGGGGGCCTGTCTGTGTGTATCTTGAGCTAGGAGATTGCCGCTACAGCATTATCAGGAAAGCGCTTCCAGCCACATGTTAGTAGCAGTAACTTTTTTTTTGCTTTTATAATTACGATGTGGTGCTGGGATATGGAGGTGGTGTCTTGGGAAAGCTTTTTTTTCTGTCTGGCTTTCTGATGTAGGCAGCTGTCTAGGACCAACATCTGATTCTCTACTTCGTTTTGTCGCTGTCCTAAATGAGGCATAGGCCTTGTTCGGTGTTTTCGGCAGCCATGCTACCAGAGTGTTGACTTGAAATGCATGTATTACCTGAAATGCTGGTGATAAGACACACTTGGTCTGATCTGGTAAGCCTTTACAGAAGCCAGGGGCGTAATCAATGGATTCTATTTTACTCACTGTAAGGGATGTGCAAGAGCTGCAAAGACCCCACATTGGCTTCTGTTTAGTCGGCTGTCTTCTTTCTGTGCTGCTAATATCTATGCAAGCCTGCCTCGGTCTAGCTGACTTGTGCCTTTCCCTTCCCAACTGCAGCCAAGAAGTACGATGCTTTCATGGCGTCAAAGTCGCTCATCAAGCAGATTCCCCGTCTCCTGGGTCCTGGTCTGAACAAGGCGGGCAAGTTCCCCACGCTGCTGACACACAACGAATCTATGATGGCCAAGCTTGACGAGGTCAAAGCCACCATCAAGTTCCAGATGAAGAAGGTATGTTGCCTTTCGATTGATTCAGTCTTGTAGTGAGTTGGTGGACCCACATGCCTTGTTTAGCACCAAGCATGCACATGCATGAAGTAGCAAGGTTTACAAGATGACGCAAATATATGCATACCACACTAGGGCGATCGCTTTGCTACCAGGCATTGTATTAGGTTTAGAGCTTGGCTGCAAGCTAGGTTAATGCCCTCCCTTGTGTGGATTGAAGGAAAATTTTTTACATATATCTGACAGTCTCAAAACAGTATCTAAAAGTTAAAACCATAGTATCACAACTAGGATGTTTTTGCACATTGATTAGCTTGTAGGTTTGTGGCATTGTGTTGGACTAGCAGTCCTAACAGTTGTATTGCCTATGATGAGTTTAGTACTGGGCAATGAATAGTTTCATTGATTACTTGTGCACCCTCTGAGTGAACTGGACATCCTATTGCACTTCTTGGTGTGGTTTGTGGTGTACGCTGTGGAATACTTTTTTTTTCTGTTCAGGTCCTGTGTCTCGCAGTTGCTGTGGGCAATGTTAAGATGAGCCCTGATGAGCTGGCCCAGAACATCAACCTGGCCATCAACCACTTGGTGTTCCTGTTGAAAAAGAACTGGCAGAACATCAGGTCTCTGCACATCAAGTCTACGATGGGGCCCCCACAGCGTCTTTATTAAGTTTTGGCTTTTTTTTTCGGCACCTCCAGCCAGCTAGTTTTGCGGCTGGGTGGTTGTGAATAAAAAGGCTCTTGTCATATTTATTACTCTGCTGTGTCCTTTCCATGTTGTATTAATCTGTCAGAATTGCTCAGAGAAGCAGGCTTGGCAATTGTCAGAGCTGAATTGGTAATGCTTTGAGTGTGTAGTGCCCTTGTATTAATGTCGGCTTGGGTTGCTTGTGGCATAACCGAGGTGCAGTGGCCAGTCTCATTTGCTGTTCATACTGTAGTAGGTTCAACAAAAATTTACACGGTATAGATAATACTCGCGCCATCTTGCTTAGCCATTTAGTGATCCAGTGACTGCTGCACCAGGTAAGTTGGCAAGATAAACTGCACATCTCCAACCAAAACCGAACGTGCGCGAAATTCTTAGGTCTGGGAATCGGCATTATTAGGCGTTGAAAAGATGTCAGAATCGGCGAACGTCTCTAAAATCTGAAACGTAACTTCGAAGCAGGCTTCTCCGCTCTTAGATCAACTTTGGTACGGGATGAGTTTAATACTGAAAGACAATTTCAGTCGGGCTCCTTCTGGTTAGTGATGAGCGCGTCGCACATGTGTCTGTTCTGATTTAACACAACGCTACAAAGCCGACTGCTCCATCATGGGTAACAGGGCGGGCAGTAGCTGTGATCTTTAGGAACGAAGGGGGGGTTGGGGTAATGCTGTGAGACACGTTGCACTGTGGAGAGGCGGTCAATGGCGACTTTTTTTTTCTGTTCCGTTGAGCGCAGTCGGGGGCTGGTTTCCGTTTGTGCCGTTGATGTTCGGGGGGGTGGTTTGGATGTGCCAGGATTCGAGAATGTATCTTTTGTGGCAATTTGTTTCGGTTCCCAGGATGCTGGTTTCTTCGAAGTTGATTCTGTGATCTGAGTTCTCGGAATGTTCGGCTACAGGATTGCGCGCTCCGGCGAAGTTGCCGACGTTTTTTTTCTTTTTGTTGCCGAATTCTTTGAGATTTTTGGTTTCGCCGATGTACCTCGCATCGCAGTCGGCGTAAGGAATTTCGTAGACAAATGCCTTCGGCTCTTTCTCTCCGCGACCCGTCTTTGAGAACAGGTGGGCAAAGCGCAAAAGTGTTTGTCGCTTTGTGCGCCACCTGGAGACCCCCTTTTTTCAGGATTCAGGCGATGGTTTCGCTGACACCTCCGACATAAAGTAGAGTGAGGTATTTTGGTGGTGGCTTTGGTCTTTGGCCCCACCATTCTACGGCCTGCCCAAAGTCCACAAACCTGGGATCCCATTGCGCCCGATTGTGGACTTTCCGGTGTTCCCACTTCGCTCGTTGTCGGAATACCTTTTTTCGCCCGAATCCTGGAAAAATCCAGTTTGCGCACAAGCCCACAAACACTGTTGCTCTTAGCCCACCTGTTCCCAAAGACCGGCCGCGGTGAGAAAGAGCCCAAGGCATTGTCTACAAAATTCCTTGCGTCGTCTCCGACGCAAGCTACACGGGCGAAAGCAAAAATCTCAAAGAATCCGGAAACAAAAAAAAAAACGACGTCCGCAACTTTGCAAGAGAGCGCAATCCTGTAGCCGAACATTCCGAGGACTCAGACCACAGAATAAACTACAAAGAAACCAGCATCCTCGGGACCGAAACAAATTACCACAAAAGGCTCCTTCTGGAATCCTGGCACATCCAAACCAGCCCGAACAACATGAACCGCACAAAAAAAAACCTGCCCCCAGTGTATGCCCAGGAACTTCGCTCTGCAACTCAAGAAAAAATGTCGCCATTGACCGCCTCCCCACAGTGCGACAACATGACTCACAGCCTTAACCGCCCCCTCCTCCCCCACGCTTTTCGGATCACAGCTTTTGTTCCTTTGAACCCCCTGCTACTGCCCTGTCACCCCTGATGAAGGAGCCGAGCCGGCTTCGAATCGTTGGGTTAAAATTAAAGTTCTTGATTGGAGATGTGCAGTTTATTCTAAAGAAAAAATACTACGTGCATGATGAGGCGTGAAGCTTGAATTCGTTTGTGGTTCACAGGCGCGCCGCTATAGTGTGGGAAGCTTCCGTTTCATGTCGCTATAGTGTCTGCTTCTCGTGCCACCCTGGGTTTCGGCAGCGTGCTACAACCGGTAATTCGCGATGAGGCGAGTCGTGCAGCAAGGAAAACTGGAGAGGCAGTTACGTCACAATATTTGATGCCGTTTACTCCAGCGTTCTTCCTACTCTGATACCCTAGGCGCGCATGCGCAGCAGACGACGCCGCTTCGAAAGCGTCTAACTTCCGGCACACTTTCCGGCGTTCACCTCGGATAGGGAGGGAGGAAGGAAAATGTATCATGTATCATTCCTCCATGAGAAGCACCGAATCGCGGCGGCTGCGTTTTCATGGAGGCAGAACGCTAATAAGGCGCCCGTGTGCTGTGCGATGCCAGTGCACGGTAAAGATCCCCAGGTTATCGAAATGATTCCGGAGGCCTCCACTACGGGCACCACTTTCTTCTTTTATTCTTTCACCACCTCCTTTATCCCTTCCCTCATGGCGCGGTTCAGGTGCCCGCCGATATATGAGACAGATACTGTGCCATTTCCTTTCCCCAAAAAACAATTATTATTATTATTCCATGAGGCACGTTCACACTGGCCACTCGTGAAAGGCGCGCGACGTACGCACATTCGGCACAGAAGGGGAGCCCCCAACAAGTCTCCAACGGCCCTTTTGGCAAGGCAGTCGCTCGCTCACCGATTTCTTGCGACGCGCGACAAAATGTCGCAGAACTCGAGCAATCCGCGGGGCAAGACAGCCCTGTCACGTGGCGCTAATATCCGCGCTCTTGCTTCGGCGGGAAATTCAAGCCACTTAGCACGCCCGTTCTATATCCTCTGCAGACCCGAGCAAAAGTTCTGCCTGTCCGCTTTAATTCAGACGGATATATAAACATTAAGAGGGTTTCAAATAGGGCTAGTTGGTAGTTAACATGGTCATACATAATCGGAAACTAAACATTTTGACAGATTTGCCTGTCTGGTTGGGTTTGAAGACTTATGATGGGTCGGATGAACGAACTGGGGTACCCATTTTTTTTTTTGGGGGGGGGGGGGGGGGAGATTGGGGACTACTCGGTTCTTTTCGTTTCTTTTTTCTTCATGCGAAGAACATATATGGCGTCGGCTCTCTTCAATAAAGATGTAATGACAGATGCCTTGTGGGGAGGCCCGATGTGCAAAATCGCCAATTTTTTCTTCTAAACTGGCTTTGCACGTGACGAGCACCTGCTACCCATGGCGGTCACAAGACACAGCCAAAAACAAAAAAAAAAGAAAAACAGCTCTATTCCTTCCCCAAGCACAAGCCAGAAGCAGAAACGCGTGTGCATTCCATACATAAAAGGCGTGAGCGAGACGGTGGTTCGCATTCTCGGTAAAGAAGGTGTGCTAACAATGCACAAACCGACTACCACCATCGGACGCCTTCTCCCCCGCATCCTCGGAACCGAAGCAAATTACCACAAAAGGCTCCTTCTGGAATCCGGCCACATCCAAACCACCCGGAACAACATCAACCGCACAAAACGAAACCAGCCCTCAGTATATGCCCAGGAACTTCGCTCTTCAACTCAACGAAAAAAAGTCGCCATTGACCGCCTCCCCACAGTGCGAAAACGTGACTCACAGACTTAACCACCCCCACTTTCTCCCCCCCCCCCTACGCCTTTCGCATCCCAGCTTTCGTCCCTTTGACCCCCTTGACCTCGCTAGCTACTGCCCTAGTCACCCCTGATGAAGGAGCTGAGTTGGCTTCAAAATGTTGGGTTAAAATTTTTGGTTAGAGATGTGAAGTTTATTATGTCACACATAATTTCGCTTTTGAAATGACTTGGGACAACAACACAGGTGCGACACAAGCCCTGGTGGTATATCATATCTCGGCGGTTCAATGAAAACACAAAAATTTAGCAATCCTAGGTCCAATAATTCTTCCCTTACAAGTTTTCTCTATACTCTCTGCTACGGGCCTCTGGGTGTACATAAACATACAACATTGTTTGATGGCGTAATTTAGTTAAATACATGCATGACTGAATGCGCTTGTAAGAGAAATCTGGTTACGACAAACTCACCAACTAGCGAGGTCCCTCGAACCACTGCTATAATTTCACACTTGTTGAAAAGCTGGCTACGTGTAAGCTGGCTACCTCCAACGGTACATGGGTGCGTGAGTCATGCGTTTGTTAAAGAATTCCTCAAAAGACAAACGTGCATTATAATATACGCGGGGTCTGACGAGGCTATGAAAAAAAAGCATTCGTGTCCAAACATCTCGCTACAGCGGCCGCATGGCTCCTTCTGCTGCATGCGCTGTTGCTGCACACACATATATATATATATATATATATATATATATATATATATATATATATATATATATATATATATATATATATATATATATATATATATATATATATATATATATATATATATATATATATATATATATATATATATATATATATATAGTGGAAGCAGTCGGGGTTGCTCAACGGGCCAGTGAAAACTTGCACAGTGAAAAGGTCACAACTGGTTCGATTATCAAGGTTTATTCACCAACGGTTTCAGACGGTGGACAGTCCTTCATCAGGGTTAAGTCAATCGGACCAGTTGTGACCTTTTCACTATATATATATATATGACGATATATTCGTGTCTCAGTCATAAAATTTTAATGAAACGTTGAGAGAGATATCAGAGTTGTCTGGTATAGACAGTAGGTCATGCGTGCATGTAGTACATAGTACATGCATGCTGCCTTTGTGATACTGGGACGATTATTGCTACTAATTTTCCCTGATTGACGATTAAAGACATGTTTTTGGTGATTGGGTTACTCTCACTACGCGTCGCTAGCTAGAAGACGCGTATGTGTCCTTGGCCTTTTCTTTCCATGTGTCAGTAGAGTGCAGTATGTTACATGGTGGGACGAACTCGTCGCGGCAGCCAGAAGAAGGAATCTGGCTTTCGGTAGCGCCATTCATCCTGCACACGCCGCTGGGTCTGGAGACGCTGGCGTGGCTGGCACCACCTCAAGCATTGAAGCACGGGCGCATGCAAAGGCACCACTGGCTTCGTCGTTAGTGCCCTACAGCTTTCAGGGCTTTCAAAACCGCATTACGTACGCCTGAGCATGATCCCTACTTCTGTTGCTCACACCCTTTTACCGTGGGCGGCGCATTTCACTGCAGCTCTTCCTCCTTTCGAGATAATTCGTGGCACCACCCTTCAGTTTTGCATTGCTCCACTATCTTCATAACCTCTTCCTTCCATGGTTTTCAGATTCAGATTCAGACCATTTTATTCCTTTCAGTTGAAAGTGGAAGACGAGGCAACAGGCATGGAGCCTGACAAGGCCTCGACTCCCATCTTTAGTTCGGAGCAGGCAAAACTTCAATACATTTGCAGGAATTTCTCCTGATGAAACGGTGTACACACAGACATAAAATATATGAGCATAAAATGCTGGCTGTCGATTAACGCAACGTTCGAAAGCACGTCAGAGGATCCGCGACAACACACTGGCGAGAAAAAGAAACCGCTGGATAACATGTTGACAGAAACATGAAAAAAAAAAAACTTTTTCGCAAGAGTGGTGATTTGCATGGGCATATGAGTGCAGCTATATACATAAGATATCATCAGTGATCATTATGAATGCTTTGTACTGTAATTTGAAGGGCTTTAATGGTAGCGTAATATCAATGAAGGACTCATGATGGTTAAATAACTTTGTTGCTTGATAATCAACATCCTGTCTCCCATAATTTGTTCTCACTTTTCTTGTTTTATGTGTACGGGTTCGAAAGCTATAGTGTGGCGATATATCTGTAAATCTAGTGTAAAGTTTTTTTTATGGATTAATTGCATCAGTTTAGAGTAATACACTTTGTTGTCCGGTTCATCGTCACCACCAGCCTGACTGCGCCCACTGCAGGGCAAAGGCGTCTCCCATGTGTCCACAATTAACTCCGTCCTTTGCCAGCTCCGGCCACCGTACCCCAGCAAACTGCTTAATCTCATCCGCCCACCTAACCTTCTGTCGCCCCCTGCTACGCTTGCCTTCTCTTGGAATCCACTCCATTACCCTCAAGGACCAGCGGTTATCCTGAAGGGTAACGGAGAGGATAAAGATGTTTCCCGAGGTAACCACCCTGCGGCTACGCATTCATATATGCTCTCACCGTACCCTCCTTCCAGAGTAACCAGAGTAATCAATAGACGTTGGGGGAAAGAACAATGATGCTGAATAAGGGATGAATGCTACTGAGGAACCAAGCTCAGGCAGAATTGAGTGTATATTTATATACTCATCTTTCTCTGCCGCATTACACCTTCGTTTCGGTTCACTGTTTTTTGACCGAATGCTACCTTAAATGCTCCTATAGACAGATACAACTCCAGAACGCAGCGGCTTTTCCCCATCAAAGGACTGCCTCCCAGCAATGGCGTCGGCCGATTCTCATGACCCTGATAGCGTTACAAGGCAGGTAGCGGCGCCAAAATGGAGAGAAGAGTGTATCCCCGACCATAGAGAGAAGGAATCGGCCGACGCCATTGGCTGGAATGGGGTCCTTTGACGGGCAAAAGCCACTTCGTTCTTGAGTTGGATGCGACTCTAGTCAGGTCGATTCGCTACGCACGTTCCACAGCTGCAGCGAAACTATAGAAGACGAAGAAGACCTAGCGCTAAGGAGACGAAGAGCAGCCCGCTATTGCTATCATTTGGCGCCACCACATTTGGGTTCAGCCACAGATCTGTTTGCACCGCTGTTCAAAATGTCCTGATAGAATCTCACCGACTGCCTTGCTAAGTGTTTCAACGTTTTCTTTTCTATCAATTATTACATTTTGACTAAATCATTAATATATTTAATCACTCTCTTTATTATTATTCTTGAAATATTAAAATCAAAACACTCATCCCTTTTCTGTTCATGACGAAAAATTCACCGGTGTTATGCTCCCAAGTGCTTTTCCTTTTTGTTAACTGCGTTCAGGTGAATAGCCACCCGATTATTGGCCGATCCCTCAGTGTGGGTATGTGCCATCTTTTGATAGGCTAACAACAACAACAACAGAAGAAGAAGCTGTGTGTGCTATCGGTTGCACTGTCGGCTGTATCAAGGGCCCCGCCGGGACCTATACGCCAGGATGAGCTACCCCGGAGCCTACCCGTATAGCGGCGACTACGCCGCGGTACTGCAACCGCGCTACCAGCACCCTATGATGATGGACCCTAGGATGATGGGGATGTACGGGCCAACCATGCCCTACTTGGACGGTCCGCAGCACTCCGACAACCACACGTGAGCCGAGACCACACATCTCCAAGCCACTGAATGTGCAGTTTAGCCTGTTGTTTGCATTTTTCTCTGTCGCCATGCTATGGGGAACCTGCGCTGCCAAGGTGGCACTGCAACTGTTCCATTCGGTGACTCAAAACTGCTTTTGTCAGCCGCTTGGGCCGCTGCAAACGCGAGAACACATTCAGCGCGATTAGATACCCGCGTTTGGCTGACAGCATTCACTGCCTAGCGTTTCTCGGCGCAGATAGCTGACGCACGGCACATGCGCCTTCGACAGAGCGCGGAGGCTCACGCCGATAAGCCCCTGAAGGTTGCGCGGAAAAGTACTATGAGTACTACCCAAAACTGCTTGCTCTTCTCGCTAGGCAGTGTGTTATGGCGCTGCAATCGGAACCTCAAACTTCAGCGCAAGTTCCCCATTCCGCAACAACAAACAAAACTTCCCCATTTCATCTTTCGTTCCGTGCACTTTTACCCCTGCGTCCCCATAGCAACGAGGTTACTTAACCCTGCGGCCAGAGCTCTTAAGTTGCTTTTGTGCTGAAAAATATAACGCACTATGATAAACTGCTTGTCAACACCAGTGCGATAGGGTGGCCCGACAGTAAGCGGTATTCTGGCTGGAGTGGAAGATCATCTACATCTAATATCCCCGCCATCATCACCGTCAGGTCACGCCTGTGGTGATGTACGATGAAGACAAGGCGAACGGCGTTTACATAAAGTCAAAATACATCATAGCCAAAAAATTCACACGGGCACCTAATCATCTTATGTGTTGACAGTGAGATGGACAACATCATTTTCTTTCAGCGAATGGAAATTCTTCGCTACACTGACGTCACTTCTCTCTTGAAAAAGACATAGCGCATGAAGACAGGACAGTGCAGAGACAACACAGGACGAGCGCTAACATTAGCGCTCGTCCTGTGTTGTCTCTGCACTGTCCTGTCTTCATGCGCTATGTCTTTTTCAAAAGTGATGCACCAACAAGCCCAAAGTTCCACCCTATTAAGTCACTTCTCTCGTCCCAGTGGGAATCATCTGGTAATGTGACGCCCTTCAGCAAATGGGCGAGTTTTATGACCGACGACGCACCTTTCCTGATGAGGCCATGGCATTAAAACGCTGCTTTCTGTGATATATCCGAAAATAATTCCTTTCAGATGAACCTGGAAGTGGGAGCTCTCTACAAAATTGCCGTATAAGGTCACGTAGTCCCGAAGGCCCTAGATAAGGCCACAGTGAACTAGAGTTAGGATGGGGAAAACATGGAAAGGTGTGGTGCAGCTCCAGTTATTTCTCTTAGTAGGCCTTAGTAGGCAAAGCCCGAACGTCTCCATTCTCTTTCTCCCCGTGGACTTTTCAGTCAGAACCTGCTGTTCTACATCTGCTCGCTGTCGTTCATGTGCCTCTTCGTGGTGGTCATGGTGTACTCGGCCATCGAGATGAGACGCCGCATCCACGAGCTCGCCACGGACGCCCCCAACCGGACCGCGTACGCCACCGTCTTGAGCTCGACCACAGAAACGACGGTCCGTCCGTTCCGCTGGGATACGGGCATTGACAAACTGCTCGACGATAGCGACGATGACCGGCTGGTTCCAGACCAGAAAGGGTGGGTGTGCCCATTGCAACGCAGCAAAGTCTATCCGCAGCGTAAGCTAACTAATGTGGTCACGGTGTTGGGCGGCCACGTTTCCAAGAGGAACATACGCCACAATACAGCAAACCCATTTTCCCTTCATCTTCTGTTTTGAGACAGACTTCCCGCACAAGAAGTTGATGCGGCGCTGACGGAACGCGACGAGTTAGCGTCAGCTGCATGTGTTAGAATGTAACAAGATAATGCGTTGGGGTTTATTCGCGAGTTCATTTAGCTGTAACAGTTGCTGTTTGGTTTTGGTTTTATGGCGTCACGTAGGGACTCAGTTTATGAGGGACTTCGTAGTGGAAGGCGCCGGATTATTTTTGACTACCTTGGGCTCTTTAACGTGCAATGACGTCACTCAGCAGACGGACCTCTAGAATTTCGCCTCCGTCGGAGTGCGACTGCCGTGACCGGGATCGAACCCCCGTCTTTCGGGCCATCAGCTGAGCACCAGAACCACTGAGCCACCGCGGCGGCTACAACGACTATTCAACGTGTCTTGTGAGCCATTGCCAATTGCTACGTTCGATGACTCAGCAATGTAATAATGTGTTATATGACCTATTGGTCACGTGCCGTTGCTTTGGGATTATGTAATTTCTTGTGAACGACCACTGCCAGGCTGTCTATAGTTACCAGGATGTCTGCCTGGTACACAATAGAGTGTTATGAGAATCCTACACTGCCAAGCGATAGGGCACTGGCGAGCTAACAATACAGCGGAGTGCTGTCATGCGTTGCTAATTTTCTTTTGGTGCTCTCTATGTATATTACATTTAAAAAATTGGCGGTGGTTTAGCTCTGGTTAAATCTGGAGTGACGCGATAGCTACAGCTGGCAGAGTGGAACTTGGTCACGTGACCAACCACGTGATCAGCCACTGCGCCGCTGGCAGCTGCTCCGCACCACGTGACCACGTGGCGGCGCCGCCACGCCGCGCTTTTACGATCCTAAGTTGGGTATAGGCTAGATGCTGGTATATGACGAATATTTCGGAAAATAGTGCGAGGGATGAGCCATACAAGATAAAATTGAAGACCAGCACTGACTCCGGACTGACATGGCCGTTATAAAAGCGATGCGATTGACACGTGCTATTAATGGGCCTTCATTGTCTTATGGCCACCAGAAGTACAAGCAGTCAAAAGTGATGGTTTGATTTATGGGGGTTTAACGTTCCAAAGCGACTCAGGCTATGAGAGACGCCGTAGTGAAGGGCTCCTGAACCACCTGTGGTTCTTTAACGTGCACTGACATCGCACAGTACACGGTCCGCTAGAATATCGCCTCCATCGAAATTCGACCGCCGCGGCCGGGTTCGAACCCGATTCTTTCGGGCCAGCAGCCGAGCGCCATAACCACTCAGCCACCGCGGCGGCTTGCAGTCACAAGTGAGACTAGCCGAGCATATCGATCGAGGCTTACAATGAATGTTTCGAACATCACCAACTAGGTCAAATCTAAGAGTTAATTAAAGCCTTTCCAGCTTCACTGGACACTATTGTGCGCTGATAAGCCAAACAAAATGCGGAAATTTTACTGGTCAATTTCATCGCTTCTGAAACGTGCCTGTCGACAGTGAACGCCACTTTGCGTTCAGTGTTTACTGGCACGCGTCTTATTTGATATGCGCTGCTCTTTGTAATATGCGCTTTTCCTTATTTCCACTCCGTTTAAAGTGGTCCAGCGAGCCACAGCCGCTGCAACACATAGCGACCGAAAAAAAACATGACTCGATCGCAGGTCATCTCGCGCGATTTCTGAATTTTTACAAGCCGAAATGCATGCTGTGACTTGCAAGCAGATCTTCAGCCACTCTTGCATCCTCACTGAAGAGCTGACAGACACCGATAAAGAGCGCCCATGTCTTTAGATTAGTTTGGTTTATGAGGTTTATTGCCCCTGGGCGACTCAGGCTATGAGGGACGCCGTAGTGGAGGGCTCCAGTGATCTGGACCAACTGGGGATCTTTAACGTGCACTGGCATCGTACAGTGCACGGGCCTCTAGCATTTCGCCTCCATCGAAATGGGACCGCCGCGACCGGGGTCGAAACCGCGTCCTCGGGGTCAGCAGTCGAGCACCATAACCACTGAACCACCGCGGAGGCTCCATGACTTTAGAATCACACACTGTATGCATAGCTACGTGTAGCGCACAGTGTATGCATGGTCGCGTAGTTAGACTGAGGCTATACGTATAGCATACAGCGTATGCATGGTCGTCACGGCATAGTGAAAATTGTCACAAAATGGTCGGGAAAAACGCCGGATTTGTGTCAAATTAGATGGAAAAATGTGTAATTAGGCGTAATTAACACTTAAGATCTCCTAAAGATGTATAATTTGGGTATCGACATAGTCACGGGAACGGTGTGACGTGTGACAAGCAGTGCAACTTTCTGGAAATCTGGCACTGATTGACAGGTGCTGCGGGAAAGACCGTCTATGGCCACGCGTCGTGCTATGCAAAAAACGTGAGCAGTCGCCCTTGGGCAGACGGTGTGTCAATTAAGATGCCCCCTCGCCGGGCTGTGTCAGCAGTGGAACTTCCTGGAAGCGGCTTTCGCCTCTCAACACTTTAGTTGTCAAAGTGTCTCGTAAATTTTTTCTTCTAAACTGGTTTTGCACGTGACGAGCACCTGCTGCCCATCGTGGTCACAAGGCACACACTTTGCGAGCCAGACCAGAGACACGTGCGCCGGTGAGGTATGCAGACAGGGGTTACGTTTCCCAGTACACAGAGGCGGCTCTGGAGGCATCTAAGAAATTTAGGAAAGAATGTTGGGTATTGTACTGCGCAATTGTTGAGCGGTGCGGGGGTGACCGGTTGCGGAGGGGGGGGGGGGGGGGGGAGAGGCTCTTGAAGGAGCCTGGCGACGTGCTGTCCTGCATTTAGTTATCTACATTTTCGTTTCTTGAAGTATAGGGCAGCGAAAAAGAACTTGAGGCACGTTTGACATTTCTTGGAATTTCGCTCAGTGCGTGTGTTTTGAGAAAGTTGATAAGTGGATTGCAAAAGTGTGAAACGCGGAGCTAGCGCGTGAAAGAAGAAACCGTGCCGTCCCGCATGCAGACGTCGCTTCCCCGCCACGAAGGCGTTCTTCGAACTTGCCCGTCTAATCTTCCTGCCGCTGCCTCCCGCCAGGAAACTACAAGATGAGCGAACACGCCGAGGTGAGCCCAACACTTACGGGGCACGCATGGGGGTATACTTAGGGGTGTACGCATGACCTGTACCGGTGTCATCGTGGCCGCCATCTTTGGAGCCATGAAACACGCCGCTTTTTCTAGCCTGCTTATTGCCACCTGCTCCGAACTGCCCTGTGGAAGCAATGCCCGGCGTTCCATCATTGCACCCGCGACTATACTTGCGAGCCGTCTGCAAGGGACAATTTCTAGAGAAACCCAGGTCGCCGTCGGTTCCGCAACAACCTAGACACAATCGCGCCGTGAGGGAAGGGATGAAGGCGGGAGTGAGAAAAAAGGGGGGAGAGAAAGAAAAATTACGTCACGTAATTTTCTTCCACCAGGGTGCCTAGGGTGTTTTAAATCACGTGGTCAACTCAGGCACATCGTCAGCGCATCATCAGCATCATCTACTCGGGCTACACAGATATTCTTCATTTCTCACGTTTGTCGTGGCAGAGTGCGCGTCGACGGTCTCAGCATGAGGTATGTAATCCTTTCAATCCTTGTCGGAAAATTAGCTACCAAGTTGCATTTGTGCTCTTATTGATAGTGTAGTTCTTGCTGTTCATGCAGCTAACTTTATTTTTTCGATTTACCAACTTTATTTCTTATTTGCGAAGGTTTTTATACTAAGCTCTTGAAATGGTGGCCGCCTCTTGCTAGCGCGTGATCTTCACTTCCACGCATGCTGTTGCGAAGTGATTGAATTGAAGCGGTCTAATAATTTTTCTGCTTTTCTTGTGCAGCTCGAAAGTGAGCAGGGACACGCTGTACGACTGCGTCAACGCGGTCCTGCAGGAGTCGGCGCGCAAGCACCGCAAGTTCCTCGAGACCGTGGAACTCCAGATCGCCCTCAAGAACTATGACCCTCAGAAGGACAAGCGTTTCTCGGGCACCGTCGAGTATGCCTGCTCTTCGAACAGCATCGCACGAAAAATTGACCTGAAACGCGCAGCCTTTGGCGTCCCCATCGGGCTAGAGCCCGCTTAACGTTAAGCCTAGAATGCCATTCGAACCGGCTTCGCAATATTGCCATTGTGCTTGGTTGAAATTTTAGGGCAGATTTTCGAGACGTTGGGCTTAGCGACCGTTCTCGTATGTCTGACGCCACAGCCTGTAGCGGTACAGGGAGCTCGGTTCTCTGAATGAAGCCGGGCGGACAAAAACCCAGGGTCTTAAAGCAATGGGGAGGTGTTCCGCTTCGGCGGCACCAATAACTTGTCGACTGCTGGCGACGCAAGGAGACTGCCGACAGTCGTATGTATGGCTGGTGCGCATGTTGCGTTACGAAGGCGGCGGCTTTTATATCCCCTCCCGTTCAGGCGTGCATCATTGCAGTGACGACTTTAGCACTGGGCAATGAACTGTATCGCTGATTAAGCCTGTGCCATCTCCGAGCATGGTGCATGCACGAAAGGGGTGTTCTTATCTTAACGCGTTCGGGCATTGCTCGAGATCCATTGACTTGTAACCAAAGAGCCAATTTGGCGCTTTGGGTTGCTTTCCAACGAGTTGGTAGCATTTTTTTTTTCATTAAGGGAGGGATGAGTCTTTGTCAAAATTTCTAAGAAATTGCTTTTTTTATGTAGTGCAAATGTTTTTCAATGGCTCAGTTAGTTTGAATTATTAGTGGTTTTGTGGTTCACATTTGGTTCTTTGTTACAGGCTGTTAGACAAAAAATGCTTGCATTATTTGAGACATTTACAGAACTGCATCATCAGAGTCTCAGTTTGTGTGGTGATGCTGTCTTGGCGCAGTAAAAATATATTTAAAAAAATTTGAATAGAACATACAAAATGGTTTGACTGGTAATTTACTAAAGCAACAAATTCGTTTAGTGTATAATGTGAAAGCCAGTAAACATATAGCATCACTGCCCTACTCCCAAATTGATACTAAGCTAATTTCGATTGCCCAAAGCAAAATCGGAGATAGACATAGCCTGTGTGCCCTTAGAGTCATGAGAAAACTCCTGTAGCGTTAGCTGCACTGCTCCATGTCCTTCTAGGAAGGTATCGAACAAAACTTCTAACGGTGGTGGTTGGGGAGCAGTTTTGGCACAGCAATCACATGAAGTGGAACATCATCTATTTGTTCTGTACTTTGGGATTGTTTTGAGCATGGATATTCTGCAGAGACGGTCTTTATGCAAACAAACTGTTTGGAGAAGGACTTGTTCCCAGTTCTTCGTGGTCTCTTAGGACCCACATCCCTTTTTAAGGCGGAAAGAGGTGTAGGTTGTACTTGTTATCTATTATTGGCTTGGCAATACTGGTAGTGCCCCGTTGAATGCTTATATGCTGCTGCTGGTTAACTGTTCATGTGTTGCTCATGAAAGTTTTTTCCTGTCGACAGGCTGAAGCACATCCCCAGGCCCAAGTTCCAGGTGTGCATTCTTGGTGACCAGCAGCACTGTGACGAAGCCAAGGCCAACAACCTGGCCTGCATGGACACAGAGGCTCTGAAGAAGCTGAACAAGAGCAAGAAACTAGTCAAAAAGCTTGGTGCGTTTTCCCCGCTTGCTTTTCTAGTGTCCGGGGGGCCTGTCTGTGTGTATCTTGAGCTAGGAGATTGCCGCTGCCGCATTATCAGGAAAGCGCTTCCAGCCACATGTTAGTAGCAGTAACTTTTTTTTTGCTTTTATAATTACGATGTGGTGCTGGGATATGGAGGTGGTGTGTCTTGGGAAAGCTTTTTTTTTGTCTGGTTTTCTGATGTAGGCAGCTGTCTAGGACCAACATCTGATTCTCTACTTCGTTTTGTCGCTGTCCTAAATGAGGCATAGGCCTTGTTCGGTGTTTTCGGCAGCCATGCTACCAGAGTGATGACTTGAAATGCATGTATTACCTGAAATGCTGGTGATATGACACACTTGGTCTGATCTGGTAAGCCTTTACAGAAGCCAGGGGCGTAATCAATGGATTCTATTTTACTCACTGTAAGGGATGTGCAAGGGCTGCAACGACCCCACATTGGCTTCTGTTTAGTCGGCTGTCTTCTTTCTGTGCTGCTAGTATCTATGCAAGTCTGCCTCGGTCTTGGCTGACTTGTGCCTTTCCCTTCCCAATTGCAGCCAAGAAGTACGATGCTTTCATGGCGTCCAAGTCGCTCATCAAGCAGATTCCCCGTCTCCTGGGTCCTGGTCTGAACAAGGCGGGCAAGTTCCCCACGCTGCTGACACACAACGAATCTATGATGGCCAAGCTTGACGAGGTCAAAGCCACCATCAAGTTCCAGATGAAGAAGGTATGTTGCCTTTCTATTGATTTAGTCTTGTAGTGAGTTGGTGGACCCACATGCCTTGTTTAGCGCCAAGCATGCACATGCATGAAGAAGCAGCAAGGTTTACAAGATGACGCAAATATATGCATACCACACTTCCCTCCTGGCGATCGCTTTGCTACCAGGCATTATATGAGGTTTAGAGCTTGGCTGCAAGCTAGGTTAATGCCCTCCCTTGTGTGGATTCAAGGAAAATTTTTTACATATATCTGACAGTCTCAAAACAGTATCTAAACGTTAAAACCATAGTATCACAACTATGATATTTTTTGCACATTGATTAGCTTGTAGGTTTGTGGCATTGTGTTGGACTAGCAGTCCTAACAGTTGTATTGCCTATGATGAGTTTAGCACTGGGCAATGAATAGTTTCATTGATTACTTGTGCACCCTCTGAGTGAACTGGACATCCTATTGCACTTCTTGGTGTGGTTTGTGGTGTTCACTGTGGAATACTTTTTTTTTTCTGTTCAGGTCCTGTGTCTCGCGGTTGCTGTGGGCAATGTCAAGATGAGCCCTGATGAGCTGGCCCAGAACATCAACCTGGCCATCAACTACTTGGTGTCCATGTTGAAAAAGAACTGGCAGAACATCAGGTCTCTGCACATCAAGTCTACGATGGGGCCCCCACAGCGTCTTTATTAAGTTTTGGCTTTTTTTTTCTGCACCTCCAGCCAGCTTGTTTTGCGGCTGGGTGGTTGTGAATAAAAAGGCTCTTGTCATATTTATTACTCTGCTGTGTCCTTTCCATGTTGTATTAATCTGTCAGAATTGCTCAGAGAAGCAGGCTTGGCAATTGTCAGAACTGAATTTGTAAGGCTTTGAGTGTGTAGTGCCCTTGTATTAATGTCAACTTGGGTTGCTTGTGGCAATGTTTTGTGAACCATAACCGAGGTGCAGTGGCCAGTCTCATTTGCTGATCATACTGTAGTAGGTTCAACAAAAATTTAGATGGTATAGGTAATACTCGCGCCATCTTGCTTAGCCATTTAGTGATATAGTGACTGCTGCACCAGGTAAGTTGGCAAGATAAACACATCTCCAACCAAAACCGAACGTGCGCGAAATTCTTAGGTCTGGCAATCGGCATTATTAGGCGTTGAAAAGATGTCAGAATCGGCGAACGTCCCTAAAATCTGAAACGTAACTTCGAAGCAGGCTTCTCCGCTCTTAGATCAACTTTGGAACGGGATGAGTTTAATACTGAAAGACAATTTCAGTCGGGCTCCTTCTGGTTAGTGATGATCGCGTCGCACATGTCTGTTCTGATTTAACCCAACGCTACAAAGCCGACTGCTCCATCATGGGTAACAGGGCGGGCAGTAGCTGTGATCTTTAGGAACGAAGGGGGGGTTGGGGTAATGCTGTGAGACACGCACTGTGGAGAGGCGGTCAATGGCGACTTTTTTTTTTCTGTTCCGTTGAGCGCAATCGGGGGCTGGTTTTCCTTTGTGCCGTTGATGTTCGGGGGGGGGGGGGGGGGTTTGGATGTGCCAGGATTCGAGAAGGAATCTTTTGTGGCAATTTGTTTCGGTTCCCAGGATGCTGGTTTCTTCGAAGTTTATTCTGTGATCTGAGTTCTCGGAATGTTCGGCTACAGGATTGCGCGCTCCGGCGAAGTTGCCGACGTTTTTTTTTCTTTTTGTTGCCGAATTCTTTGAGAATTTTGGTTTCGCCGATGTAGCTCGCGTCGCAGTCGGCGTAAGGAATTTCGTAGACAAATGCCTTCGGCTCTTTCTCTCCGCGACCCGTCTTTGAGAACAGGTCGGCAAAGCGCAAAAGTGTTTGTCGCTTTGTGCGCCACCTGGAGACCCCCTTTTTTCAGTATTCAGGCGATGGTTTCGCTGACACCTTCGACATTAGGTAGAGTGACGTATTTTGGTGGTGGCGTTGGTCTTTGGCCCCACCATTCTACGGCCTGCCCAAAGTCAACAAACCTGGGATCCCTTTGCGCCCGATTGTGGACTTCCCGGTGTTCCCACTTCGCTCGTGGTCGGAATACCTTTTTTCGCCCGAATCCTGGAAAAATCCAGTTTGCGCACAAGCCCACAAACACTGTTGCTCTTAGCCCACCTGTTCCCAAAGACCGGCCGCGGAGAGAGAGCCCAAGGCATTGTCTACAAAATTCCTTGCGTCGTCTGCGACGCAAGCTACACCGGCGAAAGCAAAAATCTCAAAGAATTCGGAAACAAAAAAAAACGACGTCCGCAACTTTGCAAGAGAGCGCAATCCTGTAGCCGAACATTCAGAGGACTCAGACCACAGAATAAACTACAAAGAAACCAGCATCCTCGGGACCGAAACAAATCACCACAAAAGGCTTCTTCTGGAATCCTGGCACATCCAAACCAGCCCGAACAACATGAACCTCACAAAAGGAAACCTGCCCCCAGTGTATGCCCAGGGACTTCGCTCTGCAACTCAACGAAAAAATGTCGCCATTGACCGCCTCCCCACAGTGTGACAACATGACTCACAGCCTTAACCGCCCCACTCCTCCCCCACGCCTTTCGCATCACAGCTTTCGTTCCTTTGAACTTGAACCCCCCTGCTACTGCCCTGTCACCCCTGATGAAGGAGCCGAGTTGGCTTCAAAACGTTGGGTTAAAATTAAAGTTTTTGGTTGGAGATGTGAAGTTTATTATGTCACACATAATTTCGCTTTTGAAATGACTTGGGACAACAACACAGGGGCGACACAAGCCCTGGTGGTATATCATACCTCGGCGGTTCAATGAAAACACACAAAAATTTAGCAATCCTAGGTCCAATAATTCTTCCCTTACAAGTTTTCTCTATACTCTCTGCTACGGGCCTCTGGGTGTACATAAACATACAACATTGTTTGATGGCGTAATTTAGTTAAATACATGCATGACTGAATGCGCTGGTAACTGAAATCTGGTTACAACACTCACCAACTTGCGAGGCCCCTCGAACCACGCCTATAATTTCACACTTGTTGAAAAGCTGGCTACGCGTAAGTTGGCTACCTCCAACGGTACATGGGTGCGTGAGTGATGCGTTTGTTAAAGAATTCCGCAAAAGACAAACGTACATTATCATATACGCGGGGTCTGACGAGGCTATGAAAAAAAAAAGCGTTCGTGTCCAAACATCTCGCTACAGCGGCCTCATTGCTCCTTCTGCTGCATGCGCTGTTACTATATATATGACGATATATTCGTGTCTCAGTCATAAAATTTTATGCGGAGGCAATGAAACATTGAGAGAGATATCAAAGTTGTCTTGTATAGATAGTAGGTCATGCGTGCATGTAGTACATGCATGCTGCCTTTGTGATACTGGGACGATTACTGCTACTAACTTTCCCTGATTGACGATTAACGATATGTTTTTGGTGATTGGGTTACTCTCACTACGCGTCGCTAGCTAGGAGACGTGTATGTGTCCTTGGCCTTTTCTCCCCATGTGTCAGTAGAGTGCAGTATGTTACATGGTGGGACGAACTCGTCGCGGCAGCCAGAAGAAGGAATCTGGCTTTCGGTAGCGCCATTCATCCTGCACACGCCGCTGGGTCTGGAGACGCTGGCGTGGCTGGCACCACCTCAAGCATGGAAGCACGGGCGTATGCAAAGGCACCACTGGCTTCGTCGTTAGTGCCCTACAGCTTTCAGGGCTTTCAAAACCGCATTACGTACGCTTGAGCATGATCACTACTTCTGTTGCTCACACCCTTTTACCTTAGGCGGCGCATTTCACTGAAGCTCCTCCTCCTCTCGAGATAATGCGTGGCACCACCATTCAGTTTTGCATTGCTCCACTATCTTCATAACCTCTTCCTTCCATGGTTTTCAGATTTATATTCAGACCATTTTATTCCTTTCAGTTGAAAGTGGAAGACGAGGCAAAAGGCATGGAGCCTGACAAGGCCTCGACTCCCATCTTTAGTTCGGAGCAGGCAAAACTTCAATACATTTGCAGGGATTTCTCCTGATGAAACGGTGTACACACAGACAAAATATATGAGCATAAAATGCTGGCTGTCGATTAACGCAACGTTCGAAAGCACGTCAGAGGATCCGCGACAACACACTGGCGAGAAAAAGAAACCGCTGCATAACATTTTGACAGAAACATGAAGAAAAAAAACTTTTTCGCAAGAGTGGTGATTTGCATGGGCATATGAGTGCAGCTATATACACAAGATATCATCAGTGATCATTAGGAATGCTTTGTACTGTAATTTGAAGGGCTTTAATGGTAGCGTAATATCAATGTAGGACTCATGATGGTTAAATAACTTTGTTGCTTGATAATCAACATCCTGTCTCCCATAATTTCTTCTCACTTTTCTTGTTTTATGTGTACGGGTTCGAAAGCTATAGTGTGGCGATATATCTGTAAATCTAGTGTAAAGATTTTTTTATGGATTAATTGCATCAGTTTTGAGTAATACACTTTGTTGTCCGGTTCATCGTCACCACCAGCCTGACTGCGCCCACTGCAGGACAAAGGCGTCTCCCATCTGTCCACAATTAACTCCGTCCTTTGCCAGCTCCGGCCACCGTACCCCTGCAAACTGCTTAATCTCATCCGCCCACCTAACCTTCTGCCGCCCCCTGCTACGCTTGCCTTCTCTTGGAATCCACTCCGTTACCCTTAAGGACCAGAGGTTATCCTGAAGGGTAACGGACAGGATAAAGATGTTTCCCGAGGTAACCACCCTGCGGCTACGCATTCATATATGCTCTCATCGTACCCTCCTTCCACAGTAACCAGAGTAGTCAATAGACGTTGGGGGAAAGAACAATGATGCTGAATAAGGGATGAATGCTACTGAGGAACCAAGCTCAGGCAGAATTGAGTGTATATTTATATACTCATCTTTCTCTGCCGCATTACACTTTCGTTTCGCTTCAATTTTTTTTTGTCCGAATTCTACCTTAAATGCTCCTATAGTCGGATACAACTCAAGAACGCAGCGGCTTTTCCCATGAAATGACTCCCTCCCAGCAATGGCGTCGGCCGATTCTCATGACCCTGATAGCGTTACAAGGCAGGTAGCGGCGCCAAAATGGAGAGAGAAGTGTATCCCCGACCATAGAGGGAAGGAATCGGCCGACGCCATTGGCTGGAATGGGGTCCTTTGACGGGCAAAAGCCACTTCGTTCTTGAGTTGGATGCGACTCTAGTCAGGTCGATTCGGTACGCACGTTCCACAGCTGCAGCGAAACTATAGAAGACGAAGAAGACCTAGCGCTAAGCTGTGTGTGCTATCGGTTGCACTTTAGGCTGGATCAAGGGCCCCGCCGGGACCTATACGCCAGGATGAGCTACCCCGGAGCCTACCCGTATAGCGGCGACTACGCCACGGTACTGCAACCGCGCTACCAGCACCCCATGATGATGGACCCTAGGACGATGGGGATATACGGGCCGACCATGCCCTACTTGGACGGCCCGCAGCACTCCGACAACCACACGTGAGCCGAGACCACACATCTCCAAGCCACTGAATGAGCAGTTTAGCCTGTTTGCATTTTTCTCTGTCGCCATGCTATGGGGAACCTGCGCTGCCAAGGCGGCACTGCAATTGTTCCATTCGGTGACTCAAAACTGCTTTTGTCAGCCGCTTGGGCCGCTGCAAACGCGAGAACACATTCTGCGCGATTAGATACCCGCGTTTGGCTGGCAGCATTCACTGCCTAGCGTTTCTCGGCGTAGATAGCTGACGCACGGCACGTGCGCCTTTGACAGAGCGCGGAGGCTCACGCCAATAAGAGCCTGAAGGTTGCGCGGAAAAGTACAAAGAGTACTACCCAAAACTGCTTGCTCTTCTCGCTAGGCAGTGTGTTATGGCGCTGCAATCGGAACCTCAAACTTCAGCGCAAGTTCCCCATTTCGCAACAACAAACAAAACTTCCCCATTTCATTTTCCTATCAATAAACGCCCCCCCCCCTCTCTCACTCTCCCCATTTCATCTTTCGTTCCGTGCACTTTTACCCCTGCGTCCCCATAGCAATGAGGTTACTTAACCCTGCGGCCAGAGCTCTTAAGTTTCTTTTGTGCTGAAAAATATAACGCACTATCATAACCTGCTTGTCGACACCAGTGGGATCGGGTGGCCCGACAGTGAGCGGTATTCTGGCTGGAGTGGAAGATCATCTACATCTAATATCCCCGCCATCATCACCGGCAGGTCACGCGTGTGGTGATGTATACGATGAAGACAAGGCGAACGGCGTTTACATAAAGTCAAAATACACCATAGCCAAAAAATTCACACGGGCACCTAATCATCTTATGTGTTGGCAGTGAGATGGAATTGAAGCTTTTGATACATTGACCGGATGTGACATCACCACCGGTCAGTCAACATCATTTTCTTTCAGCGAATGGAAATTCTTCGCTACAGTAACGCCACTTCTCTCTTGAAAAAGACATAGCGCATGAAGGCAGGAGAGTGCAGAGACAACGCAGGACGAGCGCTAACATTAGCGCTCGTCCTGTGTTGTCTCTGCACTGTCCTGTCTTCATGCGCTATGTCTTTTTCAAAAGTGATGCACCAACAAGCCCAAAGCTCCACCCTATTAAGTCACTTCTCTCGCCCCAGTGGGAATCATCCGGTAATGTGACGCCCTCCAGCAAATGGGCGAGTTTTATGACCGACGACGCATTTTTCCTGATGAGGCCATGGCATAAAAACGCTGCTTTCTGTGATATATCCGAAAGCAATTCCTTTCAGATGAACTTGGAAGTGGGAGCTCTCTACAAAATTGCCGTATAAGGTCACGTAGTCCCGAAGGCCCTAGATAAGGCCACAGTGAACTAGAGTTAGGATGGGGAAAACATGGAAAGGTGTGGTGCAGCTTCAGTTATTTCTCTTAGTAGGCCTTAGTAGGCAAAGGCCGAACGTCTCCACCCTCTTTCTCCCCGTGGACTTTTCAGTCAGAACCTGCTGTTCTACATCTGCTCGCTGTCGTTCATGTGCCTCTTCGTGGTGGTCATGGTGTACTCGGCCATCGAGATGAGACGCCGCATCCACGAGCTCGCCACGGACGCCCCCAACCGGACCGCGTACGCCACCGTCTCGAGCTCGACCGCGGAAACGACGGTCCGTCCGTTCCGCTGGGATACGGGCATTGACAAACTGCTCGACGAGGGCGACGATGACCGGCTGGTTCCAGACCACAAAGGGTGGGTGTGCCCATTGCAACGCAGCAAAGTCTATTCGCAGCGTAAGCTAACTAATGTGGTCACGGTGTTGGGCGGCCACGTTTCCAAGGGGAACATACGCCACAATACAGCAAACCCATTTTCCCTTCATCTCCTGTTTTGAGACAGACTTCCCGCACAAGAAGTTGATGCAGCGCTGACGGAACGCGACGAGTTAGCGTCAGCTGCATGTGTTAGAATGTAACAAGATAATGCGTTGGGGTTCATTCGCGAGTTCATTTAGCTGTAACAGTTGCTGTTTGGTTTTGGTTTTATAGCGTCACGTAGCGACTCAGTTTATGAGGGACGTCGTAGTGGAAGGCACCGAATAATTTTGACCACCTTGGGTTCTCTAACGTGCAATGACGTCACTCAGCAGATGGACCTCTAGAATTTCGCCTCCGTCGGAGTGCGACTGCCCTGACCGGGATCGAACAAGGGTGTTTCGGGCCATCAGCTGAGCATAAGAACCACTGAGCCACCGCGGCGGCTACAACGACTATTCAACGTGTCTTGTGAGCCATTGCCAATTGCTACGTTCGATGACTCAGCAATGTAATAATGTGTTATATGACATGTTGGTCACGTGCCGTTGCTTTGGGATTATGTAATTTCTTGTGAACGACCACTACTAGGCTGTCTACAATTACCAGGCTGTCTGCCTGGTACACAATAGAGCGTTATGAGAATCCTACACTGCCAAGCGACAGGGCACTGGCGAGCTAACAATACAGCGGAGTGCTGTCATGCGTTAATTTTCTTTTGGTGCTCTCTATGTATATTCCATTTAAAAAAAATTGGCGGTGGTTTAGCTCTGGTTAAATCTGGAGTGACGCGATAGCTACAGCTGTCAGAGTGGAACTTGGTCACGTGACAAACCACGTGATCAGCCACTGCGCCGCGCCGCTGGCAGCTGCTCCGCACCACGTGACCAACCACTTGACCACATGGCGGCGCCGCCACGCTGAAGGCTCGAAATGCTACCGTAATGTAGCTATCACTACAAAATTTCCCTTTTTGTGCGCTTTTACGATCATAAGTTGGGTATAGGCTAGATGGTGGTATATGACGAATATTTCGGAAAATAGTGCGAAGGATGAGCCATACAAGATAAAATTGAAGACCAGCAGTGACTCCGGACTGACATATATGCCCTCTATAAAAGCGATGAGATTGACACGTGGAATTAATGGGCCTTCATTGTCTTGTGGCCACCAGAAGTCCAAGCAGTCAAAAGTGATGGTTTGGTTTATGGGGGGTTTAACGTCCCAAAGCGACTCAGGCTATGAGAGACGCCGTAGTGAAGGGTTCCTGTAATTTCGACCACCTGTGGTTCTTTAACGTGCACTGACATCGCACAGTACACGGGCCTCTAGAATTTCGCTTTTATCGAAATTCGACCGCCGCGGCCGGGTTCGAACCCGAGTCTTTCGGGCCAGCAGCCGAGTGCCATAAGCACTCAGCCACCGCGGCGGCTTGCAGTCACAAGTGAGACTAGCCGAGCATATCGAGGCTTATAATGAATGTTTCGAACATCACCAACTAGGTCAAATCTAAGAGTAAATTAAAGCCTTTCCAGCTTCACTGGACTCTATTGTGCGCTGATAAGCCAAACAAAATGCGATAATTCTACTGATCAATTTCATCGCTTCTGAAACGTTCCAGTCGACAGTGAACGCCTCTTTGCGTTCAGTGTTTACTGGCACGCGTCTGATTTTATATGCGCTGCTCTTTGTAATATGCGCTTTTCCTTATTTTCACTCCGTTTATAGTGGTCCAGTGAGCCACAGCCGCTGCAACACATAGCGACCGAAAAAAACATATGACTCGCAGGTCATTTTCTCGCGCGTTTTCTGAATTTTTACAAGCCGAAATGCATGCTGTGACTTACATGCAGATCTTCAGCCACTCTTGCATCCTCACTGAAGAGCTGACAGACAACGATAAAAAACGCCCATGTCTTTAGATTAGTCTGGTTTGCGAGTTTTAACGTCCCTTAGCGACTCAGGCTATGAAAGACGCCGTAGTGGAGGGCTCTAGAAATCTGGACCACCTGGAGTCCTTTAACGTGCAGTGACATCGGACAGTGCACGGGACTCTAGAATTTCGCCTCCATCGAAATTCGACCGCTGCGGCCGGGATCGAACCCGGGTCCTCAGGGTCAGCAGTCGAGCACCATAACCGCAGAGCGACCGCGGTGGCTCCATGCCTTCAGAATCGCACACTGGCAAACTGTATGCATAGCTACGTGTAGCGCACAATGTATGCATGGTCGTCACAGCATAGTGAAAATTGTCACAGAATGTTCGGAAAAACGTCGGATTTGTGTCAAACTAGATGGAAAAATGTGTAATTAGGCGTAATTAACACTTAAGATCCCGCAATAATAATAATATTAATAATTGGTTCTTGGGGAAAGGAAATGGCGCAGTATCTGTCTCATATATCGGCGGACACCTGAACCGCGCCGTAAGGGAAGGGATAATGGAAGGTGTGAAAGAAGAAAGAGGTGCCGTAGTGGAGGGCTCCGGAATAATTTCGACCACCTGGGGATCTTTAACGTGCACTGACATCGCACAGCACGCGGGCGCCTTAGCGTTTTTCCTCCATAAAAACGCAGCCGCCGCGGTCGGGTTCCGTTTTTATGAAGGCAAAACGCTAAGGCGCCCGTGTGCTGTGCCATGTCAGAGCACATTAAAGATCGCCTAAAGATGTATAATTGTGAGGTGTGAAAAGCAGTGGAACTTTCTGGAAATCTGGCATTGATTGACAGGTGCTGCGGTGTGTGCGACTTAGTGTCCGAGAACAAAAAAAAGGCAAAGACCGTCTATGGCCACGCGGCGTCGTGCTATGCAAAAAACGTGACCAGTCGCCCTTGGGCAGACGGTGTGTCAATTAAGATGCCCCCTCGCCGCACTGTGTCAGCAGTGGAACTTCCTGGAAGCGGCTTTCGCCTCTCAACACTTTACTTGTCAAAGTGTCTCGTAAATTTTTTCTTCTAAACTGGTTTTGCACGTGACGAGCACCTGCTGCCCATCGTGGTCACAAGGCACACACTTTGCGAGCCAGACCAGAGACACGTGCGCCGGTGAGGTATGCAGACAGGAATTAACGTTTCCCAGCACACAGAGGCGGCTCTCGAGGCATCTAAGAAATTTAGGAAAGAGTGTTGGGTATTGTACGGCGCAATTGTTGCGCGGTGCGGGGGTTACAGGTTACGGGGGGGGGGGGGGAAGAGGCTCTTGAAGGAGCCTGGCGACGTGCTGTCGTGCATTTACTTATCTACATTTTCGTTTCTTGAAGTACAGCAGGGCAGAGAAAAAGTACAGTGAGGCAGGTTTGACAAGTATTTCTCGGAATTTCGCTCAGTGCGTGTGTTTTGAGAAAGCTGATAAGTGGTTTGCAAAAGTGTGAAACTGGGCTGATATTTTGGTCTTTGGGAAAAGAATTAAGCGGGTTCATTACGCAAGTAAATGTGGTAAATAGTTTGCTAATTGCTTTTTGTCCTTTCTAGAAGATTGCGGTTAACTTCACAGGAACATTTTAGTAAACTTAAGAACACACACCACTCACGTCGACAAAAGTGTGGCCTACACTTAAACAAACGACGTATTTTGTTTAAGCACAACACAGTAATTAGAAAATGTCGTGCGGGAATATTGAATGGAGTTTACATCCTTATTATGCATTTTTACGGTTTTTACTTCGGGCTAGTATAATTAGAGAGTTATAACATATCGTTACCGTTTTTACGTTACCGTTTACCACGTTACCGGACGCCGGACTTTACGGTTACCGCGGCGCACGCCAGAGGACGTTTTAGCATACCGTCTCTCCCGTAACAAGTTACCGTAAGGCTAAAACGAGTGATGATGATGGCAGATGCCCAGCTTTTAAAGAAAAAAAAACTGATGCATTGCAATCATTTCTATGACGTCTGATGCTACACTTTAATAATCTTTTTCTCTGCATATAAAGACGTACCGACTACACTTCAGCTAACAGCCGACTCAGCGGCTTTTCAAATATGCCCGTGAAGCTAGACACCTTTGCCTGCCCTGGCCAGTTGACAATTTCACTACGTAAGCCACAGTAAGCTTGCATACACAGCGCACGTTGTGTTTCGAGCGCTGTAAAAAAGCACAACTACGACACCTGTTTGCCGTGCCGCATCGTTGCTTCTTTGTGCACATGTGTTTGGATGTAAACATAGTGGCGCCATCTAGTGGCAGTACGTTAAAGCGCACCAAATCCGTGCCGAAGAAACTTTCTATTTTCTGTAATTACTGATGAATGTAGTAAGAGAATTACCAGTCTTTTTGTTCGACGAAAAAAATGTTAAATAGGGCACAAAATTGAAGAGCTGCAGTGTAGTCGTTGCTATTTGGCTATGTACACGACATATAGCTAGGCTTAACTACTCAAAAATTGGCAAATAATCTGAAAAACATGGCCTAGTTGTTACTCAAACCTCAACGCATGAAGGCGAGTTTGCAAATTAAAAGTGAATGCCTTCATGTATAGCGAGAAATGGCGCCGAAGAACGCGGCGGTGGTGCTGTATTTGGTCCGAAGCGGCCGTGCAGGGCGCCGCCATGTTTGTTTACGAGCGAACGCTAAAAGAGGTTCCGTAAAGTGCTATTGGACAGGTAAGTGGCGGCGCATGCGCAGATGTCGCTAGCCGGGCCCGGTAAACGGTAACGCAATAACGGTAACGATATGCTATAACTCTCTATTAAACAAAGAAGTGCAAACAAAGGTACATGGAAGCTTGTTTGACAACTACGTAAAATAACCAAGAAACAATCCTACTCGTGCTCTGTGCAGTTTGTTGGGAAGCAGTGGTGGTGGTTTCTATGTAGAGGGGAGATTACTCTTACTGTGGTCTGTCGGCAGTTGCTCCATCTGAGCCCGTTAAATACAAGAGTGTGTTTCTATCACCGCCAGTGTTCTCGAAACACTTCGATTGTTTTTATCACTGTATGCGAGGTAGGAATGAGGAAAACAGAAAGGAGGAGTTCAGGGTGAAGCGGCCCGTGGTGGCAGTTTGCCGAACTAAAAGGCCATATCCCGGATAGCTGGGCTTATGGAATTTTTATGCAGGTTAGCTTGGAATAATAAAAAGATATCAGCAAGAAGGAATAAAGTAAGAGGTAGCCTTCCTAGAATACGAGAGCTTCCATAGACAACCGGTGGAATGCATTTATGCAACAGTTGAGCCCAAAGTTTCACGTGTGCATGTGCAATGCTTTTCTTTTTCCTTTCATATTCTACCAATAGCTTGCTGGAGGACACGCCGGAGGAGAGGCGTCGCAAAGCAAGGTTTTCGAGGCGACTTATCACGACATCCCAGGCTAAGACCGAGAAGACTACGACGGGTCGCGTGAGGATTGAGCGGGACAAAGCGTCACGGTCGTCTTCCACTTCATCGGCGTCTCGGAAGACGACAGCCTCCAGCATGCACCCTAAAAAAATACCGCATTTTTCGTTCAGGACCGTGAAAAGTTCTAAAAGCCCCACACCTAAGAAGAAGATAAGACTTCGCATTAAGACCACCACTCATACGAACGCAGTGTCCGAGTGGTTCCGAAGACAGACCCATCTGTCGGCTAAGCATTCGACTGTGGGCACTAGGAAAGGCACGAGAAAAAATTAATATTTTACACCCGTGGTGTCCGTTACCCATGACGTCAGCGGTAACTGAGATGCCGTCGAGGCGGAGCGTGAACACTCTACCACCTTGCGACATGACCACACTGGCATCCTTCCCGTGGACAATGAAGTAGGGTCCGAATGCCTGCTTGGAAAGTATAGTGGACAATGGCGTGAAAGTAACCCGCATACTCGTTAGCGCGATGTAATAAAGTTCCCACAATTCCAGTGGTACGCATGAGTAAGAGCTTATCCAGAATATGTTACTATTGCCACATCCTGTATGTCATATATGCTAGGGGCCGTATATTGAAGCACGGCAGGAGGTGCGTGAAGGGAGGTGCACGGCGATGGAATCAGCTGCGCAGAGCAAGTCCAGCGCCCAATGCGGCGCGGTGTCCGCTTTGGAAAGGTCTACCGCCATGAAGAAAACATTTCCGTTTTGATTCACCTCATCGATGAATAACCTACGGTGCTATACAGTTTCAAAGTCTGGAAAAAATGCCAAAACTATGGGCCCCCTCCCGTAGGCAGCATCGTATAATATTCAAACGCGCTGGGAAGCTCATGTATTAATAGCACAGGACTGAAACTTCGGCACATTCCTCAGCTAAGTGTATATTACACAAATCCCCGATGCATTTTTTGTAGCTGCTCTTTTTTTCACGTTTTACGATTTTTTTTGTACCCCTTCCCATTCAGTTATGCTCCCTGTCGCCGCCACTGCCGGTAGATGGCGCAAGTTAGTAGATGTCCCAGAAAGCTGGGCATGATGACAGGAATGGGTTCGCTGCGCGTTGGCTTATCATTCTCAAACCGTATTTACGGCGCTGCAATCGGGGGCGGATTTACGGACAACTTTTGATGGGGGTGGTCCCATCTGCAGCATGCATTTCTTGAACTTTCTTTGCCCCCCCCCCCCCAAAAAAAAACAATTAGAGCTAACGTAGCTTTTCCAGGAAACAGCGAGAGCTTGTTTCTCCCCACTCTCCACTCCGCTCATTGAAACAGACGAGGACGAGAATAGGCTTAGGACATCGTTTGCTTGTCGTTTCGTCTGTTGGGCTGTCGACATCTGCTTATTAAGATCGTTAAGCTCAATAAGAGGCAAAGCGAGCGGTTCACATCTTCATACCGAAAGTGGCGACGGAACCGGCGAGCTTATGGCTTTCCGGAAAAGCAGCGCAACCGGAGTGAAGATGATTAGAATGCAAGGCGGTGACCGAGGACCAGCCGGTTCTCTCCAGGGCATTGCGTCACATTCTTTCGACCTGGTTCGTGAGGGAAACTCTCTGTGTGCCTGAAGGAGTCTATCTACCGCATTCCGTCGTCGGGGGTGTAGCTCAGATGGTAGAGCGCTCGCTTAGCATGCGAGAGGTACTGGGATCGATACCCAGCACCTCCACGTTTTTTTTTGCTTCCTTTTTTATTTGTTATCTGCATAAACCAGCCCCTTCCACCGGTCGTCACGCGGATTTCACATTCCACTCAGTACGAAAGTTTCAATGAAAAAGCAGTTGTTTCGCCTCAAATTTTCGATAAGTGAAGGGAGGTGGAATTGTGAGAGGAGGTGGAACGCTGTAGAAGCAGTGAAACGTTATGGATAACCACATGGTTAAGGCGGAAACTTGGGCTAGTTGGAAATGGTCGTTTGAATTCGCAGCGCCTAGCGCTTCAGAAAGGCAAATGACAGAAGGCATACACACATGGGATCAAGTTAGTCTTCAACTGTCGTTTATTTCACAAAAACTAGGCACATACGCTCGTATTACAGTCGAAGACAGTCGTGGCGTACTCACACACACGCCGTGCCTGTGTCGAAAGTCATGCACGACAGCTACATTGAGCATGGCATCATTTGTGTGTGTTTGTGACTGCATGACTATGCCACTAGTATAGCTCAATGACTTTTAGGCGAATTCCCCAATGTGGAGTAAGTGTGTACCAGTATATATCTGCGCTGGGATGGATGCTAATGAGTAATTGCTTTCTTATTAAGCCGCTGCTGTTTTACACCAATGACTACACCACTTGGTTCCTTTCTTCCTTCACTCAGTGCTTTATCCCTTCCCTTACGGCGCGGTTCGGGTGTCCACCGAGATATGTGAGACAGTTACTGCGCCATTTCCTTTCTAAAACCATTTTTTTTATTCCCGAGGGCTATAGTGGTTTTTTTAGCAGAATCTTCCACTCATCTTATGTTTCGCTTGCTAAGGATCGGAGTGTCAATATATTCTTCAATACTTCCTTGACACGAGGTCCTGCAGCGGTCAAAAACGGAGCTAGCTTCTTGCCTTCAGCAACTTTATACGCCACTTTGCCGTTGCACCATTGACCAGTATACCACTGCATTGACCAGATTTACCATTGTACCATTGACTAGATAGTAAGCGCAGTAGCATGCGTCATCACATCATCCGCACGACAAGAACCAACAGCATCATGTGCGAATCAGGGAGTAGAGCGTTATTTCGTCCAATGTGTTTTATAGGCAGAGGATGTTTATCCGCCGCCGATATCAGTTCACGTGATGCTGGAAGCGGCGCGCACAGAAAACAAAATGGAGAAAACATAATGGAGCATCAATTCTCAAACAAAAACAATGGCATTCTCACTGCGAGTTAAGGATGCAGAAAGGAATGATTGATGAAAAGGAAGCTGGCGAATTCATTCAGAGAAAGCGGTGAACTCGGGAAGAGAGGAACGTACGACACCAGGGTTCTAACCTGGTTGCAGACAGGCTGGATCCGCATCGTCGTCTGCTTCTTCAAATAAAGTTGAATCGTTAGATCATTTCATCCTCTTGTGTCGGCGGTTTGCACGGCAGAGAATTCAGTTTTTGCAAAATACTCTCGCTCAATTAGGGCTGCCGTTTACTCTTCCCGTCCTCCTCTCCTTCGGTGCAACCGTGAAAGGGCATGCCATTTGGCAGGTGTGTCAGCTTCTACACAAGTATATTATTTAGTCGAGGGTTTGACGGCATGCCGTCTGGTCAGGAATCATGGTGATGAGGATTGCTGGTCACCGGCCGAAGTCAAAAGATGAAAAGACGTTTCGGGAGCACTACGGCTCCCTTGTTTACTGTCCAGTGAACAAGGGAGCCGTAGTGCTCCCGAAACGTCTCTTTATATTTTGACTTTGGCCAGTGACCAACAATCCTAGTGAACAAGGTAGCCGTAGTGCTCCCGAAACGTCTTTTTCATCTTTTGACTTTGGCCAGTGACCAGCTATCCTCATCACCAGGTATGTTATTTGAAACCGGGAGATGTTTGTGTTCACTCTTCGCTGCCTTTGGTTTTCTCTCAAAATTAATTTATTTATGATTATTCCTTTAAATTTTATTTATTTCAACATCACCGCTTTGTTTCCACGATTTTCATTCCGATTTCCTCAAGATCTCTCAAAATTATTTGTTTTCACACATTCCTCTACTTATATTTATGAGGCACTTGAGATAAATCTGGATGATCTTTCTCCTGTTTGAAGCTGCACCAAACCCTGGCCAATCTTTCACCGTGGGTATGGACCATGGCTTAATAGGCAACAGCAACAAGTTTATTCCTTCTCCTTCCTCAGCGCCCCAAATCCAATCCAGTCCAATCCAATCCTCGCGCGGGCACGGGCTCCTGAGCGCGCGGAGCTAGCGCGTGAAAGAAGAAACCGTGCCGTCCCGCATGCAGACGTCGCTACCCCTCCACGAAGGCGTTCTTCGAACTTGCCCGTCTAATCTTCCTGCCACTGCCTCCCGCCAGGAAACTACAAGATGAGCGAACATGCCGAGGTGAGCCCAACACTTACGGGGTACGCATGGGGGTATACTTAGGGGTGTACGCATGACCTGTACCGATGTCATCGTGGCCGCCATCTTTGGAGCCATGAAACACGCCGCTTTTTCTAGCCTGCTTATTGCCACCTGCTCCGAACTGCCCTGTGGAAGCTATGCCCGGCGTTCCATCATTGCACCCGCGACTATACTTGCGAGCCGTCTGCAAGGGACAATTTCTAGTGAAACCCAGGACGCCGTCGGTTCCGTAACAACCTAGACACAATCGCGCCGTGAGGGAAGGGATGAAGGCGGGAGTGAAAAAAAAAGGGGGGGGGAGAGAAAGAGGTTCCGTAGAAGAAGACTCCGGGATAATTTCGACAACTTGAGGATTTTTAACCTGCAGTGACATCTCACTGACCATTGTGGTTAGGCCTGGCTGGTGAGCATGTCTTTCAGCAACAGTGCCAGTACCGGTCAGCCGTAAGACCAACCATGCTATGTACCGTGCTATGTACGGTCGGTGTTCACCATGTTACGCACTTATTTCTTGGGGTTTTAAAGCTCTAGCTGTTAGGGGTCACTTTCTTCATTTTAGGTAGAACATGCGGCCCCCGGAGCAAAAAAAAAAAGGACGGAGCATGACGTCATGTGGCCACGCCTTCACTGACCATTCTCACTTTAATGCCCTTCTCTTTCCCCCCTCTCTCCCTCTCCCAGGTAGCATGCCAAAGTTGGCCCCTCATGACGATCGGTACTAAGCCCAGGCCCCACTTACTGCCTTTACCTTTTTATGAGTGGCTTGAAATTTGTCACGTAACGCTCCATCTTGAGTGTTCGTTTTGTCCGTCCGTGATCACGTGATCACGAACGGACAAAAGTGGGAGACAGAGCCGTGCTTACGCTGTAATTCGCTTGCACCTTTAGGATAGCTATTAGTAGTTTTTTTTTGTAGCGATATGGCTACATTACGCTAGCATTTCGAGCCTTCAGCGTGGCACCCCTTGAACTGCGTGGCACCCTTTGAGCTCCGTGGCAGCGGCGTGGCTGGTCCCATGGTTGGTCACGTGGTGCGGAGCAGGTGCCGGTGGCGCAGCGCGCCTAGCCGCCGATAGTGAATCCGCGTCCGGGGACGAAGATGAAGAAGGACCGCCCAGCGAAACGGAGCGGCGAAAGACTGACTGGAGTTCGACTGAGCGAGTTCCACTCGGCCATCTGTAGCTATCGCGTCACTCCAGGTTTTTTTTTTACGTTCACCGATCGAATGTTAGTCGCAACTTCCGAATGTAACGGTTCTAGCCTCCACCAGATCCCGGGAAGGGCAATATGTGCAAGGGTTCCGGCGAAGCTGCGCTGCTGTTCACGTGATAGTGATGCTTGGTTTGGTTTATGGGGGTTTAAAGTCCCAAAGCGACTCAGGCTATGAGAGACGCCGTAGTGAAGGGCTCCGGAAATTTCAACCACCTGGGATTCTTTAACGTGCCCTGACATCGCACAGTACACGGGCCTCTAGAATTTCGCCTCCATCGAAATTCGACCGCCGCGGCCGGGATCGAACCCGCGTCTTTCGGGCCGGCAGCCGAGCGCCGTAACCACTCAGCCACCGCGGCGGCTTGATGGTGAAATCATTTGCTCAAGAATGACGCCATTTTAGAATAGCAAACCTCAAACATGTGGCTGTGTAAAAGTCTCGCATACGTTCCCCGCTGTACCACACACCCTTTACGCATTCCCACAGGGCACCGACGGCGACTTGCCCCCGGCCACACGCAACCTGATGATGTCGGTCCGCATAGAGGCGTTCGCGGCCATCGAGTTCTTCGTCATCGCGGGCGTGGCCCTGTACGTGTTCCTGACGCCGCCGCCCGAGCGAGGCCCGTGGAACGTCACCTGCGTCGGCCTGCACTGCTACAACCTGGGCAGGGAGCTGTACACAGCCATGGACCTGCGCTCGGACCCCTGCGACGACTTCTACCAGTTCACGTGCGGCCGCTGGGCGCAGCACCATCCCAACCACGAGGACCAGTTCCGATACCTCGAGGTACGTCATGCATGCACGCATGGGGAGAGGCTTCGAGTAGGAATACGGTTAGATTCAAATGCCGCATTAGGAACTCGGTGTTTGGTCGGCACCGGATGCGATCAAATATCGACGTTTCCTAGCATTTCGTCCCGCGTTTATGGTCGTTTACGAACAAACGGCAAGAATAAAGATATGCACAGGTGGTCATACGATGTGATGTGACAAATATGTGTTATAGTTGGATTCAACTCAAGGCCGCAGCGGATTATCCTCGTCAAAGGACCCACTTCCAGCCAATGCCTTTGGCCGATTCTCATGACCCAGCTGGGTTGACCATGCCGGGAGCGGCGCCACAATAGAGAGAGGGGTCTGTCCCAACACCTTCTAGAGAATGTGTTCTGCCCCCGACCATAGAGGGAAGGTGTTATCCCCTTATCTACTACTATCTACTATTCCCTTATCTACTATTATCTACTACTCCCTGCTTTGTGACACTAGCATGGCCATGAGAATCGGCCGACGCTATTGGCTGGAGGGGGTCCTTTGACAGGGAAAGGCAGCTGCGTTCTTAAGCTGTATCCGATTATAGCGGTACTAGGTAGTACATGCCGCTTCTATATTAATCACCTTCCGATTACGTATTTGAATTTGCCGTCGTATTTTTGTTCTGGTGCTGCATGGGCTTGTGAAGGGTGGAGGTGGGTGAAGAGCATGTATGGGTGGATGGCGACGGGAGGCTCATGGGCGGCCTAGGTGCGTTTCCAGGAGGTTCGCTCACCGGGGAATGCTATTGATGAGGCACCTTCCTTGCCTGAAGCGTGTCTGGGACGTGCCGCTGTCCGCTTCTATACCCTCTAGGGGCACTGGGAGGGAGAGGTGAACACAGACCACTGCTTTTTCGCCAAAAGTGGATCGACTAAAGTGCTAACGCAGTATGGTAAGCAATTAAGTTACTCGTATCTCAGGGTAGTTCGGCTGGAACTCGTTTTCCTGCCTTCAGGACCAGCACGTCTTCAGGCAGCCACGACCGTTTTTTGTTTAGTAATACAATATGAAGCTGAGCGCTATAATATTCTCGTCTTGGTCTGCAAATTTCTATTAGAGCATGGAATTAAAAGATGTCGCATTCAAATGAAAACTCGGAATACACTATTTCCCAACATGCGCAACTTTCCGGCTTTGCAGACCCATCGCGTTCCTGGTAACGTGGCGGCTTTCCTTTACAGGATAGGGTGTATGTGACGGCCAACGAGAAACTTTCCTTTTCAGGACAAGGTGTACGCGACGGCCAACGAGACAAATTCCGATGGACACTTTGTTGACCTAAAGTTCGGTGAGGCGAAAGCCTTTAGCGCGCTGTTGCTGCTTGTGTCACTGATGTGTGGTTAAGATGTTAAGTACACAATTGTTTGTGAATCTTAAATGCTGGAGACACTGGAGGGCGTTTGGGAGTCATCCGTCTGATCCGACGCCTTTCCGCAAACACTCTCCAGCGTCCTAGACAAGGAGGACTACATAGGCGTTGGCAAGAAGTAGCGTAGTTGTTAGCATGCTCGGCGGCACAACGGAAGGATGGTGGTTCGAATCCCATCGTGCACAACGTTTTTTTTTTCTTATCGAGTTGCTGGGTGTAACGGACGCCGGACGAACGGGAGAATGAGCCATTACAGGCTTTCGCCTTAAAATGTTCTTTTCAGGACAGGGTGTACGCGACGGCCAACGAGAAGCTCCGCGAGCGCATGGAAAACCTGCCGCCTCCGGACAAGCCGCTCTCGTCGACGGACAAGGCGGCGCTGAGCTACCTCTCCTGCGTCGAGGTGCAGACGCGCCACATCGACGTGCCCTGGAAGATCAACGAGCTGCTCTTCCGCCAGGGCAAGGGCGTGGACGGAACCGGAGGCGGCTCGCTGCTGGAGCCCTCCACCGGCAAGCTGGCCACGCCCGAAGCAGCTCTGCAACTCCTGGTGTCGCTGGCTCTGGACCTGGACATCGACGTCCTGTTCAAGGTGAGAGACGCACCCCTTATTAAAATGGTCTGTAGACAGTCTACAGACTTCTTATAGACTCTAGTGCCTTCTTACAGATATTTATTTTGTAGCGATAGCTACATTACAGTAGCATTTCGAACCTTCAGCGTGGCGGCGCCGCCACCCTGTGGCTGCGCCGCCACGCAGTCACGTGGTGCGGAGCAGCTGCTGCTGCCGGCGGCGCGGCGCGAGCTGCCACAGCTGTGCGCATGCGCCGTGTCAAGTGGGACGAAGATGGAGAAGGAACGCCCAGAGAAACGGAGCGGCGAAAGACTGACTTTGGAATTCAACTGAGGAAGTTCCATTCGGCCAGCTGTAGCTATCGCGTCACTCTAGGTTTAACCAGAGCTAAACCACCGCCATTTTTTGTTTATTCCTAGTCTATAGACTGTGTCTAGACAAACGTCTACTAAAAGTGCATGGCCATAAATCTATAGATTGTCTATAGACTGCCTATATGATTTGTATTGCCTATAGAATATTTCTAGAGTTCGTCTATAGAGAGTCTATGCACTTTATAGATAGAAGTCTATGGACAGTCTATAGACTGTCTAAAGAAATTTTTGTAAGGTACGGTCTGTCCTTGCGCAATCATGGCAAACCGTCGGACGTTTCAGCCTACTCCTGGGCTAAACGGTGGCCGAATTAACTGCAGCGTCAATTGATTCAGATTCTACGCTCTAAAACCAAATTAGCTTATACGGGAGTAAAAAAAAGAGTAAGTTGCCCTTTAGAGCACTCCCTTTTAGGGGCAGGTTATGCTGCCCAAGTTCCGAGGTGGATTTCGAGCACTAAATATACTGAATGCTTACTCGTAGCAATAGAGGCGCATTCCCACTGCAAAGTGTGTAACCTGATGCAGTTAGCCATGGGAGGATGACTTTAAATCAGGCACCGGAGGTAATGAAGTTAGCAAACAGAGGAAATTGAAACCTAGCTCTATTAAAATCATCGAAACTGCTACTACAAGTTTGCACACGACTCGAATGCCTCGTCTCCTGAGTTGGTATTTTGTATACGCAATCTGTTCTCGATGAAACCTGAAAGTGATGCACAATGTTGCACTCTTCTTTTTTAAGATGTCGCCTGCAGTATTCAGTCTGCCTTTTTGTGCTCAGATCCTGACATGACCCATTCGTTGTCAGTGGGTCACATTAACGGGTGACATGATCCATTTGCCCGTCACAGTTACAGTTAAACTCGCAACTGAATACCCCGAGCCCATTCTATAGTGTTACAGTTAAGCCTTTGGCATCCCTTTCCAGCTGAAATTAGAACTTGCATCGCATTACGTGCACGCCGCTCGAAGTTTTAAGCGCGTTAGTTCTTACTCATCACGTTTCTCGATTTCTTGGGGTCTGCTACCACCCCTCTTCGGCGTGAAATTTTCGAAGTCGAGGAATTCAAGATGGCGGCCCGCATAGTAAATCGATATAGCAACCCTATTGGTGATTGATTGGTGACTTCATTAGTACATGGAATTGGTGATTGATTGATGACGTCATTGATATATGCAACTGGTTATTGATTGGTGACGTCACTTATAAATCAAAGATGTCAGATTCCTATTTCCATTGGTGTGTCTCACTTTAATCTCATTCATATCAGTTCTAGTAAAGCAAACAGCTAACGCTCGTTACTTCAATGTCTTCCAGACGGTGGCGCCATCCTTTTTATATTTTTTCTCATTTTCCTCCTCGGTGCAGATTTTCATGGCTCCCGACCCTCGAAGCGACAGTCGCCGCATCGTGAGCGTGGCGCACAGCGAGTCTCTTCTCAAGTGGATGCGCCACCGCGAGCAGCTCATCACTCCGCAGGCAACGGCCACCTGCATCCGCCAGTTCATCAACGTGCTCTCCACAGAGCACGCGCTGCGCGCAGACTTGGCCGCCGCGCTCGTCAAGATGGACGTCGAGGTGACCACCAAGATGGCCGGCGCCGCGGCGCTCTCCCTCGGGGCCGGCGTCTATATCACCTTCGCCCAGGTCAGCCGGGGCGGGGGGAGCGAGAGGTGAATCGGTGTAGAGGAGGTTGTATAACTATAAGCCTACGATCACAAAGAAACCTCATTTTGGCGGTAAAATTCAGCGCGAAGGGACGAAGGACACAGAAAAGGGGACAAAACAAGCGCTGTCTCGCAACTAAGATTTATTAGGAAGGAACGCAAACATATATTCATTTACAAAAAAACGACATAGGTGCGATAGATACGTAGTACACAGATAGCGAAGAGGGCACAGTCACCTCCAAAGTTCAAGAACCCAAATGCACTGCGTCACAGATCAAAAAAGGCGGTACATCAAGAGGCCAAAATGAACTACATCCAACTCGCCCAACTCACCATTCTTCTACAAAGAAACCTCCCTAGTCTTTTCTCTGACACCTTGATTGAAGAAGTGACAGGACTAGCCTTACTGCAGTGTACTTCATAATTTTTAAACCCGTGCCTACATCGATACAGACATGGGCGCATTTTCGGCAGTTCTCTGAAAGGGGCGTTCTAAAGTGAACAATACGCTTCCTCAACTTTTAGAATGGGAGCGGATGTGGCTTTCGAAGGAAAGGCGTCAACTTTTCCTTCCCTTGCCCTGCACTCAGATCTGCCCATTGGAACAGAAGACAAGCACGAGACCAGGCTGAGGACATCGTGCTTGTCATTTTCCTTCCCTGTTCTCGTTCGTTGCTCTATAGATACCTGATGGCAAAGCGAGCGGTCCACATCCTCATACAGAAACCGGCTACTGACCCGGCAAATGTATGCCGGAGTGAAGCTGATTAGAATGCAAGACGGTGACTGAGGTGCAGCCGGTTCTTTCCAACCTATTGCTTCGCTTGTATTTGGCCTAGTTTTTGAGGGCAATTCTTTGTATGCCTCTCTTTACTGCACCATTCCGTCCGGGGGTGTAGCTCAGATGGTAGAGCGCTCGCTTAGCATGCGAGAGGTACTGGGATCGATACCCAGCACCTCCACTTTTTATTTTTTACGTTCTGTACAAACAAGTTCGCTTTCTGGCAGTGGTTGTCGCGCTATTTTCAAGCATCATTCAGTTCTGAAGTTTCAATGTTAACTTTAGAATTTTTTTCGCCCTGTCGCTGAAATTTTTCGTCTGTGTGGAAGGAGGATGGCATTGTGTGTGGAAGCGCAGCGCTGTAGGAGTAGTGATGTAGCGACGTCGTAACCAACTATAGCCCGCAAGAACACCTGCGGTGACCTTCAACAAACGTTGCATGGTTCGCGAAAGCAAGCCGTGATTCCCTGTCCCTTTTTTAAACGACCGTGGCGCCATGATCGCTTTCAAACGGTGGCCTGCTGGACTGAAGCCCTGATGTTCACGGGTGTGGTTGCCTAGAATTTTTTTTCTAATGAACTTTGCAAGAGGAACATATAAATAATAGGGGCCACAAGAATACATATAGAGTAGAAATACGAGGTGCGACGTCGTATATTATCACACAGAAAAGTGCGACGAATATTGCGAGTTCGGAAATGAAAGCAATTTTGCGAGTCACGTGGATTTCGAAGTAGGTGGCAGCTGGTACCCAGTTGTAAAATGATGCGCAAAACAAAAGGCGCAAAAATCATACCAGAACAAGAAATACCCAGTACACATGAGCTGTAGATTACAAACAGCGGGAGCCGTAATAACTGATAGAATTACACACAAAAATTAAACAATTCGAAATAGATATATGCAATCGCATCGGGTGAACTTTGCAATCTTTAGAACAAGAAACTCGAGGTTGGGTATTTTACACCCAAAGATAACGAATTTCACTTTTTTCACGTGAGTATAGACACGGCGGTCATGGGAAAAAAAAAAGCGCGTGCGATCTGCCATGGTAAACACAGTACATTACGAACAAAGTTGTCCAGATCTTTTATTGCGTTTAAAAAGCTTCAGTTGTATTAAAAGTTGTTATATGTTAAGCTTCTGTTTCTTGTAGTCAGCAGCCCTGATGGTCCACGATAAAATAATTTGACCTCAGTCGACTCACATTACCGGACAGGCACAAGCCCAAGGAGCCTGGACAGACCGTTCCAGTATTCGCGGCTGTCATCATGTGTTGCATGGCGCTGCCAATCAAAAAACTGCCGCGGGAATTTTGAATCTTTGAAATACTCCATTAATTTCCTCTGGAGCCAAACAGTATGAGTAGGATTCTGTAAAGGATGGGAGGAGTAGGACATCATTACCAATATCTTCGCGCACCACCTTACTGCTCTCTTGACGTTTCTCTCATTTATACATCAAAATTTTCCCATTAAGTTACGCTGCGTCCGCCGCTGGCAGTCGGGAGATGGCGCTAGTTGGTATTGTCCAGGAAAGCTGGACGTGAATATGCTACTCGCCCGGTCGTCTGCCAACGGGTTTAGCTGGTGGCTACCGTGAATAGTGCGATAATTCTTGCTACAGTCTCAAGCAGGGAGGCTTGCGCAGACGGAAAACGCAATTCTCTTAAGCTCTGCCATTATTGCACCTCTGCGACGCAGGTGCCTTCCATGGAGGCGCCCACGGTGTCGCCCCCTGTCGCCACCGTGGGGCAACGTACTAACATTGAAGACGCCGCACAGAACAGCACTGCTTCAACGTAAGTCCGCAGTCGCCGCCATCGACGACTGACAAGGCAAACCAGTGCTATAGTCCGAAATAGTGGCAAAATAATAGTGCTATAACTTACTGAGACAGCGACACAATCCGCCTTCGGAAACAATGTAAAGACGTTTGTTCAAAAAGAAAACAAACCAAAATAAATTTCTTCGTTCCCCAAAAACCAATCGTTAGTTCAGAAGGGACTAACTGCAAAAAACATCAGCCATGATTAGTCTCAATGAGAATAAATAGTTTCCCGCAACGAGTATAGGTACTGTAGTCAGTTCTGTTTTACACATTTTTGGCTTAGATTGCCGGACATTCGAATTTCAACCTGCCTTTGACTGTCGTGAAGAGTTGACATTTCCTCGTTTTAATGTGTCTCTCATTAGCCACAAGTGGTATGAATAGCAAATATAAATGTAAAGAAATGCTTAAACCAATCAAAACAAACAAATCAGGCTCAAAACCAATCAAAGGCCCAGTCCAGATAGTTAGCAAAGAGTACCACGTTGAAAAACAAAAAAAAAATGCTCGGACGATATGTGAACCCAAAGCTCCGCAAAAGCCAAGGTTGTTTTATTTTCCTGATTTCTAGGCAGTGCCCTGGCCCGCAGGGAAGCACACATTAGGAGCCGTATTAAACCATATATGAACACACCCTGAGGATTGCAAAACTGATACGTTCGTTGTTATTAGCTGAACAGTCACTATGGAAGTAGGGATGCATTTTAAGCCACTGGATCTGAAAAAACATTGCTAAGGCCACCCGATGGCGAGCAAGAGAGGTTCAGTGAAAGACACGAACGACACAACAAAATATGGTCGGCTACAGGACACTTCAGCAGAACACACTGCGGGCAATAAAGAAACACAGTGTCACGAAAGCTGTTCCAGCCTTGGTTTCTTCAGAGCAACAAGAGGTTCAACTTAGTCGCTCATCGGGTGGCTTAACCTGTAACCAGTCTACAGAGGAACAGATTTAATGCCAGCCAGCTTTTTTTCTTCCGGGCGCGGTGGGTCGACTTTGAATGGATTCATTTCTCCTTGGATCACGAAGGAAAAAATTCACGGGGACAATATTTACGCAATGGCACTGGAACTTTCTTCTTTTAAAATAAAAATCAAGGCCAACGTGGTTTTCTCAGGAGAAATTTCTCTGTGCGCTGGACAAAAGCATTTCTGGACAAACGCATTGTTTACCGGGAAAGAGTTTATGAACGCAATTTTTTCATGTATTGTAAGGTTTCACTATTAATAATCCGCAGATCTCCCCTCGGCAAAGTTGCATTTTTTTCTATTAACGTTCTTGATATCCATAAAAACGTTCCCCATTTTTTTCTTTGTGGGAGGCTTAACTGCTCAATGCGAGCGAGAGAAAAACTGCAAAATGTTTTGCTACGCACCGAAAGAATGGATAATTACGTAAAAAATTTCCATAACAGTACCTTACAATATTCCAGAATTAAAAATTTTTGTCCAGTAATGTTGGACATGACATCTCACCTTTAAGCCTATTCTTAGACGAATAGAAAACCACTTGCCATACACAAATTTGAAAATTGATAAAATGGGACTAATCGCTTATTCTCCACAACGGACTGTTAGTCCGTGGCGAGATAACTGGTAGAAGTGGCTAATAATCCGATTTTACCTAGTTTTGGCCTAGAGTGAATGTCAAAGATGAAAGGTCCAGGTCTTCGCCCTCCTCATGTACTCTAAACGGAAAGGAGTTAAACCATAAGTTCAACCCATATCCTAGTCACGGTTTCGTGAAACCAGTACCTGAGCGTAGTCATAAAGATTTTGGAACCATAAGTTCGAATCAGGGCCTGAGCATCGTTATGCAGATTTACCAACTCGTCCAATTGTCGCCATCACATCAGCTTATGTACTCCTGGATAAAAGCTGCGGTCACAAACGGCCACGAGCGCACGCACCCTTTTATAAAAGGGTGTTCGGTAGAGGACAGTTGACCCCCTTTTTACTCCCATATAGGTGTATTCGTGTTTAGAGTGTAGGGAGGCGCTGCTCCTCCTCCCGACCCACCTCTGGTCACCACGAGTTGAACTCTGACCTTTGACTGCAGTGACGGCCCAGCGACAAATGTGAGCGGCTCGGGCGAGGTCAATTCATGGCTCGCCGCCTTCAATGCGGCGCTCGGAGACAAGGGCAACCTGAGCGCCGACGAGCCGCTGTTCGTGGCCGACCCGCGCCTTTTCGCGCTCACGCGCGAGGTGCTGGAGCGGTACCCCACCCGCCACGTCCGCTACTACGCCGCCTTCCACGTGGTGCGCCAACTGGCGCCCTACACTTCGTACCGGCTGGTCGACGCCATGTTTGCGCCCGAGAACCAGACGGCAGCCATGGTGTACTACGCGGACGCATGTGCGGCGGCCGCCAGTCGGCTGACTTCCTTTGCCCTGGCCAGCTACGTTTTTCAGGTGGGCCGCAGGCTTGTGGAAGCAGAAGTTCGAAGCGTATACACTAGTCAAGGTTTTGTGAAACCAGGACCTGAGCATCGTTATGCTGATTTTGGAGCCAGAAGTTCCAACCACGGTATTGGCATCGTTTGCTGATTTTGGAACCAGAAGTTCCAAACAAGACCTGAGCATCGTTATGCTGATTTTGGAACCAGAAGTTCCAACCAAGACCTGAGCATCGTTATGCTGATCTTGGAACCAGAAGTTTGGACCAGGGTCTTAGTATTGCTATGCATATTTATCAGCTCTTCCAACTGCCGCCATTGCATCAGTTTACGTGCTCCTGGATAAACGTCGAGCTCGCACATGGCCAACTTTCATCCGAGATTACTGCAAGTGGTCGGGCTGTTTAACACTTCTGGAGTTTAACGTCCCAAAACCTCGCATTAAGATAGGACGCGGTAGATTGCTCCGTATTAATTTCCACCACCTGGAATCTCCACGGGCATTGACGTCACAAAGCATACGGGTGTTGTTGGATTTCGCCTCCATCGATATGAAGCAGCTGTGAGCAAGATTCGATGCTCGTCCGTTTCAGTAGCCGAAAGCCATAGCCAATAAGCCCCCGGGTCGGGTAGATTTTTCAAACTAGAGTCCCATAATTAGCTGGAAGGGTTAGTAAGGCTGCATTACGATGCCATAATTTCACCGAAATTTTTCCCAACAAAGACGCATCGTGCACAAGCGACAAACATTTGAAATGACCATTTCACGAAATCAATTTTTATTGTTTTATTAATATTACTACCGCTACTATATTGTTTTTGCTACAGAAATGTAAAATAAAGAACGCTTTGTGTGCATTTATGGGGAAATTACTTGCAGGTGGATGCGAAACTATGCCTCATTCATTACGTCTACGCACTTGGCCTCGTTTGAACTTTTTAGAAGATGAAGATGCGTTGCTTACCTGGTATAGAAATTGAATTAAACATACGTCTTTACAATTACATATAGCTATCCTCGTTCCTTTCAGAATTTGGTGCAACAGCAACAGGTCCAGGCAGCCTACGACCAACTGGACGCGCTCAAGAACCGCACGGCCGGCTTGGCCAGCGCATGGCTTGCCCAGCCAGACCAACCCTGGGCCTTGCAGCGACTCAACGCCATCAAGAGCATGGTCGCTTGGCCCGCGCGACTCAACGGCTCGAGCGCAACTGCCGTGGACCAGTTCCTGGCGCACCTGCCAGACTTCCGGGGCTACTACGTCGAGATATACTTCGACGCCGTGGCCGCCATCCGGAACCACGAAAAAGCCCAGCTGCTGGACCGGACCAACGGCTCCGTCGAAAACAAGATCGCCAGAGAAGAGGACGGTCCCTTTCCAGGACTACGGCCCACCGTGCGCTACAGTCCCTGGTACGGCAGCATCTTGGTTTCGCCAAGCGCCATCCTGGAACCGTTGTTCGTCAACGGCAGCGATTCGGCGAGCCTGGGCGCTTTCGGACACCTAGCGGCCCACGAGCTGTGGCACGCGGCGCTAGGTGAGATGCCTCTGGGCGTCTCGCCTCAGTCTGATCTTACTCTCGGTGAGGAGACACTGAAGAGGCACGAATGTGTGGCCAACGTCTACAAGAAAGCGGGAGCCAACAAGAGGGACGCCGAAAAGGGCTCCTCCGAGAACGTCGCCGACGTTGTGGGCCTCGAACTCGCCTACTCTGTCTACCGCGAGGGTAACGCCTCCGCCCCCGCTTCTGGAAGCAGCGGCGGCGAGGGAAATGCGACCGACATTAGGGGTCTCAATCCCGACCGGCTCTTCTTCCTCGCGTCCTGTCTGAAGTGGTGCTCGGCGACTCCCGACACTTTGTCCAAGACGTCGCTGGGCTACACGACACCGAGGCTCCGGTGTAACGTGCCGGTGGCCATGCTGGACGCAGGTAGCGGCTTCGCCGAGGCGTTCGGCTGCAAGCCGGAAAGCAAGATGGTCAAGATGACGGCTGGTCCCAAATGCATGGCCATTGTGGAGCAACCCATGGACCCGCCCCGCACCTACAACGTAACTGGGTAGGCACCGGTACCGGGCGCCTTTAGCCGGTTCTCAACCGCACTGGCTGGCTGCGTGAATGGACTGCCAAGGCGCCTTCTAGTCTCAGACGGCGCGTAAAACGGAGGCGACGTTCCTGCTTCAGTGCGTCACTGGCAAGCCTCCGCGGTGCGCGTGGCTGCGGCAGACACTGTTGCTCACCTGTTTTACGCAACTGTTCGTCTTTGTAATTGTTTGTGCTGCCGTGAAGATAAAACTGATATGCTTGTCACCTACCCCTGTATGTTTTTTGTTGCTCGAACACCTGCGTAAGTGCATTAACGGATTGAACGACTTTGTCGTTTCAGAAGTGTGCTCTGCGGGTAGTCAACAGCTAAAGGTCGCAAGCAAAACGCAGTGACTCGAAAGGCGAGGGACTTTGGACACCAACTACTTCATACGCCAACGCCAAACACCGTCTTCAAAAATGACATGATCAGTGTACTTACAATTTTATTTCCAAGCCATGCAGGCTGACAATATGCAATACATGCACCATAAGAAGCACCACATTATACAAATGTTTCCTCAGAATCATTCTTGCAGCCTGTTGTCTACAGTCAATCAGCCAGGCATGTTGACCTGTACAGCGAAACGAAAAAATATAAGGGTAATTGAAAAAAATTCTAACCCATACCTACACACGTGCTTTATAAAAGAAAAGGAACACCTTGCATATCCCATTCTAGAAAAGTAATCTTGATCGCTTTCGTTTGGTTTAATTGGGTTCAAAGACCCAAGGTGACTCGGGGTATGAGGGACGCTGTAGTGAGGCATACGAGTAATTTCGACCACCCGGGCTGCTTTACCGTGCATTGATTGCTAGCGGCACGGACTTCTAGCATTTCCCCTCCATCAAAATGCGACCGCAGAGGCCGGGATCGAGCCTGCGTCTTTCAGGTCACCATGCAGACGAACACGGTAACCACTGAGCCATCGCGCCGGCGTCATCATTCCAGTAAACACGCATGACAAGTTCTAAGTGGTTTTCATAAAACATTGTGACAAAGACCCATTATCCCTGGAGCAATCTCCATCTGCACTACCTGCTGTCGATACTGACTCTGTATGGCATTCCTTTTGCGTTGGAACAGAAGACTTCGAAGAATTGAGCCACATATTAGCGTTGACTCACTACGATCTAATGTGAATATCATCCTCATAAAATGCACATTCAATGCTCCTTACACAGAGACCCAAAAGCAGAATGTTTAACCATTTATTCTTATACCCGCTATTAAACAAGCGCTTCAAAATACCCTGCGTGAAGCCTGGTACGTACGCCGATGCACAAACGTGCCGAAGCCATGCAAAACCTACCAGGCGGTTTGCGCCCATAACTTGAAACACAGATAGGGAACAGCACTGTCATGCATCAGCGTGGGCTCTTATAGAAACAAGCAGGTTGATGCGCTTCCATGCCGAACGCATTATCAGCGAAACTCGAGCAGCACACAGTGGCTGCAGCTGCGCCGTTTCCAAAGCAGGCGTGAGCTCGAGGCAACATGCGCATTACTGCCAATGCCGTCTCAAATTCACTCAGTTTTTCCTTCGAGTGCGGCCCGAACAGCGCAGTAAAGTGATGGTTCTTGCATGCGGGTGCCCTACCCTAGGGCTGCTAGAAATATCAACGGAAACAACGAACACGCTTTCAACCACAGGCGCAGCCATTATAACACAGCGCGAGCTGAATTGCATTCATATGCGAAAATAAGCGCCGAGTTACATTGGCGCTTTCGTAATGTGGCCGTCTGAGAACAGAAACGCATACTGTGCCTCTCCCCCAAAAGCTGTTAGAGAAATTTGTGTACGCGTGAGAGGGGTTCATGAACTAGCCTCTCAGAACGAAATGCAAGCCATCTCTTGCCGAGGTGACCTTTACTGAGCTTTCAAAACGAAAGCGCAGGCCGGAGGCTCGGATAACAAGTATGGCCGATTCCATGCGTGTGCAACGTAAGAGGAAACGGGATGCAGCTCTTAGATTCGCGCCGGCAACGAATTTCACAGAACATCACACTATTAGCATTCCTCCAGCGCCGCTTGACTGCAGCTTTGAGACAAACGTCATGTTCCCCAGTCTACAGCGTTAAAAAGCAACTTTGGTGAAACGTCGCGGTCCACGACGCGCGCCGGTCGAGCGTCTACACGTAACAAGGAATGCACACCTCTCCATGAACAGCACGTCATGGTCCTGATAGGCGATAACACAAAGGTTAAATACCTCAGAACGTCAGTGTGCGCTTCCGGTGGTGTCAAGTAAATCGGGCTCACAGGGCGCTTACGCATAGTTCCATTTCGGCCGTCATTCAGGGGCTAGCTGATATTTCTGGCCGTGCATCTAACTTGCAACACAAAAAAGCCAGTAGACAGCTCGCGGGGAGCAGCTTACCGTCATGGGTTTCGCGCCGAGTACTGCCTTTTCGCGCGTTAAGCACCATTCCGCTGCTTGTCACGCAGCTTACAAACGAGGATAGAAAGTTTGTCGCTGCGCAGATAATTTGTTCTGCACACACAGACCAAATAAATTAAATTTAACCGTGTAATCTTACCGTGAGTGGACGAATAAGTCGGATTTTGTTCGAAACGCAATCGACGTAACCCACGAGAGTACATGCCGACGACACCGACACATCTGCACACAAAGTTGCTTGCAGCCCAAATGATTTTCCGCCGTCTCGCAGTAACTGAGTAAAGCGTGAAATAGAAGCCCATTTCACAGTCGCATCTTTACCATCCGCGCTCTTGCCGTCTATAGCTTGATCTGGCATCCTAGACCGCAGAGGGCAATTGGTTTATAAGCTTAAATTCTGCACTTGAGCTCTAAAAAACGCATTGCTTTCGCGAAAACAGAACCGAAACCTTACTCCTTTGTCCACACGCGTCGCGTCTCCCACCGAATAGTATGTGCCACACTTTTCGAATAATGATGAAAAAGTTGCAAAACTTAAGTCTTTTTTTGTGTGCTTGTGTTCAGAAAACTGGTATGGGCGACATCAGCGTGTCATTGGCTCCGAAGCAGCAGGTATATGGACAGGAACGAAAAAATACTGCCTTTGGGATTGTTGCATCACAGCACTTGTCCACGTGAATGCAAACGGCAAAGGTATAAATGGCAGATGCTAATCGTGCAGAGTACCATGGTCTTCGAGACACTTCTAACAGTGTTTCTAAGAGATGGGCACATCCTTGAATTCTCACACCCGTCTTTCCCCGCTTATTTTCAAGAAGTTTTAAAGAGAAATGTAGAATCTCTGATGAAGCGTTCCTGAGTTAAGCGCGGTGGGCAGCAACGATTGAAAAATGCAGTGTGTCTCGAACGATTGTTTTAAAGAAGAGCGTGCTATTTTGATGTAGTACAGTTTTCGGGCACTCTTACTTCTGTAATAGCTGTCTTTCATCGCTTTACCTGTTAGCATTACTTACTCTTTATGTTTACCATACACGTCGAAGGAGCTTTTCAAGGCTTCTAAAAACAATATACGGGAGGGCGTTGCATTATCCTCACCCAATTTTATTTATATTCATGAAACAGCGAAGGAGGTTGACTAGCCATAGTTGCGGTCACCCGCAGTACGGTTCCCCTCGGCTTGAAGTGCAAAAAGGAATTGTTATAGACTTAGTCGAAAGACTGTATAGATTGTCTACAGAGAAAAAGTATTTGGGATTTTTATAGACTTTGGTCTACGGAAAGTCTATAGATAAGATTAAGGCCGTTATAGGCTTTAGTCTACGGATAGTGTATGAGCGAAAGGAAATTAAGGCTGTTGTAGACTTTAGTTTACAGACAGTCTATAGACTCTCTATATACAAAAGGAAATTAAGGTTGCTATAGAATTTAGCCTCTAGATAGCCTATAGATCGTCCATAGACAAAAGGAAATTAAGACGGTTATAGACTTTAGTCTATAGTTCATAGACAGTCTGTAGACGAAAGGAAACTAATCCGGTTATAGACTTTAGTCTATAGATATTATATAGACTGTATATAGAAAAAAATGTCTAAAGGACGGCTATAGAGTCTATAAAAGTCTATAGACCATTTTTATAAGGGTGTAGCGCATATGGCAGGTTCCCTCAGATCATAAATGACATTTTACCAATATCCCTTAAGAGAAAAGTATACAACAGCTCTATCTTGCCGGCATTCACCTATGGGGCATAAACGTAGAGGCTAACAAAGAGTTCAGCTTAAGGTTAACGCAGCAAGCTATGGAAAGAAACGTTAAGAGACCGGAAACGGGCAGAGCGGGTGAGGAAACAAACGCGGGATAATGAAATCCTGGTCGAAATCAAATGGAAGAAATGGGCTTGGGCAGGTAATGTAATACGAAGGCAAGATAACCGCTGGTCCTTAAGGGTAACGGAGTGGATTCCAAGAGAAGGCAAGCGTAGCAGGGGGTGGCAGTAAGTTAGGTCGGCGGACGAGATTATGAAGTTCGCGGGCATAGGGTGGGCGCAGCTGGCAAAGGACATGGTTAATTGGAGAGACATGTGAGAGGCCTTTGCCCTGCAGTGGGCGTAGTCAAGCTGATGATGACACATCCGTTACATTAGAGCATCACGGGAAATCGCTCGCTTCACTTGACACCTAAGCACACCCACTACTTTTCTAACTCTTAACATGCACGGCGTCGATGATAGGTGACTTGTTCAGGGAGCTTGAAGTGTTGTAAACGAAACTTCATGCTCTCTACATCATTACCGTATGAAGCAGTGCATTTAATATAGGTCAGCGTGCGATACTCGATCATTGAACATGGCCTTCGAGACCGTACTTTATTCGCCGCGAAAATCCAGCATCGAAGCTGGACAGCGGCAAGGCTGCTCAGTAGATGCGCTGCGCTGGTCCCATGCTGGCCTTGATGTGCATGGACTTGATTTTTATCCAGTCATCCTTCAGAAGACTGAGCAACGACCCTACGGCTTGGTCGATGTTCTCGGCCACTGCACTGGGGGACATCGTCAGGTTGCCGACAGAAACAGCCACCCACAGCGCCTGCACGATGCACGTCTGAGCTTAAAGAGTTGCTGACTATGTTGGCTTTCACGAAAATTCAGTTTCGTTCTTCTATGGGCGTAGAGGTACCTCACTGTCTACCTCGTGATGAAGTGAAAAAATAGCTGCATCAGTTATATCGTACGGCAGCACAACGCATGGGACAGCGACACGAAGCTGAGAAGCTTGTTCGAGTTAAAAAGCTTAAGTGGGACTTAAGATGAGAAACACGAATTTTTTGATGATGACTTTGGTAAGCTTCTCAACGATTAAGCAGAACATCCGCCTATGGCTGTAAGGAACAAAACTAGAACAGAAAAAAGAACTACGCAGACGCTAAAGTCATCGTAAGAGTGGAATGCGACAGTATTAAATTTCACTTACGTCGCAGCTTTAATTGCAACCTCTGTGTGCGTTTGCTTCAGTTTCTTTGCAATTTTCGGTCCATCAACCGCCACGTAAGGACAGCTAGCTGCGGTGGCAAGTAACCTCTATGCTGTGACGTCACCGAAGTTTGCATATATCACATTTTTTTGTCTGAGAAACTATAGGTTGTTCAAAACCCGGTGGGCGGGTTCTAATGACGTCACAAGGTCACGTGCCCTCTCTCGAGCAACCAGCGCATTTCATCTCGTACATCGGCTGGACTTTGGTGTGACGACAACTAATGCCATCGCATTAAAAATAAAGCACACACGGTACCGGGATCAACGTGTAGCACCAGGGGAGTAAAAAAAAAACTAGTTGGAATGCTGGACACGTGAAACCGTAGCGAATATCTCAACGGATTCACGTGGTCCTGCATGGCGCGTGTATAGCGTTGATAGTGAATAAGTGCGGTCTTTTCCTCGTGGCTTCTCTGTACGGCCTGTCCCACGATGACTGAAAGAATGGATCAGGCCACCCATTCACACTGCCTGAACCCCTCAGCAGAAGCGGCTGCTCCGTCCAGGGGCAACACTGATACTAACGCCATCTATTTTGATCCGGAAAAGGGTCAAAGCTGAGGCCCAATGCATGAGTTCATTGCAAGAATGATTACTCTATGAGCAGAGACAACTTTGTACCAAAAAACTGTTGATGAAGACGCAACACAAGTAACAGATTCGTGTTTTCTTTAAAAGTAAAAATAATAATAATGATTTATTTCCATCACCACACAGTGTTGTAGGTGGATGGGAATAAAATTGGCGGTGGTTTAGCTCTAGTTAAACCAGGAGTGACGCGATAGCTACAGCTGGCCGAGTGGAACTTGCTCAGCAGCTGCTCCGCATCACATGACCAGCCACGGCGCCACGAGAACCACGTGACCAACCATGTGACAGCGTTGCAGCGCAGCCACATGGTGGCGGCGCCGCCACGCTGAAGGCTCGAAATGCTACCGTAATGTAGCTATCACTACAAAAAGCGGTTATCGCTTGACAAGGTCCCCACTCCCTGTACAGCAAATGGGCAGTGGCATGCGACGGCACTTTGAACAAATACACAATCACCAGTATGTGTAGAAAATAAATACGGATTGAAGCAATAACAATAAAAGCAACAAAAAACGAAAAAAAGACTGTTATAAAGATTATAACAGCAAGAGCAACCAATACATGGAAAAAAATGTTTAGAGTATAAATACTAGGAAAGCCCACTCGAGCTAATTGCGGCCTGCAACCTGCCAACAGTGGCAGGTGCAAAGTCGTGCAGGCAGTTAACAACGAGGTTCTTATGCTATCGCATTCTCACAGCCAATGGTAATTAGGTGTCTTCTAAGCTTTTTACATGCGCTGACCAGCTATGACGTCCCTGAGGGGACTCTAATGCAAGGACAAACACGGACATTTGGAGAGGAAGGATGAAGGAAAGGGTGAACCATGTGGTGTCGGCCGCATGCATCTCGCGGTGCAACCCCTCTGTAATGCCCCAGGCCTTCAGGGTAAAATAAACAAATAAAAAAACTATAGGCGACAGCTGAACACCTGCTCCTGCTGGAGGGCCTGCTCGGCAGTATAGGAGCTTTAATTCCCGCCCTCCCAAACGACACGGCGCCTGCCGGGATACACTGTTGCCAGAGGAAAGCGCCCTGCCATCCGGCAAACGTTAGAAGGAAATAATCTTTTTGCCAACTGTCCCAAACCTTTTTCATGTTGAATCTTAATGTGGTCTTGGCTTCCTTGGCCTTTTCCACCACGGAATCTTCGCTTTCCAGCGGCAGTGGCACCTTGTGTGCCTTCTTCAGGCTGAAGCCGATTTGGTCCTGGACGTCCTTCATCATGGACGTGGGCACGAGGAAGGCGTCGTACTTCTTGACTGCAATAAACAACAACAACAAAACAAAGATGACGATGGTTGTTGATTTTTATGGCGCAAGGGCACCTGGGGCCAAAAAGCGCCGCAGCACAAGATGTTTTTTCGTATTCTGAACGGGGGTCAAAGGCCCGTTTCCCAAGCATTTCACCCTAAATATGCCGAGCCTCAGACCAGGGGAAAGCTTGTAAGTTCTTTATTCCAAGCATGTGCACATAATTGAGGGGAGGGCAAAAGGCATATTAAGCCTGACGAGGCCCGTCCCCCTATTGTATCTATTGTATCACTGGTGGGAACCCGGTGGCGCTGGGAATCTAACCCCGCACCTCCCGAATGCGACAGAACACCGAGAGAAGGACTATTGGTAGTTTTTTTTTTCATAAAGTGAAAAAAAAATAATAAAACGAACACCACGAAACTAGGATGCGAGAAAGCTGCGATAGCATTTGCTTTTACCCTCGACGACTACTTTTATGTTTTTACTCGCATGTGCGCTTACCTCGTAATTACATCGTCGATTACCTCGAAGATTACCTCGTGGTAATCTAGCACCGCGGTGGCCTAGTCGTTTGAGCACTCGCCTCACATTATGGAGGTGCGGGGTAGAAGCTCGGCTTCTTAAGGGCGAAATGTTTCGGATATGGGTCTTTGACCCCACCTTGAGTTCAGGAAACAACCTTGTGCCATGGCGCTCTTTGGCAACCAGATGCCCTTGCCACGCCATAAAAATTCATCTCCATGATCAGTTGAGACGCTTTCTGCAGCACGGATGGCTGAGAAACCTGGCGAGGTTTTCGCCCCTGCAGTGCTTACAGTGTCCAGTGCAGTGCTCTTTATTGCGGTCCCTATAAAGGAGACCGGGTCATAGTAGCGAGGCTCACCGAGGTGCTTGACGCCGGACGGTTTTTTCTTCTTCTGCAGAATGCCCTCCAGGTCCAGGCAGTCCACCTTGTTGGCCCTGGCTTCCAGGCAGCGCTGCTCATCTCCCAGCACACATACCTTGAAGTTGTGCTTCGTGGGATGCTGAAGTCTGGCGAGAGTGAAATGCGCGCTCGATCGGGAACAGTCCTCATATATGCTACCAGGTGCGAAAGAGAGGGGGCGCGGACGTCGCTTAAAACCGGGAGCCGGACAGACGCTTTCGTCACAAATTAGCCGTAGTAGCGCTGCGGCTATAGGCCGGTGTGTCTCCATATATTAGCATGTCAACTGTCTTCTAGGTCTATACTCCGTTTCAGACATCATGTGCAACGCTGTCAAAGCTAGCGCACTTCTTTGCGCCGCCTACATCCGCGACAAAAAGTAGTGAGTGTTTTGTGGCGAGTGAAACATAGTAGATGCTTTGCCTGTAGGCTTACCACATGACACATTTGTCATGAGCTTGATTAAATGCACTGTTATTGCTGATAACACGCTGTCCCTTTCTGGTGTCATAGACCACTCGGGGCACAGAACAAGCGCGGAGTAACACGCCTCACTTTGTTTTCCCGTCCGGACTACTACCGTACCTTTCACAGCGTTGCACCTGATGTACGAAACGGACTATAGCGATAGTGTTCTAGCGTTGGAGCTGCTCTTCGTCGATGTAATAAAGACTCTTGACCGCCACTTAAACCTAAAGCAGCGGTTTTAGTACGGGTTACTGCCATTCGTCACTCCTCTTCGAATTCCTTCCGTGCAAAGAAAGCTGCCGGCCCCGACCGGCTCTTGGAAGCCGCGGCCGTTATGAAGGCGTCGAACAGCAGCGGGAACACCACCGCGGGGACAACTTTTCGGTGAATTGTTCGTGTTAAGCAACAGCATAAACGATGTAATTTGTCTTACTTAATTCCTAAGTTTTTACGTTGGCCCAGCCTTCGCGATGAATGCGTGGAACTCTTGTGTAATCACACGCAGAAGAATGGTGGGAACTGGGACGTGTTTTTTCCTGTTTTTTTCTGCTAGCGCCCTGACGGCTAACGCCATTGAAAACACTATACGCGTTTCTTTTTTGTTCTGGCAACACTGAGATCTATCACCAGGACACTTCATGTTTGAACGAAAGCCGGCGCGTAATCTGCACCGGCAGCTTATCGAGCACTGCGCGGATTCCTTCGCTTGCGTTATCAAAATCAGCGTGACACACGTCTTCATCAGCGCTTTTACGGGGTTAGCTGTACTCACTGAGGTACAACTTCGGAGAACGCCTCCTGACAGCACATTGACCTTCAAGGTCAGCTAAGGCCAAAGCGGGACATAGTCAATTTCGCTACTGTCTAGCTGTGTGTCTGAGCATAGTATGTGTCTGGTGATCAACCATGAGTTTGGACCATTTGTTAATTATGCAGTTATGGCGACTAATTACTGGGTGGAACTAATTAGCGTTAAATAGTGAACTGCAACTAAAGCCAAACTTCGCGCTACAGCATCGGTAATAAACCGTCGGAAAGCTTAGGCGCATGAAGTGTAAATGCACTGCGCTAGTTAGCGGCCCGACTTAGCTTTAATTGCAAATAAAGCCAAAAGCAATCATAACCACAGAGCTAACGCTCTACTAACTGTTTAACAGAAATTAGCCGCTGCCAATTTGTTTCAATCGCTGTGCGACACATATAGTCTAAGAAGAGCTTCAAATATTCCTAGTTGGTTCTTAATCTTCGACGTTGTTATTGCGCTACTCATGGTTTACAGAAACAAGAATGACACATACAGACAGTCTGCGCCGACGCAAACCATTTCAAACACTACGCCATTGATACCGGAAGCGCTTTGCAGCTAGTACCATCATCAGCACCCATGCTTGTTTACAGACGTCAAAACCGTGCATACTGCGACCCACAGGCCGATCTGCAAGGCATTCTCGTAACGAAACCAACTTCATTAAGCAGGAAATGAATGCGACGATACTTAGCCACAGTCGTATCTCTACCTGAAGGGGACCGGGGCCAGCGTCTTCTTTCCGTACGCCTTCTTGAAGGCGATCTGCAGTTCCACTGTCTCGACGAACTTGCGTCGGCGATGGGACGCCTCGTCGAAGACGGCCCTCACGCCCTCATTGAGCACCTCGAGGTTGACTCTGGTGCTGCAGCAAAAGAGGCCACGAGATTGACTCTGGTGCTGCAGCAAAAGAGGCCACGAGATTGACTCTGGTGCTGCAGCAAAGGAGGCCACGAGATTGACTCTGGTGCTGCAGCAAAAGAGGCCACGAGATTGACTCTGGTGCTGCAGCAAAGGAGGCCACGAGATTGACTCTGGTGCTGCAGCAAAAGAGGCCACGAGATTGACTCTGGTGCTGCAGCAAAGGAGGCCACGAGATTGACTCTGGTGCTGCAGCAAAAGAGGCCACGAGAGAATGGCTCGACCAAATCGTTACAAAGTGCGCTCCATTTGAGACGCGGTTAACACATGATGGGTTAAAATAAGGCAGTCAAGCTTACTGTTTTCCACGCTCCCGTGGGCTGAGTGGATGGGCAAGGAGAAATTTCAATCCAACAGCATTTAGGAGGTACTATTTAAAAAAAATTGGAATACATTACTTGGGTCAGTGGAATACCTCCAATCAGAATAACAGAATCAGAGAGAGACGACGAACAATCACCTTAGGCTCTACGCCGCCGCGGTGGCTGAGTGGTTATGGCGCTCAGCTACTGGCCCGAAAGGCGCGGGTGCGATCCCGGCCGCGGAGGTCGAACTTCGATGGAGGCGACATTCTAGAGGATCGTGTACTGTGCGATGTCAGTGCACGTTAAAGAACCCCAGGTGGTGGAAATTTCCGGAGCCCTGCACTACGGCGTCCCTCATAGCCTGAGCCGCTTTGGGACGTTAAGCACCAATAAACCCAAACCCATAAACCTTAGGCTCGTTGTTCTTCATTGCAGATGGTTGCTTGATTACGAGAACCCACGCACAAGGACAGACTGCAAGCTTAAGTCCTTGCTATGCCTGACTCGCTCAGCGAGCAAAAAATGCCTCGGGACTGTGAAATCCGTCTCCCCTAAAGAACAAAATCAGAAAGGAAAATGATAACCCCGAGGCCACTATCTGTATGTATACTGATCGCTCACCAAACGCTCTGCTCGATTCAGTCGAGGGGGATGCGAGGAACGGTGAAACAAGAGATAATGTCAAATGACAGCTACGCAAGCTGTAGGCCAGTGCCACCTAATCCTATACGGTAATCGTCACGTTGCACTGACCAGAAAGCAGCGACTAACCTCATGCTGGACCCGGTCCCCCAGTCAGCTCCAGAGCTTGATGCAGCAAGGGACGACCGCCGCCGTTGCTTCGTCCTCGTCTTCTGCGAACGATCTGTGGCACATGGCCGCGCGGACGGCACTCACCGGCCACCTGGCGGCATTTTTTACCACCTACGGTCAGTATAACCAGCTATCTCGTCTCACTGCTTGTTAATTGATTAAGTACTATTACTACTCTTTTCCCTTCAAAACGCTCCCGTTTCCAGCAATTAACCGCCCGTGTCTTGACCACTCCAACGTAGTGGGTATGTACCATCTTTATTTCAGGTCAACCAACCAACCTTAGCAAGCGTTTAAGGATGTGACCCAAATGTGACCAGACACTTCCAGGGGGGAACGACAGTATGATGCTGCTAATTTCCATCCTGAAAGCCAAGAAAAAAGAGAGTGAGGGTAAAGTTTAAAGAGGAGAAAGGCGGAGAGATCGGTTGGAGGTAACGAGACCGCGGCCTGCTAATTCACACGGGAGGAGCCACCGCGGTGGCTCAATGCTTATGGCACTCGGCTGCCGACCCGAAAGACGCAGGTTCGATCCCGGCCACAACGGTCGAATTCCGATGGAGGCGAAATTCTCGCGGCCTGTGTACTGTGCGATGTCAGTGCACGTTAAAGAACCCCCCAGGTGGTCGAAATTATCTGGAGCCCTTCACTACGGCGTCCCTCATAGCCTGAGTCGCTTTGGGACGTTGTTGTGTTAGCCTTGCAAAAGATATCAAGAACAGCAGCTTGGGCTTGTTGGTTTTTCATCCTAAAGTTAACAGCGCAGACGACACTCAAGAAGAGAGGCACACACAACGAGTGCTGACTTTCAACAACGTTTAATTGGAAAGGACACATATTCTTATATTCGCACGGACAGCACATGTGTCACATACACGTCAATGAGGTGTGTATGAAACTTTGTGACACGTTGACCAATCCTGCAGGCATTTAGGTATTCACGTAAGGGAATGCCCTTCCAAAACATGTGCCGCGGAATTCAAACGATGTTCAGTGTTCAATAAACACAGTGAGCAGTTGGTCCGTGAGATTATCGAGGCCGCCGAGATAGCGGCGAAGGGACCAATGCGTAAGCCAGCCGTCCATATTGTTAACAAAAAAGGAACTTCAGCTGTTCGGCGTGCAGTGATCTTGCGCTGAGTGTGCAGGACGACGTGTGTATCGTGGTGTAAAATTACGTGTGTGTGACACGTGTGCTGTCTGTGGGAATATAAGAATCTGTGTCCTTTCCAATTAAACGTTGTTGAAAGTCAGAGCTCGTTGTGTGTGCTTCTCTTCTTGTGTGTCTGCTACGTTCTGCGCTATTGACTTCAGGAAAAGATGGCACATATACCCACACTGGGGGATCGGCCAAGAATCGGGAGGTGTAGGTTGCTATTCACTTGTACCTAGTAAAGGCAAAAGAAAAGCGCGAGGCTGAGCATCCCTGGTGGATTCTATCTCAAGTAGAGCATGGACTGAAAAGGGATAAGTGTTTGGATAAAGAAGAGAGAAAAAAAAGAATAATTAATTAAGTCAAAATGTAATAATGTTTAGAAAAGAAAATATTCTAACATTTAGCAAGGCAATCGATGAGATTCCAGCAAGAAATTTTCAACAGCGATACAAACAGACATCTGGCTGAACCCAAGTGTAATTTCATTAGTTGGTTGGTTGGCCTCGAACAATGCTGGCACATACCCACTGCGGGGGAGTGGCCAAGACACAGGCGATTAATTGCTGGATACAGGAACGTTTTGACGGGAAAAGGAGTAGTAATAGTATGTATGTGTATGTATGTAGGCCACGGTTTATGGTTGCATTAAACCACCATAAATCATCCTCTTCGTCATCATCAGCCACTTCTTCTTCGTCATCATCACCTGACATGCAATTTTTCTGTTTCCTCTAATCACTATTTTCGTAGTTTTCTCTCATTTCACCATTCTACATTCTGCGCCCCATGTCGCTGTTTCCCTCGCAATCGCCTATGTGATTTTCCTTGGCATTCCCCACCAAACCCTGGCCAATCCAACCGGGAGGGCATGTGCCATGTCTACAGAGGTCAACAACATCATCATCGCCGCTGTTGTTCGCTGCCTTCTCTTATGCGTGGTCGTGCGCTGTGCGGGATGGAGGAGATCGGCGTTGCCGCTATGGCCGGCGGGCCTGGCGTGAGGTTCGTACACCCCCTTATTCTCACTCCGCTCCTGCTTTCAGGACTGGTGCTCACCCGCATCTTGATTCCCGGCCTTGCTTGAAGACCAGAACCGCCTTTCTTCTAATTTTGGGCACAAATTTCATGCTTCCGATGGAAGGTTAGCGTAGCCCTAACTTGGTTTAGGTTCTCTGGTTGTTAAGCTCCCAGTCGCTGAAACCTACGTGGAGCATGAGCGACCCTCGCGTGGTTTAGTGGGTATAATAAGAACGTTGCGAGCTGTGATTTCTGTGAGCAGTTCTTTTTTCGGAGGGCCATTCTCTTACTCTTAATTTAGGTTACCTGTTACGACAGCGGTCACTATCTCTTACATGCGATTTCGCCACTGGCAACGCTCTCTATGAAGACCTAAATCTACTTAATCTGGCAACGATGATCTGCCAGCGGATCCATCCATCAGCTGTTTTCTTTCATTCTACTGGTACTTCGCGTGTGCGTGTTATAGATATCGCGTGCATAGTTTGGTGATTGTCGCTCTTCGCGTATCAATAAACGCTCGCAGCCTTCGGGGCTGCGGACATTGATCGGCAGTACCGGAATGTGATAGCGTCGATAGCACATAATGATAACGTCATCGCTGACGTATGTACTACGGCAGAGGTCACAACTCAATGCCTAATCAACGATGTCGCATGTGCATCAAGCGCTTATAGAGCTGCATTGAAACGCTGCAGTAAATCTCGCATTGAAGCTAGGTGCTCTTTTCAAGCCTGACTGCAACCTTATCCAAATCACCCAAAACTCTAGCCTATTCATAAGCGCTGGCCTTTACTCCGACGGCCCTTGTTGATCTTGGCAGTGCCGACGTAACGAATGTGCGCGTCGTTCTGTCTTTCTTGCTGTTCTCTGTTCTTCTCATTGATGTTTTTCCAGTTGTGTTAGTTACTACCGTTTGTCGAGCGTTGTTTCTGTTGTTTCGCGTAAAGGGCACGCGTAGATCGTCGAGTAATTACAAGGGCAGCGCTGTTGAAGAAAAAATTTACAGACGATTACGGTGGTCGGTAATGCGAAATTTGTGCCCAGCTCCTCACGCGCTACCTGCCACCGCTTACGAAACTAGCCACCCTCCGCGATATTCCCGCGGCAGCCATGGTTCCGGTTTTACAATCCTTCGCTTTCGCCGCGGCAGGTGGTACCACAGCGAAACTCCACCTTCCATGAGGAATGGACAAATGCTTACGCCGACTACACAGGCGCTCCCGCCGACGGCGATGACGACTACGACCCAAGCATATTGGCCCAATATTGGCCCAATATCGGAATTGAATGGTTTCACACTTGTACTCTATAGAACCAGCCTATGCCAATGTATTCCCAATATTGGGCCGGTTACCTGTGTTGCTTGTGGACGTGAAACGCAGGAACGGGCTCCTAAGAATCTCGCTCTAGAAAAATATCAAATAACCTCTAAGTTCTGTCCTATTTACAAGACTAAGCTGCTCATGCTGCTCGGTCAGCATACTTGCGGGGGCAGTGCAGTTAGGCTTCGTGCAAGGATCCTCTTCTCTGCCAGGATTTTCTGCAGCCTTTCTCCGGAATGGCACAGAAAACAAATCCCCGTGGGAACCCCACTCTTCAAAATTCTGCGTAGTGACTAACCTTACATTTTCAATCATCTTCAAGCAGCCTTATCGTTTTTAGGAGCCAAATGAACCGCTCAGTATTGCCGAGAGTTTGTGCGGCGCCGTAGCTGGTGCAAACTATCGAGTGGGTGGTTTTGGTGGCGGTAAACACGTTACTGCTGCCGTGAGGGTAGCGTCATCCTCTTTTCCAGCCTTCGAAAACTGTCCACAGCTTATGACTACACTCTGAACCGAATTTGCACTACTCGTATACGATCATGCGACTCGGCGTCTGGCTAATCAGGACAAAATTAGGGCGTCTGACGACAACGTGATTCGGCAGAGAAAAGGAGAAACAGTTATATTTGTAAAGGGTTTCCCAGTCGAGGCTCTCTCGTACGGAGCACAGGGCCGCCTCTGTCGGCTTGGACATGGTGGGGTGTTCTTAGTTGTGCGCACAGTCCCAGTTAGTATGGTACATGCTCTGGTACAGTCCCTGCCATGTAGGCAAGCTGGTGTCCCTTCATGGCACACAACAGCGCGTTGGGCAACATAGACCTGAAGAGAAGAAACTGTATGGAACGTTTCTGCCCTTCAAGTCTGTGCTTTCCACCGCCCTTTCGTCTACCATGAATCTGTACCAACTTGCCTAACTTTTTTCGCTGGTGTCTGTTTCTCCCAGTACAAAATTTCTTTACATAGTCTACGCAGTCTCCATAGATCTTTGTTTATATGGTATATAGACTTTCTATCCATAGTCAATACAAATCTTATAGATAGTCTGTAGACAATGTACAGATTCATGGATATACAGATTTAATAGACTTTTCCATATGTACAGTCTATAGACTATGAATACACAAAACGAAATATCTATAGGAAGGCAACAGATTCTATAAGTTGTCTATAGACAGACCATGTTCATAAGATTCGCCTTGATTGCTGTGATGGCTCAGTGGTTATGGTGCTCGGCTGCTGACCCGAAAGACTCGGGCTCGATCCCGGCCGCGGCGGTCTAATTTCTATGGAGGCGAAATTCTAGAGGCCCGTGTACTGTGCGATGTCAGTGCATGTTAAAGAAGCCCAGGTGGTCGAAATTTTCGAAGACCATCACTAAGGTGTTCCTGATAGCCTGAGTCGCTTTGGGACGTTACACCCGGTCGACAACCAAGCAAGAGTCTTCTTGAATTCGTCTACCATATAACTCGTGAAATTCGCGTCCTTAGGCGCAAATAAGTGTTGTTGCTATGACTGTTGTTGTTGCTGGTGTTGTTGCTTGAGCCTCTGCCCAACTTCTCGACCCCAGCGACGCCGTCTTTGTCCTCCCCCGGGACGACGCCAAGGTGAGCCGAGAGAAGGTGCGCGAGTGTGCGGTCGCGGTGCTCGAGAATGCGGCCAAGAAGAGGCGCAACTTCACGGAAGCCGTCGACCTTCAGCTCGCGCTAAACGACTACGACCGCAAGAGGAAGAAGAAACTCGCGGGAACCGTCAAGTGAGCTTCCCAGTCGAAAAACACAACAGAAAACTTTCTGTCGTCGCAACAGACATTGTGTAATGTTTTTCGGCCCCGAACTCGTATAGTAACAAAAGGAGTTTTTTAGTGGCAGCAGAACTTTGTATAGTTACTACAAAAAGGTACTACATAACTACGGTGAAGAAAAAAGTACTACAGAAAAACTACATTTCTACAGAAAAATACTACAGAACAGCAAAATCTTGTTACGACAAAACATTATGTCATTATACTAGGAGATAATGACAGGTTCACATGGAAAGTGCGAGAAGCGTAAACGTGTTTCTTGGCAAAACCGCCGTGCGGGCAGTAGCTTTCTAATGTCCCGCAAAAAAGAAGTATATCACTAATTTAACCAGATTGTACTTACTCTTACGAGAGAAAAAATTGGCTAAAGGGAGCACAGTTTTCTTAGCGAAGGATAGCAATGGTTAGAACAGCGATTGGAAAGACCCTCAGTTAAAAGGGAAAAACATGCATTTTTCTATTCGCAGTATAAAGCAGTGAATTGGGGGCAACAGACGCTTTTGGTAAACACTGTACGTAGTAGTTGTAGATATCGGGCCAATACACCACCGTCTATTGCCGCTTAGCTGCTGCTTGTGCAAAACTCTATCGTCTTTTGTGATGAATTCCTCGAGAAAGGTTTGGATTGATTGGACACTGATCTATGAAGCATTGTACTATCTCTATATCTCTGTATCTCTATATTGTACTGTCTCGAAATCTTGTATGTCTCTCCAAATAATAACCTTGTCCTTGGCCAGCTGCGCCTACCCTATCCCCATAAGCTTACCAATCTTAACTGCCCTAAGGGCACAACGGTTTTCATTAGTTCGTATTACGCGCCCTGCCCATCCACATTTCTTCTTGCCTTCAGCTATCATTAACTCAAGTTTGTCCGCTAACCCACCCGACTTTATATAGGCCTAAAAAACAAATCGTGCTGCCTTAAGTCATTTGACTCGGGCTGTCCACACAAAGTCCGGAGTGTATCTTGTCGCGGGGTGTCTACTAGCACCTACAACAATTGATGTATCCCAATGACGTGAGATCACTCTTGCTCCCCCCCCCCCCCCCCCCGCCCCCAGGCTGAAGCATGTTCCGAGGCCGCATCTCAGGGCCTGCGTTCTCGGCCACAAGGCACGCCGCGATGAGGCCAAGGAATGTGGCATGGCCTTCATCAACTGGGAGGAGATCAAGAAGCTGAAGGGCCGCCCAAACAAAATTAGGTTTCTGGGTTCGTATACATTCACATTTATCTTATTGATCGCAACAACATCATGCACAAACTGTAGATACTAAAAGCAGGCAGCTTAAATGCTACCGCATTTTCTTCTTTAAGTGGTAGTTGAGAGGGGTATCACTGCTTTTTTCGATGAGTGGCACTCCAGCCTAGCAGCGAGCCATGCACCTGCGTTTCATACCACTTTTGCACCCGACAGTATACCGGGTCGTTCATTTTTACGGGGAACACAAGAGTGCGTGTCCACAGTCTTCAAGGCGCTTGTGCGTGTGATCGTACCGCGCATCGAAGCCGAATGGTAGACGATGCGAAGCACCACCATTCAGTCTCTCTTCGCCTGCGCCACTTTCCTACGGTGCGCGGCCGCAACCGACGCACTGGCGCTCTGAAGAGTTTGGCCACGCGCTCGTGTGTTCCCTCTAAAAATGCACGACCCTGTAGGTGCTCACATAGCCTATAGCACACCCCAGCCCAACCTAGGTAGAAACTACTCCAATTCAATCAGCACGGATGTAGAACAGGAAGGAAACGACTTTATTAGAGACCGATACTCACACCTCGTAAATAAAAATAAATAAAATGAATACATTCGTCATCTGCTGAGGGACCATGTGAAGCCAAGCACTCCAGGAGGAAGGAGAAGGCTATGGGAAATAATAGGAAGCAGTGGAAGTGTTACGGGCATATGTGGCTAGTGCTTTAATGTGAATCTAGCATTACAGGTCCCACTATGGCGACAAGAAACCGGTGTCCGTTTGTCCGACCATGCCACGAAAAAGCAGGTGGAAACCTGCCCACCATGACAGGCGGCAATAAAATTATTTCATATAAATTCAATGCATTTGCCACCTACTCTAAATAGCACTGCGTATCAGCTCATTGGTCTAGAGATGGACGGCCTTCCGAAGAAATATCAGTGCAAATAAAATTAGCCGCGGTTTAAGTACTGCTGAACCTGGTTAGAGAGCTAAAGCTGTGGTGTATCGGACAAGTACACGCGGCTTGGCGTCTGTGACGTTGAGTGCGTTCCGCACACTGAATAGGCAGCGCGCCAACCCTGCTACTCTGGCAGGTGGCAGTTAATGGTTGATCGCGAGAGGTTGGTCACCTAATGAACGCTGCGGCCTATTCTACCGCCCTCTACCGGCGAATAGAAAGGTCAAGTGGTGCGACACCATGGTGGACCACATATTGTAATGCCTAAAGCTACACTTGATCTATGGCTCACTTGAAGAACAAACCGGCAACGAGCGGCGAAATCGGCTTTACCTAGCGTAGTGTAGCTTTCGCTTCAAAATTAGCCTTACGGGAGCTCAAGAAGAGCAACCCGGATCACAGAAGCCCGATCGGTGGCTCTGCTGGCAACAGCTGCCTGCCGCGACAGTGGCGCATCGCTTAACAGGCGCACCATTGCGCCAGTAGTGGTATGAGGACTCCTCGTGGTTATTTATGAAAGGCAAGGAGTATACTTGCGCGGGAGGGGTCTCAAATGCTATCGTATTTTTCTCTTAATGGTAGGGTTAGCGTCGTCCAATTTTTCTCTCGCTCCTTTCCAAGGCATTTGGTGCAGTGAGCTGTTTCGTGCCACCCAAAGTTGCCAATGTTATTGCAGTGAGGAGAGTGTCAGTTATAACTTGATGTTATAACACGGCTGATGTGCGCTTGCTTCGTGTTGAGTGACGGATGCGGCTTAACCCAAGGTGGTGTTGTCTTCCCTGATGCTTTTGTATTGTTTGCCCGTTACCCGAACGCTACGTGGAAGAATGACGTTACTTTTGAATAGGGAAAACTTGCGCGACTCTTAAGTTCGCCTTAAGAGCATGACGTGATAGCGTGAAGGTCCGTTGGGGTCCTCTTGGGCACCCATGCGCAGACACCCAAACGCTTGTTTCCATCACATACTACTTTATTACACATTATCTTTTACATTATTTGGTCACGCTAATTAGTGCATCTGATTAAGTTGTTAATTCTCCTACTGGGCTATGTGAGGTCTCGTTCAAGGCATCCATTAATCCCGCTGAACGAACGTCTCTTACAAAAATGGTCTATAGACAGTCTATAGACTTCTTATAAACTTTGTTGCCTTCCTATAGATATTTATGTCAATTCATAGTTTGTAGACAGTCTATAGACAAAAGTCTTCTACAAGTGTATGGCCATGAATCTATAGTTTGTCTGTAGACTGTCTACAAGATTTGTATTGCCTATAGACTGTTCTCTAGGGTTTGTTTATATAGAGTTAAATAGACTTTGTAGACAGAAGTCTATGGACAGCCTATAGACTGTATAAAGAAATTTTCGTAAAGGGTTCCTCAGTGGTGTAGAGGTATCGTGCCTGGCATCCGACCCCCAAGGACAGCGCAGGCCGCCGCAGTGGCTCAGTGCTTATGGCGCTTGGCTGCTGACCCGAAGGACGCGGGTTCGATCCCGGCTGCGGCGGTCGAATTTCCATCAAGGCGAAATTCTAGGGGCCCGTGTACTGCGCGATGTCAGCGCACGTTAAAGAACCTCTGGTGGTCGAAATTCCCGGAGCCCTTCACTACGGCGTCCCTCACAGCCTTAGTCGCTTTGGGACTTTAAACCCCCATAAACCATGATCCAAAGGACAGCGCTTCGAATTAGCTTAATCTCTTTTCAGCTAAGCTGCTTTACTACGGCACTTCCTCCTCGATCAATCGGGATTTTGCAGTCACAACAACGGCGATGTCTGTTTTTCCGCCGAACTGGGCCTTTAACGCTATCGCGTTATAAAAGTATTTCAAAAAGCGGGCATCACCTGTACCGCAGTTAGGTTACTGTCCCTCCCCCGCCGACCCCTGCACTTACGGCGCTGCCTGCGGATGCATTTTTTTCAACAGCGCGCAAGTACAACGCTTTCTTCGTACCCGAGTTCGCGAAGAAGGACGTGTACAAGGCCGTGGGTCTCATCTTCAAGAGCCTCAACAAGCCCCTCGAGGTTTTAACTGAGACCGAATCCTTAGCTGACAAGCTTCAGGAGATCAAGAGCACCACACGGTTCCGCATGAAGAGGGTAGGCGTATTTATTTATTTATCTTTTTTATTTATTTATTTATTTATTTATTTATTTATTTATTTATTTATTTATTTATTTATTCTGTGGTCTTGCTTAAGATCTCTGGCAGGGTGGTTACATGTATGTACATTACTGCGTATAACAAACTGCATTTGCTCCTATTGCATAAACATTACGAGCAAATTATTTTAGGTGCTCATCAAATGATGCTAATGAGCGTCGTTAGCGAGGGTATTTTAGTCAACTATCATCATCATTAGCCTGACTACACCCACTGCAGGGCAAATGCCTCTCCCATGTCTCTCCAATTAACCCTGTCCTCCGGGAAATATGAGTACTTAAAACAATTATATATTGAAGTTAGCGGCATTACTGTTGCGCCATATGGTTGTCTTGTTTTGTAGTCAGGCGAGAAAGCGAAAGTGCCAGATTTGTTAGTATTGTAGTACCCTGTTATAAAGCAAAAACTGGAAAAAAAATTTCAATCTACATGTGCGATTTCTTTCGATTACTGACGCGAAGCCACATTATCGAAGTAACTCACTGACAGAACCACCGTCATATTTTTTGAAGATAAATCTTGTTTCTTTTCGTTGGATACATTACAGTTTGGTGACATTGGATGCGGTGAACGGGTCCCCATTATCGACCCGCATCCCCAAACTCGTTCTTCATTCAAGTTCTGTCACGAAGTAAAGGTTTAAGTGTGCACAATACCGCAGTGCTGTTGTGCAAAGACTCTGATGGGATGTTGTGCAAATATATACACACACCGCCTGTGCACTTTTTGGAGACAATGAATGCCAAATTGCAGTATGCGCGTTGCCTGCCCCCATAACAACGGTAATAGACGTTTTTAGCATACCGTAAACGTACTTGCGGAGACGTATACTGGTTTATTGGACGCCTCCTACACACACGCAGTGGCCCAGCCTGGCCTCACTTATTTCACTGCACGTGCACGTGCGTTTTCGCTAGTACGTCTACGGCGTGCTAAAAACGTCTAATGACTATTAAAGCAACGACAAGTGACTTAGGCTGAGCCAGGGAGTTTTGGCGATGCTGGATGGAAGTACCGGTAGTCCCAGTATGCGTTACTGCGTTCTGTTAACACGCAGAGGCTCTTAAAATCATCCAGTTTGGCGAGAGCCTCGCGGAGAAACAATTGATGGCGTTTAAAATTAAGCGGCTTGCATTGATGCGTGGTTCTTCATTTTTGAGCTATTTAAGAAATTTGACTAAAATGAGGACTTTGGGGTAAACCAACGCAGGACACTGATTCGCGAACGTAGTTGATAAGGAGCCGGCCACACAGGTCGTTTAAAGTAACCAGAGAAAGGCGCATCGAGTCTGTTTGTCCTGAATGCAGTTTGCCCTTGGGGATCATTCTCTGCGCTAGCGTGTCGAATTGAGATAACCCGCCTGCATCGAATTGGTGCAGGCAGACATGTAACGGTCGAATCGGCGATAAGCAGTACCACCGGGTCGCGCAGGTCTAAAGACGATGTGGTCATGGGGGCCACATGGTCGTAGATCCCGTGGCCACATAGGCATTGTCCGTCCCACTTAGTTAAAATTATTCTTGGTCCCCTCCCCAACATCATATGGTATACCTAGTCATGTTCACGCGATATAAATGCCGCAAGGAAGAAAACCGGTCTTACTTTGCGTTACAGTTCATGCATGGGTGATGCGTGCCTTTTAGGACCGTGTAGCGGCTCATAGATTCGTATAGTGTATCCGTTGAATACGAAATTGAAAGCAAGAGGGTTCGACGACATTTTGAGAAATTTCGCAATGCATTTAGTTGTGTTTTATGGCACTTGGCCAAGGGTTTCAGGCGCGATGCATATAAAGAAAATCAACAGCGCAAGCATTTGCACCTGGAAGCTATTTTTCGGCACTTTTCAGAGGGAAATAAGTTCTTCGAAGAAGCCTGCACTATCACTGAGGAGGTACGCAGAGGGAGAACTGTAGTTGTGTTGTTGCAAGCAACGGCACACCTTTGCACTTTCCAATCTGTTGTTGCAAACACCACCTGCAGGTACTGACTTTCGGGATGTGCATCGGCCACGTGAAGATGGAGCCCGACCAGGTGGTCGACAACGCGATCGCAGCCATCGACCACCTGATGCGCTGTCTGAAGAATGACTGGGACAACGTTCAGTTCATTATCCTGAAGTCCACGATGGGGCCCCCTCAGAAGCTTTACAAACCTCGCCATTAAATGGCGCTGGTCATCCGTATTATCCCTCCACTGTTCGCAGTCTCCTCGAAGGCCGCCGTCTGCAGGGTCATATGACCATGTGACCCATAGGTCATGCATGTGACCCATAGGTCATATATGTGACCCATACTCTCGTGCCCCGTACCAAGGGGTATTCTTTGAGAACGCCCCTGGTATGAGGTGCGTACAGTCTTTGCTAAAAGTAACCAGGCTGCATTGTTTGCTTCTCCCTCATAGATGGAGCCCCTACGGCTTCCCTTAAAACCAAAAGGTACTGGAGGGTGAGGGTTCTCCTTACCTCACAGTGATTTATAGCTTAATGGGTGCGACAAGTTTTCCGCTATACAACTGAGAAGCAAACCGGGAAGTCTGGTTACTATTGGCTAAGACAGTTAATTCGCACCTTAGAGGTCGCGAGTAATCAGAGTGGAGCGGTGGTTGGGTCTCATGCGATTGATCCTGCTAATCTCTTAGGCTTGTCTTGAGGAAATGACCACAATAAAGAGACGCATCCGAAGTGGTGTGGCTTAAAGTGGGCGCGCTCTCATGGTCTAGAAAAATTACAAACTTCACTGCCTCGGATGGCGTTAGTAGAGTGAACTCTACTGCAGCCCTTGAATCTGCTTGCTTCTGTTCTTGAACTGTATACAGGGTGATTTTTTTTAACGTTTACAGGTTTGCTTTAAGATCTGCGATAGGGACGTCTGTGCGGTTTGTGCACGTGAATTTTTACACCCAGGCGAACACCACACGGGTTATAGAGCTTAATAAATAGGTAGTTGACTAAAAACTGACAAACTTCTTTATTTTTGATTTCAAAGGGTAATATTACGCACCGAAACTGAAGGCCGTCAACATTTTTAACCCGCCGCGGTGGCTCAATGGTTAGGGCGCTCGATTACTGATCCGGAGTTCCCGGGTTCGAACCCGACCGCGGCGGCTGCGTTTTTATGGAGGAAAAACGCTAAGGCGCCCGTGCGCTGTGCGATGTCAGTGCACGTTAAAGATCCCCAGATGGTCGAAATTATTCCGGAGTCCTCCACTACGGCACCTCTCTCTTCCTTTCTTCTTTCACTCCCTCCTTTACCCTTTCCTTACGACGCGGTTCAGGTGTCCAACGATATATGAGACAGATACTGCGCCATTTACTTTCCCCCTAATACCAATTATTATTATTAAACATTTTTAGGTGAGCTCAGTTTTTCATTTCTTGATCGGCAATGTGGTTCGAAATATCGGACGTCAGGAATATGCATTTAAAAGCTCATTGAGTTGGCTTTTCCACACTGCAATATTAACAAAATGGCACCCCTGTGAGTGGTATCATTGCTTAAATCAAGTTAATGTCTTCTACACCGCCAAATACACAAACGGCGTCTGCATTTGACGCATAAAAAAATCCGAGACGCAGTTTTAGATATACGCAATGCAGAAAAGTCAACTTAGCAAGCTTTCAAAAGCGCATTTTTTTGCATGCGATATTTTCGGACAACATTACCGATTAGGAAGCTGCGAAAACTGGGCTTGCCTTCAATGTTGACGGCCTTCATCATCACTGACATCACTGTCGTCTTCAAGAAACCATACAACTACCTTCCCCCCCCCCCCCCCCCCACTTTGTGCGCTGAAGACTGTTTCTCTATCCAGCCTTCCCTTTCCCTCAACGGCGCGGTTGAGGCGCCCTGCCATCGAGAAACAGCCAGTGCTTATAACCGTGCTTCCCTTAGCAAGCCCATACTATTTTATACTACTACATTAGTAGCTCAGGAGCAAAAAAGCCAGGTGCTATTGCCGTCAGCAATAGTCTTGTGTCCATCAGCGCTATTGCCACTGGAAATCGGCAATAGGTCTTCAAGTAGAGTTTCAGTCACGTAACCTTTTCTCGCCGTCCTCTGCCACGACCGCGGTCGACAAAAAGACGAAAAAAAAGAGGCAAAATAAAAGACCGCAAGAGAACCTCTCCGCCAGCATGTCTCCGTTCAACCTCTTCGCTGCCGATAATGTTACGTCACAGCAAGGCAAGAGGTAAGCGACTTCAAAGGAGGAACAGCAGCGCATCGCAAAAGCGGAGGAGTGTACAAACGTGTGTGTGTGTGTGTGTGTGTGGGTGGGGGGGGGGGGGGGTACCGTCCTTATCGGTAGGCGGCAGCTCCGGGGCCTTCACCGAGTTCGAGGAGAGATAGTGCGCGTCGTTGCTCTGACGCTGTCCAGGAGGCGACGACGTCCACTTACGGCACACGATAATAGGAAAAACATGGCGACGCCGTTCTCCCGTTTCCCGGCCGTCTGCTTGTTGTTGGCGGGTTTGGTAGTTACCTGTGGATTTGTCGGAGTGAACGGCGACCGACCGACCAAGTCAGCCGTCTGTGAGTAACCACGACGACTTGAGGCGCCTCTTTTTTTAAACTTTCGTACAACCCTTGCCTGAATGGATGACCCAGTTCCTTTTCTTCGACAGTCGCGTCTTCCAAGCTTTCAGTGTGAAGGCGTAATCGCGAGTGGTTGACAGCTCTGTGAGGTCGGTTTCCGGTGCAGATGAGTGTTTTCTTCTCAACGGTGTTGCGGCCGTGACATCTTTGTGTCGTCTATCTAACCTGGCGGCTGTGAACCCTTTCTCGAGGTCCACACCTCGTTATATGCGCACCTGTGTCACTGAAAGACAGTGAAATTAAATACAGTAAACATTAGATCAGCCCAAAAGCTGTCCGCTTAACCAGCTTCTTTTCCTTTACCGTTAGCGTCATTGAACTACCTCTTCTCTTCTGAGCGCGCCTACTTTGAGCTATGGGTCGATAAATTCCAGATCAATAAGACTATAATCAGACTGAATCGACAGTGGAGCGCGTCGGCTCAGCATCATGTAAAACGTCATGCGCTACGAGACATAGACGCAGAAATATACAAAACGACACAACATACACAAAACGCTTTGTATCATCTGCCTTTATATCATTTGTGCCTGTGTCAGTCGGCGTTTACGTTCTACTTCACGTAAAGCTTCAATAGGCTGCTCTGTTGTGGAATTGCATGTATTCTTAACTTCGGCAAATAGAAATATAGTGTTATTTGGGGAGCCTAAATATTGGTAGACATGGGACTTGGACGTTGAAAGAAGCGAAGGGCTTACAGTGGCAAGATCCATTTCGTAATGGCACTCTTGGGGTTTGAATTAGTGCTTAACCCGACTGCTATAAAAGTTGTTCGGGGAGCAGAAATGAGAATAGTATCAATAGTATGGTTTTACTGAAAAAAGAAAGGCGTACAGAGTGTGCATAAGCTCATCGCCGGCTTACAGCGAGATCTTTCGTTTAATCATGTTCGTAAAAAAAGCTGCACATGCCATAAAAAAAGAGAAGAATACGTAATGGCAAGACGTTGATGGCGAGAAACTTATATTAAACTTCCGTTGTTTCCTGTTAACAAACGAGAAAATCAAGGAAGCATGAATTACCAAAAGAAATAAAAGAAACAAAAAGAAGAACGTGAAGCAAGAGTTTAGTGCTAAACGAGAGCCGAACAATATACTATGCTTATCGCCTTCAGACGCGAATTATGGTTATTCTATCGAGAAAAATCTGAAAATTTGTGCGTATACTTAAAACCCATAGTTCACAAACATAAAAGCAATGGCTCAAACGCTTTACGAATTCACGCACACCGCACACTTCCACACTCGCCGAATTGCAACCTTATTTAAAACAGAAAAACACATCTATGCCCACATAATTAATATCTTTGTCATGCGAAGCTGTTTCCCAAAAATAATCTGCAGTGTCCTTTAATAATACATATGCCATCGAGTGAGAGAAAAAAGAAGTGAGAACTCCAGACAGCCATTCCTGGTGGTGCCTTGAAACTTGACGACGTGCATCTCTATCTCTTGGTTTGGAAAAGCGATTCTTAATTATAGAAACTAAATGACTCTGCTATTATATCCAGCAGGTATTTCAAATGTAGTTGGCTTCACTAAGTTCCCCAAAGCAACGCTAGATGCCTCGAAAAAAACTTTGATAAGTCGGCGCTGCGCAAGGGGACGTGCCCCGCGCAAGACGACGAATCAGCGTAAAAAAGCAGCCGATAGTACGAGCAGGATGTGCGAATCAGCAGGGTAAACCGGCGGGTACTGGCTGCTGACCCGCACCGCTACGCTATACTACGGTAAACTTAACGCTCGTACAATCGGTGTGCGCGCACACTTGCGTTGGCAAGAAAAAAAAACGATCAAAGAGTTCTTGGTTGTTTGGTTTAAAACTGATTCAACTGCCGAGTGTATGTATACCTGTTCGTTCGACTGCGGTCAAGGCTTGCGTGGAAGCCGCGTGGATTTGCTGACGGCTGACAAGAAGCTAGCTCCGTCAACAGAGTCACGTATACAACTCTTTAGTAGAAGGTACAGACTCCACTCGGCTATGGCCTACTGTGATTGAATGTGTGCGTAGATGGTGTCTTCTGGAGTGGACTACTTTATACTGTGAGTGAATGTGTGTATGGATTGTGGCACTACAATTGACTATGTTCTACTGTGACTGAATATGTGCATAGATGGTGTCTTCTGGAGTGGGCTACTTTATACTGTGAGTGAATGTGTGTATGGATTGTGGCACTACAATGGGCAATGTTCTACTGTTACTGAATATGTGCATAAATGGTGTCTTCTGGAGTGGGCTACTTTATACTGTGAGTGAATGTGTGTATGGATTGTGGCACTACAATGGGCTATGTTCTACTGTTACTGAATATGTGCATAGATGGCGACTTCTGGAGTGGACTGTGTGGAGTGAATGTGTGCATAGATGGTGACTGCGGGTGAGGAATGTGAGCAATTATAAGAGACTGTGCGCATAGCGGGGTAGATGCGACAGGTTTTACGACATTATTAACATAGAAGGGACGCTACGGTGGAGCAATTGCCGGAAGAATAAGCAAGGCTAATCCCACCTGTAGCATTCAACACCTCAACTCAACCCAACTCAACTCCACTCGGCTACTAAACGGGACAGAACAGCAGAAAAGAAAAGGCGAATGGGTGGACACTTCTACGCATGCGCTTTGTGTGTCCTAAAGCTGAAAAAAACTACAAACATCTTTATGGTTTTGTTTTCGCATGCTTCCGTAGCTGCAGGCATCCTTGAATCGCCATCATCGCGGCTGGTCCGGCAACGTTAGAAGCATTTCTATTTTCAATTCAACCTATTTATAAGGCTACCCCTTAGCACTGTCCCAATGTCTGGTAACGCTCCGACACACCACAATGGGGTAATATAGGCGGCTCTGGAAGAATAAGAATAAAAATAAGAGGGCCACTCGTGTACAAGATTCATCTCGAAATTCTCCAAAGCTTCCTAAACACGCGGCACGGTTAGCCTCGTTCTCTTTTTCAGTTACCAATCTCAAAGTATTTGTTTGTTTTTTTAATTTTAAACAACAAGTCTGCATTTTTATTTTAAATTTTAGGCTATCAATGTTTTAATTCATACTTTTTTGAGCAGCTGTCAGTCGCCGCCTGTGTCTTGGCCCATCCCCCGCAGTGGGTATGCGCCATTATCCTCTTGAGGACAACAACAACAACAAATACAAGTGCTCCCACGAGAGGTCCGGTATTGGCGCCCATATACATTCTTGCCTGCTCAGAATGCTCATAGTTTGTGCGTTAATTGTCATCCCATAGTTTTCCTTGTAGGTGTGTCTTCCGGGTCCCAATAAAAGCTAAGTACTGAGAACGGCTAAGGAACATCTCGACAGGGCAGTTGATAGGAGGCGACCTTTCCAGCGCCTTGACTTATTATGTCACGTTACTCACTAACGATAGCGCCGGCGCAGATATGTGGCGACGGAGCGCGCTATAAAGATTCACGTTTAACACGAAGCGTGATAAGCAACAATACATAGGCCGCATCGTGTCCTTGGGATCTCTCACTATGCGCCCCACTGACGTGCGTTCCGCAACGGGGCTGGCACAAGGCACACTGCTGTTTAGGATATGCTTTTGCACTTGTTTGGATCATCACGTTTTCTTTGGATCCTTTAGGATTTAGCCACGACGAAATCTTCTCCTTCTTCTGTGGATGTAGGAAGAATGGAAAGTGGGAAGACACGGGCTTGTCTACTGGAGGGCTAGCCTCCACGCCCACTGCCTGCGTGTCGCGACGAAATGTCACTACCTAGGTCCTTTTATATTAAAATACAGCGGTTCAATTTCTTAGTGGCCGTATTAAGATTAAAAACCATCATGACCATGTTAAAAAAGGGGTGTTCACATTTTCTTGGCTTAACATGTTATCGTGTTCTTTTTTTAATTCACCAAGCTCGCTAAGGGCTATTAAAGACCGTTTTCTTAAGTCATGGAACCGTGTATATGATTTCTTTTTTTACAAGTAGGGTTAAGTTTATTTGGAGTACACCAAATCTCCGCAACTGTTGGTAAGATAAATGCACATTACTGCCGTGCCTATAGAGTTAGCAGAGAAAAAGGATACCAAAAACTGTGCCTTGTCGCCTCCGGTGCACCACGAACCAGCAAATCTAACGACTGGCGTCTCTATGCATGGGTCATACAAAAGACAAAAAAGGCGTCTATGGTTACGAATAACGCCCCTTGTGGCAGTACTGATATCAGATTTTCAGTGCCCAAGGTGTAGTAGCTAGGGATAAAATTTATATTCAAATCATTCATATGATTATGCAATTCAGCGTATCATCATCAGCCTGACTACGCCTACTGGAGGACAAATGCCTCTCCCATATGTTTCCTATTTGCCCTGTCCTGTGCCAACTACGGCCACCTTATCCCTGAAAACGTCTTTTTGGCTCGCTGGGCTGAAAAATTAATGCAGCTATTGAAATGACGCTTCCTCGCAGACTACATGGACGACCTGTGCGGGTCCTCGCACACCGCCGCCATCACGGTGGGCGTGGCCGGACTGGAGTCTGCGGTAGTGCTCAGGGCCACCAAGCACAACATTGACCACGACTTCAACTGCACGGTGAACGTCACGACCCGCGTGGACAGGAACCTCCTGTACAGCATCTCCTTCCTGGACCTGCCCATGACCTGCCTATCCTACCTGGAGGTACTGGTGACGATATCATTTTAATTTCTCAATGGCGGTCTGATGAAAGCACGCCATGACTGACTCGCATCTGGGTCCGAACGAGGGGGGTGGGGGGGTCAAAGCAACTAACCAGGGGAAAGCTTGCACCTATCAGAAAACTGATACCAGACAGCAGCAGGGAGCTTAGAGATACTTTATGACACGTTACTGCTCTTTGCCAAACCTGTGGCGTACACACTTTTGCCGGAAATGTATCAGCCACCAGATTTGTTGCTGGACTACACTGTTGTGCCCTTGTAGCCCTCAACCCCCCCCCTCCTCTTCCTGAAAATTAGGCTCCAGGCCTAGGAGGAGTCAGGACTATAGTTCCTCTCAACATCGAAAGCTTCGAAGCCCTATAGCGACGCAAAACGACCAGTGATGGATGGCCCCGAAGCAGACTCGTTGGTATGCACATTTTTGACACAGACTTGCACACGCGTCTTGTGCCTCCCTTCCTAATCACTGCAGCTCAAAGGGTGTCATCAGCGCTACTCAAATACAGTATCACTGCTCCGAGATGATCCTAGCTTTAGCGGCAGTCACGACAGCCAATGACATTGCACGTCTATATAGGTGCCATTGATTTTGAAGAACGCACTTGAGTGCGCAGTAAAATGAAGCTAAGTGTTCTTTTTATATATGGGTAAGTGAAAGCGATAGTCATTGCTCACCACACATTCGCATCGACCCCTTGACTTTTCTTTTTCTACATACCACAAGTCCTTCATAGCCCAAGCCGGCTTGTGCGACATTTTGATTGGCCAGCAGGAAAATTCTGGTCACCTTGGTTACGTGCGCCCTTATTTTCTACAATTTTCAATTGATTTGCTAATGTGCCTTAAGCCTATGTGCTTTAGCCGTGGAGAATAGCAGAGCCGACTTCGCCGATAAGAGCGCGCTGGAAGTGCTTCGTCAGAATGGAGCTTCATGGTGCGTTCAACAGATGGCGCCGCTACTTAATCAACTGCCATGGTAGAATGCTCCCAACTGCCGGTGGCCTCCCTGGGGTTGAAGCACAGTATTAGCACGCTAAGTCGCACCGCCATCTATTGACTTCACCACGAAGCTCCACGCCGATGAAGCACCAGTAGCGTGCTCTTATCGGCAGAGCCAGCTCTTGGGTCGATCTTAACTTCGTGCTAACGGTACGGTTGCGCACTATATAAGACACCAGGTGGCGTCGTCCAGCGCAGGTGTGGGCCGACCGGCGGGACGCGCGGCGTTTCTGTCGAAACGTGGACGACCCCCGCGGCAAGGAGGCCCACTGGGTGAGCAGCCCACAGATGCAGGTGCAGCTGGTCACCTCGCGTCACGACTGGAACTACGAGCGCAAGGCCTTCGAGATGGTGATCACCTCGTACAGGCAGAGTGAGTCCGTCCCGTTCTCCACACCGCATCACCTGCTTGCTTAAGCTTTGTTTTTGTTTTGTTTTTTAATGCGAAAGCATTACTTGGCTATGTCGGCGACTGCGTGTCCGCAAAACGTGTCCGCAACCGTTGTGTCGTTCTCAGAAGAGTCAGGATCAAACGAATGATTATAATCGATAGAGGATCATGTGAGGGTGATGCGCGACAAAATTTGGTTTCGATAGGATAAGTAGTTAATTAATTAGAGCCAAAAATGTCGAAACACCGTCGAAATAGCGTAAACGTCGATATAGTGAGTGGACGGGAAAACAACCGTGGACGACAAAATAGTGGGAAAATAGACAAAGGAGTGGAAAAAAAGTTTGAAATGGATTGAAATGTGTTTGATGAGTGATAATTGATCAAACAAAAAGTTTGATTCACATAGAGTAATTAATTCGAAGCAAAAGTCGTCGGAGCATGCAGGCAAAGCAACACCTCCAGAGCACGTAACTAGCAAAAATAGGCGAATTTTGTCGATCCACAGCAGCTAGGGTAATCGCGTTTTCGAAATTCTAAAAACTGATATAGCTATTACTAACGCCCGGCTTCAAACTCCTAATTGCAACCAGGCGCCCACCTCTAATAGTTAAAAGCTAATTACTGAAAATTGGTTAAGTGGCTAACATTATTCACCTCTTTTCTGAAGTTCGCCAACATGCAATTATTGTGATGGAGAAACCACATTCATACCTCAAGAAGCCTATTTTTAAAATTCTGGTTCACCTTCTCTGAAACACCTGGTATCAATATGAGCAATAGATATATGGCCTGTTTGCTTTCTAACGTGCGCAGGCCTTCACTTCGACGGCTGCTACCAGGGCGAGTACCAGTGCGGTAACAAGTTCTGCATCTGGCGCGAGCTGACCTGCAACAACGAGAACAACTGCGGAGACCTTAGCGACGAGAACTGTAGTAAGTAACATTACATAGATCTATTCGTTTTTGGTGAGACAAATTAAGGCGATGAGTTGCTTGAGCGTCGATAAGTCAAGTTGAAGAAGAGTATCTTAAACCAAACAGAAACGTTCGTGACACTCACTTTAATGAAATTTGTGAGGTTCCGCGCAGTCGCACGAGTTATGGTGGTCAGATGCTGCGCTACCAACTTCCAAACTTACTTAATCATTGATTATACGTATATATTTGTTTTCCGCATTTTATTATACTTTTGCCCCTTTACATAAACTGCTTTGCACTATTTACTGGCTATTTGTATAGATTCGCCTTCCAGTGTGATAATATCGATGCTTCCCTGTTACGATTTCTCCCGTGTAACGCTTTACTCATCAATTTTATGTCACTTCTTTTCTTCATTTTGGTATTTTGTTTGCATATTTATTTGCTCTGCTGCGTCGCTGTCGGGTAGTCGGTCAGTGGACGCTATCAAGCCCTGTTTTGAGGCCTTTTATCTACTGCCCGCAACATCGCTGTCCATAGATGTTGATGTTCTGAAAATAAATAATGAAAATAAGATTGCACTGGATTAGATTAGAGTGCAATGGATTGGACTGATGACCATCTGTCAAAGTAAAAAGCTTGCACACGCCTTTTTCCTACAGTCAACGGAGTTGTATAGGCACGATGTGTGTAATATGTGGCGTTCGTCCCAGTGTCCAGCACCGGGACAGCAGGAGTGTCTCATAAACGCCGTTCATTCATGAAGAGGCATGCGAAGTGCTTTTTATGCTTTTGTTAAAAGGTTAACGCTAATTACAGCCTTCTCTGACCACAGGGTGCATATATAAAGTGCTTGTGATCGGTCGTTCTCAAAGTGCTATTTCCTACTGTGTTCTTGATGTCTCATAATTGCATCAAAACATGTGACTGTCGGAAGGCGCAAGATAGAACTATATGAAGGCATTTTGAATTTTCCAGAAGTTGTGAGAGGGGTAAACGGAGTTCGCACGTTTTACATCTTATTGGCCTTTCTCATCACATGTTTGCCTGCCGACGTTGAACGCAGTGTCGAAGACCCTGGCCATTGTCGTCACCATCGCAGCCGGTGTCACAGTGGTGGTGCTGATATTTGCCCTGGTGTCATACATCAGGAAACGTGCTGAGCTCGGACCTGAAGTAAGTTCGCAGATCCAAGTGCGTTTTTCACTCATTAGAGGTAGCTAGAATCAGGAAATTCCCTTGCGAAAAGGCTGCTTAGGCAACACTGTGCAAAGGATACAGCAATGGAAAAGAGCGTACGTGACACTGACATGGTGTCCCGTGTTAGCATATTAATGCGAAGGCATTACTACTTACGAGGAAAGCCTGCGGAGTGTGTGTGTGTGATTATGTGTGTGTATACTCGCGGATGGTACAAAAAATCCCAGCGATGCCAAGAAAAACAGGTTGACGTCATCAAGTGGCCGTATGACGCACACAAAAGCCGAGAACCGCCACTTCAGATAATCCTATACTTGTCGTTTTTTCTACATATTCTCGGCACTGGCTTACCTTAATGTGACGCGAATTTTCTCGACGATATTCGTACCAAAATTGTGACGCAACGATTTGTCGTAAAGCGTTCAAATGTGCAGCTTAAGGAAAGTTGACGTAGCGGGCTATAGAACACCTTCTGGCTTGCTTTCCCTGTAGTTAGTACTTTATTTGAATCTAACTCACACAATTCGAACTCCAGAGTTCGCTCTATTTTTGTTCGATACGTATTAGTACTTGGCATTTTTTTTAGTATTTTTCATGTCTGTCCAGTACATGCCACAGGCTAGACTCCAAGACTGGGTGCAGTACAAATTTCATGTGAGTCATGTTTCCGACAAAAAAACATCGGTCAGAGGGACAGCAAACACAACGGGTCTTTACTCTCCCTATGGCTGCGTTTTTTTTTCTTTGTAAACATGCCTCGTACTGTTACAAATCACCAACTAGTCCAGCTTTCTACTCTTTTTTTTATTGGTTTTTTGGGGAAAGGAAATGGCGCAGTATCTGTCTCATATATCGTTGGACACCTGAACCGCGCCGTAAGGGAAGGGATAAAGGAGGGAGTGAAAGAAGAAAGGAAGAGAGAGGTGCCGTAGTGGAGGGCTCCCGAATAATTTCGACCACCTGGGGATCTTTAACGTGCACTGACATCGCTCTTGGTGGTATATATTTTACCATCCCGTAACACTGTTCACCCTTGCTAATGGGATGACTCCTCACCGCTTACTTTCCGCAGGACTTGTCCCGTACCACGAGCACCCAGTCGATGCACAGTGTGGGTTCTGGAATGTCCGCCGCCATCGACACCACCTACAGGCCCCTGACGGGAAAGCACCTGTTCCTCGAGCCGCTCTTGGAGAGGCCCATGGTGCAGCTCGGCGAGTTTCCCAGCAGGACGACATCCGAGGATAACGTCCCTCAAGACGACCAGGGCGGCGAGAAGCGGCTCAGGCCGTGCATACGTTATGACCGCTCCGTGTCGGATCCAATGTGAAATGCGAGGAACTCATGTTGTGTCTCCAAGCTACCAGAGTGCTGTTGAGACGGCATATAGTTACAACCTTTCACAAGGCGCCGAAGCAGCACAGGACTGCCGACATTGAATAACGTGTCTTGGTTTAGCGACAATTGTATCACGTTTGTGTTAGCTTTATAGAAGCATTTTGATTTCTTTTTAGCGGACTGCCTCGAAAATCTGAGTGAACACTTACGCGTCTGACTGAAGATTGCAGGCCCAGGAAATAGGCATCCGAATGCCGGGACGAGCTCAGATTATGCGTTTGTGCGGTTTTAGCTATCATGATGTTAGGGAGTTCAGGAAAGCGCACAATGGACGGACTGTAGTTGCTGCTTTGTCGGAGTGGACATTGGTAATGCAGACGTATATTTCTTTGTTGTAGACCTTAACAGTATTCTTCGGTCCCGATCGTTTGGTCTCTGCACATAAGGCCCGAAACTGATTCTTTTATGCAGCGAGGCAAATCTGACTTGTACACCAGTGATGGTAGGGCTTGATAAAGCGAAAAAGCATGCCACTGATTCTGGCGTAAAAAGCAGAAACTCAGAGCAGGAGAAACAGAATAGCTATCTCTTGGTCTCGAATGAAATTGTCCCACTGCCACGAAGTGTTTTTGCTATAGTTCATTTTTGTATGAACTAATGCGAGTAGCAAACATGACAGATCTTGTAGATCTTGACTGGAGCCGGACAGAGACGAAAAGTAAAGAAGAGTAGGAGAAAAGCAACCAACGTTCGCGGAATATACCATACACGAAGTAATAAAATGTACCTGCGACGCGCACTTGAGAGTAACGTGAAAAAAAAAAGGCAGAGAGAATTCTATGACAGCGTGGCACTCATTAACATCCCTACGCACCGATTCAACAGAACTGTCGCCGCCATCGCTGCACGATATTAAACGACTGCATTTTGCTCGGAAGCATTTCTGCCAGAACTGTGCCTAATTTAATAGAGACCGTAATATGCACCCTATAAACCGTAACCACTAGATATGCCATAGATTCATACTTTCATACCAGGGGGCAGAGGCACTTGCATAAGGATTGGACATTTTGCTATCAACTTACCATCCGGCCGCTCCTTGTTCAGCATGTCAAGAGGGTTTTTGATGAAATTTAATGGAAGTTTACATGTTAGACATCATATTAATGCAATGGGTCTATTCTCTTATTCGCTGCATAAGCCGTCGCTCGAAGTCCAATAGCGTTCCAATGTAATATCATACCCAACAATTCTGGACAAAAGCAAGTTTCAGAGGGAAACCTTTGATGAACTCAATTTTTTCATATAATGTAAGATTTCACTATAACAATCTATGTACTCACGGATCACCCGACGGTAGTCTTGCTTTTTTTCTATTAACGTTTTTGCTACCCTGAAAAGCATTCCCCTTTTTGATTTTCTAAGGCGGTCTTAACTTTTCGATGCGATCGATAGAAACACTTTAAAAGAAGATTTTTCTACATGTCCGAAGAATGGACCATTACTTTCAGTATTTCCAGAACAGTATTTTACAATTTTCCAATTTTCAAAATTTTCCCTCCGGGAATGTTGGACGTGAGTTTCGCGAAGTATGCTGAGTCAACTGTGCTTTGAGAGCTTACAAAATGGCTGCGCCACGGGCAAAGAGAGATGTTCTCCTAAGCGCGAGGGCAGCTGACGGCATGGACTCACAGGTGCACGATCTCTTGTGCCCCATGTGTTCACCTCCTTGTCCCTCAGTTTTCCTGCTTGTTCAATAAATGAACAGCCACCTCCACTTCACCCATGCAATGTGTTGGACACGCCAGAGCTATAGGGCCGCAGGCAGGGTTGTACGGGCCGCATTGCGTGACGTGTCCACTACAAGACCTAAGTGCCACGTTGGCGACGTGACGAAGGTCGGTGGTTGTCATGCACGGTTCTGATGGGAGCAGGAAAGGCACTCACGCACCGAACAAAAGTGTTTTCATCGTTGTAACAAGGCCGGCCAAATGGCGTGCCGTGTTCCAGACTAAGTGGCAGAGAAGAATTGTACCCGCGCTCTTGTTGAAGGTCAGCGCAAGTATATCGGTGTTTATGAGTAAAAAAAAAAGTGTGAGGGAGATTGCTGGAATCCGTACAGAAGGACGGAAAAAGCTTCCAAGGTTATCCATGCTACGTCTGGATTAACCTACTGCCTATTAAGTGCAGTAGCTGTGCACTTTTTCGTTTTGGTTCTCTTAACGGATCTCCCGAAGAGGCCCATGTATTCTACGAGACTAACATGTAGGTGTTTGAACACATTGTTGCTCCTCTGTAATCCGGGTGGCTTAGACGCGTATTTGCGAGGTGGGCTTTCTGCAGGTGCAGCCGTACACGGCATAATTACAGGGGCAGAGCAAGCGTAGATTGTGCTTTGAACAGTGCATGTGTACAGCTGTACAGATGGAGGGTCAAAATAGATCTGGCACATGTAACCGGTCACAGATAAGTGAAAATGTATACATATAAGGGATTTCATGAATTAACAACTGAATCTTGCTGGCCACAAGATCCAGGCCAGTGGCTTGGGAAGCAAGCGCTCAAGTCAGCGAGCAGGAAAAAGAAATTGGACTGTCATATAAGTCAGCACGTCGGCTTTAAGGTGTTTTTCGCATGCAGACTAGAGCGCGCGAAAGAAAGGTAAATTGCTGTAGTTTTGAAAATTACCCTCAGAACAACACAAGCTAAGCTTTTTCACAACTTCAGTACAATATGCTGCAGATTTGATACTTAGGTCAAAATACACGTCTGGCCTGCTGTTTACACAGATTTCGGATGTTCCCTTTCCTGTTATTATATTAAATATTCCACCCCCTGATAACCACGCTGGTAGCGAATAAATCACGACAATTACGCTAACAATTAAGGAGAGAGGGCACCCACAACATGACAACTGGGAAATTAAGCAGAGAAGGCCCCCAAAACACGACAGCAGAGAACATTACTGCGTTTTTAACTTAGGCAGTAATGCCATAAGCGAAATGAGTCGAAACCCGCATAAAAAACTTTGCAAATACTCGAAGATTTGTTTGGCACTCTTGTAATATCGAATGACGTAGCAAAATACCAAGCAGTTGAGTTCGAAAAAGGAAGTCTAGGATTTCGTGCTGAGGAAGCGCTGATATATAACAAGATAGTAATTAATCATTGCGTCTACCCAAGCGCAGCCATATGGCTACAAAGGAAAGGTATATACAGCTTCCACATAAACTTTGTAGTTAAAGAAACATTCATCCTAGTCCGGGGTTCGAACCCGGGACCACCGCTTCACCGGAGCAGTCGCTCGACCAGCTTAGCTGACCTCTATTATTACAAATCTACTCCACCTTGGGGGATTCCCCTAAAACATTTGACCAAACGCTGATATACTGTTCGTACCTGAATATCGTATGCTGCTTCTCGGTGTACGGCATACAAGTGATGAGACCGAGTTGATTCCATCCATTGGCATGCTGTGGAAGGTAAAAGTAAATGCTCATCTCAGTAAAACCGTAGCTCAAAGTAAGTCTTAGCTTAGTCTTAGTAAAAGTAAAAGCGGATCCAGCAAGAATACGAGAATAGTGGGCCGACAGCTCATCCCACAAAGCAGAAACGTAAGTAGAATCACGTGACTTTACACATGCGCATACCTAGTACGGAGTTGCAGAGGGTAAATAACAGAATAAAACGTCTTCATTCCACTGTTACTCTTTAATTTGCGTTGGTGTCACCTTTTCGAGTAAGGCAAGCATTCTGGCCTGCGCCTTTCAATGTCCCTTCAGTACCTTTCGTCGTCCATTTTCTGTTAGTCCAGGCGGTGCGGTCGTCCGATTCAGGTTGTTGTTGATGACGATGACGACGCGCAAATTGTATGGCGCAAGGGCAACTAAGGTCAAAGGGCCAACTCACGTCTCTGCCGATTCTTGTTGGAGACACTAACGGTGTCCAGCAGCAGCGGCTGGAAAACTCGAGCACCACGACGGAGGTCCCGAGCTTCTATCTCTCTTCAGCTGTCTGTCTGCGCCTTAATGATGCACTGTAGTGGCACAAGAGATGAGAAAAACCGCAGTTTATTTCACTCTTCCGCACTCATTGCGTCACTGGCGTCGCGTCGCGATGATAAGAACACCGTTTGCACGGCGTCGCGTTGTTGCAGTGTCGGGAATACGAGCTCAGTTTAGATTGCAGCCGTGGAGATGGAACAGCATGCTCGAGTCTGCTTGACGAGTGTCAGTTTCATTCAGCATCCATCGCCTGAGCGAGCTTGTGTTCTCAATTATTAAAATATCAGCTTTCCGTCCGGGAAAGCCTGAGGGGACTGAGCTTTTCCTGCGAAGACGTCTCTCACATCGTGCACCCTCAGGGCTGGCGAACTGAGCGCCGGTTAGTGTGACAATCGCTGTTGCATTTTTTAGAGGACATTCGTGCAGGCTAGTTGGTAAAGGTTTTCCGAAATTTCTAGCGCAAAAAAGGACGAGGACCCAAAAACAAAGTGGACAGGACCCAGCACTACTAACAACTCCATTTTCATTGAAAAAAAAAACATTGCTTTTATGCAGTAATCATTCCTAACAACCAAAAAGAAAGAAAGCACCAAGAAGCTTATGAATCGTCTTGATAATCTTACCCGCCTTAGTTGTTAGTAGCGCTGTGTCCTGTCCACTCAGTTTCTTGTGTCCTCGTCTTTTTGCGCTAGAAATTTTAGAGGACGCTGTACTTGTGAAACAGCTGTAGAGATGCTATCATTTAAAACAGCTACAGAGGCGGAGTAATTGCCGACAGGCCACTGCAAGTATAATCTCGCCTGTACATGAACACCGCCACCAACCACAAGGAAAGGTTTAGGGCCCTGACTTATATATTTGAAATGAAATTATTGTGCCCCGGGGGTTGAAAACTGTTCCCTCCAAGCAAGCCACACTTGTGCTCAAAGGAACACAAAAGAGCGCTGCACTGAGTTTTTGTTTTTGGCAAGTATCAAAAATAAGGCGAAAGAAGGGAAAAAATTAAACATCCTAAGCCCCTTCACACTCTCCTTAATCACCCTGGTGCATAGTTTGGGAGTGCACCAAACCGCGACCAATCTTCCTTCGCGGTATGTGCCATTCCCGCAGTGGTCAGCGAGAACACAGCGCACTTTGAGCATAAGCATGAAAACAAAATTGAAGATAAAATAAAACAGCAGGCGCTAAGTAACCAACAGAATGAATGTTAATGGAAGCGAAGTGTGAAAGCTATGTGGAATGACGCAAATGGCATTCCAAAAGAGACATTTTACGAAATGTCAGCAGTGCGCAAAAAGCTATCGACACACGTCGCAAAAATTTGCTTCACGACTGTACATTTATAGGCCGCTCTTTTATGCCATTAGCACTGACGAGAAACTTTTCCTGGTAAATATATCCTTGCTTGCTGAAAGTCAAAATACCTGCCCACATCTGGACCTAAAATCTCGGCAAGGAGGTCATGGTATCCTTAATGGCAATACCCCAGCCCCGAAAGCGCAATGTTGCTGTCTGTGTCACGTTGAAAAGTGAGTCACACGCTCGTAACAGCAGTATATCTAGAGTCTTTGTTGCACTACTGAATGTCAGTACGTTGCCACATCGCTCAAACTCAAACAGCGAGAGGAGAGTTTATTAAAATAGATTTGCCTACGACGCCCTCTTAGTTGCGAAACCCAAAGTTGGTCGTAAACTCTTGTGCACGGCGGAAGAGTATCAAGGTGGTTGCTGTCGTCAACCTGGGGTCTCAATATGAACTTCCACAAAGTTGTTGTTGTTGTTTTAGGCCCCTGCTGAAATGGCACCTACCCATAGCAAGGAATTGGCCATGAATTCGGAGCAGACCCATAAAAGAGACGGAATGGCGGTACTCATTTAGGGCTAACGGCATTGAATAGATGGTTAAGGAAGCTGGGAAGGGTTTAAATAATATTATTAGATGCAATAAAGCGTTATGAATGAGCATAAAGAAAAAGACCATTCTGAAGAAATATGGCAGTTAACACAGAAAACTCGGCTGCAATGATATAACTATAGTGAAGCTTGCACACTGGTTTCAGACCATGCCCTAAAGTTGAAGTTGACAATAGTGATAATACAGATCGCAAATGGCGCCAAAGTTCCTCTGTTTTCTGCTGCCATGAGCACAGTTCCTGGCTTCGTCGTCTTCGGGTGTCACTCACTGATCTCCAGTAGAGAGTCGTGTGGTGATCTCCTTCTAGTGGAGAACAGTAGGGGCTGCTACTGCTGTTGTTGATAGGAAGAAATAAAAGGAAAGTGCACGGGCCTGCCTACTGGCTCGAACCGAACCACGCTCGCTGCCGCGTGCTAAAGGTAGGAGGGTTAAAGGATAGGAGAGCAAAGAGAAAGAAAAGGCGCGTGCTAATATGCCCCGGGGCGATCCCGGAGGCAGTGCAATACCGGGCCGACCCATGCCAGAGTGCTTCAAGCCGAGCACTCCGCAATATTCCAAAGATAAGTTTAATATCTTGGGTCCAAAGATCCGCAGCAGATATTAAATCAGGTATCGGGTATCAGGGGCGCTTGCGAGTTTCGTATTTATAGTAGGACACAGTCACCGCCCCCTACGGCAAGGTACACAGAGGGGGAAAGCCGCATCGCGATCAGAATCATCAGCATGCCTGACAACGTGCACGAGCGGAACAGAAAATTAATCCAAATAGGAAAAGAAAACGAAGAAGAATATGGCGTCCAAGCAAACTCGAATGCGCTATCTCTCGTGTCTCTTTCTGCTTGCCACTATCACCTCTTACTGGAGCAGCAGAGACGCAGCAGCAAATATGCAAACACTCGTAAGTAAAGTCAGCGGCGACTCCGCTTTCCAGGAAAGTTCTCCCTTCGACACTGCCCAGACAACGAACGGCTGGGCCGTGCGCCGAGAATGCGCGTACCCGCTGTACGCTATATTCCTCGTCTACTCCAGCCCCCACGAATGGAAGCGGCGCGCGGCCATCCGGGACTCTCTGTTTGATGAGCGGGACAAGGCCTTCTTCAACTGGACCGGAGTGTTCCTCGTCAAGCAGTCGCCGGAGGACTCAGTTCACGCCTTCTGGACAAGGCTAGAAGCCGACGCGTTGGGCGACGTGTTGCTTCTCCCAAACGGCAACCAGGATGCTTCGCCCGACAAGTTGCTCCTGGGGATGCAGTGGATTCAACGACATTGCTCCGGCGCCCTCTACGTCATCAAGACTGACGACGACATCATGGTCCAGCCGTTCGTCCTCTTCCAGTACCTGACGAACAACGTCGAGCCACATGGACGCTCGCTGCATTGTACCCTCAAGGTCAAAGCCTCCGGAACTGGAAGTACGACGTCACTGACCCGGGGTGATGTTCTAGAAGCCGTCCCGAGGGAAGAAGGTTCAAGAGACTCAGAAGGACCAATGCTGCAGAAGTCTTGTGCTGGACGTGCCATCATCATGACCCTGCCCAACTTGCACAGCATCGTGCTGGCATCTAAGGCCTTGCCTTCGTCTCTAGGTTTGAGGACATCCTACGTTACGGGAGAGCTGGCTGTAGCGTCCGGACTGCGGCATGTGGATCTTGGTAACCGCGTGGCCTGGTGGGACTCGGAGGCTTACTGGTTCGTGGATGGCTATCAGATATTCTTCCGCCTGCGAGGCACTTTTGACGCGACGACACTACGCAGGGCACTGTGGCACCACAGTTTCTGGTACGAAGCGCTCGAGAATGACAGGGTCCGCGAACTGTTGTCGCTTCGCCCCAAGATGGCGCCGTTTTCCGCCGCGACTGAGGAACTGTTTTATTAAGACGCTCCGATGCCCCTGACAAGTCTCGCGCCATTGCTGCAGAGTATACGTTGCGACTGCTAGACTAAGACTTCCTTTCAGAAAACATATATTGCATTTCGCTGAGGACCTTACGCCCTGTTCGCTGGAGCTGTCCAGGAAAAACACATCGTGCTAACAGATCACATCAGGGGCGTTGTTAGTTAATTTGCGCTATCTAGAAGCAAAACGCTTCTCAAGGGATGCGTGGATGGCGCTAGCGCGCGTTGATGATCTCGTAAAGGCACTCTTTTACAGGCATGGTGTAGTTATGGTGCCTGACGTTAGTGCCACCTATCCTTTACGGAATTCGTTTTGGTCTCTTAACGTGGTGTGAAGCAAATGTTCAATATGAACGGGCAAAGAGCGATTCATATAGGCTTTCCTATTGTCAGTCAGCGCTCTTTCGCTCACTGCGTATCGTTTTTAATGAGTAACAGAGCGAAAGATGAATGAAGGTCCTACACATATGGCCTCGGCGAAATGGCCCACGGCTGGTTGACCAATCGTTGTTTTGCCATAATGAAGTTAATGAAAGAGACTTGGTATTTCAACTTAGCCTGTTAGTTAAATGATTCAAAAGTTCCCATATATGTTTACTATACTGTTTCTATTTTGCATTACATTTTACATTACATTTTTTGCATTACGTCTAATAAAAAAACTTGAGAATCTGAACTTAGATTCTAAGGTTATTTCTTGGATTAGGAGTTTTTTTGGCCAGTCGGTATCAAACAGTCTTTGTTAATGGGCACTCATCGTCCATCTCCCCTGTTAAATCTGGAGTACCGCAAGGGTCTGTACTCGGGCCTATCTTGTTCTTAGTTTATATTAATGACATAAGTACTATTCTAAATTCTACGGTCAGATTTTTTGCAGATGATTGCGTGATATACAGACAGATTACTGATCCTTCCGACTCTACTCGTCGACAATCACACCTTAACAAGATTAATGATTGGTGCACGCAGTGGCAAATGGAAATTAACACCTCAAAAACAAAAGTTGTTAGATTTACCACATCATCTAGCGCCGAACCTTTTCAATACACTTTGAGCAATGTGCTCGTAGAATCGACACCAATAATAAAATATCTAGGGTTGCATTTAGCAGCAGACCTCTCATGGAACCGTCACATCGATACGGTTGTTAATAAAGTTTCCAAAACACTCGGAATCCTCAGACGTAACTTACGTTTAGCTAATCCAGACACAAAGCTATTATCATACACTACATTAGTACGCTCGAAATTGGATTACACCTCTTTGATCTGGAACCCCCATCAAGCATACGTGGTAACAAAATTGGAGGCTCTGAAAAATAAAGCCGCCCGGTTCATATCTAAGAATTACTGGCGATAATCTAGTGTAACTGAAATAAAAAAAGCTCTGAATTTACCTCTTCTCGAAAAACGGAGAATGCTTTGCATGCTGTCATTTTTCTACAAATTATATCACAGTCATTCATCCTTTGCTTTGTACCATATCAAGCCAGCTCATCGGATATTCCCACGCATTGATCACCAACTCAAAGTCGAACCATTATTTGCAAGAACTAATCTCTTCTTTCATTCGCCTCTCCACCTCGCCATCCGTCAACAGAATCTACTCCCTGGCACTACTGCAGCTGCCAATGATTACGAAGCGTTTGTAACCGCACTAAAACGCCACTTCGAGCTGCAACCTTCATCCTTCCTTTCCTCTTTTTTTGCATTTCTGTTGAAGCACTGCTTTCTAAGAAAACTTGAATGTTTGTTGCGATGTGCCTTGATATTTTGAGTGTTTGATGCTATTCAACATGTTCCCGGCCAAATATTTTGTACTTATTGCTAATTTGTGTTGCGTTGTTTTTACTGTTGTCCCCCCCCCCCCCATGTAATGCCTGTTGGGGCCTTTAGGGTATTTGGATAAATAAATAAATAAATAAATAAATAAACCTGCGTTTTGTTCCTTTTCATCCACCCTCCATATGTGAATCACATACCGCCGAGGCTGAATAAACAGTCAACTGTGTGCGACACGCAGTGTTTGATGTTAACGAATATCGCATTTACCTGCCGGCAATTGTATCACGCTAAGTCATGGCGCTCTGTGAAAATAATATGGTCGCTACGTGTTACCTACGGTACAAGCCAGGACAAATCCGATCCGATGCGATTGATTAGAACCGCTGTTCCGGCTCCTCAAACAAGCATGGGATTTTTAATTAGGGTCAAATAGGCACATACAAGTTGCTGTTTACGGGACGATAACATTTGCAGCCATTATTCGAGGAAATCGTGGGGCCGAGACATGCTAGCGGTCCGGTAATTTTTTGGGTGCTCTTAAAATGCCCGTCGTCGGTCGGTGAAGATGGCAGCCGAAATATCTTTGGCGCATCTTAAGTCTGCCTGCAAGCAGTATTTGCTGCAGATGTGCGTGACGCGTTAGGCAGGCCCCGTACCCTCTAAAAGTTCCTCAACGAAGGTGTTGGCCATAATACAACTGGGGCCGGGAGCACGCAGCCTATGGATGCGCTGTACTTGGAGAAGCCAAGGGAGTGTGGCGCAACGCAGGAGGCAATGTTGTTGCATGTAACTTTATGTGCTTTTGGGGTTAGCACCGGTTAGCTCAGTTGGTAGAGCGACTGCTCCGGTGAAGCAGTGTTCCCGGGTTCGAACCCCGGACCAGCACGAATTTTTCTTCAACTGCGAAGTTTCTGAGAAAGCTATATACCTTTCCTTTGTAGCCGTATGGCTGCGCTTCGGTAACGGCTGAATTTGTATTGGAGGGAAGTCCTCATTAACTATCCCAAATGGCTCCGAGAGTGGTTGCTGTGTACTGGTAGGGCTCTTGCGCCGAGTCATCGACAACGTTTGGTTCCCACGTAAAAGCTCGGCTTGTTACTTGCGCTCCTTTCGTCGCGATATTCGGACACGGCGGACAATGTCCTTCCTCAGGATATTGGTAGAATGTCGCCGAGCAGGACACTTCGGGTCTGCGGCTACGTGGTGGCCTTTGAAATTTCGGCGTAGTGGTTCTCTCGGACAGACCTCGAGGTTGCCATGTGCGGGGCGACCGCAGAACGAGCGTCGACGTTGGTCGACTAATGGGCACGGATTTGTCCTGTGCCCGATTTTGTGACAGGTCTCACAAATGACAGACTTCGGGTGATAAGGTGTTCCCAGTAGGAGTATGCTGTACAGACGGATTTTGCGGGGAACTCTGCAGGAGCCCTCAAACGTTATGAGAGCTGCACCATTCTTGCCCATGGGCCTGGCGTTAATTATCTTGCGCGAGTAGCCCGCGAGGTTAACCCGTTGGCACGGTACATGACACCGCGGATCTGGCCGGGACAAATGGTTTCAAAAGCCTGTATAGATGTCGCCTTTCCAGAAATTGAGAGACTGTAGTCCGAGCGGATGACCCCTGGCATGCGTATGCGATATTTCGACTCCAAACTTATTGCTTCTTTCAACAGGCCGTACTTGAAACCCTGAGTGAAAATGAATTTTTTGAAGCTCATCGATAATGGGTCCACGCAGCCAGTCTGCGGGGAGTGTGCCTATAGTTGTTGTCGAGGTGAGGACAGCTTGTCACAGCGTGCTTAACACTAACTGGATCGGTAGCTGTAGCTTTTCTCTTTCGCGTAACAGGCTGCCAATCATCCTCTTCATTATCATTATCGGCAAAGTGATCGATTCTGCCCAGTGTGGTGACCATAGGCGCCGAGGTAGAGCCCCGCGATCGAAAATGCGCATCCGCGTAGTGAGCATCTATAGCTGCCTTCGAGCGGCCAAGTTTTACGCCGTGTCGTTTGTTCGCAAAGCTGGCGTTTTCTAGCGCTATCTGAGAAGTGCCTAACCCCATCCTAGGCTTGGCAAATTCCGAAAATGAAAAAGTGCAAGGTCCTACCTGAGAAGGGCTAGTTCCAGGCAAGTTTTCCGTGGAAAGAACAGAAGGGATTGTAGACGGGTATATCGCCGCAATCGCTTGGCTGGAATCCTCATCCGTCATGCTTGCGTCGGCGTCAAGCACGATAGATTGCGCCGCGTTATCTGTGCCGCTGCAGAGCGATGTTACCGCGGCGTCTTGTCGAGGCTGCCCGGGAGCCATGTTGGCGGATTCGGCCATAGGCGTATCCGATGTATCGGGATGGTTTCCTGGGGTAGCCTTCTACGCGGAAGCTTTGCAACTTGTCCACAGAAGGCGAGGAACAAGATGGTGGTGGCCCAACCATTTTTGGGAGCCTAGCCCAAAAAGGTCCGGTCCAAAAAGCTTAAAACACTCGGAGTGATGCGAACGTGCGTCTGGTCGAGGCGGCTGCTTGCAGCTCCCCCTTCCCCCGCTTCCATTTCCCTCTTTTTTTTTTACCTTGGCGCTACGCTTTATTCTATCTCTCCCTCACACGCGGAAAAGCGCGCAAATGTACACGCTTTTGATAGAGCATTATTAGCTGTTAAGTTATGCACCTTCCTACAGTTACGCACACAACTACACCATGCATTCCGATGGGGAACTTTTTATCATTCCGAGCGGTTTTTCCGCAAATAAGTGCTTAGAGTGTAAGATATTCTCAGCTGAAAAATTACCGTTTTCATATATTGGCCATTATACGTTCTTGAAGTCGGATACGAAGGTGATAATTACTCATTAGCACTACTTTTGAGAAGAGCTATACGGATACAAAGTAAAGTACGAAGAGAAGATCCGGAGGCTGGGAAAGCTGCGCAGTTTTTTTTTTTGTAGCAGTACGGCAGCGCTCATGTGGATGCTAATAACTAATTACTCTGTACATAGAATGCGGACTATCTATAAGTGCCAACTATACAGTATCCTTTTTTTCAATATCGCCGAATACATGAAATTCCCAACACTTCTTCTATTATGGGGTTTTCTGATATTTGCGCTTTATGCGTACATACATTTTTACACGCTGGTGGCAATTATTGCTTCCGGGGTCTACGTACCTGGTAGAGACTGTATACCGGATATTACGATACTCTCTTAATAGAAGTTTCGTACACACACTGAACTTCGGCTGACGTCCTGGGAGTAATTTCACTGGTACATGTTAATCACAAACTCTCTAGAAGATCGCCAGTACATCTCGGGTCCAAATTGGACAAGGCCGTTGGCTCACATTCATTCCATACGAAAACACAAATTGGAGACGGTGCACTGCAGGTAACTACCACTCTGCCACTATGTGTCTGCCACTCTGTGCCAGGCACTCTGCCACTCTGTGCCTGGCAATCTGCCACTCTGTGTCTGCAACTCTGTATCTGGCACTCTGTCAATCTGTGCCAGGCACTCTGCCACTCTGTGTCTGCCACTCTGTGCCTGGCACTGCGCGCCTAGCAATCTACCACTCTGTCACTGTGTCTGCCACTCTATGCCTGGCACTCTGTCACTCTGTGTCTTCCACTCTGTGCCTGGTACTCTGCCACTCTGTGTCTGCTGCTCTGCCACTCTATGCCTGGCACTCTGTCACTGTGCCACTCTGTTACTTTGAGTTGCCACTCTGTGCCTGGCACTCTGCCACTCTGTGTCTGCTGCTCTGCCACTCTATGCCTGACACTCTGTCTTGTCCCTACGTCGACGAAGAATATGCACTACTCTCGAGCAACATTTTTTGCTTCTTTTTGTTCGCACGGTGTCGCGTTATGGCAGCACTTCGAAACGCAGCCGCAGCCGGTCGTTTTCCACGAAGCCGCCAGACTCGAGTGCCTTGAGATCCACGGATGACGAGCTGAAGCACGGCCCGTTGCCACGCGCGCCATCTGCGGGTCTGGCGTAAAACCGCTCGCCCACGGCCTCGGCGTTAATCTCCAGAGGGCAGCCGCCGCTCGCTTGGCCAGAGGGCACCATCATCCACAGCCGCACGTTGTGGTGGAAGGGCCACAAGAGCTGCTCGTCATGCTCGCCACGCAGCACCTGCCATGAATTGCAGAGTGCTCGTAATTCTCAGGCAGTTTGAATAAATTAATTCCTTCATTCACTCATAAGCTGAAAGGCTAGCTTTTCAGCATTGCAGTGAACAGCGCAAAAGACTTAGCACGGGCAGGGAAAGATGGCGCTTGTCTCGTCTGCTCCTGTGTCATCTTTAATCTTGTGCGCTCTTCAAATTTCATACCTCACATTCTATCCCAGTGGCACAAAGATGAAAGTTAGTGCTTGACAGTGTCGTGTTCTTTGAATTCGTCAACCTATTTTGCTTACAAGTTTCCGGAGGGTTTATTTATAAGTTTACTAATTCATTGACTGACTGGCCGGCTCATTCGTTGATTCACTCGCTCACCCCATCACCCATCACTAACACATTCATTTACTCACTCAATGCACTCTCACAAAGAGAAACTATAAAAATTGGAGATGACACTTAAGCTCCGCGCAATGGGTTAATTCCCATATATGAAGAAGCTGATTCTCTACTTTGCATTAATAGATCCCTGGGAGTCCTCATACCCTCCTGGCGCAGTGGTGCAGCGGTTAAGCGAAGCCCCACTGACCGCGATGGGCCTTGCGCGGCCCAGAAAAATGGGGTGCGTTTAAAAAGAGAGCAACTTGGATAAGAGCAATACCAAAGGTTAATGATATCGTGAATAAAATCAGAAAAAAGAAATCGGCACGGTATAGACGTACTCTTAGAAACAGACAAAGCATGGTCCATTAGGGTAACACTGTAGCGTGTTCCAATAGCTGGTAAACGTGGTAGGAACCGCCGAGAATCTGGTGTGCAGATGAAATCAGCAAGTTTGAGGGGCTTCGGTGGCAGCGGCTGCCGAAGGAAAGGGTTAAATGGAGGTCAGTGGGGAAGGCCATTGTCCTGTAGTGTACGTATACGTGGGCTGCTACTGATGATGATCCCACTAGTACAAAGCAGAATGTGCCGCTGCTCAATCAGTGGCAACATGGCAGAAATAAAGACATAAAATTAAACATGTCTTTCTACACAGGTTGCAACGAATATAGGTTCCTTTCCAAAGGACAATAAAACTCTTATGAACGTCCTGCGGACGTTCAGGACGTCCGCAGGACATCTAATTGAGTTCTAGTGCCTATTATCTTGCTAGAAAATATATTTCTTAGGTTTGCTTCCTTAATTCTGGCCCCCCTCACCTGGAGTCCGAAGTGCATCCTGACGTTTTTTCCATGCGTCTTGAACCGAATAATGGGCTCGATGCGGTAGCCGAAGAAGTAGCCCGGGCTACTCGGGGCATCGGCCTTGCCGTCTCTGAGAGCGACTTCCTTGAGCGACGCGTAGCTCATGGCGAACCACTCGTGCCTGTTCTTCGAGGGGGACTGGGACTTCTCGGATGCCTCGTTGGCACGCTGGGTCATGTACCGGATCTGGTAGTCCTTCCACGCCCTGAGGACCTCAGCGATGCCTTCGCGAAGGTGCTTGGCCTCGCAACTGCGAAATACAAGCACACACATGTCCAACGTTCTCGGACAAAAATTTTGAATATTAGAAAATTGTAAGGTACTGCATGGAAACATTGAAGCTAATCGTCCATTCTACCAATGTGTGGCAAAGTCTTTCTTTCTTTCATTCTTTCTTTCTTTCGTTCTTTCTTTCGTTCTTTCTTTCTTTCTTTCCTTCTTTCTTTCCTTCTTGCTTTATTTCTTTCTTTCTTTTTACAGTCTTTCTTTTTCAAGTTTTCTATCGCTCGCATCGAGCAATTAAGGCTACCATAGAAAACAAATGGGGAGCGCTTTTGACGATAGCACAAACATTAATAGAAAAAAAATTCAAGCCTCCTAAAGCAATACCTGTGGATATATAGATTGTTATAGTGAAATCTTACAATATATATTTTAAAAAATGCGCTTAAAAAATTGTTCCCGTTCAAAAATGCTTTTGTCCAGAATTGTTGGGTATGTTTACTCTCGCGTTTACGCAATCAAAAAGGCTATAAACTGTGGAGTTTAACATTCCAAAGCGGCACAAGAGCTAGAAGGGACGCCGTAGTGGACGGCACCGGATTAAATTAGACCAGCTGGGGTTCTTTAACAGTAATGACATCGCACAGCACTCGGGAGCCTTTTGCGTTTCGCCTCCAGCGAAACGTAGCCGCTGCGGCCTGGATCGAACGTCGGCCCTCCGGCTCAATGGCCGAGCGCCCTAAGCACTGAGCCACCTCAGTGATATTTTTTATGTCTTTTTTTTTCATCTGCCTCCTCCCATCATCATCATCATCCGCCATCGTGACCTTCTTTCTTCTCCTCTTCCCGTCCCCCAGTGCAGAGTAGCAGGCCAGATATTTATTTTTCAGGCCAACCTCTCTGCCTTTCCTGTCACTAAACCCTCTCTCTCTCTCCATCTCTTTCACGCGCTGCTGAAGACAGTGCATCTCAGGATGCTTAGTCGGCACGGATTCGCATATCCAGAGGACGCTTAAGCTCCGCCTTACGGGTATGACTGGATAGCATTAATGGCTTCCTTCAGCGACCTGGGGTATTTTTCACAGTAAACGGGCCTCTAGCATTTCGCCTCCGTCGGCCGCATCTCGGTGGAGGCAAAATGCTAGACGCCCGTGTACTGTTTGATGCCAGTGCACGTTATAAAACCCTGGTTGGTCGAAATTATTCAGGAGGACTCCTCTACAGCGTCCCTCATAGCGTAAGCCACTTTGAGGCGCAAAACCGCACAAACCAAACCAAACCAAATTTTGCATATCATTTCGCAGACAAAGTGTCGGACAACACACGCAAAGCATCCTTTTAACCAAGTCGAATGAACATGCCTCGGTGGCCTGGTGTTCGCGTGCCTGACACGGAATAAAAGGGGCACATACTCGATTTCCATCTCATCCTAATTTTCTTTTCCGTGCAATTAATTTACATTCTTGCATGTCATGACGACGTCTGAGTCCTGTTGCGAGCTCATATGCACAATTCATGTGATGTCTTAATCACTTTTGAAATCCGCCGCTCCACGTGTGACTTCACTACCTTTTCGCCCAACCCGCATTGCGCCAGATACTCAAGGTTGGTCAGTCCGTACTGTCTGTCGCACCAAATACAAATCTGCCTTGTTCAATGACAACTCAGGCTGAGACCTTTTTAGAAGCCCGTGAACGTTCGGGTTATGATACCCAAGAATCTTTCGCTTAATTATCCCAATCATAAGAAAGGTTTTGAGATACCTGCCATTAGGGTCGCGCTGTTTCGAGTTGTGCCGTTTGCGACTGGTGTCTCCAGCTTCGGATCCACTGTCTGACGAGCTCCTCTCCATGGTCGCCAGAGCAGCGAAGCTCTGCGAAAGGAGTTCCTTGAGCTCCTTGAGGCTGGCCTCCAGTGATGTCTTCTGTGCTTTCGTGTCTTCCAGAGCCGCCACGGCTTCGATCAACGCTTTCCGAGTCTCTGCGTTCTGCTTCATGCGTTCCCTGGGGGACTCGTCACCTGGCGGTACAGGCGGTCCCGGAACGAAGGCAGTGAGACATCCGGACTTAAGGTGTTCGACGACGTCCCTGTGCAAGACCGTGGAGGCACACTTGGAGCACGACGTAGCGTGGAAATCGCACTCGTTGCTGAAGTGGTCGGCAATTTTGGAGACCTCGACGACCACGTCGCATCCGTTCACGTCGTTCCAGCAGTGGACCTGCGCGCATAGAGTACGTCCTTACAAAAAAAAATTTTTAGACAGTCTGTAGATTCTCCATATGTTTCTCTCTTTAAAGTCTATAGACTCTCTATAGACAAATCCTAGAGAACGGTCTATAGGAAATACAAATGTTATATACAGTCTATAGGCAATATATAGATTCGTAGCCATACACTTTCAGTAGACTTTTGTCTACAGACAATCTATAGACTACGAATAGACTAAAATAATTATCTACAGGAAGGCAGTAGAGTCTATAAGAAGTCTATAGACTGTCTATAGGCCATTTCTATAAGGGCAGTTAGCTCTTTGTTTGCGGCGTCAGTGTTGTATCGCTTTTCTTTGCGGGGCATGTTCAATTTATGGAGATTAGGTTCAAGGTTTTACGGGGTTACACGTCCCAAAGCGACTACGGTTATGAGGGACGCCGTAGTGGAGGGCTCCGGATAATTTCACCGCCCGGAGAACTTTAACAAGCAGTGACATCGCGCAGTACACAGGTCTCTAGCATTTCGCCTTCATCGACATGTGACCGCCGCGGCCGGGATCGAACCCACGTCTGTCGGGCAGCAGCCGAGCACCATAACCTTACAAAGATATCTTTAGACAGTCTATAGACATCTGTATATAAAGTCTATGACTCTCTGAAGACAAATGCTAGCGAATAGTCTATAGGCAATACAAATCCTATAGACAGTCTATAGACAATCTATGGATTTATGGCCCTGCACATTTAATAGACTTTGTCTGTAGACAGTCTATAGACTATGCATAGACAAAGCAAAAAATCTATAGGAAGGCAAGAGAGTCTATAGGAAGTGTATACAATATATCTATAGAAAATTTTCATAAGGATAACCCCTTAGCCACCGCAGCGACTTCAATTTATGCTGAGCTCTTTGCATTAATCGCCCTCTCAACCAATAGCGCTCTTTCGTGACAATGACGGACGCCGGCTTTCCTCGAAAACAGAGCCTATAATTCTGTCGCATTAATAGCGGCTTTTCTCAACGCAAACAAAGCAATCAGCTATTTCTTCATAAGTGCACTACACCTTATCAGGAGAACAAGCGGTGCTGTGTCAATGGCCATACAGTGTTCCAGTGGTAACCGCGCATTCACGGCTTCGATCCAGGTCTAGGCGGCAGTATTTCGATGGAAGCGAAGTGCAGGAATGCCCTTGTGCTGAGATTTTTGTGGGTATAAATGAAACCCAGGTGGCTTCATCCGCAGCTCTCCACTATGGCATTCCTCATAGCCAGAACTGCTGTCTGGGCACCTAGAATTTACTGCTTACCCTCTTTATGGGAAGCTATAATGCACATGAGCACTATTTTCACGCATGTGTCAAATCAGTAACCTATAAGCATAAAGGTGCGCCCAGTAATCATCATCATCATCAGCCTGACTACGACCACTGCAGGGCAAAGGCCTCTCCCATGTCTCTCCAATTAACCCTCTCCTTTGCCAGCTGCGCCCATCGTATGCCCGCAAACTTCTTAATCTCATCCGCCTACATAACTAACAGCATACACAAACAATCAGAAAAAATGGCAGGCTTCGTCAATCCTGACGAAACAACGACCGTGACATCTGCCTTCTAAAGATATACGTCATTTAAACAACGCCCGGAGCAGTCATTCTATATAAGCACTCAACTGATACGTGACTGATACGTAGATAGAAACTTGTAACCACTCAGCTTTCAGGTGGATCATGCGAATAAAAAAAATATCTGTTTATTACGTCCTCTGCACTCTCGTTGTCATTGTATCAATCGCTCTTAGAGCAGTGTGTGCTGCCACATCTGAGTCTTGCAACAATAGTCAGAGAACGCTGACTATTTCGGCACTTGTTGACGCACTTCTAAGCACGTTCAGCATGACTCAATAAAACAGTGCAGCCACTGCCCTGTTTGCTGTTTACTACTTGCTCATGCGTCCAAACGCCGCAATGCTAGCTCCCTCAAAGAAAGGCTCGCAGCAAGTAGAAGGCAATCGCTTTCAACTATTAAGCAATGGACGAAAGTATATCTTAGAAGAGATGGCGCGTTTTATAGCAGTATCTTGAATGAACTAATGATCAATGACACATCAATAAATATTTTAAAATACTGCAGGCCAATGCTTGATCCAAGCAGGAGTGAAATACATGCTTTCTGCACACAATTAAAAGAATGAAAACATGCAGTTTCTAGCACGTACAAAACATACGAAATAACTACTCTGATCGGTGAAACACAGAAGTAAATAGTGATTGCTCTCTGACAACGAGTGCCTACGACTGTGGTATAGGCCGTTTATAACTTATAGTAGGATTTCCGGGTAATGATTAAGTTAGGCTTAAGTGATGCCACTCTTCATAAACAAAAGCTAGCAAATCCGCCTGATATATGACTCAAAGTCACTTTCTGTATCGATTTAATGATCCGCCGCGGTGGCTCAGTGGTTAGGAGTTCCCGGGTTCCAACCCGAACGCGGCGGCTGTGTTTTTATGAAGGCAAAACGCTAAGGCGCCCGTGTGCTGCGCGATGTCAGTGCACGTTTAAGGTCCCCAGGTGGTCGAAATTATTCCGGAGTCCTCCACTACGGCACCTCTTCTTCCTTTCTTCTTTCACTCCCTCCTTTATCCCTTCCCTTACGGCGCGGTTCAGGTGTCCAACGATATATGAGACAGATACTGCGCCATTTCCTTTCCCCAAAAAACCAATTATTATTATTATTATTATTTTTGGGGAAAGGAAATGGCGCAGTATCTGTCTCATGTATCGGCGGGCACCTGAAGCGCGCCGTAAGGGAAGGGAAAAAGGAGGGCGTGAAAGAAGAAATGAAGAAAGAGGTGCCGTAGTGGAGTGGCCCGGAATAATTTCGACCACCTGGGGATCTTTAACGTGCACTGACATCGCACAGCACACGGGCGCCTTAGCGTTCCGCCTCCATCGAAACGCAGCCGCCGTGGTCAGGTTCGAATCCGGGAGTCCCCTAATGGTTAATTTTAAAAATGAAAATTGGTTTTGAGGAAAGGAAATGACGCAGTAACTGTCTCACATATCTCGGTGGACACCCGAACCGCGCCGTGATGGAAGGAATAAAGGAGGGAGTTAACGAAGAAAGGAAGAAAGAGGTGACGTAGTGGGGGTCTCCGGAATAACGTATCTTTACTTTCAGGGTATCACGGTGGACTATGAGACACGTAGTAACGGCGGTATACAAATTAATTTTGACCAGCTGCGATTCACTAACTTGCAACAAACACGCTCATGCTAACATGCTCAGTACACGGGCTGTTCTAGCAGTTTGTTTCCATCAAAAATGAGGCTGCCGTAGCTGCGATTGAACCCGCGATGCCCTTGTCTATCGCATATGCTACTGATAAAGCCGCTAATGATTGCATCAGCACATAGCTACCGGCGCCCCTACTCATCCACCATTTCCTCCTCACCTTCCTTCGCATGAAGTTGTCGAGCGACAGTGATATCCACTCGGCGTCCTCCTTCGTGAAGCCCTGTTCGTCGAGGGCGCACACGCCCCCCTGTCGGAGGCAGCCGTCGTAGCAGGGCCGGCACAGGATGTGGGCGCAAGGCAGCTGCACCGTGGCCTCCGGGATCAGCCCGCAGAGGCTGCACACCCGGACCGAAGGCACGGGGTCCACGAACCGCGTGGGCCGCCAGTCCAGGTCCCTGGAGTAGCCGAGCAGGGTGTAGGTGTCTCGAGGGGCCATGTCTCTGCAAGCCCGCGGGACGCCGCCTTTAACGTTGCTACGTTTGCCAGGGCTGAACACTGCTTTCGGAGCAGCGTTCGACTAGCGCGAGCTGTTGGGAGTGCGCATTATCGGGTGCATTTTCATGCCTGGCTGCTATGCGCCCGATAAGGCGACGCCTTTTTTCTCTCTTTCAGAGCGGACGGAGAGATTGTCGACGGAGCTGCAGAGACAATGCCAAGCCGATAAGACAGCGTACCGATAGTAAACCGGCTGTTGGGGTCTTCGGCAAGCTGTCTTAAGCAGCCTCTTTATTCACCTTATTATACCGGCGGAGAGAACACAAAAGCATTTACGTCATAACCAAATGCAAAGGTTTCCAAACGCGGTCAAAACCCCGGAACTCTAGAGCTCGGAGAGAGGTTTTTGCCGCCGTCTTTAGCAGTGCGGTCTTGAAGTTCAGAACAAATACAGCATTGGCAGTACGAATACGATTTGCGGTGGAACAGATAAAATAACGGGAAGAAAGGAATCGGAAGGCCGCGGCTTGACTAAATAATTCAATCGCAAAATCTCCAAGAAAGAGGCTACATGAGACTCCTGCAGCCACACATACACACAGGCTTGTATAGGGAGTATCGTGTAGCTTGTTTCTTTATGTGTATCTTTTTTCTCTCGCTCTCTCTTGCGATCTGCTGAGATCAATATGTACCGACCGATCAGTCCAAATTTTCGTTACACTCACTCACTTTACTCAAGTATACAGTAAGAGACTAATCAGAGAGACTGGATGGGATAGAAAGAACGTTGCTTTACAGTTTGCTCCCAGCAGTAACGTTCTAATCAGCATCATCCTCATGGTAATCCCAGTTAAGTCTATTACAGGATGTAGGCAACTCCGATATCCGTCCCTGACTTGTGCCAACTGGGGTTACATTATCCCCGCAAGCTTTTGTCTCATCCAACCACCTGATCTTCTGTCACCCCCTACTGCGTTGAATTTCCCTTGGAATCCACTCCTTTATCCTTGACGACCGTCAGTTATATGTCGTGCACATTACATGTCCTGCCCATGTTCATTTATTGTAACTGATTTCAGGTACGATAGCATTAACTCGCCTTTGTTCCCTGCATGACCATCTTTGCTCTCTTCCGGTCTCTTAAATTTATACCTATAATCTTCTCGTGCAGTAGCGCGCTGCGCTGTCTTCAATCCATTTTGAAGCCTCTTCGTCAGTCTCCCACCTTCCACATCAAAGGTGAGTATACTGGCAAGGCAAAAAATTTGAGAACACACTATAGCTCCGCCTTAAGGACACAACGCGATAGCGTTAATGAGTTAGTGCCCACATATGCGGAGTTAGTCATTCTCAACTTTACATTCATATGTCCCTGGGAGTCCTCCTACTACTCCTTGCTCAATGGTGCAGCGGTTAAGGGATGCGCCACTGAGCTGCGATGGCAGGTACTGCCACCGGTTGGTCTTGTGCGACTCAAGTTGCTGTTCCCGAGCAACCTCTCGAGAACAGCCATTAACTTAACTGCCACCTGCCAGCGTGGTTAGTTTTCTCACAATCCATTGGATGTTGTGATGACCCCACATGGTCACCTTACCAAGGTTGCTTCTCTGGGGTGGCTGCCTGGGCCACCCTAAGCCACCCTATTTATCTTTCGCAACGCCGACGACGGATTTTCTACGTACGATTGTCTTGAGAGATAAGAGACGTTTTTAGCATACCGGAGACGTAATAGTGGCCGGTTTACTGGATCCAGTCTGGGCATGCGCAGTGGCACTGTTGGTGTCGTGGGGGGGGGGGGGGGGGGGGCAGCCACTACGCGTGCGCAGGAGGGGTCCGGTAAACCAGTATACGTCTCTGCTAGTACATATCCGTTATGCTAAAAACGTCTAATGGCACTGTTGTATATGTGGTTTCGGTTTCGGTTTGGGGATCACCTGCCGCCAGAGGCACCAGTGTCGCTATGTGTATATATATGACTGTATGTGGAAATAAACGGGGATGGTTTTGGTTGCTAGCAGTTCATGTACTTGAGCGGCACCCGCCGCTACAACATTGGCGACGGGGATGGGATAATTTCGGGGGGCGTGACTTTCGCCGCTTGCTTTCAGGCGCCATGAGCATTTCTGGACTCGAGCCGCCGCCCCCGTTCCTGCCTGTGCCTGGTCGACCTGCTGTTGCGTGGCCGCAATGGTTCCGCATCTTCGAGAACTACGTGCTTGCTTCGGGGGCCTCTGACTGCACGCCGGATCGTCGCAAAGCACTACTTACTTCTTCACTGCCTCGGCGTAGAAGGTCAGCGCATATTTTACACATTACCACTTCCATCGTTGGACAACGTCAAGCTCGGTGAGCAAACTGCTACTGAGAAAACGTCGGAAGATAGCAAGGGCACAGGCGACACAAGGCCTGAAGTATTGTCGTACGATATCGCAGTCGCCGCTCTGCATGCACAACGTATCTCTTATAAACACATCTGCTGCGATCTCTTCATGTTCTTACCGACAGGACTGCACCGTGGAAACACTTCCGTTGTCATCTTCTTCGGCGGGCATTTCGGCGCTTTCCCAAGAGGAGCTGAACTGTCGTCGCTACAGGCACAAGAATAAATGCAGGAAAAAGACACGAGGGCACTGGAAGCACAGAGCAGCGCAGTAGCAAGAACAGCTGCGCTGCAAACCAGACCTGGCACTAGATTGATGTGCAGCGTCTTGAACCGTCGACGAGACAATGCGTCGTTCGTGTTTGTGCCCGTGCAGATCACGTTCCGAAGCCTCTGTCGCAAGATCGAGTACGTGTGCGCCTTGTGCTCTCGGAACGCCGTCGCTTGCAAAGTGTTGTTTGCATTGTTGCCTTGAATCGGCTGATAGATGGTGACCTTCCGAACCAAGCGCCTTTAAACTTAACCGAAGCTGACGTCGACGGGCTGCATTCCACGCGTACCTTATTCCTGAGCCTGGATGACATAAACATTTAATTCTTGTTGTGTTGACTCCACGCTAAGCCTTGTTGGAGACCCCATACAAAAATGGTCTATAGACAGTCTATAGACTTCTTATAGAGTCTATTGCCTGCCGAAAGATATTTCTTTTTGTCTATTCATAGTCTATAGACTGTCTTATAGACTTCTTATAGTCTATTGCCTGCCGAAAGATTTCTTTTTGGCTATTCATAGTCTATAGACTGTCTATAGGATTTGTATTGCCTATAGACTGTTGTCTAGGGTTTGTCTATAGTGATTCTATAGACTTTATAGACAGAAGTCTGCGGACAGTCGATAGACTGAGTAAAGAAATTTTTGTAAGGGACTACCCTCACGACGGACTGCGTACAACGCGCCAGGTACACGCCACGAATGAACATCCGATGTGGAACTGCTCAAACCATGTCAAGTAAAGCCGAAAGTTGGGGGAGTTTGGGAACGCTCATGGTGTAGGATATAGCGTAAAGGAAACATCGAAAGACAGACAGGATGACGCAGACAAGCGCTTGGCTGCGTCGTCCTGTCTTTCGTGTTTCATTTGCACTATATCTTACATCATCAACCAATGCCGCAGGACACTCACCACCTCTCCTAAGAACTTTATACCAAGTTTTATACAGCCTGGCTATTTTGCAAAACCAGAACTAAACGCGATGTGAACAGCTCGTGGAAGTCCCTTATTCGATTCTGCAATGGGGATGACGTCCTGGCAAAAGTAAGATATCCAGAAGAGCGACCTCGAGTCAAGCCACCCGCTGAACACCCGACTTCTCCTTCATTCACTAAACCCCAGCTAATGCACAATGCAAGGACCACTATTTCCTTTTCTATTCGATGATGATTTTTACACCAGCCTATTCCATGCTGCTAGTACGTTTTAACGCGATAGCATTAAAGGCCTCGTTATCCACAAAGTCCGGCGTCGGCATTGTCGACGTTGTGAGAGATTAATAGGGTGGCGTAGGGTGGTCCAGGCAGCCAACTCCGGAGAAGCAACTTAAGTGGGCAGCCTGCGTCATGTGATCTTGCGGCGTCATCACAACCTGCCCACCGGATAGTGAGCAAACTGCCCACCGTGGTAGGTGTCAGATTAATGAATGGCCGCTCGGGAAGAGGAACCTGAGCCGCACAAGGCTCTCCCCGCTGGGAGCACCTGCCACCGCAGGGTACACTGGCGCAACGCTTAACCGCTGCACCACTGCTCCAGGAGGGGTATGAGGACTCCTAGGGATCAATGAATGTAAAGTAGAGAATGAATTTCTGCGTATCTAAGAATTAACCCATTGCGCTAATGCGTCATACCTTTAAGGCGGAGCGTAAGTGTCCCCTCCAATTTTTTTAGTCTTTGGCATTGGCGAGCTAGTGTCCTGTACAAAAATCCACCGCACCTTCAGCCTCCATATCAAGTTTCCAAACTTTCATTGTGTCATATCTTATAGAAACTGCAATAATCTTAAAACTGAATAAAGCAGTGATGATAGGGAGCGGCTAAAGTCAACAACATAAGCAGCCGCAATTCCCTCGTCGCCCTAGCTTCGCTGAACTGGTAATGAAAGGCGAGAAGAATCAGTGTTGACTACATAGTTGGAATAGAATAGTGATCTCAATATTAATGCTGCTGTTCGTGGTTCAACGCACTTTCAAAGCGCATAGAAGTGGCAGGAGGAAAAAATCTATCTAAAGAAATGTTAACATCGGTAAATACATTTAACAATTCAATCGTTCAAAATTAGATATTCACATTCCCGCTTGAATGCCGTTTGAGTTAAGTCTGGGTGAATTTTTCTCCTGCATGGGTCTGTACCAAACTGCACCGTACCGAGACTGTGGAGCATGCACTAGTGTGTCCAGTATATGCACGCGAAAGACTGACGTTAGCCGCTTCCTTGAAGCGTTTAGACAGCAGGCCACTCTCGGAGGACTTCCTGCTAGGCGCTTGGCAGCAGAATTGGAAAGCAGTCCAAGCAATGCGGGCGTTTTTCGTTTTTTGAGCGACACGGGCCTCAACTCGCGCTTGTGATGCCATCCAATGTGGTTGCACATATTCTCATCTCTTCTCACCACATCGTCACCCATCACGACCCTCTTTCTTCTCTGCTGCCCCTTTCCCAGTGCAGAGTAGCAGGCCAGATATCTTTGCCCTCCTCTTCATTACTTATCTCTCTCTTCCTGAACAATCTCCACCGTGGGCAGAGTTCTTAGATCATATCAGCTACGGAGGAGGAGGAGGAGGAGGAAAATCTTTATTAAAAAGAAGGGGAGTTGTGCTATCTCATGGCCGGGGTCTTCATTCCAGGGCTCCACTGGGTTCAGCTGCCCTGCGGACCTTTTGTATGAGGTCCCGTTGGTCCTCCAGGTTATTGCTGGTCGGCAGCGCCTCCCACCGCTCAAAAGACGAGTTTTCCGCCTGCAGAGTGTTTGGTTTGGACCGACATCCTCAAGAAATGTGGAAGAGTGTAAAGCGGGCCTGGCACCAGGGGCATGTGTCGATGTATAATGTTGGGTTTATGAGATGTAGTCTATGGAGGTTTGGAAATGTGTTCGTCTGTATCTGCCGCCAAGAGACGGTAATTAGATACCAGTTGTGGAGCTCCGCTTCAAAAAAGTGGCTAGTTTCAGTAGTCACTTTCCGTGTGCTTACGAATGGTTGCGCCATCTGGAAGCGGAAATAGAAGCTGTTGCCATGTGGCGTCATTTTCTTCGGGAATGTTTTTTCTTTCTTGCTCCTTTTATCTCTTAAGAGCTCTGACCGTGTGTATGTGCCATTCTTTTAGAGGGAACAACAACAACAAATAGCTGTAGTTCAGCTGATTATCATCCCGCCCAGTTGGATGAAGAGGAGAACAAAATCGTGGAGAGCTCGGAGCAGTAGGCTCAGTGGCATCATGACCGTCATCACGACCATGTCCTGAAGGGTTCGGCGTGAAGACCGCCCCGTTTCGGGTCGGGCCGCCGCGGTCATGGGCCAAGGCCAGAGCAAGGACAAGGTGGACAAGGCCACAGGCATGAGCGAGAGGGAAAAGAAGATGGTGCTCGACTCGTGGCACGCGTTCACTAAGCAGCACCAGGACTACGGCGCAGTAGTGTTCCGAGCGCTCTTCGACAAGCACCCAGACTACATCAGCCTTTTCCCCAAGTTCAAGGAGAAGGCCATCTCCGCTCTTCCCGAGGATCCTAAGTTCAGGTAGGCGCTGGGCAAGACAAAGGTGCGGTTTATTGAAGGGCGAGACTACTGTGCCGTCAGCCGGCAAAATAGTCCGCAGGGAACTTGTCAGTCACATCACTGCACATAGCCAACGAAACGGCATTGCCAGGCTCTCAGTATGCTACCTAAAGGCGACACGCTCCCAGGGGAAACAAACATTTATTTCTCCTGTTTACTTTTTCCATTTATAAAAACAGAAATTCCTTCTTGAGGGGGCTGGGGCTGTGCAGGTTACGTGACTACAGCGAGCCAATCAACCACCACTGCTTACAAGCTAACACGACAGGTATTCTGCCGACTGCCGGTACAGTATATAGCCACTCCCTTTATTAAATGTTGAAGAAGTTTTCACATAACGCGACTCGTTTCAGCGTGAGCTCTATATTTAAGGGTCATGTGAAAGAATGAGTGTGGGAAGGGAATGTTAATTTGTACAGTTGCAAGCTCATTTAACTGTAACGATAATAGTTCAGTGACCACTTAATGGGCCGCATGATTAATTGAGAATTAATGGGTTACAAGGCAATGGACTAAGTGATCAATTGGTCATGTGAACTTGCTATGTGGTAACGTCACTTCATACTATTGACGCCCCAAATATCGCGGGGGGGGGGGGGGGGGGTTAGAAGCTCACGCTGTAAATTCCATACGCCAACCAGCACGAACGGAAGTTAGAACACAAGCGCCTGTGGTGGCTCGATCCTGCTCGTACCGTACACGAAGTCGCACTGTCTTTAACATTCCATCGCGGTACCAGCTTCCCATATTTTAGGAGATCGATTGTTTGATTGTATTACTCTCACCAGCCTAGGAATATGCTAATTTTTCTTAGAGTACATTTGTATAGACGAAATAAATTTTAGGCAACTTTTATTTTTTAAAGTGACAACCTTTAACTATGGGATATTGACCAGCAATCAAAGAATTTTAAATTCAGTACATTGTTTAGAAAAGTTCGAAAAGTCCGCTTCAGGATCGGCGTCCGGCATTATCTCCGGTTCGCCTCCGTGTATTCCTCAGTTTGTCGAGAACGGGAGTTAAAAGCACTTCATCCAGAACAGCTTGGGAACAGAACCGGAGGAAAAGATTCAGGAAGCTGAAACCGCTCCACCATGCAACAGCATGGGACAGTTCAGTTGCTTGCGATGAGTCCGAAAAGCTTGGTCATGCTGAACCTGATACAACTCAAGAACGAAGCGGCTTTTTCCCGAGAAAGGACCACCTTCCAGCCAATGGCGTCGGCCGATTCTCATGACCCTGCTAGTGTAACAATGCAGGGAGTGGCAGATGAAAGGGGACAGTAATTTCTCTCCATGATCCGGGATAGCCATGGTCATGCCTGGCTGCATTATTAGCGTATCAAACACAGACAATGACTGCAGCGCCGCCACCAGTAGCTAGAGTCGGATACAACTCAGGAACGAAGTGGCTTTTGCCCGTCAAAAGACCCCCTTCCAACCAATGGCGTCGGCCGGTTTTCGTGACCCTGCCACGCCTCTCTGCATTCTCAGGTCGCTCCCTGCATTGTCACGCTAGCAGGGTCACGAGAACCGGCCGACGCCATTTGTTGGAAGGGGGTCTTTTGACGGGCAAAAGCCACTGCGTTCCTGAGTTGTATCCGACTCTAGCTACTGGTGGCGGCGCTGCAGTCATTGTCTGTGTTTGATACGCTAATAATGCAGCCAGGCATGACCATTCCAGTTCATTGTTGCTTTGACAAGTCTGAATCTCGTTGTGTACTCCTAATTTCTTTGTGTGATAAATTATTACTAAGAAGCTAACACTACTTTACTTACTACCCGTGTTCTGACAGCTCGGCCCTGTCTGGATCTCTGTATAATCGCCATACTACCCTCTTATCGCAGGTCGCATTCCTTTACCGTAGGCATGCAGCTGAACAACATGATAGAGTCGCTTCAGCATCCCGAAAACTTGCTCAAGCTGGCGGTGAAGAACGCCGAGTTCCACGCCAAGATCAAAAACGTTACGCCCAAGCACTTCGAGGAGTTCGGGATTGTAATTATCGGCGTTCTGACGGACAACCAACCCAAGCACATGACCCCACAAGCCTTGGTAGCCTGGCGCAAGCTCTTCGAGGTAAGTCTAAAGTGTACGGTACCACATGCTTTGCTCGCTTCATACTCGTGCTACATGCTGGACAGCTGACTCAAGTTCATTCGAGAGTTGAGTCAGCATTCGCCACCACTGGGCATTCGACAGCTGACTAAGGTGAATTTGGAAGCCAAGCCAGAACTCTACAGCACCTATCTAGCACACGACAACTGACTCTATGACAGAATAACGATCACAAATTATCTCAAATTTACGACTAATCGCACCAGTAGGAAAATTGCAGTCGAATTTAGCATTTAGTCAAGACGGGGGGGGGGGGGGGGGGAGGCAGTTGGTGAGGTTTCGTATCCGGAGAATGCATTCGTTTACACTTAAAGGTGGATCGGTGGTGCGCGTGTTGTTCTCTAAAGCAGGATATCCATGGGCAAGTTAAAACTCTTCGGGGAACTTGCATGCACCGCCCCTTTCCGCCAAGCCGTGCCCTCAAAGAAGCACATACTCCGCTTGCATTGCGCAGTTGTTCAACGAGCAAATCTTGGCGGTCTTCGAAACCGAGGCCGAGTCCAAGGCCGAAGGACATAAGAGCTCAGAGCCCTCGAGGCTGGCCTCCAAGTCGAAGTCGACTACGGCAGCTCACTCTCTTCGTGCGGGACCATCGCGAAGCAAGTCCAAGCGGGACCAGCGCAAACCCTCCTCGGTGGGGGTTAACAAGGAGCAGGGAAAGAAGGACTATGGCGCCAAGGCCAGCTCGTCCACTGTCACGGGAGCGCCGAAGGGTTCTTGAAGGAGGAGGCTGCACCGGACTCGCTGTGCCCCAAGCTGTGTCCTAAACATGACTTTAGGGATACGTGTGAACCGATGGGAGAGTAAACGTCGGCGAAGGTCACTGACGAGCGGGGGTGAGATCACGTAAATTTTCATAAACACGCCGTGTGTCTGGCGTCACAAAGCTGTTATTACCACAACTAATCACCCAGGAAGAGCGTCGCGGACAGTCTTGGTCATCAGCAAACACATATTACTGACTTCCAGTGTTCCAGCTGCCCCATTTACCGGGACATAGTGTGGGACAGTTATGATAGTAAAAGAGAGTACGCACTGATGGCGCTGTCCCATTTACCGAGCCATAATGTGAAAGAGTCATGATACTAAGAGAGCGCTGTCCCATTCACCGGGCTTAGTGTCGTAGAGTTATGATAGTAAAAGAGAGTTGTAGTGTACGTGCTGATGGCGCTGTCCCATTTAGCGGGCCTTAGTGTCGTAGAGTTATGATAGTAAGAGAGAGCACGCACTGATGGCGCTGTCCCATTTACCGGGCCATAATATGAAAGAGCTATTATACTAAGAGAAAGTTGTGTACGCACTGATGGATGGTGCTGTCCCATTTACCGGGCCATAGTGTGCTAGAGTATGATAGTAACAGAGAGTACGCACTGATGGCGTAACTGCAGCGGTGGCCGAGTGGTTGAGCATCCGCCTCGAATGCCGGAGGTGCGGGGTTCGATCCCCAGTGCCGCCGGGTACTCACCGGTGATACAATGGGTACAAGCTTTCCCCTGACCTGGTGTTCGGCTAGAGAGGGGTGAAATGCTTGGAAAATGGGTCTTTGACTCCACCTTGAGTAATCGAAAAATACCTTGTGCCATGGCGCTCTTTGGCCATAGACACCATTGCGCCATAAAAATCCATAACCGTCATCATCAGCACTGATGGCGCTCTCCCATTTACCGGGCCTTGAGTGTGGTAGAGCTTGATACTAAGACGGTTGTAGTGTATGCACTGGTGGCGCTGTCGCATTTACCGGGCCATAGTGTGGGAGAGTTATGATGGTAAAACTGAGTTATAGTGCCTGCACAGAAGGCAAACAAGCCTTTCAGGGAGACTCTGAATGAAGAATTGGACGAGCGGAATTAAGCACCGAAATCAAGGGAGATTAATTTAATGACTATACTAAAAACAAATTGAGAGGTACACCTAATTGCATTACTGCTGATAGCAATAGAAGCTGCTCAAGCCTTTACCGGGAGTGATCTCACATCACTCCAGCCAATGAAAATTATCCACTCTGGTGATACCACTTCCCTCCAGTCAACGAGCGGATTTTATAACCAACGGCACATTTTTTTTTGTCTGATGATGTATTTAATCCTATCAAATTAAAACAACCTCCGCTACGCCGCAAGTTTTAAAGTGTAGAGAGGAGACGTTAGAGTTGCGGAGTTTCTGACAGACAAACCCTGTAGAATGCAGCGAAAAAAGGAAACAGACATGCCTCGCTCAGAGGATGCAGATGCTGCAGACGCCGTCAGACGGCCAGAGGTCCTTAAGGTCTTCAGTTTATACATTATCTCTCGTGTACCTATTTCACCTGTTTGTAGATAAATTTTCCGTATTCTTTTGTTTTGTCCACATCATTCTTGTGTAGAGACACGAAGCGCCAGTAATGAGTTCCGAGTCGGGCTCCCCCGATTTTGTCTCTAGTCATATCGACTGCTTCGGTGGCCTGAGGTCGTGGGCATAAGTCTGCCAGAAAAATGAGGTAAAGCTGGTTTGTGAAATGTCTACAAGAAAGGTCTATCGTCCTCTTCCTCTCATCTTTCAGCCATCGCCCTCTATGGTGTCGAAAACGCCGCGCACAAGTTAACCTAAGTCGTGGCCATCACCGCGTTCGTGACCCACCTTGACAGGGGTCCACTATTCATCTCTGTTAGCACAATGCATACCATCGTCACCACAAGCCTGAATTCGCTGCTTGGCTGGATGTAAGTAGAGTCACTAAATAAAGACTTAGAGTACCGGCACTCTTTTCTCCTATTGTTCTGTGCCGCCGCCACGATCATTGGTCAGTTTGCATCACGTGATATTTGTTTACACTGCGACGGTTCATGGGGGCTGCCATTTTGTGGCTTATGCGTTTTCAGTCGGGCAACTGTGGTAGACCTAGTGCTGCGACGTTACGAGTGCTGCCGGTGACCGACTCAGTGACCAGGGATTCCGCGCCTCGCAGCATTTCAGCTCCGCACGACGAAAGCATAAACTGAAGGCAACAGCTGTACCGTTTGCATCTGAGCGGCTCCATGCCGTACGGCTACGATCCCCGCCGCAGCGCAGGGTGGCTAACAGCGTTGTTTACAAAATGGCCGGGCCAAAGTTAGCGGCGAGGTCGCCGAAGCGGCAATCTGGCAACAATGATAAACAACAAAATGGCCGCCCCTGCTTACCGCCGTGCTGCAGTGACGGTACTCTAAGTCTTTATTTAGTGACTCTAGATGTAAGTAACGTCGCCAGACTGGAGGTAACGTCACTTCTGTTTAAGGCATCAGTTGCCAACACGCAATAGAAATAGGCATCCCTGTAATTTTTTTTGCGTGTGTGCAATATGCACGCAATGCCGTCGTATGACTTTGGGCTGTTAGTTTCTGACAATGTTATGAGGTGACAGGTGTTAATTCCACGACATGCGCGATGCTTCACGCCAGCTCCCGAAGTCAAAATTGCGCGCAATCTCGAGTCATGCAGCCATTAGGCTACGCGCGTTACGTTCTCTAAATTCCCGTGCCGGGACCGTGATCGCAGTACTCTGTTGTACAAAAAACTGCACAAATACAGATCTCCGCAGTTCCAGCGTGAAAACTTTAGGTACCGTAGTGGACGGCTCCGGAAATTATTCCGGAGCCCTCCACTACGGCACCTCTTTCTTCTTTCACTCCCTCCTTTATCCCTTCCCTTACGGCGTTGTCAAGGAGTCCAACGATATATGAGACAGATATTGCTCCATTTCCTTTACAGAAAAACAAACTATATTGGGTTATAACTCATCGTTACGGTCTGAGAGAGAACATAGAGAAATAAATAGGTGAGCTGTGAGGCTCGTGGATATATAGGTGGCATAATTCTTTGAATGTAGCGACGCTTTGACGGCGGAAGACGGTCTCGGAATTTCTACCAGTCGATGGAGAGGCAACGCTCACTAAAAGTCATTTAAAGCCGATACCCTAAGAGGGCTATTTTTCTTTTCTGCAGCTTTAAACTAACCATCTTTTGACGAGATGACAAAAAAGAAATCTTTCCTCAGTTGCGGGAGGGCGTTTTAGTATTGAACTCTGTTGCTGAAGCTACATTCTATCATTGCGAACAGATATGAGAATTCAGACACGACTAAACAGTGCGCTGTTTGGCTCGCAATGGAAACGTCAACGCGGCAAATATTTACATTCTATTTTCTCTCAATGTTATTTGGCACATAATCCCAAAAATGCATGGTTAGCAACCCTGCGTGAAATTCTCACTGCTCTTCATTGTTCTTCGTTGAAGTTTTAGACTGGACACTCGAAGACCTGTATTCCATTTAAACCCGTTTTGTCCTAGATGGTGCGGCTGGACGTTATTGTCTTTATTTGCTTTTTTGGTGCCCACTCTGACTTACGTATTCCATTTAGTACAACCTAGTTTTATTGTTTAATTATTGCACCAAGAGGTATGGTATGGGTATGTTTAGGTATGGTGTTACGTTGCGTACGTGGCGTGGCATGGCATGGAATCTCATGTCATGGCATGGTATGGTATGTTTAGGTATGGTGTGGAGTGGCATGGCATGGAATGGAATGTCATTTCATGGTATGGTATAGTATGGTATGTTTAGGTATGGTGTTGCGTGGCATGGCGTGGAATGGCATTTCATGGTATGGTATGGTATGTTTAGGTATGGTGTTGTGTGGCATGGCATGGACAGCATTTCATGGTATGGTACGTTTAGGCATGCGGTTGGGCGGCATGGTGTGGCATGGAATGGCATTTCATGGTGTGGTATGGTACGCTATGACGTTTCAACGTCCCGGAACTGCACTCGGTAATGAGGCGGCGTAGCAGAGAGTGCAGATCAATTTCTACTTCCTGGGACTCAATATTTCGCGACAAATCGCGCAGTTGTTGACAAGCAGTTATTGCGAAAAAGAAACGTATAATATATTCTGAACGAAAACGTCTTCGACAGATGTCCGTCTGGTTGGGTTCCAGGAACGCTCCCCTCCGCGTACGTTAGTGGACTGCGCCACGTGCTAACAAAGAGCGAGCGAAAGCAGCAACCCGGTGCTGCTGCTAGCACACTTTAGTCACCCCTGAAGAAGGAACCGGGTTATTCCCGAAACGTTGGGCAAAGTTAAAATATTGGTTGGCGTCAATTTTCTCTCAGCTGTAATATATTCTAAAAGCAACGTAGAAAAAGTAAGGTTGAAGGATCCTTGCCAGGATCCGGAGGTTAATACGCATGCGGGGGCATCGCAATCGTGAGCAATTACATACTTATTAAAACAGAGATATAGAAAGAATTGCATTTTATTAAAGAGCGACATAGTAAGCGCCCAAGTATCTTGGGAATGGAGAAACAGAGCACGCAGGTCGTCCAGTTGGTCCGACGCTACCAGGTACTCGAGTACAAAAGCTTTCTGCCCATCTCAGTATGTTCCTTCAAGCCAACGTAATTATCTTGCTATCTTGTGCTCAGTGGGAGCTGAGCGGACCGGACGCACTATCAAGCAGTAGTAATCTGTTGCGCACGTTGTCTACAGCTTCAGTGAAGGGAATGAATGTGCAAATGATAAGCGATTAACAGCCGTAAATAACTGGCACAAAAGAAAAGCTGCCTTGAGTGAAGCAAATGAGTATGTAGTTAATGAAAAACGATAAGCCAGCAGCCGAAAATCACTCGACAGTAAAGTGCAGGAGTTCAGTCTCTATTATTATTCTGCTGAATGTAGGCTACAGTCCGTAAGTGACGCGCTTTCAAAGTATACGAAAGTTAATAGTTGCGTGGTCAGTGATGATTACCTATATATTGTACAAGAGCAGTCTCCAATCTCCAACCCTTAGATCTGTTCCTGGTAACCAAAATAGCTGCACTAACATTTTACGATGGACATTTGGTTTCACACAAAATCGACGTTGCCACCAAGCCACCAGATAGATATTGATGCGCCATCTCAAATCCTTTATTCAACTTGTAAGCAGCTGCAAACAGTATCGGTAGGTATACGTTATTGCTTGATTTTAAACTGGTACGACTACGCTCCTAACAAATTTAATAAGCCTAAGATTTTCAGGTCAGTAAAATGCCCCAAAAAGGCCTTGGTCAAGCACTGTTTCTATACGCCCATACGTCCTATAAGCTGGCCCAGTCGCCGGTTGCTGCCTCTTGGTTAAACTAAGATTGCTTGCAGACCATGGCACATTAGTGTGGCTCCGGTGAGGCAGAAATCGATGGCTTATCCGTGCCATATTGCTTGTCTTGCTAGTGGTGTGATGACCTGGGAATAATAGGTAACGCAGAAATGAGACATTGTCGTAGCCGATATACACCGCAGAACAATGTCCCTATAATTCATACGTACACCTTTCTCAGAAAAAAAATTAGGCAATCGGGCTTGTCGCAGACTGGCACAATAGTGCTAGGTGGACAGTAGGCCCTTTCACGTCCATGACACCTGGGTTCCTTGGAATGCAAAACGAATGATAAAGCGAGTCCGATGGCCTGTATATTTTCCTTTTTTTTTTCGCACCTCTCAGCTACCAGAGTTATGGCAAAGTCTGAAATTCAAGGACTGTCAGACATAAAACGCTCGCCTTCTTTGCTTTCTAAGACAGTGACTATGCACATCCCTTTAAAGCTTGTCGTGCCCACGGGTGACCAATAGAAGCAGAAAAAAAACAATTCAGCACCTTCTATACGCTGTGTGCACGAGTTTCTCAAAATTACCGAAAGGTCAAAGTGGCGCTGCGGTAGTTAACCCGTCTTAGAGAGACGCACCAATGCTTGGAAGATGTGCTTTCGCATTTCACTTGGCTCCCCCATCGTCCTCTCCAAAAGTAGACCACAAATTTGCCCCTGTCTCGAACTGCGGCTCCCAAACATGCGCCAGAGCGTGTGGAAGCATGAACTAACGCTCCTTTTGAAACAGCGTAGTCTTTGCCCAAAGTAACAGGGCAGCGGTGATTTGTTTCTCAGTTCAACTAATGCTGCTTTTGAAACAGTGAACAGTCTTTACCAAAAGTAACAGGGCAGCGGTGATTTGTTTCTTAGCTGCGTAGCGAAGCAGTTATGACAGCCCTTAAGCTCTGAATCTTTGTAACGTAAGGTGAACGCTTTTTCTCTCGTTTTGACTCATTTCCGTCTTTAGGGGTGCCGTAGAGGCTCCGTTATACGGTTGAGAAGAACTTGCAGCTCGGTTACTTTGGGCAAATGGGGTAGACATGCTCACGTGTGGCTAAGTAATGAACACGTGTACGGTAGTAAGTGCATGCAATGACTCAGTGCTTACTTGTCCGATGCCTTGGGCTTTTGTACCGCTTCTTTGCCTTTTGCCTGCGGCTGCTCAGGCGAATGTATGTGCTCGGCACCTTCAGCGACGGCGTTATCTTCTGCCTTCGTGGCTCGTGGATGCGTCCTGGCGGACAAAAGCAGTGGCGCGCACGTGTCACCGCTGCCTGGTTTTGAGAAAGAAATTGCAAAAAACACCCGCCCTATCTAGGAGCCTCAGCTGCTTGTACGAATTCAAATCCAATTTTTTAGCCCCACTGTACCCGCCGCGGTGGCTCAGTGGTTAGGGCACTCGACTACTGATCCGGAGTTCCCGGGTTCGAACCCGACCGCGGCGGCTGCGTTTTTATGGAGGAAAAACGCCAAGGCGCCCGTGTGCTGTGCGATGTCAGTGCACGTTAAAGATCCCCAGGTGGTCGAAATTATTCCGGAGCCCTCCACTACGGCACCTATCTCTTCCTTTCTTCTTTCACTCCCTCCTTTATCCCTTCCTTTACGGCGCGGTTCAGGTGTCCCACGATATATGAGACAGATACTGCGCCATTTCCTTTTCCCCAAAACCAGTTATTATTATTAGCCCCACTGCGTACACCCTCACAACTCTTAAAGAACGCCCATGAGAAAATAAATTCTAGTTCTGCTCCGAGCTCTGCTCTGAGTTCTGCTCTGAGTTCTTCTCGTCTCCGTGGTAAAGCATCGTGACGGTCTTCGCTTTACCCACAGCTCCGCTTTAACGTCGTGACAAGGCGTGCAGGAGTGATCACCGTTACCGTTAACACTCGAGCACGTTTATCGAGATATTCAAAAAAGGAAAAGACGCGTAGCAGATACTACAGCAGACGAAGCGTGGGCATCTCAGCCACTTCGTGCGCGCTAAAGACGCGCACACACGCGTTCACGTTAATAGTGATGACCGCTGTATATAGCTGTGCGCCCGCGGGTGAATCCAGTCTGAGCACTTCTTGGACAGAGCACCAAGAAACGTGCGTTTCGTTGTTGCCAACGGAACGGCAGCTAGGCGAATTTCAGAAGCCAACGGTTAAGGCTCAAGATTGCGATTTTTTAAAGAACAAGAGAGTGGTGAAGCGACTCTCACTTCCCGGGGGCGGCGGACTTTCTGCGCTGTTCTTTGTCCGTCGGGGACATAACGTGAGGTTGTCCTTGCGCGGTGGCGGCTGTGCTCGGACCAACCCCGTTGGGGACTGCCGCAGGCTTCGGTGCCGTCCTGCAAAGCAAATACGTAACAACGCTTACAGAAGCGCGTGCGACGGCAGTTTTCCGCCTGAAGTCCATACAGCCTAAACACCAAGGGAGTTTAATAAAGCGATTAAGCTGTTCTCCAGAGCACTCCATGTAAGGAGTAGGATATGCTGCCGTATGCTGTCCAAGCCTTGGGGTAGATTTCCATCACTAAAATACAGAATACTTACGGTTGCCAGCGGAAAAAAATTCAGTCTTAAATACGTGCGAAGTTCTAGCAATTACTAAGACTTTAACCGAGGTTTCAGCCTGTTTATAAAGAACGAACCCCGCAAAAAAGAGACGGGATAGAGATGAAAATACAAGGCTTCCCCATTTGCTAACCTCAAGACTTGCGGTATCGCGTTTAAAGGCATCCTGCCATTGCTAACTGCATCAAGGTACAGCGCGTTGGATTGGGAATGTACACCCGCCGTCAAAAGTATACAACCCAAGGGGTTTGCTTCCAAGCTCTCTAGCATGGCTCCCTAGCATATCAAGCAGTCCAAACCAGCATTGAGGACGTAAGGCCATTCCTCTTTCCAGAAATAACGGCCGCTGAGGATGCATAACGAGGCATGCCGCAGGCCTCACAAGCAAACCCCTTGGACTGTATAATTCTGTAGCGAAAGCCACATTCGCCACGAACTCGCAGGTTCACCGTGCTCGCATTCCGAATGTGCTCGCATTCCCACCGTCGCACCACACCACGTGGCCAAACACGTGACAATAACTAGTAAGACAACCAGACTGACCTGGACTTGCAATCAAGATTAACCAAAGCTAACCAAGCTACGCCTTATAGCTTTCGCTACGTATATCCGGCATAGCCGAGCTAAGCCACTGCCAATTTTTGACAAGTGGTGTACCTCCGTTGCTAATAGTAAGCATTTCGTAGGTTAAGTGAGTGAAATCTACTCCGGAACTTGGACAGCATACACTGCTCCAGAAAGGGACTGCGCTAGGGGGCAGCTCACTCCTTTTTTTACTCCCATATGGGTGTATTCGTGCTTAGAGTGCATAGAGATTTTGAAGAAAAAAGGCGAAGTAGAGACAATCTATCTGTCACCGACAAAGGTTGATGTCTGTCATGATCTTTTTAAACCTGTTAACCACTGCTTGTATGCGCTTTGGAACGTATGATGTAGAAAACGCTGCCGACGGAATGGAGTTGTTTGCGTGACTGCATGCAACTGGGGCTCTGCGACAGAGCGAGAAGGGAAGAAAATGGCGGAGGCACCATTAGGTACTTATCGCTACTTGCCGACAAGCCTATGTGGGCACTTTAAGAAAAGAAATGCGAACATCGATTTGTGCCTCAGTGGTTACTAAAATACGCTACAGTCAGATACAATTCAAGAACTAAGCGGTTTTTACCCTTCAGAGGATCCCCTTCCAGCCAATGGCGTCGGCCGATTCTCATGAACCTGCTAGAGTGACAATGCAGGGAGAGGACTATCCCCTTTCATCTGCCACTCCCTGCATTGGCATACTAGCAGGGGTCATGAGAATCGACCGACGCCATTGGCTGGAAGGGGGTTCTTTAAAGGGTAAAATCCGCTGCGTTTTTTTTTTATTAAGCTGTATCCGACTATAGACGGCTCGAGAGTAATCCCTGCGGGTTGGGCAGCCGCCAAAGGCTGTGAACGCGTCCCTGGATAAGCTCAAGCAGCCACGACGCTACTGTTGATGGGGCGGTTAACGGTAGCGGTTACACCAAGTGTAATCTTCGGACCTCTCCGACGCCACAGACTTTCGGTGTTGCCCCTTGTCCCTGTGAAGCTCGCCTTCCACAGGCGACCTCGCCTCCCTGCCGCGGTCAACCGGGACGTCCGATTCAGGCGACTTGACCGGCCTGTGACAGAAGACGTTCAAGTCAGGAGTAGTCGTCATCAGCATCATCATCATCAGCCTGATTACGCCCACTGCAGGGCAAAGGCCTGCAGATAAAAAAGTAAAAGTTAATAACACATTGCTGCACAGCACGACCCTCGGCATAACGGACCGCAGAGTACCGTGAGCCTTACCTCACGGCCTTTACACCAGGATTTTTGCATAGCCGTACTGCTCACAAACCCACAAACCGGGTCAAATAAAATACCGGCTACGAGCATCACGTAACAGTGGCCAATTCTTCAGGATATTAGGTGACCCTGTCACGTGAGGCGACGTCACACAATGCGCCTATAGCGGACCGTTAAACGAACACCTGACGACACCTAATTGAGAGCAGAAGGCAAGAGAAATGCCCTGGTAAAGTAAACCAATGTCGAACCTAGTACTCTGTACTTATTGACTGGGTCTATAAAGTTACACGGTGCGGTGAAAAAGAAAAGATTGCCATCTTGTGGCGGCACTTTGCTGGTAAGAGCTACAGCCTTTCTAATGAACAAAAACATCGGCTTTGTAAATGTTTGTGGCGACTGCAAATTTGTATCTTTGCCGACATTCGATTAGAAAGCAAATGTCCTATCAACGAGGTTTTACTACGAGTGAAATAAGAATCGGGTGCCGTATTCTGTAACGTTTCATTTGGTCATCTGCGATTGGTCGCTGTGCCCGGTGACGTAGGTTGTGGTACATAACGCCACGGCAGAAGCACGCCATAATGCCACTTGCATAAACGCGTCCCGGTAGCACGCGACGACGCGTTTGAGACGCCTGGCGAGCTTAATCGGCACTAATCCCGACTCGACTGCGGGGCGGTTGTGCGAAGAATTGGAGAAGCATGGCCCCTGTGGCCATGCCGGGCTGGATGCGGCCACAGCAGTGACTATAGCGATGGCCCAGAGACCAGACCTGCTCTGCCTTCCCCACCTTCACCTGCTTCCGTCATGACTGACGTCACATCCAAATGAAATTCAAATTAAATGAGGCGTTATGAAGTATAGCCCTACGCTTCCATTGTGGGGTTGAAGATACGGTTACTACAACCCTCTTCCAGGGGGACAGACCTTGAAGATTTCTCGCTGGTCCTCGGCGGCCCTTGCGAATAACGCCGCTGGTGGTCGGTGGCCTTGGGCGAAGCGTTGCCCCGGGCCATTACAGCCGTTGTAGACATGCACTGCAGCTTGTACGAGTCCGATGCATTTGTGCTCGCCTGTTCCGCAGTGAAGACGGACACGTTCTTCTCATTCATCAACTGCGAACCATCCGCGAGATGTGAAAGAGAAGAAAATTCTCATACGCTCTTCGCCGTGAAAGAAATGAAAGATAGACAGCAGATGGAAGAAAGATAGTGGAGAGAAGACAGCTTATAAACAGTACTGGACCTACTTTGTCTTCTAGGCTGCATCCGCTCCAAGGACCACCTGAACACAAATATACTTGCGGACAATTTTCTGTGGCACTGCAGCAGAATTGCCAGGCAGGAAAAAGGAGACGGGCCTTTGTCCCGCCCCGAGACCCCACACCCTCTCTCCAACTTCTCCCCTTCACTCCTCTGCATCCCTAGCCCGAACCCACTCGCCACTGCACGGGTACAAAGGCCCGTCTCCTTCCCTTTCCTACCTAGCATCTGCTACAACGCCACAGAAAGTTGTCAGCGAGTATACCCCACAGTCGATATCGCCCACTCATTCTCCTATTGATTTATCATGGTTCAGGGACAGGAGGACATTCTAGCGAAGCAAGCAAATGTGGTAGTTACCAGGGGTGGGGGATGGGAGGTGCTTCGCCGTTTTAATTGACTGCAACGTTAAAGCCAGCCTGCTTCAAGAACTAGGTTCCCAGCGAGTGAAGAAGCAGCAATTATATTAGTTTTCTTCATGCCTCATGTGAGCTATGCTAATTTTTGACGTCATGGCAATGGCGAATTAAGTTGTACATTATTTAGCAATGGTAGGTCAGTGCCACGCGGTGATCGATGTATAGTTATGTCTTACGCTTCATTACAAAGCAAAAAACATGCAGCTGAAAATTTGATGCGTATACTCCTTTAAAGCCGAAAGACCGAAACCAGAAACGCAGGAAATGTTTGAGAGCCTCTTCTTCATCGCAGTCAATCGACACTGGCCGCAAATTTCGCTCCTTGGCTATACAGGATGGAGCATATTTTGATTGATCTGAAACTTTGATCAAATTCAATTGCTTATTTAGATTACATGGAATAATCTTCGAGCTTAAAATTGAAAAAGGTTTTTCGTTTGCGCTAAACGAGGCAGGAAATAAAGGCTGACAGAAAGCCAAGCTTAAGTACTAAAGTTCACTTGAAGGCCAGCTGCGAGACAGATATCGTAAACATAGGCCTAGATAGTTGGTCACTGAAAACCCGCTCATATGGACATTAATAGCCAACAAAATGAGAATCGCACCTCAACGACTTCGGGCGCAGATAAACAGCGCTGTGACCTTACGCACTGCACAGCGTGTGCAAATAGAGTACAGTGCCTATGGATTCAACCTTTAAAAAGTGGTCTCTCTCACCAGTATTAAATCTCGGCAGTTGACCGATCACCTTCAGTGTTATGATTGGCCTGTGCGCAGCGCTTCAGACTCGAAAAATGGCGCGGTCATATGCTCTGTGTTTCAAAGCCAGTGTGCATACTTCCTTCCAAGATTTAATAGGAGGTTTTAGGTTCCATAAAGGCCTTAACAGTGACACTGCATAACAGCAGTAAGGTGAAGACATGTGCAGCAACCGATCCATCGCTCATTGCTCTTAGTGGACTGTGGCATATCATCAGGCATTGCGGAACAGTGAAATTATATAGGTTTGACATTAAAGGTAAGTGATGCTCTAAAATCTATCAGTTAAACATCTTTCGTTACATGCAAAACATTCACCTGGCATAGTATCCAGTTATTTTAGCCTGTTCTCTTGCGAGAAAACGTTACGTATATTAACTCTTATAAAAATTGTCTTTAGACTTCCTATAGACTCTATTGGCTTCCTATGGATATTTATTTTTATCTACTCATAGTCTATAGACAAAAGGCTACTAAAAGTGTATGGCCATAAATCTACAAATTGTCTATAGGAGCTGTCTATAAGATTTGTATTGCCTAATGACTGTTGTCTAGGGTTCGTCCATAGAGAGTCTGTAGAATTTATAGACAGACGTCTATGGACAGCCTATAGAATGTCTAAAGTTTTCGTAAAGGAAGTTTATAGCAAGACGACATGAAGCTCCTTCTAACGAAAAAATTCGCATCATTCACAGAACCTTGGCCAGCGCACCGATTAGAAGGCAGGTTATAGGCCCTGCTTTTTGGCGCATGTCTTGGCGATCGTTACTAAGAATACGGGACAAGTGCTTCTAGTTCACTTGGTGTCGCCAAGTGGCGCATAGCTCTGAACATTCAAAAACAGCACGTTGACATCATCCGTCACGAATTTCTGGTAATGTACTGACCCTGCGCCAGGGACACCGGAGAAGAGTTTTGGGGATGCTTATACCCAACAATTCTGGACGAAAGCCTTTTTCGACGGGAAACAGGTAATCAACGTAATTTTTTCATTTATTGCAAGTTTTCGCTATAACAACCAATATGTCCGCAGGGAACAAACGCGGGTAAATGACATTTTAGTCGAAATGAAGAAAAATAGGCTTGGGCAGGGCATGTAATGCGAAGGCAAGATAACCGCTGGTCCTTAGGGGTAACGGAGTGGATTCCAAGAGAAGGCAAGCGTAGCAGGGGGTTGCAGAAAGTTGGGTGAGTGAATGAGATGAAGTTTGCGGGCATACGGTGGGCGCAGCTCGCAAAGGACCGGGTTAATTGGAGAGACATCGGAGAGGCCTTTACCCTGCAGTGGATAGTCAGGCTGATGATGATGATGATGTAGAGGCAACAAAGCATGTTAAGAAAACATGTTCAGTGGTTTGCTGAAATAATGCTGAATCGCCGCGTTGTGTTAATCGGACAACTGGTGGCAGTGCATACCGGTCAGTGGTGGCAGAGGGCACAGTGAGGCTGATGATGATGATGATGGATGATGATGATGATATCCGCAGTTCTCCCGACGGCAGGCTTCCATTTTTTTGCTGTTGGAGTTTTTGCTATCATCAAGAACGTTGCCCATTGGTTTTCTATGGGAGTCTTAACTGCTCGATGCGAGCAATGGAAAAATTTTAAAAGAAAGATTTTAGTGCGTATCGGAAGAATGGACCATTATATTCAATATTTACATAAAAGTTCATTAAAATATGCTAATATTCATAATATCTGTCGACGAGTGCTGAACATGACGACTGCAAAGAGTAGAAGGGCATTGCTTCGCACGAGGTTCTGACCTGGAACAGCTTCTCCCAGGCACGGACGACTTCCGGAGTCATGAGCTCCTCGTAATTAGCGCGGAGCACTTCGATGATCACGCGACCTAGGTCGACGAAGTGCTCAGGTCGCACGTTGCTGATCATCTTCGCGTGGAACCTTGCGTTTTTTTCTACGACCCCGAGCAACACCTTGGGAGTGTCCAGTGCGTTCACCATGCTTGTGATATGGCCGCCCACGATGGACGCGTGCGCCCTGCATGGGAACGAGAGGCAAAAAGGGGTAAATGCGTGTCAGCGAATGAAATTAAAGTAAACTATAAACGTAATGTGTAGAAATGCGAAGGTTAACAAGGCTGATTAAAGGGCTAGTTCATCAAACATGCTCGAATGACGGAACTACTACCAAAGAAGATATCAAAGAAGGGGATAAGGCAAGACAGATGCTACACTGCCAGCTGAATATGTAACAGGAAACGCCGCATGCATCAGCAATAAACGTGCATACGCATTGATGATACGAAGACAAAGCATATGTAAATGTGAAAACTTGAACGTTTAGTGAACTGGAGAGCTTCCATTTTTGCATGTGCTTAGCACGTGCAAGTTGCGTCAAAAGTTCCCACGCCACAGAGTCTGCTTTTAAGCCGTGTAGTGTGGCATTTACGACAGCCCGAACCTGAATATTTCTGTTGGGGGTAGGAGAAGTAACATTCTCACTTGTGAGAGCGTTGGTAGTTTCATATGTACTGTGTTAAGTGCCGGAACATAGTGCCAAAATGTAGACCGTGTGCCCTGGGAACGTTGAACGCGTATCTTTGAATTCGCATATATATAGAGGCAGATGCTTCCCGACCAGCAGCCGAACCAAACATGCAGCGGGGCGATGTGGCGACTGAGTAACCTTACGAGCTATCAGTCTAAGTACATCGACACTTCACACTGAAGCACTTGTTAGGAAAAAATTCCGGAAAAACAATTACTTTTCAACCGAAAGCTATTTATGAAAGCAATTTTTTTCATATCCTAAGATTGCAGCGTTTAAATGAAATCCGCGGATCCCCCGTCGGCACGCTTGTAGTTTTCTGCTATTTATTGTCGACAACGCACCCTATTGGTTTTCTATGGCAGTCTTCACAGGGTATACGAGCGCAGGACGAACTTAAAAAGCAATATTTGGCTAAGCCACGGGAGATTAGACCATTCACGTCAAAGTGTTCATAATAGTATCTTTCAATATTCCGCAGTTTCCTCGCACTTAGAAGTGATGTCTAAGAAAGCGGGACTTGTGCGATTTAAATCCTAACAGCTGGGTCTCGTTCCCCGTAGGAGCAGGGAAATACCTGAACTTTGGGGCCCCTTTCAGGCTGCCGAGCGGCCTGTCCCGGAAATGGGTGAAGAGCTGCTGGTAGTCGGGGTGCCTGAAGAAGAGCGAAGTGAACAGGATCTCGCCGTAGTCTTCGTGTTGCGTGGTGAAAGTGTGCCAAATGTCGCGGATGTGGCGTCTGTCCTTGCCGGTGAGCCCCGTCGTCTGGTCGGCCACGTCCTTGCTCGCGGCGCCACCCATGACTTGGTCTGAGGATTCTGAAAACGCGACGTCAGCTGGTACAGACCGCGCGGAGACGGCGTCGTTAGCATCAAGTGACGTGATAATCTCGTGACCGTCGTCGTTTACATCGTTCCATAACGGATGACAGCGTGATTGACGATGGTCACGAAACGATGACGACACTTCGTACTAACGCTGCGATCTCCGCACAACAAGCCTTTAACAATGAACCATGGGCCACAATATGACCCACGAGCCATGTGGCTCCTTATCATATAAACTCATTGTGGCTATACAACTCGTTTCAGATTACGTAAGCGCCCCTTTATCAAAGGCATACAGGCCGCAGGGTTTAGTTCCCGTTACTGAGAGATCCGGAGTCGAGGTTAGGCAAAACTCGTCACGATGCTCGGTCCAGAAGAGAATTCAGCGGTCATCATATGTTTGGAAATGGATGATTGGCTGGAGTTCCATGTGGTGTCCCCCACATTTCATAGGGAAAAAGAAGCATATAATGGGCACAAATTATAGTCAGATAGAACTCAATATGAAACAGCTTTTCCCTGTCAACGGCCACTTTCCAGACAATGGCGTCGGCCGATTCTCATGATTCCGCTAGCGTGACAATGCAGGGAGTGGCAGATGAAAGGGGATGGTCGAGGATAGTACCTTCCCTGCATTGTCACGCTAGCGGGTTCATGAGAATCGGCCGACGCCATTGGATGGAAGGAGGTCATTTGCCGGGGGAAAGCCGCTTCGTTCTTGAGTTGTCCCCGACTTTAGGAAGCTACCAAAATTCACCTACCTTCGCAGCGGGAAATTCTTCTTTGTCTTCTTTCAAGTCTATGAGGCATTATGAAGCGGATACGGTTGATACGTTTCGGAACACATCAGTGCTGCGCAGGAACACGGTGCGCATAAGCCACAAACCAAGAACTTCTTTCCATAAAAGGGTAACTGTCTGGTTAAAGACAAAGGAACTGTGTTACTTTACCAAAGAGAACGTTCAGCTCGCGCCAATTACACGTTTTCGCTATGATGATGATGAAAATATTTTAATTGGAACTAAAGTCGGTGGTCGGTCCCCTTCATTCCGGGAGTCCATTGGATCTTTCAGCCGCTCTATAGCCCTTTCGGTCAGCTCCTGGACAGCATTTCCTCCCACACTCAATTCCCCCCCCCCCTCTCTCCCCGGTCGGTTCTTTTATCCTTTCTATTTCTGTGTTGTCTTGGTGAGGCCATACTATGTGGTATAGGCCCCCCTCTATGCCCCAGTGGCCCACAGTCTTCTGGGTAGACTGCGTGCAGTCATTTTGGGCTTGAGTACGTGTTTATTTGCATTCTTCTCAGTGTGCCTTGTCTAGTTCTTCATCCGGTGCCGCATATTCAGTTCTGCTCAGCATATATTGTAGGATTTCTGAGTATACGATCAGCAGGTTTGAGTAGCTGTGCTTGTCTGTGTAGTTGGATGCCCGGGGTAGGATTGTTCAGGATGCGGCGTGTGAGCCCTCGTCCCCCTCTACGGACAGATGCGCTGGATTCCGTACTAGCTTCGCTTGCCTTTCGGCTTCCTTGGTGTCCTTCAGGATCCTAATGGTTACCTGCCCTATACTTCCCCTGATGTAGTTCATGCACGCTTCTTGCGAATCCGTCATTATATTCGTGTTTTTTTATGTGGTTATATGCAAGGGCAATTGCTGCCTCCTCTGCTTGGGTTGGGTCCCTGCACCTGATTGATGAGTTATTTCTGAGATCTGACATCTCAGTCTGTGGTTGCTATTGTCGTGATGCCTTCAACCGGCCCTGCCGCGTCTGTGTATAGTGTGTTTCTGTTGTTCTTCCATTGTTTTTCCTGTAGCTTGAGCTCTGGCCTCTCTTCTCCCTGCGTGGTGTACTCCCTGCGTGGTGTATCGGATGCAGGTTCCTTGGTATGGACTTTACTTGTAAGACGTTCAGCTTATCGTGGGCTTCGTGTCGGTCGTGCGTTGCGCTTATGTATGGTAGTTTGAGTCAAACGCTGCTATGTCTATCCTGCTGTTGGCTAGGTGGCATTTCTGCGCTCTTAGGGGGCTTCGATTATTGCAGTCAGCGTGTTGTGGGTTTCCACCTTCAATAGCCTTTCTGTTGACGCGCTGATCAAAATGCCCGAAAACCCTCTTATATGCCTTCCTTACCAGCTAGGGCGTTTTCTACTTGTCTGCATTTTTCATTCAAAGGTATGGCGCGACGTAATTGCGCTGATTATGAATGCCTGCATGCACTCTGCGGTGTGTCGTTCTCTTTCATGCCTCTTCTGTCGTCTCTGCTAGGTCTTATTACCTCTTGATTACTGTTATTTGCGATAGCCAGCCCAATGATTCTGACCTTCCTGAATTATAGTTCCGTTAAGCCACACCTCTAAGGGTTTTCCATTTCTCCCTTTCCGGAATGTTAGCAGTAATGCCTACTTCTAGCATTTGTCTGTAGTCACTGCCGTCCACTTCTCCGCCTAACATCGACGCTGCGCCCGAATCAGTCTAGTAGAGATGTGCTACGATAGTCCCGTTGTTGCGAAGCAGCAGTATGTCGTGCAGCACAAACGAAGCCTAATACTAACGAGGACGCTGCGACCACATACTACGAAAAACAACCGCAAAAATGTAAGCCTCATTGAATCACTAATGCTGAAAAGCGAGACTCGAGCTATTTAAAGTCTACAAGCTTAGTTTTATGTTTATTTTTACGGGGTTTAACGACCCAATGAGTCTCAGGCTATGAGGGACGCCGTAGTGGAGAGCTCTGGATAATTGTTTAACGTGCACTGACATTGCACAGGTCTCGGGCCTCTTGCATTTCGCTTGCATTGAAATGCGACCGCCGCGGCCGGGATCGAACCCACGTACGTGTTTCGGGTCAGCAGTCGAGCACCACAAGCACTAAGCCACCGCGGCGGCTCTACAAGCATTGTCTTAATGCCATATATAACAGGAAGCATCATTACGTCACGCGCGGTTGTGTCCGTTGAAGAACAAAAGCTTCATCCGTCACTAAGGACACGTTATCCTAGAAGATTTCGTAGCGTTACCTCCCCACCCCTCTCCCTGCTTTCCAGACTAAATTTTCCCTCTTTAGTGAAAATTGTTACCCTGCCCCAACAGACCCCATTGGGCACTGAGACTGCCGTGGACATCCTCACTGGACGTCCTGTGGAAGTTTATGACGTAAGAAAGATCTCAAGGCCGAGGTACGTCGAAAATTTTCGTTGTATTGATGTCACATTGTATAGCTAATTCAACCAAATGCATGTTTGGTTTACAAATAGCCGCAGCCATCGCGAATGCAGCCGATATGGGTACACAAGACATTGAATAATGGCAGCTATAGACGTTGTTTAGAGGCATTTTTCTGAGTTCATTTGAATGCGCCTTAGCCTTTATGTCCTGAGACTTAATATGTTGCATAAAAATTCACATGACTGTCACCACCTGTACGATACATGAGGCAAGTCGCTGTAGGTGACAAAACACACAGAACATAGATGTTAATATTTGTGGATGCGAAAAATACGTGGATAACAAATTCTCAAGCAGCAGTGAGACATTAATCGATACCATTGTAGTCTTTCGAATTCCCTGCGGCTTTAGGTTGCGAAAAGCTAATGCTAAGGTTTTAATAGCGTAATGACGTGGTTTTTTCATACTATATAATACATATCGCGCCGCTGCAACTTGTCCAAGTCCAGCCTGTACCGCAACAGTTTTTAAGCCGGGTGGACACCTCCAGCGTCCACAGCCTTGACGTACTGCCTCGTAATCTGATTGCCTTCTAGTCAGCAGAGCTTATTCGCGCGGAATGTCAACCAGACTTCTTTCTCAAACTGCAAGACAACTGATACGTTGGTACGGGACCTCGGATGGTCGCATATTCTTGCGAATATATTTCGCAAACACCCTATTACTGGTCTTTCTTCGAGCTTGATTTCTGTGCTTGCATTCCCTCGCCAGCAGCTGACTCTGACGACGAAATCAAGGAAGGCTGACCGGAAACAAGAGCAAAGGATCTAGTTCTCATCAAAAATGGGTTCGTAGCAGTTTGTAAAGGCAGTGACACGCCTTCCCGAAACAGCAACGCTTTCCGTCTGCAAATATTAGCCTTCGTTAGTCTCATTGACAACGCCAGTGCCAAGGACAATTATTCTTTGGGGCCGCTGGTATCCGACGGCCCTTCCAGGATCTTCGACCCACCGGAGTCTGCTTTTGGCGCTGGCGACCCCAAATTTTCCGCCTTGTCCGATGATAACGACTGGGTCGACGCTGACGCCGAAGGGACGGGTGACACGGCGGGTGACGAGGCGTCAGGGGTCGATTCCGAGAGTTTCACGCCAGAGAAGTCCGACTGGCGCTTCTGCACTGAGCGGCGTCTTTGGCGGCCTTGCGCATCTCCATCCACAGCCACATCGGACGACTGAGTTGGAGAGGCGCACGAGGGCTTCCGAGAACTACCGCCTTGCTGAGGCTCGGAACGCCGCCTTTGACGGCTGGGACGGCGTTTGCCGCTTCGGTCCGACCTTGAAGATGTCTCGTCGTCTGAAGCGTTGCAAGGGCTTCCTGGCAGATTCGATGAAACAGCCTCTTCGGTGTCGGAAGGTTCGCCTCGGCGGCTGGGATTGATTTTCGCGCCTTCTTGTGACTGTGAGGCTGCTTCACTGTCAAAAGAAGCGGGAGACGCGTACGAAGCCTTGCGAGAACCTCCGGAGCATTCAGTCGACACAGGTTTCTCAGACTGGGAAGATCCACTCTGGCGGCTGGATCGACGCTTGGCCTTGTCTTGAGACGACAGCGACGACCCTCCTTCGCTAGCGTCCCCAGGGGACGAAGCTGGTAACACGACCGAAGCCTTGCGAGAGGTCTTGGAGGCCTGGGTAGACAGGGCCTTTTCCGAATCGGAAGATGCGCTTATGCGGCTAGAGCGACGATTGCTGTCTTTCCCCTGCAGTGGTGCTGACTCTTTGGACACGCCCTGCAAGGCAGCAGCCGGACAGGAAGTCGAAGCCCTTATCAGCTCGTCGGCTCCTGGTGACGTGACTTGTTTCTCGTCAACAATGGATACACGCGAACTGGGACGACGCAGCTTCTGCTGCATTGACGGTGATGAGGGGTCGGCGTCGGCTCCCGCAGACAAAGCAGGTGGCGAAGCCTCAGCGGGAGACAGACACGACGATGCCTTGCGCGCAACGCTCGACGTCGGTGGCAGTGCGGGCTTGTCGGAGTCTGCGGGCTCACGCTCGGCTCCCGACGGTAGCGCGGTATCTGGCTGCGAGAGGGGCGGAGGTTGAAATGCATTTTGACTTGAACTTGAGAGCAGTGCTCCGCCCTGGTCTGTCGACATCTTCCGAGATGCCACGCCGAGGTCGGCATTGCTGGACTGAGCTGCCTTCGTCTCGAATACGGCCATCGTACATGCGTTCACCATCTGCAAGAACCGGCAGACGGCAGGGTAATGAGACTCAGTCAGTGCAGTTTGGGTTAATCGGTGTCAGATAACCTTGCGAAATCGTGTAAAGGTTTCCTAGGAATACTGCACCAGCACAGAACAAAACTGTCCCAGTTACCCTCATCTTCGTATTGTATATTATCTCCAGCAACGCCAGGAGTCCGATGCGGAGTCAAATTTTCAGTGACATGTATTAGCATAGCTCTTCGGCGTTATGTCTTTCCTCGTAATGGCTCACACATACTTTCTCAGTCGAAAAGTTCTTATTCTGCTGGTCTTATGAGTTGAACTCGATTATATACAAGGCCGTGGCCACGATTGGTAAAGTACGCGCCGTTCAAAGGCAGTGACTTCTAAGCGCACCCGTTGGATTTCAGAGGCACTACTTGTGGTCAAGGGCAGCTACATCGCCACGAGAATCGTATTTCGAACCTAGTGTGCGCACTCGCATTTCGCTTTTTCATGATCTCCTCGCAGCATGCCACCCGAGTGTCATTCTGTCCGTGCGCCGCGAATGTCCCGTATTCGAGCAGCACTTGTGGAAGAAGCTTTTATTACAGTGAGAACTGTACAGGGGACTTCCTCCGAGGTAAACCATCGCAGTCATATGTTGTAACCGAAATTTCCAGCGTTCATCCGCTAACCAAACAGAATGTCATCCAAACGGAGGACCTGGGATGCAAGTAACACATTCTCTAGAGTGCGTGCCATTTGCGGCCACTAAGTCGAGATCAACTTTGGAGTGAGCGCATTTATGGGGACGAGGGTGGATTCGATGCGGGACTGTTATGATTATTTTCTTCGCACCAGGGGAGGGACACAAATCTGGGAGTCTCTAACCTAGCTGCTTAACAAACCTTGACGATCATGCCTCTGGGCCACAGAATGACTCAGCACGGCCCAAGGGAACCTATACCTCGAACAGCTTCTCCCAGGCGTGAACGGCGGCTGGGGTCATGACGTTCTCGTTGCTTGCCGTCAGGACCTCGATGACGACGCGACCGAGGGCCGCAAAGTGCTCCGGTTTGACGCCCTGCTTGTTGGTGTGGAACAGCGCGTTCTTGCGCAGCACCTGTTCCAGCAACTCCGGTTCGTCCAGGGTCTCCACTATGCTGGTGAACTGACCACCCACAGCACAGGCGTGCGTCCTGCACGCGGTTGAAGTGGTGCGTCTGTCTTCGTTCTTCGCATTGATTTAAAAAAGAAAATGCTTTTGGGAAGAGAGCCAAAGAGCTACGTTCATACTGCCGTGGCGTTATTATAACACGCCGGAACGAGCACCTCGCTCGGTCTTTCTACACAGTACATATGCGCCGTATAGAGACAATGACCTGCACACAGCGCACCGACCACCCCCATAAAATGCTAGCCTTTTGATGCTAAAGAAAAGACACGAACGGCTTCCTCATAAACCTGAGTAAAAACGGAAAAACAAGGCGACATTCCATTTATAAGAAGCATGGCGCGATCTAAACACTACGCGTTCACATTACGCCGCTTACGCTCAGTACGCTCTAAACTGAGAGGAGTAAAAAAGAAATAAGCTGTCCTCTAGCGACAGCCGTATTCCATACAGCCGTATTCCTGTTTAGAGTGCACTCAGGCACTTGTGGTCGGCGTTTGCGGTCATTACACGCGATGGCTGGGACGCTCGACGCTCTTGCAACTAACTGCGCAGCCCCGCCCCTCCCCACAAAGACCTCACTCGTCAGGAAGTCACTAGATGGCGAAACATGCAAGCCCGCACACTACTGAACCCAGCTCGACACAATAATTTTTGGCCCGCGCAATAACCAATACAAATGCATGCTGGCCTGCGGAGAGATTTCCGACATCCTCCACATGGTTTGGAACTGCTTCAAGCAACGTAAAGTGTACAGGTTAACTCAGCCATGAGCAGTGGGAGGCGAAGCTGGGTCACGCAGAGCTCCCCCTTCGGCGCCAGCTGATCGGTCAGACCCGGAGGGCCGTATTCGCCTATGGTTTCCCGGACCTGGGTGAACTACCCGCGTAATTTATATTAATAAAGTTTATTCTCTCTCTCGACGCCCTTCGAAAAATTTGCGCGTGCGTAACGGGGTATGTCCCGTGACCCACCAGGCAGGGCAGGGACGTCTCCACCGTGATTTGTGAAAGGGGACGTCGTGAAAAGTTCCCAAGACCATAATTAAGATGATTCTCGATCAGCGGACACGGGTATCATGAGAAGCGAACATGAGGAAGAACTGTCCAAAGAGAACAGCGCTCTGTCCTTCAGTATAGACGAAGGTAAGCTTAGTATATGCTTGAAACCAGCCGGCGAAGCAAGCTCTGCGCTTTGGGCTTGCGGGCACTGGCCATACTCCGATCTCTAGGTTTGGTCCAAGACCCTTATTCCCAAACATCTCACCCTAGAAGAGCCGAGCACCAGGCCAGGGGAAATCTTGTGCCCATTAAAAAACCGGTGGGTACCAGGCGGCACTGGGGATCGAACCCAGCACATCCCGAATGCTTCGCCGCGATGCGTCCTCCCTAGGACGCCTAGATCGTAGCGACACTAGCGCCACGGATGCCGTGACTGCAGCGGGCGCACGGGAGATTAGACTGTAACAAGGTAACCACGTGGGCTAGTTGGTGTGTATCATACATAACTTCACCAGCGAAAGAACGGGAACACCAGGAGGAGAAGGACACAGGACAACGCTGGAGATTAGATCTCTATCTCCGGCTCGGGAGCGCGTCGCGTGCAGACGTTGCGGCGCGGTCTCGTGGGAACATTTTGCCGCGTGTTCTTCCAGCCCGATCTCACAGCTTCTCCCCTGCCCTAGCGTGGGCGAACATACGGTCGTAAACTTGCTAGTGAGTCGGGCGACCTAGCTGAGTGAAGGGTGGAAATTTAGGACCAGCATAATTATGCCTTTTTGCCGGGCACTTCATTTTTCTTCTTGGCCACGCAGCGATATTACAAGGTCGTAGTCGACAGAATGGCGTATGCAGTAAAGGAGATCACGCTTGCGTGACAGATGAAAGCACTTGCCTGAACCGGATGATATCCTTGAGTTTCTCGACGGGTACGTCCCGAAAATGCCTGAAGAGCTGCTGGTACTCCGGGTGCTTGATGAACAGAGCCGAAAACAGCACGACGCCGTAGTTGCGGTGCTCAGAGCAGAACGCGTCCCAAGAGTCGCGGATCAGCTTCTTTTCCTTTTCGGTGATGCTGCCCTGTTCTTCGCCTTTCCGGTTCGCTTGGCCCATGGTCCTCTTCTTCTTCCTCCAAAAACATGTGCACGCTCAAGACGAGGAATGCCGCGGCATCCAAGAAAAAGTCTCCGAAAAATGCTCCGAACAGGCTCCAAGAAAAGGAACCGCCTCGCATGCGGGAGGTGCGGGGTTCGATCCCCAGTGCCTCCGGGTACCCACCCGTGATACAATGGGTACAAGTTTTCCCCTGGTCTGGTGCTCGGCTTATTTAGGTTGAATTACTTGGGAAATGGGTCTTTGATCCCACCTTGAGGAATGAAAATACCTTGTGCCATGGCGCTCTTTGGCCATAGATGCCCTTGCGCCATAAAAATCCACAATCATAATCATCCAAGAAAAGGCAATCTTGGGTATGACATGGCATGAAAATGTCACACCCTGAAAAAGTGGCAGGATTTTAAAGCAGTTAAACCTAGTAGACGTGCAAAAGCACGTTTAGCCTGGTCGGATCATGGTTTTGCTTTGTTAGGTCGTCGGCACGTCTGGCGACGATATGAGAATCCAGGTTAATCTCTGACCGAGGTTGAGCTGCCTTTCCTAAGGCCCTGCGTACCGTTCATTCATCCCCCCCCCACCCCCGTAATTGGTGAAGAAACCATTCATAGAACCCATGAAAGCCCGGTCCACATGAGCAAAGAATCTCATGGAAATGACAGAAAGACAGCCTAGACTGACCGCAGCCAGCACCATCTGACTACCTTGTTTTCTGCAACATGCCTGCCATTATTTTACCGCTAATGCGATGTACTGTCAGGTCTCACGCGATTCTTGCCCTAGTTAATTATCTACACTGCAAAGTGTCCTCATGCTCTTGACACGCGTGCAGGCTGGATGGTTTGCAAGTGGCATCACTGCCACTACAATATGGTGGACAATGAGCATCTGCCAGAGTGCACCCGGAGGAAGTGACAATAAGTAAATCAGATATGCGCAGCCTTTTACTAGATAACTAGTGCTCCTGGTCAACCAACACGACGACCGCTACAATGTTATAAAATGAAGACAAGGCGCAGCGCAGCATGAAAATGTCATACCCATGCTGTCAAGCTGTTAATGCTGACTCAGAATTACGCGACAGCCAATTGACTGCCGAGGTGGCCTAGTGGTGGCTTTAGCGTCCACCTCACATGCAGGAGATGCGAGGTTCAATCCCCAGTGCCACCAGGTAGCCACAAGTGATATAATGGGTACAAGCTTTCCCCTGGCTTGGTGCTTAGCTTATTGGAGGTGAAATGTTTGGGAAATGGGTTTTTGACCCCACCATGAGTAGACTATAAACACCTTAAATATGCAATGGCACTCTTTGGCCAAAGCTGCCCATGCGCCATAAAAATTAATCAGAAAATTCATTATGAGCTACAGCCAATTGGTGCCCATTTTCATAGTACTCTTGCTTCAAAACACATCGGCCGAAATCAAGGTGCTACAGTTCCGGTAACCCAATTATGCAGCGAAGTTCAGCCCACATACACAATCGCCACACATTGTCCTTGTGCAACAAGGAAATAAGCCCATTGTTAATGTTTCCTCTAATTGTTACCTGAACAAAAAGCTAAAAAGCTAATCATATAGGGAAGCTATAAGTGCAAGAATTTTTGTCATCTAACCAGTCTGATACAGTCAGAAATTAAAATGTTCATTTTGCTTACTACTCGTTAACAGGTCACTGGCTGCAGTTTGAAACTAACTGAATTAATTTAGGAAAAATTTTTCTGTTAAACTTTTTATTTGACAAAACATTTCTCGTGTACATTAGCCTGCTGACGCCTCAGCATTGCAGGGCTTTGTCGTGCGCCTTGAGCACTTTGAGTTCCTACAGTGTTGCTACAGGAGACAACTGGTTCTGCAGCCCCCGGTTTATTGTTTTCTATTTGTATCGGGCCTACAGTTAAGGCATAATCCCTTCTCCCATGTGCGGATGCCTGTTATTCGATGCCATGTGGATCGCCTCAGCTAGCAGAACCATGCTGCCTAGCATCGGTGTGTGCAGGAAGGTGCCTGTCAGGATGACTTCTGCATGAACCCCTTTCCACAGTGGGGACACATGTTCCTGGCCTCACTAGTTGGCGTCCAGCAAGTGTCATTTGTGGTGACTCGCCAGGTCGTGTGCACTGGTGAAGCTCCGGCCACATTTGAAGCACTCGTGCGGATACTCCCTCCTGTCAATCAGTACGTATTGACAAGCAGAAGAACCCTCGTCCATGTGAGTCCTCTGGCTCGTGCTCGGCGACACTCGACCTGGCCGCGGCAACAACAAAAAAAAAGAATGCAACTCGCAGGACGGTTAATTACCACTGTGTAATGCGAGATTCAGTGACGGCCATTTTGCGCAGTGACGGATATCATAGAGTTTATTCATTATCATTTGTATTCTGCTCAGAACAATGCGCATGACGTCACTATATAGCCTCGCTGTGTTTAGACCAATCAGTTGGGTGTCACTGTAAGTGGTGCGGCGTTACAAGGGTCATAACATGGTCCATCAATAAATCATGGTTTTACGTTGCAGGTACTAGCCACGACACTGTTAAGCATGCTTAAAAAAGAAGCAGGGCTCTATGCATGCGTATGAGCTAGAAATTGCAATTATAGTATTATACAACTTAAAAGAAACAGCAGTTTCTAACACTGGGACATGGTCTGCGTCCCGTATTACTCAGCTGGCCAATCGCAACATTAAAGGAAACCAGCTTTTTAATGTCCGACTAAAACATACAAGCCAGATATCAAAATTGCAGAGCTTATAATTTTTTATAAGCTTATAAGCTTCTTGCTTAGGTAACAAGGAAAGTTTCAACAATGGACTACTTTTTTCGTCGTGGAGAAATTCTGTGCGGAGGCCCTGAATATGGGCAGGGCTGTATCGACATACCAGCAAAACTGATACAGGGCGAGTACTCAAACTTTTGACTTACTTGTCATCACTGGAGTATGGGCACTAGGCACAGCAGTACTTTCCCTGGGATTACTGGGGGTGCTTGTGGTAGCAGTGATTTTCTAAGAGGCCTTGCTTGGGAAACCACCGGCCGCATGTGTCACAGGAGAAGCCCAAGAGCAAGGCAAGTATACTGTTTTCAGCCTGCACTGTAGAAGCTAACGTCAAAGTTAACCTCCAAGTGTTCAAGACAATATTTTATTGATTAGCCAGAACGTGCAAAATGTATAGCACGCATTGGATATAGTTTTCACTAAAGAATACAATCTGTCTCCAAGATTTCCCCACAAAGCACTGGAAAAATAGAGAGCAATCATATGTAACTTGCCAGCAAAATGATTTTTTTTTAATGCCATGAGCCCTTTAATTACCTGCTCAGAGAATGTTTCAGTTCTATTCTCTAATTACTTCCCCTGAAATCATGCATTGCTCTTCAACTGCTGTTAATGGCAAACAGACCAAAAGTCTTCATGGAATGGCTATTCTGCATAAATAAGACCAAACACACAGAGATATGTGGAAGTGGAGACATTATAGGCACCCACTGTTTCCATGCAAGAAACGAGGAAGGGCATAAGGATTCCACGCTCAATTTAGCAATAAACACTCCACAGAAAATCTGCCATCATGCTACAAATAAAACAGAGTAATGATGCTCAACACTAAAAGCAGTACTTTGTCATAAGTTTGTACACACGAAAACCAAAGATAATGCAGACAGAACAAAATTAGACAAAACAAAAACAGACAAGACAAAGACCACTAAAAAGGCAACACCGCAACCAGCTATCTAGAAAACAGCTACTTGTCAGATGTATACTGCAGTCAAATAAGTGAAAATGAGCACTTGGGTCAAGGCAACGTTCACAGCCACAGATAACTTTCTGGTAAAACTGTTACCAATTGTGTAGTTCCCACTTCTTACAGACTAAAAGGCATTGCATGTGAGAGAAGACATCAGGATTTGCAATAGTTGCCAGCGAGAGTGGGCAGATATATATAAGAACTGAATAATTGCACCACTAAAGCAATACAAAATACAAAGCACACCTCAGACACATGATCACATAGAAAAGCTTCTTGCATTAAATCTATGTGGTCTAATGCATGCCATGCTAAAAGTTATATAAGCCGTTTTCTTACTGCAAGTGGTCTTGTCCGAGGGTTTCCTCAGAAAAACTGGTGCTCTGGTAAAACTGAAAACAAGCACGTTATTAATTTCTCACCGAATAATTACAGCACTCACCATAATAACTGACAGACATTTTTATTGACAACAGCAACCAGTAGTGTTTCAGCATAACATAAATTTGCTAATGTTTTTAAAAGACAAAAAGAGCGAAATACAGTCAGACTATAAACACATAATTGGAGACAAAATACCATTTCAAGGAGTATTCAAGATTCCATCACAGAAGGAAAAAGTTTGAGCTGCTTTCCAGACATAGCTGTTCAGCTGTAACGCAAAATAAGTTCTGATCCCTACATTCTTTCCTCGAGTGAGTAAATTTATTCTGTGAAAACCTGGCCACGGTCATATGCTTTTGAGACAAAAACTGCTCAGTAACGGCAATGTTTCGCAGTTCCATCAAAGTGTTTAGTTTGTACACACTACCTGACAGCTGATCCGCTCTACAATTACAAGGGTCTCCGCAGTCTTTTTCACAATATGACATGGTGGTGCTGGAGCCTGTTGACGTGTCGCGTCGCATATCAGGAGGCTTCACTGCACAAACTGCAAGCAACACATGACAAGCACAGCATGTCACAGCCAACGCTTGGATGTCAGTGTGGAAGATGAGGAGGCCGGCTCTGTCGAAAGGAAGAGCCAAGCGCCAAGGAAGAGGAAGGGTTTTTATTTGAATTTTCTGCACTTTTCGCGGTACGCTTGGCTCTAGCATTTTTCCGAGACTACCATCGATATCTGATGTACACACTGCACTGGTATATTTAAAATGTCCAAAGGTGGGCAGGGGCTCTTTAGAAATTACTCGTAAAGTGGGCTTGCTGTTGAGGATTTGTACGCGGCATTGTGGCTCAATAGCGTTCATTCTACATGATACATTTTACAACCAAGTTCAAAACCTTTGCAGCGACCCTTTAATGAGGTTTTACTGTGCTGGGTGAGATGCTATAACATGCTTGAGTACATCATCCTCACTGCATTCATCAAATTTGTGCAAAGTCTTTTGTACAGTAGATTATGGTTCTATTAAGTGAGCAGTTACTGAATAGAAGCCGCCCATTTCAGCATTATGGCTACAAAGGAAATCTATACAGCTAACCTTTGTAGCCGGATAGCTACACTTTGGTGGATGCTAATGACTAATTGCTCCCTTATTAGAAATTTACTCCACCTTGGGGGATTCCCCTAAAACACACTGGACTAAATTATGCTTCACAGCTTTAACTACACGCAGGTAGGAATGTGAAACGTGGTTGCTTGAACACAATTTGGCAGCTCACAGACATGTGCTATTCTCTTGGAACCGGTGCACACACAAGGAAAAGGAAATAATTCTTGACCTGAGCAAGCATGCCTTTACAAATCCTTGCACACACATATTTAGTACTAATGCCCACCCTCTGATGTTCTATTTGGGGAATTTTCGTTTCTTTTTTTTTTTTTCAGGGAACTTCACAAGTGACATTTGGCAAAACAGAACTTTTATGAAGTAACTTTATGAAGTAACCTCAAGTAACTTTATGAACTGAAATTGTCTGAGTGTTTTTACAATAATGGAGTTTACAAGCTGCTACAGGAAAAAAGATCTGAAACAGGAAATTTTTAGTCTAATTAAGGGAATTTTTGGTTACGGCATGAAATGTCACCGTGTGCACTCAGTCACCCTGAAGTGAATAAAGTAACCATTTCTGCACGCAACTGCTGTTCACTGAATGTGTGTTATTGGCGCTGAGTGAAGGACCACTTCCCAGAAGCATCAGTATGCTCTTGCGTATCCATCACAGATCGGAGCCCTGCGGCTTCTCCTCCGACATTTGGGAACTGTGCCGCGTGCGGACATGGCTCCTCAGATCATTCGAGTTGCTCACACCTTTGCCGCACTTCGAGCAGTGCAGCGGATACCGGCGGTTGTGCACCACACTCTCATGGCGCCTGAGATGGCCACTTTCTCTAAACTTCTTCCCACACTGTGGGCAGGCGTAAGGCCTTGCGTCGGTGTGCGTCAGCAGGTGCCTCTTTAGGACGGCAATGAAGAGGCACTTCTTTCCACAGTGGGGACACGGGAACAAGCCTTCGGCATTGCCCGAGTGCAGTCTGCGGTGACGTGTGAAGTAACACGAATCGGCGAACTGACGGCCGCAGTCGGCACACTTGTATGGCTTCTCCCCCTTGTGGGCCAGCAGGTGCTTGGCGAGACCGGCCGCCTGTTTGAAGACCTTTGCACAGATTTCGCACACGAAGGACTGCCCGCAGGTGTGTGTCTTTTCATGCCTGGTGATGTGGTCCCTGAGAGGGCAGGAAGAAGTGGGAACACTTTCGGTCTGGTTAACGGCATCCTACTGTTGTACAAAAAACTAGCTGCATCACAATGCCTATTATGATATGGGATGTGGGGCTTAACGCTTTAAAGACGGACATAGCATATAAAAGATGCTTTAGTTGGGGGCCAGACTGATTTCGACCACATGGAATTCTTTAAAAGGATAGTGAGATAAACTCCATCCTATCATTTTTCTCAATAAAAATTGATTCTCTGGCTCCTCCTCACTATGCTGACATTTGTCCAGCAGCAAAAAGACTCATTTATCAGCGAGAAAATTTGATTTAAAAATCCTCCTGTCAGTCGATTCAAACTCATGACGTCCTTACTGAAAAGGACGTGGTGCCACCGTTTTGAAGTGAAATGTAGAGTAGCCTCTGAGATCTGTGCAGAAAAAAATTGGTGTCGATGCACACATTTTACTTCTGAAATCAGCCAGCATACCTCGGCACCAAAAGAGGTGGCTCATTTACACTCATGCCCATTCGCACTCACATCCACTCACTGACACTCACACTCATGTCCACTCGCACACTCAACCCCTCATTCACACTCATGATACTCATAACCATGCATTCACACTCACATCCACTCATACTCACAAGTCACGACTCACTCACACTCATGTCCACTCACAACCACTTAGTCATGCTCACACTCATCTCCACTCACACTCACATCCATTACGTACACTCACACCCACATCCACTCACACTCACAGACGTGAGTGCGAGCAAGGTGATATGAGTGCACTCACGAGTCAGTGTGCCAACTTATGTCAGCCAGTGCCACGACACTTGTATTTTGCCGTGTGGTCTTTTCTAGCTTATGCAAACTCAATTTTCAGTTAGAGCGATACCTTTTCAATTAAAACGTGGCACCTTATCGATACAGGCCAACCTCTATTTCTCGGTGTCCGTTTAACGAGCTCTGACAATGCATAGAACATGGACATTTTTGCATTTCAATTCTGCTGAAATGCCACCGCTGCAGCTGGGATTCGAATCTGCATCCCTGGACCTAGCAGCCAAACGTCACAGTCCTTAAGCCACCCTAGCAGCTGCATCACAAAACCTGCCATACAGCGAAGTGTGTGACATGTACAATGCAAGTGCCCCCAAAATAAAAAGCCACCGTGAATAACAAGTGCAAATCACTTTAAATTCTCATGGCAAGCACTGAGCAAAAGGTGTTCTCGCCTCTTGGAGCAAAGCACCGACTTTATGGGACTAATCATTCGCGACCTGCTGCACGCAGTTATCCTTATCACTTCACCCAAAAGAGAGGTGAAAGATGCAGTGTGTTTGGAACATCCCTCCATCCTGTTGAATCCGAGCAGTTCCGCTAGTATACCATAATCATCACAGCCCTAATTTGAGCATCGAAATCTAGAAAAAGCCACGTTTCTCTGTGTTTACTTATGGTTATAAAACAAAGCAAGCGCTCAAACTTGGCCTTACTTTTTATTGCTGGAGTAGGGGCAGTAGGTGCAGCAGAACCTCCCCTGCGGTCCCTGGGGGTGCTCGCGCTGCCGGTGCGTCTCCAGGAGCGCTTGCGCGGAGAACTGCAAGCCGCATGCCTTGCAGGATACACCACCGTCAGCCTCTGAGGGCAAACAGGGCAGAGAACCAAGGTCTTCTGGTAAAACAATAATGACCAGAGCTTTCAGCACAACCTGTAGTCATGTTATCAACCATCTTGAGTGCATGACCACGGACAAAGCCTGTCACTTTCTATTCTACTAACTCGTTCCTCATTTCACATCTTGCAACCCTGCTTGCAAGTATTCAACAGCCACGGCCGTTACAATGCGGAGCGCTTTACTCAGCGAAAATTTGGAAGTACCTTATACATAAGCTAGGCAATGCTGCCGTTACGCTTGTATTACGTAGAAACCCGAGAAGCTTTCATAATTTTTTTTTTCTACAGAAAGGATTAAAAAAGCATTAGAAGCAGGCTCTCTATTATTTTCGCCGCACTTGTACGTCTACGGGATGCCTGTACACGTAAGAATAACTGACTGCAGGCTAGAACATACCTGCAATGTGTTCAAAGCGTAATTTTGCTGAAATAAAGAAAAAAGCTAAGATTTACCTCAACTGCTTGAGAAGAATATGAGATGAAAATTATGTATTGAGAAAGTAAACTTTTGAGACTCGAGGACGATATTTTATCGATTATCTCGCACCTCCGCAATGCACACAAGTTTTGTACACTTTTCATTGAATAATGCACAACATGTCTAATATTTTTCTTAGCACTGATTTGAATTAAAAAGATATTATACGCTTTCAATGTGAAAATTTGTCTGCAGCCAGTGTTTTTCAGTTGTGTTCAATTTGTGGTTTCATGAACAACTCCTACTTTATCGTCTATTCCTCTGCATGAATCAGCAATCGTTTTACTGCCATTAATGCTATAAAAAGCCAAAAACACTTCTAATTCTTCACGGAATAGTTATTCTTCACGCATACAAGCATGCAAGGATACAGACCTAATGGAGAGAGAGAGATGAAGAAAAGAATAGAGTCAACATGTGCATCGTACTGGACATGTACAAATGAGGTAGGCACAGAAGAGACGCCAACGAAATTCGCAACAGAAATTTTTCAGTGTGATAGAAATGAAACCATGTAATGCTGGCCATCAAAGTCAATAGCAAAATGGTATTTCACAAATTCTTTTGCACAGCATTTTAGTCTTGCACATAAAAAACTAAGCTGATGTGGCCAAGGCGGTATTAATTCAAATGCATCAAAAAACAGTACCTCACAGAAGGTTTTAAAAAGCACTTCTTCACAGGACATGTGCGACAGTAAAATAAAAAACACAACAAAGTAGTTGAGGCAGCATTTAAATCATTTCTTTTTATGGGTCAAAAACACTCTTTAAAACTGTAGCCAATTGTAATATTTCTCACTTCCAAACAAACGCTGAACCAATATATAAAGCAAGTTTCTTTTGCGCTATAACAGGGTTGCATAGAACAAGCTCATCACAATAAATGTAGCTTATGCTTTAGTATGTGCTATGCTACAAATTTCAGAAAGCCCCGTTTCTCTACTGCAAGTACTCTGCTGCAAGTTTTGCTCCATAACATGGGAAATAATTTGCCACCAAGGCAAGACTGACTTTTTTTCCCCTGGGTCTTAACTACTACAATTAGCACAACGGTAGAAAGAGACACTTCTATCAGTTACAATAACCAAAAACATATCAGCAACTTCCTAATACATTGAAGCACATGATCCTTGTTGCACTCACAAAATACACACAGAGTCCCTTGTACACTAGAATTCTCGCGACACAGAACTAAAGATCCCATGATAATGACCTGCACTTCTAAGCTACAGCTCCACAGAATTACAAACCTGAAACATTGCTTCCTAAAGCTAGGCATGTCACTAGCACAATCTCCTTTCTCAGGAAGAAACCCTACAATGCGGCATCATCAGAACAGCTGCACGTATGAGTAAAAAAATATTCCTTGATATAACCAAGCATGCCCTTATAGTTGCTTGCATATCTTTAAGCCAATGAAGCAATCGTGATTACTTGTGCATGCTGTTTCTTGACAGCTGAAAACAAAGCAAAGACACAAAAATCTAGCTGGGTGCACTGTCCTCCAGTGAAAGCATTGGTATCAAGTATCATCGTTCAAACTTCATGCAGCCATAACACGACATGCGGTCACAATCACACGGTACTCCCTAAAAGTCGACCAACTGCTGCACAAATTCTGCACGCACAAAAAGAGTCATAACAAGTTCCAGCTTCCACACCACCACAAGTCTTGCAAAAACTTGGTTTGGGAGAGCTTTCTCGGCAGTCATGGTCCTCAAAATTTAGTTCTTTCCACCTGCAAATATTGAAGCATTTAGCACACAGAGTGGCTTGAAGTTTTTACTCAGAACAGGAGCTCACACGGACTGAATTTACTAAGTGTGAACTCTGCACAGTCACAGTTCACAGCAAAAACTACTGACGAAGGTGACCTCCACAGACAGCCACAGTCTCAATGAAGTGCTGCTGAAGGCGTCGTGAAGTGAAATTCCAAAGCACTGCTGCAGTCAGGCAAGCTGTGCACAAGAAGCACACAAAAAATTTTTTTTTTTACACGTCTGATAAAAAGACACGATGAAAGGTTAGGTTACGCCCATGTTAAAACTAGCTTGAAGTCCACATAGATGAAATCAGCGTCACTGAAGGTCAATGTAAGGTGAATTTCTTGTAACATGCTACTAAAAATGTTCCCAGTGCATCTACTGCAATGGACACCTTAAAGCCGAAAATGACTAGTTTCTCGGCTAGTCGGTGATCGTGACAAATGCACAGCACCCCTAAGGACACACAGAGAGGATGGCAGGACAATTCAGCACTCATTAAACTTTCACGTACAACCAGAAATGTGCTATTGCACGGTCAACACATCCACAGCATACAGCGCCATCGTATCCAATGTGTGCACCATTCTGCTTTTATCCTATGTAACATAAAGTATATTTTACTCATTCATTTTTAGATCAGATAGAAAATGGTCACTCCGCATACGCTGACCTTGTGTGTACAAGCACTCAACAAAATTTAGTCCGAAGCAGGGCACTGTACCGTACCTCTTTATTGCCTGTCATTAATCCTGGCTCTACTCTTTCACAATGCCCCCTTACAGATTCCTTGCTTATTAAATGTGAAATCTGGACAGCGTCTATCGGAATGGTCAAGGATCACAAAGCCAACTTCATGTCTTACCAGAATGACCCTTTTAGTTTGTACTCGGGAAATGCCACTTAATCCAGGTAATCTAATTTTTTTTCGTTATTTTCTTCAAAGCATTCATGACCATGTACAAACCACGACATAATGCAGTGGTTGACTGGGGCTGTGAAATCCCTACCCAACACCATCTGCAGTTCATATGAGCTCGGTGCTTGTGCAGGACGAAAGGTATGCTTTAGTTCTCATTGTCGTTTATATTTTTCTTTGCAAACATTCTATTTTTTCTTGCTCAGTGGGTGTGCCACCCTCATCAACATGCCCTCACAGGCTCTACAAAACAGGCGGGAAACACACACTGTTGAGCTGGTTCATTGATTCCATCGTTTGCCGCACTGGAAGACAATGAATAAGCACAGAAAGGATGAAACAAAATGGCACCATTTTATTCCCAATTTTTCTTTTTTTGTCAGAAAGTACCTTCCTCTCCATAATCTATATAGTACTGTGCACGAAACATCAGTCTGAGTGACACAGTGACAACCAAGTGAACACAGAATGCAGGAGAGTTACCTGCGATGTGCACTTGTAAGAGACGCATTAATTCATGTTAGTGACGCATATAAAGGAACATATGTAAACGAACAAAGACCCTCCTCATGCAGGAAACGTACAGCCAGCATGTACAAAGAACACGACGCAACTGAGAGTGCAAAAAATACAGCCCACATGCACACCAAAACATCACAAGGTTAAATACAAAAAAAAAATCATAAGTACAGAATGGCAACATGTTAAAAGTTTAAAAGAGCGGGTTGCCAGTCTAGTTGGTACTTTTGCATGGCGATAGAACAGCGCAAGGGACGATACACAGGAAGAAGCAAAGAAAGACACACATGAGCGTTAACTATCAAGTGAATTTTTATTTCAAAGTACAGAGAATATATAGTGATGGAAAGGGGGTGGTACATTGATAAGAGGGCTGCTGGGTCACCGGAATCCAGAGGATAGTCATGTCAGTGGATAAAACACGTATTAGTGAATGAGGTAGCAATGAAAGGCGATAAAAAGGAAGGGGGGGGGGGGGGGGGGGTAGAGGACCATCGCGCGATATAACAGAGGAACATTAATGAAAGGCGAAGTTGCCCAAAATGAGGCTAAAAATAATAAACAATAAAAACATTTAAAATTTTCAACAATAAAAAATGGAAAGCTGCAAGTAGTAAAGAGCCTCCAAGCATAGAAAATTAAAATCTAATGGAAGGTAAAGTTAAAGAGGCCCAAAGGGGCTAAAAAATTTATAACCGAAAAAGCTGCGAGATTAGGGGGCCTACAAGGAATAAAACCAGTCTAACAATTAAAAGACAAAATAGCCAGGAACTAACACAGTGAGAGGGCAGTGAAACATTCGAGCCAAGTGACCAGTCACAGCGCATGCCCAGCTGTGCTTAGGAACTTCAATTCTTTCTCGGATAAACAGACAGACAGTGTACTAATACAGTGGTCCCTCGCACGAAAGACATTGAAAGCTTCCTAAGAACAGCTGGGCATGTGTTGTGACTGGTCACTTGGCTCGAATGTGTCACTGCCCTCTCATTGTGTTTATTGTTTAAATCCTAGCTATATATTTGGTCTTTCAATTGTCAGACTGATTTTATTCTTTATTCGTTGTAGGCCTTATACACTTTGCAGCTTTTTCGGTTTTTAAGTTTTTAGCCCCTTTGGGCCTCTTTAACTTCATCTTCCATTAGCTTTTAATGTTCTACGCTTGGAGGCCCTTTACTCCTCGCAGCTTTCCATTTATTATTACTTTTATTGTTAAATTTTAATGTTTTTATTGCTTATTGTTTCTATCCTCTTTTTGGGCCGAGAAAACTACACGGACACCTGCCCTTATGAAGTCCTGTGCATTCTTTATGGGCCAAAGCTTCACAGAGCAGACTCGTCGGCTGGTAAAAGCTGGCTACCCCAAGCACCTGCTGATCTCAGCAGCTGGCTCCCTCTTGAAGCTCAAAGGAACTGAAGGGAGTGCTGGCCCAGACCATCAGCACAAGGTTGCTGTGGTGCCTTACCTGCACAACCTTTCTCACAGACTCATAAAGATCGGGCAAAAGGCAGGTGTCCGTGTAGTGTTCTCGGTGCCCGACAAGCTATCCAGGCTTTGTCGCAGAGTGAATGCCCCAGCTTTGCGAGGGCCAACCTGACCAGTTAAACACGAAGCACCTTTCGTTCCTAGCGAGGTTAGTGTGGTATATAAAATTGCTTTGATCTGTGGCAAGGTTTACGTGGGCCGAACCGGGCGTTGCGTCAATAAGCGTCCTATGGAGCATTCCAATAATGTTTACAACACTGTAAAGAGAAACCTAGGAGTCCACTGCCTAAAATGCCCCTGCCATTCCTGTGAGCCCTTTCTCCATGAATGCAGTCATCGCGAAGAATGCACATCGACTCACACATGAAATCATTGAAGCCGCCCACATTCTGAAGCTAGGAGAAGATTGTGTGAGCACACTATCGATAGCTCTAGCAAACAGGGAATTAGATTATTTGAGCCAGGTTCCATTGGAGTAATTCGGTAGTCTTAGCCTAACTTCGATGTTTTAATGGATGGGTTCTGAATTCAGCCTTTAGCTCTTATTGCCTCTTTTGGCATCGGTTTTTCGTCCTGCTTTTAATTAATTTGAGCCAAATGCTTTTAATGAATTGAGCCAAAAAGCCTTTTTGGCTCTTTTAATGAATTTTATTTCCATTCTGCTTTTAACGGCATTTTTGGACCTTTTAATGCATTTTATCTTCTCTGCTTTTAACGGTCTTTTGACTTTTTATTCCTTTGTTTTCATGTTACCGCATATCATTTGTTACTCTGTTACTGCCTTTCGGCGCCATCCTTTACGAGCCCTTACATTTTATTCATTCCCAGGTACTGCATTGTTATCTCGTGTCTTTTCACCTCAGTTATCTTTCTGTCGCGTGCAAACCAAACAGCTGCTCCCCATGTATTCCCACCCACTTTTCCTATATATACATTGCGTCGCTCTGCAATAAAAGAATTAGTTGAAGTCAGCGCTGTGACGTTCCTCAGTCATCCTGTGGATCTTCCTCAGTGCTTGTCTTACGGTGCACTGTTTTTTTTCAAATATGAACTACCAACTAGCCCGTTTGACCACCCTTGTAAAACCAAAGTGGCCGCACACCACCTACCACAAAATGCATAAATGCCTACTTACTGCCAAATTTGTAGGCGTAAACGCTTGTGCCATCCGTGCTAGCTGCGACATCCACACCGCACCATTGCACCGCATTTTTGAACAATTCAACCACCGCGCTAATTCAACGAAGCAGCGACCATCGCTTTCGCAATATTATCATGGTGCGCGACACGGCACGTAAATAATGGCAGCTTAACCATTGTGCATAACAAAGATGGTATGCTATGACTGTCATAGTGAAACAGGAGGATAAAGTATGGCTGAGGGACGAAATATTGCTTTTTTTTTTTTACTCCACAGGAGACAACGAACCACAACGCATGCTACAACTACAGTGACTCCACTGTATCACAATGATCACAACTAGCTCACTGTAGCTCCTGTGAGCTACGGATCGCTTTAGCTTGGCTTCAAGTGACTTGGCAATAATGTTTTGGCTTGGCTTCAAGTGGCTTAGCAGAATTGAACGTTGTTCAAAGGTTTAAAAACATTGGCTCAAACATTCAGACCGCGAATCGTTGTTTTGAAGCCATAAAGGTTAATGCAAACTTCGGAGGTTTTCATTTGCTGGATGTCAAAAGAAGCAGCAGTGTAAGAGGCAGAAACCTCCGTACCCAAACTTTGTATTTGATCATGGTTCCATTAGTGCCATTTGTGCTAAATGAAATTGAAATTGGTTTTTTGAGAAAAGGAAATAACGCAGTGGTTCTCTCACATCTTGGTGGACCCCCGAAGTCTGTTTTTACCACCGTCCAAATTTTTTTAATGGAATCAAATCGGCTACCTTATTTATTGGAAATACCTGCAGCGCCCGAAGGCATTATTGCAGGGGGGATGAGGATACATAACAGAAGAATAGGTCAGAAAAAAAAGAGGAAGAAAAAAAAGCAATACAACAAGGCATGACACAGCAAGTACAAAATGAATGAAATATGAAACAACAAAAAAACATGACTAAAAAAAGCCAACTGACCAAATGATGCTGGACCAACAAGAATGAAGACCGCGTGATTAAAAAGCCAAAAGAAAGCCAACTGCGCACTCATACATCGGACAGCAACGCGCGGAACATAGACTCGGAACGGCACTCAACAATTTCATGGGGCAGGCGATTCCAGTCATGAATGCTAGATGATAATAATAATAATTGGTTTTTGGTGGAAAGGAAATGGCGCAGTATCTGTCTCATATATCGTTGGACACCTGAACCGCGCCGTAAGGGAAGGGATAAAGGAGGGAGTGAAAGAAGAGAGGAACAAATAGGTCCGTAGTGGAGGGCTCCGGAATAATTTCGAACACCTGGGGATCTTTAACGTGCACTGACATCGCACAGCACACGGGCGCCTTAGCGTTTTTGCTCCATAAAAACGCAGCCGCCGCGGTCGGGTTCGAGCCCGAGAACTCCGGATCAGTAGTCGAGCGCCCTAACCACTGAGCCACCGCGGCGGGTCGGTCAATGAAAGCCAGGAGAGAAGTTCATCTCCTTCGTTGCCCCTAGCCGTCCGCCGGAATTTCTTTACACATGCGTTTTGATAAGTGTTAGTTTTGCATTTAATTTCTCTAATCTTCCACCCATGGTCAAGTCTGTTTGACCTGAAATGCGGTGGAAGCAAATAATTTTCTTTATCTATTTTTATTTTTCGGTGAAAGATTCTGTACAGCATTTCTAACCGGGAGTTGGTACGGCGTTTCCGTAACAGCTCCCATCCCAGCGTTAGTTTAATGTTAGTAACACTGCTGTTAAAATCATAATTACTTGAGACAAACCGAGCGGCAAAGTTCTGAATACGCTCAAGCATGTCTGTTAAATTTAAAGTAGGGGGGTGCCAAACAACACAAGCATACTCCAATATTGGCCGAATATAGGTGAAATATAGAAGCTCTTTAACTTTTAGTGGTGCCATTTTAAAATTTCTTTTTAGAAAATTTAGCATGCCATAAGCTTTAGCGGAAACGTGCTCGACGTGCTCATTCCAGGTGAGATTAGACGAAAAGTAAACGCCGAGGTATTTATATATAGTGAGTAACTCTAGAAAGTCGAGTAGAATCTAGTTTGTATTCAGCCAAGAAAGGGTGATGCTTGCGCGTGAAAGAAATAAACTGACATTTTATTGGGTTCAGAAACATCTGCCACTTCAAACACCATTGCTGTATGCGGTCCAAGTTGCACTGCAAATGACAAGAATCTGAAGAACTGTTAATAACATGGTAGATAACACAATCGTCAGCATATAAACGTATTTTACAGGTCATATATTTAGAAATGTCATTAATATAAACTAGAAACAGCAGAGGTCCTAAAACAGACCCCTGCGGTACCCCCGAAGGTACAGGTACATAATCAGACTGGGACCCATTAATCAATACACGTTGTTTGCGTCCCTGCAGGTAACATTGAAGCCAGTTTAGAAGGGAAGTTGGAATCTTGATCAAAGATAATTTATACAGTAGCAAATCATGAGGTACCAAATCAAACACTTTCTTGAAATCTAAAAAAATGCAATCCGTTTGTAGACCCTTGTCAAATGATGAAAAAATATCATGGCTAAATTCTAAGAGCTGCTTTGTACACGAGTAACCTGATCTGAAACCATGCTGAGCTTGAGTGAAAAATTCATTTTGTTCCAAATGCTTCATCAACGCGCTATATATTATGTGTTCAAGCGTTTTGCAACTAATACTTGTAAGCGAAATCGGCCTGTAATTAGCAACTATGTTTTTAGGACCACCCTTATGAATGGGCACCACGTTAGCGTTTTTCCATTGCTGGGGTATTATTCCTGTATCTAACGATTTCGAGTATAGAATAACTAAGTAATGAGCAATGATTTCAGCACAGACCTTCAAGACATTACCGGGAACATCTTCGGGCCCGCTTGCCGAAGACACCTATATGTTATTCAGCAGGTTTAACACACCGTTGTATGTAATTGTTAGCTCAGGCATTGTCTCTTGCACATGGGCATCCATGACTGACATTTCATGATGCGAGTTCGCTGCGAAAACAGACTTAAAATAATCATTGAAACAGCATGCCTTATCAAAATCATCAGTTATAGGTTCAGCGCTGTTATTCAGTGCAGGAATACCGACTGATTCACGGCCATTAACTTTAAGAAATTTCCACAGTTCTTTTGGATTACTCCGAATTTTAGCACCTAACTCCTTCATGTATCTTTTTTGCGCCGCTTTATTTTTAACTTTTATGTCTGTTCCAAGAGCACGTACCTTTTCAAGAACTTTTGCGTCCCGGTATTTTTTGTACGTGTTTAGGAGACGACGCTTTTTCTTAATCAATAGTTTAGTTTCCCGAGTTACCCACGGCTTGTCCTTGCGCCGCTTAGCTGATATGTTTTTGAAAGGAACATATTTGTCAATGAGCACATCAAGCTTCTGCTTAAATATGTCCCACAGCGCAGTAGCATCGAAACGCTGGCTCATGGATATGAAGTCTTGTAAATAGTTGGCAAGCTCGCTAGATAGTGATGAGTAATCGCCTCTATCGTAGAAGAAAATTTTCCTGGGGTGCCTGTGTGGCACTGAAGGCTGGGTCATTGGCACGTGTGCAACGACACAGTCGTGGTCACTGATACCTGGGATAATATAACTATCGCGCACAAGTGAATCTCGGTTAGAAAAAAGCAAATCTAGAACAGACGAGGAACCATGGCATGACCTGGTTGGCTCCTTAACAAACTGATACAGGTCGTTTGCAATAATGAGGTCGCGGAAATCAACGTACAGCTTTGACAGGTTGGTAAGGACTGGTTTATTGTCAGCCCATGTAACTTCAGGCATATTGAAATCACCTCCAATGATGTAATCGTTGTGCATCTTACTTATGAATTCAGAAAGGGATACAAATACATCTGGATTAGCCTGCATAGGAGAACGATAGAAACAGCCAAGCGTAAGCAGCTGCCCGTTCTCTAAATGTAGATTCCGCCAAACAGATTCTTCGCAGCCATTAGGTTCCGGCAGAGCAGAACAGCGAAGACTCGAGTGAATGAGCAGGAAAACGCCACCTCCACGTGAGTGTCGATCGCAACGGTAAGCTTCAAAATCTGCTGGAAAGACTTCGGAGCTGTGAATCGAATCGTCCAGCCAGGATTCAGTACCCATGACTACATGCGGTTGGACTGAGGAAATAAGCGTGGCAAAATCATCAGTTTTATTCTTTATGCTACGGCAGTTCACCACAAGTATAGTAAGATCAGATATGGACTGAATCCTGGCAAGACCGCAGTGAATGAGGCGCTGGAACCCATTGCGCAGCTGCCTGGCCTTTTGTCAAGGTTTATGCTCAATAACCTGGTCTTGAAGTGGGTTATAAACGAACCACTTTTTGTTGATAAGCATTCTGTCATAACGAAGTTTGAAAGTAACTTTCTTGGCACGAGCATAGCTTACAAGCTTAGCTCGAGCCACCCGCACCGCCCGGGTGAAATCTTCGCGGATCGCGAAGTCTGTGTCTTTCAATTTATTTCCGCAAGACAAAATGCGTTCCTTGTCTTTAAAGTTGCAGAACCGAATGACTATCGGGCGGTTTTTACCGTCTTGGAACTGGCCAATACGATGCGCGCGTTCAATACTTTCTGAATGAACGGGCTCACCCAACTGGTTTAGACAGAAGGCACGAGCCTTTTCTTCAGATTCACTCCATGTCTCTGTAGCCGAGTCAGCCAAACCCAGAAGAACCAGGTTATTTCTTCTTGATCTGTTGTTTGCATCATCAAGCGATGTCTTAAGCTCGGCCAAATTCCGCGCTAGATCATCAACGGCTTGTGGTTGAGCAGATACGCAAGCAGCCTCATTACGTTTTATGACTTCCATATCATTTTCGAGAGCTGAAACTCTACCCAGAAGACCATCCAGAGATGTATCCATGGCATTTTGGTTCTCTCTTATTGCCTGCAGTTCTTGAAGGAAATTAGTTTGGCCCAGTTCTAAGCGCTTAACAACTGCAAAGATCCCAGCGATAGTGGCAGTATCGGTGGTTACACCCAGTGTACTCGATGTACTGTTTGCGGAATCAGGGCCAGGATTGCTTTCAATGTCCCCGGAGAGCATCAGTAAAAACTGACTCAAACCAAACAATACACAATCTATAAAGGCATGGCACACTCGCACGAGACGAAACAGGTAACTTTTTTTTTCAACATTATTTAATTCTTACACTTATCATTTAACCACTCGGCTATAAACCCCAGTCGCCTCAGTGTCGATCTCCTGCGTGCGTTATGCATTTCCTGTTTCATTTCACAGTTCCTTTTTGTTTACTTCTTCCTTCCTCAGCATTCATTTTATTTCCTTCCTGGAAATATTTATCTGAAAAACTTCCTGTACCCCCAGTTCTTGGTCAATCCCCCTATGTGGGCATGTGCCATTGTATGAGGGTAATTACAACGACCCCCGAACCGTGCCGTAAGGGTAGGAAGGAAGGTGGGAGTGAAAGAAGAGAGAAAGGTGCCATAGTGGAGGGCTCCGGTATAATTTCGACCACCTGGGTATCTTTAACGTGCACTGACGTATCGCAGAGCACACGGGCGCGGCGCCTTTTTAAGGCGTAAGCCTTTCTTGGCTCATGAGTGGCGTGGACCATAGAGTTTCTTACTATTACCTAGGTAGAGAGAGAGAGAGAGAATACTTTTATTTAGGTGATTAATTCGCAGGAGTCGGTGGTCGGGGCCCATAGTCCAGGGCTCCCCTGGCAGCAGCTGACTTGCGGACTAGCTGGATTATCCAGGCTTGCTGGTCCAGGTTGTCGCTGGTCAGGGCCTCCTCCCACTGCTCGTGAGTTGGGTGTGGCACTATATTAATTTTTTCTCTGCTTTGTCCTGGCATTCCTAAGATGTATGGGAGAGCGTGGGGCTTGCTCCGCACCAAGGGCAGTGACTTGGGTATTGTGTGGGTCTGACCTTGTGTAAAATGTGAAGACTTGGATATGTCTTTGCTTGAATTCTCCTCCGGTCAATGGCATCTGAGGAGGACAGTTGTTTGTGTGGCAGTGAGAAGTATCGTCTTTCTAGCCTAAGGTGTTTTAGTTTGTCACCATACGGTCATAGGAGAGGGGTGGGGTAGGGATGGGGATTCATCCGGTTTGTGAGAGCTCGGGCTAGATCATTCGCTACCTCGTTTCCAGCTACCAGGTGTCCATGTTATTCTGTGTGAGTTTGAGAGTGTACTTAATAGTGTGCTCGCCCTTCGGTGACGTTTTCTGGCAAGCTAGTCCCTGCAGGCTTGTTGGGAGTCCGTCACGACATGCGATGACTTGCCGTGTCGGTCTTGAGCTCTGATAGCGATGGTTATATGGCCAGTGATTCCGCTTCCGCAGTGTCCTTGGCACAGATTGAAGCCCTAACGATTGGCCTCTTCTCGTTGTCGACCACAGCAATCGTGAACCTGCCTGGCTCTGCATAGGCCCCGATGTCCACATATACTGCTCCTGGGTCTTTTGATAGTTTTTATTCGCCAGTGCTTTTACTCTGGCTCTCCTCCTACCCTTCTGCTGCACGTGGTGCATGTGTCTGGGTATCTTACGTAGATCTTCTCTCTTGCAGGTGTCGGAATTTTGGACTTGCTCTCACTATTTTGTAGTGCCTGCCATACCCAGCCTCGTCCGTACCCGCTTGTGTTGTGGTTAGGTGGTTTTTTTTTCCCTCCAGAACTGCCTCCCTGAGCTCCGTGAAGGTGTTGTGTACTCTGAGTTCCAAAAGACGCACCGTTGATGTCGTTGGTGTGATGTTTAGGGCAGTTTTATAGGCTCCCCTTATGATGCTATCAATGGCCCTTCTATCAACGATTCTAATCTCTTGATACGGGAGCCCGTAGGTAATCCTGCTTATGACTAGGGCTTGGACTAGGCGGAGGGTATCTTCTTCCCTTATCCCTTTCTGATGCCAGGTTACCCTTCTAATCATTCTTGATATTTGGTTGACCATAGCCTTGAGAGTTTTGATTGTATAATCTGCTCTCAGATTGGAATTTGTAACAACAGCCCCAGATCTATGATCTTCTCTTTTTCCAAAATTTTTTGGTTTCCTGGCTAAAGTTCAATCTCTCCCGGGGACCTAGAGGGAAAGCTGGCACCCCATAGCGACCATGGGCGCCCTAAGCATCATGGGACGGAGAGCTACTGACTGGAGAACCTCAACTTTGGCACAAAAATAATGCAAAAATAAATGTTTTTCAATAATCAAGAATGCGCTAACATTCAATATTTTGTCTACAGATTGCAACAAGCGAGCAGAAAGCATGTGAAGGCAAAGTTTGCCCAAAATAAGAGATGGCTAGCTCTCCTATTGGCCAAGTATTGCACACCACAAAAACTAATATTGCGTGCTTAACAGGTGCACTTTTATAAAGAAATATGTTTTAAAAAGAACGTTGCTTGAACACCTTAAGAGATTTTTTTAATGACATTTCGGAAAACAGAAACCTTTTATTGGCGTCGTGTCCTGTAGCGCTTTCGCTACTATGGTTTTTGCGCACTACGTTCGTGCCAACGTCATCTGCGTGCGGGGCATCCCATGAACAGAGTGGAACATCTAGTAACGTCCCTCTGTGCTCCCAAAGAAATCCGACTGTTCCGCACCAAGTACCTCACCGGCCCATGATGCTTTGAGCATCCATGGTGGCTGAGGTGCAGCGTCGCCAGCTTTTCCTCTAGTTAATAGTAAGAAACTGTATGTTGTGCAATGAAGTTGTCCGGAGTCCACACGAACTGTCAATCAACAGTTGATACGCAGTGTATATGTAATGAAATAAAAAGGCAAGAAATAAAAATAAGCAAATAAAGTAAAAATACAGAACAAATAAACTTAAAACAAAAATAAAACAAACAAATCTCAAATGATAAAAATAAAACAAAAATGAAAATAGAGGGAGACAGAGAGGAAAGGGAAAGGCTTTCGCATTTCCGCTCTTAAGCAGACGAGTGCAATCCTGTAATTTTTGCATTTTGGCTTCATGGAAACGTGGCCACCGCATCGGGTTGGAACCTGGGGGCCATGGGTTGCCTCGCTACTTCGGCTTTCAATAACAGTGTTTCCCTCCCCCCCCCCCCCCTTCCATCCCTTCACCCATAGCATGGGTGTCCAACGAGAGTGAGGCCGTTACTACCTTTCCATTCCCCATAACCAATTAGCCCAAAAAAGGCACATTTATTGTTTATTGGTTAGAGTATTACAGCAGGGGGACTACAAGCATTAAATACTGACATAAGCAAATAGATTCCCAGCATAGAAAAAGCATCACGTGAAGTGATATATACTGTGCTGGATGGCAAACTGGTCCAGTCTTGGACAGTTCTAACAAAAAAAAAAGAATAACGAAAGACATCACTCCTATAAGAAAACTCCCAGACCTTCAAGCTGTAATCTAGTCACTTCAATGTATAGTTGGGTGCCTGGATATACCTTTTGCATGTTATACCTATTCTAGAATGATAACAGAGGAAAAATTTTAACCCGACATTTCTTCTGCGGTTCTTTAGCTCGTCATTTAAGTTTGTTTGCTTTCTGGCATGCTATGTTTCCGGCTGTTCCTGACACAAATACAATTGCCCTATTCTGAATTTTCCCTTGCGTATAAGCTCAGATGTAGCTGTGTTTATAGCTTACATGATAAATGACTGAAATTCCAGCACAAGAAGCCCAAAACTGATGCTGCTTTATTCCCAATGAAGTTAACACTGCTTATTCCATCGCAAGTGAGATGTAAAAAGAACTCGTAGGTAGATATTTAAATACCTTGCTTTGTGTTTGGCATCAAAGTTCGAATTTTTTTCATTCCTGCCTATCTTCTACTCACCTGATAGTAATCCGGGTAAAAACAAACACTTCTATACTAGTCATCGTGAAACCAGCAAGGCAGGAAAAAATATTTGCATGTGTGCAGCTTCATCTTTTGTCATCCGCCTATTTACAAGCTGTTCTATCCAAAATGAACAGTTATCAACTCAATCACTTTGCACACTTCTGCAGAAAAAAGAATGTGGGTGGAATGCCCCAAAATCAGTTTTCCCATCTACTAATTCATTTTCTGTAATGTGTCCATCATTTGCAAAGCCGATTTCGTGTTAAAATTCATGACAAACATCTAAACATCAAAGCCAAGGAGTAAAAAAAGTGCTTGGAATATGTAAGCGATTCTCATTAGCTTGTTCCATTTCAATGTTTTTGTACGTCATCTAATAACTATGCTTACCATTGACACACCACAAAAATTTTAATACTATTGCCTGCAAAAAAGTTAATGATTTCATTCATTTAACAACGTTTACAGCTAAGTTAAAACTGGCTTGAAGCTGAAACGCTCAAAATCAGAGCTATGGAATGTGAAACCGAGACAAGTTTTCTGGAGTTTGATACTGAGTGTGTTCTATTCCGCAATTTTCTGCGATAACCACTTGCAGATTTCTTGTTTACGAAATATCAAACTAAGGCATGTCTTCGCAGAACAACCCTTTCACTTTGCACTGAAGATGCATAGCATATATTCCAAGTTATAGTGTGCCAAATTCATTGCATGCACCAGAGACTTCAGTCTTCTTTCCTTTGGGGTAGCTTTCACCCTAATCGGTTCAAACAGGTTTGGTTTAGGCCTGGCAAGCATCCAAGAACACACGTACATTTCCCAGTGCAAAGAACTTCTCAGAGCTCATATAACGCAAAGCCACATGATGGTGACCTACGTGGAGGCAAGGAGACAGTAACATGAGTAACATAAAAGCATAAATGGCATGCTTTACGTGCTCCACACATGATGCAAGCAAATGAAGTCATCTTGAAAATGAAACCTTTTATTTTTGTTTGCGAAATATTCCATGAATCTCTCCATCGAAGAGACATGCTCACTCAGCACTGCATATGTACACCGACACACTGACATCTTTCAACGCTGTTTCTACCATTTTTGGCGACGATGTTGCGTTCTAGCACCTGTTCTTTATTTTAATTTAACATTGGCCCCGCAATTTTTTTTTACTGGTTTATTTTTGGCTTGCAATGCATATGTAAACCAAGGACGAGCAGGCAAAAAAGGCGTTATGCAACACCTGACTAGGGCCTGCCCTCCTATACACAACAAACAACAAATTGAGACACAAATTGACAAAATTGACACACTTCCCCTTATTATATGCAGGCTGCTACTCTTGAGGCTTCGTCACTAATCTACGTCTGGTGGCTTCTCTTGTGGCATCTCGGAGCCATGCCGCACGCGGACATGGCTTCTCAGATTTGCCAAGTGGCTCATGCCTTTCCCGCACAGCGGGCAGTGCACTGGGTACCGGCGGTTGTGCACCACTCTCTCGTGGCGCCTGGCATGGTTGCTTGCCTTAAACGTCTTTCCGCACTGTGAGCAGGCATGGGGTCGTACTTCTGTGTGCGTCAGCAGGTGCCTCCCGAGCTCCTTGGGCGTAAAGAACCCCTTTCCACACTGGGGACACACGTGTGGGAGCTCACCGTCGCCAAAGTGCCGTTTGCGGTGACATGTTAAGTAAGATAAACTGGAAAAGCACACGCCACAGTCGGCGCACTCATGCATCTTGGATCCCACGTGAACCGCCAGGTGACAGGTAAGGGCACTCGACTGAACGAAGCTCTTCTTGCAGACCTTGCACACGAAGGGCCGCTCGCCGGTGTGCGTCCTCTCGTGCTTGGCGATATGCTCCCTGGGTAAGCAGAGATGACAGAGAGAGGGAGAGAGCAGGATCACCTTCTGCACAGCTAGCCACCCACATAGTACTACAAAAATTAACGGGCACTTACTCCAAGGATACAAGTGGTCAGCGTTACCAGTTTCATGAAATGATTAAGGCAATGATGACGCTGCCCGTAACAGTACAATGATTAAAAAGTGCCTTTGGTCTGAGAGAAATGTGTACCCACAGACTGGCAGATCTTGTTGTGCAGCGTATTTGCGGGCAGCATCTCGAGCGTGTCATCCCTCGTCCGTGCCACACGTTGGTCGACTCTGGTTCCCGCTTGCATGCAGAATCCCAAGAATGGCGCAACGCCCAGTCTTTGTCCCTGCTCGCAACGCAACTGATCAGCCACGTCGCCGCTACAGCGGAGGTACGTGCGTACAGCGGCTAGTCGCACATGGCATAACCGGATCATGCCATCAGAGGTGCTCGAGCGCCACCTCTCAGGAACATCTGTGCATGCCTGCAACTGCCCTCCCCGCACACCACCACATGCCCCCTTTCAACCATGCCTTCCCTTTCTACTCCATCTCTGCTTTTTCCCCCGTCCTCACATCCTAGAGGCAGAAGGAAGAACGGAAGGGAATGTCGCCTTCGTGCAACAATGGGAGCGACGCTAATAAAACATCCCAAAACTGGCCATGCAGTGAAGTGTGGAATACATGGCAAGTGGCCGAAATAAACGGATGCAGCGGGTAAGCACCGAGGATCACTTAAGTTCTGAAGGCCCATAGTGACCACTAAGTAAAAGGCATTCTCTCCTTTTCAAGGACCTCATCAACACGCACCTCAGAGGCCCAATCATACGTGAGGTTGCCATGCAGATATCCCTTAGATTTCACCCAAAAGATGAAGTTGCTTGAAATAATCCTATATCGTATTGTCACTTGGCGGTTCCGCCCCAATTCCAGCAGCAAAATCCTGAAAAGCCTGCATTTCTCTGGGTGCATTGACGATTATCGTTAATGAAACATGGCGAGCACTGAAACTTGGGCTTACTTTTTATTGCTGGAATACGGGCAGTAGGTACAGCAGTGCTTTCCCGGCGGCCCCTGTGGGTGCTCGCGCTGTCGGTGCACATCCAAGAGGGCTTGTGTGGAGAACTGCTCGTCACATGCCTCGCAAGAGACGGGTGTGGCAGGCATACCATCGTAAAACCCTGAAGGAAAACAAGACAGGAAAACCAAGATCTTCTGCGGAACAACCACATACCAGAGCTTTCAGCACAGCCCACAGTCTTATTAGCAGCCTTGAACATATGACTGCAGACGATACCTGCCTATTGTACTGCCGGTGCCTGCTACACTGTGTTGTTCCCTTATTTAGGCTTTGTACCTCTTCAGCATATCAGTGCTTGGTTTATGGTTTATGAGGGTTTAACGTCCCAAAGCGACTCAGGCTATGAGAGACGCCGTAGTGAAGGGCTCTGGAAGTTTCGACCACCGGGGGTTCTTTAACGTGCGCTGACATCGCACAGTACACGGGCCTCTAGAATTTTGGCTCCATCGAAATTCAACCGCCGTGGCCGGGATCGAACCAGCGTCATTCGGGCCAGCAGCCGAGCGCCATAACCACTCGGCCACCGCGGCGCATATCAGTGCTAATTCAAACTTATTGCAGGTCGGAATGCTCTCACTAATGACAACCATAACCGTACTTCCCTCAAGGCACGATTTTACTGAAGGTCAAGGCAGACCAAATTATCTTTTATCTGACCCGTTTAATGTCTAACTCAAAGTAGACGGGGACGAGGATTACATGGTCAAACTATACCAATGCAAATGCAGAGAAAATACACAACATAGAAAATGTCACAGATAAAAAGATTAAACACTGTAATCTTGCTCATGATCAACCACAGCAGAGAAACAGTCAATTTTTTTTTGCAATGCATTTCTGGTTTGGCACATGAAAAACTAAGACCATGTGGCCGTGACAAAATTAGGTAAGATGCTCAAAAACCGGTACCTGCTTTTCTCAGGTATTGCTTCTAGAGCAAAAACAGTCTCCTCTTCTCCAATGAGAGCATGGGCATGCAAATATCTGGGTCCAAACATGCAGAGTCCACACATGATGCAGTCATAACTACAGGATACTCCCCAAATTTAAATGTCTCTTGCACACACTTTTTTTGTTATGAAAAAAAGTCGCAATAAGCTGCAGTGCTGCAACACAACTAGCCTTGAAAAACATCACCTAAAACTGTGTTTGCTATAGCTACAGTCCTATGGAGTAGGCCATTTACACCTTTAAAACTATTGAAGCATTTACCACACAGAACGACCTGAAGGTTCTGCTCAGTGTTGGAGCTCATGCATGCCCAATTAATTACAAACAAACACTGCGCAGTCCCTGTTCATGACACAAAGTGCTGTAGCTGTTGACCTGCACAGGCAGCCATGGTCTCAGTGCAGTGCTGCTGAAGTCGTCGTCACAAGTACAGCGAAGATGTGGTTCTCTGAAAAGTCGAGAAAGCGGATGCAGTAATGCAAGCTATAAAAATAGCACATGCTGTATCATCTTGCAATACATTTTGCCCCATTCCAGTAGAGTAACGTGTGCAATCATGCGGTGGCTCAGTGGTTATGGCGCTCAGCTGCTGGCCCGAAAGATGTGGGTTCGATCCCTGCTGCGGCGATCAAATTTCGACGAAGGCGAAATTCTAGAGGCCCGCGTACTGTGCAATGTCAGTGCACGTTAAAAAAGAACCCTAGACGGTCGAAATTTCTGGAGCTCTTCACTACAGTGTCCCTCATAGCCAGAGTTGCTTTGGGATGTCGAACCCCCATAACCCATATCTCCCAAGAACAGCCGAATAATGGAATTCTCTACCTGCATCATTCGCAAGTAATGTTCATTTCATTCAACTTGAAAAGGTCCTTACCACTCTGATTACTTAATCACCATTCTTGTATTTAGTACATTGATTACTGTGCTGTTCCTGGTCACCGCCTTAGTTTTTTGTTAACAGTGTTAATAAGCATTGTTTTGATTCTAATATTATTATAGCTGCACTGTTTCTTTGACCTCAGCATGTTTAACATTCTTGCATGAAATGCGCTTTATTACTTTGTTATTGTTGTGAACTGCTATTCCCCCCAGAAATGTACTCCGTACCTTGAGAGTATCATAAAAAATAAAATTTAACAAATCCTACCTATCTCCTACCCAGAACTAAAGAAATTATGGTTGAGTTGTGCAGTTAGGCCAAATGGGAATTAGGCACACTAGCACTGTGGTTTTCACTTCGGTTCCGGTTTTCGGATCCACTGTTCACGGATGGAATTAAGTTGTTCAGATAGTGATGATTTGTTAATGCCCATATATGCAGAACTGGCCATTCTCTACCTTACATTCATAGATCCCTGAGAGTCCTCATACCGCTCCTGGCACAGCGGTGCAACAGTTAAGCAATGTGCCACTGCCCTGTGATGGCAGGTGCTGCCATCAATGAGGCTTGTGAGACCCAAGTTTCTCTTGCCGAGCAACCTGTTGGAACTAATAATAAATTTAACTGCAACCTTCCACGGTGGGCAGTTTGCTTAAAATACAGTGGGCAGGTGGCAGCCTACCCGGCTGCCATGGGTGGGTAGGTTGCCAGGGTGTGTGTGTGTGGGGGGGAGGGCAGCCTGCCACGAAGGTCAAATCGGCATCAGGCATTGAGTTTTTGCGACAATGCAGGTAGCAGTGCTAACGCACTAAAATTTTGCTGACCACAGAGCCAAAGCAGAAGGTTCAAGTACATCAGCACAAGTGCCTAGCCAAGCATATCTAAGGACGTGCTTAGTGACCATGAAAAATGAGGCAGAGGAACAAATCACACTTTTTAACATTCATTACCTACTCAGCTTCCACTTGATATAACACAGGCGTAAGCATAACAGAAAGCACTGGTCTCGCAGATCGTCACACACAAAAAGCGGCGCAGTAAGCCGGCGCACCGTCACTCCCTGGGAAAAGCAAATAAAAGAAAAGCGGCTATAACGACGGAGTCTCCTTAAGGATAGAGTGCAGCTGCCATCATCTATGAGCTGTCTCAGAACACGCTGTACCTTTTTTGCAATGCATTTCATGCACACATCTACTCCCAATGATGAGGTAAACTGAATTTCACTCGTACTACACTCTGAAAACTTCCGACTGAAAGCGTACAAGTGGTACACTAGCATTAATAATACCAATGGCATACAAATGCTAGTGGCACATATATTTTAATCCTGGGATAAATTTCTTTCGACCCAAATGATAACTGCCAACAGTTTTTGAAACTCTGCATTCAACCAAACATAAAGAGAGGATTATGCTGCCTCGTGCAATATATATGCAACACCATTGATAGCATGAACCACACTGCTGTGGCATCATGCACTCTTTGCACAAGCAAAATAATAAAATTTGGTGCAGGCAACTTGCTTTTTTTTATGGGGTTTGACGTCTCAAAGCAACTCGGGCTATGAGGGATGCCGTAGTGGAAGGCTCTGGATAATTTCAGCCACCTGGGGTTCTTTAATGGGCACTGACATCACGCAGTACACGGGTCTCTATCATTTCGCCTCCATCAAAACGTGACTGCAGTGGCCGGGATTAAACCCGCAAGTTTTGGGTCAGCAGCCAAGCATTATAACCACTGAGCCACCGTGGCGGCCAAAGGCCACATAAGAAAAATTGCAGCGATAGTTAGTGGTCAAAGGTGTTAGGAAGCATATCTGTTCATTTTGACCAATATATTGGTTCGAAGCCAGCTTGAAGCACTGAGGAGTTTGTTTTTTTTGTGGATAAAAATTAAAGTAAAAATTTTGATTTGTAAGCCTTTAGTTTTATCATCAACTTCTTTACAATGTAGGGATGATGTTGAACTGAAACTGCCAAAAATGAGAGCGCAAAGCACTTCATGCTTTATAAAACTTATGCTATCAGCACGAACATTGACAAGGCTGCAAGGCCTAATTTTTGGCATTATTTCCTTCAAAGCACTTATGTTAAGCACAAAACAACATGAAACTGTCTACGAAATAATTCAGCAGATGAGTGCACTAAGCAATCAAAATGCAAAGCCACCCATATAATTTCTAGCTTTTTTTTCTATTTCAAGCATGAAATGCAAGGTTTATTTCTCATTCATATATATTTTTATGTATTGCCAAGCCTTTGTGAACATTCCATTTTTGTTTCCTTAATAGTTGTGCTGCTCTCAATTAAGTGCTCTTATATGCTCTAAGAGGAACTTGGGAAGGCTGGCAACACGCAATGCAGAGCTAACTGGTTGCTTTCACTTCATGGCGTGCAGCGCTGGGAGAAAATGAGCCTGTACAAGAAGGAGAAATAAGAGCTGTAACAGTTTTAATTCGAAATTAACCTTCACAAACGCCAATACACTCCTCATATACTGCGCACAGAACAGCAGTCAAGGGTGACACAGTGACGGCAAACCAAAAACCAACAGTTGAAGTCATGAAAGCAGTGTAAATAAACCAACTGGCCCATGTCAAGATCCTTCTGACGCAGGATACGCATAGCTGAGTGTACAAGGAAAGAACATTAACATGGCTAAAAATGCGTGGTGCTGAAATCACTAATTACGGCCCGGTCACACTGTTGTTGCGACGGTAATCGCAGCCGCCGTTTCACATGCCAACGATTTCAGTCGGAGCCGTTGGCACCCTAGCGTCAGTGCAGCCTTTCAGTGGCCGAAAATTCTTCGGCTGCAATAAATGTCAAACATCATGGCAGGCGTTGATTTCGTAATCATGGGTAATAATATTGAGCCGTGACGTATTATTATGTTCAATAAAACGTTTTCGAGATTTTCCTGTCATGTCGCTGAACTTCTATTGGCTGACACTGTGGCCATCGCTGCGACTGCACCGACGCTGTGACAGTGCAACCAGCTTGTTGAAAGTCTGTCGCAGTGGCCCAGTGACGAGAATGACGCGCATTTCTGTCGCACACTGGCAGAAATCGCACTGCACTGCGGCAACAATCACATCATGTGAAACGGCCATAAGAAGTAACTGATAAAGCACAAGCCAAAAATAAAATAACAAAGTGAAAAAAGGGAGATGAGCCGAAATCTTGATGCCAGCATCAAAGAATTGACGATGGGATCCAAGCTGCATTCAAATGCATGAATATTAAGCTGGCTAAAAACCATTTTAAATCTAAAATCTCTACTTTCCAAAAAGAGGTACTGGTGGCACAGTATTAAAAGTACCTTTAAGCTTGATGAGTTACCACCTCTGCCATTTTACAAGACAATCTGTTTATGCTCCAGCATTTTTTGCTTCACCAAAGTTTAAAAGAGAAACCACAGTCAGGGCAATTAATTCCCAAATATCTGTTCAGTCACACTGAAATAGCCTTCTGACAATACATCGGCCGGTTTAGCTGATGTGTAGACCCTGCCCCAAAATAGAGGTACAAGGTCGTTCACTCTAGGGGTGAACACCTGGAGCTGGCGCTTCGTGTAGTCTGCTACAGCGCTCGAGCACAGCACTCGCTGCCTTGTCGAGAGAAATACAGGCCCACCTGCGATACAGACCGCTCATGATATGCTTACTGTGCACGGGTGTCGACGGCTGCGCTAAACCTGAAGAACAAAGCTGAAACAGCTACAAGCTGTAATAACAGAAACAAGCTACACCCGAACCTAAATCGAGCATCGCGTGTGCGAGGTGTTGTCGACCACATGGAAACGTTACACCGATCAAGTCTTTGCACAAATTTGTGGCCCATCGCTTTCAAGCGTACTGGCGTGAAGCAAGCCTGAGCAAGTCACGCTATTCTAAAAAGCAAATCTTTCCCTTCACAGTAACTGCTGTAAGACATCGCAAGCCATGCGGTGGCACAGTACCTTGAACGTAGTACACAAATGCACCGCGCAGTTACCGTCTGATGCTCTTTGACATCTACCTAGAGAGCATAAATACTTCCTGCCGAACTCATCGGCACAAGGTGCTGTGCTGTACACGTACCACTACAGTTTTGATTAATCCAACGCCGTTGCAAATTCAACTATCGCGCTCATTCAACAAAGAAGTCAGCAACGCTCTCTCTTCGTAGAACAGATAAAGCATGACATAAGGTCACGTCAATGATTCATCCATTGCACATGACAAAAATGGAATGCTCGCAGTGAAACAGCCATAAAAAAAAAAAAAGCAGGCACGAAATGACGCATAACTCATACACTTTGACAAGTCAACAACCAAACCTGTGTCCGTAAGCTATGGATCGCTTCGGCTTGGCTTCATACCACACCCTTGGACACAGTGGTCCGTTGGTTTCGAACACCACTTCTGTTCAGGATGTTTGCGAAAGCTTAAAAAAACCAGCGGACACAGGACAACACGCCTTGTGCTAGCAAAAGCGCTGCAAAAAAAAAAGGCGTACATTCTGTTAATTTTTTTTTTTTTGTGGACCCCAACAACATAGCCCCATGCATGCTTTGACAATGCTGCGCGCCCAGTCTGTTCAAAAATGAATGAAAATTTGTTGTTGGGAAAAGGAAATGGCGCAGTACCTGTCTCGCATCTCGGCGGACCTTAACCGCGCCGCTTACGTGCTCCCGTTTTGTAAATTTGGAGGCAGACGCCCGCAAATACTAGATGAGACTGCTGTTTATCGCAGCTTCGCGGTCCAGGCGCACCTTTCCTCCATACCATCTCCTCCTCGATTGCAAGCATGCCTGCAGCGCTAAACGCGGACGAGCAAAAAAAAAAAAGACGCAATGGCGGGGAAACGTCAGGATGTCAGTGCACGTAAAAGATCCCAAGGTGATCGAATTTTTTTCCGGAGCCCTCCACTGCGTAAGGCGCCTCTTTTTTGCTCCCGCTTTGCGTTCTTCTCTGTCGGCATAGTTTAGGTATCCACCGACCGAGAAGTTAGGTCAGTTACTGAGCTTGTTCCTTTCCTTTAAAAAAGATAATTAAAATGCCGGTGCACTGTTTGCTGTCGTCGGGATACTTTAAAAACCACAGGTGGTAAAACTTTATCCGCAGCTATCCTTTTTTCACTCCCAGCTACCTCTCTTCCCTCATGGTGCAGTTGTGTCCTGCGTAGTACGGAGACATTTCCTTTCCTTCAAAACAATTTTCATATCTGCTGGCTAATAATGTGCAGTCCTATATATGTAATAGTGTGTATAACTATGCCATGTTTAAATTCCTGCATGTGATGTGCAACCACAATCATATTCAACTCAGACTTTTACTATTCCTTCAGTAAAAATTTCCAATTCAAGCTCTTGTTTGATACGTCTTCACATCACTGCACACACAGTTAGACCATCTTCTGGCTTCATCCTGTGTGTCTTGAGCCCCTTGAGTTCCTCTTGCGTGCTTACTGAAGATAGCTGGACTCTGGTTCCTTTTCTTTCATGTTGGCCCTTCTGCATAAATGTATCTGACTCGATACTCTGTTGGTCGCCTTTCCTCTCGGAACCATACGCGCGAGCATGTGCTTACTAAGACGGGCTGTAGAGCTCATGCCTTTGCCACACTGCGGGCAGTGCAGTAAATGCTGGCCACCGTGCTGCACCTCACTCATGACACTTGACATTGCCTTCTTCCTTGAAACTCACCTTGCACTGCGAGCAAGCCTTACATTTGGGTGCATCAGAAGGTGCCTGTTGAGCTCATTTGAGTCGACGAACCCCTTTCCACAGTGAACACATGTGCGAGGCTTCACTGTCGTCCAAATGCCGTTTGCAGTGATGCGTTAAATAAAATGAACTGGTGAAGCTCTTGCCGCACACGATACACTCGTACGGCTTCTCTCCCGTGTGGGCTGCCATGTGCCAGGCAAGATGTGCATGATGCGTAAAGTCCTTCTTTTGCAACTTGCACATGAAGGGCCGCTTGCCATTGTTTGTCCTCTCATGTTTGACAACAAATTCTGAGTGGGCAGGAATGGGAAGATAGAGGATGCCACTTAATAGGTGCCAGAGGCAATGAAAGTGCACAAGCCAAAATCTAAAATCACGAAAACACAGCTCCACTCGCCACATGCGGCAATGATGTCCAGTATGTATAGTGATCAAGTACGTGCGTGTGGAACATACGGACATGGTGGCTAAGAATCAAAGAGAACTTTAGTTATGTAGGCATGCAGTGATCAATAATAATAATAATAATAACTGGTTTTTGGGAAAAGGAAATGGCGCAGTATCTGTCTCATATCCTTGGACACCTGAACCGCGCCCCCGCCGTAAGGGAAGGGATAAAGGAGGGAGTGAAAGAAGAAAGGAAGAGGTGGCGTAGTGGAGGGCTCCCAAATAATTTGGACCACCTGGGGATCTTTGACCTGCACTGACATCTCACAGCACAGGGGCGCCTTAGAGTTAGAAAGCACTCTCCCCCTGTGCAGTTCCATGCTAGCACATCCTTCACAGGTCTAGTTGAATAAACAAACTCTAGCAGCAACCAAGGGTTGAAAAAAAGAAAGCTCCAAAATGCTGGGACTCTGCTTCTTTCAACCCTCAATTGGTGCTAGTCTTTCTTTCTATACTGCATAACCGAACCCAATATTCAGGCGAAATCACTCATGAAGTGCTGCACCCCTCCTTTTTGTACCACAATATTTTTTTTTTCCAAGCTCAGTTTCAGCAGAGAAATTCTGAAAAAGCTGTGTTGCATGGAGTGTATATACCTATATGGACTAGCAAGACTAAACATGCACTCAAACCTTGGCTCACATATGGTTGCTGGAGTATCACAGGCCCCTCGGCCTCATGGGGTGCTCAGGCTGTTAATGTGTCTCCAAGAGGGCTTGTGTGAAGAAATGCCGGTCACATGCCTCGCAGAGGAAGGACAAATTTGAGATAGACGAGAAGTATAATTTTACGGTGCTGCCTATAGGTCTCCCAGAGACGTCACTTGCATCACAAGTTTTTGAATCAAATCAAACAGGGCTTCCCATAACACATTCATAGAATCTGGAGGAGTACGTTATTCAAACTTAAAGACACTCTCAGTGTGCTGTACGCATGCACACTAGTTACCATCCAGGATTAGTTTTGCACAAAGGTCCTAATCATCACAATCATGGCTGGGCTCGTTATTATGAAGACCTGTCAATGCATCAAGCTCAGTGCATAATAATGGAATAACATGTGCACTCCAGCAGTGAAAGAGGGGTCGATTTATTTGAAGCAGTACCAGCCAGCATCACGTAACAGATGCGAACATGCTCACTGTTGCAGCAAAATTAGCTCCCGCTCCTCTCTCGACCAATACGAAGACCAGCAACCAGGCCCAACAGTTAAAGCTGCAGCACCTCGAGTGGAATCAGGAGCTGATGGTATGGACTTACCATACTACTGAGCACAACCATTTTCCTCCTAGTTCCTTGAGCACACATTCGACATCGCCCCAACTAATAGCTCACTCTCATCGCGGCACAGCCCAGGCTGCTTTCCTAGGTGCTGTCACCCACTTCAATGTGAACAGATGACCTCCTTTACAGCAAGCTTTGGAAAGAGGCCACAAGACAGCAATAAAGGGAAAGTACACCGCAAACAGCAACCAATGCTCCGGTATCTTGGAGCTGTGAGCCGAGAGTTCAAGCATACACAAATACATATGTTTGTGCAGTCTCAAGAAACAGATGTGAAGCTCTCTCTAGCACAAACCGCTCTGTCGTCATGGTGACTGTTGTCTGTAATACATATGCAATTTCATGCTTCCAGTACAAGCATATAAATTTACTCCCTTTCCTTAAACAATGCACGAACATTATTGTCACAAACTGAATTTGAGGCTGAAAAGTTTAGTTAGTAGTGGCTTTATACTGCTTACTTCAAAACGGTGTCATGCTGTGGAGGTACTTCCCATAACCTTCAAATTGCACAGCACAGCAAATTTTCTCTTCAGTGTTCTGCCTTAAAGGTCAAAATCGTCTTGAGCATTGCTCCAAAATACATTGACACAGGTGCATCTACAACAGCAATCCAAAGGAGTTTTTAACTTGCACAGGCAGGCTATGAAACCCTGGTAAGCTGGCAATGCATCTCTGATCAATAAGGAGGAGGTTTTTGTCTTTTTTGTTTTATTTAATCACTTAATTCACATCAACACATGTTTGCAGATGCACTAGCAAGCTTCTACAGAGACAATTTTTCTGAGTGAATAGCTTCCAATTAACCTCTTTATTAAGAGACATGCCATGTTTATCTGCGTGTACGTTGGCCCAATGATACTTCCCGATACTTGTGCACTTTGTCGTGCATCTTGAGCATTTCGGCTTTCGAATGCACTTTTGCTGAAAGAAACTGGCTTCCACTTCATTTTTCTTTCTTTCGTATCGACCCTGCAAATGACACCCCAACCTTCACTCCCCTCCAACTCAAGTGTGGGTGCCCTCTCCCACTCCTCTGTCACTCACTGATGTCCTGAAGGCAGTCTTCCTTCGGGAAATCGTGTAGCACGGGCACATGCTTACTCATAAGGGCGACTTTGGTTCCACCTTAACCACAGCTGCGGTTAGCGCAGAGGGTGCTGGAGGTTGAGCACTTCGCTCTGGCGTCACCTGAGGTGGCTGTTTCCCCGAAATCTCTTCCCTCACTGCAACCAAGGTTTGGGGCTTCACACCGGTGCGACGCTTCACACTGTTGCGGCGCTTCACATTAGAGCGGTGCCCCTTATTAGGACACTTGATCATGTGTGCCTCAAGGTCACTCCGATGAGTGAAACCCCTCATGCAGGAGGGACACTTGAACTGGCACAAGTGCACAGCTCGGCGATGATAAAAGAGCGTAGCAGAGCTGGGAAAGCACTGTGCGCAGTCGGCGCACTGCTGCTGGCCCTTTGCCCCGTGAACCTTTTGCAGGTGGTGCTTGAGACCGAACAGCCGCTGGTAGGACTTCTTGCAGAACTGGCACACAAAGGGCCGCTCCCCGGTATGCATCCTCTCGTGCATGACGACGTGGGACCTGAATGGGTGTGGACAAACGAGGGAGGAAAACGGGCACACTTTTGGCGTTGCAGCACTGATGGCAACGCAGAGGGTAAATAAGTTGATGAGGCATTCACATATTGCACCACGAGCTGGAGCATCAGCTGTACATGTAAGGGGATGTGCAAGAATGTGATCAGAATGTGTTTGGATGTTTCATCACATAGCCCATTGACGTGCCCCACTCATCACATAATTGGTCAGATGATGCCAATGTGCCATATAAACTATTGTCACATGACCAGCTAACTTCACACAGCAAAGTTACGTGATCAATGGGCAATATGATCTCACTAGATGTGATGAGGTCATTCAATTTCAGGCAATGGCCACGTAATCTCAGGGGGGGGGGGGGGGGGGGGGGGGGGGGGGGCAGCATTCGGGCCATAACGGCTGACACTGTAAGGCAAAGCTGCCAGCTACATCGGACTGCCTACAGTGGATGCGAAGGATGGGCATAAACCGAGTACCGAATGCATGAAACAAAAGGTTGCAGTGGTGAATTATAGTGGACGAATGAAATTCTAAGGACCTCCTGTGACCACTAACCACTGAGCAAGATGCAGCATCTACAAGGGCAGCATCGCATCGACATGTACAGTATGTGTCGCATTTACGGGCAAAACGATAAGTGGTTAAACCAGCTCGTAACATGAAGAGAGCAGGTTTTACCGCAAAGCAGGAGCACAGATTCAGGGTCCCCCTTTTGAGCTCCTACTTTTCTCGAGTTAACAGCCGGTTTTTAACCATTTCTCATGTTCTCTCCAAGTATAATACAAAGTGGACATCACAGGCTCGGCCATTCACCAAAATGCCACCCTAACTGTGGCCGCTTTAGAGTGCAGTCTTCATACTGTAGTGTGCTATAGCGTATAGTTCATACTATAGTTTGCCGTCTCTGAAGTTATCAGTGTCACTCCTTCCCAACAGCATTCAAATTAAGTGGAGCTTTCGATGCCACTTCTGTCCTTCAAGTAAAGGGCTGAAAGCGTCAAGTTTTTATGGAGCACCATTTTATCTCGTAGTAACCGTCCTTTTTCCCTTTTGTGCTGCTAAACTCTTATCCCGTCCTCCCCTTACACAGAATAATCAGTGTAGTAGGCATTACCAAAAAATAAAAAGTAACTAAATACGTTACTCGTTACGCAAAAAAAAAGGAATGCATTACCGTCCTTTGTTAGGTACAAAAAAAGGTCAAGCATAACGAGTAACGAAAAAAAAGTACCACACCGAAAAAAAGTACCACGTTACTTTGCCGTTACTCCATGGCCATAAATTTTAATTGGTGCGTATTCGCTGCAAAAACTCACGATAACAATTTTATGAACCTCATATTTCACATAAAACTTCCAGCCCAAACAATGATTTTAGCCGAAATCCTGATTTAACGAGCACACTTTGCACAATTGTGCAGGAGCTCAGCAATGTTATGGCGGCCTAAAGTCGCCTGTAGAGTTATGTGTGCAACGTGAGAGCCTCTAAACAGTCCACTGCTCTACCAACTGAGCTATCGACGGAACGCCTGTAGAGTTATATGTGATCGCTTCTAACTCTGTGGCACATGGTGAAGCCATTTCCGGAATGTGACATTAAACACAAATTGACAGTTCATTATCAATTCTAAGTTCACAAAGGAAGCATAGCTGAACTCTCAACAAATTTAGAGCAATTCTGAAAAATGCGAGGTTCCAAAATTCTCGGCGTGCTTGCACTCTTTAGAGAGTTGTGCGTGCGAGTGGTTTGGGAAGGGGTGGTAGGTGAAGGCAAGTGTGTGAATGCGTGTTCGTGCACGTGTTTCGTGGTTTATGGGCGTTCTGTCTTTTTATTTTAGTTGGGCGCATCGTCAAGGGCAGGTGTCTTCTGGCATGCATGTGAGCCGCAAAGAGGGTCGAGAGCGCCTGCATACTTTTTTTATTTGAAACGTCACTTTAGGTGCTCTGCGCTTTTTTTTTCTAAATAACGGGGTGGAGGGGGGGACAATTGGAATAAAAAGTAACTAGTAACGTGACACCTCACGTTACTGAAAATGTTAACGTAAGTATGTTACCCGTTACAGTTCCGAAATGATAACGAAAACGTTACCAAGTTACCGAAAAAAGTAACGCGTTACCGGTAACGCCGTTACTTGTAATGGCCGATTCACACGACGGTCCATTCGCCCGCAGCCCGCGCATCACGTGTTCATGCGCCACTAAAAACTGGCCTGCGATCCGATGACGTCACGCGGATGCGACGGACCAAAAGAGCAGACGACGCGCTGGGTTTACCACTGTTGCCAGATTATTTTAAAGCTTTCGGCAGCGCTGCTCAAACTGGTTTTTCCCCCCGACCCATGACTGCGATTGAATGGTGCAGGTGTGGCCCTTTGACCAATTCCTCAATGGCCTGGGTCGTCTTGCTAGCCGAGTCGATCAATTTGTCATGGTAGCGAACGCAGTGCAGCCTGTGAAAACAGCGCGCCAGCTCAACGCCACTCAGCAAAATGCGGCAGCCGAAATACTGGCAAGAGCGGTGGTTGCCAGAGCTAGCGCGCGCATCTTTGCGGGCCGCCGCTAATTCCCGCGAGGTGAGAGGCACTTGAACTTCCTTGGTTGTCCAGTCCGCGGGCCGACAGCACGCCTCTCGATTTGGTGACACATGAACACGTGATGCACGGGCCGCGGGCGAACGGACCGTCGTGTGAATAGGCCATAACGCGTTACCACCAACACTGAGAATTATCAAAATTCCCAAAAGACACATGACGTTCTAGGCATTCCTTTGTATCACCTATCCGAAAACATACCGAACAGCCATGCTCTTGCTTACCTGTCATCGCTGGAGTACGGGCAGTACGTGCAGCAGAACTTGCCTGGAGGTTTCTGGGGATGCCTGAGCTGTCGGTGCTTGTCCAAGTGCTCTTGCGTAAGGAACAGCTCACCACAAGGCTCACATGTGAAGACCGAGCTCAGGACGAGCATGCTGCCTCCAGCTTCTGAGGGCAAACAGAGCGGGGGCCAAAGGGCTTATGAGGGACGAACGATTAGCAGAACTTTCAGCCACACACTGCACTCTTAATTCATCAATAATCAAAAGCACAAGATTACATGCAAAGCGCATCAGTTTTCAACACTGCCATTGTCATCACATTGCACACTGTGTTGTTGCGCATATAAGAACTCCCACCACGTTCCCATTCCGATCAGAACTGCAGACAGGCCAGACGCTCTTGCAAACAGCTACTGTATCAATAGACTAAAGGCATGATTCTGGTTAAAGTCACAAACAGTGCAATATTGCTGGTTAAAGTCACAAACAGTGCAATATTGCTCGTCCTTTAACATTAGCCAAATAGAACCACAGAGCCATAAATAACTTGAACCCCTTCGCATCTTGATACTCATCAAAAAAGAGCTCGCTTTTGACTCTGGTAAAGTGACACTTGAAGTATTCCCAAGTGCCAATTAGACCACAAAGAACATCATAATTGACCCTAACCCCCTACCTAACCCTAACTGCTTAAGGAGTACCTGAGATCAGAAGTAAGCATTGCAGAGAAAACTTCCGGGACTTAAGGACATCAGTTGGCTAATGAACAGGCATGTCCACAATGCACACTACACATTTTGTGTGGTTTTTAAAAAATAGTAAACTGTCTCCAGACACCTTCTCCCTGCTTTTAACGAGGAAAATATTGGCTTCAAGTGCGAGAACATGTTGCCACAGAAAGCGTTTGAGTTGCGATATGTGCACTTTAGTGCTTACAGACAACTGTGAATTTTTCCTCTATGTATATTACCTTCAATGATGCCCAATTGTCTCACTGCCATTAAAACTGAACACAGACCAAGAATAATTTAATTACAGAATGCTTGTTCTTCACAAATAATACCATACGAGCAGAGATAACGTGATATTCATCACTACACACGGCGACAGCTTTTCCTCGCAGAGAAGGGAAGGCTACAGGGGCAGACAATTCATAACCGTGTCATTTTATCAAATAGTTCGGCCGCATGGTGCACTGCTTTCTCCGTGGTACTTACTCTCTGTTGCCGGTGCAGCTGGTGCAATCTGTGGAAGCTTCTTGCAAGTAGATGTGCCTAGAAAATTCATTGTAATCAACAAAGCTGTTTTTGTTTTGACTTTCAAGCTGGCAGTTGTGTTAGAAATAAGTATGCCTTGAATAGCGAACACTGACAATATACTATGCTTTAAGAGAAAACAAATAACTGCAAGCGGGGGATACATTCTGCTTCACAGGAAGAGAAGGCATGTTTCGGCTCTGTAGCCTCCACTCCACTGCCAGAAAAAGTTGTCATGGAGTACAGCAACAGCAAAGCAGTACTTTTCCTGAAATTTCCTCACTTCACTTCTAGCTTTGCACATTACAAAGTAAGGTTACATAAACAAGGACAAAATTAGAGTACTCAAAAGGGTACTTCTTCTGACAGTCGAAAAACAGTTAATTTCTAATCTCTTCCAAACAAAAGGAACTGCATACCAGAAAGGAAATAGCAACCACTGTTCACAATAAACATATGATGCTTGATTGCACATGAATACATACTATAGCAGTTACAGGACTGTATCGTGACATACGTAAGCTTACATTTTTTACGATGTTACAAGTGGTGAGAGGGAAAAAAAAACGCTTACAGGCCACAATCATGCAAGACAAAATATCAGTTCTGCAAAATTCAATATGCAATCACTATAGGAAAAAGTCATAGCTATATTTTATACTAAGCTGTAGGGCACCAACACGAAATATATCGTGACGCCTGCAACATTCTGTCCGATCAAGGAGTTACGAGCGCACAGGGCATTAGAGATAGTTCCACTTCACACCGGAGAAATGGCCGAAGAGACACAGGCAACATTATTTTCACTCCTACGCCTTCACTTTTTTGTCTAAAAAAAAGCACATTATACAATTCGTTCATCACCCAATGACGTCTCATAATATGCTTGACTACATCATCATGCACAAAGAAGTCCCTTATACAAACATAAGCATACTGCTCACACAAATAGCTGGCGAATAAATGGTAATTAATTATGCTTCACAGCCTAGCTCCACAGTAATGTAAACGGCGAACATGATCTCCTAAACAAAGTTTGACAGTTCACAAACACTCACTCTACTCTCACACACAAATAAAACCAACAATCCCAACACTGTGACATGAGATCGCATTTTAGGCAGTAGCAGAAAGGTAACGGTGACAATATGTCTAAGATAAACGTTATACTCCCTGCACACAATTTTTTTTTTTTACAATTGAGCCCACTCAGTTGTCCGAGACCGATGAACAAAGCATTCACATTTGCTTGAAACCTTTTTGACAGTATGTAGCTAGAACTGTGGACCACAAAAGCTAAAACTGAAATGCTTAACCAAATCTAGCACAGATATAAAACAACCAGCCAAAAGCACTGCTCTTCTTTAATGAGAGCATAGGCACTGCGTATCAGGGTCCAAACATGTATGCAGCTCCAATGCGCTTAGCAGTCGCAATTACAAGATGCTCCCCAGAAGTAAAACAACCAACTGCTGCATAAGCATTTGCACAGAGAAAGAGCTGCAACAAGTTACAACTGATGCAACACTGAAAGTCTAGCAAAAACTTGGCCTGGGACAGCTTCAGTTGTAGTTACGGTCCTCAGAACCTGGCTCTTGCCACCTGCAAATATGAAAGTGTATGCAAGTGGAGTAACTTATGAACACTGTTTCAATCACAATGTGAACTATGCACAAGTTGTAGATGGTTTAAGAAAACCTGCGGCCACACTAGTCATATAAACATTGCTGCAAAACATGTTAGCAAAAATAAATGTGACCGACACATAGACTACAAGTCACAATTACAAGATGCTCCCCAGAAGTAAAACAACCAACTGCTGCATAAGCATTTGCACAGAGAAACAGCTGAAACAAGTTACAACTGATGAAACACTGAAAGTCTAGCAAAAACTTGGCCTGGGACAGCTTCTGTTGTAGTTACGGTCCTCAGAACCTGGCTCTTGCCACCTTCAAATATGAAAGTGTATGCAAGTGAAGTAACTTATGAACAATGTATCAATCAGATTGTGAACTATGCACAAATTATAGATGGTTTAAGAAAACATGCGGCCACACTAGTTGGTATAACGATTGCTGCAAAACATGTCAGTGCAAATAAATGTGACCGACACATAGACAACAAAGGCTGGCCGGGCTGCCTTCAGTTTCATCGCACACAAGTGGCCAAATCCTGCGCTTCGCAGAAGACTGGCCACGACAGGCATTGTTGCTGATGCGCAATTCTGTTCTGTCAGCGTTGCAGTACCCAAACATCCGTTTTCATCTCTGGGCTTGCCTCACAACTTTTTTCAATGGTGATTTTCACCCAAACTCATCACAAGTCTTACCTAAGAAGTAAGGAACATTCAAGGGAAATGGCAAATGAATTATGTACTGTTAATTATTGGTGAAAAGAAAAAAGAATGAGAAAAACTTTATTTTTGAACAAGGAGATTCCAACTGCTGTCTTGTGCGTTCAAAAATGCAACGCTACTCCATTGCACCACTGATCCAACAGGAATGAGTGCATTTAATTCACAAAATTCTCATAAGCTCTCAAAGAATTTCTCATGTTTGCCACTAGGCGGTGCTGCCTAACTCCAATCCAATTTATCCAAGGCACTAGGGTGAAGGGAAAGTAGATTTTAAGCGGGTAGAAGTAATCAAGCGAAGGTTATCTGATTGGTGGCTAAAATCAAGACGAGTAAAATTTCACAAGTCATGGCTAGGTGGCTTGAACCGCCGCCCAATTTAAAGGGTTCAGCCTTATCCATCCATCCATCCATCCTGTAGCATTGTACTATGGACAGAACGAAATCATGCATAGCAGGCAACTTGCACAAGCAGTCATGGGTTCCGAGAACTGCTGCTGAAATCATCACTTGCACAAGGCTGATGCGGTCTAGGCTGATGTTAGTCTACCTAACTGCAGTACAACTACACTTAGCTAGACAAGGAACACACAGTACAAGCTATACCGTCTAAAAAACATTACCTAGTGCAACAAAGTTTTTAAGGGGACACTGTTACTTTTTCATTTAATTCTCGGTGATGAAATATGAAACATGAAGCCATTCCCAGTTTTAGGTGCCTTTTCATAAATAGATGGAAATGCACATTTTGTTCTATACACGACCGGCCATATTAGTTGTATATTGAAGTTTATTTTCATGTGGTTTACTACAACTGAGTGAGGATTACATACTTTGTAATCAAATGAATATGCTCCCCCCACCCCGAGCATAAACTCTCGTGCTTTACAAGAATGCTACAAAAGAAATGGTGGTTGCTTTGTCAGTTTTGCAAAGAATGTAGCGTGAAGGTACAATCTGAATGTCACTGCACACAGTGGCAGAAAAACCGTTAACACTGACAATGCCCAGAAATTGGGAAGCAAGCAAGCATGTACTATCGTGAGCAGTATGAGCGGGAACTCAGGAGCGCGTGCCCGGCGATAGCCTCGAACCTTACATGTAGCGATAGTGGCGGCCGCTATCGGAAACAAAGTGGAAAGGGGGTTACGTTATTCCTTTTTTTCAGAAACTGGCAACTTAGCACAACCCTTTCCACAATGTTGCGAAAAAAGCGGCCGCCGTGCATCGCCAACGAGGAGGGTTCGAGGCTATCTGCCACGCGCTTCTGTGTTCCTGCTCATATTGCCCATGATTGTACACATCTTATGCATGGCAGTTAGCTCTGCTGAAGATAATACTGCGGTCAGTTTCTAAATGTTCAACAGTGCATAGCGTGCAACACTTTCAGCATTATTGATCACTGCAGAGCAAAGATTCAGCATCACAGGACATAGTTTCTGCAATTAAGGATTTCTTTGTTTACTGGTATGGTTGAAAGTGACAGCCTATTCTCCTCAAATTCCAGACATAATTTTGTCACCTTATCATAGGCTTGAGAGGCTGTGAAGGGCTTACACACGATGCTTTAACTTTTGAGCAAGACAACTTGAGAGTTTCTGTGGCCGAGCCTGTAGAGGCTGTTCACTGCAGCATCACACTAAAATTTCGCTAACTAAAAACAAGTCATGAAATCCACACTACCAGATCAAAGCGTTTTTGTGTTCTACAAGCTACAAGAAGTACTCAAGGGCAAACTTGCCTGTGGGGCATGCGACAGAATGGGTTTTCAAGCAAAGCATATAGAGCTTTAGTTTCAATTTTCCAAAGTTCCACGTTTCCAACGTTTAAGGTTACAGAAAAAAAATTGTCTGCGCTATATATTAACCTATGTACTCAGTATCTTGGTGAGGCTTACTTTACTATAGTAGCCTCAACATGCAGCACTCATGACATTTTGGGTCTGCTTCTAATTCCAATGACGATTTGCTTTTCATGGCACGGAGTATCTTTGGCCAACTCAAGGTGGGGTCGGAGACCCATTTTCAAAGCAATTCATCCCCAAGAAGCCGACCAAGAGGCCAGAGGAAAGCTTATACCCACTGGGAACCGGTGGGCACCCAGCAGCACTGGGGATCGAACCCCGCACCTGCCGCTCAAACGACTAGGCGGTCACCACTGCAATTCTACTTGCACACTGGGACACCTGACAGGAATGCGTTGTCTCTAAACCTATGCTGCTTCTCCATCTATATCCAGCAAAGAGTGTAAGCCTCTTATGCCATGCATGCGAAATATGCTGACAATATTGCTTTACAAACCTAAATTCAAGCATTCCCGTCAATCTCCTTTGCGAAATTTCTTTTTTCCACAGCCGGACTACATAGAACTCAAGCCTGTCTAAGCGAATAAGTTACTTTTAAAGATATCGAACATGCAAATATCACCAAATAGAGAGCTTCGATAAAAGAAATAGCGCAAACACCAAGTGCCTGTGGCAGCTCTTTATAAGACTTTACGGTGAGAAGTTGGTTGCTAACGAGCAAAAACAGCAAGGACAGCCAATGTTATTTGATTGTTATATGAAAAAAAGCTGCAAAGAGGTGTCCACCAAAATGAGTGCCCAGACACCTACTGCATCATGGAGGGGACGTAGAGCGGCGCTAAAGTTTAGCCACTTGAAATCTATGAGGTGCGTATCCCATGCATTCTATGAGTGACTTGGACTTCCTTTCTGATCACAGATACGATAGTTGTTAACGGCACCTTTTGATGCACAAGCTAAAAAAACTGGCAAGGTTAGTTTCCTAGCATAGAAGAATGAAATTGATATGAGGCAGTGCACAATGCTAATTTCAGGTGGGACAATGCTGTAAATTTGAAGACAGCTTTGAGGGCATATTATTAGAAGGCAGCGTAGTAGTCAGTTAGTAGACATGGGTGGATTTGGATCTTAATTTACTTTGCTTGCAAAAAGACCGCTTTACAACACTTCTAACTGGCACCCTGTTCTTCAAGTCTCAGCATTTTGAGCTGAAAATAAGTTCAATGCAGCTTCATTTTCAAACCTATCGAGCAGCACTTTGGATAGTCTCTGAACTACCTTGAGCAAATAATTAGAACAAAAATGCCAGAATGCAAAGGACTGAACATCAGGCCGTACAAAAAGTGACATTTTTCACTAGGCGTCGCCAAGGGAATCGTTGCCATGCCCTTGGCAGGTTCGCGGCAGTGACCATCTTCCTGCGCCGACGCGAATCGCCTAACATCATCGAAACGACACGACAGCTACACTATTCGTATCGAGGGCCAAAGAGCCCTCATAAAACAGGTCCATCTGACAGCTCAAGCCAGTAGCGCCGTGGAATGAGGACCCCACCCACAAGCCTCAAGAATCGTTCCTCTGATTTTATTAAACTTTACCTACCTCTGTTTAAATACTTTCCAAGGACATGACTCGTATACGCAGAAAAATTTTACTGCTTTTGCAACCCATCGCAATCGAACGCGTGTTGTCTAACCTTTCCGAACCGACGTGTTCTAGAGTGCTCGTGTACTGTTGAAAAAACTGCCCTCCTAAATGCCTTCGGCAATGCCTTGCTGAAATGCCTCCACACTGCCTTCGCATTCCTACCTTCTAATGCCTACGCATTCGCGCCAGACTTCATAAAAAATGACGAAGCAGCCACCACCGTAGAGCACAAAAAGGTGCTCCGTAGCAAAAGAAGAAATGAAACACTTGCACAAGCACTGTAACGAAACACCAGAAAAAGACCGCGAATTAGGAGTCAAAACCTAATTTCCTTATCCACAAGAAAAGTGACAAGGTGCCACCAAGTCGACAGCTACAACAGAATAGCAGAATTGAATTTGACAGCTTACATACGCTATGGATTGCTTTGGCTTGGCTTTGAATACCTTTGAATAATATCTTTGAATGTTGGCGTAGCGCTCTTCTGGCGGCCACAAATCTTTGCATTTGTGAGGCCTTTATGCTCTCGCATATGCAGGGTTTGATTCCCCCACCCCAACGCCGAAAGCTGTACTGGCACCTGTTTTTTTTTTGGATAAAGACAATTAAGAATGCATGGCGCAAACACTACACCCATCTGTGCTCTGCGACCGCACCGACGCTGCGACAGTATGGCCCTGCTACGAGAACGACACGCATTTCTGTCGCACAGCGGCATAAATCGCACTGCGCTGCGGCAACAATCGCATCATGTGAAACGGCCCTGCGATAACTGAGGCCAGCAGCACGCCTTGCTCTTGCAGGTTACCTGCTGCAGTGCCTGTCGCGTCTGTTTCCATTGGTTTGTGTGTCGTATTTATTTCCGCTAAAATGCTTTACGGCCTGACTGCTCTTGACCAACCAGCCCAGCGACAACTTGTGTTGAACTTGCTATCGCAGTTCGTACCTGTAGCGACTAGTGCCCGCACTAAAGATCGGAAGCGGCCGTCGAGCCGTACCCGCCACGGTGACCGCGCTTCGATGAACGCGAAATGCAGACGATCCGTATGTGCTGTGCAGTGTCAGTGCGCATCTTGATGTGCATGAAAGCAGCTCTTTCTTTCTCTCTCTTTTATTCCCCTTCCTCACGGGGCTGTGTTTGAGGTGTCCACCGAAAGTGAGACAGTTGCTGCGCCTTTCCTTTTCTCAAAACTGATTTATTATCGAAACGGATGACCGCGGCGGCCGCGTTTCGATGGAGGCGAAACGCAAAATGCGCCCTGCGCTGTGCGATGTCAGTGTCAGTGCACAAGATCCCCAGGTGGTCGAAATTATTCCGGATCCCTCCACTACAGCACTTCTTTCAATCTCTCTTATCCCTTCTCTTACGGCGGCGCGGTTTAGGTGTCCACAGAGACCTGAGACAGATACTGCACCATTTCCTTTCCCCAAAAACCAATTTTCATTTATTAATATTGCAAGCCTGCTTATGCTACAGCACCTGGAGCTTGCTAGAACTTTTTCTCACTTGAAGGATGTTTATGTTAGGATACAAATTAAAAAAAAAACAGGCCAGTAATTGACACCGGGTCTGTGGCGTCCTGTATCACTCCGTTTGCCACTTGCGACAGTCATGATATCAGCTTTTTAATGTCTGACTGTATTACACAAGCCAAGTATCAAAATTCTAGAGCTTATAATTTTTTTCTTGTAGTAGCTTTTTATTTAGTTAGAAGCTTCCACAACTGTCAACACACTACTTTTTAGTCTTGAAGGCATAATGTTTGGGGGGGGGGGTCCTGAATGTGGGCGGAGCTTCACTGAAGACCTAAGTTGTATCTGACTATAGCCCTTTAGTGCCCATTCTCTTTTTGGAAAGCGATCTTCTTCGCTAGTCATTTGTAACTGCATTCGCTGTGGCTCGGCACTTCGGTTTTAGTTTTTGTGCAAGTGTGGTCCACAGCTTCAACTACACACCATCAAAAGCAGCAGTAGCAAGCAAACGGGTGTGTTCACTCTTATCAAAGGGTTAATTTCGTTCCACATGTATGCAACAATTCTGATCATGCTGTTTGATTTAGTTTGTGTCAGAGGACAGCATATGGCATATGTTTGCGACCTGCCAAAACTTTGTTCTGCAGATCATGCTTCGTGTCGAAAACTGTGTGGAGCTATAAGAATGTACTGACATTTATTGTGTGCATGATGTGCATGTCAGAGCATCGGCACCAGTGACATCGGCCGGAGGACAAGGCAGTAATTCCTCTCCGAACCTGGCACGTCACAGGCACCTCTACAGTGGCATGGTTTAAAAGGCTGCTGGAAGTGAAGCCACTGAGCACCCATAGGTGTCACTGTCACTGAGGGAGGAGCGCCCCTGATGTGTTTCTAAGTGGCTGCACTGGCTTCCATATCAAAAGCTCTCCTCTTTTCGTCAATGTTCATAGCCTTAATGGTACCTGAACTATTTTACATTTTTTGTGTTTCTCATGCACGCACTGCATGAAGGCATCTGCATACTGGTAAGATTGTGCATGAGGTGGAGCATTACACGGCAATCAATAGTAGTACTTGCATGTATGTATGTAGAGCTCAGACTTATGCCACAGTACTTGTAAATTTTGTGAGTCAGTGAGCTCTGTCAGCCTTTCTTATATATTGGTGATTGGAAGACATTGATGCATTCCCAGCATCCCATTCAAAATGAACGTGTACCTGTGCTGCTCATGGAAAAGCTCGGGACAGAAAATCACCTGTGGCAACTGTTCGTCTTAAACTGATTAGTACTTGCAGGAATTAAGGCACTTTTTGTATGATGCATTGTTTATTTACTACCAAATGAGCTTTGTTTTGGTATTATTTGAAGCAAAAGCTAAGTAAGAAATTAATATTAAGTAGTGTGGCTTGGTTGTTCACCTTGTTTCCCTTGGTACTTTGTCACTAAGCAAGGTTAAAATGAACATTTCAAGTGACTGTGTCCTAGGTAAGAAGTTTTGTAATTGGCTAAGCAAACATTTTTCAAATTATACAGCATGTGCTCTTTGCAACTCGCCTAATTGCAGTTAATTGTGATATTTCAGACAACCACTTCAGCCTCATTGTGACGGCTCGAGCATCTCTCCACTGGGACCACGGCTGCTTGTGCAGGCTGCCTACTAGAGTCTTTTCAGCCCAGTCTATTATTTCTGTTGTCTTTATCTATGTTCGCATGTTTTTACAGCAATTGCCAGTTTCTCTAACTGTGCTGCAGCAGTTTGTGTTATGAAAGATGACCCTGAGGAGTTCACATTTTTATTCAGTTTAGCATGCAGAAGATCCTATGCTAAGCAACAACATCAAGCCACCATGGTTGTAAGGTTCCTTCTTATTTATATCTGGAAATGACCAGTCTTGCAAAAGCTTGCCTTGGCTGCTTCTTTTGCCTTGACTGCATTGTCCTAATTTTTCACATGCAAAGCTTGAACTGCAGTATACAAGTGTGTCATTCTTTTTTCGTGAGTTGTTATGAACAACATTATACATTGTTTCATTTGCATTACTGTGGCAACCTATATTTTTACCCGTGTTGTTATATTTCTGTGGCAGGTTATGCAATGCTCTATTCCTGTGATAGTTTATACAATTGTGCATTTTGTCCTTGCCTGTTTCTTTGATCAGTTTAGTGTGCAGTCCTAGTGCCTATTCACATTGCCTATGTGTATTCTATGCAACGTCCTTGTTGACTCTATGTCTCTGCTTATACTAACACAGCCTAGAAGACTAATCATTCCATGAATATGTGAAAGATTCTCAGCCCGTGTTCTGCATTTTTGGAACGAAAAGAAAAGAAGAAAGCACACATCGACACACATGAAATAGGCAATAAAAATTAACCTGTGGCTGTTCTTAAACACGCCTGTTAATACACTCATAATAGTACTCGCAAAACACTTTATACATATCCATGTTCCCACATTTGAAGCCACTACTTTCTTCTTTTTTGAAAGTAGATTTGAGAAAATGTTTGGATACAGAATGTATTATTTAATGAAGGACCTACTCTTATATTTGCACATATTTCAATTATTTGTGGTGAGCAAGATTATAAGGAAGCTTTTGTGACCTAGTGTTATTTTACTTGAAGCAGCAAATTACAGGGACGCCCAGAATGTGCGTTATTGCATAGCTTCGACTGAATAAAATGTGAGTGGCTATACTTTGCACAACTTCCACATGGGTGTATTAGGGCAGATATGCAGGGGTGCGAAACTGATGGTGGATATTCAAGCACTGCAGTGCAGCTAATGCTCATAGGCGTGTGCAGAGGGGGGGCAAAGGGGGCTGCGGCTCCCTTAATTGGCATTAGGGAGGCATGAGACGCAGAAGATGTGAACAAGCACTACCATGAGCATTGCCCTCCCCTTATGGAGAGAACTGTGCACTCCTATAGTTTACGAGGGTGTTGTTGCGGGCTAGTTGCTGAAAAGGGAACAGCGCGAACACAGGACGAAGAGAGGAACGTACGACACAGGTGCTGACTTACAACTGATGTTTATTCGAAAGGTGCAGTCCATCCATCAACCTGATGTCTAAGGAGACTGCCTATCTAGACAAGTGATTTTACCTCGCTTTTTAAGTTTTTAACTATTTTACACCAAGTGTTAGCCACGTTCCCGTTTTTTTACCTTACCGCATGCCCATCTTCCATCCTTCACCTGCATCTTGTTGTTTGCTTTCTCTCATGTCACCCTTCCCACAGGCATCGTTTCTTGTTAAAACTTTTGTAACTTTTATAGGTTTTAAGGTTTTATCGCTTTCGTCCGGCCCTCTACACTGCCCATGATGTTGACTCAGCTGACAGCTTGCCGCGAGACTATTTATATGTATGTGCACCTTTCGAATAAACATCAGTTGTAAGTCAGCGCCTGTGTTGTACGTTCCTCTCTTCGTACTGTGTTCGCGCTGTTCCCTTTTCAGCTATGGTTATGCTAGTAAGTTCTGAACTCGGGCTCTAACGGGCTGCATAAAAGCTTATGTGGTTTTTGGAACCTTGTGCAAAACTATGCTTTACCCTTTGTCCTCTATCCCATTTCTCCGCAGAGGTGGACAGTGATGTGCCGACCCCACCCTTGTGCTGCCAGACGTGCAACGGTGCGTTCACCACACAAACCCTCCTGGACGAGCACCAGCAGCGCGAGCATACCCTGGGACCGCAGGGAAAGTACTGCTGCACCTACTGCCCGTACTCCAGCGACAGCAAGTAAGTCAGGTGTTTACTTCTCGCCACGTTTACTTGTTTCTGAGTCATTAATTCCCCCCCTCCCCAGTTAAGTGGGTTTTTTCTGAATTCTGACTCTTCTTGGTGGCGGTGTTGTTGTTACAAGGCTGTTGCGACATAATGATCTTTTTGCAACATAATGATGCAGTTCCCATTTTCCTTCTTTCCGAGTGGATGAAGTGATGGTTATAGTTGCATGACACATTGTGAATTAAATTGAGCCTCCCAGAGTGACGTCTCAGTGCAGCCCATAGAATTTTGGTTTCTCTCAATCCTTACCTGCTGTGACCTCCTGTTTTGGGCACTCGCTGCGCGTTTCACACCTCACTAATGGTACGACGTAGTTGCTAATAGCAGCTGTCATGAAAAGTACTGTAAACAGGTTATCTTTCATGAGTGCAATATTTCGTGAATTCAGCTAAAGTTGAAATTTTTGAATATTTCACGGAAGCTAGATTTCTCTCGGAAGGTATGCTACGTTTCGGACACTGTAAACACACAAGCATGGCTCGGCGCTAAGTCGTCCTCCCCTCTCGCAGTTATAACCATGGCAGGAACTCTACAGTACATGAAGAGAAAGGACACCAGGTCAATGTCTTAGCTGAAATATACATTTGTTTGGTCACTGCAGCGGTGGCCTGATGGCCTGAGCATCCACCGTGCATGTGGGAGATATGGGTTTCGATCCCCAGTGACGTTAGGTACCTGTAAAAGCTTTCTCCTGGCCAGTGCTTGGCTGCACAGCCTGGGCAGCCAAAGGGTGCTCTTGCGTCATAAAAATCCATCATCATCATCATTTGTTTGGTCAGGTTGCCACCTGTAGACGTTGCCGCTAAACAAAATACAACAACGAGGATATGCCAGAGAGGCTCCATTGTTCTTTTGATTACCTGATGGCTGCATCTATCAGACACACTGGGAGGCTGCACCCGATGAAGCCGGTGAAGCGCTATAGTCAGCTCTCCTGTCTGTATTGCTGTGTGGTTCGCACATTTGAATTGTTCCTTTAATGAGTAACAAATGTATATACCGTATTTACACGATTGTAAGTCGACCTATTTTTAAAATTTGAAAATCCGAAGTGGGGGGATCGACTTACAATCGAAATGAAAACATCGCACTATATATCAGGCATGCTACAGAGTGGTTGCATTTTTGCTGCGTGGCTCTGTCGCATCGCTCTTGGTGCTGGCCTGGAGCAGCTGCTATGTCAATGCACAGAACTGGCATCCCCTCCCCGCGCGCGCGGGTGGCGGCCGATGGCGGCTATCGATAAACTTCAAGCTGGCACCCCACACTCCCCACACGTGGCTGCTGACTGAAGTTGCTGATAAGCGGCGGCAGCCCGATAATGCTATCGCATTCTACGGGAAGCTCAAGCGTCCAAAAAGTTTTCTTTTTACTTTCAAATGTGCGCTCGGCGCTCAAGGGAGCGTTGATAGTTGATGGAAGGGCCGCTGTTCCAATCGAGGCAGCAGCCCACTCGGAACGGCAGCAGTGCTGGGGAGTGTCAATAGCCGGCGGAAGAGCCGACGCCATTCACACATAGTTTCTCTTTGACTCTGACGGATTTGACTACTGCCGGCCGTGCTTTACAAGTTTTTAATGTTGCGCTTCGTCAGTCATCATTTGTGCTCCAGGTACGGCAAACAACCGGCGCTCGTTCACAGCTACATTCAAGATGGCTGCCATTTTTTACGTCGAAAAAACGAACAGCCGCGCACCAGGTTGCAAGTTCAACGTTCGCAACGGGTGATACAGGTTTAACAGCTGCAACAAGGAAAATTTTCAGCTGTTCCACACGATGTCGTGATGTGGATGTTTGCGAAATGCGGGATTTCGCTGGACGACGACGTTAGAACGACGTGCTGTACAACCGCAGCAGCGATCACGACGGCAGTGCTGCTGAGGATGATGGCGCAAGTGTCGATGAGTAGTCCAGTGACTAATACATTTTCGTTTTGGAGTGTGCCCACGGGCACGCCAGTGTGTGGCAGCCGATAGCGGCTGGCGATAAACGGCGGCCGCTGGATAATGCTATCGCGTTCAACTATTCAAGGTCAAGCTTAAACAGCCTCTGAAGTTTTTTTTTTTGTAAATGTGATTTTGGGGGGTCGACTTGCATTCGAGTCGACTTACAATCATGTAAATACGGTACTTCGGACATATGTCTTTAGATATCTGCTGTTTTTTGTTGTTGTTGCATAGCACCATTAATGCTACTACTTGCAATGTGTACCCATTGTGCTCCTCTTTTCATCCATGCACCCAGGAACCATGTCACCTTGCATGAGAGAACGCACACTGGAGAGCGGCCGTTCGTGTGCAAAACCTGCAAGAAAGCATTCAAACAACCGTATTCCCTTACGCGCCACTTGTTGGTCCACACGGGAGACAAGCCTTACAAGTGCACTGACTGTGGCCGGCGTTTCACCGATACGTCGAACTTGTCGCGTCACCGCAAACTGTTCCACTTGGATGACAATGCAGCCTCAAATTAGTGTCCCCACTGCAAAAGGGGGTTCTGCCAACCGTCTGACCTCAACAAGCAGCACCTGCTGAAACACACGGGGCAGTGGCCACATGTCTGCTCTCAGTGCGGCATGTGATTCAAAGAAATCACCCACCTCTGGCGTCATGCGACAATGATGCACAACAAATAGAACTCACTCTGGGGCCCACACTGTGGCGGAAGCTCAACCGTGCTGTCTGACCTGAGAAGACATATGCACAAGCTTCACGGATGCATAGGAGAGGACAATGAGCAGGACATCATCGAGTGACAAAGACACAAGGATGGCGCGGCACACGTCTGATGGGAGGCTAGATGCATTATTTTCAGGATAACTACACATGAAAGAAAAAAAAAATCCGAAGGCAGCAGTTATCTTGAGCAACTACAGAACTTCTTCAACAACACAACAGTGGGAATGCAAGGTACAAGGCGCATGATGAAGCTTTGCGGCTTTAAGATGTTGGCAAGAAAATGTGTCCTTCTTCAGTAAAGAGGTTATTTAGATGTTTTTCATGTGAGCAAAAATATGTCTGTGAAGAAGGTCGCAAGCAAGACATAAGTACCAAAGGAGCAAATAAAACTGATTGCATTTATTGGAGCGACCTGTTTTGAGTCAGTGTGGCTTTGAAGGAAGGGTATGTATTACAATGTCTGGCACCAGTTTGCTTAGCTGTGAATTCTGTGTTGCCACTTGACATACTTTAAGCATGGTTTGCATGTCAGGTATTTGTGACCTATGGGGCCTTGCATTATGCTAGTGCATGATGGATGATTAGAGACCGTACCTAGACCACCCGGAGTAAGATTTTTAAGAATCGTGCTTGGAGCATGAAAGAGTGCATTTTCCTTTTAATTTAAAGAGAAAGTGTGCAGATGTAATATTGGCTAGAGTTACTGAGAAAATTCTGGTTCAGTATACATTCAAGGAGAATAAAAGGTTCCGAAATGCTGAGGATTGCATTCTTAAAGGTCGCCGTTTTACTTGCAAAAATAATAAATATTAGCCAGTTCATCTACAACTAGCTTTATGCTTTCAAGACTGATATATCTATAATTGTTAATTTAAATTTTCATGCAGTTTTCTGTAAAGAATTGCAGTATTACAAAGATAACTAATTGCACTTTGCAATTCCAAAACAACAACGCCATCCGTAGCTCATGGTAACCTTTACTTGTGCACTGCAGTCAACTATAATGCGGTGGTAAAAGCATGCTTCTCTCACTGCATCTTTCTTTTTCCTGTGTTTCATTATAACGTGAAAGCAGAGCATCTGTAGGAAGCTGGGAAAATTGTGCATGACCTTGAGCATTGCATGAGAATGTATCCATGGAGAGTTCAGAATTGTACCACAGTACTTGTAAATTTCGACGCGTTTTAATGACATCCTAGTCAAAATCAAGAGGAAAAAATGGGCTTGGACAGGGCATGTAATGGGAAGGCAAGATAACAGAGTGGATTCCAAGAGAAGGCAAGCTTAGCAGGGGGCAGCAGAAAGTTTGGAGTGTGGATGAGATTAAGAAGTTTGCAGGCATAGGGTGGCCGCAGCTGGCAAGGGACAGGGTTAATTGGAGAGACATGGGAGAGGCCTTTGCCTTGCAGTGGGTGTAGTCAGGCTGCTGATGATAATGACTAGTAAATTTCGCAAGTTGTTCAGCCATGTCAGCCTTTCTTTTACATTGGTGATTGGAAGGCATTGATACTTTCCCAGCGCCCCACTCAAAACAAACGCAGTACCTGTGCTGCACATGGAAAAGCTCGAGTCACAAAAACAGCTGTGGCGATTATTCGTCTGAAACTGAGTACTTGCAGGAATTGACCGTTTTTTTAATGTGAAATAGTTTTTTACTACCAAATGAACATTAATTAGTATGGCTTGGTTTTTCAGCTTGTTTCTCTTGTACTTTGTCACTAAGCAAGGTTAAAATGGACATGCGTTTATTAAGTGCTCCATAACTCAATTTCAAGTGACCGCGTCCTAAGTAAGAAATTTTTGTAGTCAGAGCAAACATTTTTTCAAATTATGCAGCGTGTGCTCTTTGTAATTCATCTATCTGCAGCTGTTGTTGTACTTGTGATATTTCAGACAATCACTCCAGCCTCGTTGTGACGGCATCGGCATCTCTCCACTGGGGCCACGGCTGCTTGTGCAGACTAACTGCCGGAGTCTTTGGAAAATCCAGTCTTTATCCATAATTTCTATGTTGTTTTTATCTATGCTAGCATGTTTTACAGCAATTCCCAGTTTCTCTAACCGTGCAGAAGCTCCTATGCCGAGCAACAACATCAAGCCGTCTTGGTAGTAAGATCAAAAGTGTGGCTTTTTGGGCTTGTTGACGCATGATCAAACAAGAGAATATAGCGCAGAGTAGACAAGGCGCAAGAAGAAACGAAAACACGAGCGCTAACTTCCAACAATTTTTATTTCACACATGCAACATATTTATAAACCAGGAACGAGAGTTCTTTATCACATAAAAAGATACAGGGAGTGTTTACACATGTCTCTCCCGAAGCATTTATCCTTTCAGCTGCATGTGTGAAATCAAATTTGTTGGGAGTTAGCGCTCGTGTTGTTCGTTTCTTCTTGTGTCTTTTCTACTCTGCGCTATATTCTCTTGCTTGGTAGTAAGGTTCCTTATTATTTATGTCTGGAAATTTACGAGTCTTGAAAAAACTTTCGCTGCCTGCCTTTTTGTCTTAACTGCACTGTCTTAGTTTCTCACATTCAGAGCTTGAACCGCGGAATAAGAATGCTTCATTTTTCTGTTATAGTTTAGTATATAATACTGTTGGTTTGTAATACTGTGCCAGGCAATATTTTTACTGATGTTATTCTATTTCTCTGGTAGATTATGTATTGTGGTGTTGTTGTGACATGTTATATTACTGTTTATTTCGTCTTTGCTTGTTTTTCTGATAACTTCTGTGTGGAACCCTTGTGCCTGTGCGTAGAATATCCTTGTTGACTCTGTTTCTTCCACATGCCTCTGTCCGTACTACCATAGCCTAGAAGATAAGACATTCCATGAACATTTGGAAGATTCTTAACGTGTGTTCATCATTATAGGGAGGACAACAAACACACAGTGGCCCAGGCAAAACAGATTGATGACTGAGTTGTGGTTGTCCTTAAATCCAGTGTTAATGCGTTCATGATACAACTCGCAAAATGCCTTCAACAGATGCTTGTTTTCAGAGCTGAAGCTACTACTAATTTTCTCTGGAGCAGTTGTGAAAAAATGTGTGGAAACATAACCTCTAATTTCATGAAAGGCTTATTTACATATTTGCGCATGCTTCAGTTATTTACTGTTTGCACCTTGAACCCTTTCAGTGTGAACAAGCTTATAAGGAGGATTTAGCAATGTGATGCTTGAGTGATAGTTCTGGTTTTATGAGGTTTAACGTCCCAAAGTGACGTAGGCTAAGTAGGATGCCGTAAAGAAGGGCTCCGGGTAATTTCGGCCACCTGCTTTTCTTTAATGTGGACTGGCACTGCACAGTACACGAGCCTCCTGCATTTAGTCTCCATTGAAATGTGGCCGTCGCGGCCTGGGATCGAACCTGCGTCTTTTGGGTCAGCAGCCAAGCATATTAACCACTGAACCGCACGGACTTGATTAATAGTCATTGGAAAAGATGCAAATGACTTTTTCAGTTGAATTAACCACAAGCAACATGGAAAGTACTGCAACTAAGTCATTTCCATCTTTTCCAATATTACTCGGGTATTACATCGCAAAGTCCACCTGATAATAATCTTATTCACCTTGAAAGGTTATAACAGCGTGCACTTTGGAACCTTTCAAGGCGAACAAGCTTATAAGGAGGATTTTGCAGCGTAATACTTGAGTATATACTTACTGGAAAAGGTGCGAATGACTTAGTTGCAGTACTTGCCGTTTTGCTTGTGGTTAACTCAAGATGATGTGAAGGGTGTGTTAGCAGTGCAAAGCTCTGAGCATTAATTATGCGTGTTAAGTTTTATGAATGAGACAAAACCAAGTTATTTGACGTAAACTGGCATATGAAACTTTTGTCCGCAGTAGGCTGGAGTATGCATCCGCGATCTGGAGTCCTCATCAGTCCTACCTAATTAACATGCTCGAAGCCGTCCAGAACCGTGCAGCACGCTTCATATCGTCAACATACGACTTTCATTCCAGCGTAAGTTCCATTAAATCGTCACTTGACCTCACTTCCTTAGCTCTCAGACGAAAAGTTGCGCGCCTTTGCTTGTTCCATAAGTTATACTTCAATTTCCCCTATCTCCGTGGTTCCCTCATATCTCCTCCCTTTCGTACATTGCGCCGCCTTTTTAATTCAAATAGCGTCCAACGACTTCATGGCTCCACCAATGCTTTCAACAAGTCCTTCTTTCCGACCGCAATTGAAGAATGGAACCTTCTGCCCGACTCACTAACAAATGTGCATGATGCGACAAGGTTTAAGGCGATGTTGTTAGATCACCTGGGTTGACATGTTTTTTTTTTTTTTTTTTGCCCTAACCTCTCGCCGACGTGTGTGGTGCTTGTGGCCTAAAGGCATTTTTTACATGCACCGTTCTAACTATTCGCGTTCCTTGCTTCTCTTTATGTTCCTATATTGCATTGTTATATTTTTGTGACCTTTGTTTTTCCACATCAACCTTGTATACGCTCCCCCCTTATGTAATACTCCGACAGGGGCCTTTAAGGGACAATAAATGATGATGATAAATGATGATGATGAAGTCACCAACCTTGTTGGCTCAGTGGCTTTTCGGCTACTGATCTCAAGGCCATTGGTTTTATCCCAGCTGCGGCAGCCATATTTTTATGGAGGCGAAATACAAAGATGCCCGTAGGCTGTACAATGTAAGTTAATCTAGAGCCTTTCGATATGGCATCCATCATATCCCACGCGTCACTTCGAGACAGTGAACATTACTGTTTACACCTTGCATTCTTCTAGTCCGAGCAGTGAATACAAAAATATTCAGAAGTTATATTGCTGTGTAGTTTTAAATGGGTGACATTCTGCCCCATACTGCTGTACCTACTGCCTATACTCCAGCAATGCCAGATAAGTGGAGTTTTGACTGCTCGCCACATTTTCATGTTTCTGGGACATTAATGTGCCCCCCCCCCTGCCATAGCAACATAGCTTTTTTCAGAATTCTGATCTGATTCCACATTGGGGGCGTGTTTTTTAAGGCTGCTGTGACAAAATGGAATGGCAGTTCCACTTTCATTGTTTCCATGAGGTGAAGAAGTGATTGTGATTGTTGTACAGCACTTTGTGAACGAAACTGAGCTCCTGAAGGACATTTTAGAGCAGTACCCTCCTTCACAGGTGGAGAATTGCCTTCACTTATCGGGGCAAACAAAGCTTACCGAATTCCAGTGGTTCTCAGTAATTGCCTGCTGCACCTCTTGTTTCGGGCACTCCCTTGTGTTCTACATTTGACTGATGATACGATGTAGTTGGCAGTTATGGCTGTGGTTGGAAGTGTGTCAGATGGCTCCAGTTAATTTGTCTTTCCACAGTAAACTGGATATATCCGATCAATGTTTCTAGGGTACAACTGAGACTATCCGATCAATGTTTTTAAGGTACGACTAAGACATCTTCATGTCATACAAGGCATTTTACATGTAAGGTCAAGGTCTCTTGTGAGTACAGCTGTCGTGGGTACGTCGGTTCATCTTTCTCCATCCACTGTTAGTCGTAGAAGTAGGCAAATTTAATTTGATGTGACCACCTAATGCAGGTTGCACAGTAGCATGGTTTGAAGCATAGTGATCTCTGTAGTATTCCTTGGACATTTAGTCCTTGTTCAATTATCTGCTTCATTTTGTCCTCGTAGTCCATTTTTTGTTACTGTATCTACAGCAGTAGTTACACCTTTTATTCACAAATTTTTTTTTTCCTCTCCACGAGGAAAAGCAGTGAACTATATCTTTGCTACCCTGCAACAATCACCATATGGTTGCATTTGTGCCCTTTGCCGAAGGTCATCTGGTTGTAGCGCATGAACTGCAAAATTTTTGTTGGCTATTTCCATGAGAAGATGAGACATATGTGTTTTGCTGCCCAGTGTCATTAAGCACTAAATGTAGTACGTACAAAGGCGATGGAGAGAAACATGAACACGTCAGAGCCTAGGCGCCCCGCTGTTCGCATTTCTTTTCATCATGTTTTTACTTCGGTCATAGCAAAAAGACAGTAGAGTCATCCGCGATGCATTCTAGGACAACTATCCTCTTCTTACCACTGAGGTAAAAGTGTGATGAAAAGAAATTCCAACAATGGAGCACGTTATGCGCTGCATTGTTCGCGTTCCTTTCTGTTGTGATAGTACCGTATAGTCTTGTGCAAGGGCTGCACCCTCATGGGCTGCGCCACCTATTCTGGACTAGGTAGTAATTGAAAAAAATACACTTTTTTTAACTATAATCCTAGAGTGCAAAATATGAAGACAAATGAGGCGAGGCAAACACGGCGCTGACTAGCAATTGCTTTATTCACAATGGACAAAATTTGTAGACTGCAGAAAAAGTTAGAACAATCAACGAACACTCCCTTTAAAAAATGACTGTAAAAAGTTTCAACCAGTACCAGTGTGACAAGTTCGCACACGCCCCAGCCCCTAAAAACAAAAAGAAAACAACAAACAACAAACACGCAAGGTGAAGATGGCACAATGCACCGTCGTAGTCAATCAGGCCTTCCAATCGCAGATTCGCAATCTCATTTTTTTGGGGCATCACTGTAGCCTTTTCCACCAAGCTTCGCCGTCTTCAAGTTTTCGAACCAACTCATCCAAACTTTTGTGCTCCAGGAGTTTTTTTTAAATCCGTGTACGGGCCGCACCTTCGTAATTCACACCCTTTTTTTTTTAAGTGTGTCCCTTACAGGAGTTTATATGGTATCTGGGAGGCTACACATATGCTCTGAGGAAGCTGTGTAGCTGGATACCTCTGATGTTGTACCATCACCTGCTTCGTACCAGCGCCTGTGAACGTAGTGTGGAACTGAGCAGCTTTCTTCTTTTGCATGCATACAGGACTGGGTGTGCAGAAGCTGGCTTTTGTCATTTGGGAGGGCATTCAGATGTGTGTGTTTCACTCCTTCATTGTTCTCATTCTTTTATCTCTGCACCCAGGGCCTATCATGCCAAGCACGAGATGACGCACACTGGGAAGCGGCGCTTCGTGTGCAAGATCTCCCAGAAGGGCTTCAAGCTGTCCTGTGATCTTAGGCGCCACCTGCTGGTTCACACGGGGGACAAGCCACATGAGTGCAATGACTGCGGCCGGTGCTTCACTGACTCGTCGAACATGATGCGTCACCGAAAAATAGTGCACTCGGATGATGGTGGAGTCGCACCCTCGTGTCCCCACTGCGGAGTGGGGTTCACCCAACTGAGTAACCTCAAAAAGCACTTGCTGAGGCACACAGGAGCATGGCCACATGTCTGCTCTCAATGCAGCCTGGTGTTCAGAGACATCAGCAAACCCAAACGTCATGAAAATGCGACACACGATCTCTCCCACTCGCTGAAATGCCCGCGCTGCGGCAAAAACTTGGCCACGGTGTGCAGTCTTAGAAGACACATGCGCAACTTCCATAGTACCACTAGAAAGGATAACATGCAGGACAGTCATTGAGTGATGAAGGCGCTAGGAAGAGATGCCACACATCTAATTTCAGGTTAGATGCATTATTTTTAAGGATTATTACACATGAAAGAAAAAATTAGCGGTGGTTTAGCTTTGGATAAACCTGGAGTGACACGATAGCTACAGCTGGCTGAGTGGGACTTGCTCAGTTGAATCGCAAAGTCAATCTTTCGCCGCTCCGTTTCGCTGGGCGATCCTTCTTCATCTTCGTCTAACTTGACACGACGCATGCGCACAGCTGTGGCAGCTCGGTTTCGCCGACGCGCCGCGCCGCCGGCAGCAGCAGCTGCTCTGCACCACGTGGCTGGTCAGGTGACCAACCACGTGAGAACCATGTGTTCAGCCACAGCACCACGCCGCCGGCCGCTGCTCCGCACCACGTGACAAACCACCTGACAGCGTGGTGGCGCAGCCATGGTGTGGCAGTGCAGCCATGCTGAAGGCTCAATATGCTACTGTAATGTAGCTATCACTACAAAAAAAAAAAACAGGAACTGAAGGCTGCAGTTATCTTAGGTACCTATAGAACTTCCTCAACAATACAACATTTGGGAATGCAAGGTATAAACGCATAAAGTCTGGCTGCTTTGAGATATTGGAAAAAAAATGTGTTCGTCTTCAGGGAAGAGGTTATATTTGGATGTTTTTCACTCGAACAGAAATGCGTCTGAAAATGGTTGCAAGGAAGATTTCAGCACCAGAAGAGCAAATAAACTGCCTACATTTACTGGAGAAACTCATGTCAATGTGGCTCTGGAGGAATGGTGTTACAAAATCTAGCACTACATTGCTGTAAATGCTCACTTGCCATCTGATATACTTTGAGCAGAGTTTTCCTGTCAGATGTATGTCACCTGCATCATGGGGCCTCGTTTAATTCCAGTCCATGGTGGATGATTAGGGACCGCACCCAGAACACCCTGAGCAGGATTTTCAAGATGCATGCTTGAAGCATAAAAGTGCGTGTTTTTCTTTTAATTGTAAGAGAATGAATGTGTGCAGAGATATCATTGGGTGTAGTGACTGAGGAAATTCTAGTTCAGTACCCATTGGGAGAGCATAAAAGGTGCTTAATTATACAGAGGATTGTGTGATCAAATGTTACTGTTCTAACTTGCAAATATAGTAAATCTTAGTCAAATCACTTACCGTCAGTGCTAAACTTTCAAGACTGATAACTCCCTGACCTGCCATGGTGACCCAATGGCTTATGTGCTGAGCTATGCTAAGAAGGGCAAGAAAGGAGGCAGTTGCTGGCTCTGCATCCCCCTCATTCTTCTAACTTGACCCCACCACTTTCCCCAAGAACCATGTGCAAGCTATGCTAAGCTAAGATATGCTAAGCCTATAGACACAGATGGAACCCCCCCTCCAACGATCATGTTTTGATGAACAAAGAACACAAAGTGCCCGTGCACTTCAAAGAACTCCAGGCAATTGAAATTAATCAAGAGCCCTCCACTAAGGCATCTCTCATAGCCAGTGATGGAGTTAGCTTTAAGATGGAAAACCTTGTATACCGTACCATAATATCTCTATGATTGTCAAAAGTTTAAATTTCCACGTAGTCTTCGCTAGAGAATTCATGTGGACGCACAAAGATACATGTTGTAATTACAATTGAAAAACAAGACTAAGCCATCCACAGATCATTGGAGCCTTTTGTTATGGGCAGGTTAGTGTGAATTTGAGTAGTGTATTAAAGGCATATTTTTCATTTATCATTTGTGTATTCATTTTGTGGTGCTTCATCATAATGAGGTTTATATTGTTCATAGCAATTAGTATTCTACTAGAAAATGGATGCATTATGTGCTATCGTCACCGAATTGCCCTAATGTGCCGTACAAGGATTCCACAATAGCAGTTGTAGCTCCTAAGCTGCATTGATGGTTTTCATTGATGAAAAATGGGTGAAATTTTGATGTACAGTACTCACGGATTGAAATAGGACATTCGAAGCGCAAGCCTTGCAGTGCCACGCAGGCATGTGGTAAACCACAGGCCGGCTCGTTGGCGACTGGAAGGAACAATTCTGCTTTGTAGATGTTCTCCCCCTCGCGCCATACCACAATGCATCACCTTGGTTGCATGAGCATCTACGGGCGGCGCTCCATGAAGCGACGGCCACGCGCTCCGAATGTCCTATTTCAATCCGTGAGTACTGTACATGTCGCAGTAGGGAAGCACAATGGCATTGGCACCACTCACACTTGAGAATAGGGCAGTAATTACTATCTGAGCCTAGCATGTAAAAAGCTCCTCTGCAATGGACTGGGTGCGTGTGTAAGGTCAACTGAAGTAGTGGGGCCTCTGATGAGTATATGTGAATAGCAGCACTAGCTTCTGTATCAGAAGCACTTCACTAAGCAACATACCTCTCTTGGGCATCTCAGCAAAGTCTAATATGTCCTGGAGAAAACTAACGCCCATTGATTTGTAAAGCAAGTGCTTTTAGTATGTTCCACAGTACAGGATGTCCTGTGTACATCAATTACTCAATTATTTGGTACATTTTGCAGTTCTGTCAAGTTCGAGCATTATATGTGCATTAGAAGGTTCTGTGCTGTTCCCAAAACATGTACGCATGTTTCAAGGCATTGCTAGATATGACTATTCCTGAAGTAAGTTTTCAGCACAACTCAAATGTTTGGTGAGGATATCATATACCCCTGTGACAATTTGAACTTTGCACCAATAACTTGATAATTAACAGTAATATGTATAGTGTTAACAATACTATATTAACAATATATAGTAAGTTGGTTGTTGATTGTGCAGGGAATCACGCTAAAATGAGTGAAAGATGCAAATCGCACGAATAGCTCTTTTCAGAGCAATAAAATGAGTGCGCATTTAGTCTCTATTACTATTCCTTCGTGTGTTTTCGTCTTTCACCTTTTAGACAGTTTAGCTGGTTTATCGAGGTTCACGCTGCATATGACATGTATGCTGTCAGGATCAAAAGTGGTGTGTCTACCACGCAAGCTTCAAGTAGACTGCAGGGTACCACCACGGCCATGCTTGGTGTAGAGGGTGAACCATACAAAAGGCTATCCGCCGTATCCATCCATCCATCCATCCATGCCACCACGCAGCGTTCGCTGCCGAGGCTGCGTAGGTGCGCTGCGCTTTTCACTACTGAAGCCCGTCTCTGAACGCTTTGAGAGCACTTTTTGCATAAAAACACTACTGGCTGCAGACAATCTAACCGGCCTGGCATTACCAGGAGAAAATCCTGGACTGAAACAGCGCTCGCCGAAGCGTTTGACAAGTACCACCAGGTCCAGTCTGCTAAATTTTTATTCGTTTATTCTTTGTGGTGAACCGCGGAAGGACTTAAGCAAAAATCATATTGACTGCCTAATGTTCAGCGAGGTACCCAACTTGAAATAAGCAACGAAAGTTGATGCCTTGGCCACATTACGTTATTGTGTTTGAACGATCGGGTATGGTCCGGACTCAATGTTGCTACATGGAAACTTCCGATCGAGATTTTATTCGACTAGGGGACAGTCGATTGCGATCCACACATCGCGATCGCGGGTGAAGGATATAGTATACACCTTCATGCTGAGTGAGCGCTCGGCTAGCTCTGTCCAGGTGGAAAGACCGAGTCACCGTGGCCCTCATTCTCAATGGCGAGCAGAACATCTAGCCCGGAATGGCATCGCATATAGGTAAAAGAAAAGCAGGTCACTCTCGCTCTTTCCCACCGCGGGTTCCGTCTTCAAAGATCGCATGCTACGATAAACACAAGCAGTTGGAATAGGTCTCACTATATTGATGTGTTTTATTTGAGAATCACAGCTTGCTTCATACAACTTATGCAGGTGTGCATGAGCTTGCGCTTCCCTTTGTAACAGAACAAAAGAAAGTGGTGATTGTACGATATTGATTCTTATTTACAAATCTGGGATACAGTAAAAACAGATCAAAAACAGAGCTTGTTGTAAGCACGTGCTTGCTTTGTTCTGTTCCGAGAAAATACAATGTAGCGACCACAAGGCTGCGCTCTGGCATCAAGCTTCCAAATGTTACCATTCTTTCTATATACAAAGTGGCAAAGTTGTTTTTCTCCGCTCCATAACGTGCGTAGGCTACAGAGCCAGCAGGTGCTCCAGATATTTTGGCCCAGGTTGCAGGGATACAAATTGAGTCCAACGGATGCTGATCTTCAACAGCAATACAACCCATCTTCTGCTGCGGGCATAAGTTCTCACTCGGCTCCTCTGTTGCTGCCGCCTCGTCGTAAACATCGTCAAGCATGCTTGACGGTCCATGGCATGATGCCTGCGCCGGCACAGCGCGTTTGCCCTTTAGCGGCAGGTTGGTCACACAGGTTCCTAACTTTTCTTTTCGATGTCTTCTTAGGCTGAAGGTATTTCGGATAGTTTTCGAATACTGCTGGCTCATATGACATCGGGCATGAGATGTGGTCTATCTGGCGAGCTCGTTGACGACACCGTTCACCGTCCCTTGATGTGGCAGTCTTCAAAATGTTTCTCGCAGACAACACACGCTGGAGTCAACTTGCAGTCCTGTCTTTTCATCAGCCGCTCCCACTCCGCAAGCCGTGTTGAGTCCGAGGACACACGGAACATGGAAGCCTTGCCCGGATTCGACTGGTAGCCACTCCGACAGAGCGGCACGAAACATGTTTTTTCCCGGCCTGGATGCTTCTACTTTACCATCATTAGTCGCTGTGGTTTTCCCTCAGGGGGGTGCTCACACATTCCCATACATGTGTATATGGTCGGAGAGGGAGGTGGAGGGGGGCTGTGCAATTACAATTTGGAGCTGCGCCAATGGTGCGACTGGCAAGTCAGTTTTGGGGAAGTGGAAAGGTGCCTAGCTGCCAATACGCCAATACATGACAGCTTCCCAAACAATGCTAACACGTCCTGAGTGCGACCACAGTATGCCCGTGTCAGGGTGTTCAGACATCCTCAGGTTGTCTCCAACTGTAACCCATTTGTTCATTCATTGCGCATACTCATGATGCCTTGAGGATCATGCTTAGGGATGTTTTCAGTACTACTTCCGGATGTGTATCAAGAGATTTTTTTTTCAAGGGAGTGCCGTACTTGAAGCTTATAAGAGAAGCTAACCAGAATAAGCAAAAAGAAGAGGCACAACATGGGTTTACCAGCGCGTACTCCCCTCCCCCTACAACCTCCTACCTAGGTAGGTGCCCCTAAGGTCAAAATGGAGTGAAAAGATGAGGAATGGTTATAAAACACTTATTTCAGTGAGATGGAATTGAAAAATATACAAAATATTCGTGAGCATTAGTTTTTACTTACATGTTTAACTTTGCAAGAGGAAGGCAGTCCATGCGCTGCTGAGGCATCAATGTAACAACATGCTTCCAAAGAAATTTCCGCCCTTTCTAAACCACAGAAAATATGGCACACCTGTCTTTTGTTAACTGAAAAAATAAATAAAAAGATTGCCTCAGAGTGGCCCGGCAAGTAGACAGTTCTTGGAACGCAGCATCACGGGTCCTCAGCTGCCAATATTGTCGCAAAAAATGCGTGGCCATAACACTGCATTGTAAACAATGACGGGGCAGTTCCAACAGAGCAAGGATATGGGGCACACTTGGCACCTCCTTAGATAATTGAGAAGGCAGCCCCCCCCCCGTGTGTGCATGCCTATGGCATCCGCAGATTCTCACAATCCTGCTAGCTTGACAATGCAAGGAATGGCAGATGAAAGGAGATAATCCCCTCCCTACCTCGTCATGCCACTCATGCTAGCAGACTTATGAGAATCGGCTAACGCTATTGGTTGGAAGGTTGTCCTTTGACAGGAAAAGCCGGTTTTTTTCTAGACTTGTATCAAACTATATACTATTCCAGTTCACTGCAACCATATCACAAGAAACGGCTATACAATGGGCTATGGATGCCTTTGTCTTGCCTTTGAATCACTTGTACACGTTTCTTAGCAGTCAGCACAAATTCTTCGCAGGAAACTGTGTGAAAATATTAAATTACCTATTGCAGAGATATCAGTCTTTAAATCTTGAAGTGGGCTGAAATTCATTTGACTAAAATCTGTTACTTTCGCACATCAAAACAGTGACCTTTAATGAAATGATTTTCTGCGTTAAACCACCCTTTATGCTTCCAATGTACACTGAGCTAGATTGTTCTCGGCCATTATATCCAACATTAGCTCTGTACACATTTCTTCTAATTCAAAAGAAAATTGACCCTTCCATGCTCCGAGCAGGTTTCTTGGAAGCCCTATACTGTGTAGACTGGTTACAGTCCTAAAGGAGCTCTGAAAGGGGCTCTGGTAAAGCTGCGGCATGCCTGGGATGTCAAAGCACGCCGATTTATGAATATTGTTCAGCAAGAATTTTTTTAATGCGCTTTGTAGAAGCTGAGTTATCTGTAGTCAAAATTTCAATTTTAGCGTTTTCGCACCTTTCCCTCTCCTCTTGTCACTTTTTGCACACTGGAAGGTTGGCGCTTCTCCGCCGGCCCCACCTCCAGGAGGGAGCCAGGCTTCCTGACCTGCTGCAGCTGCGTGGCTTATTGGCTGCAAACATGGTAGATGCCAGACGTCTGAAAGAATCTAACCACTGGCCAGCTCACGACTTGTATACGCAGGTGCGAGTGAAGGAGGAGGGTGTAAGCATAAAAATGTCGCTTGAAAGGGCTCGCCAACTTTCACGCATGATTGTGGGTCCTCTGCTGCGTGTAGAAATGTATTATTTGGCTGAAGTTTTCATGACAACACAATGTAGTGCTTGTGCGAGTTGATGCGCTCTCCTCGAAAGGTGCATCAGAGCCCCTTAAAGGTACGTAAAATGACATCTTGAGAATTTACAGCAAAAGCAAGCCATGCCACACACTGCAATATTCTTCCTTCGACACCACATTGAATCAACGCAGGTTGCTTAAGTAAATGAAAGAAGTTTTATTTGCTCTTTCAGTGGTTCTTGCTTGCAACCTTCTTCACGGACTTACTTTTGCTTCAGTGAAAAACTTAGAAACATGATTTCTTCACCAAAGAGGGACGTCATTTCTAGCCAAGCTCTCCACACCAGTGAGCTTCATGGTGGGTCCTCAACCCCAAGTTTCTGCAATGACTTTGTTGAAGTTGTATAGTTGCTGGAGATAACTGCAACCTAGGGTTCCTGGTCTTTCTCTTTTAAACATAGCGGTCCTGTACTTGATGCACTGCTTCACACCGCATTGCATATATAGTGTCTGTCCCTTGCACCTTCGTCACTGAATTACGATCCACATGATGTCTTCACCAAAGGAGTCATGCACCAGCCTCATGTGCCTTCTCAGATTGGTAAGCCTGGCTGAAATTCTGCCACAGTGAGGGCATTTTGGCACGTACCGGCGGCCGTGCATCACTCTCTCGTGGTGCCTGAGGTACCTGCCTTCTCTGAACGCCATGCCACACTGAGAGCAGGAGTGGGGTAGCACTTGACCGTTGTGCACTGTATTTCGGTGGAGAGTCAAGCGGGACAAGTCGCTGAAGTGCTGGCCGCAGATGGTGCACTCGAGTGACCCGTCCCCTTCATGGATTGCCATGTGGGCGGTAAGGTCACATGACTGCTTGAAGCCCTTCCCACAGTTCCTGCACACGAAGGACTGCTCTCCAGTGTGCGTCCTCTCGTGGAAGGTCACACAGGTCCTGGGTGTCGGATTGGGAGGGAAAGGACATTGGACGCACTTTTAGAGCACCATGACAGTGAAAGCACCATGACAAAAAGAAAAGAAAAAACTAAACATGTGAAGACATACGTCCCATGTATATTCGTTAGACATCCGTTAATGGTGCAGCGGAAGTCAGGGTAAGAGTACAAACCCCGAAGCAAGACAGACAGGAGTGTAGACCCTACTCATAACAGCATGCCATGTCACTACAGTGCTTCATCGGTAGATAGTTGTCGTCATACATCGGACATGTATACACTTGACGTTCATTTGATATACAGGTCTCTTCAATATAAAAGGGAAGAGAGTTTGAGTATTTAATTAATTATTAGCACATAATTATGTGTGACAGGTATACCTTTCCCTGTTTTCCAACTAGTTTTACTCTTTATGTATAAAATCCAAAAGCTATTTTTATCATGAGTAAAGATATAACCAAGAAATTCCTCTTTCCGAACAAAGTTATTGTTCCCTTTCAAATTGCAGAGACTTGTATGTCGGGTGCGAGTGCAAGGGTATGGACTACAAAGCAAAACAGGCAGGAGAGCAGACTCTGGTCATAACAGCGTGTCATTGCAGTGCTTCATTGGGTGAAGCTTCATAGCTTGTCCGATAGATGGCGCCATGATATACTCAAAGGTAGAGCACTCACACCTCCCTACGTGTGGCTCATCGCTGTGATTTATTTAGCAGCAGTGTCAAAAGATGGCACATCAACTAAATCATGTGTATACTTAGAAAGGAAACATCTTTTGCCGGAAGTCCGTTGTCTGAGCTTGTAACATGGAAGAGACTCTGGCACCCACTTAGGGTTGAAAATGAAATCCCAATGTTTTGGAATCAGCTTGGCCCCTTCTTCAGCGGCAACTAAATGAAAAGTATGCAACAGGCAGATGGCAGAGATCCCTGACCCTGAACGAGAAAAGGTGCCCAGGATATCTGCTGTCCTCGTGTTTGTGTCAACTGAGTTGCTTACTGGTATGACTAACGATGGAAGGAGAAAGATGTACTGGTGTATACTCGTGATGGCCGCTCACAAGAGACCGCACCTTTAGCCACAGCTGCAGCCACAACTTTCAACTATACATTGTACTATTGGTGAAGGGTGAAACCAAACATAAAGCAACTGTCCAAAACTAGATGTCATAGCAAGGACTCGGAGCAACCAAAATCACTGGGCTTTCCGCAACAGATAATAAAAAAAAGGGAGTTCTCTGTGTAGTGCTACAACAACATGTCATTTGGGGGCTTAAATTCACCAAGGTGGAAGCCTGGGCATGTTTGTGATTCGTGATGGAAATGCACAGCGCAAAGAAAGACGAGTACACAAGGAGGACACATGAAACACACGAGTGCTGACTTGCAACAGTTTATTTCGAACCTCGGACCAGTATATATAGCTGAAATAAACTGTTGAAAGTCAGCGCTCGTGTGTTCCATGTGCCTTCCTTGCGCCCTTGTATTTCTTTGCGCAGTAATTTCCATCGGCTGATCATTTATAAAGTGTCATACAACTATTGGTATCACTTTTTCGCCTCATGGAAAACAAAAAAGTAAATTGAGAGCTTTACACGACTGCACTTCTATTCTGTTGCAGCAGCCTTATAACACCCTTTCCCCACTGTAGAGTCAAAATCCTGTGGAACTTCTGTCTCAGAAACTTGATGACGTGGTGAGCAGCGTAATAATTGGCCTACTTTCTATCACTGGAAAATGAGCAATAGGTACAGCAGTACTTTCCCGGTGGCTCCTCAGGGTGCTCGTGCTGCCGACGTGTCTCGAAAAGGTCTTGCGTGGCGAACTTTTGGTCACATGTCTCAGACACGAAGTGCGGGACAAACCCAGTGCTGTTCACATCTGAGGGCATACAGAACAGACAACGAACAGCTTCTGAGGAAGGAATAATTTGAATAGCTTTAGGCACAGTGTCAGTCATCACAATCACATGACGACAGATTTGGTACTGGTTCTTTTTTCAACATTGTGTTTTTGCCTGTGCAAATTATCTAGACCATATATATATATATATGTACTAATAAGAACAACTCAGTGCCAGTTATGTGCACTTACTAGCAAATATATCATATCTACTTTTCTCAAAGCATAATTTCCAAAAGGCCCCAAAGGCCAAATAGGCTTCCATCAGGCCATTTCGAGCCAGAGACATCTGCAGAGTTTATGAACTCATGAATTTATAACATCCGTATTCCGCTGTTCCAATACCCACCATCAGTATTATACCCCTGCAGTTCTACCTTAATACACCCATATGAGAATGGGGCAGAATGTCACCCATTTAAAACTACATAGCAATATAACTTCTGAATATTTTTGTATTCACTGCTCGGAGTAGAAGAATGCAAGGTGTAAACAGTAATGTTCACTGTCTCGAAGTGACGCGTGGGATATAATGGATGCCATATCGAAAGGCTCTGGATTAACTTACATTGTACAGCCTACGGGCATCTTTGTATTTCGCCTCCATAAAAATATGGCTGCCGCAGCTGGGATAAAACCAATGGCCTTGAGATCAGTAGCCGAAAAGCCACTGAGCCAACAAGGTTGGTGACTTAAGTCAAATAACTTGGTTTTGTCTGGTTCATAAAACTTCACACGCATAATTAATGCTCAGAGCTTTGCACTGCTAACACACCCTTCACATCATCTTGAGTTAACCACAAGCAAAACGGCAAGTACTGCAACTAAGTCATTCGCACATTTTCCAATAAGTATTACTCAGGTATTACGCTGCAAAATCCTCCTTATAAGCTTGTTCGCCTTGAAAGGTTCCAAAGTGCACGCTGTTATAACCTTTCAAGGTGAATAAGATTATCAGGTGGACTTTGCGATCTAATATCCGAGTAATATTGGAAAAGATGGAAATAACTTAGTTGCAGTACTTTCCATGTTGCTTGTGGTTAATTCAACTGAAAAAGTCATTTGCATCTTTTCCAATGACTATTAATCAAGTCCACGCGGTTCAGTGGTTAATATGCTTGGCTGCTGACCCAAAAGACGCAGGTTCGATCCCAGGCCGCGACGGCCACATTTCAATGGAGACTAAATGCAGGAGGCTCGTGTACTGTGCAGTGCCAGTCCACATTAAAGAAAAGCAGGTGGCCGAAATTACCCGGAGCCCTTCTTTACGGCATCTTACTTAGCCTACGTCACTTTGGGACGTTAAACCTCATAAAAGCAGAACTATCACTCAAACATCACATTGCTAAATCCTCCTTATAAGCTTGTTCACACTGAAAGGGTTCAGGGTGCAAACAGTAAGTAACTGAAGCATGTGCAATTATATAAATAAGCCTTTCATGAAGTTACAGGTTATGTTTCCACACATTTTCTCACAAGTGCTCCAGAGAAAATTAGTAGTAGCTTCAGCTCTGAAAACAAGCATCTGTTGAAGGCATTTTGCGAGTTGTATTATGAACGCATTAACACTGGATTTAAGGACAACCACAACTCAGTCATCAATCTGTTTTGCCTGGGCCACTGTGTGTTTGCTGTCCTCCCTATAATGATGAACACACGTTAAGAATCTTCCAAATGTTCATGGAATGTCTTATCTTCTAGGCTATGGTAGTACGGACAGAGGCATGTGGAAGAAACAGAGTCAACAAGGATATTCTACGCACAGGCACAAGGGTTCCACACAGAAGTTATCAGAAAAACAAGCAAAGACGAAATAAACAGTAATATAACATGTCACAACAACACCACAATACATAATCTACCAGAGAAATAGAATAACATCAGTAAAAATATTGCCTGGCACAGTATTACAAACCAACAGTATTACATAATAAACTATAACAGAAAAATGAAGCATTCTTATTCCGCGGTTCAAGCTCTGAATGTAAGAAACTAAGACAGTGCAGTTAAGACAAAAAGGCAGGCAGCGAAAGTTTTTTCAAGACTTGTGATTTCCAGACATAAATAATAAGGAACCTTACAACCAAGCAAGAGAATATAGCGCAGAGCAGACAGGACACAAGAAGAAAGGAGCAACACGAGCGCTAACTCCCAACAAATTTTATTTCACACATGCAGCTGAAAGGATAAATGCTTCGGGAGAGACATGTGTAAGCACTCCCTCATCTTTTTATGTGATAAAGAACTCTCGTTCCTGGTGTATAAATGTGTTGCATGTGTGAAATAAAATTTGTTGGAAGTTAGCGCTCATGTTGTTCATTTCTTCTTGTGCCCTGTCTGCTCTGCGCTATATTCTCTTGCTTGATCATGCGCCAACGAGCCCAAAAAGCCACACTTTTGATCTTACTACCAAGACGGCTTGATGTTGTTGCTCGGCATAGGAGCTTCTGCACAGTTAGAGAAACTGGGAATTGCTGCAAAACATGCTAGCGTAGATAAAAACAACATAGAAATTATCGATGAAGACTGGATTTTTCAAAGACTCCGGTAGGTAGTCTGCACAAGCAGCCGTGGCCCCAGTGGAGAGATGCCGATGCTGTCACAACGAGGCTGGAGTGATTGTCTGAAATATCACAAGTACAACAACAGCTGCAGATAGATGAATTACAAAGAGCACATGCTGCATAATTTGAAAAAATGTTTGCTCTGACTACAAAAATTTCTTACTTAGGACGTAGTCACTTGAAATTCAGTTACAGAGCACTTAATAAACGCATGTCCATTTTAACCTTGCTTAGTGACAAAGTACAAGAGAAACCAAGCCGTATTAATTAATGTTCATTTGGTAGCAAAACTTATCCCACATTAAAAAAAACGGTCAATTCCTGCAAGTAATCAGTTTCAGACGAATAATCGCCACAGCTGTTTTTGTAACTCGAGCTTTTCCATGTGCAGCACAGGTACTGCGTTTGTTTTGAGTGGGGCGCTGGGAAAGTCTCAATGTCTTCCAATCACCAACGAAAAGAAAGGCTGACATGGCTCAACAATTTGCGAAATTTACTAGTCATCATCATCATCAGCTGCAGCCCGACTATGCCCACTGCAGGTCGAAGGCCTCTCCCATGTCTCTCCAATTAACCCTGTCCCTTGCCAGCTGCGTCCCCTCTATGCCTGCAAGCTTCTTAATCTCATCCGCCCACCTAACCTTCTGCCGCCCCCTGCTACGCTTGCCTTCTCTTGGAATCCACTCTGTTATCTTGCCTTCCCATTACATGCCCTGTCCAAGCCCATTTTTTCCTCTTGATTTTGACTAGGATGTCATTAAAACGCGTCGAAATTTACAAGTACTGTGGTACAATTCTGAACTCTCCATGGATACATTCTCATGCAATGCTCAAGGTCGTGCACAATTTTCCCAGCTTCCTACAGATGCTCTGCCTTCACGTCTCCTGGAATTAGCTGTGTGCATGGGAAACAACAAATGTAAAATAGTTCTGGTGCCATCAAGGCTATGAATACCAGTAGAGAGAGGAGACCTTTTGATACAGAAGGCAGTGCAGCCACTTACAGACAATTCAGGGGCCCCACTCTCTCAGTGACACCTATGGGTGCTTAGCGGTCTCACTTCCAGCAACCTTTTGAACCCATGCGAGTCACTGCAGAGGTAGGTGCTTATGAGATGCCAGGCTTGGACAGCAATTACTGATGTATTTTACAATGTCACTGGTGCCAATGCTTTTGTTGTCCATGCCTGCTGCGACACACACATCGCAACTTAGCACCACGTCTGATTGCAACGAACCGCACGAACGAAACGCCTAACATCACTACCGTGCGATCTTTGTCGAGGGCAAGTCCGTGACGATAGTATGCAGTGCATCCCCTGAATAGCAAAACACAAAGTGTTTACACAAGCGTTATAATGAAACACAGGAAAAAGAAAGCATCAGTGAGAGAAGCATGCTTTTACCACCGCATTATAGTTGACTGCAGTGCACAAGTAAAGGTTCCCATGAGCTACGGATGGCATTGTTGTTTTGGAATTTCAAAGTGCAATTAGTTATCTTTGCAATACTGCAATTCTTTACAAAAAACTGCATGAAAATTTAAATTAACAATTATAGATATGTCAGTCTTGAAAGCATAAAGCTAGTTGTAGATGAACTGACTAATATTTATTATTTTTGCAAGTAAAACGGCGACCTTTGAGAATGCAATCCTCAGCATTTCGAAACCTTTTATTCTCCTTGAATGTATACTGATCCGGAATTTTCTCAGTAACTCTAGCCAATATTACATCTGCACACTTTATCTTTAAATTAAAAGGAAAATGCACACTTTCATGCTCCAAGCATGATTCTTAAAAATCTTACTCCGGGTGGTCTAGGTATGGTCTCTAATCATCCATCATGCACTAGCATAATTCAAGGCCCCATGGTGACATATACCTGACATGCAAACCATGCTTAAAGTATGTCAAGTGGCAACACAGAATTCACAGCTAAGCAAACTGGTGCCAGACATTGTAATACATACCCTTCCTTCAAAGCCACACTGACTCAAAACAGGTCGTTCCAATAAATGCAATCAGTTTTATTTGCTCCTTTGGTACTTAAGTCTTGCTTGCGACCTTCTTCACGGACATATTTTTGCTCACATGAAAAACATCCAAATAACCTCTTTACTGAAGAAGGACACATTTTCTTGCCAACATCTTAAAGCCGCAAAGCTTCATCATGCACCTTGTACCTTGCATTCCCACTGTTGTGTTGTTGAAGAAGTTCTGTAGTTGCTCAAGATAACTGCTGCCTTCGGATTTTTTTTTCCTTTCATGTGTAGATATCCTGAAAATAATGCATCTAGCCTCCCATCAGACGTGTGCCGCGCCATCCTTGTGCCTTTGTCACTCGATGATGTCCTGCTCATTGTCCTCTCCTATGCATCCGTGAAGCTTGTGCATATGTCTTCTCAGGTCAGACAGCACGGTTGAGCTTCCGCCACACTGTGGGCCCAAGAGTGAGTTCTATTTGTTGTGCATCCTTGTCGCATGACGCCAGAGGTGGGTGATTTCTTTGAATCCCATGCCGCACTGAGAGCAGACATGTGGCCACTGCCCCGTGTGTTTCAGCAGGTGCTGCTTGAGGTCAGACGGTTGGCAGAACCCCCTATTGCAGTGGGGACACACATTTGAGGCTACGCTGTCATCCAAGTGGATCAGTTTGCGGTGACGCCCCAAGTTCGACGATTCGGTGAAACGCCGGCCACAGTCAGTGCACTTGTAAGGCTTGTCTCCCGTGTGGATCAACAAGTGGCGCCTAAGGGAATATGATTGTTTGAAGGCTTTCTTGCAGGTTTTGCACACAAAAGGCCGCTCTCCAGTGTGCGTCCTCTCGTGCAAGGTGACATGGGTCCTGGGTGCATGGATGAAAGGAGGAGGACAATGGGTACACACTGCAAGTGGTAGCATTAATGGTGCTGTGCAACAACAACAACAAAAAACAGCAGATATCTAAAGACATATGTCCGAAGCACCGTATTTACACGATTGTAAGTTGACTCCCCCCAAATCACATTTCCAAAAAATAAAAAAAAACTTCCGAAGTTGTTTAAGCTTGTCCTTGAATAGTTGAACACGATAGCATTATCCAGCGGCCGCCGCTTATCGCCAGCCGCTATCGGCTGCCACACACTGGCGTGCCCGTGGGCACACTCCAAAACGAAAATGTATTAGTCACTGGACTACTCGTCCACACTTGCGCCATCGTCCTCAGCAGCGCTGCCGTCGTGATCGCTGCTGCCGTTCTACAGCACGTCGTTCTAACGTCGTCGTCCAGCGAAATCCCGCATTTCGCAAAAATCCACATCACGACATCGTGTGGAACAGCTGAAAATTTTCGTTGCTGCAGCTGTTAAACCTGTATCACCCGTTGCAAACGTCAAACTTGCGTCCCGGTGTGCATCTGTTCGTTTCTTCAGCGTAAAACATAGCAGCCATATTGAATGTAGCGGTGAACGAGCGCCGGTCGCTTGCCGGACCTGGAGCATGAATGATGACTGATGAAGCACTACATTAAAAACTTGTGAAACGCGGCCGGCAGTAGTCAAATCTGTCAGTGGCGTCGGCCTTTCCGTCGGCCTTCGACACTCCCCAGCACCGCTGCCGTTCCGAGTGGGGGTGCTGGCTCGACTGGAACAGCGGCCCTTCCATCAACTATCAACATTCCTTTGAGCACCGAGCTCGCATTTGAAAGTTAAAAGAAAACTTGTTGGATGCTTGAGCTTCCTGTAGAATGCGATAGCATTATCGGGCCGCCGCCGCTTATCAGCAACCGCAGTCAGCAGCCATGTGTGGGAAGTGTGGGGTGCCAGTTTGCTGTTTATCGATAGCCGCTATCGGCCGCCACCCGCGCGCGCGGGGAGGGGATGCCAGTTCTGTGCATTGACATAGCAGCTGCTCAAGGCCAGCACCAAGAGCGATGCGACAGAGCCACACAGCAAAAATGCAACCACTCTGTAGCATGCCTGATATATAGTGCGATGTTTTCATTTCGATTGTAAGTTGATCCCCCCACTTCGGATTTTCAAATTTTAAAAATAGGTCGACTTACAATCGTGTAAATACGATATATCCATTTGTTACTCGTTAAAGGAACAATTCAAGTGTGCGAACCACACAGCAATACAGAGAGGAGAGCTGACTATAGCGCTTCACCGGCTTCATCGGGTGCAGCCTCCCAGTGTGTCTGATAGATGCAGCCATCAGGTAATCAAAAGAACAATGGAGCCTCTCTGGCATATCCTCGTTGTTGTATTTTGTTTAGCGGCAACGTCTACAGGTGGCAACCCGAGCAAACAAATGATGATGGTGATGGATTTTTATGACGCAAGAGCACCCTTTGGCTGCCCAGGCTGTGCAGCCAAGCACTGGCCAGGAGAAAGCTTTTACAGGTACCTAACGTCACTGGGGATCGAAACCCACATCTCCCACATGCACGGCGGATGCTCAGGCCATCAGGCCACCACTGCAGTGACCAAACAAATGTATATTTCAGCTAGGACATCGACCTGGTGTCCTTTCTCTTCATCTAACGTAGAGCTCCTGCCATGGTCACAACTGCGAGAGGGGAGGACGACTTAGCGCCGAGCCATGCTTGTGTGTTTACAGTGTCCGAAACGTAGCACACCTTCCGAGAGAAATCTAGCTTGCGTGAAATATTCCAAAATTTCAACTTTAGCTGAATTCACGAAATATTGCACTCATGAAAGATAACCTCTTTAGAGTACTTTTAATGACAGCTGCTATTACCAACTACGTCGTACCATTAGTGAGGTGCGAAATGCGCAGCGAGTGCCCAAAACAGGAGGTCACAGCAGGTAAGGATTGAGAGAAACCAAAATTCTATGGGCTGCACTGAGACGTCACTCTGGGAGGCTCAATTTAAAGAAGGAAAATGGGAACTGCATCATTATGTTGCAAAAAGATCATTATGTCGCAACAGCCTTGTAACAACAACGCCGCCACCAAGAAGAGTGAAAATTCAGAAAAAACCTACTTAACTGGGGAGGTGGGGAGATTAATGACTCAGAAACAAGTAAACGTGGCGAGAAGTAAACCCCTCACTTACTTGCTGTCGCTGGAGTACGGGCAGTAGGTGCAGCAGTACTTTCCCTGCGGTCCCAGGGTATGCTCGCGCTGCTGGTGCTCGTCCAGGAGGGTTTGTGTGGCGAACGCACCGTTGCACGTCTGGCAGCACAAGGGTGGGGTCGGCACATCACTGTCCACCTCTGCGGAGAAATGGGATAGAGGACAAAGGGTAAAGCATAGTTTTGCACAAGGTTCCAAAAACCACATAAGCTTTTATGCAGCCCATTAGAGCCTGAGTTCAGAACTTACTAGCATAACCATAGGCTGAAAAGGGAACAGCGCGAATACAGTACGAAGAGAGGAACGTACAACACAGGCGCCGACTTACAACTGATGTTTATTCGAAAGGTGCACATACATATAAATAGTCTCGCGGCAAGCTGTCAGCTGAGTCAACATTCATGGGCAGTGTAGAGGGCCGGATGAAAGCGATAAAATCTTCAAAGCTATAAAAGTTACAAAAGTTTTAACAAGAAACGATGCCTGTGGGAAGGGTGACACGAGAGAAAGCAAACAACAAGATGCAGGTGAAGGATGGAAAATGGGCATGCGGTAAGGTAAAAAAACGGGAACGTGGCTAACACTTGGTGTAAAATAGTTAAAAACTTAAAAAGCGAGGTAAAATCACTTGTCTAGATAGGCAGTCTCCTTAGACATCAGGTTGATGGATGGTCTGCACCTTTCGAATAAACATCAGTTGTAAGTCAGCGCCTGTGTCATACGTTCCTCTCTTCGTCCTGTGTTCGCGCTGTTCCCTTTTCAGCAACTAGCCCGCAACAACACCCTCGTAAATCATAGGCATGCACAGTTCTCTCCATAAGGGGAGGGCAATGCTCATGGTAGTGCTTGTTCACATCTTCTGCATCTCATGCCTCCCTAATGCCAATTAAGGGAGCCGCAGCCCCCTTTGCCCCCCCCCCTGCACACGCCTATGAGCTTTATCTGCACTGCAGTGCTTGAATATCCACCATCAGTTTCGCACCCCTGCAGATCTGCCCTAATACACCCATGTGGAAGTTGTCCAAAGTACAGCCACCCACATTTTATTCAGTCGAATCTATGCAGTAACGCACATTCTGGGTGTCTCTGTAATTTGCTGCTTCAAGCAAAATAACACTAGGTCATAAAAGCCTCCTTATAATCTTTCTCACCACAAATAACTGAAATATGTGCAAATATAACAGTAGGTCCTTCATTAAATAATACATTCCGTCTCCAAACATTTTCTCAAAACTACTTTCAAAAAAGAAGAATGTAGTGGCTTCAAATGTGGGAAGATGGATATGTATAAAGTGTTTTGCGAGTACTATTATGAGTGTATTAACAGGTGTGTTTAAGAACAGCCACAGGTTAATTTTTATTGCCTATTTCATGTGCGTCGATGTGCGTTTTATTTTATTTTCCTTCCGAAAATGCAGAACTGCAGAACACAGGCTGAGAATCTTTCACATATTCATGGAATGATTAGTCTTCTAGGCTGTGTCTGTATGAACAGAGACATAGAGTCAACAAGGACATTGCATAGAATACGCATAGGCAATGTGAATAGGCACTAGGACTGCACACTAAACTGATCAAAGAAACAGGCAAAGACAAAATGCACAACAGTATAAACTGTCACAGGAATAGAGCATTGCATAACCTGCCACAGAAATATAACAACATGGGTAAAAATACAGGTTGCAACAGTAATGCAAATGAAACAACGTATAATGTTCATAACAACTCAAAAAAGAAGAATGACACACTTGTATACTGGATCTCAGGCTTTGTATGCGAAAAATTAAGACAATGCATTCAAGGCAAAAGAGGCAGCCAAGGCAAGCTTTGGCAAGACTGGTGATTTCCAGATATAAATAACAAGGAACCTTACAACCATGGTGGCTTGATGTTGTTGCTTAGCATAGCAGCTTCTGCACGCTAAACTGAATTAAAATGTGAACTCCTCAGGGTCATCTTTCATAACACAAACTGCTGCAGCACAGTTAGAGAAACTGGCAATTGCTGTAAAACATGCGAACATAGATAAAAACAACGGAAATAATAGACTGGGCTGAAAAGACTCTAGTAGGCAGCCTGCACAAGCAGCCGTGGTCCCAGTGGAGAGATGCTGGAGCGGTCACAATGAGGCTGAAGTGGTTGTCTGAAATATCACAATTAACTGCAATTAGGCGAGTTGCAAAGAGCACATGCTGTATAATTTGGAAAATGTTTGCTTAGCCAATTACAAAACTTCTTGCCTAGGACACAGTCACTTGAAATGTTCATTTTAACCTTGCTTAGTGACAAAGTACCAAGGGAAACAAGGTGAACAACCAAGCCACACTACTTAATATTAATTTCTTACTTAGCTTTTGCTTCAAATAATCCCAAAACAAAGCTCATTTGGTAGTAAATAAACCATGCATCATACAAAAAGTGCCTTAATTCCTGCAAGTACTAATCAGTTTTAGACAAACAGTTGCCACAGGTGATTTTCTGTCCTGAGCTTTTCCATGAGCAGCACAGGTACACGTTCATTTTGAATGGGATGCTGGGAATGCATCAATGTCTTCCAATCACCAATATATAAGAAAGGCTGACAGAGCTCACTGACTCACAAAATTTACAAGTACTGTGGCATAAGTCTGACCTCTACATACATACATGCAAGTACTACTATTGATTGCCGTGTAATGCTCCACCTCATGCACAATCTTACCAGTATGCAGATGTCTTCATGCAGTGCGTGCAGGAGAAACACAAAAAATGTAAAATAGTTCAGGTACCATTAAGGCTATGAACATTGGCAAAAAGAGGAGAGCTTTTGATATGGAAGCCAGTGCAGCCACTTACAAACACATCAGGGGCGCTCCTCCCTCAGTGACAGTGACACCTATGGGTGCTCAGTGGCTTCACTTCCAGCAGCCTTTTAAACCATGCCACTGTAGAGGTGCCTGTGACGTGCCAGGTTCGGAGAGGAATTACTGCCTTATCCTCCGGCCGATGTCACTGGTGCCGATGCTCTGACATGCACATCATGCACACAATGAATGTCAGTACATTCTTATAGCTCCACACAGTTTTCGACACGAAGCATGATCTGCAGAACAAAGTTTTGGCAAGTCGCAAACATATGCCATATGCTGTCCTCTGACACAAACTAAATCAAACAGCATGATCAGAATTGTTGCATATATGTGGAACGAAAATTACCCCTTGATAAGAGTGAACACACCCGTTTGCTTGCTACTGCTGCTTTTGATGGTGTGTAGTTGAAGCTGTGGACCACACTTGCACAAAAACTAAAACCGAAGTGCCGAGCCACAGCGAATGCAGTTACAAATGACTAGCGAAGAAGATCGCTTTCCAAAAAGAGAATGGGCACTAAACGGCTATAGTCAGATACAACTTAGGTCTTCAGTGAAGCTCCGCCCACATTCAGGACCCCCCCCCCAAACATTATTCCTTCAAGACTAAAAAGTAGTGTGTTGACAGCTGTGGAAGCTTCTCTCTAACTAAATAAGAAGCTACTACAAGAAAAAAAATTATAAGCTCTAGAATTTTGATACTTGGCTTGTGTAATATAGTCAGACACTAAAAAGCTGATATCATGACTGTCGCAAGTGGCAAATGGTGTGATACAGGACGCCACGGACCCGGTGTCAATTACTGGCCTGTTTTTTTTTTTTAATTTGTATCCTAACATAAACATCCTTCAAGTGAGAAAAAGTTCTAGCAAGCTCCAGGTGCTGTAGCATAGCAGGCTTGCAATATTAATAAATGAAAATTGGTTTTTGGAGAAAGGAAATGGTGCAGTATCTGTCTCAGGTCTCTGTGGACACCTTAACTGCACTGTAAGAGAAGGGATAAGGGAGATTGAAAGAAGGTGCAGTAGTGGAGGGATCCGGAATAATTTCCACCACTTGGGGATCTTGAACCTGCACTTCGCACAGCACAGGGGCCCATTTTGCGTTTCACGTTTCCGTAATAAATCAGTTTTGAGAAAAGGAAAGGCGCAGTAACTGTCTCACTTTCGGTGGACACCTCAAACACAGCGCCGTGAGGAAGGGGAATAAAAGAAAGAAAGAAAGAGCTGCTTTCATGCACATCAAGATGCGCACTGACACTGCACAGCACATACGGATCGTCTGCATTTCGCGTTCATCGAAGCGCAGTCACCGTGGCGGGTACGGCTCGACGGCCGCTTCCGATTTTTAGTGCGGGCACTAGTCGCTACAGGTACGAACTGCGACAGCAAGTTCAACACAAGTTGTCGCTGGGCTGGTTGGTCAAGAACAGTCAGGCCGTAAAGCATTTTAGTGGAAATAAATACGACACACAAAGCAATGGAAACAGACGCGACAGGCACTGCAGCAGGTAACCTGCAAGAGCAGCCTTGCTCGGCGGGGTGCTGCTGGCCTCAGTTATCGCAGGGCCGTTTCACATGATGCGATTGTTGCCGCAGCGCAGTGCGATTTATGCCGCTGTGCGACAGAAATGCGTGTCGTTCTCGTCGCAGGGCCACTGCGACAGACTTTCAACAAGCTGGTCGCACTGTCGCAACGTCGGTGCGGTCGCAGTGACGGCCACAGTAGTCAGCCTCGTTGTCTGCTTTGGAAAGGCGAAAACGTATTACTGAACATAATAATACATCATGTCTCGATATCATTACCCATGATTACGAAATCAACGCCTGCCACGATGTTTGACATTTATTGCAGCCGAAGAATTTTCGGCCACTGAAAGGCCGCACCGACGCTAGGCCGCTAGGTCGCAACGACAGTGCGACCGGGCCGTTTTTTTTTTCATTCGCGTCGCACCATGCTACAATTTGTATGCAAAATGTAGACTCACATACCTGCAACGAGGCATCAATTCCATAAACGCACTTCACTTCGTGCGGCTTCTGCTTCACGTGCGATGTTTGCAAGCAGAGGCCTTGCACTGTCGCAGACGCAGGGGAGCAATCCTTCAGGCCATAGCAGATCAGGTGGCCGGCGTTGAGGACTTCTTCGCCTTCAATCAAGCACCGGATTCGTCTTTTCTCTTGTCCAATATGTTTCATTATGTCTCCTAGACACAATGGCCGAGTAAACGAAGGTGGCATGGTTGCTAGCGAGCGAAGAGCACAACAAAGAGACCGGCCGTACGCTGCGCTTGGACTAGACCCGCTATGCGGCCGCACGCACGGTAGGCCGCACGGATCATTTCTCCGGGAGCCATATTGGATTGCCTCGCGCGCCACCTATGGACCTCCTGCATGTTTGTAAACAAACGAGGTGGCGCTGCAGTCGCTAGCGAGCGGTATTCGACTAGAAGGGGATGAAGCAATAAAACACATAGGAACAAGGATGACGGAAAAATTTTCAGCAAAGCACGTGGTACATAGTTTATCGAAGGAGGATAGACCGGTTACAGCAATAGCTTCACTTGAGCAAGGAGAGTGGGAAAGGGCAGAGAAGAAGGTTCCTAGTGGCACATCAACAGGACCAGATGGGATCCCGATTATGTTGATAAAGAAGTTAGGACCAAAATCCAAGCAAACATTAATACAGGTAGTGAACAAAATGATAGTGGATGAGAAAGTCCCCGATGAATGGCGATTAAGTAGAATGAACATGATATATAAGGGAAAGGGGGACAAAGCAGACGTAAGTAACTATCGCCCCATAACAGTGACATCTGTGGTTTACAGGGTGGTGATGCAAATTATAAAGGATAGACTGCAGGCTTGGGTGGAGGACGAGGGGGTGTTAGGGGAACTACAGAATGGGTTCCGGAAACAAAGGAGGTTGGAGGACAATCTATTTTCGTTGACACAGTGTATAGAAATTGCGGAAAAGGAACATAGGCCCTTATTGCTAGCATTTCTGGATATTAGGGGAGCCTATGCCAACGTTACTCAGGAGCATTTGTGGGACATATTGGGCACATTGGATGTGGAAAATGGAGTAATTAATCTTTTAAAAGATATATATAGAGGTAACAGAGTGCTCATAAAATGGGAAAAAAATGTATCAGGGCCTGTAGAGATACAACGGGGGCTTAGACAAGGATGTCCTCTGTCCCCTTTGTTGTTCATGTTGTACCTGCAAGGTTTGGAAGCCAAGCTAGAGGGGAGTGGACTAGGCTTCAACCTATCTTTTTTCAAGCAAGGGGAATTGATTAAACAGACATTACCGGGACTAATATACGCGGACGATATAGTGATAATGGCTGACAACAAGGAAGACCTGCAGAAGTTGTTAGACATATGCAGTACAGAGGGAGATAGATTAGGCTTCAAGTATAGTAAGGAAAAATCTGCAGTCATGATATTTAATGAAGAGGGCGGCGAGCATAGAATACAGGAGTTCGTGCTAAAAGTAGTGAATGAGTACAAGTATCTTGGGGTGTGGATAAATAACAGTGCTGAGTATCTGACAGAGCATGAAAAATATGTAATGAATAAAGCTAGTAGGAATGCAGCTGTCATGAAAAATAGGGCACTGTGGAATTACAATAGGTATGAGGTGGTAAGAGGGATCTGGAAAGGGGTGATGGTCCCTAGCCTGACCTTCGGGAATGCGGTCCTGTGTATGAGGCCAGATGTTCAAGCAAGGCTGGAAATTAGGCAACGGGGAGTAGGGAGGTTAGCTTTGGGAGCACATGGCAATACACCAAATCAGGGGGTACAGGGGGATATGGGATGGGCGTCTTTCGAGAGCAGAGAGGCTAGCAGTAAGATAGCATTTGAGGAACGATTGAGAAGGATGGAGGAAAAGCGGTGGGCTAGGAAAGTTTTCAGATACCTGTATATAAAGAATGTTGACACGAAATGGAGAAAGCGAACTAGAAAATTGACAAGCAAATATCTGGACAGCAGTAAGGGGGCAAATCAGCATTTATCGGTTAAGAAAAAGGTTAAAGGAACAGAGAGAGCGTTGTGGAAAACAGGGATGCTGACGAAATCGGCACTGGAAACATACCGTACCTTTAAACAGGAAATTGTCAAAGAAAATATCTATGATAATTGTAGGGGAAGTTCTTTGCTGTTTGAGGCCAGGACTGGAGTTTTGCGGACTAAGACGTATAGAGTCAGGTACCAGGAGATAGACACTTTGTGCATTGCGTGCGGAGAGGAGGAGGAAACGGCTGAACACTTGATACTTTTCTGTAAAGGGCTTCACCCTACAGTGGAAGGCAGCGGGGCTGACTTACCCAAGGCATTGGGGTTTAGGGATAGTGAGGGGAAAGTGGATTTTAAGAGGTTAGAAGTAACCAAGCGAAGGTTATCTGATTGGTGGCTAAAAGCAAGACAGGAGTAAAATTTCACAAGACATGGCTAGGTGGCTTGAGCCACCGCCCGATGTAAAGGGTTCAGCCGTATCCATCCATCCATCCATCCATCCAGCTCGTGGTAGGCAAAAGGTCGGGGAGTGGCGTCGCGGATAGGTGTGCGCAAGTTTTCAAGGCTTGTAGGCGCGTTTCCAGTTTCTGCGAATCATAGCAATGGTCGATGCTTCCAACTTACTAATTTGTCGAAGTACACGAGCTCGCGTTGTCCACGTGCGGCCTATAAAGAGAAATAGTTTGCCACTGTGTATTGTATATATGGTTAGTAGTAAACATGTAGAAAGCGTTCCTGCCGTTTATTTATGCGCTAGGCATTGAATAAAACAAGTTTTGACACTCTGCACTAGCCGGAATGATTTTACTTCGGGACAGTAGTGAGGGGAAGTGCTGGCCTTGTTTCGTCGGAGCAGTCATGCGCTCATAGTCTGGTGACATACGTGCGTGTCGCGCTGTGCGAAAAGTGGGGACAGCGTCGGGTCCCTGATCTCCTGTCTCGCTTAGCGCTGTTTTTAGCCGCATGACCACGCACCAGCCAGGCCGACTTGTCCTCTTGTTAAGCTGGTCGATTTGGTGAAAATTTTTGATTTCCAGAATTATTTTCTTTCCTAGCCCTGAAGTCTAGTTTCGTGACGAAAAATTATAGCAAAATATTGAGTACAAATTTATAAATTACGCTTTTTAGAAGTGTGGTCGTCAAAAATTGTGAGGTAATTTCTTTGATTTCAGTGCCGCATTTCTTTGACCAAAGCGAAAGCGAAGATGCCATAAACGAGGGAATAAGCTTTAAGGTTCGTTTTCTGACCTCTCACATTTTCTGCGACTGGATCACACCTTCGTAATTCGCATGAAAATCAAATGATTCCATTTGTCGCAAACTATTCCTGAGACGTTGAGGAGCGTAATAAATCTCTCGATTTTTTTCCCTACACGTGTAGTATTGTGTTAGTTATTTTTTGTAAGAAACGTTTTCATGTAACTATGCATGCATAAGTACTGATCATGTAGAAAAAGAACTAATCGCGTCATCATACAGAACAGGGCTTTATGCACATGCTGGCATAAAAAAACTGCGCCCAATCTACTCAATTATTTGAGACCTAGCTTGGGGGGTCTTGACGACGGTGTTAATTATAATTACCCAGAACTGCACCAGGTATAGCTATAAATAAAAGGAATGACTGAAACTAGCGTAGGAATTTCATATTTGCACCAAGTTTAGTTACATATCGCATGCATGAATAACGAAAACACTTGTTATGCCGGGTCCCCTCTCAATCTCGCCACGTGTCTGTTAGTAAGCACGCCTGCGGCTGCTTCTTTCCAAACAAGCTTCGCGATCATGTATTACTTCATGACACATGCTTGATGCAATGAAAAAGCATATGGCGTTTAGCACACTTAAGGTACGCTATTCTAAGCACACCAACGCGACCGCGCAAGATTGACACAACTTACCAGACTTCTTTCTACTCGAATGAAATAATTACGTCGTCATATCAAGAAATAGTTTCAGGTAAATATTAAATGTCACAAAGCGCGCCATTAAACATGGTGTGCTATTAACAAAAAAAAAACGCATTCCATGGGGGCGAGTGAACCTGTCGGCGCCCCGTGCACTCCGGCTCAAGGTGATAAGTACGTGTGCAGCTACATATGTCTTTTTTTTTTCCTTGAGCAATTATCAGCCTACTATCCTGAAGTTCAGGTGAATGAACGAAGTAACTTGCATGCTATTAAGTGCATTGAGTGGCAGTGCCTATCGATTCCCAGACTTCGCGCTTTACTACCGTGGCCCAATGCCTGTTAGCCAGTTTCCGAATGCGGCATTTATGCGCGAGAAATCTATCGAGGCTAATTTAATATTTTTTATGCTACTACGCGGATCCAGCAGTGACGCAGCTGGTCAATATATGCTGCTTCTGCAGTGCACAGGCTTGACACAGCCGCCGGTAACTGCGGCAGCTGCGGTAGGCACGGGCAAGCGGAACCTGTTTTGCCTACCATGCGAAAGTCGCTGCTAACATCAGCGCCACCGCATCTTCGTGACGTCGCGGTATGGTGGCTAGAAGTGGTAGGTGGCGTCAACGCCGGTGCATTCGCGGCGAAAGGGCGCGCCGTCAATTCATGCCGCCACCGCGGTGGCCGCAGCGGCGCTGCGGCACGCTGCGGTCAGCACTTCGATGCCTCCCGCGCTCCCCGCTCATGCGTGCGCACGTGCGGTTGTCGTCTGCTCGTCTCGACGGTGCTCCCACGTGTTTTTCGCTGTGTTTCTTTTGTGAAGGGATACTTGTTGGCATGCATGCTTCAGGTCCGTGTCCTGGATCAGCAAATGGATCATCGTGCAAAGAAAGCGAGACAAACGCACTGCTTTGCGCCTAACTTTACGTCTGGCTACGTATCGTCAAGGAAGTCGGGTGAGCGTGTCTCTTTGTTTTCTGTGCCAGAGGACCCCGAACGCTTTGAAGCATGGCGACGAGCCGTGCCCCGGGCTGACAAAGCTCTCGACGAGAACTCAGCCCTCTGTGAACTTCACTTTGATGAACAGTATATTGTCCGGCACTTCACGCACGTGATCAACGGAGCAACAGTCAAGATTCCCCGTGATCGACCCGTGGTTACAAGCGACGCGGTTCCAACGATTTACCCAAATGCTCCGTCGTACCTTTCCAAGAAAGCCCCTCAGAAGAGGCAATCGAAAACGTCGACATGCGGCCTCCCCTCGAAGCTCCAACGTTGCGAAATGGGTGCCTGTTCCCAAGGCGTAGAGACCGCAAATGATGAAGGGAGTGTTTCAGATCAGCAGGTTCTTGCATCTGAATTTTGCGTTCAAAGATGCGAGCTACCAAGCGTGTATTGGTCCAGACACCAGATCGCTGGTTCTGATAACGTCACGGCTTTCACTGTGTGTGCGTTAGAAGACCACAATCTCTACTTTGAAAAGGTAGTCCTCGTGATGTCGGACAGCAGCGCGATTCAAGCGACGGTGTTCGTGCAAGCAACCCAAGTCAGAAGCGTCGAGATTACCGATGCTAAAATGATTGAAGATCTTCTTCTAGAGGTAGACTCTCTTATTCCATGCAAAGGCTTTGGAAAAAAGGGAGAGTTCCAAGCCAACTCTAAGCACCGAGAGAAGACCTGTGGGATGAAAAGTTTCAGTGCTTCCTGTCCCGGAATAGCCCAGGCGCCCGGAGCAGCGTGCCCACAGTGCAGGTATCTAAGGAAACTTCTAATTAATCAGGCATCATACAAAAGAAGGGCAGCAAAGCCCAGGGCTGGAGCACTCTCATACAGACTCAAGCTACGGACAGAACAGCTGAAGCGAAGCAGGCTAGCCATGCTTCAGGTGAAGTCTAAGTTTGAGAATTTGAAAAAGAAAATTCTAAAATTGAAGCGTCAGTGCTCGAAAGCGCAATCAAGGTCCTACCGGTAAAGCAGCAACAGCAAGTGAGGGCATGTTTCGCTGCTTCAAGACGTAAAAGCACACATGGAATGAAGTACGAAAGCGAATGGGCTCTAGAATGCTTGATTATGTGCATGAAAAGTCCTCGGCTTTATCAGAATATCAGGAAAAATAAAATTATGATATTGCCATCACGTACATCTCTGCGTCGATATGTGAAGAATTACAAGAGTGGGTTCGGCCTGAATGACAAAGTTTTTGCTGCTGTGGCTCAGAAGACCAAAACCATGGATCGCTTCCAGTGCCACGGAGGACTCCTCGTTGACGAGATGAAACTTGCCGAGAACCTTCACTTTTCGAGCGGAAAAATTGAAGGATTTGTTGATCTGGGGAAATTCACTGCAGAAAGCCAACGCTCGCAAACCTGTGATCATGGCCTCGTTCTTTTGTTCCAACCATTCACAGGGAAGTGGCACCAGATAATTGGTGTATTTGCCTCGCACAGCAATGTGAAGGCGGATATCCTAGCCAAGATTGTCACGGAAGCCGTGATAATGTGTGAGAATGCAGGGCTGCATGTTGACTTCATAACATGCGATGGAGCTACATGGAACAGGAGCCTGTGGCGCTTTTTTGGCATCTATGGAAGAAAAGAAAAGGTTGCTTGCAGGACGCAGCACCCTACTGAACCGGGTCGTTTCCTCTACTTTGTATCAGATTTTCCACATTTGATAAAATGCGTGAGGAACACGTTTGTTCAGACAGGCGTGAAAATCCCAGAAGGACATGCTACTGTCGATCACATCGATATTGCTCGAAAGTGCGATGAAATGCATGACACCACTCTCAAGGCAATGCCCCACATAAACAAGTCAGTTGTTCGTCCTTCTGGCTTCGAAAAACAAAGAGTGACCTATGCATTTTGGCTCCTTAGTGAGGAGACGCTGAGAGGTCTTTTCCTCTACCGAGATAAAATCGAGACACAGCTGGGCAGCGTTGCGGCGACCGTCAGTTTTATCGAAACGATGAGAAGCTTGATTAAAGCGATGACATCACGGTGCATCTCAGATGCCCTGAGACCTGGAGATCACCACAAAGAAGTCATTCGAAGTTTCTTGTCCTACATGAACTCCTGGGAAGATACAGCTGGATCGAAAGGCTTCCTTAGCAGTAGCACAGCTGAAGGTCTTCGCGTGACTCTGACCAGCACACTACATCTTCTCAAGTATTTGACAACCGAGGTGGGGTTCCGTTATCTCATGACAAGTCGTTTGTGCCAGGACCCCATCGAAAGACTTTTTGGCATCGTTCGACAAATGTCTGGTTGTAACGATCACCCGACTGCCAGCCAATTTTTGATATCTGTGAACACGCTAAGCTTTCAAAACTTAGCAAGATCACCAGCAAAAAGCAATGTCTCTTCGGGACTTATAAGGAGCCTTCTTGATGCTTCTAGCGCAAAAGAGACGAGTTCTCAGAGGAGAATTGACGAGCTTCTGGATATTGGGAACCTTACAGAAGCATATGAAGTCCTCAGTGCTTGTGACCTTGATCACCGGGCGATGTGTGTTCAAGCAAGTGATTCCAGGCTGATTTTTTACGTGGCCGGTTATGTCGCGCGGAAAAGCATTGCGACCACAAAGTGTGCTGAGTGCTGCCAGGAGCTTCTGCAGAATAAGGGTGGTAGTCCGCCAGCTGAAGCAGCCCTCACGGCAGCTGTTGACAGAGGAGGACTTTTATATCCATCTGACCAGCTGAATGCACTAGTGACGTCACTAGAAAACACATTCACCCACTGCTTCAGTGTGAAGCAAGTAAGAAGCGACAGCCTAATGGACTTGGTATCTTTTCTCCAGCTTACAAAGTTGAATCTTGTAGGCTGCCCAGAACACAAAACAGCACTCACAAACAGAATCATCAAGTTTTATGTGCTCACAAGGCTTCATTTCTACGTGAAATCTCAGAACGCAAAACGGGACGAAACGCGGGAGCGAATGAAGATGTTAAAACTTCGACGAGTGCTCTGAAGTGTGCCTTCTAAGCTTTCCACTTTTTATTTAACGACTTTTATAGTTTCAGTCATAATGTGCATGTGCAGTATGTTTCTGTGATACATGATGTTCCTGACGATGGTCTAAGCTATTTTTCAACGAGTCACTTTATTTTTTCTGTTACGTGCAGTAAGTCTATGTGATACATGATATCCTTACCCTCTAAGCTTTCTATTTTTTAACGATCGAGTCACTTTTATAGTTTCCCATTTGTGCAGTATGCCTCTGTGATAAGTTCCTGAACGTAGTGTGTAATAAAAGTCATATTCACATGCTGGTTTGCTTGCGCAGGACTGCTTATTTCTGTGGCGCTCCTTTATTGAGAGTTGCGAGATCGTGTGAGACTCGCAAGATTACTCTCTATAGTGAGCGCTTTCACGAGCTAAAAGCGTACGCAGACTGATGATCACTGTAGGCTGTAAAGTCTTCACCTCAGTTTCAGACCAATCTGCGCGGGTGCATCCAGCGTGAACGCGAAAAAAAAAATCCAGCTTTCTGCACGCGCGGCGAACCCGGCGCAGCCAGCCTTTCCTGCGCGCAGCGCGCTCGCCGCATCGCACTACGGACAGCAGCGCCACCTACGCATGGCATGAAATGGAAGCGCGGCGCTCGCCTCCCGGTCGCGTCACCTACCCTTCTAGCCACCATAGTCGCGGGGTGAAGGAGGTCCCATTCGCCTAGAACATACTGGCTAGTGCGCCGAGCGCCAGCGCTGCGCAATGGGAGCAGGTGGCACCGTTTGCAATGAAAGCCCACCGATGGCGGCAAAGGGCGCTGCTTGTCGGGAGGGTGCTGCCGCAGCAGACGACGCGGTTTTCTCGCTTCGGAAGGCAGCGACCTGGCCTTGTGCGTGCGCGATTAACCTGCTTGTGCACGAAATTTTGTTGACTGAGGTGCAGTGTATGTTGTCCTGTGTGGCTCCTTGCACATGAAAGTCGACGCATCCGCTCCTCCGAGCAGTTCTGTGGTGATTTCGTCGGTTTTGTGCGCGCGTTCTGTGCGCGCGTGTATCCGTTCTGCGTGCTTTCACCGTGTAGTCAAATCATTCACTCAGCGCTCGCTTGTTTTTTTTCCCGTGTCCACCACTAAACGAGCTACATGTGACTGTACAAAATGATGTCAAAGCCAAAGCGACAGTGCAAAGAGAAGACTTGCTTTGTGCCAATGTGTAAAAGCGGTTACCGCTCGAACAAGGAACGTGTTTCCATGTTTACTGCACCATCTGATGCTACGCGGCTTGCAGAATGGGAAAGAAACATCAAAAAAGAGGACAGAAGGCTGACGCCAGCTGCTGTGGTTTGCGAGAAACATTTTGAGAGCAGTTGTATCGAGCGCACATTCAGTGTCAGCGTAAATGGTGTTACCAGCGAGCTTCCCCGCGATAAACCGCGCCTGAAACCCGACGCCGTGCCTTCGATATTCACGCATTACCCAGAACACATTCTGCCTAAAGTGTCAGCTAAAAGAAAAACTAGAAATCTGTGCCAGCAAGAGCCTCCAGCAAAGCGTCACAGGCGTGCTGCGTCGGAAGCCTCCGAGTTGTGCTCAGGCATTGATAATGCTGAATCGGTGAGCATGGAAGCATCTGACACCAACAGCGGAGCTGCAGTAACTGAAAAGTGCACCACCCCACGCTGTGTTTCTGCAGAAGGAAGCGCTGGCGAAGCGCAAAATGCTAGTGACGAACGACCACGAACAAACGATCGTCTCCACCCATTCTCCAACGTCGCTATTCCAGTGACATGGATGAAAGTGCCATCCGTGACAGTCGATTCATTAGCGTACGCCTATTGCGAGGCTGAAAAAAATAACTTCGCTAACCTCTTCATTGAAAAGATGGTAGCATTTGCAAAGCCATTACTTGATGGACGATCAGTGGTAGCCACGGTTTACCTCAGCTAGGGGAATGGAAAAGTCAAAACACATCGTCACAACTTGCGAAGAGGCCGAAACTTTGATCAAGGAAGTTGCCTTGACAAATCTTTGTGATGGATGCGGCATAAAGCCGGCCTCAGGAAAGCACACCTCCTACAAAGGCATTATTTTTTCTGAGAAGTGTTCATTATCTGTGAGGTCTGAAGGTGAATCCGCGCTTTCTGCAAGTACCAAAGGATTCTGGCTCAAAACCAAGCGTGCAGAAAAAAGCAAAGCACAAGTGAAATTGCCAGAAAATCTGATGAAAAGAAACAGTGCAGGAACATTTCTCGAAGCCTGTCAAGAACCAAGAAAAGATTGGCAAATGCAAGGATACAGGTGGCTCACATGAAAGAGCGAAATGAGGCTCTTAGTGAAGAGACATTTAACAGCAAAATTAAATCTCCTCCCTGAAAGCAGCAGCTTGTTGTAAAGAGTTGTTTCCTTGCTGCAAGGCGAAAATCACACAAGGGAATGCGATACGATGATGAGTGGATTTTAGAATGTATGCTGATGAGGATGCGAAGCCCGAAGTTGTATGAACATCTCCGCAGACAGTCTATTATGGTTCTGCCAGGGCGAACTTGCCTGAAAAAGTACCTACAGCGCTTCAAGGGTGGCTTTGGCCTCAATACAAAGGTCTTCGATGCCCTAAATGAAAAAACAAAGACCATGGGTGCTTACAGTCGTCACGGTGGCCTCGTCATTGACGAAATAAAGCTTTCGGAGCGCCTAAATGTGAAATCAGCTGGTGAGTATAGCTGCAATGAATTCTTGGACCGTTCTGTGTATACGGTAAAAGCTCTTTGATTCAAACCCCGCAATGCGAAAATCCGCATAATTCGAACTGCCGGCGCGGTCCTGGCCAACGCTATGCAAGTCTATGGCGTTGCACGCTCGCTGTTTCGGAAGCGACGGGTCTCGCACCGGTTAATTCGAACGGGCTCCCAAAGGAGGTTGTGTACATACAGGTATCGGTTCGGCAAGCGGTCGTCCAAATAGCCCCCCTCAAAGCTGAATTCTGTGCTGCAGAATCACTCGCGCACCTCTGACTTGAGCTGAACGGCAGGCGTGATGGCGGACGGACGGCCTCATCTAGAAGAGCGGACACACTGATAGTTTCGATTTTGCTTTTCTGAAACGTACGCCCAACCGCACTAGCCAGCCAGCCAAACCCAGCTACGCGCCGTTTATAGCGTTGGTTGGCTGTTTCGCTAATCTTCCCTATCCACATTTTTTTCTTGCCGCTTCGGAGCTGCTGAGCAATGATATTCATCGCCCGTGAATCTTCCGCGCTTGCGGCGTGCGATGCACTAGCGGCAGAGCTCCACCGCTAAAAATAGTGATTGTTGCGCCGTTCTCATCTAAAATAACAAGCAATTACTGCCAAGTCTTTCACCAAATAAATTTACCGCGATGCAAGCGGTTCTTGTCAGTAGTTTTTTTTTTTTTCTCGGGGTCATTCGATAGTTCGAACTTAATTTCGGACTATGCGAACATTTTTTCCGGTCCATTGAAGCACGAATCAGCGAGCTTTTACAGTATGAGAAAAATACGATGTTCTGCTAAGCACTACAATATTGCTCGAGCCATGCAGTGCTCTGATAATATTCGATCGTCAAGTCTTTTAGCACGTTTCTTTTCATGCTGGTTCAGCACCTTCGCCATATTCTGATCTGTGTTGAGATGTCTGCGCATAAAACAAGGTGTTTTTCCTGTGCTTTTTTTTTACAATTCAGGTGATATTGAAGGCTTTGTTGTCCTTGGAGGTCATACACCTGCTGACCAGAAGAATGTGCTGGCAGACCATGGGATGATTGTGCTGTTCCAGCCATTTACTGGTAAACTTTTTTTTTCTCTTGGTTACAGTTCGCAACTTTATACGTAAAATGGACGTACATTTGTGAGATTACCTTTCCGCTGGAAAATGGATGCAAATCCTCGGTGTTTTTGCCTCAAAGGGCAATGTGAAGGCCCCAACACTGGCGAAAATCATTTTGGAAACCACAGTCCTTGCGGAAAAGGCTGGTCTGTTCGTGGATTGCATAACATGCGACGGCGCCAGCTGGATCCAAATAGGAGCATGTGGCGGCTGTTTGGAATACAGGGTAAGGCTGTAATTTCACGCAAAATGCAAGATTGTTTAGAGTGTGCATGGTGCTAGTGCAGATTTCATGTTTCTAATGTTTAAATATTGTGATGAAGAAACTGATCGCAATTTTTTTTTTTTTTTCAAAGGTTCTCCAAGCCACGTTCGGAGCAGCACCAAACACCCAGTGGATCCTAAAAGGCAGCTCTATTTTTTGTCAGATTTTCCACACCTTTTGAAGAATGTGAGAAATGGATTTGTTAGAAAAGGATACCAGACACCAGCTGGGCATGTTTTATTTTTATTTATTTTTACCTCAAAGGTCCCTTTCGGGACATTACATGAGGGGTGGGGATAACACGGCAAAAAATATTATACATTGAAAAATGGACAAAAATTATGTTGATGAATAGGCTTCCTCGATAGTGGTCTTGAACAGTCGATGATTCATGATGGTGGCCACTTCGGCGGAGAGGTTATTCCAGTCACGGGCAGTTTTTGAGAAAAATGATTGCTGGAATGTGGTGGTATGTGCACGTTCAGGGTAAACAGCGTTCGGGTGGTTATGGTGGGAAATGCGATGCACACGTGGAATTAATCGGTTGGCTTCTGGAAAGTTGTGAAATAACTTATGAAATAAGCAGAGACGTGCTGCGTATTGTACTAGCAGCCTTCGATCGAAGCGGATCGAGAAAATGTTACACTGAAAGTTATGCCAAGCCTGACAAATGCACACCTTAAGCCAAACTGCTTTGAAAAAATGAAAGTGGACATCGCATTTCAGCTCTTCAGCGACCAGGTCATCAAAGGACTTTTCATTTATAGAGCACATTGAAGCCTCACATAGGACCGTGCAGCCAACAGTAGATTTTGTAAAAGAAATGAATCGCCTGATTCGTGTTATGACATCGCGAACAAGCGAGAAGGCACTCAAGCCTTACAGTCCAAATGTGCAATTTCTGAAAGGCTTCCTAGAGTATCTGCAGGAATGGGAGCAAACTGCAAAACCAGCTGGTGGTGGTTTTCTTACAGAAAGCACGTCTGCTGGGCTAAGGGTTACCATCAAGAGTACACTTGGCTTGTTGTCCTACCTGACGTCGACTGTGGATTTCAAGTATCTTTTAACATCCAGATTAAGCCAGGATAAGCTTGAAAACCTTTTTGGTATAATTAGACAGTCGTCTGGCTGTAACGACCATCCAACAGTGTCACAGTTTCTGATGACTGTGAATTTACTCGCATTCTACAACCTGGCAAAGCCACCTAGAGGAGTGAACTGCACCCCAGACGTAATCAAAGCACTGCTGAGCCCAAAGGAGGTGTGTTAAACTACGAGTAAGTTCCTTTCAGACAAAACAGATGACCTTCTTGACCACGGAAACGTCAGTGAAGCTGAAGATGTAGTTCAAGCTGTCGTGTCTAGCAGTGACCATGCATCGTGCAGAGAAGAGCCACAGTGCTTTGATCTACTACACTACAGGCTACGTGGCAAGAAAGATCATTGCTAAGAACTGTTGTCCACAGTGTGCAGGCTGCCTATGTGTAAGCAAAGCTGAAGCAAGTGCCGACGCCGCTTCATACTTTACTAGCCATTTTGACAATGGGGGCCTAGTGTACCCCAGCCAGAGCTTGTCAACTGCTGTAAAGGCCATGGAAGATGCCTTTACTGTGTTTTTTAGTAAAAACAAGCTCCATGAAATGAGTTTAGTTGAATTTTCGAGTCAGCTACAGACACTGTCTTTTCCTCAACTTGGCTGCTCAGAGCATGAAAAGGCAGTTTTATCTACCGTTGTTAAGTTTTATGTTCTCTTAAGGTTTCGTTTTTTTTTCAAGGGCCTCAACAAAGAGAGGGAAGAGCAAAGGCAGCGGCATAAGTTTCTAAAACTGCGTCGCTGCCAATAAATGCTTCTCATGTGCACATATGGGCCCTGCTTGCTGTACTTCTGTAACATGTCCGCGATTGATATTGCACGCGAATAAAAACGAGTGTTCCACGACTGTGTTTCCTGCCGTATTCACATTGCATGTGTTTACTCATTCGCAAATGTAGTACGTACACAGCGAGAACACCTAAATATAATCCAATAAAATTAACCGAAGCGTTTCGCCTACTTTATTAGAGAAAATGTTACCGAAAAAGTACTTCATATATATAAAAGATATCTATGAACAGCACAAGTTTCGTGTTTCGAAACACAAAGTTGTGCTGAATTTCACAGCAGCTCTCGCGCAAGCGACAAGTGCTAAATGTGCAGCTTCTCGACAGAGACTCAAAACAAACCCTGAAACCTATAGTCAGCTGCCTCCATGACAGCTTTGGTCGATTACAGCTGAACGAAAGCAAAAATGCACCAGTCCTCTTGCCGATGTTGCGAGAGCGTTGCGGCTCGGCGGCACCCTCCCGACTTGCAGCGCTCCATGCGGCGGCCGTCGGCATTCATCGCTCGCGGTGCCACCAGGAAGGCCACGGTCGGCACACTAGCCAGTATATTCTAGGCACTGTAGCTGATGCTTCGGATGATGATGACAGGTGTCAGCTTCAGGGATTTGGTACGGAACTTCGACGGAACTTCGTAATAACGAAGCGTCTTGCGACGAATGCGAGATTAAATTACATACGTTATTCTGAAATATTCGGTAATTTGAAATTCGTAGTACTGAAAGTTTTTTACATTGAAAGTATAGGCATTTTGGCGGGGATTTAAAAAAAATTCGTAAATCTGAAAATTTCGTTAATCTGATGTTCGTAGTGACGAGATTTTACTGTAGTAGCTTCAGCTCTGAAAACAAGCATCTGCTGAAGGCATTTCCCGAGTTGTATTATGAACGCATTAACACTGGATTTAAGGACAACCACAACTCAATAATCCATCTGTTTCACCTTGGCCACTGTGTGTTTGTTGTCCTCCCTATAACGCAGAACACACGCTAAGAATCTTCCAAATATTCATGGAATGTCTTATCTTTTAGGCTATGGTAGTACGGACAGAGGCATGTGGAAGAAACAGAGTCAACAAGGATATTCTATGCACAGGCACAAAGGTTCCATACAGAAATTATCAGAAAAACAAGCAAAGACGAAATAAACAGTAATATAGCCTGTCACAACAACACCACAATACATAATCTACCAGAGAAATACAGTAACATCAGTAACAATATTGCCTGGCACAGCACTACAAATCAAACAATGTAGATGTTGTTCATAATAAACTATAACAGAAAAATGAAGCATTCGTATTCCGTAGTTCAAGCTCCGCATGTGAGAAACTAAGACAGTGCAGTCAAGACAAAAAGGCAGGCAGCGAAAGTTTTTGCAAGACTCGTAAATTTCCAGACATAAATAATAAGGAACCTTACTACCAAGCAAGAGAATATAGCGCAGAGCAGACAAGACACAAGAAGAAACGAACAACACGAGCGCTAACTTCCAACAAATTTGATTTCACACATGCAGCTGAAAGGATAAATGCTTCGGGAGAGACATGTGTGATCTTTTTATGTGATAAAGAACTCTCGTTCCTGGTTTATAAATATGTTGCATGTGTGAAATAAAATTTGTTGGAAGTTAGCGCTCATGTTGTTCATTTATTCTTGTGCCCTGTCTACTCTGCGCTATATTCTCTTGCTTGATCATGCGCCAATAAGCCCAAAAAGCCACACTTTGATCTTACTACCAAGACGGCTTGATGTTGTTGCTCGGCATAGGAGCTTCTGCACGGTTAGAGAAACTTGGAATTGCTGTAAAACATGCTAGAGTAGATAAAAGCAACATAGAAATTATCGATGAAGACTGGATTTTTCAAAGACTCCGGCAGGTAGTCTGCACAAGCAGCCGTCGCCACAGTGGAGAGATGCCGATGCTGTCACAACGAGGCTGGAGTGATTGTCTGAAATATCACAAGTACAACAACAGCTGCAGATAGATGAATTACAAAGAGCACATGGTGCATAATTTGAAAAAATGTTTGCTCTGACTACAAAAATTTCTTACTTAGGACGCGGTCACTTGAAATTGAGTTATGGAGCACTTAATAAACGCATGTCCATTTTAACCTTGCTTAGTGACAAAGTACAAGAGAAACAAGCTGAAAAACCAAGCCATACTAATTAATGTTCATTTGGTAGTAAAAAACTATTTCACATTAAAAAAGGTCAATTCCTGCAAGTAATCAGTTTCAGACGAATAATCGCCACAGCTGTTTTTGTAACTCGAGCTTTTCCATGTGCAGCACAGGTACTGCGTTTGTTTTGAGTGGGGCGCTGGGAAAGTCTCAATGTCTTCCAATCACCAACGAAAAGAAAGGCTGACATGGCTCAACAACTTGCAAAATTTACTAGTCATTATCATCACCAGCACCAGCCTGACTACACCCACTGCAAGGCAAAGGCCTTTCCCATGTCTCTCCAATTAACCCTGTCCTTTACCAGCTGCGGCCACCATATCCCCGAAAACTTCTTAATCTCATCCACTCTCCAAACTTTCTGCCGCCCCCTGCTACGCTTGCCTTCTCTTGGAATCCACTCTGTTATCTTGCCTTCCCATTACATGCCCTGCCCAAGCCCATTTCTTCCTCTTGATTTTGACTAGGATGTCATTAAAACGCATCGAAATTTACAAGTACTGTGGTACAATTCTGAACTCTACATGGATACATTCTCATGCAATGCTCAAGGTCGTGCACAATTTTCCCAGCTTCCTACAGATGCTCTGCCTTCACGTCTCCTGGAATTAGCTGTGTGCATGGGAAACAACAAACGTAAAATAGTTCTGGTACCATCAAGGCTATGAATACCAGTAGAGAGAGGAGATCTTTTGATACAGAAGGCAGTGCAGCCACTTACAGACAATTCAGGGGCTCCACTCCCTCGGTGACACCTATGGGTGCTCAGCGGCCTCACTTCCAGCAACCTTTTGAACCCATGCAAGTCACTGCAGAGGTAGGTGCTTATGAGATGCCAGGCTTGGACAGCAATTACTGATGTATTCTACAATGTCACTGGTGCCAATGCTTTCGTTGTCCATGCCTGCTGCGACACACACATCAAAACTTAGCACCACGTTTGATTGCAACGAACCGCACGAACGAAACTCCTACCATCACTACCGTGCCATCTTTGTCTAGGGCAAGTCTGTGACGATAGTATGCAGTGCATCCCCTGAATAGCAAAACACAAAGTGTTGACACAAGCGTTATAATGAAACACAGGAAAAAGAAAGATGCAGTGAGAGAAGCATGCTTTTACCACTGCATTATAGTTGACTGCAGTGCGCAAGTAAAGATTCCCATGAGCTACGGATGGTGTTGTTATTTTGGAATTGCAATGTGCAATTAGTTATCTTTGCAATACTGCAATTCTTTACAGAAAACTGCATGAAAATTTAAATTAACAATTATAGATATATCAGTCTTGAAGCTAGTTGTAGATGAACTGGCTAATATTTATTATTTTTGCAAGTAAAACGGCGACCTTTGAGAATGCAATCCTCAGCATTTCGGAACCTTTTATTCTCCTTGAATGTATACTGAACCAGAATTTTCTCAGTAACTCTAGCCAATATTACATCTGCACACTTTCTCTTTAAATTAAAAGGAAAATGCACACTTTCATGCTCCAAGCATGATTCTTAATAATCTTACTCCTGGCGGTCTAGGTATGGTCTCTAATCATCCATCATGCACTAGCATAATGCAAGGCCCCATAGGTGACATATACCTGACATGCAAACCATGCTTAAAGTATGTCAAGTGGCAACACAGAATTCACAGCTAAGCAAACTGGTGCCAGACATTGTAATACATACCCTTCCTTCAAAGCCACACTGACTCAAAACAGGTCGTTCCAATAAATGCAATCAGTTTTATTTGCTCCTTTGGTACTTAAGTCTTGCTTGCGACCTTCTTCACGGACATATTTTTGCTCACATGAAAAACATCCAAATAACCTCTTTACTGAAGAAGGACACATTTTCTTGCCAACATCTTAAAGCCGCAAAGCTTCATCATGCACCTTGTACCTTGCATTCCCACTGTTGTGTTGTTGAAGAAGTTCTGTAGTTGCTCAAGATAACTGCTGCCTTCGGATTTTTTTTTTCTTTCATGTGTAGTTATCCTGAAAATAATGCATCTAGCCTCCCATCAGACATGTGCCGCGCCATCCTTGTGCCTTTGTCATTCGATGATGTCCTGCTCATTGCCCTCTCCTATGCATCCGTGAAGCTTGTGCATATGTCTCCTCAGGTCAGACAGCACGGTTGAGATTCCGCCAGTGTGGGCCCAAGAGTGAGTTCTATTTGTTGTGCTTCATTGTCGCATGACGCCAGAGGTCGGTGATTTCTTTGAATCGCATGCCGCACTGAGAGCAGACATGTGGCCACTGCCCCGCGTGCTTCAGCAGGTGCTGCTCGAGGTCAGACGGTTGGCAGAACCCCTTTTTGCAATGGGGACACACATTTGAGGCTGCATTGTCATCCAAGTGGAACAGTTTGCGGTGACGCGACAAGTTCGATGATTCGGTGAAACGCCGGCCACAGTCAGTGCACTTGTAAGGCTTGTCTCCCGCGTGGGCCAACAAGTGGCGCTTAAGGGAATACGATTGTTTGAATGCTTTCTTGCAGGTTTTGCAGACGAACGGCCGCACTCCAGTGTGCGTCCTCTCATGCAAGGTGACATGGGTCCTGGGTGCATGGATGAAAAGAGGAGCACAATGGGTACACATTGCACGTAGTAGCATTAATGGTGCTATGCAACAACAAAAAACAGCAGATATCTAAAGACATATGTCCGAAGTACCGTATTTACATGATTGCAAGTCGACTCGAATGCAAGTCGACCCCCCAAAATCACATTTACAAAAAAAAAAAAAAACTTCAGAGGCTGTTTAAGCTTGTCCTTGAATAGTTGAACACAATAGCATTATCCAGCGGCCGCCGTTTATCGCCAGCCGCTATCGGGTGCCGCGCGCTGGCGTGCCCGTGGGCACACTCCAAAACGAAAATGTATTAGTCACTGGACTACTCGTCCACACTTGAGCCATCGTCCTCAGCAGCACTGCCATCGTGATCGCTGCTGCGGTTGTACAGCACGTCGTTCTAACGTCGTCGTCCAGCGAAATCCCGCATTTCGCAAACATCCACATCACGACATCGTGTGGAACAGCTGAAAAGTTTCCTTGTTGCAGCTGTCAAACCTGTATCACCCGTTGCGAACGTTGAACTTGCGGCCCGGTGCGCGGCTGTTCGTTTTTTCGACGTAAAAAATGGCAGCCATCTTGAATGTAGCTGTGAACGAGCGCCGGTTGTTTGCCGGACCTGGAGCACAAATGATGACTGACGAAGCGCAAGATTAAAAACTTGTGAAGCATGGCCGGCAGTAGTCAAATCCGTCAGAGTCAAAGAGAAACTATGTGTGAATGGCGTCGGCTCTTCCGCAGGCTATCGACACTCCCCAGCACTGCTGCCGTTCCGAGTGGGCTGCTGCCTCGATTGGAACAGCGGCCCTTCCATCAACTATCAACGCTCCCTTGAGCGCCGAGCGCACATTTGAAAGTAAAAAGAAAACTTTCTGGACGCTTGAGCTTCCCGTAGAATGTGATTGCGTTATCGGGCCGCCGCCGCTTATCAGCAACCGCAGTCAGCAGCCATGTGTGGGAAGTGTGGGGTGCCAGTTTGCTGTTTATCGATAGCCGCTATCGGCCGCCACCCGCGCGCGCGGGGAGTGGATGCCAGTTCTGTGCGTTGACATAGCAGCTGCTCAAGGCCAGCACCAAGAGCGATGCGACAGAGCCACGCAGCAAAAATGCAACCACTCTGTAGCATGCCTGATATATAGTGCGATGTTTTCATTTCGATTGTAATTTGATCCCCCCACTTCGGATTTTCAAATTTTAAAAATAGGTCGACTTACAATCGTGTAAATACGATATATCCATTTGTTACTCGTTAAAGGAACAATTCAAGTGTGCGAACCACACAGCAATACAGAGAGGAGAGCTGACTATAGCACTTCACCGGCTTCATCGGGTGCAGATTCCCACTGTGTCTGATAGATGCAGCCATCAGGTAATCAAAAGAACAATGGAGCCCCTCTGGCATATCCTCGTTGTTGTATTTTGTTTAGCGGCAACGTCTACAGGTGGCAACCTGACCAAACAAATGATGATGATGATGGATTTTTATGACGCAAGAGCACCCTTTGGCTGCCCAGGCTGTGCAGCCAAGCACTGGCCAGGAGAAAGCTTTTACAGGTACCTAACGTCACTGGGGATCGAAACCCATATCTCCCACATGCACTGTGGATGCTCAGGCCATCAGGCCACCGCTGCAGTGACCAAACAAATGTATATTTCAGCTAGGACATCGACCTGGTGTCCTTTCTCTTCATCTAATGTAGAGCTCCTGCCATGGTCACAACTGCGAGAGGGGAGGACGACTTAGCGCCGAGCCATGCTTGTGTGTTTACAGTGTCCGAAACGTAGCACACCTTCCGAGAGAAATCTAGCTTGCGTGAAATATTCCAAAATTTCAACTTTAGCTGAATTCACCAAATATTGCACTCATGAAAGATAACCTGTTTACAGTACTTTTAATGACAGCTGCTATTAGCAACTATGTCGTACCATTAGTGGGGTGTGAAACGTGCAGCGAGTGCCCAAAACAGGAGGTCACAGCAGGTAAGGATTGAGAGAAACCAAAATTCTATGGGCTGCACTGAGACGTCACTCTGAGAGGCTCAATTTAAAGAAGGAAAATGGGAACTGCATCATTATGTTGCAAAAAGATCATTATGTCGCAACAGCCTTGTAACAACAACGCCGCCACCAAGAAGAGTGAAAATTCAGAAAAAACCTACTTAACTGGGGAGGTGGGGAGATTAATGACTCAGAAACAAGTAAACGTGGCGAGAAGTAAACCCCTCACTTACTTGCTGTCGCTGGAGTACGGGCAGTAGGTGCAGCAGTACTTTCCCTGCGGTCCCAGGGTATGCTCGCGCTGCTGGTGCTCGTCCAGGAGGGTTTGTGTGGCGAACGCACCGTTGCACGTCTGGCAGCACAAGGGTGGGGTCGGCACATCACTGTCCACCTCTGCGGAGAAATGGGATAGAGGACAAAGGGCAAAGCATAGTTTTGCACAAGGTTCCAAAAACCACATAAGCTTTTATGCAGCCCATTAGAGCCTGAGTTCAGAACTTACTAGCATAACCATAGGCTGAAAACGGAACAGCGCGAACACAGTACGAAGAGAGGAACGTACAACACAGGCACAGACTTACAACTGATGTTTATTCGAAAGGTGCACATACATATAAATAGTCTCGCGGCAAGCTGTCAGCTGAGTCAACATTCATGGGCAGTGTAGAGGGCCGGATGAAAGCGATAAAATCTTAAAAGCTATAAAAGTTACAAAAGTTTTAACAAGAAACGATGCCTGTGGGAAGGGTGACATGAGAGAAAGCAAACAACAAGATGCAGGTGAAGGATGGAAGATGGGCATGCGGTAAGGTAAAAAAACGGGAACGTGGCTAACACTTGGTGAAAAATAGTTTAAAACTTAAAAAGCGAGGTAAAATCACTTGTCTAGATAGGCAGTCTCCTTAGACATCAGGTTGATGGATGGACTGCACCTTTCGAATCAACATCAGTTGTAAGTCAGCGCCTGTGTCGTACGTTCCTCTCTTCGTCCTGTGTTCGCGCTGTTCCCTTTTCAGCAACTAGCCCGCAACAACACCCTGGTAAACCATAGGCGTGCACAGTTCTCTCCATAAGGGGAGGGCCATGCTCATGGTAGTGCTTGTTCACATCTTCTGCGTCTCATGCCTCCCTAATGCCAATTAAGGGAGCCGCAGCCCCCTTTGCCCCCCCTCTGCACACGCCTATGAGCATTAGCTGCACTGCAGTGCTTGAATATCCACCATCAGTTTTGCACCCCTGCAGATCTGCCCTAATACACCCATGTGGAAGTTGTGCAAAGTATAGCCACTCACATTTTATTCAGTCGAAGCTATGCAATAACGCACATTCTGGGCGTCCCTGTAATTTGCTGCTTCAAGTAAAATAACACTAGGTCACAAAAGCTTCCTTATAATCTTGCTCACCACAAATAATTGAAATATGTGCAAATATAAATATTAAATAATACATTCTGTCTCCAAACATTTTCTCAAATCTACATTCAAAAAAGAAGAAAGTAATGGCTTCAAATGTGGGAACATGGATATGTATAAAGTGTTTTGCGAGTACTATTATGAGTGTATTAACAGGCGTGTTTAAGAACAGCCACAGGTTAACTTTTATTGTCTATTTCATGTGTGTCGATGAGTGCTTTCTTCTTTTCGTTTAGTTCCGAAAATGCAGAACACGGGCTGAGAATCTTTCACATATTCATGGAATGATTAGTCTTCTAGGATGTTAGTATAAACAGAGACATAGAGTCAACAGGGATGTTGCATAGAATACGCATAGGCAATGTGAATAGGCACTAGGACTGCACACTAAACTGATCAAAGAAACAGGCAAGGACAAAATGCACAATTTTATAAACTATCACAGGAATAGAGCACTGCATAAATGCCACAGAAATATAACAACACGGGTAAAAATATAGGTTGCCACAGTAATGCAAATGAAACAACGTATAATGTTGTTCATAACAACTCACGAAAAAAGAATGACACACTTGTATACTGCAGTTCAAGCTTTGCATGTGAAAAATTAAGACAATGCAGTCAAGGCAAAAGAAGCAGCCAAGGCAAGCTTTTGCAAGACTGGTCATTTCCAGATACAAATAACAAGGAACCTTACAACCATGGTGGCTTGAAGATGTTGCTTAGCATAGGAGCTTCTGCACGCTAAACTGAATTAAAATGTGAACTCCTCCGGGTCATCTTTCATAACACAAACTGCTGCAGCACAGTTAGAGAAACTGGCAATTGCTGTAAAACATGTGAACATAGATAAAAACAACAGAAATAATAGACTGGGCTGAAAAGACTCTAGTCGGCAGCCTGCACAAGCAGCCGTGGTCCCAGTGGAGAGATGCTGGAGCTGTCACAATGAGGCTGAAGTGGTTGTCTGAAATATCACAATTAACTGCAATTAGGCGAGTTGCAAAGAGCACATGGTGTATAATTTGAAAAATGTTTGCTTAGCCAATTACAAAACTTCTTACCTAGGACACAGTCACTTGAAATGTTCATTTTAACCTTGCTTAGTGACAAAGTACCAAGGGAAACAAAGTGAACAACCAAGCCACACTACTTTATTAATTTCTTACTTAGCTTTTGCTTCAAATAATCCCCAAACATAGCTCATTTGGTAGTAAATAAACAATGCATCATACAAAAAGTGCCTTAATTCCTGCAAGTACTAATCAGTTTTAGACGAACAGTTGCCACAGGTGATTTTCTGTCCCGAGCTTTTCCATGGGCAGCACAGGTACACGTTCATTTTGAATGGGATGCTGGGAATGCATCAATGTCTTCCAATCACCAATATATAAGAAAGGCTGACAGAGCTCACTGACTCACAAAATTTACAAGTACTGTGGCATAAGTCTGAGCTCTACATACATACATGCAAGTACTACTATTGATTGCCGTGTAATGCTCCACCTCATGCACAATCTTACCAGTATGCAGATGCCTTCATGCAGTGCGTGCATGAGAAACACAAAAAATGTAAAATAGTTCAGGTACCATTAAGGCTATGAACATTGGCGAAAAGAGGAGAGCTTTTGATATGGAAGCCACTGCAGCCACTTACAAACACATCAGGGGCGCTCCTCCCTCAGTGACAGTGACACCTATGGGTGCTCAGTGGCTTCACTTCCAGCAGCCTTTTAAACCATGCCACTGTAGAGGTGCCTGTGACGTGCCTGGTTCGGAGAGGAATTACTGCCTTATCCTCCGCCCGATGTCACTGGTGCCGATGCTCTGACATGCACATCATGCACACAATAAATGTCAGTACATTCTTATAGCTCCACACAGTTTTTGACAAGCATGATCTGCAGAACAAAGTTTTGGCAGGTCGCAAACATATGCCATATGCTGTCCTCTGACGCAAACTAAATCAAACAGCATGATCAGAAAATGAACGAAAATTACCCCTTGATAAGAGTGAACACACCCGTTTGCTTGCTACTGCTGCTTTTGATGGTGTGTAGTTGAAGCTGTGGACCACACTTGCATAAAAACTAAAACCGAAGTGTTGAGCCACAGCGAATGCAGTTACAAATGACTAGCGAAGAAGATCGCTTTCCAAAAAGAGAATGGGCACTAAACGGCTATAGTCAGATACAACTTAGGTCTGCAGTGAAGCTCCGCCCACATTCAGGACCCCCCCCCCCAAACATTATTCCTTCAAGACTAAAAAGTAGTCTGTTGACAATTGTGGAAACTTCTAACTAAATAAGAAGCTACTACAAGAAAAAAATTATAAGCTCTAGAATTTTGATGCTTGGCTTGTGTAATATAGTCAGACATTAAAAAGCTGATATCATGACTGTTGCAAGTGGCAAACGGAGATATAGGACGCCACTGACTTTGGCCCCGTGTCAATTACTGGCCCGTTTTTTTTTTTTAATTTGTATCCTAACATAAACATCCTTCAAGTGAGAAAAAGTTCTAGCAAGCTCCAGGTGCTGTAGCATAAGCAGTCTTGCAATATTAATAAATGAAAATTGGTTTTTGGGGAAAGGAAATGGCGCAGTATCTGTCTCAGGTCTCAGGGGACACCTGAACGGGGGCGCTGTAAGAGAAGGGATAAGGGAGATTGAAAGAAGGTGCCGTAGTGGAGGGATCCGGAATAATTTCGACCACCTGGGGATCTTGAACGTGCACTTGACATCCCACAGCACATGGGCGCATTTTGTGTTTCGCCTCCATCAAAACGCGGCCGCCATGGTCAGGATCGACCGCGTTTCGATAATAAATCAGTTTTGAGAAAAGGAAAGGCGCAGTAACTGTCTCACTTTCGGTGGACACCTCAAACACAGCCCCGTGAGGAAGGGGAATAAAAGAGAGAGAAAGAAAGAGCTGCTTTCATGCGCACTGACACTGCACAGCACATACAGCGCAGTCACCGTGGCGGGTACGGCTCGACGGCCGCTCCCGATTTTTAGTGCGGGCACTAGTCGCTACAGGTACGAACTGCGACAGCAAGTTCAACACAAGTTGTCGCTGGGCTGGTTGGTCAAGAGCAGTCAGGCCGTAAAGCATTTTAGCGGAAATAAATACGACACACAAAGCAATGGAAACAGACGCGACAGGCACTGCAGCAGGTAACCTGCAAGAGCAGCCTTGCTCGGCGGGGTGCTGCTGGCCTCAGTTATCGCAGGGCCGTTTCACATGATGCGATTGTTGCCGCAGCGCAGTGCGATTTATGCCGCTGTGCGACAGAAATGCGTGTCGTTCTCGTCGCAGGGCCACTGCGACAGACTTTCAACAAGCTGGTCGCACTGTCGCAGCGTCGGTGCGGTCGCAGCGACGGCCACAGTAGTCAGCCTGGTTGTCTGCTTTGGAAAGGCGAAAACGTATTACTGAACATAATAATACATCATGTCTCGATATCATTACCCATGATTACGAAATCAACGCCTGCCACGATGTTTGACATTTATTGCAGCCGAAGAATTTTCGGCCACTGAAAGGCCGCACCGACGCTAGGGCGCTGGTGCCGTTTTTTTTCATTCGCGTCGCACCATACTACAATTTGTATGCAAAATGTAGACTCACATACCTGCAACGAGGCATCAATTCCATAAACGCACTTCACTTCGTGCGGCTTCTGCTTCACGTGCGATGTTTGCAAGCAGAGGCCTTGCACTGTCGCAGACGCAGGGGAGCAATCCTTCAGGCCATAGCAGATCAGGTGGCCGGCGTTGAGGACTTCTTCGCCTTCAATCAAGCAATCTTGTCCAATATGTTTCATTATGTCTCCTAGACACAATGGCCGAGTAAAGAAGGTGGCATGGTTGCTAGCGAGCGAAGAGCACAACAAAGAGACCGGCCGTACGCTGCGCTTATGGACTAGACCCGCTATGCGGCCGCACTGATAATCTCTCCGGGAGCCATATTGGATTGCCTCGCGAACTTCCGAATAGCGTGATACCGATCGCCGCCGTCCTTGGGAGCAGACGACAAGCTCTGAATATTTGGGTCGTCGTAATATACTATAAGATGAAATGAGAAATACATACTGCAAAATATATACTGCAGAGTGACGGGTAGATGACGAGTTCCTCGCGCGAAAGAGAAAGCATCCATGCTTCTGTCGTGACTAGGGCACTAGGGGAACAGCGTTATGCGCCGCGTTGAAATTGAAACCGGCGTTCCGCGGCATGTGGTGCGACTTTCGATGGCCGTTTCTCGGCTCGCCAGCGGGCTGACCGACCGCTTTGAGACGCCGCCGTATTAATACACAGACGTGAAAGATGATACTGTAAGCTTAGGAAGCTTGGCACTAACATACATAGATAAGTAGATTACGATATATGAAAATATACTTATATTTTTCACGCGAGTCGCCCAGCGCTGATACCAACCGAACGTACGCGGCGTATACCTAAACGCGAAGTAGCGTTCAGCAGACTAAAATATGCACTTTCAGTCGTGCAAGCGATTTCATCTTGTCGAAGGTAAGGTTGCCACTGCCTTAGACGCATGGGTGCACCGCCACAACGCTACCGTCGTCCTTGCGCACGAACTTCACGGACTTGGAGGCAGCTGCAACCGCTGGCGGCATTTACCATCAGAAAATGGCGTTGTGCGTTTGAAACGCGCCCCTTATTTTTTCGTCTGCTAGCCTACACCTACAAATAAAGCGGTGCAGAAAGTGTAGTTTCGTTCTACACTACTCGTAAAAGAAATGCGTCCGTGTGGGTGGGGCTTAGCTACACTTTTGCTACACTGGCAAAAAAAAAAATGAAACCATGCTACACTAGTGTAGCCAGTGTAGGTAAAAAAAATGGCCCTTATGTTGTCTCTTACGCGCGAAATACGATTCTTGGAGGGCGGTCCTTCTTGGGGCAGGCGAGCCAGCTACGATCACATGCTGTGGGATTGTAAAATAGAGCCACCACCGGGTAATCTAGTTATCGCTCCTTCTCAGTGGTTAGGGCGCTCGACTACTGATCCGGAGTTCCCGGGTTCGAACCCGACCGCGGCGGCTGCGTTTTTATGGAGGAAAAACGCTAAGGCGCCCGTGTGCTGTGCGATGTCAGTGCACGTTAAAGATCCCCAGGTGGTCGAAATTATTCCGGAGCCCTCCACTACGGCACCTCTCTCTTCCTTTCTTCTTTCACTCCCTCCTTTACCCTTCCCTTACGGCGCGGTTCAGGTGTCCAACGATATATGAGACAGATACTGCGCCATTTCCTTTCCCCCCAAAACCAATTATTATTATTATTATTATTCTCTCAAGCGGTGGGAGCCTGACCACAGCTCTGACCACAGAACGCAAGTTCTGGTGGTGGAGTGGGCTGACAAAGTCGTCGAGGGCTATGTACTCTCGACCACTTAACACGACCTCGTTCCAAGTTCTTTCCGGCGAATGAAATGTTTTAGTCAATGGGCAGGCGTTTTTGAATACGGCAGCGCGATGCGTGGAATTGTTAAACCAGGCTCGAGTTGGCGCCTCTTTGCCTAGATTGTCGCGGTCCGCTTCGGTGTATTCGCCGCTTTAATCATCGCATAAATGTCTTGGGTGCTCTCGGGAGCAAAAGCGGTCCAAGCCACTCGAGCTTCGACAGAGTTGCGTCGCAGTGCCAAGTTTCCTTATTCCAGTAACGGCCTGCGCATGCGCCAGGACAGCAAAATTGCAGGAAAGTTGACTTGCAGGAATTTTTCGAAACCGAAAATCCTTGTTCACAGAGCGCGTTTTCACTGCCTGCTCTGCTAACAGAAACGGTTAGCGCGAGGGAAGATGAGTAAGTCGCACTTCTTTGTATTCTCTTTAGAAACGGAGAGAAGGGGATGCTCCTTAATCTGTGTGTCCCTGATCCTCACCGGTTACCATCAGCTTTCGAAATAGTGTGTGGTTGTCGAAAGGGTACGTGCATTCTCTTGCATCCACGGTGCTTGCGCCATTGTACCTCTCTCGACCTGCTCCTTGTGTTTGCACCCCTGCTCTGAACACAAAAGGGGAGACAGCCAGTATTTTATACTGTGGATAAGCTATAGTGACCCGCGCTGCAGCTGAGGGGTTGTGACCATGGTGCCCTAGAGCCATGCAGTGGAAATTTTCAACAGTGTCCTTTCAACAACTTCCCTCTCGTACAGATAATAAAGCATCTCCTTTTCGCTTCAAACGACTGAGAAAGTGCAATCTGCGAACGAGGGTTTTCGCTTCGAAAATATGCGCTATGTTGTAGAGGGCGCTGTACAAACAGACCCCCCCACCCCTTTGTATGGTTCACCCTCTACACCAAGCATGGCCGTGGTGGTACCCTGCAGTCTACTTGAAGCTTGCGTGGTAGACACACCACTTTTGATCCCGACAGTATACATGTCATATGCAGTTTGAACCTCGCTAAACTGTCTAAAAGGTGAAAGACGAAAACACACGAAGGAACAGTAATAGAGACTGGGTGCGCACTCAACTCATTTTATTGCTCTGAAAAGAGCTATTCGTGTGTTTTGCATCTTTCACTCATTTTTGCGTGATTCCCTGCACAATCAACAACCAACTTCCTATATATTGTTAACACTATACATATTATCTAGTTATTGGTGCAAAGTTCAAACTGTCACAGCGGTATATGATATCCTCACCAAACATTTGAGTTGTGCTGAAAACTTACTTCAGGAATAGTCATATCTAGCCATTCCTTGAAACATGCGTACATGTTTTGGGAACAGCATAGAACCTTGTAATGCACATATAATGCTCGAACTTGACAGAACTACAAAATGTACCAAACCATTGAGTAATTGATGTACACAGGACATCCTGTACAGTGGAACATACTAAAAGCACTTGCCTTACAAATCAATGGGCGTTAGTTTTCTCCAGGACATATTAGATTTTGCTGAGATGCCCAAGAGAGGTATGTTGCTTAGTGAAGTGCTTCTGATACAGAAGCTAGTGCTGCTATTCATGTATACTCATCAGAGGCCCCACTACTTCAGTTGACCTTACGAACACACCCAGTCCATTGCAGAGGAGCTTTTTACATGCTAGGTTCAGATAGTAGTTACTGCCCTATTCTAAAGTGTGAGTGGCGCCAATGCCATTGTGCTTCCCTACTGCGATATGTACATCAAAATTTCACCCATTTCTCATCAATGAAACCATCAATGAAGGAGATACAACTGCTATTGTGGAATCCTTGTACGGCACATTAGGGCAATTCGGTGGCGATAGCACATAATGCATCCATTATTTAGTAGAATATTAATTGCTATGAACAATATAAACCTCATTATGATGAAGCACCACAAATGATAAATGAAAAATATGCCTTTAATACACTACTCAAATTCACACTAACCTGCCCATAACAAAAGGCTCCAGTGATATGTGGATTGCTTAGTCTTGTTTTTCAATTGTAATTACAACATGTATCTTTGTGCGTCCACATGAATTCTTTAGCGATGACAACGAGGAAATCTAAACTTTTGACAATCATAGAGATATTATGGTATGGTATACAAGGTTTTTCATCCTAAACCTAACTCCATCACTGGCTATGAGAGATGCCTTAGTGGAGGGCTCTTGATTAATTTCAATTGCCTGGAGTTCTTTGAAGTGCACGGGCAATTTGTGTTTTTTGTTCACCAAAACATGATCGTCGAAGGGGGGGTTCCATCTGTGTCTATAGGCTTAGCATAGCTTAGCATATCTCAGCTTAGCATAGCTTGCCCGTGGTTCTTGGGGAAAGTGGTGGGGTCGAGTTAGAAGAATGAGGGGGATGCAGAGCCAGCAACTGCCTCCTTTCTTGCCCTTCTTAGCATAGCTCAGCACATTAACCATTGGGTCACCATGGCAGGTCAGGGAGTTATCAGTCTTGAAAGTTTAGCGCTGACGGTAAGTGATTTGACTAAGATTTATTATATTTGCAAGTTAGAACAGTAACATTTGATCACACAATCCTCTGTATAATTAAGCACCGTTTATGCTCTCCCAATGGGTACTGAACTAGAATTTCCTCAGTCACTACACCCAATGATATCTCTGCACACATTCATTCTCTTACAATTAAAAGAAAAACACGCACTTTTATGCTTCAAGCATGAATCTTGAAAATCCTGCTCGGGGTGTTCTGGGTGCGGTCCCTAATCATCCACCATGGACTGGAATTAAACGAGGCCCCATGATGCAGGTGACATACAAATGACAGGAAAACTATGCTCAAAGTATATCAGATGGCAAGTGAGCATTTACAGCAAAGTAGCGCTAGATTTTGTAACACCATTGCTCCAGAGCCACATTGACACGAGTTTCTCCAGTAAATGTAGGCAGTTTATTTGCTCTTCTGGTGCTGAAATCTTCCTTGCAACCATTTTCAGACGCATTTCTGTTCGAGTGAAAAACATCCAAATATAACCTCTTCCCTGAAGACGAACACATTTTTTTTCCAATATCTCAAAGCAGCCAGACTTTATGCGTCTGTACCTTGCATTCCCAAATGTTGTATTGTTGAGGAAGTTCTATAGGTACCTAAGATAACTGCAGCCTTCAGTTCCCGTTTTTTTTTTTTTGTAGTGATAGCTACATTACAGTAGCATTTCGAGCCTTCAGCATGGCTGCACTACCACACCGTGGCTGCGCCACCACGCTGTCACGTGGTTGGTCACGTGATGCGGAGCAGCGGCCGGCGGCGTGGTGCTGTGGCTGAACACATGGTTCTCACGTGGTTGGTCACCTGACCAGCCACGTGGTGCAGAGCAGCTGCTGCGGCCGGCGGCGCGGCGCGTCGGCGAAACCGAGCTGCCACAGCTGTGCGCATGCGTCGTGTCAAGTTAGACGAAGATGAAGAAGGATCGCCCAGCGAAACGGAGCGGCGAAAGATGACTTTGCGATTCAACTGAGCAAGTCCCACACAGCCAGCTGTAGCTATCGTGTCACTCCAGGTTTATCCAAAGCTAAACCACCGCCAATTTTTTCTTTCATGTGTAATAATCCTCAAAAATAATGCATCTAACCTGAAATTAGATGTGTGGCATCTCTTCCTAGCGCCTTCATCACTCAATGATTGTCCTGCGTGTTATCCTTTCTAGTGCAACTATGTAAGTTGCGCATGTGTTTTCTTAGACTGCACACCGTGGCCAAGTTTTTGCCGCAGCGCGGGCATTTCAGCGAGTGGGGGAGATCGTGTGTCGCATTTTCATGACGTTTGGGTTTGCTGATGTCTCTGAACCCCAGGCTGCATTGAGAGCAGACATGTGGCCATGCTCCTGTGTGCCTCAGCAAGTGCTTTTTGAGGTTACTCAGTTGGGTGGACCCCACTCCGCAGTGGGGACACGAGGGTGCGACTCTACCATCGTCCGAGTGCACTATTTTTCGGTGACGCATCATGCTCGACGAGTCAGTGAAGCACCGGCCGCAGTCATTGCACTCATGTGGCTTGTCCCCCGTGTGAACCAGCAGGTGGCGCCTAAGATCACAGGAGAGCTTGAAGCCCTTCTGGGAGATCTTGCACACGAAGGGCCGCTTCCCAGTGTGCGTCATCTCGTGCTTGGCATGATAGGCCCTGGGTGCAGAGATAAAAGAACGAGAACAATGAAGGAGTGAAACACACACATCTGAATGCCCTCCCAAATGACAAAAGCCAGCTTCTGCACACCCAGTCCTGTATGCATGCAAAAGAAGAAAGCTGCTCAGTTCCACACTACGTTCACAGGTGCTGGTACGAAGCAGGTGATGGTACAACGTCAGAGGTATCCAGCTACACAGCTTCCTCAGAGCATATGTAGCCTCCCAGATACCATATAAACTCCTGTAAGGGACACACTTAAAAAAAAAGGTGTGAATTACGAAGGTGCGGCCCGCACACGGATTTAAAAAACTCCTGGAGCACAAAAATTTGGATGAGCTGGTTCGAAAACTTGAAGACGGCGAAGCTTGGTGGAAAAGGCTACAGTGATGCCCCACAAAAATGAGATTGGATCCTGCGACTGGAAGGCCTGATTGACTACGATGGTGCATTGTGCCATCTTCACCTTGCGTTTTTGTTGTTGTTTTCTTTTTGGTTTTAGGGGCTGGGGCGTGTGCGAACTTGTCACGCTGGTACTGGTTGAAACTTTTTACAGTCATTTTTTAACTTCAGGGAGTGTTCGTTGATAGTTCTAACTTTTTCTGCAGTCTACAAATTTTGTCCATTGTGAATAAAGCAATTGTTAGTCAGCGCCGTGTTTGCCTCGCCTCATTTTCATTTGTCTTCATATTTTGCACTCTAGGATTATAGTTAAAAAAAGTGTATTTTTTTCAATTACTACCTAGTCCAGAATAGGCGGCACAGCCCATGAGAGTGCAGCCCTTGCACAAGACTATACGGTACTATCACAACAGAAAGGAACGCGAACAATGCAGCGCATAACGTGCTCCATTGTTGGAATTTCTTTTCATCACACTTTTACCTCAGTGGTAAGAAAAAGAGGATAGTTGTCCTAGAATGCATGACGGACGACTCTACTGTCTTTTTGCTACCACCGAAGTAAAAACATGATGAAAAGAAATGCGAACAGCGGGGTGCCTAGGCTCTGATGTGTTCATGCTTCTCTCCATCGCCCCTGTACGTACTACATTTAGTGCTTAATGACACTGGGCAGCAAAACACATGTGCCTCATCTTCTCATGGAAATAGCCAACAAAAATTTTGCAGTTCATGCGCTACAACCAGATGACCTTCGGCAAATGGCACAAATGCAACCATATGGTGATTGTTGCAGGGTAGCAAAGATATAGTTCACTGCTTTTCTTCGTGAAGAGGAAAAAAAAAATTGTGAATCAAAGATGTAACTACTGTTGTAGATACAATAACAAAAGTGGACTACGAGGACAAAATGAAGCAGATAATTGAACAAGGACTAAATGTCCAAGGAATACTACAGAGATCGCTATGCTTCAAATCATGCTACTGTACAACCTGCATTAGGTGATCACATCAACTTGAATTGGCCTACTTCTACGACTAACAGTGGATGGAGAAAGATGAACCGACGTACCCACGACAGCTGTACTCACAAGAGACCTTGACCTTACATGTAAAATGCCTTGTATGACATGAAGATGTCTTAGTCGTACCTTAAAAACATTGATCGGATAGTCTCAGTTGTACCCTAGAAACATTGATCGGATATATCCAGTTTACTGTGGAAAGACAAATTAACTGGAGCCATCTGACACACTTCCAACCACAGCCATAACTGCCAACTACATCGCATCATCAGTCAAATGTAGAACACAAGGGAGTGCCCGAAACAAGAGGTGCAGCAGGCAATTACTGAGAAACACTGGAATTCGGTAAGCTTTCTTTGCCCCGATAAGTGAAGGCAATTCTCCACCTGTGAAGGAGGGTACTGCTCTGAAATCTCCTTCAGGGGCTCAGTTTCGTTCACAAAGTGCTGTACAATAATCACAATCACTTCTTCACCTCATGGAAACAATGAAAGTAGAACTGCCATTCCATTTTGTCACAGCAGCCTTAAAAAACACGCCCCCAATGTGGAATCAGATCAGAATTCTGAAAAAAGCTATGTTGCTAAGGGGGGGGGGGGGGGGGGGGGCACATTAATGTCCCAGAAACATGAAAATGTGGCGATCAGTCAAAACTCCACTTATCTGACATTGCTGGAGTATGGGCAGTAGGTACGGCAGTACTTTCCCGGCCGCCCCTGGGGATGCTCACGCTGTCGGTGCTTGTCCAAGAGGTCTATCGAGGAGAACACGTCATCACACGTCTCACACGAGATGAGTGAGGCAGGCACACAGCTGTTGACCTCTGAGGGGAAATGGGCGAGAGAACGAAAACCCATTGAACAAATAATTAGCAAGTGCCCGCATTTCAAAGATTTATATCCCCGCCCCGGGTGTCCAGTCTGCAAGAACAGAGACTGTGAGGCGGATATCCACCACCTGTTGTGGGACTGTCCGGCACTGGAGCCGACAAGAATTCGGCACCTGGCGGCAGTGGCACTCTCACCGGACAATCCGGATTCCTATATTGCCTGGACACAGGGTCCATACCATCGTTCACTTCTTGATTTCATCAAATCAGCCCACCTTTTTCATTTATTTAAGCATCTTACTCATCTCTCACTTCACAGTTTTTATGCCCTGAGGCAATAAACATCGCTTCAAAAAAAAAAAAACATGATAATTAGCAATGCTTTCAGCTGAGTGTTCACTTTTTATCAAATGTTTAGTCATGACAAGCACACAACTGACTAGGTGCAAGCTTCCATCACTGCCGTGCTCTTCCTTTAAACAATGTGTGCTCGCCTGTATGAAGTACCTGCACTGTGTATTTGTACTAATATCAAATGCATGCCACCTAAATACTCTTACTCGTGACTGCCATCTCTCTGCTCCCCTCAAAGCACAATTTTTCAGGAGGTCCCAAAGACTAAATAAGCTTTCATGAAGCCAATTTAAGCGTAACTATGCAGACTCATCTCGAATTCACAACTCATCATAATCACCTACATTGCACTGCTTGAATACACGTCATCAGTCTTGCATAACCTGCAGTTCTACCTAAATACACCTGTGTGGAAGTTGTGCAAAACATTGCCACCCACTTATTCAGTTAAAGCTATGCAGTATTGCAGACTCTGAATGTTTCTGGAATTTGTTGCTTGAAATAAAATAACATTAAGTTGTAAAAGCTTTCTTCTAAACTTTAATCTTGTTCACATTGTGAAAGGTTCTGGCAGATTGGGCCTTACAGGTGCTCATAAATAATTGAAATATGTGCAAATATGTCAGTAGTTCTTTCATTAAATATCATGTTCTGTCTCCAGAAAATATCTTAGAACTGCACTGGAAAAAAATGAAAGTAGTGGCTTTAACCATGAAAACCAGGATCTGTAGAATGTGTTTTCTGAGCCGAGTTACGGGTGTATTCACTTTGTGTTTTGATAAAAACTTCAATTTTATCTTCTTATCTATGCCAATGTGTGGCTGTCGCCCTTCCGATAATGCTGAACACAGGCTAAGAATCTTCCAAGTTTTCATGAAATAGGAAGTCTTCTGGACTGTTGTCAAAGGGCGGAGACATGTAAGACAAACAGAGCTAACATAGACATTGGATAGGATATACACAGGTAATGTGGACGGACAAAAGGACTCCATACTGAACTGATCAAGGAAACAGGCATAGACAAAATGCACTATGATACAAACTGTCAAAGCAATACAATAATGCATAACCTGCCACAGAAATAGAATAACGCCAGTCAAAATATAACCTGGCAAAGCAATACAAATGAAACGATGTACTGTACAGTATTGTTGATAACAACCCACAGTAGAAAAGTGATGCACTTGTATGCTGCGGTTCAAGATTTGCATGTGAAAAATTAAGACAGTGCAGCCAAGGCAAAATTAGTTTAAATCTTCAGAAAACAGCAGATCCCCCAATGTTTCACAAAAATGTTCCATGAGAGATAAGTGCTACTATAAAAACGGCAAATGTAACTAATTCAGTGGTCAAGGTCGCACTTCATAGCCCCACGTTGCCTTCTGGATGTAGGGCTAAATGGTACAAAAAGGGACAAATATGTATGGTATAGAGTGCAGTGCATTATGCTACAGTTTTGAGCGTCCAATTTCTTTATCGCAAGTGCTTTTCTACATAGAAAATATTACTTTCCAGAAAAAAGCATATAATTGTTGAGTGATTTCAAAATTGACTATATAACTTAGGTTATGCATATAAAAACAATATATAAATATCTTTCGTTGCAACAATAGCCAGGGGGGAGTTCAGTGTGAAAAACTGACTCATGTTCAAGAAGCTCTTGCATGAGGAAAAAGTGACAGCATCATTTTGGAGACAGCTGCAAAACATATTAGCTACAACACAATGTTCTGTTGAGGAGTTCCAAGAGCAAATTGCATTATAACACTGTACTGTGAACAAAAACGAAGAACCAAAATGCTCAACCACAGCTACAGCAGCTACAAATGACGAACAGAGATGATTCCTTTCTTCTGATGAGAGCATGAGCACTGAAAATGAGTATCTAAATACCCGTTTTGAATCAACACCTGCAGGGCTGCAATTACAGGATGGTCGGCTGAAGTGAAACAACCGTTGCACGTCCTCAAACGGTAAAAAAATGTTGAAACGGGTTTCATATGTTACAGCATTATGTCTTGAAAAAACATGTTTTGAGACAATTGTTGCTCTAGTTACAGTTCCAAGAACCCTACCATTTCCAATTTTAGATTTATTTATTTATTTATTTATTTGAACATACTGCTGGCCTCACATTTGAGGCCGTCGCAGGAGTGGGACATCACATACACTAAAATAACACAGGTCAAGTAAGTGCCAACACAAAGGCGATGCCAAGCAAGTTGACATCCAGAGCCACCCGAGGTGGTTGCTCAGTGCGCAGCTTATGCACGCTGAATTAAATGAAATATTGACTGCATTGGGCCTGCCTTCCCGATACAAACTGCTACAGCACATTTAACAAAACTAGAAATTGCTGCAAAACATGGCATAAATCAACTGACACAAAAAACGAAGGCTGGACAGGTTGGAATCTGCAGCAGGCAAGCTGTACGAGCAACAGTGTTCTCAGGCAGTGCGGCTGAAGTCATTGCAACGAGGCCAGTGCAGTTCTCTGAAATATCACAAGTACACCTGCAGTTAAGCAAATTACAAAGAGCACATATGTTTCATAGTCTGAAAAATGTTTGCAATGACAAGAGAGACTCCTCACCATCTAAAATGGGCAGCAAAGCACATGCGTCTATTCAAACTTGGCTAGGGCTCACCTAAGAGCAATAAAAAGAGCTTTGAAGCTCCTTCTGAGAAGAGCTCATCAACTCGCTCAATGACTGCACTGGCTTGTCATGAACACCTGTGTGAAATAAATAATATGCTTCGACACGCAGCAGAGAACCCATAATTGCACAAAAGTTGGCGAGCCCTTTCCGGCAACATTTTTTTTCTGCTCGCACCCCCCTCCGTCACATTGCTCCTTCATATGCCTGTTCAGAGATGGCTATTCGTTAGATTCTTCTCAGACGTCAGGCAGCTACCATGGCTGCTGCCAATAAGTGGCATAGCTCCGGTGGTGGGGCCAGCGGAAGAGTGGCAACCTTACCTTTAAGCATTCAAAAAGTGATGGGAGGAGAGGGAAAGGTGCGAAGACATTGAAATTCAAATTTTGACTACAGATAACTCAGCATCTACAAAGCGCATAAAAAAATTCTTGCTGGAGGATATTTGTGAAGCAGTGTCCTTTACCATCACAGGCATACCAAAACTTTATTAGAGCCCCTTTCAGAGCCCCTTTAAGAGTCAATTTGCTAACTAGTTGCTGCTTGATGTAAATAAGGTATGAACGAAAATATGACCTCAGTATTAATTGTCACCAAGCAAGGACTGTAGATAAGACCAAGACAATAAAAAGAAAGAATATACAGTAGAGGATCGATGATACAATTACGGCTGATACGGATTTATAAAATTTCCTAACCAATGCATTGCGTACAATGTGCACAATTTCGGATCTTCCAAACACTACCATTCTGCTATGAATGATATGAACGTGCAAACTGTGACTAGACACTCAAGTGTTCGCTTAGCGCTGCCCACACATTGCCAACGCCATGATCGACAGTCGTATACAATAATCATTCCGAGCATTGAGTGGCGAAGCGAGGTACGCACACTGGCGATGGTGCAATTGCAAGTCGTGGTATAGGCCACGAGCAGTGTACAGCGTTCATGGCCACAAATAAATCCTGTCAGCCGTAAACAGATCTGAGTGGATGCATTTCCCATGCTTCTGCATAGACTCTAATGATATGAATAATTTTCCCAACCCCATTAGACTGATACTCTATTGTAGGACATGACAACAGAACTAAGCCATTTTTGTGTCTTATAGCTACTTTTTTTCATGTTGTGTTGCCCCTGCAGTCAAAAGACGCGAGGCACTCATCATCTACCATTTCGAAGTTTTTCCCGTTTTCCACTGAACAAGTCAGTTTTACCATTTAAGTTTTTTAATACTACCTCTAAGCACATCAACTATTTGAAAAATGGGCAACAATTTACAAATTAGGTACTGCCCCGTAATCCAGCGTCAATCGTGCACTTTGCCTACTGCAACATTTGCACTGAAATTTTGCGCCACATTTAACATCAACTAAAAGCATCAATGAAGTAGCTACCATCGCCATAGCAGCATTTTTGTAGAGCATGCAAGGGCAAGTCAGTGACGACAGTGCAGGGTGCGTCCATTTGGTAGGAAAATTTGAAATGCTTGCACAAGCACTGGAATGAAATCCCATAAAAAAGAAAATACAAGTTAATGAAATATGCATTTTCTGCACTATTTGTGCTCTCTGCAACTACACAAGAAAAGGCTGAGCTAAAGATGGCTCCATTTTGCTTTCGAACCTTTTCTGAGTACAGGTTGTTTGTGTTGCAATCTGCACTAATTCTTAGAAAAGCTGCGAGGAAATACCAGATGTTTCAGGGAAGTTTCAAAAATTTAAAAAAACAGGTTTTTTGAGGTAATGATATGGCTTTTTCTGCACAGTATTACCAGTGTTGGTGGACACCAGAAAACCGCTGAATCATCATTAGTAGTAAGCTGGTTAACTTAACGTTTAATAATTAACTTTTTATCCGGTAGAGTTAGGCACCTAGTTGCAATTAGAGATCTGAAGCCGGCCGTTAGCGATAGCCATTGGTTTTTAGAATTTCTAAAACGCGATTATCTTTGGCCCTGTGGCTCGATAAAATCTGGCTATATCGTGGCAAAATAGAGTTTTAAAAAAGCATGCGGGCAAAGCAACCTTTCCAGTGCATGTAACTAGCCAAAAAGGCCAAATTTTGTGAAGCCACAGCGCCAAGGGTAATTGCATTTTAAAAAAAAACTGATATGGCGTTTACTAACGACCGGCTACAAATATCTAGTTGCAACGAGTTGCCTAGCTGTGATAGTTAAAAAAAAGTTAATTATCAGTGTAAAGAAGACGACGAGCATATCCACAAGCTGCATGGTCATCGCCGGATGCATGCTCCTGGCTCCATTGTAAAGAAGACGATGAGCATATGCGCGAGCTGTATGGTCATCGCCTGGCACACGCTCTCGGCTGGACTAGCTGACCCGCTGTTGGCCCTGCTCCCGTTAGGAAGCTGCTCAGAATAAACCCCACCTTACATTTGGTGCAGGTGCCGGGTAACGTCCTCTCGCCCTGGAACTCCGCAACCGAACGCTACCCCCTACCGCGATGCCTAACCACCAAGCCGTCCAAGTGAGCCTGGCCGCCGTCATCTGTGCTGGTTCTCTCCGCCAGCGAGACCCCGCTATCTTCAGTGGCACGGACGACCATGATGTTGAAGATTGGCTCACATCGTATGAGCGGGTGAGCGCATACAACAAGTGGGACGCGGAAACCAAACTGAACAATGTGATTTTCTATCTGACGGGCGTTGCGAATCTGTGGTATCGGAACCACGAGGCGGATACTACATCATGGTCTGTTTTCAAATCTAACTTCTCAGAGGTATTCGGCCGCCAGGCAGTCAGAAAACTCCGTGCCGAACAGCGCTTGCGTGCGCGGTCACAGCAGGTTGGCGAGAACTTCACGAGTTACATCGAGGATGTCGTCGATCTGTGCAAGAGGGTGAACGCTCAGATGCCCGAAGCCGACAAGATCAGGCATATTCTCAAGGGCATTGATAACGACGCCTTTCAGATGTTGTTGGCGCGAAACCTGCGCACCGTCATGGAAGTCGTCACCCTGTGTCAGAGCTTCGACGAACTACGCAAGCAGAGGGCTCTGACACGCGAACATACCACGAACGTCGACTCGCTTGCTGGCCTGACCGATGCAAGAGACCAGTCATCGCTCCTGCCGCACATCAAGAGCTTCATTCGAGAAGAAGTTGCTCGCCAGCTCTCGCTTATTTCCCGCCATCAAGAGCCATCACCACACATAACTCCGAATTTGCGGCACATCATTCAAGAACAGGTCGCTGAAGCTCTTCCGCAGGCCCCTCAGCCCACACCTCTTGCGGCCCCGCTGACATATGCGGACGCTGTTGCGCGACCTCGTCCACCTACCTATGCTCAGCCTCCTGGTCCCGTTCGAGAGCCCGCTACTTTTATTTCGCCACTTGCTCATCTGCGAACCTCCTGGGGCACGCCTGACAATAATCGACCGCCTGCTCAACTGGGAAACTCCTGGCGCACGCCTGACAACCGCCCGATCTGCTACTTCTGTGGCTTGCCAGGTCATGTGGCGCGGCTTTGCCGTTGACGCATGAACATCTCCCGAACACCTCCTGAAGTTTCCGGTTACTGGTCCCAGCGTCAGTACTCACTTCCTGCTGAGCCGCCCCTAAGCCGTTCTCTGTCTCCTGAGCGCACCTCCTTCTCTGGACGCCGTTCCCCTTTTCCACGTCGGCGCTCCATCTCTCCGATGCGACGGTGTCCCTCGACCACTCAAGAGGAAAACTAGGTGCCGCAGTTCCTGAGGCGAGAACTGCGCAGTCGTCGAAATTTGAAAGGCCTCGTCTGTCTGCCGCCAATTTAATTGAAGTTTTTGTAGAGGGCGTATCTGTGATGGCGCTTTTGGACACCGGTGCTGCGGTTTCTGTCATGGATGCAGCGCTTTGCCGATCTTTGAGGAAAGTGAAGACTTCCCTTTCTGGCCTGTCGTTACGAATTGCAAGTGCGCACCTCATCCAGCCGTTAGCAGCGTGCACTGCTCGAGTAGTCATAGCAGACATCCTATATTTGGTTGAGTTCATCGTTCTGCCGTCATGTTCGCATTCTATCATCTTGGGCTGGGACTTCCTATCGCTTCATGACGCGGTCATCGACTGTGCTCGGGCTCAAGTAGCGCTCTCCATGTTGCCGAATCCCGTGCCAGAGACTGAAATTTGCGGTGCCCCTGTTCCTGCTAAAGCCTTTGTTGCCAACAGTACCGATATTCCTGCGTGCTCTTCCGTGATTGTGCCTCTCTCCTGTGCTTGTGTCCGCGATGCCAGTGTCCTCTTCACGCCGTCTCCTACTTTTCTGCGTCGCCATTGCTTGCCGCTGCCTTATTCCCTGCTCACTTTCTCCGCCGGACTCACCGCACTGTGGGTCTTAACCCGTTTTCAAGTCCCAGCTGGATTATTGAACTGGAAAAGTGTACCAGCTGGAACGTTCTTGTTTCCAGCTGGAAAATGTCACTCCAGCTGGAAATTCAGTTGGAAAAGGGTTTCCCAGCTGGAATGAGTACCCCTGACTAAAGTCTGTCGAGTCACCATTTTCATCTGGAGATAGAGCAGAGAACAGAAACAAACAAACAAGTCATGTAAGATATATGCCCAACGTATGTCCCTTTGCCATTCATTAAAGGTATGTCGGATGTCGATGTAAGGGTACAGACTTCGCTGCAGTGCATCATTGCGTGGAACCTTGCAGTTCATCTGACAGATGGTGTCATGAACCAAGTTACATCAAGAGATACATGTTCTTCAGGCGTCAAAACCAGTGCGACCGAATTTTGGGCAACTGAGAGGCGATCGAGAGAACCCAAATGAACTCCCACTGTAGAAGGAGCTAATCGTTAAATGTCACCTGCAGCATAATCGAGTGCACTAGTAGGAAATTTAAAGTGCTGCAAGTGGTTGAACTATGTTTTGCTCTTGCCTTATACAGCTTTTACAAAATGTCATACAGCTATTGGTATCGCTTCTTTACTTCACAAAAACAGAGTGGGAGCTTCTACACACCAGCATTAAATCCTGATGCAGTGACATGGTTGTCTCTTGTAACAACCCAGTACCCCTCATAACACCCATGCTGGAGGGGTATCCATGACTTAGCAACACGAAACCATGGTAAGCAGTCAAGCCTTGGCTTACTTGAAGTCGCTGGAGTAGGGACAGTAGGTACAGCAATGCTTTCCCGGCGGTCCGTGGGGATGTTGGCGCTGACGGTGCACCTCCAAGAGGTCTTGTGTGAGGAACACATCTTCACAAGTCTCGCACGAGAAGGGAAGAACGGGCACACTGCTCTTCACATCTGAAGGCATGCAGAACAGACAATGAATGGCTTCTGAGAAAGGCATAATTTGAAGAGCTTTCAGCACAGTGCACACTTCAGTCATCACAACTGCACAATGACAGATGTGGCACAAGTTTTCTATCACTGCCCTCGTTCTCGTTTTTTCGACACTGCAGCTTAACCAGTGCGAAGTATCTGCATCACATACCCGGTGTCACAATTAACTGGAGCCAAGGATTAGAAAATTATCAGAGAGAGGTGCATATTGAGGACAACCATTTTGCGCACCACAGGCAATCTCTTGCTTTGCAATTAATTAATAGCTCAATTACGTTTAATTAAATAAATTAATATTGACTTTAGAGAACAAATTGCATTTGAAGAGTTGTCGAGCACCTTCACAAACCCCCATTCCATCATTTATGAAAGGAAACCTTCACGTCTTTTTTTTTTCCAGATCCAAAGAAAGCCCTCAAAATACAAAATAAAACACGTGACCAACGCATTCGCGCACCAAGATTGTGCTGCTCTCAAGCGTAGTTTGAGCAAACGAAATCATCTACAGCCTTGACTCGATGGCCCCGTGCCAGCAGCAAGCCAATATGTTGGCGGCGGCAACTTGCACTGTCATGTGTGCTGCTGGCTGACGCAGACGAGAAACCACCGCCATAACTATGAATTGAACAATTAATTGTGAAACAAAAATTTGCCTGTGGTGCGCAAGATGGCTGCCACCAATACGAAACTTGTTTTACTTACCTGTCTCTAATAATCTATTTTTTAACCCTTGGCTCAAGTTAGCTGGGGCACCAAGTATATTAATAAGAATTACTGCATGTCAGCTAAGCGCACTTACTAGTGACTCCATACTGTCCACTTTACTCAAAGCACAATTTTTAAAAAGGTCCCAAAGACCAAACGAGTATTCAACAAGCCATTTCGAGACTTCCGCCGAGTTCACCAACTCATTAACATTTGTATTCCACAGTACGAAGACCCATCATCAGTACCACACCCCAGCGGCTAACTGAATACACCCATGTAGAAATGGCACAAAATATTGCTAACCGTTTCACATCTATTTAAATCTATGTAGAAATGTAGATTTTGGAATTTACTGCAAATTTACATGCATAATTAAAATCCGAAGCTTCTAACTGATAACACACCAGTAACATGACGTTGAATTAACCACAGGTAAAAAACTGTGACAGTCATTTCTATCTTTTGCAATAACTATTAACGACAGTCTCCTTATAAGCTTGTTCACTTTGCAAGGTGCCAAAATACGGACTGGGCCTTACAGGTGCATATAAATAACTGAAATATGTGCAAATACGGCAGTAGTTCATTCATTAAATGATGTGTTCTGTCTCCAGGTATTTTTCGAGAACCACTTTGGAAACGGGACAAAGTAGTGGCTTCAGCTTTGAAAACAATCATCCGCTGAGGGTGATGTACTAGTTCTATTACGAGTACATTAACTTTGTGTTTATGAAGAACCACGATTTTTCCCCCATCCCATCTGTACAGCTGTGCAGTTAGTATTTCCTTTCAGATAATGCTGCACACAGGCCGAGAATTTTCCAAATCTTCACTGAATGACCACTCTTCTAGGTTACAGTCATAAGGAGAGAGACTTGTAGAAGGAAGAGTCAACACGAGCCCTGCCTGAGTATGCACAAGAGATGAGGATGGGTACAAGGATTCCACACTGAACTTTTATGAGAAGCAGGCAAAGACAAAATGGAAAATATGACCTGTCAGAGCAATACAATAGTATAATGCACAAATCATCAAAGCAATGCATAACATCAGCAATGATATAGCTGGTCACAGTAATACAAATGAAACAAATGAAGGTTGTTCATTACCCACAATACCACAACACACTAGTACATTGCAGTTCAAGCTTTGCACATGAAAGACTAGGACAATGTGGCCAAGACAAAGCTAATCAAAATTCTCCACTGACAGCACACCTCCCAAGTGCTTAATGAAATGTCCCTTCAGGGACCAGTGCGACAGTGAAATCAGCAGACGTATTTAATTCAGTAATCAAGGCCATACTTCAAAGCTCTGCACTGTTCTCCAGCTTGCATAAATGTCCGCTGAAACTGTAACAAACTGCGATGACTGTTTCTCATTTCTTCCAAAACAAAAGTGATGGCATATGAGGAAAGACACAGGGAACCCCAACAGTCAGCAGCTGGTGTGAGCGGCCAAGTATGTGCACCAAGTAATGAAGCCACTGAACACACACAGGCCACACCACTTCCCATGTGTTGTCACAGGCTTCTTAGATAAAATGCACTTGCTACTGCATGCACCAAGCTACAAATTTCAGCAAGTCCAGTTTCTTGATGCAAGTGTTCTTGCTGGGGCATTTCTTCGAAGAAAAATGGCAGGCTACAGAAAAGCACGTGAATAACCTGCCTGGCAATGCAAGACTCGACATCTTTTCTAGGGTTATAACAAACAAAACGACTATATAAACACTTTTCTTTAGCTAAAATAGCCAGCAAGAATTCAGCACGACAAACTGGCTCATATTTCACAAGACTTCAGAAGTAAGGAAAATGCACTCAGACTGGAGACACATAATTTTGGGACAGACCCAACTTCTGCTTGTATTCAAGGTGCGAAAAATTTACAGCTTCATATTGGAAACAGCTGAACAACTCAAGTGCAGAAAAATATTGTGATAGCTACGACATTATGTTCTCTTAAGTTCTGAGAGCACAATGCATTACAGTCGTGCATTGTGAGCTGACAGTTTCGTCCACATCTGTACAGCAATCGAGGAGCCAGAGGTCACAAACAAGCACACTGTCTGGTTATACATGCGTCATTTAGTGAGGTGTCATCATATGTCTCAGTGCATCATTTGGCTGCACTGAAAAATGCCTACATATATTATACATAAGAAAATTCACCACACATAAGTAGATATTCACCCATGAATAACCCTTGACTGCTTTAGCTGCATGAAATTTACAATGCTAAACATGGTCCAGAACAATGTTTTGAAGGTCACAAAAACACACTGTCCTCGTAGTCACAAACCAAGCAAACACTACAACTTCTATGGTATCTCAGAGCATCTCAGAAATGCTGCATAAGCATGAAAATAAATACAAGGAAACATACGTTATATCTATAGGCGTACACTTTTTTGAAGACTAGCGAGTGTTCTGTAATCCTTGTGTTGACAATGTACTCATGTCAGCTTGCAACCAATGGCCCTTAATGGTGTGCAGTTGGCGACACTAGCTTGAAAACAAACCAAAATAGTCAACCACAGCTACAGCAGCTACAAGTGACTAGTAGAGATGATTACTCTCTTCCAGTGAGAGTATGGGCACTGAGTATCATTGTCCAAACATGCATTTTGCGTCAACACATCTCGCAGGATGCTCACCCAAAGTGACAACTGCTGCATGCGTCCTTCAACTGAGCAAGAAACGAAACAAGCTATGTACATGTGCTGCAGCAACACCAGTCCTGCAAAACATTTTCCCCAGACAGCTGTTGCTGCAGTTGAGCTTCGGAGAACCAAGCCATTTCCACTTTCCAATGTTCAGGAACGTTACGCCCAGAGCGACCTGAAGTTTTTCCTCAGTGCAGGAGATTGTCACTGCTGAATGAAATAAAATTAACTGTGTTGGATCATCCTTCATTATACAAACTGCTAGCACATTAAAAAAAAACTGGAGATTGCTGCAAGACATGTTAGCGCAAATTAGAATAAGTGATAAAGGTGGACGTGTCCAGCACTGTAGCGGGTAATCTGCACTAGCAGCCATGGTCTTAATGTAGTGCTGCTGAAGTTGTTGCAACCAGGCTAATGCGGTTCTCTGAAATATCACAAGCACAGCCACAGTTAGGAAATTTACAAGGAACACATGCTGCACAATCTGAAAAATGTTTGCCGTGACTGCAGAAATTTCTTAGCAAAGACAGAATAACTTAAAATTGAATTAAGGAGCATTAAAGGGAATGTCTATTCAAACCCTGCAAGGGTTCCTCTAAGTAACCAAGAAATAAAGAAAATAAGTTGAAAAAATTAGCTCCACTTATAAAGCTATTTGCTAGTTAGCTGCTGCTCAAGGTAATTAAGGTATGAAAAGAACAAACTGTGCTATAGTAGGGTACAACTTAAAGAAACAGCAGTTTGTAACCCTGGGCCGCCGTCCGCTGTGTCCTGTACTACTCCGCTGGCCAATCGCAACAGCGAATGAAATCAGCTTTTTAATGTTTGGCTATATCAAACAATTCATGTATCGAAATTCTAGAGCTCATAATTTTTTTTCTTGTGATAAGCTTCTTGTTCCGGTAACGAGAAACACTTCAGCAGCGGACTACTTTTTCGTCGTGGAGGAATTCTGTGTGCGGCAGCTGAATGTGGGCGGAGCTTCACTGTAGACTTAAGTTGTATCTGACTATAGTCACCATAATTCAAGAATTGTATAGAACAGAAAGATGGAAAGTACAATGGGAAAGGACATAACAAAAGATGTACGGTAGAATCTTGGTGATACGAATCTCACGGCGTTGCAAAAAAATTGTTATCATTTGAAATTTTTTATCATCCCAACGAACAAAATTCGTGTGCAGAAGCATGAAAAATGCATTCACGCAGATCTGTTTATGGTTGACGAGATTTATTCGCTGCTGTGCGGCCACAGCTCGCTACTCGCGGTGCGCACCGCACGATTAGCGATTGCGACTTTGGCGATGTGCAGGCCGCGCACCGCCGCTCACTGCGTACGGTGTGTACCGCGCGATTAGCGATTGCGACGTCGGCGATTTGCGGGCAGCGCTTAGTGCTCAAAGGTGCGGCAGCGGCTCGCGCATTCGTATTATCCGTAGAGGCGAGGCAGAGTGTTCAGAACACCCGAAATTCTGCACATCATACACAGTGTACTCTGGCCGGGAAATTTCACGAATTCGTATCATCGCGAAATACGTACCAACCGGTTTGTATCACCGAAATTCTACTGTAGTATTTTGCTATCTTATACCAATCTATTTTTCATGCCATGCTCACCTCTGGGCAGTCAAATGATGCAAAATAATAATCATTAGTCAGTGAAACACCCTTTAACACCATTTTTAATTACTGTGACTATCTGAATAATGAGCTGTTAACTGATTAAAAGTCATGCAAATTCTCAAGTTTCGTATCATGGCTCCAAAATGATGCATATTCGGCAGCAAAAACACATTTCGTCATGCAAAAAGTGGAATAATTTATGCAAGAAACGAATAAAAATAAAAGAGTTCTAAAAGATGCACTTGTGTTTTGAGCACTTCACTTTCCCATGGAATAAAGTTGTCTGGAGCAGGTGCTTGCCATCACTGAACTGAACAAAAATGTGAAATGTGCAGGGACATCCTTCATGATGAAAAAAACTGCTGCAGCACATTTAACAAAACTGGAGACTGCTGCAAAACATGTCAACATAAATAAAAACAACACAGAAATGATGAAGGCTGGACAGATCAGCTGTAGTAGGCAACCTGCGCAAACGCCCATGGTCTCGGCAGTGTGCTGCTGAAGTAGTCACCAAAAGGCTAATTGGTCCTCTGAAATATCACATATACACCCGTAGTTAGGCAAGTTACAATAACACATGCTGCATAATCTGAAGAATTTTTGCTACAGCTCCAAAAATTTTTTAACATGGACACAATCACTTGAAATTTAATTGTGTAGCGTTAAAGCACAATATGATTATTCAAACCTTGCTATTTGAGAAGATTCACAGGGGCACCCAATTACATTATGTGCTGGCAAAGCAACAGCATCAGAAGCTGTTGATACCTTTAACGGAAGTGATGCCACTTCACTCCAGCCAATGGGAATTATCCGATCTGGCGATACTTCCCTCCAGACAATGGGTGCATTTTATGACTGACACATTTTTCCCCCTCTGAGGCTTTTCAGTGCTACAGCAATAATAAGCCCAAATTATATTATTAAGTTATTTACTAGTTAACACCAGCTTGAGGCAATTCAGTTGTAAACATAAGAAACGACCTCGGTATTAGTTGTCAAAAAGCAAGAATCGTACAAAAGAGCAAGACAGAAAAAGAATGACAATAAGGGAGACAACACAACAGAAGCAATACACTATTTTCACATTTTCTACCAATTTTTCTTTCATTCCATGTTCACCACCTCTGCGCAGTCAAATGACGCGAGACATCGTCAGAGACTTACATATTTTGAAGTTTTTCTGTTAGCCATTAATGCAGCATGCACATTTGAAACTGATTAACATTTGAATTACCTCAACTGATTGATATGCCAGTTCATGAGTTAATTTAAACTCGGCTGGAGTGGTTAAAATTGCTCATTTTAATCCTCTGTCTAGGGAGCTACTAACTTTTATTTACCAGCTCAAGTCCGAATTTTCCTAGTCACCTGTTTGATAGGCCTTTGGATTTGCTGGAGGTGGGTGATGAGAAGAGGCCAGGGGACAAGCTCCACAGAGCTTGGCGGAGTGGTCCATTGGGACCAAGTGAGGTGGTAGGAAGGAGGCACAAGATGTGCGGGAAGTATGTCGAGGGAGTCAGAGGATTTCAACAAAAACAGAGGCAAAAGACAAGACCAAGAATAGGAGACACGAAAAGTGTTGACTAACAACTGAAGGTTTGTTGCATAGGGGGCATAGCCAATATGCATGAATGTTTGAGGGATGCTCACCACACAGAGACAGGCGGGGTGCCCAGGTTTACAAAGGATACAATGGGAATATGGCTCACAGATAAGGGAGTTTGTCTGTGCCTGACGAATGAGAATGGTGTTTGCACGGGACAAAGAATGAGGGGGGGGGGGGGGGGGGGGGGGGGGGAAGGGTACATCCTATTTCTCTCTAGAACAATGCATATTTTGGCAGCAAATATATTTCGGAATGCAAAAGCAGTAAAACTGCTGCAAGTTATAAGTTTTCAAAGGAATAACAGCCATAGGTCTGCCTGTATCTTGAGCTTTTCTGTGAGCAGCGCAGCTATGATGGCAAGGCTGTAGCACACGTTTGCTTTCAATAGGGTGCTGGCAATGTTTCAGTGTCTTCCATCAATAACATGCATATGGTACACAGCTCAACGACTCACAAAACTTCCAGGCAGCGGGGTGTACTCTTTAGCCCTATACACCTGCACTTGCGTTAACCTCACATGCCCCTTGTTCCAGCTTTCGCACAATCTTACCAGCACCTCGCAAACATTGTCATTGGTGCCATATGTATGGAAACAAAAATATGCGGTCGATTTGCGTTGTTAGGCCAAATGCGAACTAAGTATGCTAGTAGTTCGATTTCCCATTCGGTTCTGGTGTTCAGATCCAGTGGTAACGGATGGCAGTTGTTCAGATAGCGATAATGTGTTAACGTCCATATATGCAGAATTGGTCATTCTCTTAATTCATGGATCCGTGGGAGTCTTTCTACTACTCCTGGTGCAGTGGTGTAGCGATCAAGCGATGTGCCACTGCCCTTCTATGGCAGGTGCTGCCACTGGTGTGACTTGAGTTGCTTTGGTTGGGGTTGCTCTTCCCAAGCTGCCTCTCATGATTAAATGAGCTGCTATGGTGGGTTGCTATGCGTGTGTGTGTGTGTGTGTGCGCGCGCGCGTGTGTGTATGTGTGTGTATATATATATAATTCACAATGTTTCAGCTGGAGGACCGGCCTTCTTCGAAAAAGGCCGAACCGTTCTGAATTAAATTCTGCTATGTTTTTCAACTCAGGCTGCTCGCCTGCCCACAAAACAGCCTTCAGACAGATGTTTTGGCTCTGTTTTGGCTCCCTGGTGTGTTGTGTTAGCCTCAACCTCTCATGCTACAGCTCATGGAATGGTAGATACCGGGTGTTTGCTGAGCTGGGTCTTCGTCTCATGGCTGTGTGCTGGAAGCGACTGAAATCCAGACGCAGGTGGTAGTGGCTGCTTCCTAGGGTAAAAGCACAGTCTTCATCGACGTTAAGGCATTTGAAGAGAGCATCAAGGCGCAGTGACATCAGGGCATAGCCTGTGGTGGTCTTACTGCCTCTGGCGCACAAAGTAAATGGTTCCTCGCATTTCATTCTTGGGTTGGCGGTCATGAGACTGAGACGTTCCGAACGCTGTAGATCATCGTTCTAATCCATGCAGCTGTCTAGCTCCGAGAGACTGGCATTGAAATCACCAATGATAAGCAGCCCCATGTCTCGAGCAAAATTTTTCGCTTCCCTTTGAGTAAATGCTATAACTATGCTGCTTTCTTGTAGCCAAGGCCTCCCTAAAGAGAGGTATACAAAGTACACAGCTATGAGCATACCGAGCAGGTCGCCCATTGCCCACATATGTTCGGTACAGTCTGATTCAGCACACTGCTAATGCAGGTCCCAAAGACATAGCAGACCCACCCCTCCTCCTTTGCGGTTGTGGCTGGCTCAATTTGCGCCAGCCCAGGTGGATTGCAGGCTGCTCTATGTCCAGCAGGTGCGATTTGGCCCCAGTACACAGCGACAGTTATTCCTTGTCCAGCACCTGATATATTTCCTTATGTTTTGCTCGACAGCCGGCACAGCTCATGTTGAGCAAACCCATACCGAAGCACCGTGACCATCTGAGCTTGTGGCAGCCATGAAGCGCTCTATACTATAAAGCGCCACCTGTCGAATGTCAAGACGACGATATCTCACCATATGGGAAGAATGGCCAATAAAAACATCGTGCAAAGAGTCTAGGAACCAATATGAGAAACCACCGCAGGCTGCAGAGCTTTCTTTGATCAGCATAACAAGGAGCGTTATGTTTGGTCTTTGCTGCGGGTTGTGCTAGACTGATCTCTAGTTGTGCTCTCTTTACTCGGCATAATGGGCCGCTATGCAAGGAATAAATGCCTTTCTAGTGTCAGCATGTGTTGTTCCTTTGCTCTCAGAGCGCAGATCGCCATGGCCACGTGCACTCAGTAGCACAAGTGACTACCGGGACTGGGTGGAGCCAGTGGTCTACCGGCCATGAAAAAAGCAGGGAAAACGTATTTATCCTCCTGTCACAACCCCACAAGTTGTTCATACACTCCTGAGCATGGAAATCGTGCTGCAGATTGCATTTTGTTTTATTCTGAAGGTGAGTTGTACTGGATCAAGTATTCATTCAAGCATCTTACTTTCTGCCTTGTTTTTACCTATTTAAATTTTTTCTGAATAGTACTCTGCTCCACATAATGAATGCACCCCCCCCCCCCCCCCCCCCCTCCCTCCTAAATTTCAAGAGATTTTTTCAGGAGAAAAGGTCAGTTCACACATGCGAGTAAAAAGCAGAGCTGACTGAACCCTTTATAAGGCGCATGTCTCGCAAGCATACAAATAGTAAAATTGCACTCTGAAAGTCTCTAGGAATTGAATGACATCGTTTTCAAGCCATTTCAATCCCTGGTTTTGTAGAAAAAAAGAATTCACAGTTAGCTGAACCACTTCCTTCGTAAAAAAATCTCAAATGAGGTATGTACCCGTAGCTCAGTATTTACGACATGTAAGATGACTTACCATAGAATTTAAAATTGCTTCAAGGAGTATTACGAGGCCGTTGACCGATGGAAAAGGCTGAACACCTCAAATATTTTTCCAATTTATGTTTTTGTCACCAGGCTGTGTTTTGTCAAACTGTACACCCGTGCTTGTAAGAACGCATAAAACATCAAGGAGGCCTATTAGCAAAAGATATAAACACATTAAATGGTTTGGTTCATAGCTCAGTAGTATTCAGCACGCAAAAATGTATGGTTCGTAGGTTCATCATTTTCCTTCTGCCAGCACTTGAAGCAAGTGGGACACGTGCGTCATGCTACCCTACAAAGAATTAACATAGGTTGCTTCAATAAACGCAAGCAGTTTTATTTGGTCTTTTTGGTGCTTCCTGCTTGCAAACATTCTTCACAAAGATCATTCTGCTTGAGCGAAAAATTGCTGAATAACCTATCCATTGAAGAGGCAATGCCCAGTGTTGCCGAGCTTCATCCTGAGACTTGAGCCCCAAGTTTCCGCCGTGATGTTGCTGATAAAGTCCTTTAGTTACTGAAGACAACCACAGCCTCCAGTTCCTTACTTTTATTTCACGTGCATCGTCCCTACAGTTGATGGACTAGAGTTTTGGTCTGGCCTTGTTGGGCTGTTTGCATAATGAGGAGGGCAGCGTAAACATACGAGGATGAATGCAAAAGGCAGACAAGCCAAACATCTAGTTTGCCTAATTTCTTCTACACTCGGCCAGTGCCAGTCTTGTCCGCCTTTGTGCTCGTCCTCATCTTTTCGTGTTGTCTCTTCTCAACCTGAAACTGATGCACTCCTCACTTCCGAGGTATGTGTTGCCTATCCTTTGCGCCTCAGTCACTAACTTGGTATTCTGCAAGTTGTCTTCTCTGGCAGAACCGTGCATTATGGTCATGTGGCGCTTGAGGTAGCGCTCTTCTTTGAACCGCACGCTGCATCGAGAGCAGGCATGCGGCCGCACTCCCGTGTGTGTCACTAGGTGCTTGTTGAGGTTGCTCAGTTGGTGGGTCCCCTTCCGCAGTGGGCACACACGTGCAAAGCTTTACCTTTACCCGAGTTTTTGGTGGCGCACCAAGTTTGACGCGTATTTGAAGTCCTGGAGGCAGTTGCCGCACACAAATGGCCTGTCCCCCGTGTGGATGAAACGGTGGCGGGCAAGGTCACTCAGTGACTTGAAGTGCTTCTTGCAGACCTTGCACACAAAGGGCCGCTCACCAGTGTGTGTCCTCTTGTGTGTGGTGACATGGGCCCTGGGTGCATGGACAAAAGAGGAAGGGCAGTGGTCACACTTAAGCGTGTGCTTGCACCAATGTTGATGTACAGGACAACAACAACAAATGAAGTTGAAAAAAGATGTCTACGAATGCCTTGATGTTGTCAGATGCATGCTAAATCTGACTTATGTCCATTTGACATTCATAAAATGTGCAGTAGATGTCGCTGTAAACGTGCAGACCACACAGCAAAATGGAGGGGAGTGACTCTGCGGTGGCTCAAGAGGTTACGGTGCTCCGCTACTGACCCAAAAGACACGGATTCAATCCCGGCCGTGGCAGCTGCAAATCGATAGAGGTGAAATGCCAGAGACCAGTGTATTGTGCGATGTCAGTGCACGTTAAAGGAACCCAGGCAGTCAAAATTATCCTGAGCCCTACGCTACGGCGTCCCTTATAGCCCGAGTCATTTTGGGACATTAAACTACATAAAACCAATCTGCTCATAAAAGTATGTAACAGTGCTTCATAAGGTGTAGCCTCATAGCGTAGTTGACAGAAGGTGCTCCATAGTAATCAGAGGGCCTGTTAGAACACTCATACTGCCGTGGCTGCTGCCCAACCTCTGTATTTCGTTCCACAGCACTGTTAACAGGTGGCGCATCGGTATAATTGTATCTCTACTTTGGCTCGGACATTAAACCAGTGTGTACTTGTTATGGAGGTACCAGCCAACTCATCATTATCCTATTAGTGCGCAAAGAGGGCAGTGTGATGATGTGGATTGTGCCAATATGGGTTTTTGGGCGAACAAAGAAAAAGTGTGGCCGCGTGCGGGGTGTGCCGGTGCGCGTGCATGACCGAACGTTGGAGCTCAGCTTCGAGACAGTCGTGGCAATGGGTGGCTGAGTGGGGGGCAGCTTTTGGAGTGCGGCGTTTCCCCAAGGCCAGCCAGCCTGTACCGGCTGGGCATCGAGTTGCGGGGTCTGGCTGCCCGCGTAGCACCACGCTACCCTGCCCGCTGACTCCACCCTCCCGGTAGCCTGGCGGCCTACTGACGAGCACCCGCCCGCAGATTCCAGTCTCCCTGTAGCCAGGCGGCCTACCGACACGCTCCTGCCTGCTGGATTATGATGGTTATATTCTAGTGCAACAGATCTGTAGAGGTGGTCTTTGTGGGTACTCCAGTCAAATTTTAAAGCTCTGTGTGGAACCTATGGTTATATTCTAGTGCAACAGATCTGTAGAGGTGGTCTTTGTGGGTACTCCAGCCAAATTTTAAAGCTCTGTGTGGAACCTATAATTTACAAATAATTTTTAACTCCTGCTTGCACTAGTTAGCAACTGATTAGGGTAACACCTCACTGAGTGTTCCTAGCCACCCCTACCCCTATGATGCCAGTAGGCAATATGTTTGAGCCTACTCAATGGGTGTGCTCAGGGCTACCGGGATGGAGATAGATGGGGTGCGGAGGGGTGCAGCCCCGAACTATTTTCTTTTTTTTTTTCCTGGCACTTTGGCATGTATGAGTTGAAGGGGGCAAGGAGGAACATTAATTTCAGTAACCAATACCTTCAGTCTAACTGATTTTTGCGGTGCAGTGACGTGTCATAGAATACCGACTGCTTGCCGTGTATTCCTAACCTCTGGGGGTACCATTTTATGGTCCCTTAAGGGGGCAAGAGGGTCTTAGAAAAAAATTTTTATTAACGAAGTCACAATTATGAAATCTTCAGGGAACATGTATTTTTGCATGCTGATTCCAAATATGGAATTTAATTTCATGTGCAACAATTTCTTGAGCACTTATGCAATATGTTATGTAACTTTTTGTGGAAAGCTTTCAAGAAATCCTGCTGCAGGGAACTTGCTAGAATGCATTCAATTGGTTTCTCTTGACATTAAGCTATGCAATAAAGCTAAAATTATCATCCTGCCTGTCATAGAAGTTGAGTTATAGAATTTTGAAGTTGTCACGTCAGAAACAGGAAGACAAATTTTTCTTCCCATTTGTGAAGTACGAAGTTCAAAACCTTGTAACTAAACTTCTGTGATAGGCAGGATAATAATTTTACCCTTATTGCATAGCTTGTTGTCAAGACAAGCGGAAGGCATATATTCTAGCAAGTTCCCTGCAGCAAAATTTCGTTAAAGCTCTCCACAAAAGTTACATAACATATTGCATCAAGTCCACAAGGACTTGTTGTACATTAAATTAAATTCCACATTTGGAATCAGCACGCAGAAATACATGTTCCCTGAAGATTTCATAATTGTGACTTCATTAATAAAAGTTTTTTTTTCTAAGACCAGCTTCCACCCTTATGGCTACTTTCAGGATAACTCTAACTTAAGCGTAAAATATTTTGTGAAACGACAGACGCGTTTTTAGTCACAGCTTGAAAAACACTCATTGGATCCATCTACCATACCCTGGAAAAATGGGCTGGATTTATCTGCCCTACCTCTAGCCCCAGCAATAACTGCCAGCTACTTCATACCAGCAGTGAAGTAAGGAACTGAACACATAGCGAGCGCCGGAACAAGAGGTCGCAGCAGGTACTGTGGACTGAGGGCAACTGAAATTATGTGGGCATGCAGCGGCTACTGACAAATGGGCGTTTTCTACCCATGCAGTGTTGCACCAACACATCCCTCAAAGGCTCAATTTAGTACACAAAGTGTCGCACAACTATTGGTGCCACTTTTTCGATCCCCCAGAGAGAGAAGAAAACTGGCAGCTTTCCATGCCACTGTTTCATCTTGTTACAACACAGTTGCCTCTAAAGACACCCAAACCTGATAACACCCCCGATCATCCCGGACCTCCACCCCCAATACAGATTCGAAATCCTAAAAAAGAAAGCCCACGTTGCTGTGCGTACACTCACGTATAAGCAACACAGAAACAAGGCAAGCAATGAAAACCTGGCTTACTGCTCATTGCTTGTGTATGGGCCGTAGGTACAGTAGTACTTTCCCCTTGGTCTCTTGAGATGCTCACGTTGCTGGTGTGTCTCCAAGAGGGCTTGGGTGGAGAACATTTCACTGCACGTCTCACACGAGAAGTGGGCGGTAAGCACCCTGTTGTCCACCTATGAGGAGAAACGTAAGAAAAATGAGTGAAAGAGCTATTATTAACTAGCAGAGCTTCCCGCAGAGCACCTACTATTAATTGTTAGTCACCACAAGCACACGACAGACGGTGTGCAAGTTTCCGTTACTATCTTGTTCTTTCAACATACTGCTTTTGCCTGTATGAAGTATCCACACCGCGTATCTGTACTTATAAGAATAACTGCATTCCAGCTACATAATCGAACTGGTGACTGCCACCTCTCTCTAATTTCCTCAAAGCAGAACTCTGCTGAATGTAAGAGATATTAAATCCTTATTTTGGTCATTTCGGGCTTAATTCAAACATTGCACTCTTCTCCCATTGTGTCTCGCAAGCATACCTTCGCTGAGCTCACAAACTCATTACTGAGACCTGTATCCCACCTCATTAATGTGCACTATCAATATTGCATCCCTGCAGACCTGCCTGAACAGCCGAGCTAGAATAAGGGCAAAATATTACCACTTCCTTCATGACAGCCACATAAAACTGTCTGTGAAACTCGCTGCTTACAGTGAAATAGCTCAATCCTGTCTGTCTCACAATATTTACAAGCTGAACCACTTTGCAGACCTTTGCTCTAATGCTGCACCATTCAGATTATAAATAAACCAATTGAAATCATGTTATCTGAAGGGAAAATTCCAATAACTACAGATAAGTCATTTTTCCCTGTAACGATCATTGATGCATTACGATGTAAAATCTTTCTCATCAGCTTGATTACTTTTAAAGGTTTCAAAGCATCATTTAGGATTCGCAGACACTCAGAAATAATTTACCTGTTCTACTAAATAAGTACATGAGAGCACGAGTATGCGACTACACTTTTCATTAACATTCTACATCTACAGGAAACTCCCTGAGTGTCATTCTAAAAAAAAAAAAGAAGAAAAAATTTGTTTTAACTAGAAACCATACATCAGTGAAACATGCTTTTGGAGTGGTATTACGAACGAGTAATTTTCTGTTCAAGGAAAACTGCAATCATGCCTGTATCAGGTACTCCATCTAAATCAACGTGATTTTCTGCCATTACTGATAAACCAAAACCTAGAATGTTCCTCGTAATCTTGATGAAATTGCTATTCTAGGCTGCAATCATATGGTTTGTGGAAGAAAATAGAATGAACTTGGAGTTGCACTCAACATCCACAGATCAGCAGGATGGGAACAAGAATTCCAAGCTCAACTTATCAAAGAAAGAGGCTAAAACAAAATATACAACATATTCTAAATCATATGTAAAGAAGAAGATGACAAATACAAAGCAGATGACTCATGACAAAGAAGATGATGGCTTTGCGTAACAGCCGATTCTCCCTCCTTTCTCCTTGTACTCACTCCTTTGACTAAATTTAAGCTTGTTAGACGCCCTAACTACCTGCAACCACCTCTGTCACAGAAACTGAGTTGCCCAATTTTTTAGGTCATCCCATGCTTGCCGCACGCAATCTGCAATGCAAATAGTCACCGCCTGGTTATGGCCAATCCCCCTTTTGGGTATGTGCTACTTTGTGAGGCAAACAACAACAGCCGTATTGCTATCGCCACAAATGTCTGGGCTCGACCTGGCTGACCTCGGACTGTTTTCACCGCTGCCCCCCGTCCTCCCAGTTTCTTTCAGTAAACCCCCGTCTTACACAAAATACATATTTCTAGCACAGCATTCACAGGTGTCCAAGCGAAAAACTGGGACAATGCGGCAGACAAAATTAACTAAAACATCCAGAATACCACCTTTCCTGAGAGATTAGAGAACATTTCCTAATGGGATATATGCCACAGTGAAATCGGAAGGAACGAGCTCAGTGGTCAAGGCAACGCGTAGGAGCATAGCATTGTATTCTGCGGTTCATATACTGAGTTCAAACTGTAACCAACTGTAATGTCTTATTTTTCACGTCTTCCAGACTGAAATTAGTTGCAGAAGAGAAAAGACATGGGGATTCCCATTATTTAGCGGCAAGTGCAAGCAGCCATGTAGCTGTTTAATAAAGCCAGTGATGCAATACAAATACATTACAGGGCAACATAGAATAGCTTCTCAAAGCAAATGTTTGTGCTTTATCATTTGTCATGCCACATACTTGTCAGCCCACTCCCTATTCTTACAAGTGCTCCTACTCCCTCAGAAATAATACTCTGCAAAAGCTGTAAAAGGCGCGTGTGAATGCAGGACTTATTTTTATTCTCTGGGTTTTGACCAGTGCAACCACATTTGTTTATTACGATAACCAGCAAGAGCTCAGCGTGACACAAATTAGCACATTTCCAAGAAGCATGAGGAGAGTGATGCACTTGGGCTACAGATATAACTCGTGACAGGACCTATTTTTGGCTGTATTCAAGGTGCACTCTGTTGAGGGAAAAGTTGGAGCCTAATTGTCCGCTTGCAAATTATGCTTCTTAAACTGTGTGGTTGAACCTGTGGATCACATGCACAAAAGCTAAAACCAAAACGCCCAACCGCAACTAGTGCAGTTACAATGACTAGCTAAGAAGATTACGTATACGCGTCTCCAATATTGCAAGCATAGGCTCCAAACATTCTTAGCATATGCGTTCTGCATCTACACATGCACAACAGGATGCCTACGAAACGGGAAAACTACTGCACATGTTCAACTGAGAAAAAGTTTTAAAAAGACGCCTTCATAGAAACGCGGTCACCGTGGCGATTACATCTCCCGAAAATTTGTTCCCAGGCGGCTACCGTTACGCTTCAAATAACCTGGCCGCTTGTCGCCGCATGTTAGCACAAATAAATGCCACACAAAGAAACAACGAAAACTTGGCGCGACACGAACTGTAGTAAGCAACCTGCAAGAGTAGCCATGGTCTCAATGGTGTGCTGAGGTTGCAAGAACACGGTTGATGATGCACCCCGAAATGTCACAAACAGAGCTGCAGTAAGGTCATCAAACTCAATGAAGATGGGTCGCTGCCCCACTTTCAATGTCCACAGACATTCGCGGCATCGCGAACAAAACGAAACTACAACGAAACGCTGTCTCAAGCAGCAGTCTCGCACTCTCTCAATATTAAAGAAAGCAAAAGTATAAAAACCGGAGACTAATAAACGAATTTTAAAATTTTAATTACAAGTTTTAGGCAGCGCTAATTAGTTTACGAATAATTATTTATTCAGTAGTTAAAATGACAGCTCCGCATATTTTTACATGTGCATTGTAGTTCGCAAACAGCGGGAGTAAACAAACCGGCGTGGTGCTTGTTGTGCGCCAGCCTTTCGCTCATTATCGCCATTAGCGTTCTATGCCGCAACCGAGAACGAACTGTGATCCTCAAGCGCTGCTACGATAGCGGCTATGAACACAACAAAGACAGTCACTGATCTATGACAGCTTCGCCGGTGAAAATTGAACGCCTGCTGACGATTCGTGGCCTCGCTATGTGTGTTCGTGATAAAATGAAAACATGATGTAATTAAACATTTCTCGGTGTGCTTGGTTTATTTATGCTCTCATTAGTGGCAAATGCGCTTGCCAAAATGACGCGAAACATTCATCAGTTTGTTATTGACCCTGATCGGTTCGTACACTTGGGCTCGTGTCGCAGAAAAGTCGGTCGTCGGCGTTGGCGGCGTTGGCCGTGAGCGAGAAATCCCAGAAGCATTAATAAATAAAACCGAGTAGAAAAATGGTCGAGTTCGGAAATCAAACCAGGGCCTCCGGAGTGCGAGGCGAGCACGCTAGCCACGCCACGCCAGTTCGATGGTTTGGAATAAACGAAGGCGCGTCTAGTGAATACGGTGTTGTTAGAAGGGTGCTTTTTCTTCACTTACGGCGCGGTCTGGGTGTCCACCGAGATATGCGAGACAGGCATCGCTTCCTTTCCTCTACGCCGCCGCGGTGGCTCGGTGGTTGTGGCGCTCGGCTGCCAACCCGAAAAACGCGGGTTCGATCTCGGCCGCGGCGGTCGAATTTCGATGGAGGCGAAATTCTAGAGGACCGTGTACTGTGCGACGTCAGTGCACGCTAAAAAACCCCAGGCGGTCGAAATTTCCGGAGCCCTTGACTACGCCGTCCCTCATAGCCTGAGCTGCTTTGGAACGTTAAACTACCATAAAAAAAATAAATAATAAATTTCTTTTCCTTAAAGCCAATTTTATTTTCATTTTTCTTGCCTTACGGCGCGGTTCGGTGTGTCCACCAAGCTATGTTTCCTTTCCTTAAATTGTCCGGGAAAGGGGTCACGCCGGACGGACGAATGGAATTAACGCCGCAACACGCTGTCGCAACCTGCTCTTAAAGACGAAGGTTAAGCGTCCTCAAAATTTTCATTTAGCCATTTAGGAAGTCTATCCATGGCACAGCACACATTTCCCTTTACAGCTGTATATCTGTATGCGCTGCACGTAAGCGCGAGGCCGCAGCCCGCAAACACGCGGCCAACACCGGAAGTAAGCGCTCCGACGCTGCCGGACAACACTAGTCTGTGCCCGCATATTTCACAACATTAGGCTATTTCACACGTTCGGCTCTAAGCATGTTTCTAAATAACCCACTTTTGCTGGTACGGCTATGATTCTTATATACCTCCAGCTGTGGTCTAAGCTGGGATAACACGAGGCCAACGAGGCCTCATGATACAACATATCTGGCTGGCAGGTATAGCGACGCAGTAATTGAAAAGTGTAGCTAACCATGTTTAAAATTCAGACATCAGACAGCGTCACAGAGTTTTCTGGAAAAGCAAATTGGTGCCAGACTTTTTAATATCGAAGCCACATTAACTCAACACAGGTTGCTCCAGTAAACGTAACCACTTTTATTTGCTTTTGGTGCTCCTTGCTTGCTACCTTTTCCGCAGATGTAGTTTTGCTTCTGTGAAAAACTTCCAAATAACCTCTTCACTGAAGGAAGATGTGTCCTCTTGCCATATCCCTCATTGCTGCTGAGGTTTGGTGTGTGCCTCGGGACCCACAGTTTTCTTGCATTAATATGAAGTCCTTTAGCTGCTGAAGACGACTGCAGCCAGCTCCCTGTTTTTTATTCTCCGTCACCACTTATCCACCATTGAGATGTGCCTGCTCCTTGCACTTCCATCACCCATTGATGGTGTCCTGCACGTTGTCTTCATCAGCGCATTCATGTCCAGAGCATGGGTACACATGTGCAAGGCTGCACCGTTGCCCGAGTGCACCAGCCGGCAGTGATGCGTCATGTCTGATGGATCGGAGAAGCGCTGGCCACAGTCGGTGCACTCGTACAACCTGTCCCCCATGTGGATCAGCTTGTAGGGGCTTAGGTCACTCACCTTCTTGAAGCCCTTCTTGCACACCTTGCACACAAAGGGCTGCCCGCCAATGTGCATTCTCTCATGAGCAGCAAAGTGGTTTCGGTGCGGGCGGGGTCGACGAGGGGTGAAGTGTGCATGGCAGCCCGTACAATAATGGTACAGAGGACAAAAACAAAAATGCCAACCATATCCCACCATGTGCCGTGGCGACCATGCTCGGGATATGCATCAAGTGCCCTAAACAAGCAGATGCAGTGAGTAAGGAAAGGTCACTGAAATTCTGTGGGCCTACTGTATGACTACTGAAGAAAACTGTGCACTCTATCTGTGGAGTGATGCAGTCATAAAATTCACTGATTGGCTGGAGGGAGATGACATCACTACAGTCGGATACAACTCAAGAATAGAGCGGCTTTTCCTCGTCAATGACACTGCTTCCAGCCAATGGAGTTGGCCGGTTTTTATGACCCCGCTAGCGTGACAATGCAGGGAGCATCATCACAATGGAGAGAGGGGTCTATCCCTAATTATAGAGATCATCCCTTTTCATCTACCACTCCCTGTTTTGTCACACTATAGCAGGGTCATGAGAATCGGCTGGAAGGGGATCGTTTGACAGGGAAAATTCTCTGCATTTTTAAGTTGTATCTGACTATAGACCGAAAATAATCTCATCAGACTGGAAGTGATATCACTTCCGCTAAAGGCATCAACAGCTTCTAATGATACATAATGTAAAACATAATGTAATTAGGTGTCCCCGTGAATTTTTTTCTATTACACTGCTTTGTTCTTCTTTCTCCCCCTTGTGTAAAGTATTCCCACCACATATTTGAAGTACTAACACAACTGCAGGTGACCTAAGTGCTTTCACGAATAGTGATTTTACCAGTAGTTTCTCATGTGAAAGCACGCTTTAGATGAATGTTGCAAAAAGCAGACTGAACAAATTTTCATTCAAGTTTTTTAGAGCTAACTTAATTTCCTCATCCACCCCCAAAGTCCGACTTCAGATGTAGTTTCTGATCTAAATTTGAGTGCGCATTGTACACAGATTGTATTCACGTGAATATGCCATAACGTGAATGCACACTGCAAGTACTGCATCCCAGCATTTTACCTCAATGACTCAATTAGAAGCAGTGAAAAATATTCCCACTCACTCCCAATTATCCAATTACAATCAAGCAGCCATGAATAACGAATAATTTTACTCCTTTAGCAACCTGCTAATCGCCACAGAACAGCTTACTTTTGTGGTTCACAAATTTTACTACCGTAATTGCCCTCCAGAGCTTTGCACTGAGATTTTACCACTAACTTAACCAAGAGCGAACCACAGACATAACTATCACAAATTTATGCGCATTATTTCCCGGGATTCCATTTACAGAAATCTGCCGAGAGCAAAAACCATTGCAGCAATACAAAAAACCTTTCATAGTGATAAAAAAGAAACAGTGCAATGTTGGTCATCACTGGAAAAAAAAAAAGTGCATTTCATTTCCAACTTTACTTGTGAAAAAGAATGTAGCCAACAGAAAATGATTTAAAACACTGAACAGGTCTTCAGCCCTTAGGAGTCGAATAAACAGCTCCTTGTGGGATATGTGCTGTAGTAAACTCAAAATAAATGAGTGCAGTAACCAAAGTAGAATTTAAAGCCCTATTTTGTTTTTTGAATTTCACAAATGTTTGCTGATGTTCATTTCTCATTTCTTGCAGGCTAAAAGTGATTGCATACAAGAAACTACATCAGAGCCACCAACAGCTAGTAACAAGTGCAAGGCAGCTAAGTGAATGTACCAACTAATAAAACCACTGATGCAGTATAAAACATTAGCCAAAAAAACACGGTAAAAAAAGCAGTGTCACACAACAAATATATGTGCTTGAGTATATGCCACACTACAAGCATTAGGAGCATGGGCAGTGAATATGAATATCCAAACATGCATGCAGCATAAAAAAATGTAGTACGTTCCCAAGAGTGAAGCAACAAATTGTCGCATACATCCTACAACTGAGAAAGGAAGTTGTAACAAACTCCAGCTGCTGAATGAGCACACCTTGAAAAAGCATACTCTAGACCTAGCCATTTAAACTTTTGCATACAAAATCATCTAGTGCCTGGAGAGGGGCAAATTTTTTCCCAGTGCACCAGCTTTTGAATATGGAATTTAGTAGCGTTTAAACTCACAGCCACTGTTCATAGCACAAAACTGGCGCAGCAGGTGACCAACACAAACAGCCACGGACTCAGTCAAGTGTTGCTGAATTCATTTCAGGAACAATACTGACAAGGTTCTCTGAAATGCCAAAAGCACAGCTGAAGTCAGGCAAGCTTTAAACAAACAGCGTATACTATTTCACCTAAAAGATGCCAGCTACCCCTCCAAAAATCTGCACAAATGCTTATCCTTATTACTATTAGTGCCAATACAAACACTGATAAAGCCGCCGCGGTGGCTCAGTAGTTATGATGCTCGGCTGCTGACCCGAAAGATGTGGGTTCAGTCCTGGCGGCGGAAGTCACATTTCGATGGAGACAAACTGCTGGAGGTCCGTGTACTGTGTGATGTCACTGCACGTTAAAGAACCCCAGGTGGTCAAAACTTCTAGAGCCCTTCACTATGGCGTCCCTCATGGCCCGAGTCGTTTTTGGACGTTAAACCCCATGAAGGGCTCTCGAAATTTCGACCACCTGGGGTTCTTTAATGTGCACTGACATTGTATAGTACATGGGCCTCTAGAATTTTGCCTCCATCGAAATTCGACCACCGCAGCTGGGATCGAACCCGCATCTTTCGGGTCAGCAGCCGAGCGCCATAACCACCGAGTCACTGCGGCGCCTCACTAGTGGTCAAGAAGTCAGAATATAAATGGACACAAGACAGCACAAACAATTAACGTGGGACATGCATTGCAAAAGCAATAAGGTTCGGTTTCAATGCTCTGTACTGATTCTTTCTTAGCATCATGTCTTAGCTTTTCGTTGCTTGCTTCTCGATGCCAAGTATGTTGTGAGGTATACGGGGTTTAATGTCCCAGAATGACATGGGCTACAAGGGACACCGTTGTGGATGCCTCTGGATTAGTTTCAACTGCCCGGGGTTCTTTATTGTGCACTGACATTGCATAGTACACAATTACCTTGCATTTCACTTCCGTCAAAACATGGCTGCCATGGCCAGGATTGAACCCACGTTCTCAGACCCAGCAGTCAAGCGCCTGTACCACTGAGCCACCTTGGCGGAGCCCCAAATGTGTGTATCCAAAAGACATAATCTGTCGGTTTGTTACTCTCTTTTCCTTTTTCCCTTTCAGGAAACTTGATTTTAACATGCCACTAATTTTTTAACCGTACTCCTAATTGCTTCAAGTGTCTGATAAAAAATAGAATGTTTACACCTTAATCAAAAGTCACTAAAAGTCTAAGCAGACATCGAAATCCTCTCTAAAACAATATAAATTTGGCAACAAATACATTTTTTTATGCTTTGATTGGAAACATCCTTACAAGTCCTCAATTTCATAGCAACAGCTGCGAGAGATTAACTTGCTCAAGCTTTCTGTGAAGCAGAGCAGGTAACGGTTGTAATGGATGTTATGACTGGGGTTTTGAAAATGTTTCAAGCATTTCTGCACTTATTCCATCCATCACACAAACTCAAAAAGAACCAACATGGTTCAAAAACTCTCTAAGAAAAAATCCAGGTATCTGGCGCAGTATTAAGCTCCGCATTCTTGTGGCTGCCGTTAAATAAAGTAAAATTTTATTCACAAGAACAAGAGCACAATATACATGGTCTACCAAACAAGGGCTTAAACAGACGCAAATAGCAGACAGACACAACAAAGGGATTGGCAGTGTGCTCTGTACATAATAGCTAACAGATTATGAGCATAAAAAAGAAAAATTCTGACTGAAATACACCAAAGGTAGGTTTTTGCCTGGTTCTGTTTAGCCAAAAAAAAACATCTTCTGGTACAATATAGAGTATTGCTGGCCCATGAAAAACCTGAGCACAGTCTCTGTAGCAAGTGTGAGCACAAGGCAACATGAAAGAGTCGCTTGGACAAAGGTCACACAGAGGTTCATACACAGCTTTGCATCCAAATATATTTTAATACAACAGCGACTTCAAGCAACTGACCAAAACAATGCATTTTTCACAAGAAAACAGACCAGTGGTGCAATTAATGGGGATACCATACTTGACAGATTCTAGCAAGCACTGAAGCATACATTCTACTTGATTGCACAAAGCTCAAGAAAAAAGAAAATACCACTTCGCAATACACAGAGCAGAGAGTAAAAGAATTTGTTTGCAAACTAGAAAAATGATGTGATTTTATGACATACATGAAACAGGCAAGTTTATGGTCTGCACGAACACAAAGTACAATGTTCCACAACATATGCAATTAAAAAAATCTCCGAACTATTTTAATGAATACATGCACTTTATGAACTGCTCGAGTACAGTAATAATGGCCCAGAAAAAGGTACTGGTGTATGTCTGCTGTGAAAACTAGCTGGAACTCTCAACCCTACACTGTCAATGTGAATCAAGTTTACATAGTACCAATCAATTTTTTGTCAACAGTCATTTCAAATTCATTAACTACCTGCTCATCGCACATGCACAATCTTAGCAACTCCGTATATGTTCTGCATGGCAAGTCGAAAAGAGCCAACTGAAAATAATTCACGCGCCACAAAGGACGGACAACAGCAACATGAAGGGCACATGATATCAGTGAGAGCTACCACTTCCAGACACTGCAGAGGCCTCACTCCCTAAGTGAGAGGCGACATCATTTCCAACAAGCTTCTTTAACCATTCAGGATGCTGAAGTAGCAGCTTGCGCTGGGTAACATGAGGGCAGTTGAATTTTACGGGATGCTTACCATTGTTGGGCCAGCAGAAATTGCGAGATCAGTCAGTACTAAGGGACGCACAGTCTTATTGGGCCAGCTGTCTGCGCCAACACCAGCGTGGAATAATTTTTGTACATTTTAATGTGCTCCCTGCATTGCATTCAATTAGCCAAGCATCAAGGTATATCAGGCCACAAAGCATCGTGCATCATGTTCAGAGTGTCATTACTTATTAAACATTTAAAAAAAAGTAAAAAAGTGGAAAATAGTAGCTGTTACTTGTTGGGAACAACCACCTTGCATATCGAAACATCATCACTTGTGGTGCTGAAAAGTGTATGGCGAGCTGCCGCAGGTACTCGGCATCTGTGCTATTCTCTCTTTTAACAAAGCACCCATACCTTCAACCTGCATGCTTCAAAACCTTTACAAGTAACATATGCATACAAAGTGACATATTCGAGTTTGTAGTCGCTTTCACACCAACTACAGAGTGAGGCAAATGCACAATGCTGAACTTTAGCCTTATAAAATGGTACCCGCTTAACATTTGACATGCACTACATAAAAAAAAAGCACTTTTTTTTTTTTCTGTCTAGAGGCACTTTGTTGCTACGAAGCACGTGCTTTATCCTGCAAGTTCAGCTCACTGGCCACGTTTGTTTTACCAAGCTGAGTAGAAAAAAAGCGACATGAAATGTCATGAGATCTTGTTGAGTCCCTGTAGTAACATCTTATTGTGTAAACCGAGTATGCAGCATCGAAGATTTGTACAGCACACGCGATTAACCTGGAAACATGCATAAAAGTTTACTCCACAGCCTTTCCCGACACTCGTAATGGGACTTTGCACACAAAATGGCCAGTTAGCTTGGGGGCCCTTCAAAGTACTTATGCTTGAGGGCTGCCCGGGCCGTGATCCTGTCGCCAGGGTTGTAGATGAGCGTTTTCTTCAGCAGGTCCAGAGCCTCGCCATCCATCTCTGGCAGTAGGCTTGCCAGAATGTTCTCCTTCCAACCGGGGAAGCTCGGCTTGTAGTCCGGCAGTTTTGTCACATTTGGCCACGACTCCTCCGTTGGCGTTCCAAGCGTGCGGAAGATGCGGAAAAGCTGGTCAATTTCCGAGTCCCCGTGGAACAGCGGCTTACGGGTGACCATCTCGACGAAGATGCAGCCAATGCTCCAGATGTCGACGGGCGTGGAGTAGCGTTGCGCTCCAAGGAGCACTTCTGGCGCCCTGTACCAAAGCGTGACCACCTCGTGGGTGTACACGCGGACGGGGATGCCGAAGGCCCGCGCCAGGCCAAAGTCGGCCACCTTGATGGTACCCTTGCCGTCAATGAGCAGGTTCTGAGGCTTCAGGTCACGATGAAGCACACGCCGCTGGTGGCAGAACAGGATGGCCTCAAATATCTGCCTCATGTAGCTCTTCACGAGTTCTTTGTCAAGTTGCTTGTGCTTGTCGAAGCCGTCGAGGTACTTCTTGAGGTCCATGGAGAGGTATTCGAACACCAGGTAGATTTTGTCAGACCCGTCCATAAGCACGTCCTCAAGGCGAACGATATACTTGTGTTTCAATTCCTTCAGCACAGAAATTTCTCGAATGGCTGTTGACGGTACGCCTTCATCCTCGCTCTCCAGGCGAATTTTCTTCAGTGCAACAATCTTTCCATCACGTTTGTCCTTTGCCTTGTAAACAATTCCGTACGTACCTTCGCCGATTTTCTCCACTTTGACGTAGTTGTTCATTGTAGAGCGCCCACAGGACTGTGACATCCCAGCAGCGACGCCCGCTCGATTCGAAAATCCCAACGTATGCGTTACGGATAGGTTTGGCTTGGCTTTAAGTAGCAGGTGTACGGGGGCAAAAGCCAGGCGGAGGCCGACTGCGCTAAACGAACAATAATCCAAAACCGAAGAAGCTGCCTAGTGGAGAACAATGAGTTACACCGTTGATATACCGTTGGGCAAGCCATGGGGCCAGCTCTATGCTTGGGGCCATCATAAAGTTTGGGACCATGGTTATTTCCTGCCTCCATGTTATGCGAACAAACATGGGCGCTGATGGTGATACGAGCCCCGAAGCGCTTTCGGTATCAATGGCGCGGCGTTTGAAAAAGGTTTGAGCCGGTGCAGACGACGTGTGTCGCACTGGGTTTCATAAGGCATTCCGCGAAGCATTCCGAGCAGTGTTTGATAAGGCACTGGTACAGGTCACGCACCAGGTTTCAATGCTTTTCCTTTTCCCGTAGTTTTTTACTGTGTACTGGAGGGAAAGCTGGCGGCTTTTCACTTCGTGCACCATGGACGCCCGAGGCATGCCGGGAAGACAGCACACCGGATTGTTGTTGACTGTGCTACAGATTGAATTTTGAAGCGAAAAGCTTCACTGCGCTAGTCAACACCGCGCTTCGCGTGAGCCGGCGTATGTCGGAGCACGAGTGACGTCACGCACGGCGCAGGTGGCCGCCGCCGACTCCGTCGCCTTTTCTCTCTCTCTCTCTCGCTCCCTAGTCACACCGAGCCACAGGTGTCCCGCCACTGCGCAGCGCCGCTCCCTTCCTCAAAATGGTGGTGGTGGTAGTGGTTTTACTGAAATAATAGTAAAAAGGAAGGAAAAGATTTTTGCTAGCCCCGGCATCTGCCATCGATACTGAAGCACCTGAGCTGGGGCAGCAGAAATAAAGGATAGCAGGCAGAATGGAGAAATCAAATGGAAGAGGTGAGGGGACAGGAATAGAGGATAGGGGGAGAAGCAATATGTACAAACTATTTACACAATAAGAAATCTGTCCAGGTTGTGCGCGTGCTTAGTTCATTTTAGAGGAATTAAATCACACACGCGCACATCACTGTGTTGGTTACAACCGGAGTGGGGCGTCCAGTTATTAATCGTTCAAGGCAGAACTCGCGGAGCGTTCGGTCACTGCGTGTAACTACCTGACGGAGAACAGACGGGACGTCAAGCCCGTGTGTTCTAGGAATGCACAGAGGCTCACCAAAGCTCGCTCACGAGTGCGCGCACTGCCCTGCGGCCACAATAGCGTCTTGATGGAGTCTGGTAGTATGCCCTGCGCCCTATAGGCCGCGAGCATATCGCGACGAGCATCGGCGAACGTGGTACAGTGAAGGAGCAGGTGTTCTAGTGTTTACACTGTGCCGCATCCGTCACACACATCACTCTTCGCGATTCCGTGACGCACGCGTCGTTCCCCGGGCCACACGCAGCCAATGCGCGCGCGGAGGATCATTGCACGTTGTGACCGTGTAAGAGCGCGACAGCCGGTGACACTGTCGATGCGCTCACCTCCCGCGATGCGTGGGTCGGGGTGCTGCTTTCGGAGATGGTCGTGGATGGCCGCACGCACGTCCTCCAGCGCAAGGGGCAGATCGCTGGCAGGTAGTTGGTGTGCAGCGGGTCGCGAGGTCGTCAGCTTCTTCGTTGCCTGCGATGCCGCAGTGACCGGGCACCCACTGTGCACGCACGACACAACCTCTCTGCGCGAGGCACTCGATGCGCGAGCGAATTTCCCGCACTAGTGGGGTACCGCGGCCGTTAGATTGCAGGCGGCTGAAAGCGGCGGAGGGCCGAGGGTGAGCAGCAGGTCCAGCCCGAGCCGGATCCCCATCAACTCCGCCGTGGTGGAGGAGCCCAGGAAGGCTGCGTGTTGCTGGCTGTGCAGTCGCAGGGCGGGGATGGTGGCCGCCGCAGCAAGGGAGCAGCTGTCGCGGGCCACTGAGCCGTCGGTGAACACGAGGAGATGGTCCCGGAGCTCCTCGTGTATGACGGCTCTGGCCAGCTGCTGCACAGCACAGAGGGGTGTGCTCCGCTTTCCCGCAATGCTGACGATATCTCGCTGTACCTCCGAGGCAGCAGGCCAGGGCGCGCAGGAGCCGTAGGGGGGTGGGCCTTGGGTCAATTGCTCATACTCGAGCAGCGCCGCGCCCATTCGTGAGCGCGGGTGCGAGCGCATACGCTGCAGCAGCGAGCCGCCGTCCGGTGCGCGGTGAAATGCAACTTTTAGTTTTCAGTTTTTTCTTTCCCTCCCTCCTTTATCTCTTCCTTTACGGCACGGTTCGGGCGTCCACCGAGATATGTGAGACGGTTACTGTGCCATTTCCTTTCCTTAAAAACCAAACAAAACAAGAGGGCCGACGGCGTTCATAAAATTCATTTGCGTTGACAACTTTGCAATGGCGGTTCATTTTCACGAAAGGGAAGGCGCACAACCGGCTCCGTGGGTCAGTGGAGACCTCAATCTCGCTTTCATGTACATGGCGTTAGTGTCAAAAGCCTGAATTGATTGCGTTCCGCACACTGGATAGGCAGCGCGCCCTCCCTGCCACCCTGGGAGGTCGCATGCAGTTAATGGTTGATCGCGAGAGATTGATCACCAAATGAACGCTGCGGCCTAGGTATTGCTGCAGTGCCGCATGTCAGCCACAACGCTTCCAGCGCAATTCATTCATTCCACATCTCTCTATCACCACAAATCAAAGCACGAATGAGGCGTCCACATATCCAGGGAGCCAGTTATGCGCCCTTCCTTTGCTCAAAGCCATCGCCGTCTAGAACATTGTCAATGCTAACGCCAATGAACACAGTGAACGCCGATATCTTTCGCTGTGTATATCCTGGATTAGCTGAGCTAATTCACATTAATTGTTTTGGTTGTTCAGTTTCGTTTTCACCACTGTAGGTTTTACTGATGTTTCGTGCGCTTTGTGGCTGTGTAGTGCAGCAATGCATGCAGTTCATTTGAGAACCGAAGCATCCTAAGGCGCTTGACTCGAAGTGAGCTGAGCCCATTTTCTGGTGCCTACTAGGCCGTAAGTCCGTGGGCCCCCTCGCTGGTAGCCATTTATGCGGCAAGCTGAGTTTGCTCAGCGGGAACCTGTGCTAACTGTGCATTGAAATAAGCAAGATGGGAACAAGTGTTTTTTTGTGAACTGAGAACGCAACAGCCCGCTGCTGTGACCAACCTACACATTTCACGTAGGAGTGTCGAAGACATTTAAAAAGCGCAAAATTAAACAAGCGCAACTTACGTAAACTGTACTCGCCGAGTATTGCGTTTGGTTTATTTCGAAGACTGGCGATGACCGCGCATTGCATGCAGTAACGACTTACACTTCATGAAATAATTCACACAAATACCCGCATGTTGCTTCTGTCAGCATGAACACGGCCGTCACTTACTTGTGGTGGGAGAGGTGTCGCTTCCTAATTCATGTGTTTCTTCACAAAATTTGTAAACGCAGCGCCAGGACAAGCCCTTAGTGCACGAAAACTAGCTTTTCAAAGAAAAGCGAGGGATCGGGTATGATTCTCTCGCCACGAACATATCCTATGCACGGGCATAGAGCGCGTCTCACAATAGAAGACTACACCAATGAAACGTTACCCGCTTAACATTTCACATGCACTACATGCAAAAAAGCACTTTTTTGCTGTCTAGAGGCACTCTGTTGCGACAAAACACGTGCTTTATTCTGCAAGCTCAGCTGACTGGCTACGTTTGTTTCACCAAGCTGAGTAGAAAAAAAAAAGTGACATGAAATGTCATAAGATCTTGTTGAGTCCCCGTAGTGACGTCTTGTTGAGTAAACCGAGTATGCAGCATTGAAGATTTGTACAGCACACGCGATTAATCTGGAAACATGCATAAAAGTTTACTCAACAGCCTTTCCCGACACTCGTAATGGGACTTTGCACACAAAGCGGCCAGTTAGCTAGGAGGCACTTCAAAGTACTTATGCTCGAGGGCTGCGCGGGCCGTGATCCTGTCGCCAGGGTTGTAGACGAGCGTTTTCTTCAGCAGGTCCAGAGCCTCGCCATCCATCTCTGGCAGTAGGCTTGCCAGAATGTTCTCCTTCCAACTGGGGAAGCTCGGCTTGTAGTCCGGCAGTTTTGTCACATTTGGCCACGACTGCTCCGTTGGCGTTCCAAGCGTGCGGAAGATGCGGAAAAGCTGGTCAATTTCCGAGTCCCCGTGGAACAGCGTCTTACGGGTGACCATCTCGACGAAGATGCAGCCAATGCTCCAGATGTCGACGGGCGTGGAGTAGCGTTGCGCTCCAAGGAGCACTTCTGGCGCCCTGTACCAAAGAGTGACCACCTCGTGGGTGTACACGCGAACGGGGAGGCCGAAGGCCCGCGCCAGGCCAAAGTCGGCCACCTTGATGGTGCCCTTGCCGTCAATGAGCAGGTTCTGAGGCTTCAGGTCACGATGAAGCACACGCCGCTGGTGGCAGAACAGGATGGCCTCAAAAATCTGCCTCATGTAGCTCTTCACGAGCCCTTTGTCAAGTTGCTTGTGCTTGTCGAAGCCGTCTAGGTACTTCTTGAGGTCCATGGAGAGGTATTCGAACACCAGGTAGATTTTGTCAGATCCGTCCATAATCACCTCTTCAAGGCCAACGATATGCTTGTGTTTCAGTTCCTTCAGAACAGAAATTTCTCGTATGGTTGTTGGCGGTATGCCTTCATCCTCGCTATCCAGACGTATTTTTTTCAGTGCTACAATTTTTCCATCACGTTTGTCCTTTGCCTTGTAGACAACTCCGTACGTACCTTCGCCGATTTTCTCCATTTTGAGGTAGTTATCCATTGCACTGCGCCCACAGGCCTGTGACATTACAGCAGAGATGCACGTTCGATTGGAAAATTCCAACGTATGCGTTACGGATAGGTTTGGCTTGGCTTTAAGTAGCAGGTGTACGGGGGCAAAAGCCAGGCGGAGGCCGCCTGCGCTAAAAGATCCAAATCCGAAGCAGCCGCCTGGTGGAGATCAGTGAGTTGCACTGTTGGTACCGTTGGGCAAGCCATGGGGCCAGCTCTATGCTTGGGGCCATCATTGAGTTTGGGGCCATGATTATCTCCTTCCTCCATGTTTTGCGAACAAACATGGGCGCTGATGGTGATATGAGCCCCGAATTATTATTATTATTAGCATTGGCGCGGCGTTTGAAAAGGTTTGAGCCGGTGCAGACGACGTGCGTCGCGCTGGGTTCGTTACGGCACTGGTGCAGGTCACGCACCAGCTTTCGATGCTTTTCGTTTTCCTGTAGAGTTTTGTTACTGTGCACTAGAGGGAAAGCTGGCGGCTTTTCACTTCGTCCACCATGGACGCCCGGGGCATGCCGGGAAGACAGCACACCGGATTGTTGTTGACTGTGCTTAGTAATAATTAATAATAATTGGTTATTGGGGAAAGGAAATGGCGCAGTATCTGTCTCAAATATCGTTGGACACCTGAACCACGCCGTAAGGGAAGGGACAAGGGAGGGAGTGAAAGAAGAAGGGAAGAAGGAGGTGCCGTAGTGGAGGGCTCCGGAATAATTTCGACCACCTGGGGATCTTTAACGTGCACTGACATCGCACAGCACACGGGCGCCTTAGCGTTTTTCCTCCATAAAAACGCAGCCGCTGCGGTCGGGTTCGAACCCGGGAACTGCTACTGATTGAATTTTTTCGTTGCTACTGATTGAATTTTTTGGTTGTTCAGTTTCGTTTTCACCACTGTAGGTGTCACCATGTTTTGTGCGCTTTGTGGCTGTGTAGTGCAGCTATGCACGCAGTTCATTTGAGATCCGAAGCGTCCTAAGGCGCTTGAGTCGAAGTGAGCTGAGCACAGTGTCTGGTGCCTGCTAGGCCTAAAGTCCGTGGGCCCCCTCGCTGGTAGCCATTTACGCGGCAAGCTACGGTCTGCTACGGCCAGGGGTGTCTCCAGCGCTGTTGCCACCCATCCGGGTGGTGCCGCCAACGTCAACAACACCGGCATCACCTCTACGGGCGCTTGGACCGGGAGCTTGTACGACGCAGCCAACGACGCCGCCAGCGACGCCAGCCCAAGCACGTCGAACGCCACCTCGACGCCGGCTACTGGACCCATACAACGCCGCAGCCACACCGAACCAACCGTGAGCACGAACGCTGACCGCTAACAATAGAACGCTAGTAGTAGACGCTGGTAGCAGTGTTCCCGGGTCGTGTGTATTTATAGTCTGTGTTTTGTGTTAGTTTTGTCAGTTTTGTGTGCTTGTGTGTGTGTCACGTAGGGTGCACTAAATGTGCGTCTGTATGGGTACACCTGTCGCCTAGTCCATTCTTTCGGTCCGAGTATTCTCCGGGGAGATTCGTGACAAAGATAAGTGGCGAGCCTGTGCCAGGATTCATTTCCTTTTGTGTTTTTGCTTTGTCTCGGATCTTTCAGTTCTCTCGACGGCAGAGTATGGATTTGGCAAAAAACTAGAACTGCCGCTCAAGCTAGGGTTATGCAAGGAAGAGGCGATGCGTATCTGTGACGAGGAGGCAAAAAAATTAATGTGGATTAGCTCAGCTAATGCAGGATATACAAACCGAAAGACATCGGCGCTCCCTTGTTCATTGGCTTTGGCGTTGACAATGTTCTAGACGGCGATGGCTTTTAGGAAAGGAAGGGCGCATAACTGGCTCCTGGATATGCGGACGCCTCATTCGTGCTTTGATACATGTGGCGGTGATGAGAGAGAGATGTGGACTGTATGCATTAGCGCTGACAGTGTTGTGGCTGATATGCGGCACTGCAGCAATAGCTAGGCCGCAGCGTTCATTTAGTGATCAATCCCTCGCGATCAACTATTAACTGCATGCCACCTCCCAGGTGACAGGGAGGGCGCGCTGCCTATCCAGTGCGCGGAACGCAATCAAAGCAGAATTTTGCAGTTGGACACCAACGCCACGTACATAAAAGCGAGATTGAGGTTTCCACTGACGCACGGAGGCGATTGTGCGCGTTTCCTTTCGTGAAAATGAGCGGCCTTTGCAAAGTTGTCAACGCCAATGAACTTTATGAACGCCGTCGACTCGCTTGTTTTGTTTGGTTTTCGAGGAAAGGAAATGGCACAGTAACCGTCTCACATATCTCGGTGGACACACAAAATGCGCCGTAAAGGAAGGGATAGAGGAGGGAGGGAAAGAAGAACGAGAAAACTGATAATTGAAAGTTCGGTTTTGAGGAAAGACGCGGCTCTGCGCAGCGGCGGAACACCTGTGGCTCTGTGCTACTAGTGGCGCATGCGCAGTATTGACTAGGGAGCGAGAGAGAGAGAGAGAAACAGGCGACGGAGTCGGCGGCGGCCACCTGCGCCGTGCGTGACGTCACTCGTGCTCCGACATACGCCGGCTCGCGCGAAGCACGGTGTTGACTAGCGTAGTGAAGCTTTTCCCTTCAAAAGGCAGAAAGAGGAGGCAGATAGGCAGATAGAGAGAGGGAAGGGCGCAAGCACGCGCAGACGCTCGCGAAGCAGAAGAGCGCGAGGACAAAAGAGCTCGCGAGGCAGAAGAACAGGAGAAAAGAAGGATAGAACGGGAGGAGTTTATTTTGTGGAAACAGGCGCATGTCGCGGGAGGATATGAGGAGATCGCGGACAATGATCAGCGTTCCTTAGCGAGTTCGCTTTCTCCATTTCGTGTCACCCGCCGCGGTGGCTCAGTGGTTAGGGCGCTCGACTGCTGATCCGGAGTTCCCGGGTTCGAACCCGACCGCGGCGGCTGCGTTTTTATGGAGGAAAAACGCTAAGGCGCCCGTGTGCTGTGCGATGTCAGTGCACGTTAAAGATCCCCGGGTGGTCGAAATTATGCCGGAGCCCTCCACTACGGCACCTATTTCCCTTTCTTCTTTCACTTCCTCCTTTATCCCTTCCCTTGGGGCGCGGTTCAGGTGTCCAACGATATATGAGACAGATACTGCGCCATTTCCTTTCCCCAAAAACCTATTAAAAAAAAATTCGTGTCAACATTCCTTACGTACAGGTATCTGAAAACTTTCCTAGCCTACTGCTTTTCTCCCATTTTTCTAAGTCGTTCCTCAAGTGCTATCTTACTGCTAGCCTCTCTGCTCTCGAAAGACGCCCATCCCATATCACCCTGTACCCCCTGATTTGGTGTATTGCCATGTGCTCCCAAAGCTAGCCTCCCTACGCCGCGTTGTTTGATTTCTAACCTTGCTTGAACATCTGGCCTCATGCACAGGACCGCATTACCGGAAGTCAGACTAAGAACCATCACCTTTTTGCAGATACCTCTTACCACTTCATACCTATTGTAATTCCACAGTGCCCTATTTTTTTTCACGACAGCTGCATCCCTACTAGCTTTATTCATTACATATTTTTTCACACTCTGTCAGATACTCAGCACCGTTATTTATCCACACCCGAAGGCACTGCTTCAAGCGTGAACTCCCGTATTCTATGCTCGCCGCCCTCATCATTAAATATCACGACTGCAGATTTTTCCTGACTAAACTTGAAACCTAATCTATCTCCCTCTGTACCGCAGATGTCTATCAACTTCTGCAGATCTTCCTTGTTGTCAGCCATTAGCACTATATTGTCGGCATAAATTAGTCCCAGTAATGATTGTTTAATCCATTCTCCTTGCTTGAAAAAATAGAGGTTGAAGCCTAGTGCCGCAGGAGCCGGGAACCCGGTGCTATATGGCGCCGTCAAGGCTATTTGCGCATGCGCACTGACTGCGCGCGGGCTCCCGGTACTCCGGTAACGGCGACACGGTACGCTAAGGGTGTCAATATCTAAAGTTCCGCCTGTGCCATGCCAGGAGCCCACGTGGTTTTTCATGTGGGCCACGTTTCATTAGCCTCGCCCGTAGCAGTGCGGGTAGCGGCGACCGAGCACGATCCTCTCTCGTGCTTCATGGCGTCACTGCGTCGCATGAACTTCTTCCCGCACTGCGAGCAGGCATGGGGCTTGACACCGGTGTGCAGTAGGAGGTGCCTGTTGAGGCTGCTTCCTCGAGAGAACTCCTTCCCGCAACGCGGACACACGTGCGAGGGTACGCTGTCGACCGAGTGCCACCTGCGGTGATGCGCCAGGCTGGACCCCATGGTGAAGCGCTGGCCACAGTCGGGGCACTGGTGCGGCCTCTCCCCCGAGTGGACCATCAAGTGGCGGGCGAGGTTACCCCGCAGGGTGAACTCCTTCTGGCAGAACTGACACACGAAGGGCCACTCGCCAGTGTGTGTCTTCTCGTGTCGGGCGACACAGGTCCTGGATGGGCGGGGAGAAATCGAGGGCAAAAATATCAGGGTTTCCACTTGTGTTAAACCCGCTATAGTGAAAAACCATCGGCTTTACTTGATCGTCTTTTGTCCAAAAATAAATTGAAAATTGGTTGTTGGGAAACGGAAATGGCGCAGTATCTGTCTCACATTTCGGCGGACACCTGAACCGCACCGTAAGGTAAGGAATAGAGGGAGTGAAAGAAGAAAGAGGTGCCGTAGTGGAGGGCTCCGGAATAATTTCGACCGCCTGGGGATCTTTAACGTGAACTGACATCGCAAAGCACACGGGTGCCTTTGCGTTTCGCACCCGCCGCGGTGGCTGAGTGGTTAGGGCGCTCGGCTACTGATCCGGAGTTCCCGGGTTCGAACCCGACCGCGGCGGCTGCGTTTTTATGGAGGAAAAACGCTAAGGCGCCCGTGTGCTGTGCGATGTCGGTGCACGTTAAAAGAACCCCAGGTGGTCGCAATTATTCCGGAGCCCTCCACTACGGCACGTGTCTCTTCCTTTCCTCTTTCCCTCCCTCCTTTACCCCTTCCCTTACGGCGCGGTTCAGGTGTCCAACGATATATGAGACAGATACTGCGCCATTTCCTTTCTACAAAACAATTATTATTATTATTATTATTATTATTATTATTATTATTATTATTATTATTATTATTATTATGCATCGAAACGCGGCCACCGCGGTCCGATTGATAATAATAATTGGTTTTTTGGGGGAAAGGAAATGGCGCAGTATCTGTCTCATATATCGTTGGACACCTGAACCGCGCCGTAAGGGAAGGGATAAAGGAGGGAGTGAAAGAAGAAAGGAAGAAGAGGTGCCGTAGTAAAGGGCTCCGGAATAATTTCGACCACCTGGGGATCTTTAACGTGCACTGACATCGCACAGCACACGGGCGCCTTAGCGTTTTTCTTCCATAAAAACGCAGCCGCCGCGGTCGGGTTCGAACCCGGGAACTCCGGATCAGTAGTCGAGCGGTCCGGTTGGGCCAAGGTTAAATTTCAGTGGTGGCCCGGGTCAAACTTTTGGAAATGACCCGGGCCAAGTTGAGAGGTCGCCGTATAGTATTGGGCACAGTCAGTTGTAGTTGGACATCCCTTTTGGTCCGAATCGGCCAAGGGCAAATTCCGGAGGTGGCCCGGGCCAAGTTTTGGCACTGGCTCGGACCGTATTTGGAGGTTGCCATCGGGTTGGGAACGATGAAATTCGTGGTTGGCCGGGCCAAATTGGAGGCAACCATGTGTTTTTGTGCTTCATTTCTCTTAACCTGGCGTCGCTGTTGCTAGGAAGCGGCACAAGAACGAACGTACGTACAGTGGTGACAAGATTCTTGCTCGGTGTTGGCGAGCGCATGACTGTTTTCGCGCTAATATGAGCACTTTTGATCTGGCAGCTCCGATAATAATTGGTTTTTGGGGAAAGGAAATGTCGCAGTATCTGTCTCATATATCGTTGGACACCGGAACCGCGCCGTAAGGGAAGGGATAAATGAGGGAGTGAAAGAAGAAGGGAAGAAGGAGGTGCCGTAGTGGAGGGCTCCGGAATAATTTCGACCACCTGGGGATCTTTAACGTGCACTGACATCGCACAGCACACGTGCGCCTTAGCGTTTTTCCTCCATAAAAACGCAGCCGCCGATGACGGGAGTAAGGAGGGAGAATCCGGGCTACGCCTTGTTTACTGGAATGTATGAAATGCATTGGCGCATTCCTTTATTGAGTAGAGTACACTCTCGTTGTACTTCCCTTAGCGGAGCTCTTACAGAAGCCAATGTGTCCATCGAGAAAAAGGAAGGCAAGAAAAAGGAAGTTGGGCTAGGGCGCCGCAGTGCGAGCAGCGCAATAATAATAATAAAAAACAGTTTGAACCTCAACGCTGTCGGAGCTGGTTCTACTTCGACTTAGCTCCGACAAGTCCAAATGAAGTCATAAAACTGATTTCATGCATTAAACTGTCAAGCCAGCTTAACCACACCACCTGGTGGGGTGGCAATCTTCTCCCAGCTTACCCAGTTTGTGCGGGGTCACTGTTTATAAGTGACCTCCACATCTTCCTGTCCTGGCCCGACTCCAATGTCAGCTTCTACCGAGGCTCCACCACCGGCAGTTCCCTCAACATCCTCTGCGGTCGTCTGTGTGCGCTGCTCCCTTTGATGTGCATCCCTGACACTTCTTCCGACATGCCCTTCATCAATTCTCATGGCGGCAACTCTGTGCGGTGCAAATAGTGTGTGCCCGAAACTTAAGGACGCGGCAGGTAAATATCGAGGACACCATAGAAATTCTGCACACTTGCTATCACCACAGGGTGAATTGTGTCCCCTAATCGCGAAGCGCCGCGGCGGCATGTCCTCCACAGACCCAATCGTTCATGAGGCACCTGTAATCATGAAGCTGTAATTCATTATTCGCAGAAAAAAGGGGCGGAAAGTCTGCAAGCTTTTCTGGAAAAGAGCCCAACCCTCTTTAACAGCACAGTTGCCTATTGGAGCTGCCCCCTCATTCTCCCCTTGTTCTTCGAATTCCAGAATCGATGAAAAACCCTTGTTGCCGGGATTTATCTGTGTATTACCAACAGTGAGATGTGGTAAACGCGCAAACTTACTTATCATCGCTGTAGTACGGGCAGTAGGCACAGCAGTACTTTCCCTGTGGGCTCTCGGGGTGCTTCTGCAGCCGGTGCTCCAACAAGAGGTCTTTCGTGGAGAATAGCTCGCCGCATGACTCGCAGTAGAGGGCTCGGTGTGGTACAGGCGCGCTGTCTTCAAGCTCTGAGAGCGGACAGAGCAGAGAAAAGCGTCTTTTAGAACAAACGCTTCGCTTTCGGCCCAGCGTGCCCTCTCAACTATAGGTTATCACAAGCAGAAAACAACAGATTATGAGCAATAGTTACGTAGCTGCCTTGTTTCTCTTTTTGTTCTTTGTTGTTTTGTTTTCACGAGGTATCGTCAGAGCAAATCTGTACTACTGTATTTACTTGCGTATAATGAAGACACTTTTTCCGAAAAAATGTGATTTTATGTAGGGGGGGGGGGGGTGCGTTTTTTATGTGGGGTAAATATTTACAAAAATTGTACTTTTGAGAACAATATTTATTTATTTTTATTTATTTATACAGAATACCCCTAAGGGCCCTCGAGAGGGTATTACATGGGGGGGGGGGGACACAGGCAAATGAACAGAATAAAACAAAACCACAAATATGAAACAACAAAAGCAAAAATAGGACACTTCGCATGACATAAGTAAGCAAAAGAATCAAAAGAATGGCAGCGCGGCAAAGAACGAAGATTACTGCAGTATTAAAATTATACAAACAGAACACTAATGCAATGAATCATTTAATAACATACCCTGCAATAACATACCATGAAAAAATAACAATGTATGCGAAGAGTTAAGCTGTATAGTTATTGAAGATATAAGATTAAAATATTTATCAGGATCAGTGGTGGTTGCGATATGTGAAGGCAGAGTGTTCCAGTCAGATATTGTGCGTGGTAAGAATGAATGCGCATAGTTAAATGTTCTGCACGTGAAACGCCTAACTTTAAAGGGGGGGGGGGGTGCGTTCATTACTTGATTGCGGTGACTGCGCGAGTAAATACGGTAGTAAGGACAAGCCATTACCGAGCAGGTCAGAAAAAACTTTAAAACCCTACTCCTCCCTCTAAACAAGCTTTAGCCTTCTAAGGTCACAACTAAGGAATTGCACTGTCCGTGTTCTGTCTCTTGAATGTTTACCATCACACCCCGGCAGTCCTACATCAGTAACCCTACACAAAGAAATGCAAAATACCTCCGCTCGCTTGATACTATCCAGTTACAACGAGACATTAATGGAGGGTTTGAAAATTTTCAGCACCGGCTACTCGTCGCAGAATAACTCACTTTTTTCTTTCTTACAGATTTGCAATAATTGCCGTCCAAACCTATTCATACATATTCCCCCACTCGTACAGTTTTAATGGGCCCCAGTGAAAACAGGAAAACTTCTCATCCATTCATGTTCGTTCTTTCCCGGGCCGATTCTTCGCAGGAATCGCCTACCACGGGCACCAGCTACAATCCCTGTGGATTGGGTTCTAATAACTTTCCTACGAGTGGCTGCCTTGCGTTTGTGATGTTTTGTTTTTTTCGTGTGACTTGTTATTTTATCGTGCTCCTAAAGACTGTTGCAGTCCAAGAACGAAGCAGCAAGCGCCCCTCGAAGGATGCCCTCAGCCAAAGGCGTCCACCTATTTTCATGACGTTGTGATTAATGGTGAAAAAGAGCACAAACTAAACGAAAACACAAGAGAAGGAAGACACCGCACACGTCGTGAATAATGCCCTTGGATCTGGTGGCAGGGCATCGCAGGGGGTGGCTTAATATGATCAATCGCGGCATCTTGAAAATCGGTCGACGCCATTGGCTGGAGGGCCTTGCCCCTTCGTTCTTGAGTAGTACCCGACTGTAGTTGCACTGGCGCTCTTTCTTATCACCTTTTGCGTGCTTGCTTGCTGGTTGAAGAAAGAAAACCTGCTTCAAATAGACTTGACCTTTATGTTACACTTTTGATTTAGGTGACGCGATTTTTAACAATAATTCAACCGACCATTCACATGTTTCAGAGATGCTTACATATGGTCAGAAAATGCACTCCGACTTCGTGAAACTACTCCAGATCAAAAGATATTGTATAAGTGAACCTTCTGGATTTCAGCACAATGTTTTGTTGATCACTGGACTCACGTGCTGGGCTCACTTCAAGACTTGCGCACTTTTTGTTGAGTATTGTTCTATTTCTCCAGAGGTTCTCTCAGTGCACCTCAAGAAAACTAAAGAAAACGCTTATTTGAAATCTGATAACACGTGTTTGCAGATAATAGATGGTTTTTCTTGAGCTTTGCTATGAAAACTTCAGCTCAAATTGTTCACGAACAGTTTTATTTTTAGTCTGATTACTTGCTGCCCTCCGAGGAATGAATTGTTTGCTGCCATAATATTAAACACAGACCAATGGTCCTTCAAGTTTGTATGAAATGGCTATTCCTACTATTATTGTCTAAACGAGCATATGGACAGATACATGTGGAAGGAAATAGAATCAATACGGGCATCCCGTTGAAACTGCACTAACGATGTGAACAGGGACAAGGATTGTATGCAAAAAATGATCGAAAACAAAGAAATTGTACAGCAGGCAGTTTGTCACAGTGAAACAATGAAAAGTTGTTCACACCACCAACAGTTAAATGGTATATCGTCAGAAATTTGCACATTGCATTTCATGCGTTGCACTTGAAAAACTTTGGTAATACAGCCAAGACAACAAAGTTGAAACAATCAAACATAGCATCTCTCTTGGGTGTCTGAAAACAGAAAAACAGCTTTTGTGCGGTACACGTACAGTTCAATCAGGATAGATAAGCTCGGTGGTGAACGCTATAATCGAAAGCCTAACACTGGTTTCTTGGATCGGTAAATGTTCACACAAACTAACCCACTGAGATGATCTTTTTGTTCTTGGTCTCTCCTAGACTAAAGTGACTGCATGCAAGAAGAACCAGCATCCATAGTAGTTAGCAGCTAGTGTGAGCTGATGAGTATATGTGCAGTGGTATGATGACACAAAAGTAGTACAAGCATACATTGCTCCAAATACATCACAAGACCGCATAAAACAGCTTCTTCATATAAGTGTGTGTGGATTAGGATGTACAGCCTTTCTCAAAACCATTCAGCCCGCGAGGTTTGCCCGTGGGCCTTGTTGTATGGTTGAACTTTTGTCCTCACCACTTCGAAGCTTATGCCTGCCAAGGCCGCTAGAGAGCTCCGCAACACGTCTCAGAAGTAAACCCTTTGGGCCGCATAGTTTTGTCGAAGGGTGTACTATGAAACAAATTCTAGTCAGGTGGTTCTTTTTTTTTTACAGCAACTACTCTTATTAATGGAAAATTCCCTGCTCTGCAAAAACGTGACGCACCACGTGAATAATGTCTCAGAGAACGCGACACTGACTTCTTTTTCCTGGATTATAACTAGTGCAGTCGTCACACAAGCAGACATTTCGTTGATTACGATAACGAGAGAAATTTCGGTGTGATATAAATTCGTTCATGTTTCTAACAGACAGAGAGTGCACAGAAAAAACACAATGAGACTACAGACATGTAATAAAGGAGTAATTATTCATTGGCATCCACCCAAGCGCAGCCACACGGCTACAAAGGAAAGCTATACAGCTTTCTCAGAAACTTTGCAGTTAAAGAAAAAAACAATCTGGTCCGGGGTTCGAACCCGGGACCACCGCTTCACCGGAGCAGTCGCTCTACACACTGAGCTAACCAGGACGGCAAGCTTATGGCAGCGCGAGAGCGACTTGATCAGAAACTCGAAGACGGAACAGTGTTGATGAAATGTTTAGGATAATCCCCCAATATGTAGCAGATTTGTAATAAGGGAGTACGGGTGCGCTTGGGTGGATGCCAATGAGTAATTACTCCCTTATTACAAATATACTCCACCTTGGGGAATCTGACCCACCAGACTACAGACATATTACTCTCGACAAAAATCCTACTTCTTAACCATATTCAATACACAACCACTTGGAGTAAAAGTCATCAGAATGAGTACGTTGCCCCAAATACCTGGGCAAGAACATACATGTATAGTGCCAACAGAGGTAGCAGTCGGAATTATAGGACGCTCTGTCGTAAACAACCAACTTGCACATGTTCTTGCGCTGAGAAAAGGTACTGTAATAAAAGTTCTGGCTGCTGTAGCATTAGTAGAGTCCTGCAAAATTTTTGTCTGGAACAGCTTTGGTGTAGTTATGGCCGAGAGAACATCTCGTTTCCCGCTCTGAAATGTTAAAACATTTTTTTTTGCCCACAGCGACCAGAGTTATGCAAGGTGCAAGAGCTTGTGGCCACTGAATTTAATAAACTGTCAACTGCCCAGTCAATGTTCATGACACAAACTGGTACATCAGGCAACCATGCTTTCAGCGGAGTGCCGCTGAAGCGGTCTGACGAGCAGGGCTGACGTAGTTATCTGAAATGCCAAAAGTACAGCTGCAGTTAATCAACAGTCCCTGTAATGCCCGTGTGTAATGCCAAATGACCCTGAGGGTATTAATAAATGAAATAAAATTTTTAATAGCACATGATGCAGAGTATTCAGCTACCTGGTGGCAAGCTTCAAAAAACCACAACGCGTTCTACAAGGAATCGACTAGTGCAAAGTTGTAGGCAAACTTCTTGACAGGTCAAAACATCATTTAACTGAGGCTGAATTGGCAATTAACAAAGATAAATTTCCTCTCCTTTTACTATTAACTTCAGTAAAAATTCTCGGTGTAAAAGGTTTACAGCTTGTTCAAAAATGTCCATTTTGTTCAAAGTAACTGTAGCGCGGTTACTTTTTTTTTAGCTTAAAATGAAACCGACAACTTAAAAAAATTTCACTTAACTATGCGCTTTCGCGTTAAAGACCCCCAGGTGGTCGAAATTATTCCGGAGCCCTCCATTACGGCGCCTCTTTCTTCCTTTCTCCTTTCACTCCCTCGTTTATCCCTTCCCTTACGGCGCGGTTCAGGTGTCCAACGATATACGAGACAGATACTGCGCCATTTCCTTTCCCCCCAAGAAACCAACCAACCAGTCAGTGTTGACGATGGAACGGGACGAGTGGACATCTTCTACGGTTTAGAGTCATTAACCAGAGGTCACGCCACCAGTGGACGCGATTAAGGACCTTCTGGGGGGCCATTTGATCGAAACAATACAGTAAGTTACATTCATAGATGCTAATTTTGCATGATAAATGAAATGATAGATCAATAACGGACTGAGTATAGATCCCTGCAGGACGCCTGATGTTACAGGGAGCGGTTGAGCTGTGAATAATTGAAACGAAGTGAGAGTGGTTAGTTTGGAATTCTTTAATCTATTCCAGAATATTAGGATGTAAGTTTTAAAGGACAGATTTTAATAATAGGCCTTCGCAAAGTCTTAAATTAATGCCTCGGCCTGCAGGTTACGGTACAGGTTAGCATTATCATCATCAGCCTGACTAGGCCCACTGCAAGGCAAATGCCTCTCCCATGTCTCTCCAATTAACCTTTGTTTTTTGCCAGCTGCGGCCACCGTATCCTTGCACACTTCCTAATCTCATCCGCCCACATAACTTTCTGCCACCCCCTGCGACGCTTGCCTTCTCTTGGAATTTAATCCGTTACTATTAATGACCAACGGTTACCTTGCCTTCGCATTACATGCCTTGCCCAAGCCCATTCCTTCCTCTTGATTTCGACTAGGACGTCATTAACCCGCGTTTGTTCTCTCGCCCACTCTGCCCGCTTCCGGTCTCTTAACGTTACACCTGCCATTTTCCTTTCCATGGCTCGCTGCGTTGTCCTTAACTTCAGCTGAACCCTTTTTGTTAGCCTCCACGTCTCTGCCGCGTAGGTCAGTACCGATAAGATACAACTGTTGTATACTTTTCTCTTGAGGAATACTGGTAAACTGCCATTCATGCAAATTGTTAGTGAAACGTCCATTGGGTTTCGGAGCAGAGCTCACTACGAACTGCATGTTGAGCCGTATGAAGGAAGTTGTTGAAATTAGAAAGTTTATGACATGGGAGTAGATGACTTTTTCCATGATTTTGAAAGACACGCTGGTTAAGGAGATGCAAGACCATAACCACTGTGCCACCGTGGCGGCCTGAAAGCCCCTTTCTTTTTGAAACAAGACAGTTTCACTATTATCGCTCAGTGATTATGGCACTTTGCTGCTGAACCGAAAGACGCGGGTGCGATCCCGGCTGCGTCGGTCGCATTTCGATGGAGGCGAAATGCTAGAGGCCCGTGTACTGTGCGATGTCAGTGCCCGTTAAAGAACCCAAGGTGGTCAAAATTTCCAGAGCCCTCCATTACGGCGTTCCTCATAGCCTGAATCGATTTGGGACGTTAAACCCCACAAAAACAAAAACAAAAACCTTTGCCCAAGGAAGGTATAGAGGAGGGAGGGAAAGAAGAACGAGAAAACTGATAATTGAATAATAATAATAATAATTGGTTTTTTGGGGAAAGGAAATGGCGCAGTATCTGTCTCATATATCGTTGGACACCTGAACCGCGCCGTAAGGGAAGGGATAAAGGAGGGAGTGAAAGAAGAAAGGGAGAAAGAGGTGCCGTAGTGGAGGGCTCCGGAATAATTTCGACCGCCTGGTGATCTTTAACGTGCACTGACATCGATTGCACAGCACACGGGCGCCTTAGCGTTTTTTCTCCATAAAAACGCAGCCGCCGCGGACGGGTTCAAAGTGACGTCTGAGTCACCTTGTGACCTTACATTCGCAATTTTGTGACGTTTTAATCACTCTTCCAAACCGTCGCTCCACGTTTGACGTCATTACCATTTCGACCAATCCGCATCTTCTCGCATGGAGAGCGCCGGCTTTGAATAGGAGCCCTCACGCTTTAGCTATTGTTACAGCTAATACTGCTTCCCTCTAGCAACAGCCAGACCCGTGGTCTATTCGTTTCAGCGCGTCGGGGCAAACAGCCGACGTAGCAGGATACCACTTTCCGCCGGTGCTTATCTCCTTATCGCCGGCGAGCTGGGGGCGAAAGTGATAGGTCACCACTCTCTCTCAACATCTCGCGAGCCCCGCCTTTATCTCCGCCAGCAGCCCCTTTCCCTTTTCCTTCCCTCTCACTCTCTTGTTCCGGCGCCGCGACCGCAGTCTTGGGTTTCACAAGAACGACACGTGCACGCTCGCTCTCCTGTGCTGATCTCGTGTTCGCTGTTTGTAGCGTGCGACTCCGGCGGCGAATAATCGGGGTGAGTACGAAGATGCAGCGAAGAAAAACAGATCTTGCTTCCCTGTTTTTTTTTTTTTCATTTAGTTTCCGAGACGCTTTGCTTGAAGGGGTAGTAATCGCTGGCTGCTCACGCTTGCCTCGCCTTAGTGCAGGGGGCGGTAATGGTTGATTCATGAACGCGGACGATAACCTGATCCTTCTCTACGGAACCGCAGTATTTACGCCAAATCTGATCGTGTGCAAACCAACGACAGCGTAGGTTCAAGTCGGGCTTGCCTTGGTGGCGATCTCGATTTTTTTGCGCACGGTGTGCTGCACAAACTTCAACGCCGACGAAGACGCACGCAGACAGGAGAGGAATGTATGCGTGTAATTAGTCTTTCACTCAATACACGTCTTTATCGACTAGGGGGCAATGCAGCGCTGAGATTAACGATGTCTTTATCTTGCTTAGCTGCGGTGTCTATCAGCTCTTTCAATCTGGATAATACTGCTCTGCGACCGGATATGCGAGCCGTGGCGTCAAGGCAGCATACGTCTGCAGTGTTGGAGCCGGTTAATTCTGAGACGAGACCAATATGACAAGGCCACGCCCCTTCGCAGAAGCCAGCATTTACAACTGCGCAGACCTTCGGGCCATCAGCTCTGCCTTTCTTGGCTTAGTGAACGAGTATGATGATCATGATACAAGAGGAAAAACAGCACAGGTGCTGTCATGCATGTTGTGTAATCGAAAAGGGTGTACAGTAGGAGAGAATGGGCTTGACTGCCGAAAAAAATTGTAAGGACGATTACGAGTCATCCCTAATGCGATGATGTGATATGCATAACTTCGCTGTGGTGCCTAGGGATGTCATTGGAAAGGCAGTGCTTGAAGCATCATGGTGTCCACTCCCACTCTTTTCTTTAGGACATGTAAACAAGAAAGTGTTTGAGGTATGCGTGAGAAGAGATGAAAGTTTAATGTTCTTTTTCCTTTTTTTTTGCATAGATGTGAAATGGATAAAATCAGTGTACAAAAAAAAAGGAGTGGGCAACGCATACTATCCAAAGCTGGCATTCCCTCCAGCATTAGACCAGATACCCATTTTCCTCCTGGTCATTGGGGTCCTGAAATCAGGACTCCACCCAAAATCTTTATTTTCGCCTCTCTATCCTAACTTTTTTGGAATAAATGTTTTCTACTACTAGTACTGCATTTTCCTCCTCTTGAACAGGCGCCTGGCTCGAGCAAATAAGCCGTGAATTCATTCCGAAGAAAGGAAAGTTAGCAAATGTAACTCTGTGGACACCTCAACCACGCCGTGAGAGGAGTGATGGAGGGAGGGAAAAAAATAAGCGGGAGCTCAGTGGTTAGAGCGCTCGGCTACTGATCCGGAGTTCCCGGGTTCGAACCCGACCGTGGCGGCTGCGTTTCGATGGAGGCGAACGCTAAGGCACCCGTGTGCTGTGCGATGTCAGTGCACGTTAAAGATCCACAGGTGGTCGAAATTATTCCGGAGCCCTCCACTACGGCACCTCTTTCTTCTCTCAGTTCCTCCTTTATTTTTTCCCTTACGGTGCGGTTCAGGTGTCCGCTGATATGTGAGACAGATACTGCGCCATTTCCTTTCCCCAAAAACTAATTTTCATTTTTTTTTTCTATTGCGAAATTTGAGCGCAGTTCTGTAGGTGTCTCAAGATCTGTAGGCTCACTGTTTTGCTTTGCAGGGTGGTCGACACTTCTAGCGACGATATTCGTTCAATAGTAGTATTAGTTGAAGATGACAACGAGAATAAGAAACACAAGGCATGAGTTCACGAACAACCCGATATTTATTTCGCACATAGCGGAACGTACAGGCGATTGAAGACAGGAAATCCTGCGAGGGAACGGGAAGGAAGCTTGCAAGTTCGCAGTGAAATATTGTCAGCTTTCCTTTTCGCTCTTTGCACAGGCGAAGGTCTCGGTGCAGGAGGCTCTCGGCGTTCTTTCTTCTCCTGCTCTTCCTTGGGAGGTGTGGATTTAGCTTGCGCCGCTCTGTCGTTGTTGCGCCGGGACCATATGTTCCAGCCATGGCTGTTGTCGTCCTTCGGGAGATCCGCGTCTACCGAGTCTCAAGAATTTTCCATACAAAGTCATCATCCGACCTAAAACCACGGTGGATCTGCAATCTGTGGCTCCACGCTCCTACGATCTCGAATTAGGGATCCAAGCAGCCCTCAACACCCCTTTACAAGAAAAGCCAACGCTGCGCGTTGTTAGCCAGCAGAACATTATAATGGTGTGTACTCACTGTGAGGAAGACGCGTTCCGTCTCGCCAAGCTTAATTGTCTGTACCTCGACGGCAAGAGTATAACGATCACCGCCTACGTTGCCTTGCCAGAGGATGTTTGCAGGGGTGTAATACATAATATCAAGCCTGAAGTGAGTAATGACTCTATCTTCCAAGACGTCTCCTCACCCAGCCATACAATCCTGGGAGCGCGCCGACTGGGCAAGACTACGTCGGCAGTCATCGTCTTCGCCGGGCAGAAGGTTCCCTTCACGGTCAACTACGGGTGGTCAGAGCGCCGCTGCTACATCTACCGTAAAACGAGGGCTGCTTGTATCAACTGTGGAACGCCAGGTCACCGAGCAGACGTCTGCCCGAAACCCAATTGGGCTGCTTGCCAAACCTGTGGAACGCCGAGTCCAGATGAGACGCACGAGTGTACACCCGTTTGCGCGCTGTGCAAGGGTCCACACAAGACTTACGCAAAAGACTGCAAGGAGAAATTCCAGAGACCGCTGAACAAGAACACTAGTACCGCGTCATCAAACGCGTCATCAACAACAAAACTTGAAGATCAAGAAGGCAGGAGCAGGACGAGGCAGAAGAGGCAGCCTACATCGCGACGGCGAGGAGTGTCGTCATCAGTCTCCCACTCTCGTTCCGCCTCTCGCGGCCGTTCGAGCTCAAGACGCCGGGCAACAGGCTCCAACCAGAACGCCACTCAAGTGGAGGCGGGTAAAGAACAAGGGCAGGAGAACCTCAACAAGCCCATCGGGGCGCTGAAGAAGACGTCCTCGGGCCAGCTTTCAGATTCGAAGGTGAGCTTTGCAGAATGGCCTCCCCTTCCCTCCTCCTCCCCTCAGAATAACACGGAGTTAGCAGCACTCAAAAACGAGATAGAAAGTCTGAAAAAACAAGTGACCGCTTTAACAATCCAAAACCAAGAGCTTAAGCGAGCAACTACTAACGCAATAACGCCGGTAGCTCAGCCGACTCCTGAAAACCAAAAACAGCAGGCAGTACCTAGCTCCCAGCCTGCCTTAGGCGAGGTCTACCAACAAATCATCCAAGAACTGAGGTCCTTCAAGGAGGAGTTTCAAGCTTTTCCAATTTATGTGAACGCTCAATTCCAAGACATTCGAAATCAGATTGCAAACAACCGACGATACACGGAGACGGCAATTTCTGGACTTCGGAAGGAACCTGCGTATAAAAGGCATAAGTCGAAATTCGCTCGTACAATGCACGTGGACGAACCATCCGATACGGATTCAACATGCCAGCCAAACCTAGAGTAAAGATCTGGCAGTGGAACTGCCGGGGATACAGGAGAAAGCAGGCTGCTCTTAATCTCCTTCTATCTCAGGAATCTGACCCACCGGCAGCTATCCTAATTCAAGAACCCCCCCTAATGCCTATGAAGCTCCAAGACTATGTGACTTATCAGCACGACCAGTTAACTGCCACGTTAGTGCACAAATTATACACTGCCATATTGCACGACACTTTCGAGCCGGATGTTGCGCACTGCTATATAACTATTCTTCCTCTCCAGAGAGGAGCGGCAAGCACGCACGTATTGAATGTATACAGCCCTCCAAAAGACAGGAACGCAAAATTGGGTTCCCTCATAAAGAAATTTCTGACCTTAGCGGGCCATGCCCCCTGCGTGATTGGAGGCGACTTCAACGCACCACACCCTTCATGGGGCTACCCGGCGGCGACACCGAAAGGCAGAAAACTAGAAGAAGTAGTGGCGCAAGAGGGGTTATCGATCCTCACCGATCCCACTTACCCTACGAGGCTGGGAAACAGTGTCAGTAGAGATACATGTCCTGACCTGACGTTCACCAAGAACATACCAAACGCCATTTGGAAGAATACCGAACAGCACCTGGGAAGCGATCACTTCATACTCTCTCTGGAGATAAGCACAAACGCGTGCAAGCGCAAAATAGGTATCGCAAGAGTTACGAACTGGGACAGGTGGAGAAAGGCCCAGGCATCTACTGCAAATACTATTACCGACCTAGAGGAATGGGTTAAAGATGAGGTGCACTCTTTGAAAGCCTTTACAAAAGAGGTCTGCACGACAGAAGATTGCCCAGCGGTCGATCCGCACCTTCTACATTTATGGGAAGCGAGGCACTCATTGACAAAGAGATGGCGCAGACAACGGCTTAACCGCAAACTCAAGAAAAAAATAGCGGAGATAAACAAAAAGGCAGAATCCTATGCCATATCCTTAACCAGACAGAACTGGCATTCGCTCTGCGATGGTATTCAGGGGAAGCTAGGTGTGTCAAAGACTTGGAAGCTCCTACGTGTCCTAATCGACCCCAGCAGCAGCAAGTCGGCCACTAAAGACAGGCTCACGAAGATCGTACACACCACCCCGGGTACGGACACAGAGTTGATCGAAAAGCTCAAGACCAGGTATCTGTGCACGGACCAAGTCGTGGAACAGCCGGAGTATCCTGGACTGCCAAATCCCAAGCTGGACCTCCCACTCACGAAAGAAGAAATCAAAGCAGAAATCGCGGCCATGAGAAAAAATGCAGCTCCAGGTCCAGATCAAATAACAGCGAAGCTCTTATTTAACCTCAGCGATGACACCATCACCGCGCTGGTGGAATGCTTCAACGAGCAGCATTGGGCTACAGGAACGTTACCAATATCCTGGAAGACAGCCGAGGTTCGGTTCATTCCGAAGGCGAACAAACCCCTTAAACTGGATAATCTACGACCGATATCGCTGACCTCGTGTTTGGGGAAGCTCATAGAGAGGGTCATCAACACGAGACTGAGTAGATACTTAGAAGAAAACAACCTCCTACCTAATACTCAATTCGGCTTTCGCCCTCACCTATCGACACGGGACGCCCTCTTGTACCTGTACAAAGACCTCCTTGAGACACCTCCCAAGTCACAGACAAGGGCCATCCTGGCACTTGATTTGAAAGGAGCGTTCGATAACGTTCTACATAAAAACATCCTGCAAAGCCTCGCCGATACCAACTGTGGCGCAAGAACCTACAACTATATCAAAAACTTCTTATCAGTCAGGCAAGCCACTATAAACTTCGGTGGAATAAAATCAGATCCCATCACTCTAGGCCCGAGGGGAACTCCGCAAGGGGCGGTACTGTCACCCCTCTTGTTCAATTTGGCTATGAAAGATCTACCAGGCCTTCTTTCCGAAATCCCCGGCGTCAAACACACATTATATGCGGATGATATCACTGTCTGGTGCAACTCGGGGAGTGACGCCGAGATCGAGGAGCGTCTTCAAGCAGCAGCCGACACGGTGGACCGGTACGCCAGGGAGAGAGGTCTCCAGTGTGCGCCGGAAAAGTCCGAGTTGCTAATCCTGAAGAACCCGAGGACACCCCTAGCGCAGAACATCTCGGTGTATATAGAGAACCACCCAGTACAGAAACCCACGGAGATCAAGATACTAGGGCAGTATATCCCGCAGGGGCGACAGAACACCACCACTATGAAGAAGCTTACAACATCCACCGAGCAAATCCTCCGCATGATACATCGTATCCGAAATAAACACCATGGCATGAAGGAAAGGGACACCATCCGCTTAGTGCAAGCTTTCGTGATCTCTCGGATAATGTACGGGACGGCATTCCTTAACCTCTCCAGGTCGGAAATTGAAAAGTTGGAGGTACTCATCAGGAAAGCCTACAAGACGGCACTGGGGCTACCAAACTCCACGCCAACAGCAAAGCTCATGGCTCTAGGAGTACATAATACCCTCAAAGAGATGTGGGAAGCACAATGGTTCTCACAACTGAATCGGCTCGCACTCACAAAACCCGGCAGAGAACTGCTCGATAAAATCCATGTTAATCTGCCCTATACAATTGACCAAAGGGAAGAGGTCCCACGCGATGTGAGAAGACGCATAAACGTGCACCCCATTCCGCGGAATATGCATCCCGCATATAACACCGAGAGGAGGAAAGCAAGAGGTGAATCCCTGCAGAAGAAATGGGACAAGCAAATTAACACCCTTTACGTGGACGCAGCAGGACCAAATAATGGAGTCATGACTATTGTGGTCTCAACGCCTTCAGGGTCGATGGTGAACTGCGCCTCGGTGAAAACATCTAACCCCACTCACGCAGAGGAGGCAGCTATTGCATTAGCTGTAGCATCTAACCCCAACGCCGTTGTGCTCACTGATTCCCAGAACGCCTGTCGAAACTTCAATAACGGATTAATTCACAAGTCAGGGTTGTCATTGCTGACTAAGCATCCACCCAACCAGGTCTCAGTAATCTGGTTCCCCGGTCACCTGGAACTACCAGGAGGAAACGAAGCCGCCCACAGGCATGCCCGAGCTCTTCTATACCGGACGTCTCCCCCTGATGACCATGAAGGGTGCCGCGACCTAATAGGCTTAGCAGTGTATGCTGACAATCTTGCGCCATACAGAACAGCCAGAAAGGAGTACCCAACACCACACAAATCCCTCAACAAGTTAGAAGAGAACACCCTTAGGAGACTACAAACCAACACCTACCCAACACCAGCTAAATTACACCAGTGGTACCCTACACTATACTCTCCACAGTGTCCACATTGTGGAGCGGTCGCTAACCTCTACCATATGGTGTGGGCATGCCAATATAATCCCTTAGTTGACCCCATTCCCAACCCCTCGGAGGAGCAGTGGGAGGCTATTCTGCTCAGCGATGATCCTGACCGTCAGCACTGGCTGGTGGGGAGGGCCAGCGCAGCAGCAGCAGCCAGTGGACTACCGGACTAGGCGGTCCACCCACATGTTCGGAGAACATTGAAGAAATAAAGACGTTTGTAATCAATCAATCAATCAATTTGCACAGGCGACTCTGTGAATCTGGCGTTGTTTATTCATCGCGCTTTTGCTCTGTCTTGAACCCTTCAGTTCACCGCGTTCCCTTTGTTTTATGCACTTTTTCTTTTTCGTAGGGATATATTTGTACCTGTCTTCGTTCTATACTTCGCTGTGTGCGAAATAAACGTCAGTACTTAGCACTTGACTTATGACTTGAAGTCTGTCGTGTATTTCTTGCTGTTCACCACAAAAAAAATATGCGCGTTACTAACCAGACGAATTGCTGTCACCACGATAACTCTTACCATGCTATCTTCCAGGCTCTCAGCAGTGGATCAGTGTCATCATGAGCAACCATCAAAGAGACCCGATTATCAGTGCCGAGTATTTTTGGCTCTAAATGTCTCTCTCGTTGCAAATTCTCATTGCTGCCCGTACCTGCGCTAACTGCGCAGTGTGTGTTTGATGGCGACCATGTGTGCCGACGGAACCGGCATTTCATTTCATTTATTGTTTCTTTAAAGTCCCGAAGGCATTACATAAGGGGGGGGGGCGGCATATTGGTTTGCAACGGCGGAAGTGTTGTGAACATGCATAAAAGAAAATCAAACGTACAAACAAGGGCTGTAATCATGTCAGCGTTCAACAGCATGCGGTACACCACTCTTCAAAGATATATTAAACAATATTCGCTACAAAGTGCGCAGAAGCGATCAAAATCTATACGAGATGAATAGATTTTAACTTAGCTAACTTAGTTCAAGAATAGCAGAATTTATACAGCCAACTGGAAATTACGACAAGCGATGGAAAGAATATTAAGGCTCGGTGATGACAAGTAAAGATGTCTGCGCTGATTGTCGAGCAAGAGCGAATGAATCATACCTTGGTTGAAGCTAAATTACAGTAGCGGGACTATACAGGCCATTCTCTATAAATAACAAATTATGACTTTATATTGTACTGTAAGGTCACAGGTTACTAAGGAAAGACGAATGTATCGGGTGACAAAGCAACAAGTAGAGTGATGGGCTTAAAAAAGTCGCAGGTGCAGAGCAGTCAGCGCTGGCTCAAGAGAGCAACTAGAAGGTGTGTTTATTAAGCAGTCTCTTACAAAAATGGTCTATAGACCGTCTATAGACTTCTTATAGACTCTATTGCCTTCCTATAGATATTTATTTTTGTCTTTTAATAGTCTATAGACTGTCAATAGACAAAAGTCTACTAAAAGTGTATGGCCATAAATCTACATTGCCTGTAGACTGTCTATAGGATGTATTGCCTACAGTCTGTTCTCTAGGGTTTGTCTGTAGCTTGTCTATAGACTTGATAGACACAAGTCTATGGACAGTCTGTAGACTATCTAGAGAAATTTTTGTAAGGGGTGTGCCAACATGGCTTCTGACGAAGATGAGAATGTAAAATCTAATGAACCTCAAACATTAATATAAAGAAGGCAGAATGAAATTCGAGGGAAACGCCGGCTAAAAGCATTTTAAAGTTAGGTAGGAAGAGGAAATGGACATTGGAAGGACACATAATGCAATGGAACTAACAACCTATTGCCTATAGAATGACAGTGTGGCTGGAAGTCATGCTATGTACTTTTTTGTGCTGTTTTTTTATTGTGCCGCTCCCGCCACACCCCTTTGATGGGCCTACAGTATATTTAAACAAAGAAATTAACAAATATATAAATAAGTAAGTAAACAAATAAGGAGAGGAACACGAAGCCAACGAGGGCTGAGGGTCAGTTCGAGCGAATAGGCTACGATGTTTACAGTGATAACGCATACCCACTGCTCTCGTAAAACAGAAATGATTGACGGGACATTGGCGGTAAAAGAAAGGAAGTAACTTCACACGAAGCCGTCCGCGATGGCAGAGAATTCGTAAGGTGAGAATAGCGTTAGTCTGAACTCTCCTGAGGATCTGTTCTTCTATCATGTCGAGTGAGTGAGGGAAGCTGGCCTAGGCCTTCCTGAACACCTAGTGTTCCGCCATCCGCTATTTGTATGTGTCGGCGTTTTCTGCTACCGTTCGATTTGACCAAAGGTATAAGCGAACCCGCATGTTAATTTTGGCGGCTAGTTGGTGAAACTGGAACAACTGATTTTCTTTGATACCCTCACGGACAGGTGTCCAGCGCGAGGTGCTTGCACTGTCCGACAGTGCGCTCATTATGGCCGGTGATGGCTGTGACTAATGCAAAGCTGCGTGCAGAACCACCCCGTCGACCACCATGGACTGCACGGAAGTGATGCAGAAATATATCGACGAGTTCGGAGATATCGATGAGCTGGCCGACGCTGAAGACACGATCATCTTAATGTTGGAAAAGCCACTGCCGGCCGGCCGACCTCTCCCGAAACAGCTTATTCTCGACACCGGGCGCTCAAAGATCACCACCGATCACAGAGGCCTCATCAAGCACCGCAGCTTTCTGGTCAAGCAGAACTTCCCTTCAGCACTCCTTGCCGGCTGTCCGGGACTCAAGTCTGCGAAAGGGTTTCTGAGCACCGTCCAGGACGTGCTCACCAGAACACATACGCTCGTTATAGTGCACAATAGGTAAGTCGTACGAAGTAGTCTTAACTTTTATGTAATATCGCATCCGGTTATCCTCGGTCAGAATTTAATTAATTTTACCTTCAGGGTATGCAGTGCATTATAGAGGGGAGGGACAGAAAACAAAATAATACAAGACAAAAGAGGGAAATCATGAAAAAAGTTGAACTAATATTACGAAAGACAAAACGTAACGAAAATTCATAAAAATGCATAAAAATATCGATGTTCCCCGAAATGTGACATAGTAGCGCAAATAGAAGTGAGAATATAAAAATAAAATGCACAACGAGCACCGTAATTACACATAAGATGTCAATCGTTACAATATCTCAAGAAATATAACCTTCAACAGCCCCTCCAAAATTGTCAGTGCGAGTTATGCTAGTAAGTGGTGCAGGTAAGTTATTCCATTCTTTGCTGGTCTCGGGAAGGAATGAATAGGAATAGCAGAATGTGTTGCGATGTAGAACGTTTACTTTTTGGTGGTGTTTAAGGCGAGATGAAATGTACTACGGTGGTGGTAGGGCCCAAAATGAACATAAGCATGAGTTGAGATAAAATATTTTATGATAAAGATTAACAGTGTGTCGACTTAACCAGGTGGCTTACGTGTGGAAGACCTTTTCCTAGTAGCAACGACCGAGGTCATCCCGACTGTGGAACAAAAAGAGAAATGAAAAACAGGCTGGTCCTCCGGAGGACCGAGTCTGTTAGATTCCAAATGGCATTACTCAGTACATCACCTAATTCTTTCACATGCTTTGGGGCTCATGATTCCCCGTGTTTTATCGGTCACATGAGCAGTATGGACCTTAAGAAAGCACTCTGTAAGGGATACATCGATCCGGTTCAAGGTGTATATTTCGGCCAAAGGAAAGACCTGCGAACAGCATCTATTGCAATGAATGAGCAGCTGGAAGTCCGAGAAAAAAAAACAACCAAAAACAACAGTCGTTGGCTGCCGTTTTGCTGTCAGCTTCTCAGTGTTGTGGTGACCAGCGATTGCCCTCCACTCTAAACACAAATACACCTATATGGGAGTAAAAAGGGGGTAAACTGTCCTCTAGCGAAAACCCTTCTGTAAAAAGGTGTGCGCTAGAGGACAGTTTTACTCCCTTTTTACTCCTTTTGTTTAGAGTGTATGCGTGCTCCTCTTCCGGACCCCTGTGCTTTACGCTGGTGCAGTGTTCTAAAATTTGAACCATCATCAAGCTCACCTCTCTGCTATAGCTTAGAGTGCGGATGTGCATCGGCGCCCAATCGGACGATCCCGTAGTCTGATTTTAAGCAATCGGAACTAAAAATGACGACACTCCTGTAGGAATATCCGCCGCAGTGGCTCAGTGGTTATGGCGCCCGGCTGCTGACCCAGAAGACGCGGGTTCGATCCCGGCCGTGGCGGTCGAATTTCGATGGATGCGAAATTGCAGAGGCCCGTGTACTGTGCGATGTCAGTGCACGTTAAAGAACCCCAGGTGGTCGAAATCTCCAGAGCCCGTCACTACGGCGTCTCTTAAACCCGAGTCGCTTTGGGACGTCAAAGCCCCGTAAACTCCTGCAGGAACCATATCGTGGACCTCACAGCCTGGTTCCCCACGGTTCGCGCACTCATCTTGTACCACAACCTGAACGTGCAGCTCATCGAGAAGGCGTACGTGCAAGTGAAGAGACCCTCGTCTTGCCTCGAGCGACTGTGCGGCACAACGCCCGGCATGGGAGCCGACGAGCTGAGCCTTGGTCCGTTCACGCTCACCACCCTCTTCGCCTGCTGCCCGGAGGTGAGTGCGTTTCGCGCGACACTTACTGATGCGAAAGCATTACTACGCTGAGTTGGCGCCGGAAGTGTCCGCAAGACGTGGACATTTTTCATCGTCTTTCCTTCACTCACCGCTATGGTGCAGCTGTCCCAGTTGCAGGCCCCGATGCAGTACGTCGTGAAGACAGCCAAACAGTTCAAGGAAGGCCAGTGGGATTACCCCCTGCCGGTGCTGAACAACTGCAGGGAACTCTCCTTGGGCGGCATCGCGCGGGTCCGAGGCGGCAGATACGCCATGTTGGCCACCACCGACGCGGAGACCATCGACATGGCCCTGGAGCAGTACCCAGACGTCGAGGAGATGCAGGTGGCTATGCCTCCTCTCCAGCAGGATTTAAAAGTTTAAATTGATTTAATTTTAGTTGACAAGGGCGTTCCTCACAGCCCGCGTTCATCTTTGACACGTTTAACCCCATATGCAATACCAGGGTTACAGTCTAATCGAATCAACTCGCGCTAGGACACATGTCCATGCAGGTACAATCTACAGCGAAAGTTCCCAGGCGAACGCCTCTGTAATCGTATAGTAAGTATCGTATAGTAAGTATCGTATAGTAAGTAATCGTATAGTAAGTAAGGCGCGCTGCCTTACGGTGATGCGGCGATTGATGCCGCTGGCTAGTTTTGGAATTAACATGTCGAGGAGACTCCCAGTCCCTCGCGGGATGGGGAGTGGGGGGGGGGGGGGGTCACGCGAGACTGAGTGCAAGCTGTTTCATTATCGCACGCTTGCGACCGCGGACCTTCATTGCGCTGGCCTATGAACTTTTGCACCAGGTAGTATATAACCCTTTCACTGTCACGCCTTATGTAAGTTGGGCGCAAAGAGACGTTTTTTTACGCACCACATGCTGTTACGGAGTAAACGCTTGTTGAAATGTTTTTTTTACATTACGCTGGTTACTGTTCGTGTGTCTACAGATCGTGGGTGTAACTATTAGCAAGATGACGACTTGCTTCACCCTCCACCCCCCTTATTCAATGCCCGCTTAGGTCGTTTAGGGTACGTAAATAAATAAGATGCATTCCGGGCACCATCACCGTTTTTAAAGTGGCCAGCTATGCCTTCTATGAGGATAAGTCGTTATCGCTGATTCTTTGGCCGGCTTGTCAATCCGTATGGTAGTGGCTGGAATGTCTGTGTCTAGTGACAGCTCTTGTATAAATTTGAATACGTACTTTTAATATGACCGTCATTTTAGCTCCATTTTGTGTTTGCACGTACTTTCTACAATGAACCTGGTCGGGAATGGTGTGTTTGTCTTGTTTACTATTGCTGTGCTGCATGTCATGGTATAGTCGACAAAAATGAAGGGATACGTTTCCGAGGGCTCGGTTGATAAGCTTTACCCAGTAGGGGGGTCTAAGCCTCTGTCATTTTATGACTTTTTCTGCAGGGTTGATATTCTCGGATGAGGGCGAGAATTTAATAACACCAGGCAAGGTCCTCCAACGCCTTCACGAGGCGTTGGATGAGATGTGAACGGTTCTCTTCACTCGGTGCAGGTGGCGACCCTGTCGTCCAGTGTCCTCGCCCGCATCACGAAGTTTCGTCGGCTGCAGCGGCTCGCCGTGATGTGCCATGAAAATGACGCCCTTTGCGACTTCGATCCCCACATGAGTGCCGTGCTTCAGGCGTTCTCGCTGACGCATCTAGTGCTAGTGTGCTTCGAAGGCGTCCGGCTGTCGACCATCGCGGGGACTTGCCGAAACCTCGAGAAGCTATCAATCTCGGGCAGCAAGTTTTTAAACGAGGACATTCCTCTCGACGCGTTTCCGAAGCTCACATCACTTAGCGTGGGCGACAGTGTCTCGGATCAGGCGTTCTTTAGTCTATTGCTAGCCGCGAAAGGATTGACTGAACTGTGCCTCGACTGCAAGTGTACAGTGTCTGCGTACATTAGAGGGCCTCTGGTTGAACCACGGCCCAGGCACGAGTCGCTGCAGAGGCTCTCTCTGGGCACGGATCTCTCGCTCAAAGCCTTGCACGCTACCCCCGAAGATCTGCACGCTACTATGAAATGTGCGCCGGCGCTCAAGAGACTCAGCACGGACAGCTACGACATTCGAATATTCGTGGGAAACTACTATCCGCGGGTTAAGGTGGCCTGGACGTCTTGCACCGTGTGCGCGGCCGAGTTCCCCAAGATGGATGCGCAGCAGGAAGAACTGTGGCGGACTGTTTTCTTGGGGAGGCCTGCTGCAGCTCTCTCGTCGTAGTAGTCCTGCAGCGGCTTTAGTTTAAGGGTGGATTGCACGACAGGTCAAGTCATGGTTTGCGCTTGCGGATACACATCACGTGACCCAGCGTCGCTCTTTTCTGTTGTCTGTCGCTTCGTCCCCTGGAAATTGTTGGCAGTACTGCAGAAAGTCATATCGTACCTGGGATCTTGGAAACATGACAGTCGCGATCACGATTTCGGAATGAGTTGGTGATCGCCATATTCTTATTCGACGAGTGTGCCGTTAGGCATGTAGTTTTGGAAAGGGACGGTTGGTGTTTAGGACAAAATTAGAAGGAATGAAGACGGGTTCCGCAAATAAACCCGCACAGTGAGTGATAACCGGATGCACAATTCTACTGAAGACATGCCTCCCTGATTAAGAGTTTGCTCAAAGAAGCCGCGGCTGGGCACTTTGACAAGCGTCGCACATCATAAGCGTTCGGCAAAGCACCACAATGTAGGCACTTGTCAGCCGTTGGAAGGTATTTTTCGGGCTACCAACCATGGACAGACCAATCGGATTTCGCTTTGTTCTGTGAATCCACCTTTTACGTTGCCCACACAGTATGTCCACGCAGAGCATCTTTGAGCTGCAGAGTGGCTGGTGAAGACAGGCCCAAGTTCCTCGTTCAACGAGTTTGTACTTTATTATATTGCGTTATTTTATCTTGCGGCTCAGCTTTGTCGGGTCGAGGATGACGTCATATAACACGTCGTATAGATTGCGGACAATTTTCTGTATTCAAGGAAACGTATTCGCTGGAGAGGGACGCCAGACTCAAGGTCTCTCGGGGGATCCTCAGAGCTCCTGGACAGTGGCCGGAACAGACATAGGGCCTTAAGATCGGATGGCGCTTTTGGCTCCTGAGGCACGTTTGAAAGGAAGAAGAGCTGCCGGTCTCACATGTCTAAGTGGTCTAGACATCAGGCAAGGCCGAACTTTCTCCCCAGCGCGGCGCCCTTATACGTTGCAGTCGCACAGCAAATGGTCCTGGAACTTTTGGAAAGCGCTGTAAGAATAAACGGTTGTGGGAGCCTTGTGGCTCGTTTTCACATTTGTCATTGATTTGGAGGTGATGATATGGTTTTAACAGCGGAAAGGCAGCTTGACTAAAAAGCGCCAAGGCAGAAGGTTTTTCGACCTACACAAGGTGGGTTCAAAGACCCATTTCTCAAGCATTTTACCACTGAGGAGTCGAGCACCAGGGCAAGAGAAAACATGCACTCGCTGGTTAACTAGTGCCTACCCGACAAAACTGTGTATAAAACAGTGAAATTTGCGCATACGAGGCAGATGCTGAAACAGCTGCGGTCACCGCTGCCATCGCTGTGGTCAAGTCAGTGACATTGAATTCCCCTGTGGTCACTAATGCTTCGCTGCTGACACCAAGGTTACAAATGAGCACTTTCATCATAGTCGTCTAGCATACCACCTTCCTTATCACAATCTAAGCCCCAACATTGCGCACCATACAGCCGTAAAATCCGCCCGAGGTCTGCTCAGACAGACCAACACCACAGGACTACTACTAGTTGGAATACACAACCAGATCGAGGAAATAATTGACGCACAGTTATCAAATATTGCAATCCGTGTGGTACGCAAAGACGCACCCACGCATACCAAAACTAACACGAACCCTCTCACATGTACACAGCCGAATCAGGCCCAAACTACTACCACGACAAATTAACCACCCACATTCTCGAGAACAAACGCAAAAAGACGGATAGAAGACCGCATTTATCACGCCGAATGACCTGTTAGAGTTCAGTGTGATGTCATTTGGACGCTGTTCCGCGCCAGCGACGTTCCAGTGGGTAATGGATAGAATACTAGTAGGCAGGCCTGAAGTTCCAGGTTTGCCTAATATACTTAGATGACATCGTTCTCTCCGCCTCGAACTCTGATGACCATCAGAAAAGGCTACCAATAGTGCTGGAAGCAACCAAGGCGTCCGGGCTAATCTTCAAAGGAGTGAAGTGCTAGTTCTATTATGAAGAGCTGTTATTATTAGCCCACATCCTAAGAAAGGATGGAGTACGTCCAGATCAAACCAGATTCCTCGGTTTGTGCGCGTATTATCGACGATTTGTCAAGAATTTTTCGCGCATCGTCGAACCTCGGACCCAGCTTACAAAGGCGGACGTGCCATTTAAGTGGGAAGCGTCGCAAGCAGAAGCTTTCAAGAAGCTTCAACGTTGTTTGCAGTCACCCCTTCCCCCACTTGTCCTCGGGCACTTTGATGAAAATGCTGAGGCTGAAATTCATACCGACGCAAGCAGCGTGTTGGGACCAGGAACTACCCTCATTCAGCGCATGCGTGCAGAGGGAGTAGACTACTCCGTTCTCAACACTATGCGAACAGAAGCCCTTCGCCTGCGAGAGGAGGGCTACACTGTAGTCATCAAGAGGATTCCTGCACAGGAAGGAATAACGGGGAACGAAAAGGCATACCAGGCAGCGCGTGCTCCAGCTCTTTCCACACCTTTGCCTGGATCCACACTCTTTTGCGCTTCTTGTGCCCCTGCTGACATTCGTCGTTGCCTCTTATGAATAATAGGGCCGAGACATGACACTGCGCGCAGCGTACTCCAGCACTGGGCCCTCCCAAGCAGCACACGTAATTGGCCAAATATTGGAACTGTATTGGCAAAGGCCGGACCTTCAAAGGACCAGGATGGATCCATCCTGTCGCAATATTGGGCCGATTACCTGTGCTGCTTGGGCTGAGCAACTATATCGTCGACAACCTACTACATTCCGAAGGGCAGAGGCGATGCTTCTTCGCCGAGCCCAGACTGGCCCATCGTCTGTCACCAGCAAAGTTGCACCTCATAAACCCCGCGCCCATACCCGACTCCTCAGTGCCAGGCATGCCCGACCAGAGGCACGGCCGAACATCTTCTGTGGCGTTGTCCTGTCTTTGACGCGGTGCGGAACGGAGCACTTCAGTCCCTGGGCGGGCGCTGACCTGGCACCATGCGGGAATGGATCGATCCGCGATCGCACACGGCGCCATCGGACCCACTTCGGCTTTGGCGGGCTTTTTCTTCAGTACTTCAAGGAAGAAGAAGGGCCTGGACGTTTCTTCGCGGAGCCGACCTCGGGACCCCCCCCCCCCCCCCCCCCCCCCTCGAGGAAGAAGCGGACACCCGTCCGCAGAGAATGACATGCCAGCTTGTTCAACGTAGAGGGAACGTAATAGACTCTGCGTCTTTTTCCATAGTTTGTGTACATTTAAGGACAATATAGGTTTCGTTCTTAAGTTGGTTAAATTTACTTTTAGTTTTAGCGCTTTACAGGACTGATCATAGAAATGTCGTCTGTAGATCACATAGTGGAGCATAGTTTTGAAACGGTGACAGGTTTAACGCTCTACTGAGTGATTTTTTATCAGTTGTTTCGCTATCTGTAGCATCACTAATATTTATCACACAGCGACATATAACCCTATTTATTTATAATAGCGTACTGGTACATTGCCGAACAAAAGTTGTTCCATATATTATTAAGAATTCTCCTAGTGACTGCTAAATTATTTTTCTGAAGTAGAAAGATGTAAAAGCTTTCATATGATGAGGCTGAGAAAGTATAGCATGCGACTTCATGCAAATATAGTTGATGTGGCTTTGTCATTAAAAAGTGTCGTCTGCTGCTACGTTCCGCTGCCACGTTTCGTTGACATCACGTTCACACCGACAAACATGGGATCTGTGATAAATAAAAGCTGGTGACGTAGCAGGAGCGTAATGGTTAAAGCCCTTCGCTGAAAATTACATCAAGCCACCGGTGTAGGCTCAGTGGTTATGGCGCTTGGCTGACCTTAAAGACGCGGATTCGATCCCGGCCGCAGCGGTCGAATTTCGATGGAGGCGAAATTCTAGAAGGCCCCGCCGCGGTGGCTCAGTGGTTAGGGCGCTCGACTACTGATCCGGAGTTCCCGGGTTCGAACCCGACCGCGGCGGCTGCGTTTTTATGGAGGAAAAACGGTAAGGCGCCCGTGTGCTGTGCGATGTCAGTGCACGTTAAAGATCCCCAGGTGGTCGAAATTATTTCCGGAGCCCTCCACTACGGCACCTCTCTCTTCCTTTCTTCTTTCACTCCCGCCTTTATCCCTTCCCTTACGGCGCGGTTCAGGTGTCCAACGATATATGAGACAGATACTGCACCATTTCCTTTCCCCCAAAACCAATTATTATTATTATTCTAGAAGACCTGATATTTTTTGATGTCAGTGCACGTTAAAGAACCCCAGGCGGTCGAAATTTCCGGAGCCCTTCACTACGGCATCCCTATATAGTCTGAGTCGCGCTGGGACGTTAAACTCCCATAAATCAAACCAAAATTACTTCACACACCTTCCAACCCAACAAAGCGCTATGCAAAAGCGAATACCTGTGTGCCACTGCAGGGAACTACCTGCAAATTTGGTTTGGTTTATTGGTTGATTGGGGTTCAACGTCCCAAAGCGACTCCGGCTATGAGGGACGCCGTAGTGAAATTTTAACTTGCACTGACATCGGACAATACACGGGCCTCTAGAATTTCGCCTTCATCGAAATTCGACCGCCATGGCCGGGATCGAACCCGCGTCTTTCGGGTCAGCAGCCGAGCGCCATAACCACTGAGCCACCGCGGCGGTGAACCTGGCAATTCAAAAAACTATTATGATGCAGGCAAGATAACGATAATATTGTTTAGATGCTCGCAAGGGAGTGGATACATGTTTGAAAATATGCTTTGTGCTTAGGGCTTGTCGGCAGTTCCTATTTGGCAGTTTCAGCAGCCTTGTAATGGCTTCATTCTTGGCTACACTATTTGCTCAGGCTACGTTGTGGATATATTGTGTTATAGTCAGTGGCGTAGCCAGAAATTTTGCTCGTGGGGGGGGGGGGGGCATGTTGCAGGGCGGCCTCCTCATAGAATTTGTGGAGGAATCAAACGTAAGAATAATAACTGCACTGCCATTGACAATGCCATTGTGTATTAGATAGCGCTACACACTGTCTAGACGAGTGAAATATGCATTCTTTAAATAAAAAAAAATGTATTCGTATGTCTTAAAAATCGTGGCAGACATAACTGACACCAATGGTTCTATGTTTTTGCGCATTTAATAAGTAAAGAAAATATCACACGAAGTCGAACTATATCGGTCTGGAACCAGCAAAGCAGTTCATGCCGCTGATATAAAAAACGCAAAGGCCATTGAATTATCAAGTAGAGGACAAATATTTTAATGAATGCTTGTCGTTCAAGAATTCTTACATTTTTGTACATAAGCAACGGCCAGGGAAAAAATCTCAATGACGCTGTCCTTCATTCCAGTTTACTGCGCAGCAGCAGCTGTCATCGGTCATTTACTGCGAGTAATTGCACCGAAATTTTATTCGCAACGGCGAGCACATGTATAAACGAGGAGTTCTGCAAAATATGCATTATAAGTGGTAAGATAGAATGGAGTGTTGGAAATGCAAATATACAACTTGATAAAGGACAACAAAGTGTCACTGGAAACAAAGCACTGTATGTATGCACAAAACCTCGCTACAAGATATTAAAATACACGTATGTCTCCATTAAATCTACGTATCCAAGCAAAAGTCACTGCATACAATGCGTCAAACGGGGCAAACAGACATCTTGCGCAATCGCAGATAGTAAACTTTGCGCACGGAAAGACAGATCATCCAGACAAGAACAAAACTATGATAGCAAAAGTCGCGATATGTACTTGGGCCATGTTGCGCTCGCGACAGCACCATATGGTTAGAATAATAGAGGAACAATGCAGAAAACAATACGAAAGTATGTATCTTTAGCTGCCTGCACACCGACAGCTACTCTGCACCCATAATTACAGAAGGGTATTCCTTTGATTCAAAAAACAAGTAAAAGCAGGTAGATAAAAAGGAAAGAAAAGGACAAACGGAAGCCACGAATGATGCCGCAAGTTGAAGTAACCAATATCGGAGTTTGTAGGTTGGGAAACACCGCGTGGGCAGGGCTTTCAATGAGCAAGGCCAATCAAAATCGGTTATTGATGTCCTGAAAGTTTTGGTATTCGCATGGTAATTTTGATCGTGATGCTTACTGTTACAATGAACGGCAAAAATTTCTGCGGTATGAACAGTCACACATTTTCGTAATCGCCCATTTATGCCCGTAATTGCCCGTTCGCGACACAATGTCTTTCCTAGTCTGAAAAAGGCATTGTGGGTGACAAAATCCAGAATGACTTCCAACGCCGGTGGTTGTTTTGGTCAGCGGTGTGTGACAGTTCGAAAACATTTCGGGGGGGGGGGGGGGGGGTGCTGAAGCCCCATAAGACCCCCCCCCCCCACCCCCACCCCCCCTGGCTACGCCCCTGGTTATTGTGTGTAAAGGACGCACGTTGTGAGTGTCCGCAGAGGAAGTCCCAGCTCATTAACTCCGCCATTTATTCCAAGGAGGAAAAAAAGCACTGAAATGTCCACGACTGGCCAGCTGGTGACACTCGAGTAGGCGTCCTGGAGGTCGCAGACAGTAGGGTCGTGTCGCGTGTGCTGGGCCAGGCAGAGGGAACACACAAAACGCGCGGCCGGTTGATGAATGTGGTACACACTGTGAGGGACAGCCTAGCGTGATAGAGGCGGCGTTAGCATTGATGGTTAAATAAAACTCGCGTGCCAAAGCTTTGGGGATGGTCAGGTAATACTGCGCGACCTGCACATCGGAATATAGCCCACGGCGTCCATTTTGATGAACATAAGGTGAGAACCTTGAGAACCTCATGGTTATCAGTTAGGTGTAGTGGCCTGACTGTTCACCAAGTGTGAATTGAAAAATCCTGAGAGTTGATATTGTCTTCACGAGTAGACGTAAGTATGAAATACGTTGCACGAAGGGCGTACCGCTTTCCAGGGCGTCTCATGGCGGTAGCTGCACTCGAGCCTTGGGGAGCCGTCAGCTGGTTTTCTTAGCTGAACACTGTTCCTGGTCTTCGTCAGAGCGCTACAACGCAGTATATATATATATATATATATATATATATATATATATATATATATATATATATATATATATATATATATATATATATATATATATATATATATATATATATATATATATATATATATATATATATATATATATTTCATCTTTATATTTCTCGAAACCAATGTTTTTTTTTCGACACATGACAAAAGAATGCAAGACAACAAAAGCATGGCTAAAATTAATCAGCGTTAGCTGATTGGCACCGTCTGCGTAAAATGTCTCCTACAAAGCAACCAAGTTGCCCACTTCTTGCGGGTGAATTTGTGGCGTCATAACAACTTGCCCTCCGGATTGTGACAAAACTGACCACCGTGGCAGGTGGCAGTTAAATTAATCATTGGTCGCTCCGGAAGAGCAACCTGAGTCACAGAATGCCCACTGGTAGCAGCATCTGCCATCGCAGGGCAGTGGCGCATCCCTTAACCGCTGCATCACTGCACCAATGCGCCAGGAGTGGTACGAGGACTCCCATGGATATATGACAGCAGAGTCGAGAATGACCAATTACGCATGAATGGGCATCAATTAAGCCACTGCGCTATCGCGTCGTACTTTTAAGGCGTGGCTTAAGTGTCCCATCTAAGTTTTAAAATTCGTTTTCCTCGTTGTGCTGTGCTGTGCTGTGCACGAACTTACAGCAAGTATTGAGCAAATGTGTGGCTGCTGCTGTCACGCTTATTGCAAAGCTGGATTGTACAAGAGCAAGTTGCCCTTTGCATACGCTTCTTTGACCTGGCTGCCAGATGACAGCGAGGTAGGGGTGTGTGTCTCTCACTGCAGCAATATATCTTCGCTGGATGTGGCTGCTGTGACGACCCTTTGTTTTCAATCTGACGCTGTGCGGCCCAAGCATGCACTGTAAACGGCGTAACACATTCTAGAGACGCTCTGGTTTACGCATGCGCTCTCCGGCGGCCGCACAAAGGCATTAAGGGGGGAACTGAAAGTTGTGCCAAAGTCCGGGGCGCGCCGGTAACGGGGTTCATGCTTAATGTGAAGTACTTTTTCGTTATAACAGGACTATAGCCACGTCACAAAAATAATCGTCCGAAACCTTCCGTGGCAGTCCACAGAACAAGCACGAACATTCGATTTCGGTGCATTCGTGTCTCAACAAAAATCCCGTTAGGCGTGAGATGATGCAATACTTGAAGATCAGGGCATACACACAGTGCATCACTAGCCTCCTCGCGGCCTCCTTACAGGTAAGGGAGAGAACGGCAGGCCCTTGAAACGGCGCCAGTGGTATGTGGGTCTGCTCTGCGTCATGCACGGCAGTCGCGCCGACCCAGTTGTGCATTCGCCAAGGTATTTATTCATTTATTTTCTTTCTTCACAGCTTTCATAACGGAGTGAGCAGTAAAAGTAGGCGGTAGGATGGTTAGACAGGATACCGGCCAGCTTTCTCAGGGAACAAAAACATATTTAGAAACGCCAAAGTATAAAAGCCTCTAAGCCAGCAGACGGATTATAAATGAGAGAGATATCAAAGCTAATCAATAAGCGCAAGTTAACCGACATAAGGAAGTGTAGCCTGGAGATAATGGAGCATGCTCTAAAGAACTAAGGTAGCCTAAACGCTGTCAAGAAGAAACTAGGTGTAGGCAAAAATGAGATGTATCAGCTAAGAGACATGAAGGGCGACGTCATTAGCGATATAGATAAAAGGATTAAAGCAACCGAAGACTTCTACAAAAATTTGTGCAGTGACCAGTGCAATAAGGACATTAATGAGGGAGATAGTGGCGTACAGCGATTGGACATCGCGCCAGAAACGAAAGAGGAAGTAAAGAAAGCCTTTGGACCGAAGGGGGAAAGTAGCTCGTGAGGCTCAGGTAACAGATCTTTTTAAGGACGGAGGGGAGGTTATGCTTAAAAAGTAGCAAACCTGTATACGCAGTGCCTTATCCTCGAGCGTACCAGAAACTGGGAAGAACACTAACATTAACTTAGTTTATAAGAAAGGGGAAGTCAAGGCCATGAAAAATTATAGCTCGATCAGCTTACTGTCCATTGCCTACAAGGTATTTACTAAAGTAATCGCCAACAGAACCAGACCCTCTTTAGACTTAAATCAATGAAACAACCAGGCTGGCTTTCTTAAAAATTACTCGACCGCATTCAAAGTATCAACCAGGCGATAGAGAGTTACGCAGAGCGGAATTAAGCCTTAGAGATAGCCTTCTTAGATTGCGAAAAAGCGCTTGAGTCAGCCGAAACCTAAGCGGTCATTACAGAATTAAGGTGTTTATAGAAGAGCTTTATGCAAAAGTACGGGAAAATATATATAAAAGCTGCAGTGCCACTACAGTCCTCCATACAGAGAGCAATAAAATTCCAAGCCAGGCAGGGAGACACTATCCCTCCAATGCAATTCACCACCTGTCTGCTGCAGTTATTCACAGACCTGGATTGAGAACAGTCAGGATAAGAGTCAATGAAGTATATTTTAGTAACCTGTGGTTCACTGATTACAGTGCCTTGCTAACACATTTAAGGGATGAACTGCAAATCATGGTCAGTGACATAGAAAGGGCAAATCAGATTGGGTCTAAAATTAATGATTATTATGCAGAACTAATATGCAGTATTGATGTGAAGGACGATTTTTACTAGTTAAAGTTAACGTACTAGATTCCAAAAGAAGGCAAGCGCAGCATGAGGTGGCCGAAAGTTATGTGGGCGGATGAGATAAAGAAGTTTGTGGAGTTTAAGTGACCTTGGCTGGCTCTGGACAGGGTTAATTGCAATGAGAATTCCAGGGTCTTGCAATGAGCGCAGTCTGGCTGACAGTGACGATGATTCGTTCAAGCACCCCGCAGAGTAGCATGCCAGCGATATTGAAACGCCGGCTAAATTCTCTGTCTCTTCATTAAAGTCTCTCTCTCTCTCTCAGGCTCCTAACCTGAAACATCGTGTATGCTGAAGGGTTTACAGTAATCTGGAGACAACAAATGAAACAACGTCAAGAATACAAAAGTAAACAAGAATATATATTTTGGACGGCAAACAATTAATAAATTGTGCATGAAAAACGTATATTGGCACACAAAAAAACTAGCATACAAAATAGCGGCAATGCGCGGATTTGACTTGCACATGAGTTAATATGAGTGCAAGAAGGCAGTCAATTTTTTAAATATAAACTGGTCGAGTTCACCGCCAGTACCTTCCGGATTGACTACTCCAACCGTTTATACCACGTGGCAACGCAGAAGGGTTATGCACGACTGTTCGACCCGACAGACTTCGAAAGCTTAGATTTTGAACCTTTGCTATGCGCAGGCATGACTGCACCGTTGGCTGCCTTCTCTCTACCCGGGCATAACTGCAGCGCACGTGGACAGCAATGGGCGTTATTCTACGCACTTTTCATCCAGCCAAGTGCAAGCTATGCTTATCGCTGATCGTTCTTGCTTGGCAGGAGGTGCTCTCTTGCGACTCGAAACTCCCGCGCAAGTGTTCGCCGCGGTCATGTCGACCATACGGAAAAAAAAGGAAGGTAAATGATTTTGTTGTAATAGCTGTCGGACCAACGCTTTTCAGAGCTAAGTCACTCTTCGGGGAAGTGATGAAACTGTGCCAGGGTGTGCGCTTGTTGCTGTGGCGAAAGAGCTCCCTTCGGAGAAAATTGCGGAAGGTGAGTGGACTCATGTTAAGGTAAGCAGACCAGTACGAGTAAGAATTCTTGCTTGGTGCGTATGTGTTTTATAGGTTGGTCATGATAGTCAACGTCCTTGGCGTGGCAGTAACTTAGCATTGCTAAAAAGAAAGAGAAAAATAGTACATCGAAGAACACGACATAAAGCTCAAAAAGCGTAAAAGATGCGATCGTAATAGATCATTTCATCAGCGGACGTGGCACTTCTCGTCCTTGTGACGCGCCCTCTATTTAAAGACTCGTGGCGTGCTCAAAACAAAGTATTAAAGCACGAACTGCACATTCCACCGCCTAAAATCGGGAAGAGTAACTTGACTTTTTTAGATTCTACAAGTTTCATGTAAATTGATTCGGTTTCTACCAAACAGACCCATGTTTTCTTACCTTTATAATTCGACGGCATTCATTAAAGTATAAACAGAGTCATTTTCTCAATCCTAACAAAAGATTGTCTAACATAAAACTTCTGTTTCAATTACGGCATTCAAAGCCATGGTCATAACATGCTGCATTTAGGGGTAAAAGAATTGTTTACAGCGAAATGACATCGTATGCGCTCCTGAGCTGCATACTGTGAAATGAAATTTGTGTATGGAAGTTGGTTAATATGGCCCCAACCGTTCCTTTATTCAGACGGTGGACGCGTATTGTCACACGTTGAAAGTTTGCAGGGAGTCAATACCAGAGAAGACAGCAAAGTTGGCAAGTATGTGGTTGCTAGATATGGTTGATTTATTGTTAAATAGTCGAAAAAATAATAACTTTTGTAAATTAGCTGAGCCGCTAAACTGATATTAGATATAGTATTAACGTTGTACTTTCTTGCTCATTTTTTAATGCTTGAAATGGCATTGGTTCACAGTGGGGTTTGTTCAGTGGTTAGGTGGTAAAGGAAGAATACTGTAAATGAATATGACGAAGGAGTAAGATCGGATTCTTTTTCACATGTTGCGAAAGCGTTTTATATATTTATCATTGATGGGGAGTCTTGGAGCAGGTCCTTTAATTAGAGAGTAGTATTCAGTGCATGTTCACCTAGCTATAACCTGGTGTTGTTAACAGCTTTTAAAAATAGCTTTTGAATTAGAAGAACGCTTTCTTCGGCTTAACGTTTTCAATGGTGGTGTACATCAGACCATAACTAAGTCGTGCTAACGAGCAGCTTGCTTAACTAATATTGAACAGTCAATGTCGTCCTAACTGTTAAAGTTCCTGTAGCGATTGTCCATGTCTATCGAGGTTTCTTCCCTATGAGTTTGTCGTTATCGCACTGCAGTCATATCCAAACAAAGTAACCAACTTATCCAAAAGCTCGTTCTACTGAAGTTACAATTTTACTCCTGAATTATTGAATGGTTTGCAGCTCAACGTACACAAAACCTTTATCATTTTTCAGATCTTCGAAAGTACGTTCTTGTAACCGCTGCAAACCTGCAAACTTCTTAGCAATGCGTGGTCGAAACAAAAACTGTGCTGCCGGAGAGGGCACTATAGCCACGCCTACAGCGTGCGTAACATAGCGTTGCGCCTGTAACAAGCTCTGCCCCCTCGTCGCGGCTACCCGGGTGCCGCAAAAAGGGCACGTCACAACCACGCCACTTTGTGACGCGCGTTCGTAAGCTTGGGCAGCAATTTTTACGGCCACGCGGTTTCGGTTTCTGCTATGTGCGGCCACCCAATTCCTTGCGCTGTAACGGTGATGAGAATGGAATTTTCGAAAACCGAAATACTAATATAGATATTGATTACTGTCTTCCATTTTTGTTTAGAAGTATCACCACTACGTTTAACGTTTCGTTATCTGATGGCACTGTTTTTTGCCACATGATCATGGACGAAACAGCCGCAAGTTATTAAAACATCTTCTCTTATGAGTTTAAGCTGAGGGAATCTAGGACAGTAGCGGTCAAATAAGTGTGAAAATTGGGGCGGATAAATATCCCTCGCCATAGCATGGTGAGGATAGCATGATGTAGATAGCATGATGAGGACCAAAGCATGATGAGACGGTCGAGCTAAACACACGCTGCCATAAGCTTAGGCATGTCCACAAGAAACTAATATTTCACAGCACTTGCTTCAACTTTTGCTTTTAATTTCAGCTTTATGAATGCGCTGTGACGCCCACGCAGAACAAGGTAATAATTTTTATTTTAATTTGTTAATGCGTTAATTGCTTTACTTCTACACCTTACACAGTTTTCTTACCTCAGTGTTAAAGGCGATAACGGGAGTATTACTTTGAGACTCAACGCTAGAGGAAATGGCAGACTTGGTGTGCTTAGAGCTTAAGGAATGATTTACTGTTGCAATGTCGTTGTGAATGTGACTGGAAATGTCTGTTGATCAAAAAAATCTGAAATTTTGTAGCATTTCACTAAAATTATTTACAGGCAGACAACAGAATGGGAGCATGTTGGAGCTAAGGAAGCAAACAATTATTCAAGAAACGCAGCAGCAGCATTGACACAGCATACAACTTTATAGTGCAAGAATATACATCTAATATACATGTCGACTGCAGACTAATAAAGTCGACAAATGTACGATCGAACTAAAGAGAAAGAGTAACATGAAGAAAAAGCAATTTCACCCCATACCTAAGGCCATTTATGGTGGCAGAAGGGAAAGCCTTTCTCAAACAATTCAAGAACGAAAGGACTAGCTCTCGTCTGTGTATAGAAGAGGAACTAAGAATTACGTCAAATTTTTTAACTGAAGCTATAGTAAGACTTCTTTATTGTGCCTAAAGGGGCCGAAGGCAAAGTGGGAAGTCACGATATGAACTGATATAGCTGGTAACTCGGCCAGTAGTAAGGCACTTCGAGACACAGTTGATCGGCGAGTTGGTTTGGAGGTGTTGTTTAGTGTTATATGCTTAGTGGTATACGCTTGAGAATCCCTAATAGAGAGTTCAATTAAAAAAGGCCCTTTAGTTCATCTATGCGACTTCATTATGACCGCGCTTAAGGGTTGTCCAAAATGGGGGATTAATTCCCTGGAAAGGTTTTGGACTAACATTGGTCATGGTTCTATTAAGGGTGAACATACTGCAGTGAATTTATTTCCTTGTCTTCAGTGAAAATATCACTCGGTGAATGTAATTCTATCAATATTTGAGTATTATCCGCATAGAGGTGTACTGAGTATGGAATAAATTCTTGCCTTAATGTATCTTGATAGGTTGCAATCCTGCATTTAGAAATAGGCCTGCCCTCTTCTGTTGGTGAGAGAGCTCTGGGCGTTTTGGTAAGTAGGAAACAGATAAATTTCTTTTTGAATTCTTTCGTTTAAGTGATTGAAATAGCTTCCTTCAGTATTCATGTGCTTTGAAGCGCAGTTAAACGAGTTACAGCTTTTTTTAATTTTTAATTGGTTTTTGGGGAAAGGAAATGGCGCAGTATCTGTCTCATATATCTTTGGACACCTGAACCGCGCCGTAAGGGAAGGGAGAAAGGAGGGAGTGAAAGAAGAAAGGAAGACTAGGTGCCGTAGTGGAGGGCTCCGGAATAATTTCGACCACTGGAAGTTTCTGATTTCCGCACAATATAATAGCTAGAGCGATGATTGAACCATGACATACATTGTTGCATTTTGTGTTTGTTCTAGGACTCGAGCAAATATATGCTCTCTGGAAAGCGACCAGCTATTCAAAATGCAAGTGTTATAGACAATTGATAGTTTCACTGTTTATTGAAACCATCAATTACCCCTTCGATTCATCGACTCAATCACACTATAATCCCTTCTTTTCACATCCGGACCTGGCAGTAACATGGCATGAGCTTAGGTAAGAACCTTTCAGTAAATTTTACTTCCTCAGCATTAGCTCTCTGTTTCGCAACCAAGTAGCACCGAGAAAGAATTTTCAATGTCACGGAAATATCACAGAATGTCATTGAAGTTTCTCTAGGGAATAGTAGGGAGGCATCATAACAAGCTAACAGCAACGCAAAATCCTCACCCAGTGATCTCGACTTACCGATGCATTAAAAAAAATTTAATAATAACGTTTTTCTGGAGAACTTGTTTTCCTTGGCTATCCTACAGTTTGCTTCTGTTGAATACCTTCAGGTATTTTGTTTAAGGTGAAATTCACTGCTGTCATGGTAAGCTGTTCTCTGTCGAATAAAGTAGAATATTTGTTTCCCTGTAAAAGCTTGAACGCCTTAAAGTTTTTCCCTATAGCGCCATCCTTTTAAGCCGCTTCATCTTGAGAACTTTCGCTGGTTTATTGCGTTAGCATTAGAACCTGCACTTTCTGAAAACATGTTCGTATGGCGTCACGTGATTCTGCAACCCACCAGGAAGCATCCAGCCACTGCCCTCCACAACATTTACTCCCACCGTTCTCCACCCTACAGAATCCTCCACCCACCACCAAACGACCCATCTTTACACACTAGAAGCTCACCCGCCACCAACCACTCCCTCCTCCCACTACCAGCCACCCTGACCCACTACCCCGCAACCTTGACGTGAACGTCCAGAAGTTTCCAACCGCCACCCACCATGTACCAACACACCGCCACCCATAGGCTCACTTCAACCCTCCAGACGCCTCCACCCGCGAGAAGCCCAAGCAGCACTGAAACGTGAAGCGAAGGCTAAATAGAATTCAGAGCCGCAACGGGAAGACGATCGCTGTAGCAGCGAAATGTGCAACCAGAACGGCTAACGCCGATTAGTCGCATCACCTCGTATGATCGCCTGTGTATTTTTACTTTCTCGAATGCAGGCTAATTCATGCGGGTACAATTGTGTTGACTCAATGACTTACATTAGAAATAGAAATAAAATAATTGACTTGAATTTACAATTCAAGGTTAGTTTAAAGTGAATGAAAGCGCATAGATGCAATTAAAAATGACAATAATTTTGTTGAAATCAGTCTCTTTAACCTCACCACGGTAAATACGTCCTTTCTTTGTTTCTGAAAGAGTTTGGCCAGGTCGCAGTTGATTGCTAGACTTGTAAAACAAGCCTCGACACAGCAGACTTAAACAGTTTTCTAGGCGTATAGAACATGCCTTTTAGCTAATTCTTATAGTTTATAAATTGGTAAGTCTGAGCTTATTCCTTGCCTAAAATCACAAACAAGCTCTATCTTTTTCTTTTGCAGAAGTGCCTCCATGAAAACAATTTAACATCAGTCCCTATCGAACTCGCAGTAGACGCTGCTTCAATCGCCCGCTTTACAGCCATAAACTTTGGTTGGAACTGAAAAACAACTGAGAGCACTGCAGTCTGCTGCATTGGAGAGATGCAAAAGCAAAAGTCACCCTAAGTCGCGTGACTTTTTGATGACGTCAACTGTTTTGCAAGTCATCCTATGTCACGTTACACTTTGTTATATCAGGTAAGTTCGTTATGTCCAGATTCTAGTTATGACATAGTACGACATGTCGTCATATCGAGTTTCTAGTTACGAAATAATTCGATACTTCATTATATCTGGTTTCTAGTTACGTCATACTGCGCTATTTAGTTATATCCGGTATTACAAGTCATCCTATGTCACGTTACAGTTAATTTCGATTTCTAGTTACGACATTTTTCGATACTTTGTTAGATCCGGTATGTTGGTTATATCCGGTTTATAGTTACGACATACTGCGAGATTCGTTAATTCTGGTCCTTATTAACTATATTTACGACTTACTACATCGGCATTAATTTTATAGCCTTTAACGCACTTACGTCACGACTATGACACCACTCGACTTCCGGTGCCATGGTTTGCGGACAACTTCCGGTGACCGATTCTGTGGATTTTTCGTCTCGTGAGCCATATAATGCTGTCGCATTAATAAAAAATGTACTGTCATTAAAACTCCATTTGTAATTTTCGACTCTTGCAAAAGGTAGCAAAAGAACCATTTGCATTTCTCTGTGCAGGAATATTGAAACCACAGCTCAGGTGGTTTGCTTTGAACTAGCGAAGTTCGTATCAGAGGCCTTCAACAGATGCCCACGTCGATGTGTATTATTTTATGCCGTAGCACACAAAATTGCCAGCGTTTAGGACATTTCTGCTTTCAACTAGGCATCGAATCCTGCCTTCTCTTTGCCCTACGTGGGACATCACGCAGCCCAATCTCAGGTAGCGTGTAAACGGAAGAGCCATTTTAGCGTGTCAACGGGAAACAGCACGTCAGTGTGCAAGGTGACCACAGAAGCATCTAGTCCTTAATCTCCGCGACAGCCATGTTGAATTTATGGTAGCACCCTTTGTAAGCCATGAAACTCGCGAATAGGGAGGTTGAGTGAATTCATTCTTGCTGTCATCACACGCGCACTGAAAGAAAGCCCACTTTCTTATCCACAGAAGGAGCCGGCCCGGGTCCACAGTGGTTACCCGGCTGCTGACCCGAATGAAGCGGGTGCTATGTCGGGCGCGGCGGTGGCATTGCGATGGAGGCGAAATGCTAGAGGCCCGTGTACAGTGTGACGTCAGTGCACGTTAAAGAGCCCGAGGGGGTCGAAATCTCCAGAGCCCTTCACTACGGCGCCCCTCATAGCCTGAGTTCCTTTGAGAGGATAAACCCCCAAAATACACATCCATAGCAGGTGGTACATGGATGCTGCTGGTGTTACGCGAAAGTAAGAATTAATGCACTTCCCTTCAAACGGCCGCTGCTTAGCAGCAGTGCTTCACAACGTACAACACAATGAAACGCTGCGCAAACTTGGCTAGCTCTGCGCGCCTCTGAAGGAGATAATTAGCTCTTGGCAACAGCCCTTGTTCATGTATTTACTGTGAAGTGCCCACCGATATTCGAATACCTACTATATCGATGGATGAGGTGATTAATGGAGCACATATTAATGAAAACAACAAACTATAAGATAATAATAAACGTTTGGGAAACAGTCGGCACGGGCTAGGGGCCTGTTGACGTCTGCAAGTTTGATTTGAAAGTATTAAAGTCCCCACGAAACATACGAAGACAGAATGTTGTCAAACGGCTGCAAAGACACATCATTCGGACGACGGGGTGCAGATTACATGACGAATGTCGCAATTTAACGAGAGCAACGCTTATATGCTGAGACGGGAATGGATACCCTTCTGAAAACGTGTTTTCCGCTCAAGGTTTGGGAGTTTCAGCAGCCTTGTAGTGTCTTCTTTCGAGGCTATATTATTTGTTCAGGCTACGTGGGGTACACGCTGTGTGTAGAAGAGCGCACGTTGAGAGCTTTCGGAGAGGAGGTCACGGTTAATTTACTACGCCATTAATTTCATGAAGAAAAAAAAAGCCACTGAAGTGTCCACGATTGGCCAGCTGGTCACACTCAAAGAAGCGCCCGCGAATTGGCAGGCCAGGGGACGAAGTCACGTGTCCTGGGAACAGCACAAGGCAGACAAACAAGGCACAACTTGGGTGATGAATAAGGGAGAGCCATGGAGCGAGACAGCTGGTGCTGCATACGGTCAAATGAGAACGCTTGTGCCAAAGCCTTGCGGATACTTCGGCACAGCGGCGCGACTCACGCGTAAGAGTATCACCCACGTTTTCCAGTTTGCTGAAGGTAAGGTGAAAACCTTGAGCTCATCAGGGGTAATTAGTGAACGGAAGTGGCCTAACTACTCACCAAGCGTGAACTGAAAGGTGTGGCCATTTTTCTGTACAGCTGAACAGAGCACCGTCGATGATAAGCATTTCCATCGCAAATCTTCCGTGGCACAGCACGGACTGCAGGTTTAGTTGAAAGCGTTCATGTCGCTGGGCTGGTTTCTTGACAAGATGCCAGTTTGGCGTGAGAACATCGGGATATGCATCGTGGAGAGAACGGAAGATCTTTGAAACGGCTGCGGCGGCGTGTGGGTCTACGCTGCTATGGTTCGATCTAGTGCAGTCACAAGACATCGACATCGAGTTTTTGTTTTTTGTGAAAACTGATTGTATAGCTTTTCTGTCTATGCTAATGTTTGTCGTGCAGCAAAAAGGTTCATTTATTGCTCGCATAGCAAGAAATTCTGGACAAAAGCATTTTTCAACGAGGAAGAGTTTACGAACGCCATTTTTTTTTCCATATAGTATTGTGCCTTTGCTCTTCTGTTATATGTGTTAGCCTGTTGGCCATAGCTAGGTTCCGAGCTCGTCTTCTCACGCTTTCCATCAACAGTTCTTTCCTGCCCCCGGATGTTCTCCGTTTATTCGGCGGGCTCATGCCTTCGGAACTTCACGACAGCGCAGGTGGTGTCTGTCTCGTTCTCTGTCCCGTCTTCCAAAAGCACTGCTACTACTTGTCCGTCAGGAAACAAATATTTGCTGAAAAGAGGTGCAGTGCCCTGTAAGCGCGGTTTGGGTACTCAGCCCATGGTTGCAGTGACTTCGGGAAAATGTTCTGGCCCGATCTTCAAGCCAAGGCTGGTTCTAGGATAGGGAGTAAGTGAATCTGCCTGCATCACATAACCGGGACGGAAAAAGGGGTATGAAATTTAATGGTGCGCCCTACTCGAGACAAGCTTTACTGGCAATGAAAGGAAGGGTACCAGGGCTGGAGTCCCTTTAACTATGTCACTCGGCTAATGGTTTGGCCGCTAGGTTGCCGCCTTGCACGTTGCCCACAGCCATGCTCACAGCGCGGTGTTTCGTTCCGTCGCTCGAACAGCTGGCGCCATACACGAAAGCTTGTTGAAAGCAGACGCGCCTTAACAACTCGCCTTAGTCGAAGAAACCATTTTTTCCGTGGCGCATCAACTCTGAAAATGCACATTTAACTTAGAAATATGCCTTCAATAAAAAGTGTTTCTGATATACTACATTTTGAGCAGAAACAAATAACCACTTAGGAAGAGAAAACATGCCTCGAATCTGTAGCCGTGGTTTCATTGTAAAGAATAGTTGTTTAGGAGTATAGTTTGGACGACACTGCCGGTACAAATAAAGCTAGTTGCTTACTTTAAATCAGCTGCGAAGGATTATTTGCATGCCTATTTCTAATTCATAGCTGAGCTATGAGTATGTTACCATTTCTACTATACCGTTAACAAAATTTAGCACCCTCTCCATTTAATGCAACCGGAAATTTCTGCCATCTCCTTTGAACATACTAAATTATGCATTGTCATTTTTTGCATGACACAAATTTATAACAGCGGTATGCTTGTTTATTTCTGTTATTGATAGTGCTCGATATGAACCCATGTACTTGTGATGGATAGTTTTTGCTTGTTGGTCGACTGCAACTTAATTGTGAAACGTGCTTGCTTGGATCCGCGACTACCTAATTGATGTGGTTTGAATAACTGCTTTGTAATTTGCATGACATTGTATCAATTAGTTAAGAAAACAAGCCGTTCCTCTCACAAAGGATGGCTCTGGTACAGCTGTGGTGTAGTTTAGGGTATATTTTGACACTGCTATATTATGTGATATGTGGCGCACGGTATTCCCCACAAAAGGTAATTCTTGCCGCGACATGTAGGAGAAGATGTGGTGGCAAAAGAGTATTTTGAGTTGCCCTGTTTTCAGGCGCTTGAATGCGGATCAATATTCCTTGACTCCGGCTCTAGAAGGGTCGGTGTGAAGACGTTAGACATACCGGAATTTTCGGCTTAAGAGCATAAAGGTCATTTGAGATCAGTTCTTATGCTTGATTGGGAGGTATTGCTTTGCGCAGGCCCCAGTGCACTGCTGCCAGAATTCCCGACACCCGGGCATAACTGCAGCGCGCGTGGACAGGAATGGGTGTTATTCGACGCATTTTTCATCAAGCCAACTGCAAGCTATGCTTATTGCTGATCGCTCTTGCTTGGCAGGATGTGCTCGCTTGCGACTCCAAACTGCCGCGTAAGTGTTCGCCAAGGTGATGTAGACCATGCGGAAGAAAAAAAAAGCTAAATGATTTTGCTGTTACAGCGCTCGGACCAAGGCTGTTCAGAGCTAAGACGCAATTTGGGGAGGTGATGAAACACTGTAACGAAGAGATTGCTGCTGCGGCGAAGGAGTTCCCTTCCGAGAAACTTCGAAAGGTGAGTGGACTCATGCTAAGGTACTATACGGATGCAGTATGACTACAAATTCTTGCTCGCGACTTAGTGGCTGCGCTTTTTTTGGCTAGGGTGGTCTATGCCCTTTGAGCGGCAAGAAAATAAACGATGCTGAAAAGAAAATTCGAACAACACAACAAAAAGCTCGCAAAGCGTGCAAGAAACGATCGCAGTAGATCACTGCAGTAGCGGACGCGGCGTTGCGTACTCTTGTGACGCGCCTGTATTTAAAAACTCGCGGCGTGCTCAAGGAAGTGTCAAAGCAAGAACTGTAGAATTTCAAAAAAAGCTTTCATTTCAAAGCTAAGTAGCTTAATAAAAAATGCACTCGCTCTCGTGGTGGAGAGTAGATGTAAGCTTGAAATGTGTTGCAGTACCGGCGTAGTACATTCTGAGACTGAACCTCGTTGCAAAGTCTCGTCTCGGGCAAATACAACCATCCGCACGAAGTGTCGCTCGGGCGACTTCTGGGATCACTATCAGTCACTTTAATCACTACCTACCACCACCGTCGCCACCATCGCTGTTTCAAAGATGTTCCGCGTAGCGCCGAAGGATGGCGCCACGGTTCCGCAGGAGGCTGGATTCACTGGATAAGTTATTCTACACTATTCAAGTTGACGACAGGCGTGTGAATTCGTCCTTCGCTCACACGTGCTGAGGACTGCTCGTGTCCCGCTCGGGGCGCAGTACAGAGCGTGACTCCATCGAGCCGTGCGCTGGCTTCGCACTTCACAAAAATAGAAATACGCCGTTGATGACGTATGCGCTGCTCCGGCTGCAGCCCAGCATGTGGGCACAATGGGGCGTGGGGAAAGTTTAGCCAAAGTTCGTTTAGATTCGGCCACATGTCTTACCTTGCATTCGGAGCCGTGCTTTCCCAGAGTTCTAGCGCCAAGGTAACCCGCGGCGTGCAAAAAACAGGAGCTAAAGGTTTTGATGCTTAAAAACTATCGAAATTAAGTGAACTACACGTCCTAGCACAGTTCAAGCGGTAAAGTTCAACGTTTAAATAGTACTATGCGTGCGGTAAAGAGGCTCATATTGCTGCGACTTAGACGACAGCACGTTCTCAGATGACAGACAACCAGGCTGGCGCAGAACTCGAAACATTTGTGAGGCTAACTTGAGCCCATGACAAAACAATTCGGTGGCTACGCAAGTGCGTGCGATGGTTGTTGGAATATGAATTGCTGCCGTTATCGGCCGCGCTCAGTTTGTAGGTGAGAGTAAACTTTCGAGATAAGGCTTCTAAACAACCCACAACAATCTCGAATGCCGTAGCATTTGTCTCCTGTGCTCATTATCGTTCCAGATCGCTCTGCTTGTAATAAGGAAAGAACAACACTATACGGCATTATTTATATGGGGTTAATTGCAGATAAACAGGAGAGCCTTTTTCCAATGCAGCACAGACGCTAAACAATGAATGATGACCATGATGATGCACATGAGAGTTTATTCATTCACGCAAGTTCTGCGAAACTGTCGTCGCCAGCAACTCCCGGGTGCTTTGATAGCGTCTAGAATTTTTCTTACAAGTCCATTGCAGAGAGAAACTTTCTGCAGCGTACAGTCGCTCGTTTAACTTGTTCTTTTAGGCCCAACCAGTTCCATGTGAATTTTATTTCGTGTCTACTGAGCAGAATCACTTATTCTTACCTGTGTAATCAGGTGGCAGACCGTAAGGTAAAATAATGCAATTTTATTATTCCAAATTAATAATGTTTAACGTGATACTCATGTTTGAATTACGGCATGCATATTTATTGTTATAACATGCCGCATAGAGAGGTGCATGAATAGTTCATAGAGAAAGAAAACGATGTGCACTAATGAGTAGCATTGTGTAAAAATGGAACAGTTTGATGAAATTCAATTAATATGGCCCATAACGTTTTTCTTCAGGCAATTTATGCATATTGTCATATGCTGAGCATCTGCAAGGAGTCAATACCAGAGAAAACATCTGTGCTGGCAAGTATATGATTGTTAGATATAGTTGACTGCTTGTCAGATAGTTAAAAAATCTTTTGTGCATTGGGTGAGAAGCTAAAACTGAAATTAGACATACGGTTACCTTCGCACATTCTGGCACATTATTTAGACTTGAAATGCTTAGAAGTTGGATGGACTCGCTTCCTGGAAGGCATCGCTGATTCTTCTTTTTGGACGGGGCTTGGTTAGGTGGTACCAAGGAAGAAAACCCTAAATAAGTCTGACGAAGTACTAATGAACTCTCTTTGGCATATCACAAAAGCATTTTAACTGTTTACCATTAAATGCACCCCACACCCTTTTTAATGGTCATATTCTAGAGCAACCGGTCTGTAGAGGTGGTCTTTTTGAATGTTCGAGCGAAATTTAGAAGCTCTGCGAGTACCCTAAAATTTACGATTAATTTTTAAAAATTTCTGCCCGGAGTAGCTCGCAACCGATTCAGCCCGCGTTCTTAGCAGTATGACCACTGTGATCATTAATCTTGCCATATTTTATGGCCGCATACGTGGCCGTTGGGATAAAAAGAGTTAAAACTTGATTCGGCCGTTCATCATCTTGGCCATAGTCCAGTCGATTAAGTCAAGACAATAAAGTGAACTAAGCAGCACTACTGCTTGCCGGGTAAGAAAAGTAGGAATATCACGCGCTGCTGCCAAAAAGGCGTTTGTAGATGATGGCCCTTTTTGACAGCAAATGTCCAGGAATCATAACTGAACGGGCGGATAGATGGACAAGTAGGTGCCGGAATGAATCGACAACTCGAGAAATGAATGAATGAATGAATCGAGAAATTTGCGCATTAGCATTAGTGCGCACTTTGGCTGACTATTGTTCGATCTCAGAGTCATGTACCATTGAAGGAATTATGGCCCTTCAAGAATCTCACCATGCTGGCTCAGCGGTAGTTGCGTTAGGTCATGTCAGTTCTAAGCAGAGGTGGGCATTTGATCTCAAATATCTGGACCTCACCTCAACCTTAAAAAGAATTTGCCGACCTCACTCAACCTTATCAGTTGAGGTTCAGGTATCCTTAGACACCCTCACCTAACTTTTCCTGAGGCCACTGCTGACCTCATTCAACCTCACCTCAACCTCAAATTCTGAGGTTGAGGTCGGCTGCTCGACCTCAAAAAACAAACGAAAAACAAAACAAAAAGCGATTAAGAAGTTTTTCAGTTAAAAACAATTCTGAGAATCCTGTGAGACAGGAAAGTAAAAATGATGATGGTATTATTTAAAAAGGTCTGTACAGACACTTTTGATGTGCACGCAATAGGAGAAACTTATAATCTGGGATGGACCCTCGGAGAGTATATGGCCTGCGGGCAGGGGTGTCTCATACGCGGTTACCACCAGTACATCGGCCAGCACTTTATATGTGTCAATATTTGGCAACCTGCTTCGTCTATACTTGTTTGTATTGAAAGCATCTCGCTCATTCACACACGAACCGACAATTCACAAACACAGACCTACACCATCTACCCGAAATTGGGAGGAGGGGGGAGGTATTCACGATACTTTTTTCAGGCTTGAGAATAGTTGCCGAATACAAAGAAACCGGTCGTCGATATACTTTCCAATGCGACTGTTATGTAGACACATATCAGTATATTTAGATTTTCTAGCTCTATCCGGCATAGCGAGAATGCTCTTTCCAGTCCTTCGAAAACACTTAAGCTGCGACTGTAGTACACCAACAGAGGCACGTTGTATTTATGTCTGTGTAGAAGCGATCGGCTTCTTTTATTATTGCGAAAGCATTAGATAGCTCACTTTCAAAGTCAATCCGCAAAAAAACTGTCCGCAAGAAACGGCACCATACGACGTCACGAGCCGACGAGTCACGCGACGAAGACGATGACGTCATTCAATTAATTAATACTAGTTAATATAATTAGGTAAAGTTAAAGTCAATTAGTATAATTAGTGATGCCATTATATGAGTGTGACGCCATACCAGGTCACGTGACAGCGATGTATTGTGCCATCAAACCTAGTCACGTCACGATGCTGTAATAAGACATCACACCTGCTCACGTGACAACGATGTAATTTCTCGTCATACCAGGCCCTCATCCACCCCCAATTCAAGATCCATATGGATCCCACATTATTTCACATGCGCGCATGACACATTACAAAGAGTGCCGACAGCCTGGTCCACATTAATGACATTCGGATTGTCCAGCAGGTAAACGCGACAGTTCTCATCATGTATGACAGACTGCAAAGATCATGCAACGACACATAGCTTTGACTCTCGAGATGACGGCGATGATGATGATGCTAACAATGTATCCTTATGAGCCCAGGGAAGTATGATACACCGCTACAAATTTAAAGGTTGACAGAATATTGATTAAATATTGTACATTACCCAGCAACCAAAGACAATTATTGTGCGGGAAAATAGGAATACCTGCAGCAAATAATTAGGAATGATGATGCTGATGTTCCGGGGAGGTCAAGACCCTCCCCTGTTTCCGCCACTTCCCTCCAGGTGGCGATGGTAACTGTTTCGAAATCCTGGGAATTCTCCGATGACGCGGTGAACCCGCGGCATTTTGAAAGAAAGGGCTAAATTATACGTCTTCGAACACTGTGCCAACTATTAAAATCACGCGGGTCAAAACAACTGGCCTAGAGTGGGCAGCGTGAGCTGCTCTCTCTGTCAAGAGCACCATGGCGCTCCGCTCAAATTTCCCCGCAGCGAAATCTTTTTCCCAGCCCCCCTCCCCAGCCCCCACCCCGGGGAAAAAGAACCCCGCCTAAGCACTCATACGCCTCAACAGAATTCTGGGTTCCATTTCGTCAACCAGTCTGAGACAAGCTGCTTTAAGTCAATCACTTGTTTTCCTTCAAAACTGAACTAATCAATGGCACGCCGGCATCCTCGGCGTTTTTTACCCGCGGGCACCGCTTGAGCATTCTGCGAAGCCGTTTAAAGTGAACGATGGGTAAGCAGAACATTCAGTTGGGCGCTGTTTCAGTTGGGGTGTTGTTCGAGCTGTTTTACAAAAGAACGATGTGTCTGTGAAAAATAGTTAAAGGAAAGGTAACGTGTAGTGCCCGGTCGTCTGCAAGGCAGGCCACCAACCTAACTGATCCCATACAAGAAAAGAAACAAATAAAATGATTAGAGACTGAACAGACAGACTATGCCGCCACCTCACCCGGGGCTTACCCGGAAGGAGGCAGTGTTATACAGACAGTTACAGACGGGATCCCTGCTCACCCCGGTGCTAGCTAAGCACGCGTGTCCGAGTGTGCACGCGAGTGACGTGTGTAAACTGTGCGCGAAGGAGAGAGCCACCGCGGCTCACATCCTCTGGGACTGAAGTGTAAATCCGCGAGAAGCCAGCGAGAAGACGACGATCCCGCCGCAGCTAGAGGCTGCAACGAGGAGCTATCCCCCCCCCCCCCCCCCCTTGCGGGTATGTGCCATCGTGTGAGGTCAACAACAACAACAACAACAACAACAACAACAACAACAACAACAACAACAACAACAACAACAACAACAACAACAACAACAACAACAGCAGCTATGATCAAGAGAGACAACTCAAGGCCGTCCAGCAGGTCTCGGCAGCTCTAGAAAGGCAGTGACCGAGCGACACCGAGGAGAAGGTGGGAAGCACCTTCAGGAAAGGGGCGGCGGCCCTCTCGGACCCGCGGCAGTAGCGAGGGACCAAGACCTCGAGGAGCACAACGCACGAGGCAGACGTAGTGGCCGCGCCGCGGTAAAAGCTTGTCCTCCCTGCGTGGAGGGAGCCTAACCGATTCTGCAGTCATTTTCAATAAAGTTGTTCTCTCTCTCTCTCTCAACATACAAACAAAAGTCGCACACTAAAAACAGAAGCGAACAACAGTGTGCCCCATTAAACGCCATATTAGAAGGTTTGAAAGGGTGACTCAGCACCGCTGCTCCAGCTCAGGTGCTTCAGTATCGATGGCAGATGCCGGGGCTAGCAAAAATCTTTTCCTTCCTTTTTACTATTATTTTAATAAAACCACTACCACCACCACCACCACTGCGCGAGCATGTAATCAGTTCCATTCACACATCTATATTAAAAAATGGGAAGGAATCAGCTACCACATCAACATACATTCATTATAGTTTTGCATTTTTTCGCCGCTGTAACACACCGCTATGCTGGTGCGTTCACTTCGTGCTGCGGTGTTTCGGCATAATAAGTGAATATCCGAGAAGGGATAAGGAACCGGACGTCAAAAGAGAGGTTATTCGGAAGGATAAAAAGTTAAATTATTTTTGCATCTGCTTGTACTGCGGAACGGGAACATACAGAATTAATGTGAGATTTGAAAGGGGAAGCCACCGATCAAAAGCTTCGACGGTGTTACAGGTTTTTCTGGCTTCGTGCTTTCTTAATGAAATCAGCAGGTGTCTTTGTTAGAAACCACCTGAATCGCATTCTCTCGCCTGTGCCGACTACTCCAGTTTCTGTTAAGTCAGGTAGTAATGTTCAGCAGGATCCCCTTTATTCGACTGCAAGGCAAGAGCCATGACGTCATCGCCGGCAACGAGCATGAACACGAAGCAGTCTTGCTTGGGGCCATCCGCGCTGCGACGAATTTATTGCGTGCTTGTTGGACTGAACTTATTGGTTTGCGGCCTCAAACAAAGCTACCGCGTGTCAACGTGAGTTACGTGCTTTGCGCGCTCCTGGGAGTTTGAGCCGACCGGCGCGCAGTCAGCTACGGGTGCTACGCCAGCGGGGCAAGGGGGAGGGAAGAAGCGTGCTGTGATAGTAACACTCCTTCCGGGAAGACCAGAGGGGTGCGTCTTCCTGTAGGCTTGGACTGAACGGACATTACAGCGCAGCACCGGAAGCTAAGAGGGAACTGTGGCATCTGATTGTCGAAACAGGGGAAACCGAACACCACGCGTTATTGCATGAACACTGCGGTGATGCGCTGCAACGCCGCTTCGGAAGCGGCACTCGTCGGAGCAAGACGTGGCAACTGCAAAAAGTCTCGACCTCAAAATTTGGATATCACTGAATGACGACCTCACTCAACCTCACTCACGCGTGAGGTTGAGGTCTGATTTGCTGGCCTCACTCACAAAATTTCGAGCCGTCGCCGACCTCACCTCAACCTCACCTCACGACGTGAGGTTGAGGTCATTTTGAGGTTGAGGTCGACCTCATGAGGTTGTCCACCTTTGGTCCTAAGCGATGAAATCGAATCCCGGACACACAGCGAAATGTCGATTCAGGCGGAATGCATCTAAGGCTGGTCGAAATTAACCCAAAGTCCTCCAGTAAGGACTATATCACAGCCTAAATGCAGCTACGGAGAGAGAGAGAGAGAGAGAGAGAGAGAGAGAGAGAGAGAGAGAGAGAGAGAGAGAGAGAGAGGTTTATTTATATGAAAGGCAGAGAGGTTGGCGTGAAAAATAAATATCTGGCCTGCTACTCTGCTCTGGGGGACGGGAAGAGGAGATAAATGAAGGTCACGATGGGGGACGATGATGATGGGAGGAGGCAGATGAAAAACTACTTTAAAAGAAAGGCACACTTTCTGACATCACAAACGCGAGACAAGGTCTGTGTCGCTCAAAAAGCGTGAGAGCGCTCGCGTTGCCTTTACAGTTCTAAAACTATCTGGCCAAGCGCCGAGGATCAAATCCTCAGAGAGGAGCGATGTGTCCATAGGCTTCAGAGCAGATGCGAATATGAGTCTTTCACGTGCATACGCAGGACACGCCACTAAAACATGTTCTATAGTCTCTAGCACACCACATGTGGTACATTCCGGGGAGTCCGCTTGTGCTATTAAGTGCAAGTATTTGCGCCTGAATGCCACGTTTAAACGTAGTCTACGGATAACGCATGCAATAGGGCGATGTATTCCGCGAGGAACTGAAAAGGTCATCGTAGGATCTAGCCGTTTAAGGCGGATATGGCGGGTGTCTGGCAGGGCCCAGTACTTAGCCGTCGCCCTCCTCATCAATTCCGAAAGGAGACAAGTTGTGTCCACTATAGAGAACGGTACAGCTGTACGCAGGCCACTGCTGAGGGCGCTCCTTGCTTCAGCGTCGGCGGTCTCATTTCCATCGAGTCCGCAGTGTCCGGGGATCCACTGAAACACTATACGGTGGCCGTTTCCCTGAGCAAATGATACGAGGCTAATGATATCAAGAGCCAGAGCTTGGTAGGCTGTGTGGCGTAGGAAGCATCCTAAAATGTGTAGCGCAGGTTTACACTCGGTGAAAATGCACCACTCCTGAGGCGGTTCTCCGCAGATGGGGCGAATTGATTCCCGAAGGCCCACAAGCTCTGCAGCGGTTGAAGTAGACTTGTGTCCCAAAATGAATCTGCGGGTCGTCTGTTGTGCATGGATTGCGAAAGCTGCTGTTGATGCATTTGGAGACGCAGATCCATCCGTGTAGACGTGCACACATTTGTGGTATTCTGACCAGATGTAGGCAAGTGCGAGTTCCTTCAGTCCGCTAACCGGCATCGCAGACTTCTTGATTATGCCTGGGAAATGCAGGCAGACTGAAGGCTGAGCCATTACCCATGGGGGCTGCAAGGAATGATGCGGCAGGTTATAGTCTATGGCAATTCGGAGCGATGGAAGCGCAGTGCGCGTGCAAAACTGCTGTCCGGTCGCTCATCAAAAATCTTCGTCAGCGGGTGACAGCGGTGCCGTGTAAGCGCACGTAAATATACACGAAGTGGTTCGTGTGACAGGTAGACCGATATTGGGCACGCACGAGATTCCTCAATCGTGCCTTTGTTCGAGGCACAACGTGGTAATCCGAGGAATATCTTGAGCGCCTGTGCTTGGACACTCTCTAATGTCCGCAAGCAGGAAATACTCATGTTAGAGAGTACAGGAAGGCTGTAACGAATGTATCCAATAAAGAGGGTATAGTAAAGTCGAAGCAAGGAGCGCTCCGTTGGGCCCCATTTAATGCCTGCCACAAAGCGAAGCACATGGCAAAAAAGAGTGAGTCTTTTCTTTAGCATGTTTATATGCCTCGACCATGACAGATCGCGGTCAATGATAATGCCCAAAAATCTGTGGTGGGAGACGTATGGTATTGCAACCCCTTGAAGAGTTACCGGGTAGTGGCAGACAGACTTGCGCGTGAATGCGACCACAGCACATTTTTCAGCTGCCAAGTGCAAACCCTGACGCCGTAGGTACCTTGAAGTAGATGACACGGCACGTTGTAATCTCGCACGCATTTGCGGACGTGTCGAACCCGACGCCCAGATGCAGCTATCATCAGCATAGGCACTGATGTGAATGTTAGTGGGAAGTTCATTCACCAGTCCAATCAATGCCACGTTAAATAGGGTTGGGCTAAGAACTCCTCCCTGAGGAACTCCACGGCAAACCTGATGACGGGCAATTTCCCCATCAGGCGTAGACATGTAAACAGACCGGCCGTTGAGGTAGCTCCCAATCCACGAATACATCCGGCCGCCAACGCCAATGTCGTCAAGGGCATCAAGGATGGCGTCATGAAGTACATTATCGTAGGCCCCTTTGATGTCCAAGAAGACAGCAGCGACGAGTCGGCGACTACGTTTTTCATGTTCCACTGTCGATATGAGGTCGATTACGCTGTCAATCGAAGAACGGCCCCTCCGGAACCCGGTCATCATATCCGGATAGAGAGCATTCTGCTCTAAAAACCATTCGAGCCGCGCCAGCACCTTTCGCTCCATAACTTTGCCGACGCAGCTTGCTAGTGCAACTGGCCGGTAGGTATGAGGTAAGCTCATAAGGAGGTTTGCCATGTTTCAAAAGTGCAACCAGGCGGCTGATCTTCCAGTGTTCTGGAACGATTAGAGCAGCTTCTAGTTCAGGCATCGTGAATAGCATGTCGTAGTGGTCATCTGGTGAAGGGGGTACAAAAGCCTCCAAACTGGTTGATGGTACCATAGTTGTGCCCACAACCATTTTGCAGAATTCTTCTGCTACCTCTACATTATTACAGAATGTTAAATACCACGCACCATACCGGACCATACCGTACCATACCATGCTATAACACCATGCCGTACCATACCATACCGTACCGTGTGCCATACTAACATTCTTTATGGGCAAAATGCCCGCAGCGCCGCTAGGGAATTACAGAGGGGGGCACAAAAGATCATAAAACAAATCAACATCTTTGCGGCTGAATACATCTTCTGGTAATACGTTCCAACCGTTCGTGTACGCGGAAAAAAATGATTGTTTAAAGAAATAAGTGCGGCATTGGTATGAACGAATCTTACATTTATGGTCATTCGAGAAGGAACATAATGCGTTTTCTGTCAGTAATTAGAAGCAGTGATCCCTGTTCGATTGTAAAAAAATGCTAGGTAATAATTTGAGTCTCATTTTTTTTTGCGGCGTTCATTTGAAGGGCACCAGTAGTGTTCACGTTTAATATTGGTAGCGCTGAGAAATCGATAAAACTTCCCCGTAACAAACCGAGCAGCAGGAGATTGTATATGCTCAAGTGCGTCAACATGCACACGATGAAATGGGTCCCATACAGGGCAGGCATACTCTAATATCGGTCACGCATATGCCTGACACGCAGCCTGCTTTACTTCCATAGAAACGTACTTTAAATTCCGTTCCAAAATGAAGAAAGAGCTCTTCATGTCTTACTGGCTATATTATGTATATGCGGAGCCCACCTTCCATCTTAAGAAATATTTACACCCAGATATTAGCAACTCGCTTAATTTTTATTATTTGATTATTCAAGATATATCTATTAGAAAGTTTGTTGCGTTTATTTGCGAAGCTTACTTGAACATACTTTTGTTGCTTAAAAACGGAGAATTTTCCCGACACCACAGTTCTATTAGGAAGATATCGTCCTGGAGCTGTGTGGAACCCGTCGCATTTGTCACAACACAATACAAAACAAAATCGTCGGCATACAGTCGCATTTTAGAGATTACTCCATTAGAGATATCATTAACAAAAAGAAGAAAAGGCAGCGGATCCAAAACAGACCCCTGGGGGACGCCAGATGTAACCGAGGCCAAACTCGATCTAGTGCCATTTAATACTACCTTCTGCTTCTGTGAAGTTAAATAACTTGCAATCCATGCGGTAATAGTGTAATCAGTGTTAAGATTTTCTAGTTTCCGTACAAAGAGCGAACGCGGGACCGTGTAGAAAGCCTTCTGAAAATTTAAACACAAACAAGCCACCTGACCATTGCCATCAATCGCAGAAGCTATACCATGGTAGAATTCTATTAATTGAGTAGTGCATGCAAATCCTCTTCTAAATTCATGTTGGCGAGGCTTTATAAACTCAATGGCAGAGAGGAGTTGCATTAGTGCCTAATAAAATATGTGTGCACGTATTTTATAACATATCGGTGTGAGGAAAATAGGCCGCTAGTTAGACACGTCAGATTTTTCCCCGCGTTTAAACACTGCTACTATATTGGCTACTTTCCAGTCACCTGGAAGCTTGCCCTATTTAAGAGATTTGCTATAAATTAGAAAAATATACTGAGACACTGCTATAGAGCAATGCTTTAAAACTCTTGGCGATATACCATCTGGATCTGTAGCCTTGGACTCGTCTATGTTATTGAGAAGCTGAAGTATTCCTTCGTGTGAAAGAACAAAAGGAGACATGGGTGGGCAATCATTTCTACGTGGTTGGGTCTGAACTGTTTTCGGAGAGCGGGAAACGGATTTGAAGAAGTTGTTAAATATCGTAGCTTTTTCACTGCCTTCTGTTACGATCAAGCCAGGCTGAGCTTATCATTACTGTACGCTTCATAAATTGATAGAAAGCTTTTTTATTGCTGCACAAAAAGTCAGAGGCCAACCGTTCGAAGTATTTCTTCCGAGATTCTCTCGTTTTTGATTTGAAAACTGCCTTCGGTTCTTTAGTTTATGAAAAAGGTGCTGTGATTTAGTTCTGCAGTAAAATTTCGCAGCACTTGCTTCAAGGGTTGCTTTTGCATTTCAGATTACCTACTGCATTCAGACACACATGAAAAACAGGGTAATTATTTTTATTTGTGCTTGTTAATGCGGTAATCGCTTTCTTCTGAGCATTTCAGAGCCTTCTTACCTATGTGTGACACTCGAAAAATGGAGTGTCATTTTGGTGCTCAACGCTAGAGGAAAGAACAGCCTTGGATTACAATGAGCTGAAAAAAAATATTCACTGATGAAATTTTGATGCGAATATAACTGTCGACGTTGGTTGATTGCCCATTATGAAGTTTCAAATTGTAGTATTGTACCATAACGATTGCCAGATAGACAACATAATAGGATCATGTTTAAACGGATGTAACAAGCAGTTAATAATGAAAAGCAGTACCGGCATAGCCAGGGAATACAACTTTATACTGACAGATATTTAATCAAATATAATCGTATGTGTTGACTGGCGCCTAATGAAGCCAACAAACGTACGACCGAAGTAAAAAACAATGTCATGAAAGATAAACAATTCCGCCTCTTCCTCCAGAAAGTCTATTTCAGACCATTCATGCTGGAAGAAGAGAAAGCTTTAGCCTTTTCTCAAAAATTTAAAAAACAAAGTAACTGGCTCTGTTCAGCGTGCACAACAAGGCACACAAAGATTTTTGCAAAGTTTGTCAACTGTAATTATAGTGGGAGTTTCCTATTGTGCCTGAGGGCACCGGAGACCGAAACGCAAAGTCACAGTATTAACTTATATAGCTGGTATGCTCGGCTAGTGGAAAAAAAAACTTCGAGACAGAGTTGATCACTGAGTTGGTTTGGAGGCGTTGCTAGTGGGAAATGTTTGCGGAAATCCTAAATAGGCATTGGATTTCAAAAGAAAAGAGCTTGACTTCATCCATGCGGCTTCCTTATGATAGCCCTAATAGATTGACTATACAGGAGGACAGATTCCATTGAAATGTTTGGGGCTAACGTTGGTGATGGTTCTATCTAGGGTGAATATATTACAGTGAGGCTAGTGCCTTGTATGCAATGAAAATATGACGCAGCTAGCTCGCGATCACTTGGTGAATTCAATTTTAACAAGATGTGACTATTGAGCACATAGAGGTGTTTTGAAGGTGCAATATATTCTTACTTCAATATATTTGGACAGACTGGAATCTTATACTCGGCAGTGGGGCTGCCTTATTCCCTAGGCGAAAAAATGCAGAAGATTTCGGTAAGTAGACAAATTAAGCAATTTTCTTTGAATCGCATCGTTCAAAACGCTTGAAATTGCTCTCTTCAGAACTCCCGTGCTTTGATGCATCCGCTGGAGGGAGTTAAACGTGTTACAGCTAGAAGTTGCTAATTACCCATCTATATAACAGCTTGGGCTACGATGGGATCACGGCAAGCATTATTTCTTTTCATGCAATGTCCTAGGATTCGCTATTATATATGTTCTCAGAATTATGACCTACTTTCCTAAACGCGTCTGACTGTCAGATGATTGTTGCACCGTTTATTGAAACCAGCCATTATTCCTTCGACTCGCTCCTTCTCTGATTTTTGTCTTTTTACATCGGTACCGGGCCGTAAGGTGGCACTATATTAGTTAGGTATTTTCAAATAATTTTACTTCTTCAGAATTAGCTCTCTGTATCGCATTCCACCAAACCTGACAAAAAATGTTTCACACTCATGGAGAGATAACAGGATGTCGTTGAACTTTCTCTACGGCGGAGGAGCAATAGAGCAGCACTAGCTCAAAGCAACAGAAAGCCTCTCCCAATGATTACGACTTACTCCTTTATTTAAAAAAAAATGGGAAGATTTGGATAATACTGTTTTTAGTGGAGAATTTGCCTCGCTTCACTACTCCATGTTTTGTTTGTGTTGAATACTTTGCAGTATTTTGTTTCAGGTGGCGTTCATTGCCGCAACGCTATGCTGAGTAGAATAGTTGAATAGTTTTTTTAATAGTTGTTTTAAGTAGAATAGTTGTTTTCCAATAAAAGCTTCAACTCCTTCAATTCCTTTTTTCTAGTGCTATCCTACTGGTCTGCTTCATCCAGAATACTTTCTCCCGTTTTTCTTATTCAAGTCGAGAGTAATTCTTGAGGACACAATTTCGTGGTCTCAATGATTTGAATAAGAAACAAAATTGTTCACTTCAGCCCACAATTCTAGGGTAGTTTAAAATGAATGAATGCACATCGATTCCATAAAAATGATCAAAAATTTCTTTACCATCAGGCACTTCCAACCTCACCGTTGCGAATACTTTCTTTTTGCATTTCCGCTGAAAGCATTTCGGGAGGCCGAAGTTTTACTTGGCTGCCAGGCTTGTTTGACAAGCCTGGACACAACTGACAAACTTTTAGGGCTATAGAAAATGCCTTTTAGCTAGCTCTTTAGCTTCCAAATTGATCAGTCTGAGTTTATTTCCTGCCTCACATCATAAACAAGTTGTTCGTTATTTCTTTGCAGAATTGCCTCCATGAAAAGAATCTGACATCAGTCCCTTACGAAGTCACCCTGGACGCCACTACAGTCGCCTACTTTACAGCCCTAAACTTCGGTTGGAATTGACGAAAAAATACAGGACGCAAAAAAAAAATGTACTGCATTACGTTACTTGTAATTTTCGACTCTAGCAAAATGTAGCAAAAGGGCCACTTCTATTTCTTAGCTTTGAGAAGGTCTTAGCAGGATAACACTTTCTCACAACATACCTGAAAATAATGTACATTTTGTTGTGCGATTACGGTTAATCCTGCAGGCTCAGGCCGTGAAACCTTAATAATTATTCTGGCTGACAAGCAGACAACTTGTAGCTTGATTTGTCTTGAGGGAATGAACATAGCTTGGCTTTTTAAACTCCGCTCGCACATACCTTGCTTTCTTTCAGCGTTCACAAGTATAAGAACATTATGAAAGGTGGCGTCTTCTGTATAATTGCTGTTCTGAAAGGGACACTAAAGGGGAATACTATGTCAGGCTCAGCTGATTGGTAAGCGCCAGGATGAAAACTATTCAGTCTTTTTTTTTTACGGAAAACATCGCTTTTACAAGCCAGGTGTTTGTCTAAAAGCAAAGTAAATATGGTGCCACTACTTGTGGACCCGTACAACAGCGGCTGGGGATGCATTTACGCGCTTTCTTGTGCAACGCTGTTTCGCCGTCAATGGGCAATTGCTGTCGAAATAGGAAGAAAGTAGCTCTGTGAGCGTAACAAAGAATGCCAAAGGCTGCATAATTAAAACAGCAAAAAATCTGCTCGCGGTTTAGCATTGTTAAGCACGGAATATAGTGCTTTGGTTATGAAACATCTTTGCTGACTTAAAGAGGACACGGGCCGGCGAAGATGGTGAATGGCGGCCTCAGGTGGTCAGGAGCCCTAGTCTGGGTCGCTGTAAGTGCCAGCCGCCTCGGGAGGACGGCAGGCAAGGATCGCTTGGTTCCGACCGTCGAGCACCCGAGGAGGAACACCTCCCAAGCCTCTTTTTTGGGGGTGGGATGGGGAGGGAGGTGGGGACTAGACTGTACCACCCACACCATGTGGGATAGAGAGCAACGGCTGTCTTCACTGTGAGGTCACGGTCGGGCTCTATGATTTAGCTCGTCATCTAGGGATGAAAAAAAAAACAACTGCGAAAGCAGTTTTTTGCAAGTGGACACCACGGCGACGTACCCGAAAGCGTGAATAAGGTGTAGACTGACCCTGGGAGCCAGTCATGCGCTTTTTTTCCCCCTCAAAGTCAACGGGTCTACAATGTTGCCCATGCCTGAGCCAATCAACCCAATGAACGCCGGCGACCTATTGCTCCAGTGGCCCGCTTCTGCCAAAACATTGTTGATGCAAACTAAAGCAGCGCACATCTCTCTGTCACTACCGCCACGTAGCTCGAAGTGCGGTTGAGGTGTCCGCGGACACAGGGAGCCAGTTATGCGCGTTTCCTTTCCTTTCGTGACTTTTGCGCACAGATGGCGTTGAAGACGACAACGGGCAATGCACAGCGCGAAAATGGGTCGCAGTTTAACACGAGGCGTGATCGGATGCGCCGCAGGTTCGAAACCCCGTCGCGGCAACATGTTTTGTTTGTGCGGGTATCTCAGAAGCTTCAGGCAGACATCGGCTTTTCCAGGATTGCTAGTGAAGTATTGCTTTCGCACTGAGAACAGACAGCGGAGGGAAAAGCTACACATAACAAGACAGCCTATATAATAGTAAAGAGAAAGTAAGCTGTCCTCTAACGCACTACCTCTTGAGGCAATGTATCCTGCTGAAGCCCTGGGACAGAGTTACATCACTAAAAATAGTGAGCACTTAAGGTTGTAAACGGAAAGAAATTCTGTCTTCAGTACATGCGAAGTACTATCGCAGTTATGAAGATTTTAGCCCAGCTTTTAGCCCGCTCTATCTATCTAACATCCAGACCTCCGGTGCTGCGCTTTAAAACTTCCTCCCATGGCCAACTGCCTCACGTTACTATGATTTGAAATGGCATACGCCTTGGTTGGCAAGATGCATCATCATAATCATCATCATCACCATCATCAGCCTGACTACACCCACTGCAGGGCTAAGGCCTCTCCCATGTCTCTCCAATTAACGTTACTGTCCTTTGCCAGTTGCGGCCACCGTATTCCCGAAAACTTCTTATTCCTATCCGCCCACCTAACTTTCTGCCACCCCCTGCTACGCTTGCCTTCTCTTGGAATCCACTCCGTCACCCTTAAGGGCCAGCGGTTGTCTTGCCTTCCCATCACATTTGTTCGCGTTTGTTCCCTCACCCACTCCGCCCGCTTCCGGTCTCTTAAAGTTACAGCTATCATTTTTCTTTCCATGGCTCGCTGTGTTGTCCTTAATTTAAGCTGAACTCTTTTCGTTAGCCTCCACGTTTCTGCCCCGTAGGTGAGTGCCGGTAAGATACAGCTGTCGTACACTTTTCTGTTGAGGGATATTGGTAAACGGCCATTCATGAACTGAGAGAAACTGCCATATGCACTCTACCCCATTCTTATCCTTCTAGTTCCTTCCTTCTCATGATCGAGATCAGCGGTCACTACCTGCGTTTTTATGGAGGAAAAACGCTAAGGCGCCGGTGTGCTGTGCGATGTCAGTGCACGTTAAAGATCCCCAGGTGGTCGAAATTATTCCGGAGCCCTCCACTACGGTACCTAATTCTTCCTTTCTTCTCTCACTCCCTCCTCTATCCCTTCCCTTACGGCGCGGTTCAGGTGTCCAACGATATATGAGACAGATACTGCGCCATTTCCTTTCCCTAAAAAACCAATTATTATTATTATTACCTGCTCATTAACCATTTCGTATATTTAGTGTGACAAATCGACTCCGAGACTTGGATAGTATACCCTGCCCCTTTACTCCCCTTTTACTCCCATACAGGCTTATTCGTGTTTAGAGTGAAAACGGAAAAAACGAGCGCTGAATCTTTTGTATCGAATTCTGCGCAATCAGGCTGCACGCAGCCGTTGTACGCAGCAAGTTCAGAACCGCAAGTTCTCAATGGCATTCGCGTTCCCTTGTGCTTGGTACGCGTCTGGTGAAGCAGCTTCGGTCTCACTTGATCTGTCGCATCGGCTACTTTGTACAGGATGCGAGCATTCTGAAACTGCAAAGTGTCTTTCTTTTTTTTTAGTGCGCGCTCATGCAGACACGCGCATGCATGTGCACCGTGAACATGGGAAGCGCGGCGGAAGCATGTTGTTTTCCATGTTTTCCATGTTTTACATGTTGTTTTTCATGTTTTCGACGCGTGGACGGGCGGATATGAGTTTAGAACTTCTGAAAATATCTGAGAACTACCACGTGCATGTGCCGTTACCTCTTATTGGAAACTCGAAGAAAAAAAAAGTGTTCCAGCGTGGGTAATCGTGGGTATGCGTAGGGAAGGACGCTGCCAGGAATCTCCAAACTATTGCGGTACGATTACTTTATAAACTCGACAGCAAGAGCAAGCCATCGAGGAAAAGCCATGTGCATTGTCATACTAATTCAGAACTTGTGGACAGGGCTGCAGTGTCACACGCTGAACTGTGAAATGAAAATGATCACAACTGGAGTTAAATAGGGAGTATGAGCTCGTAGCATGACACTAATGTGACTATGGTATGTAAGGACGTAAAGTAAAATAATTACGATGAAATGAAAATTGGGGAAATTGGTTCGGAATGAAACCCATGCCCATTGGGTTGCAGTGACACTATTCTTAGGTCATTGAGGCACGTTCGTTCGACTCGGTTAAGAGGAGATCTTGTGTGCCTCGTGGTGCATCACGTGGTCTAGTATGCCTGCTTATGTATGCTAATGACTGTGCATTTTAAAAGATGTACCAATATTGAATAAGAGCAGCAAATAACCATGAATGCGGTCACGTCATACTCTAAAAGCGGTGCCAAGTTGTGCCCTTAATTTTGTGGGGCTTTATACAGCCTATCTTCCTTTTCAGAGACAATGCTTGAGAATAAGAGGGTAGGAATCTCCCTTTGTATTCCGAAATTATAGGGTGAAAATTGTGGTAGGCACACTGTTCGCATTCGTGTATCCTCGCCTGTAAAGTAGGTTGCTTATACGAGACGATAATGCGGGTCACAGACTCCCATGGGCTCCTGAGTTCCTATCGACGCTTTGCAGGTCTATGCATATCTTAGCCGCGAGTCGGTTGGCTATAGGGAGGTTGATGAATTCATTTTCTCTGTCATATCCCACGCGCACTGTAAAAACCTGCTTCCTTTTTTATAGCCGGTGATATATGAATGCTGCTGGTGTGACACGAAAGTTTGGTTTAGTTTAGTTTAGGGGGGTTTAACGTCCCAAAGCGACTCAGGCTATGAGAGACGCCGTAGTGAAGGGCTCCGGAAATTTTGACCACCTGGGGTTCTTTAACGTGCACTGACATCGCACAGCACACAGGCCTCTAGAATTTCGCCTCCATCGAAATTCGACTGCCGCGGCCGGGATCGAACCCGCGTCTTTCGGGCCGGCAGCCGAGCGCCATAACCACTCAGCCACCGCGGCGGCTGGTGTGACACGAAAGTAATAATTACGGCATTTGTCCCCAAACTGCTACTTCGTAGCAGTGTTTCACACAGTACATATGTGCAACATTCTGGGACAAAATTTTGGGTATTGAAATATTGTGTGGTTGTGGCATGGAAATATTAAAGGTATTGGACCATTCTTCCGATGTATGGCAGAATCTTCCTTTTAAAGTTTTTCCATCACTCGCATCGAGCAGTTAAGACTACCATAGAAAACCAACGGGGAACGTTTCTGACGAGAGCAAAAACGTGAATAGCAAAAAATGCAAGCCTGCCGGTGACAGATCTACTGATAAATTGATTGTTATAGTGAAATCTTACACAATATATGATATATGATAAAACTGCGTTCATAAAGTGGTTCCCGTTAAAAAACGCTTTTTGTCCAGAATTGTTAAGTATCAACACAGCAAAACATGGCTAGCTGCGTGCCACTAAAGGAGGTTGCTAGTTCGTGCAACAATGCTTGTTCATGAATTAATTGTGAAGTGCCCACCGATGTTTAAATACTTACTATATTGATGGACGGGATGATTAATAGAGCAGAGAGTAATGAGTAACGAGAGTTATGTTTGGAAAACAGTCAGCAAGGGCTAGAGGCCTGTTGACGTTTAATAATAATAATAATAATAATAATAATAATAATAATAATAATAATAATAATAATAATAATAATAATAATAATAATAATAATAATAATAATAATAATAATAATAATAATAATAATAATAATAATAATAATAATAATGATAATAATAATTGGTTTTGGGGGAAAGGAAATGGCGCAGTATCTGTCTCATATATCGTTGGACACCTGAACCGCGCCGTAAGGGAGGGGATAAAGGAGAGAGTGAAAGAAGAAAGGAAGAGATAGGCGCCGTAGTGGAGGGCTCCGGACTAATTTCGACCACCTGAGGATCTTTAACGTGCACTGACATCGCACAGCACACGGGCGCCTTAGCGTTTTTCCTCCATAAAAACGCAGCCGCCGCTTTTGCAAGTTTGGTTTGAAAGTAGTAAAGTTCCGATGAAACATAAAAAACAGCAGATATTGTCAAACAGTTGCAAATACACTTCATTCGGACGACTGGGTGCAGATTACCTGATGAATGCCTCAATGTAACGACAGCAGCGTTTAGATGCTCAGACGGGAGTGGATACGCGTTTTAAAACATGCTTTCCGCTCACGGTTTGGCAGTTGTTTCTATTTTCAAAGTTTCAGCAGCCTTATATTGTATTCATTCTAGGGCACAGTATTTGTTCAGGCTGCGTGGGGGATACGCTGTGTGTGAAAGGATGCACGCTGAGAGCCTTCGGAGAGGAAGTCCCGGCTAATTTACTGCGCCATTAATTTGATGGAAAAAAAAATCCAATGAAGTGTCAATGTCTACTCAGCTGGTCATACTCAAAGAAGCGTCCGCGAATTGGCAGGCCAGAGGGACGAAGTCAGGTGTCCTGGCTCAGCACATGGCACACAAACAAGGCATAACTTGAGTGATGGATAGGAAAGAGCCGTGGAGAGAGACAGCTGGTGCTGCAAATGGTAAAATGAGAACGTTGTTGCCAAAGCCTTGTGGATACTTTGGCAGTGTGGTGCGACTCGCACATCAGTGTTCCCCACGGCTGCCAGTTTTCAGAAGGTAAGGTGAACACCTTAAACACCCCAGGGTTATTTGGTTAACGGAATGGACCTAACTATTCACGAAGTGTGAATCTAAAGGTGCCGCCCCTTTTCAGTTCAGCTGAACAGAGCCACATAAGATATTTGTATAACCATTAGCACTGTAAGTCTTCTCTGGCAGCACACGGACCGCGACTTTAGCTCTAGAAGTTCTTGTCGGTGGGTTGGTTTCTTGACAAGAAGCCAGTTTGGTGTGAGAACGTCGGGGTATGCATGAAGGAGAGAACGGATGCTCTTTGAAACGGCTTTAGCGGTGTGTAGCTCTGCGCTGCTCTGGCTCATGCAGTGTAGTCGTGCCGACGGCCTTGGCGTTTTGAAGGCACAGTCAAAAACTGCTAGCATTTTAGCATTTTGTACCAGGCGTGGTACGCGGGGCCTTGCTGGGTCGTACAGTCTTTGTCAATAGTGTAGATCGTAAGATGCTTGCTCATGCCCTTTGCTGTGTGACTCTTCAAGCGTCACCAGCGTTCCCAATCCTTGAAGGTAAGAGAAACACTCGTCCTCATCATCTTTCCGGAGGTGTGGACTTTTACGGATTTTACACAGCTCTGTTATGGCTTAGAAGCCGGTGCCCTGGGCTACTACTGCTGACTGCACTGTTGTGTCATTGCAGTTGTACCGGTAGTGCTGCCGAGATTTCTGCCAGCCAGCGTGGCTTCCATGTAAGAGGCAGGTTTTATGGTTTTATGGGGTTTGACGTCCCAAAGCGACTCAGGCTATGAGGGACGCCGTAGTGGAGGGCTCCGGAAATTTCGACCGCCTGGGGTTCTTTAACGTGCACTGACATCGCACAGTACACGGGCCTCTAGAATTTCGCCTCCATTGAAATTCGACCAGTCGCGGCCGGGATCGAACCCACGTCTTTCGGGCCAGCAACCGAGCGCCATAACCACTCAGCCACCGCTGCGGCCCAAGAGGCAGGTCAGACGAATAAAGTGGACTGCGGAGTAAACGAAAAGAGCTTTATGTACACTATTTACAACGTAGCAGTACAATGTTACGTCACGGGGGCCGACAGCGTAACGGCTTTTGGAGACGGCGCTCGGCCGGTGACGGACGGCTAATGCTCGGTGAGTGAGTGTTTATCTTCCCCTACAAAGATTTCTTTGGACAGTCTATAGACTGTCCATAGACTTCTGCCTATACACTCTATAGACTATCGACAATTGCTAGAGAACAGTCTATAGACAATACAAATCCTATCGACAGTCTATAGACAAGGTAGGGATTTATGTCCGTACACTTCTAGTAGACTTTTGTCCATAGACAGTGTATAGACTATGGCTATACAAAAAGAAATATCTATAGGAAGGCAATAGAGTCTGTAAGAAGTCTATAGACTATCTATAGACCATTTTAAAAGGGTTTGCTGCCCATCCGAACTCCGGGCAAGCCTTTATAACTTCGGTGGTTGACAGAAGGTTGCATCTGCCGCTCAAGGGTAGTTCCGCTACAGCGAGATAAAGTAAACGGAACTCTGAAAGTACCGCACTCAGCGAGTGGCGTGCGGCAACATAAAAGCTGTTGTTGCCGGATGTGGTCGAGCGGGCCAACCGCGTTGTCGGCTAGGCGAAGAGAACGCCAACCAGCGCATTCATCTTTTTTTGTACAGATAATGATGAATCGAAGTGTCCGTCAATAAAAACTGGCAGCGAATTTAAATGAGGGTCAACGAAAGCCTTCAAAGCGTACCCTGACAGTTGCGTAACCTTCCCTTTCTTAAGCGTGCGCTCTTAACGCAAGAAGCAGGCAGGCATTTGCGGGCCTACTAAGGTGGCGTGCTACGGCCGCATACGGCGACATCATTTGTGTTGATCTTATTCAAGTAAGGCTAGTTCTAACGCATGACGCACTACAGCTTTGTAATGTGTCGTTCTCTCAAGCCTTTCGGCGCCCGCTCCCAACGTAAGAAGCAGTAAAACACGTTCTGAGACAAGTTAGTGCATAGCTTGAATAGATGAAGCGCACAAAAGACAGTACACAAAGAATACCACTAGACAGGCGTTCGTCACCGCCCCCGGGTACGTACAGGCGAGATGGGGGCGCTCACAGGGCAGCGAGATGTGCCTGTGCTGCGCCGACCAACACAGCGCCCGTAGGATGCCAATGGAACGAACTTTTGCTGAAAATGTCCTGTCACAGCAGTACATTCCGGCCTGTGTACACAGTAGCGTGCGGAGAGACGCCAATGATTGCAGCGTGGCACTCCGCTTTTTCATGAACGCAATCTTGAGCGCGGATTGAGAGAGGCAGTAAATATTTGCTGAAAAAAGGTGCGATGGCCTGTGGGCGCGGTTTTGGTCGTAAGCACAGTGCTGCAGTCACTTGGAAAAAATGTTCTGGCCCGATAATCGAGCCAAAGCTGGTTCTCCGATGGGGAGTAGGTCAAGCTGCCTGCATCACATAACCAATAGGCAAAAGGGGCTGTGAAATTTAATGGGACACTCTACTTGTCAACAGATTTTCTTGGCAATAAAAGCAAAGGTAACAGGACCGTGGCCTTTTTAACTATGTCTATCCGCCAACTATTTGGCCGCTGGGTGGCCGCTTTGAACGCTGCTCACAGGGCTCAAAGCGTGATGCTTCGTTCCGTCGCTGGAACGGCTGGCGCCATCTCAGTAAGCACCTTGAAAGCGTACGCTCCTAAACAACTCGTTTTAGACTAAGAAACCGTTTCTTTTTCTTGACGCACCAAGTTTGAAAATGCACTGGAACCTAGAAATATGTATTGAATAAGAAGTGCTTCTGATATTATGCTTTACAACGCCAAGAAAAGTCTCGTAATATAGTTTGAACTTTGGCCTGCATTCTCAGTGCACATAAAGCTAGTTGCTAACTTTAAGTCAGCTGCAAAGGCGTATTTGCACACCTATTTCTAATTAATATCAGACCATTTCTACTAAACGGTTAACGGCATTTAGCATACCCTTTATTTAATGCAACCTAAAATTCTGCACCCTCCCCTGAACAGACGGGCTTAGGCGTTTTTCATTTTGTCGCGTGACGCAAATTTACAACAATTATATGTTTGTTTGTTATGCCTCTTGGTAACTGCGCTTGATTTCACATCGTGCACTTTGATGCAAAGTTTTTGCTTGCTGGTCGAGTGCAACTAAATTCTGAAACGTGGTCGAAATTATTCCGGAGCCCTCCACTACGGCACCTCTCTCTTCCTTTCTTCTTTCACTCCCTCCTTTACCCTTCCCTTACGGCGCGGTTCAGGTGTCCAACGATATATGAGACAGATACTGCGCCATTTCCTTTCCCCCCAAAACCAATTATTATTATTATTATTATTATTATTATTATTATTATTTTGCGTAAATTCGCGATTGGGCAGTGAATGCGGGTGCGATAACTGATTTGTATGTTGCATGGGATTGTATAAATTAGGTAACGACAGGAACAGCAGAAATAAAACCAGCCGTTCCTAACACAAAAAAAGGGCTAAGGTTAGGCTTGGTTAGGTTTTGGGGATGTTATGGCTCTGTGCTCTGGCTGCTGCTATGCATGTGATGCTGTATGTGATATGTAGAGTACGGCATTGCTCCCAAAAGGGAAATTCTTGTTGCTAAAAGCCGGAGAAGATGTGGTGGAATATTACATCTTTTTGGTTACAGGCGCGAAAACAGACACAACACAAGGTAGAAAGACGGGACGGAGCGCCACTCACAACTGATTGATTTGAAGGCAACACGGACAAATATATACCATCGTACACGCAAGGAATGCGATCATATTCAAGGTTGATAAGATAGCGAACGAGTGAAAAAATTGTTCTATCTGGAAAAAGAGTATTGTGAGTACCATCAGCTGCTCTGTTTTCAGGTGCTTGTGTGAGGTAAGAATAATAATAATAATTGGTTTTGATAGAAAGGAAATGGCGCAGTATCTGTCTCATATATCGTTGGACACCTGAACCGCGCCGTAAGAAAAGGCATAAAGGAGGGAGTGAAAGAAGAAATGAAGAGGGAGGTGCCGTAGTGGAGGGCTCCGGAATAATTTCGACCACCTGGGGATCTTTAACATGCACTGACATCGCACAGCACACGGGCGTCTTAGCGTTTTTCCTCCATAAAAACGCAGCCGCCGCGGTCGGGTTCGAACCCGGGAACTCCGGATCAGTAGCCGAGCGCCCTAGCCACTGAGCCACCGCGGCGGGTCATGTGAGGATAGATATTCCTTGACTCCGGATCTAGACGGGTCTGTGTGAAATGTTAGACGTAGCTGAATTTCCGTTCTACGAGACACAATTAGGGGCCCTTGATATCGTTTTCCATGCTCAACTGGGAGGTTTTGCTACCTGCAGGCACCAGTGCACCGTTGCCAGCCTTCCCGACAACCGGCATTATTGCAACGCACTTGGACTGGAATGAGTGTTATTCGACGCATTTTTAATGAGGCCAGCTGCAAGCTATGCTTATTGCTGATCGCTCTTGCTTGGCAGCAAGTGCTCGCTTGCGACTCCAAACTCCCGCGTAAGTATTCGCCAAGGTGATGTAGACCATGCGGAAGAAAAAAAAGCTAAATGATTTTGCTGTTACAGCGCTCGGACCAAGGCTGTTTAGAGCTAAGGCGCTGTTTGGAGAGGCGATGAAACACTGTCATGGAGAGTTTGCTGCGGCGGCGAGGGAGTTCCCTTCCGAGAAATTTCGGAAGGTGAGTGGACTCATGCTAAGGTACTTTGTGGATGCAGTATGACTACAAATTCTTGCTCGGGACTTTTTTGACAGGTTGGCTTACGCCCTTTTGGGCGGGAGAAAATTGAACACTGCTAACAAGATAATTCGAATCACGCAACGAAAAGCTTGCAAAGCGTGCAAAAAGCAATTGCAGTAGGTCATTACATCAGCGGACGCAGTGGAACTTGCTCATGTGACGCGCTCATGTGATTCGGAACTTGCTCATGTGATTCAAGGACTCGCGGCGTGTTCAAGGAAGTATCAAAGCAAGAACTGCGAAATTAAAAAAAATATTCGCGCTGAGCAACTTGATAAAAAAAGTAGAGGAGACAGTTAGGAGACAGCGCCCGTCCTGTCTGGTCTTTCTTTGTGGTTTGTCTCAACATTAGCGCTGTTTTTACTCTTGTTACACAAAGAGACAGTTAGGCTGCGCCTTAAGGGCATCACGCGTGATGGGTTAATTCGAATATATGTAGAAGACCGTTCTCTACTTCATTTGCAGATCCCAGGGAGTCCTCACACTCCTCCTGTCGCAGTGGTGCGGCGGTTAAGCGAAGCGCCACTGCCCTGCGATGGCAGGTGCTACCAGTGGGGGGCGTTGTCCGACCCAGGTTACTCTTCTCGAGTGACCGGTAATTAATTTAACTGGCGCCTGCCACGGTGGGCAGTATGCTCAGTATCCGGTGGGCTAGTTTTGATGACGCCGCAAGGTCACGTGACCTAGGTGACCCGCCGGCCTCCTGGGTTGCTCCCTGGACACCTGCCAGAGCCATGCTATTGATTTTTCGGTTACAAAGCCGACAACACTGACGCCGGATTTTCTGCGTAACGGGACATTTAAAGTTACTCGCGTTAAAATGCTCTCTTTCTCGGGGTCGGGAGCAGGTGTAAGCTTCATATGCTTTGCAGTTCCAGCGTAGCCTTTTCTTGAGACTTTTCTTCGAAAAATTCTCGTCTCGGCCAAAGAGAACTCTCTCCTGCAGCGTCGGCAGGGTGGAAGGGTGTGACTTCCATGATCACTACCTGCCGCCACCCTCACTATTTAGAAAACGCTCAGCGCTGCGCGTGTAGATGGCGCCATGGTTCCGCAGGAGGCTAGAGTCACTGTACAAGTGACTCTACCTGCTGGCGCGAAGCTCAAAACATTTTTTAGGCTAATTTGAGCCCACAAACAGAAAGAATTCGGTAGCTGTGCAAGTGCATTAGATGTTTGTTGGGACAAGAATTCCGCCCGTTATCAGCCACGCCCAATTTGTTGGTGAGAGCAAACTTTCGAGATAAGGCGCCTAAACAACCTACAAGAATCTCATATATAGTAGCAACTCCCCTTGGTGCTCACTATCGTTGCAGGTCTATCTGCTTACGATAAACAGAGAACACACAAAAACGACACTCTGCAGATAAATTTATATTGGGTTCATTGCAGATAAATAGGAGAATCCTTTGTACTGCAGTGTAGACGTTGTTCATTGAATGATGACCATGATGGTGCACAGGATAGTTGCGTCATTTAGGCGGCTTCTACGAAAGTGTTGTCTTCAGCAGCTCCAGGATTTCTTGATAACTTTGAGAATTTTTTCTCAGAAGTCGAATTGACACACACGCACAAAAAAAAATTACGTAGCCTTCGATTGCTAAGTTTAACTTGCTCCGTTACCTCCAACCAGTTTCATGTGAATTGATTTGCTATCTACTGAGTCGAAATATTTCCTCTTACCTGTTTAATCCAGAGGAACCTGCACCGTAAAACAATACAATTTTTTGAAACGGAGCTAAAGAAAGTTTAACGTCATGCTCCTGTTTGAATTTCGGCATGAAAAAAGATGGTAATAACATGCTGCATAGACAGGTGCACAAATAGGTTATAGCAAAAGAAAAGTGTACGCAGTCCTAAGCAACATTGTGCAGAATTAGAACAGTTAGGTGAAAGTCAATTAATGTGGCCCCAAACGTTTTTTTCTCCAGTTCCTGCATGCCTTTTGTCAGATGCTGAACGTCTGCAAGGAGACAATACCAGAGAAAACAACTGAGTTGGCAAGTATACGATTGTTACATACAGTTGATTGATTGTTAGATAATTAGAAATAAAAACAACTTCGTAGGATTGGGTGGGCAGCTGAAACTGAAATTAGATATACGGTTAACTTCATACATTGGGGCACCTTCCTTAGGCTTGAAATGTTTAGAAGCTGGAAGGAGTGCGCTTCCTGGAAGGCATTGCAGTGTTCTTTCGGGACGGGGCTTGGTGAGCGGTTAGGTTGTATTAAGAATGAATCCATAAATCAGTGTTACAAAGTAGTAAACAACTCTATTTGACATATCACAAATACATTTTAAGTATTTAGCATTAAGGGAACCCTGCAGTGATTTTGAAGGTTATATTCCAGGGCAACAGATCTGTAGAGGAGGTATTTGTGAATATTCGAGAGAAATTGAAAAGCTCTGCGCTGACACTACATTTTAAACATAAATTTTAAAAATTGCTGCTCACAGTAGCTCGCAACACATTAGGTCAACATCCCATCACGCGTTCTTACCAGTCCGTATACCCCGATGACGTAAACGGGTAATGTGGGTGAGCTTTTTAATTCGGCGTGCCAAGGTACCGTGGGTGGCAAGGGGTAGATGGGGCGCCGAAGGAGCTATCCCGAACCATTTCTTTAGTTTTCTTTCTGGCACGTCCGCGGGTATGAGTTAAAGGGGCGAAGAGAAGCATAATCTTAATCGCCGATATCTTCGGTGTAGAAGCAGCTATAAGGGGATACAACTCAAGAAACAAACGGCTTTTCCCCGTCATAGGACCTCCTCCAGCGAATGGCGTCGGCTGATTCACATGAATGATAGCGGGAAAATGAAGGAAGCAGGAGATGAAAGAGGATACTCCTCTCTGTGTGTTGTAGCTCCGCTCCGTGCAGTTTCACAACGCTCTACATCAGGCATGCGTCTCTAGTCGTGAACAGCACTTTCTAGTGGAGCCCTGGTCTCCACCCGTAAGCAACGCTATTTCAATCCCTGCCACTCCTTACAAAAATTTCTTCAGTCAGTCTATAGACTGTCCATAAACTTCTGTCTATAAAATATATAGACTCTCTATAGATAAACCCTAGAGAAGAGTTTATAGGCAATACAAATCCCTTTACACTGTCCATAGACAATCTATATATTTATGGCCATACTCTTTTAGTAGACGTTTGCCTATGGAAAATCTAGGCTATGAACAGAATAAAATAAATATCTATAGAGCAACAATAGATTTTATAAGAAATCAGTAGACTGTCTATTGATGATTTTTACACAGGGCGGCAGCCACGTTTCAACTTTCTCGTCTTTTTTTTTTTCTCCCGGCGCGGTTCAGCAGTCTACTGAACTAGTAAGCCAGTTATGCAACTCTCTTTTATTAAAATCCCAGAGAGAATCTCGACCGCGAATAAGATGAGAATGGGAACTGGACAGTGATATTTCCTTTGTGCAAGCGGGCCTCCGAGCGCGCGAAGCGCGTCGGAAACGCGGTCGAACCGGCCGTGTATAAGGCTGCCGTTCATGATAGCTCAGCGGATATGGCGTTAGGCCGCTCACCCGTATGTCACGGAATCGAATCCCGGACACGCGGCGGCACAACGATGGAAGCGAAATGCAACCCTGGATGGCCCGAAATTAACCACTCCAGTGAGACCTCCAATATATGCAACTACGGGACGTTAAAACCGACTTACCGTACCAAAACTTACCATACCATACCATACTTCGTAAATACTGAGTCATGAAGCTTCGATAAGCAAGCTCGTTTGTTCCTGAGAATTTATCAGCGTTTTGTACGAGTGGTTTGCACGGTCGTGTTTCAGATACTCGAATATAGTATGCATCAGTTTGGAGGTCTGATATCTGTATGCGCCATTTTGACTTCCATTTCTGTTAAACAGTATCACCACTTCGTTTACCGTTTAGTAATCTGGTAGAACTATTTTCTTGCGAGATAACCATGAAAAGAAACGTCCGCATGTTAATAAAGCATCTTCTATTACAGAGTGAAGCTGATGCGAACCTCGGACTGTAACGTTCACATGAGTGCGAAAACGTGCATGGCTAAATAATGACGCGAAGGACTCCGAGTAGAGGTGTAGCTAAAAACGCGCTTCCATACTTGTGAGAGTGTCCACCGAAAAGTGAAATTTCGCGGCACTCGCTTCAAGCTTTGCTTTTGCATTTCAGATGAACATCTGCGTTCAGGCACACACGAAAAACAGGGTAATTATTTTTATTTGTACTTGTTAATGCTGTAATTGCTTTTTATGCATCTTTCAAAGTCTTCTTAACTCTGGGTTACATTGGACAACTGATGTGTCATTTTGAGGCTCAACGCTAGAGGAAGATAAAGACTTGGCTTACTATGAACTAAAGAAGCTATATAAACAGAAGTGATGTTGATGTGATTGTAACTGGAAACGTTGGTTGGTTGCACATCTTGAAGTGTGCAGTTTGGAGTATTTCACCATAATGAATTCCTGATAGAAGAGAGAATAGGAGCATGCTGGAAACTGGTGCAACAAGCAATTATTAAAGAAAGTAGAACGTTCTTGCGGGCTAGTTGGTTCATTGCAGAAAAAAAAGGTTAGTACTGCGCGAATTAGACACTACAGGAGAACAGGAACAAACACGACAACAAAGGCGCAGACTTCGAACTGTTTATTCGAGACCAAAATTTGTATTAAAGAAATGCGGCACTATAACTGACCGGGTATACAACTTTATGCTGTATTATAATTCATCAAATAAACATGCTGACCGACGCCTAATAAAGCCGACAAACGTACGACCATTGAAAAGACAATAACACAAAGATAAACAATTCCGCCTTCTCCTTCAGAAAGTCTACTTCAGGCTATTCATGCTGGCAGGAGAGAGATCTTTAGCCTTTTCTCGAATATTTCAAGAAGAAAGTAATAACTGCCTGTGTTCGGTGTGCATAACAAGGAACACAAATATTTTTGCAGTTTGTGAACTGCAAATACAGTGGAAGTTGCCTATTGTGCCTAAGGCACTGGGTTTAAAAAAATGCGCTTTAGTTCATTCATACGGCTTCCTTATCACTTTACTTATGGTTTGCCCACTGAAGGGGGCAGATTCTATTGAAATGTGTGGGGCTAACATTTGTCATGCTTCTTTTTAAGTTGAATACATTACAGTGATGCTAGTGCTTTCTCTAGAGTGAGAATATGCCGCAGCTCGGCTTTGATCACTTGGGGAATTTAATTTTACCAAAATGTGACTATTGAGCACGTAGAGATGTCTTCAGGGTGCAATGTATTCGTAACTGATTATATTTGGATAGACTGGAATCCTGTACTCGGAAGTGGGACTGTCTTATTCCCTTGGTGAGAAAATTCAAAAAATTTGGGTAAGTAGACAAGTTTTAAAATTCGTTTTGAATTATCTAGTTCAAACGCTTGAGATCTCTCCTTTCAGAAATCTTGTTATCTGGTGCATCCGCTGTAGGGAGCTGAACCTGTTACTGGCGGAAGTTTCTATTTACCCAACCATATAACAGCCCGAAAAACGATGGGATCACGCCAGACATTTCATTTCCTGTTTTGTCCTATGATTTGCTGCAAAATCTGCTCTATGAATTGTGACCAACTTTCGCTATCGCGTCTACTTGCCAGATGATAGTTGCACCGTTTATTTAAACCCCCCATTCTCACTTCGAGTCGCCGACTCTCTGAATCTTTCTTTTGACACCAGTTCCTGGCTGTAAGGCAGCACGAGGATAGTTAAGTACGTTTAATATAACCCTATATATTCAGCATTATGTCTCCATTTCGCTTCCTAACAATCCTAAGAAACACATTTAAAAGTAATGGAATGATCGCAGAACGTCATTGAACTTCATGTGAGGCAGAGGAGCAATACAGCGCAGCACAAACTTACAGCATCGAAAAAGCCTCTCCCAATGATCTCGACTTATCCCGCCATTAAAAAAAAAAGCCAGATATTTCATAATGCCATCATTTCTGTAGAATTGGTTCGTTTTGCTTAGCTGCCCAGCATATTGCTTTTGTTGAATACTTTTGGGGTATTTTATTTTAGGTGGCATTTATTGCCGCGACGCTATGTTTGTCATCAACGAATAAAGTAGAATAGCTGTCTTTCAGTTAAAGCTTCAAATAATTCAATATTTTTTGCTAATGTTACCCCACTGGCTTGCTTTATTCCGATAACTTTGTCTAGTTCTTCTTTTTCCAATCTTGAGAAATTCTTATGGACACAGTTTTGTGGTCTAAAAGATTGGTATGGGAAACGAAACTATTCACTTTAGTTCACAATCTAAGGGCAATTAAAAATAAATGAATTCACATTGATGCAATAAAAAATGACCAATATCTTTAACATCAGGGAATTAGAACCTTAGCGTGGTGAATGCGTACTTTTTGCTTGTCTTTTGAGAGGATGTCGGGAGGTCAAAGTTGGAGTTGGTTGTCTGACATGTAGAAATAGCTTCAAAACACCTGCCTAAACAGAATTTCAGGGCTATACAAAACACGTTTTTGGTAAACCTTAGGCTTCCAAATTGAACATAAATTGACGAGGATGAGTTTATTTCCTGCATCATATCATAAACAAGTATTTCATCATTCCTTCACAGAATTGCTTCCATGAAAAGAATATGACATCAGTCCCTTACGAAGTCACCCTGGACGCCACTACAGTCGGCTACTTTGCAGCCCTAAACTTTGGTTGGACTTGAAAAAAGTACATAACTTAAAAATGTACTGCATTATATGATAAAGTTTTCGTTTATAACTTTTGACTCTGGCAAAATGTAACAAAAAGGCCCCTTGAGTTTCTTAGATTCACTGGGTTTTGGGGGATTAACACACTTTCTCAGGACGAAACTGGAAACAGTAGATATTGCGTTCTTCAAATACCATTAATCCTCGAGGGTCAAGCCGTGAAACCTTAGTAAATATTCTGGCAGACAAGCATACAGATTGTAGCTTGATTTGTGCTGAAGGAGCGAACGTACTTGGATTTTTAGACTCCGCTCGTATATACCTGCTTTCTTCTTTTTCATTCGCAAATGTAAGCACATTATGTACGGCGCCATCTTTGGTATAAATGCTACTGTGAAAAGAACACTAAAAATGTTTTTTATTCAAAGAATGCCTCATGTATCAGAATTTTCTTTCTTAACCAGCGAATATGGTCATAAGCAAAACTTAAATTCATGTTTTGTTCGTTATCTCCAGCAGTTAAAGAACAAATCATGACCAGAACTGTGACACAGTGGAGGGCGCTAAGAATCTCTAGACCTAGCGGTACTAGCTGCACTCTTTGTGGAGCTATCAGATATTACATTAGATATCACAACAGTCAGGAGGACTGATGAAGCATATGAAGGGGTAAGGAATAGGCACACATACTCTTCCAGAGATCTGCCAGACGGCGGAGAACGTGGTGTTGGTTTGTGTGATATGAACTTACCATAGCAATAAAGAAGTGAGCAAATGAACGCAAGAAGGAGTGGGGCTAGAGAATAAGCAACCTCGAGAAGACAAAGATACTTATAAAGAACACAGCCAAGCACGAAGCTCTCCAACCTCACAGAGAACATAGAAGAAGCATAACTATCAAACCTAGCCAATAATTTGAAGGTAAGCAGCAGAAGAAAATGTACGAACGCGAGGATTGAGCCAACACAAAATCATGGAGGAAATCTTAAAGCAGCAGCAAGTAAAGAGAGCCTGCACAAGCGAAAAACAAGCCGTGGAAGATACACAGTAAATACCTCGGGTTTGTTGACGTGCTGTAAGATTTAAGAGGTTGAATTTCAGTGTATGCTTGAGGGCTTAAGCAGACAAAGAACTGCGGGCAAAAAAAGAGTAAACAGAAACCGCAAGTGAAGTCCAATGTCTCGAAAGGGACCAACCGCCTTGATAAGTAGAGGAACATTGGAAGTGATAAGGGAGCTGTATGCTAGCCATATGCAATTCGAAGAGCTGGACCTTGAGAGAGAAATTATCAGGAGATTAAGAATTGCCTGTAGTGAACTCAGTGGGCATTTTTGATCTGAAGCAGCTTAATGATATTGCTCAAAGGAAAAGCCACGTCTTGAAACATGGAGGCTAACAAAGAGACTTGAGATTGAATTTAGGAAGAGTGGTAGGCCATAGAAATGAAAAATGTTAGCGGTAACACTGGATTGTGGCAACACTATTGTCAGAACAAGCGCGAGTTGTCAATGTTATAGCAGAGGTTTAGAGAAGAGTATGGACCTGGGCAGGGCATATGATAGAGAAAATGGATAACCAATGGTCTCTTAGAGCAACGAAATGAATTTGATGACGGATTTTAATGGCACAAGGGCACCTGTGGTAACCGAGCGCCCTAGTACAAGGTAATTTCGTCTACTCAGTGTTAGGTCAGAGACGAATTTCTCAAGCATTTCACCCCAGATAAGTCGAGCACCAGGTCAGAGAAAGCTTGTACCTGTTGGATCACAACAAAATTAATTTCAAAGAAAGAAAAATGTACCACGAGACCACTGATTGCTAGCTCGTGAGATAAGATAAGAGATTTATTAGGAATGTGTGCATGCAGCTGGTGAAAGACAGTAACACCTAGAGATCACCGGGGGAGGACGTTGTCCTGAAGTGAATGCAAACTAAGGGATGATGATAATGAAATTCTCTTCATCCCTACTCCAGCTGTTAAGAATCAACACAAGTTCTATGCTTTCAAAACAGCCGAATTTGTATAGTGTGACATAAAGAAAACAGGTAAGTTTACCAAAGCATTGATATTTTGGTGGTATCCGACCGCAGGTGCAGATGAATAATTCCTGCCGCAAAGAAAAGCTACATCGGGCACAAAACACTTTTAGGTCAGTCCTACACCAGCTTTTAACAAATATTTTAAAACGATTTCTTAGTGCCCAAACAATCATACCTAGTCTACATTGGTCATTTGACTATGTTAATGCGGCTCTCCTAAATATCCTAGCCAGAGCTAAACTACTTGGTTGTCGCAAATTAGTTTCTGTAGCGACAATGAAGAACAAAAACACGTGCAGATTACTCAAGTAGAAGTTTTATTCTTCATGGTGGGCCCCTAAAATTTTAAATTATAATTAAAAGTAACACAGTAGAGTGCTTCTGCCACAAAACTAAACCTCAACACCAAAAAGAGCACACGCTAAAGGTAATTACAAATCTCCCAAATTGGAGTGTTTGACAGGACAAACATGCAATGAAAAACTCTTGACAACTGGAAGAAAACAGGGCGACACCGAGCACACATATGAAAATTGTTGCATCCAAATGCGCAGTGTGGTGCTCGAGCACTCACCAGCCAGCATGTCATGAAACATAGCATGAGTTCTGGTAGCTTCAAATAGTATACAGCTGATCCGGCATTTGGCATGCGAACAGTAACTCTGAATGATCACGAGGCTGAATGCTTTCAAGAGGCCGTTGCAGTAACAAGACGGCAATGATACACCTATCAAGATATGCTTCCGTAATAATGCATTACTGTTACTCATCTGATAACGCTGCCACGAAACTCTTTGAAAACTCTTGAAGCGTCGCAGTCGAATGAAAAAAAACCACTTTTAGAAACAAGTCAAGAGGCTGCAGTGTAATGGCATGACGGAAGTGATACAATATAGCAATAGCAATGCAATGTACACATGAAGCAGCACAATAAAACATGATCTTTGATCCCTAATTATGATAATTTGAACATTCTTTTGTTTTCCTCACTTTCTTGCAAAATTAAGTTTAGATCGTGAAAGCACTCAAAAAGACAAGGATACAGAAAGCGACCGACACACATTGCGCTTACTTCCACCTGGAAATAATTGCATTGTGTGCCCGTCTCTTTCAGTATTCTCGTGTCTTTGAGTGTTTTCAGGATTAAAACATTGTTAACCAAGTAGAACAAAACCTCCCGATATTCCAAACTTAAAACTCTGACAAATTGGGAGCCCCTTTCAACATACAAGGTGCACCATAACTAATACAGCACTATTTTCACGATATGTTTTTTCTAAGAACAAACGCAGCTTGAAGATTTTCCACTAATATTTGTGTATGGTTCTTCGAATGTAACATGCAAGTTTTCATTGATACGACCATCTCCCCATCCTGATCGTTGCTTGCAATCGAGGTATAATGTACCATGGAGGGCAGGTACTGCTTAATTCTCACGTTCTTTTTAATTTAGTGTGAGCGTGCAACCCTTCTGCTGGCGTATATGCAACGGTTTTGTCTGGCTATGGGAACTGAGGTTTTCCTATAAAAATTAAAAGGTACCAGAAAAGTGAAAGTCTTTCTGAAATGTACAGAACATACGTACAGGTGCTTTAACAGTGCCTGACACGTAAACAAAATCAGTGTTGATGACCAAGAAGAAAATTGCTGAGGAGAGTAGCAGCAGCTTCACAGTCTGAAACGGCATGATAGGACCTGCAGGCGAGATCACAAGAGCGGTTGCGTGGAAACATGAGTCTGCGGAGACACTCGTTTTCAAAAAGCACGAGCAGCCATGTTCTCTTCACAGCAGCAACCGGCAGCAGAAAACGCCCCTTATTTCACTTTCTTTTGCACCTCTGTCAAACCACGCGTGTTTTGATATTTGAAAATATGTTGAAGCTGTATTGCATGGCTCCGCTTAAAGTTTAGGCACAAATGCCAAGGTCCATGATAATTTTGCTCACAATAAATGGCACCGGTGCTTGTCCACCAATTTTCAATGACCTGGGCCACATTAACAGGAAGACATAGGCAGCAAGCATTGCAGAGCGGCCAAATTGAAGTGCCACAAGAACAATTTGGCAGTAAATTTTCAGCACAGAAAGTCTCAGAGAAAGATCATCTATGTCTGCCTAACATACATTTAATGCTTGCATATGCCTGCTTTACACTGAAAAATGTATAAATCAACTTAGGACTATGCACACATGCAGCAAGAAAGCTTAGAAAAAGCAAGGAAACACGAAATAGGCTTACTGAAAACAGAAAGGCATCACTGTAAAGAGTGCGAATTATTTAATTGTCCCATCAGAACAGCAGCCTGACAATAAAAGGTTCAGGTTGTATGGGTGGAAATGATTTATCTATAGCATTTATGCACATACAGCACTCACTGAATCGTGAGCAGAATGGCCAGATTAAAACGTGAAGAAAACATGCTGTAAAATATACAAAAATGCCTCGTGTGCTGTCTCTTACTTGAAATTAGTTAATCGTATCATAGTTTTGGTGGTACACAAAATGTACAAGCAGAGCGTATACATGCACTATTTTTTTTTCATACCTTACCACGGCCTGTTATGCGCTGAGCATGAAACAGGTAGCAAGCAATTTCGTGCTGCAGCCTTTTTTCTGGCAGAATTTAAATCATGTGAAGTTCAGCTGAAAGAAACTGTTTCACACATCAGTGTACTTTATCAATCAGCACTGAAGTACAGAACCCTATGCTGAGAAGAGGTTTAAACTAATAGCGGGCATTTTACTAATCTGTTTAACTCAAGATGCAAGTAAGTGATGGCGGAGGCACGCAACTATATATCGTGAGGTACCACGAACCAATACGAGCAATCATGTATTTAAGAGGTCTTGTCGATATACATGTTCCTGAATGACTTAAGGTATTCATAGGTGCATTCACAGCAAGACACTTTTGCTAAATTCATTTGTCAGCTCCGGTCTTTTATGAGACAGTTGCCAAGGTAAAGAATTTGGCTTTAAGGCTTTAAGGCTTTTAAGGGAGGAAAGAAGTTAAAAGTTCAACCTGCACATTTTGAATTTCAGGCTCGTTATATGAAAAAAATATAATCTTAACCGGAATTAACTGAAGTTTAAACAAATAACATTTACATTGTAAGAATGGAAATACTCCCCTATTTCAGATAACACTTTTGAAAAGCCTTCGTTTCATGGCAACTGTTAAGTAGCCATGATGCAAAGAAACGAGTCATGATACACAGCTAAGCCCTTGCATCCAGAAAACGGCACATTTTCAACTATATCCTCATGAAGTAGCTTTAAATAGGTTTTAGTACGAATACCTTTATTTCTTGCGTAATTTATCACTTGCACATACTGGCGCCAACAGTCGCCGTTCAAAATGCGGCTATCTTCCTCGTGTAAGGCAATCCTTGGGCTTACTCAAAAGGCAACTTAACTACAAGAAGTGCATAGTATAGAGAGAAAGTAGGCATACGGTTTCTTAACACGCGCAGAGTGAACAAGGCACGGGAAAGCGTCAGGGTGCTGTCAAGGCTTTGACAAGAGGAGTTATCCTCGTCTGGGATCAATATATCCGAGGAAGGAACCTCTCAGGCGCAGGGTCGTCTCACGCCGTTTACTGAGCTGTACGGCACGTTCATTGCGCGATTCGAGCAGTCGCGTCCATGCTCGCTGCGCAGACGTCGCAAAGGCGCACAACAACAAAAGCATAAAAGATGTATTTATTTTGCTGCACCTTGTCCAGCGTACAACCTGAATGGTTTGATACATAGCAATTATTCTTTTCATTGCGTGAACGTTGATTACTACCAGGGCTGCAGCTTGGCTATGGCGAAGTCGGAGCGCTGGCCAAGCCCGCTTGCGCGTTGGAACCATTCGTGCAGGAGATTTGCAACAGTTTTTGTTCCTTCCATATTCTCTGCATGCGTCCTGCTCGTTGTATTTTCGTTAGTTTGTATATGTGCAGTCCGTACGCCGAATTGGAGTGTACAACCGTGCTTGCTGTGCCATGCGGCGTGGATGCATAGTAGAACGACCATGCAGAATGTGCGTTACAATGCCGGCGCCTCTGCACTAAAGTGAAGACTTGAAGACGATGAAAAAGCTGCTCTCTTTGGTGCGGCTGTAAGAAACTGGCGAGTAACTGTCGACGCACGTTTAGGTGACTGATTGATTTCGTTTTTCGCGCCAAAATATTCAGCAATGGCCAACAGTCCTGACGAACTGCTGCTCTATCATGATAGACACCTGCCTAATGTTTGTTACAAGCTTGTTGGATCTGCACGTGGTTATGGGGGACCAACTTTGACATGTTGGTTGCACTGTAAACTATGCATTTATTGGGTACGAAGATTACTGTTGTGTTGGCACATGTTTAATGATTATCATTGTACTGTGGTGCCATGCACATCTCTGCGTAAAAGCGGAGAGACCATGCGAGCTGATAGAACTACGTGCGAGCGCTTTCTCCCGGCGCAGCGCCTGTTTTCAAGATATGCCTACGGTGCCTTACCAAATATGTCAGCCTGTCTGCACAGACACTTCTTCCAAGCACGCCTTTGCACGCAGAAGAACACGGTGTCTGCACATTTGCGCGCGACTGTGCAAACAAAACGCATCACTGTACACTCACCTTGCAGGATGGCTAATGGGGTAATAAATGTTCTAAGCAGTGAGTAACTGCCGTGATAAATGCAAGGTACGTTACTGAATGACTTCACACTTAGCGTGTTTTTTTCTCGTTAGCCTTTACGTACGCCCTGTTACCTTCTGCTTTCCAGTGTAGGGGCGAGAGGCGTGTCAAGCTCCAATTAGCTCCTTAACGTTTTCTCCTCCACTCTCTACTGGTCAGCAGGGTAAAATAAACAGCTCCTTTTTGGGACAGAAGAAAAGCAAAGGCACATTGCTCATTGTGATGTTGCTTAAAAAGTAGGTGTGTAGATGTTCCGCTTCATATCTGGTCTTTCCACACCCAGTAACTAAGATGTAGTCCAAAAAGAGCATCTCCAAAAACTATAATGACATGAGAGGTGGGCATCTCCAGACGTCTGAGGCTTGGCGTCTCTTTTTCTTGCAGGCTAGTTAGTTTCGTTTATATTAACTTTATCGCATGTAAGAGGTATGTGTTAAATTTCAAGGTAGAGTATTTCGTAAGCCAAACAGCATGTTGTACAGCACAGGCATTTTTCATTATTTACATTGCAGCAATATGTTAGCACTCGCTAGAAAGTCTGTTACTGACCAGAAAAAACAACGATCATGCCATGTTCTAAGATAGTTCTTAGTACCATATAAAATATACAGCAAATAAAGAAATGCCAAAATTTTACCAGATTAATATTTTTGAGGCTTCATCCCTTGAAAGTTATCAAGCTTCTAGAGTGTCCTGTGGCTGTCAGCTGGTCCACATGTTTGTCAAAGCTGCTGCATACAATATAGGTCGTGTCAGATCAAGCTAAGTAAAATACCAATGGAAAATTTATGTGTTCAGAGTTATTCCCCCTCTCCCCCTCAAAAAAAACTGCAAATATTTTCTACTGAGGATGAGCGAAATTTTTGCCTTCTGGCGTAAACGGTGCACAGATTCCTTGTCACTGCAGCAATTATGGCCGCTGGATACTTTTTGAGAGTATTTCATTTATCTGCAGGTAGATCAGGCGTGAATGGGCCGTAATAGAGTACCTACAAAGTTAAATATTGCAATGAGCAATATTTCATATTGCATATACTTTTCTTATCCATGAAGAAGTTGGCGTTTTTGATTGGTGGCTGTGTAGCAAACATATGACTGCGGCGTGGTACTGGGCTCAGAGATTTATTTGCCCATGCTCTTTGTTTGGTCGGTGATTTGTTTCCTTACCACACGGAATTTGGAAGTTTAGCTTTCAACCTGTGCCCTTTCTTGTATTTTGTAGTGTATTTTCAGCTGGTGTTCAATTTGAGTTTGAAAATGTTTTCAAATAGTTGGCCTCATTACGTTGCATTTCTCACAGAAGGAAAAAGTTGCAGTAATATTTTTATTAAGCGTTACCCTATCATGTGGCTAGCTATGTGGTGAAAATATTTTTTATGAAGACTTAGACAACGTTCCTATTTTAACGTTATAGCAAAGTAAGGCCCTTGTTTTTTACCGTTTCTCACAAATTTTAGCAATCACTCAACTTTCAAGCCACACCATGTGTTACTTGGGTTCTGTCCAAACTGCTGCTGCGTAGCAGTGATTCACACCGTACGACCCACTAAAACGCTCCGCAAACTTGGCTAGTTGTGCGCAACAAAAGGAGATTGCTAACTCTTGGCAACAATGCTTGTTCATGTATTTATTGTAAAGTGCCCACCAACATGCCAAATACCTATTATATTAGTGGACGAGTGATTAATACAGAAGCAGAAAGCAAAGATGACTGAAAACAAGAGGATAATAATAAAGTTTGGGAAACCGCCAGCAAGTGCTCGAAGCCTGTTTGGTTTGTATTCGTGTTGTGCCGATGAAACACACAAGATCAGATGTCAAACGGTTGCAAAGACACATAATTCGAACAAAGGGGTGCAGATTACATTATATCTGCCCGAATGTAACGACAGTAATGTTGAGACGGTCAGAAGGGCGCGGACACCTGTTAGAAAACGTGCTTTCCGCTCTCGTTTTTTTGGCATTTCCTCTTTTCACAGTTTCGGCAACCTGGTAGCGCCTTCATTCTAGGGTGCAGTATTTGTTCAGACTACGTGGGGGACAGACTGTGCGTGGAAGGGCGCGCGCTGAGAGCGTTCGGAGAGGAAGCCCTGGTTCATTTACTGCACCATTTGATTCGTGGATGGGAAAAGAGCCCCTGAATTGTCGACGACTAGTCAGGTGGTCACACTGAAAGAAGCGCCCGCGAATTGGCAGGCCAGGTGTTTGAGTCATGCGTTTTGGGCTCAGCACAAAGCACAAAAACAAGGAGTGACTTGGGTGACGATTAAGGGAGAGCCGCAAAGCGAGACAGCTGGTGCTGCAAGTCATAAAACGACAACGTTGGTGCCAAATCCTTGTGGACAAGTTCGACAGTGCTGTGAGACTCGCACACCAGAGTATTGCCCACGGTTTCCAGCTTGCAGAAAGGTAAGGTGAAAATCTTGGACTCGTCTGGGTTGTTTGGTTAACCGAAGTGGCCCAACTATTCACCAAGCGTGAATCGAAAGGTCCGGCCTTTTTGCAGTACAGCTGAAGGGAGCGACGTCAATGATAATAATTACCACCGTTAATCTTCCGTGGCACAGCACGGACCGGGACCTTAGCGCAAGCAGTTTGCGTCAGTGCGTTAGTTTGTCGACAAGAAGCCGGTATTGCGTCAGAACGTCGGGATACGCACGAAGTACAGCCCGGAGGCCCTTTGAAACGGCTTAAGCGGAGTGTGGGTCTGCTCTGCTCTGGTTCCAAAGACTTGCGACTGCCCGGCGGTCTTGAACAGTCACCAGTCCTCTAAAGGGGCAATCAGGGAAACTGCGTTCAGTTTTTGTTCTTTCTAAAAATTTAGTCTATAGCTTTTCTGGCGAAGCTGGCGTTAGGGAGGCAGCAAAACAAGCATTTATTGATCAGAAAATTGGGTTAGAAAATTTTATGCCACTATATTCAAACTCGACCTGACGATATAGACAACGTGATCACTGTAAGAAAATGGCGGTGCTGATCGGGTTACGCAGAGGTGCGCTTTAGGGTATCTTAGACACTGCTGATTATCTCATATGTAGCATATGGTATACCGCGCGAAAGGTAGATTCCTGCCGCTAACAAATCGGAGTAGTTCTTGTGGAAAAAAAGCATAGTGGGTAGTGCGAGCTGCTATATTTCTGGGCGTTTGTGTGGGGATAAATATTCCATCACCCCGGCTCTAAACTGGTTGCTATGAAGGTGTTAGACGTACCGGAATTTTCGTCCCAAGAGACAGAAAGGTCCCTTGAGATCGTTCTTGCTTCTCGACTGGGGGGTTTTGCTTCGCGCAGGCACCAGTGCATCGTTTCCAGCATTCCCGACACCCGGGCATAACTGCAGCGCACGTGGACAGGAATGGGCGTTATTCGACGCATTTTTCATCAAGCCAACTGCAAGCTATGCTTAGTGCTGATCGCTCTTGCTTGGCAGGATGTGCTCGCTTGCGACTCCAAACTGCCGCGTAAGTATTCGCCAAGGTGATGTAGACCATGCGGAAGAAAAAAAAAAGCTCAATGATTTTGCTGTTACAGCGCTCGGACCGAGGTTGTTCAGAGCTAAGGCGCAGTTTGGAGACGTGATGAAATACTGTCATGGAGAGTTTGTTGCGGTGGCGAGGGGGTTCCCTTCCGAGAAATTTCGAAAGGTGAGTGGACTCATGCTAAGGTACTATACGAATGGAGCATGACTGCAAATCTTGCTCTTGACTTTTTGGACTGGATGGCTTACGCCCTTTGGGCGGCAGAAAATTGAACACTGCCAAAAAGATAATTCGAATCACGCAACGAAAAGCTCGCAAAGCGGGCAAAAAGCGATCGTAGTGGATGATTACATAAGCGGACGTAGCGTTACTTGATCTTGTGATGCGAATGCATTCAAGAACTCGCTGCATTTTTAAGGAAGTATCAAAGCAAGAACTGCGAAATTAAAGAAAATTCGCGCTGAGTAACTTAATAAAAAAAGTGGAGGAGACAGCTAGGCTGCGGCTTAAGGGCATGACGCGACAGCGTGACGGGTTAATTCGAATATATGCAGAAGACCATTCTCTACTTCATTTGCAGATCCCAGGGAGTCCTCATACTCCTCCTGTCGCAGTGGTGCGGCGGTTAAGCGATGCTCCACTGCACTGCGATGGCAGGTGCTACCAGTAGGGGGCGTTGTCCGACCCAGGTTACTCTTCTCGAGTGACCGATAATTAATTTAACTGGCGCCTGCCACGGTGGGCAGTATGCTCAGTATCCGGTGGGCTAGTTTTGATGACGCCGCAAGGTCACGTGACCTAGGTGACCCGCCGGCCTCTTAGGTTGCTCCGTGGACACCTGCCAGAGCCATGCTCGTGATTTTTCGGTTACAAAGCAGACAACACTGACGCCGGATTTTCTGTGTAACGGGACTTTTAAAGTTACTCGCGTGAAAATGCTCTCTTTCTCGGGGTCGGGAGCAGGTGTAAGCTTCATATGCTTTGCAGTTCCAGCGTAGCATTTTCTTGAGACTTTTCTTCGAAAAAGTCTCGCCTCGGCCAAACAGAACTCTCGCCTGCAGCGTCGCTAGGGTGGAAGGGTGTGACTTCCAGGATCACTATCTGCCTCCACCCTCACTATTTAGAAAACGCTCAGCGCTGCGCGTGTAGATGGCGCCATGGTTCCGCCGGAGGCTAGAGTCACTGTACAAGTGACTCTACCTGCTGGCGCAAAGCTCAAAACATTTTTTAGGCTAATTTGAGCCCACAAACAGAAAGAATTCGGTAGCTGTGCAAGTGCATGGGATGGTTGTTGGGACAAGAATTCCGCCCGTTATCAGCCACGCCCAATTTGTTGGAGAGAGCAAACTTTCGAGATAAGGCGCCTAAACAACCTACAAGAATCTCAAATATAGTAGCAACTCCCCTTGGTGCTCACTATCGTTGCAGATCTATCTGCTCACGATAAACAAAGAACGCACAAAAACGACACTCTACTGCTAAATTTATATTGGGTTCATTGCAGATAAATAGCAGGATTCTTTGTACTGCTGTGTAGACGTTGTTCATTGAATGATGACCATGATGGTGCATGGGATAGTGGCGTTATTTAGGCGACTTCTACGAAAGGGTGGTCTTCAGCAGCTCCCGAATTTCTTGATAACTGTGAGAATTGTTTCTTACAAGTCGAATGGACAAATAAAAACATTAGGCAGCCTTCAACTGATAAGTTTAACTTGCTCTGTTAGCTCGAACCAGTTACATGTAAATTGGTTTGCTTTTTAACAAGTCGAATTATTTCCTCTTACCTGTATAATCCAATGGCAGCTCTACGGTAAAAGATTGCAATTTCTTGAAACGGAACTGAATGTTGTTTAACGTCGTACTCCTGTTTGAATTTCGGCATGAAAAAAGATGGTAATAACATGCTGCATAGACAGGTGCACAAATAGTTTATAGCAAAAGAAAAGTGTACGCAGTCCTAAGCAACATGGTGCAGAATTAGAACAGTTAGGCGAAAGTCAATTAATGTGGCCCCAAACGTTTTTTTCTCCAGTTCCTGCATGCCTTTTGTCAGATGCTGAACGTCTGCAAGGAGACAATACCAGAGAAAACAACTAAGTTGGCAAGTATACGATTGTTACATACAGTTGATTGATTGTTAGATAATTAGAACAAAACAACTTTGTTGGATTGGGTGGGCAGCTGAAACTGAAATTAGATATACAGTTAACTTCATACATTGGGGCACCTCCCTTAGGCTTGAAATGTGTAGAAGCTGGAAGGAGTGCGCTTCCTCGAAGGCATCGCTGTGTTTTTTCGGGACGGGGCTTAGTGAGTCGTTAAGTTGTATTAAGAAAGAATCCATAAATCAGTGTTACAAAGTAATAGACAACTCTCTTTGGCACATCTCAAAGGCATTTTAAGTATTTAGCAATAAGGAGTCCCTGCAGTGATTTTGACGGTCATATTCCCGGGCCACAGATCTATAAAAGAGGTATTTGTGAATATTCGAGAGAAATTGAAAAGCTCTACACGTTCACTACATTTTAAACATAAATTTTAAGAATTGCTGCTCGCAGTAGCTTGCAACGCATTAGGCCAGCACCCCGCCATGCGATCTTACCAGTCCGTATACCCCGATGACGTAAACGGGTAATGTGGGTGAGCTTTTTAATTCGGCGTGCCAAGGTACCGTGGGTGGCAAGGGGTAGATGGGGCGCCGAAGGAGCTATCCCGAGCCATTTCTTTAGTTTTATTTCTGGCAAGTACGCGGGTACGAGTTGAAGGGGCGAGGAGAAGAATCATCTTAATCGCCGATATCTTGGGTGTTGAAGAAGCTATATATATGGGGATGCAACTCATGAAACAAACGTCTTTTCCCCGTCATAGGACCCCCTCCAGCCAATGGCGTCGGCTGATTCTCATGAATGATAGCGGGAAAATGCATGAAGCAGGAGATGAAAAGGGATACTTCTCTCTGTGTGCTGTTGCTCCGGTCCGTGCAGTTTCACAACGCTCTACATCAGTCATGCGTCTCTAGTCGTGAACAGCACTTTCTCGTTCACAGTCGAGCCCTGAACTCCACCCGTAAGCAACGCTATTTCAGTCCCTGCCACGGCAGCCATGTTTTAACTTCCTCGTATTTTTTTTTCTCACTGCGCGGTTCAGGGGCCGTATTCCCAGTTTGTGTCATAACAAAAAGCGTCCTAATCTACCGCAGCGGCATCACCTGATTGGTAAAAAAAACCGGAAGCGGATGTCGGCTCGGTTGCAACTGTGAGCGGTGGTAGGATGTCAACGTGTGGCGGTTACCGCAGCGAAATGTCCTGCGGTGCTTTTGCTCTTTGCCGAGAAAAAAAAAACGCGACCATTGCGACAGAAGAAACATTAAGCCACAAGTTTGGTTGCGCAGAGGATTCCACTGTAAAGGAGTAATATCAAAGCTGCTTTATTTATCCAATTGACTTCAGCAAATACAAACGATATAGTTCAGGCACTCTTTTCTGCACTGTAAAAGCCGGAGGTGTGATTAAAGAAGAAAAGTTTTACGCAACCACGCATGGCTTTTCAGTGACAGAAGGCGGCCTCTACAGCCGTCCATCGCCGATGGTAAATAAAAAGCAGCTAGCTTGTTCGCACAACATGGCGTTTTACACTTATCTTGAGGAAAAAGGAACGGGGAGGAAAATTAGTAGCATGCACTAACTCGCAGCACAGTGCGCGGTTCGCTGCCGGGCTCAACCAAGGTGCCGTGACGACTTGCCGTCTGCAACATCACTGAATGTAAATTGGTGCTGTGATCGGATGGTTGTGCAGACGGTAATTTACCTTTGTTCATTCTTTATATGCAGGCAGTGCCAATAAATTAAAGGGATGAGCTAAAAAATCTTACTGTGTTTTCCTTGATATATCTGTTGGGAGACTTCGCAGACGAAGCATTCATAGGTTCGCCATGGTACGAAGCGCACGCATGCCTACTAACGCCTTAAATCTAACTTGCAAGCTAACTCGCGAGCTCAGTGATGCAGAGCCACACTACTGCGGCTATCGAGAACCGTAAGGGACATAAAACACCACCTCGGGCATGTCAAACGCTCCGGTGTAGCAGCGCGTCACCTGCGACTGACCGTCTGAGCACGTGAGTGGTTCCACGCTGACAGACATTACACACGATCGTGATGCAGGACACTTCAAGAGCAAATAGAGAGCTCTACACTAGAAAAGGAAATGCACGTTTTCGTGCAGTAAACGCAAGCATTTTGCGGGTCATTCTGCTTTATGTTACATCATTCAACATACGCAGACGAGTTAACTCGGTGATAGTGGCGCCATCCCGTTTGAGTAAAGAGAACAATTTCTGCAACAAACGGGTGCTCGTTAGGCCTAGAAGCTACCGAATTGTCCAACAAAAAAAAAAACAAGTCGAATTTATCGTTTATTCAATTTGTTATAGGCAGGACAAGACGAAGCGAAAGTCCTGTACCCTGTTTAAAACCAAATCATGGGCCGAAAAACGCAGTAACATCGACGAGTTCACTTCGAAGCGAGAGGCTCTGCATCTGCTGCGTACGCTATGTGTTTGACGTCGCCGTCCGGTTTCTTCGAACCTTTTCGCTGCATCCGAACCACCACATCCGCTTCCGGCGTCTCGACCAATCAGGTGTGCCCGTTGCGCCAGATTAAGACGTTTCTTGTTATGACACAAACTCGGAATACGGACCCAGGTGTCTACTGAACTGATTAGCCAGTTATGTACTTCTCCTTTATTCAAATCCCAAAGATGATCTCGACCGCGAATAATGTTAGAATGGGAACTGGACAGTGCTATTATTTCCTTTGTGCAAGCGGGCCTCCGAGTCCGCGAAGTGCGTAGGAAACGCGGTGGATCCAGCCGTGTGTAAGGCCGCCGTTCATTAAAAACATCTCAATCTGATAGCTCAGCGTATATGGCTTTAGGCCGCTCACCTCTATGTCACGGGATCGAATCCCGGACACGCGGCGGCTACACAATGGGAGCGAAATGAAACCAAGGATTGCCGAAATTAACCGGAGTCCTCCAGTGATTCCTCCAATATATGCAGGTAAGGGACGTTAAATCTGGCATACTATAGCATAGCATACCAAAACGTACCATGCCATACCATACTTCGTAAATACTGAGTCATGAAGCTTCGATAAGCAAGCTCATTTGTTCCTGCGAATTTATCAGCGTTTTGTACGAGTGGTTTGTAAGGTCGAGTTTCAGATGCTCAAATAGAGCATGCATCAGTTTGGTGTTTTGATATCAGTATACGCCATTTTGACTTCCATATTTGTTAAACAGTATCACCACTTCGTTTATCGTTTAGTAATCAGGTAGAACTATTTTCTTGCGAGATAATCATGGAAAGAAACGTCCGCATGTTAATAAAGCATCTTCTATTACAGAGTGAAGCTGATGCGAACCTCGGACTGTAACGTTCACATGAGTGCGAAAACGTGCATGGCTAAATAATGATGCGAAGGACTCCGTGTAGAGGTGTAGCTAAAAACGCGCTTCCATACTTGTGAGCGTGTCCACCGGAAAGTGAAATTTCACAGCACTCGCTTCAAGCTTTGCTTTTGCATTTCAGATGAACGACTGCCTTCAGACACACGTGATAAACAGGGTAATTATTTTTATTTGTTCTTGTTGATGCGGTAATTGCTTTTTATGCGTCTTTCAAGGTCTTCTTAGCTCTGGGTTGCGTTCGCCAACTGGAGTGTCATTTTGAGGCTCAATATCAGAGCAAGGGACTGACTTCGCTTAGTACGAACTAAAGAATCTATTTACAGATGTAATGTTGATGTGTTTTTAACTGGACACGTTGGTTGGTTGCGCATCATGAAGTGTGCAGTTCGGAGTATTGCACCTTAATGATTTCCACATAGAAGAGATAATGTGAGCATGGTGAAGCTGTTGTAACAAGCAATTATTAAAGAAATGCGGCACTTTAAGTGGCCGGGTATGCAGCTTTATACTGTATTATAATTAATCAGATATACATGTTGACTGGCGCCTAATGAAGCCGACTAATGTAAGACCGAACTGAAATGACAATAACACGAAGGATAAACAATTCTACCTGAACCTCCAGAAAGTCGACTTCAGGCTATTCATTCTGGCAGAACAGAAATCGATAGCCTCTTCTTAAATATTTCAAGAACAAAATAACTGGCTGCGTTTGGTGTGCATAACAAGGAACACAAATATTTTGCGGTATGAGAAGTGCATATATAGTTGGAGTTGTCTATTGTGCCGAAGGCACTGTTTTTCAAAAAGACTGCGCCTTAGTTCATCCCTGCGACTTCCTTACGACTGCACTGATGGGTTGCCGGCAGATGGGAACAGATTCCATTGAAATGAGTAGGGCTAACTTCGGTCATGGTTTAATTTAAGGTGAATATATTGCAGTGATGCTCGCGCTTTCTCTAGAATGAGAATATGCAGCAGCTTGGCTTTGATCACTTGGGGAATTTAATTTTACCAAAATGTGACTATTGAGCACGTAGAGATGTCTTCAGGGTGCAATGTATTCGTACCTGATTATATTTGGACAGACTGGAATCCTGTACTCGGAAGTGGGACTGTCTTATTCCCTTGGTGAGAAACTTCATAAAGTTTTGGTAAGTAGACAAGTTGTAAAATTGCTTTGAACTGTCTAGTTCAAACAGTTGAGATGTCTCCTTTCAGAAATCTTGTGCTCTGGTGCATCCGCTGTAGGGAGTTGAACCTGTTACTGGCGGAAGTTTCTATTTACCCACCCACATAACAGCCGGAACAACGATGGGATCACGCCAGACATTTCATTTCCTGTTTTGTCCTAGGATTTGCTGCAATGTCTGCTCTATGAATTGTGACCAACTTTCGCTATCGCGTCTGCTTGCCAGATGACAGTTGCACCGTTTATTTAAACCACCCATTCTCACTTCGAATCGCCGACTCTCTGAATCTTTCTTTTGACACCAGTTCCATTAAAAAAAGCCAGATATTTCATAATGCCATCATTTCTGTAGAATTGGTTCGTTTTGCTTAGCTAAGCCCAGCATATTGCTTCTGTTGAATACTTTTGCTGTATTTTATTTTAGGTGGCATTTATTGCCGCGACGCTATATAGGTTGGTCATCAACGAATAAAGTAGAATAGCTGTCTTCCAGTTAAAGCTTCAAATAATTCAATATTTTTGCTAATGTTACCCCACTGGCCTGCTTTATTCCGAAACTTTGTTTAGTTCTTCTTTTTCCAATCTTGAGAAATTCTTATGGACAAGGTTTTGGGGTCTAAAAGATTGGTATGGGAAACGAAACTATTCACTTTAGTTCACAATCTAAGGGCAATTAAAAATAAATGAATTCACATTGATGCAATAAAAAATGACCAATATCTTTAACATCAGGGAATTAGAACCTTAGCGTGGTGAATGCGTACTTTTTGCTTGTCTTTTGAGAGGATGTCGGGAGGTCAAAGTTTGAGTTGGTTGTCTGACATGTAGAACTACCTTCAACACACCTGACCTAAACTGAATTTCAGGGCTATAGAAAACAGGTTTTAGCTAGATTATAGGCTTCTAAATTGATCATGAATTTCGGAGACTGCGTTTATTTATGGCCTCTTATCATAAACAAGTTGTTCATTGTTTCTTTACAGAATTGCATTCATGAAAAGAATCTGACATCAGTCCCTTACGATGTCTTACTGGACGCCACTACAGTCACCTACTTTGCAGCCCTAAACTTTGGTTGGAATTAAATATAGATACAAATCGTAAAAATGCACTACATTATATAATAAAGTTTTCGCTAATAACTTTTGACTCTGGCAGAATGTAACAAGAGAGCCAAGTATTTCTTAGCTTCACTGGGCCTAGGAGGATTAACACACTTTCTCAGGACGAAACTGGAAACAGTGGATATTGCGTTCTGGGAATGCCGTTAATCCTCGAGGATCAAGCCGTGAAACCTTAGTAAATATTCTGGCAGGCAAGCATACAGATTGTAGCTTGATTTGTGCTGAAGGAGCGAACGTACTTGGATGTTTAGACACCGCTCACATATGCCTGCTTTCTTATTTTTCCTTCGCAAATGTAAGCACATTATGTACGGCGCCCATTTTCGGTATAAATGCTATTCTGAAAAGAACACTAAAAATCTTTTTTCTTCAAAGAATGCCTCATGTATCAGAATTCTTCTTTCTTAACCAGTGAATATGGTCATAAACAAAGCTGAAATTCATGTTTTATTCGTTATCTCCAGCAGTTAAAGAACAAATCATGACCAGAACTGTGACACAGTGAAGGGCGCTAAAAATCTCTAGACCTAGCTGTACCAGCTGCACTCTTTGTGGAGATATCAGGTATTACATTAGATATCACAGCAGTCACGAGGACTGATGAAGCATATGAAGGGGTAGGGAATACGCACATATACTCTTACAGAGATCTGCCACATGGCAGAGTACGTGGTGTTGGTTTGTGTGATATGAACTTACTATAATAATAAAGAAGGGAGCAAATGAAAAGCAGGAACGAGTGTGGCTAGAGAATAAGCAACCCCGAGAAAAGAAAGATACCTATAAAGAGAAAAAACAAGCACAAAGCTCTCCAACCTCGCAGAGAACGTAGAGGCAGCAGAACCATCATACCTATAGCCAATAATTCGAAGGTAAGCATCAGAAGAAAATGTACCAAGGCCAGGATTGAGCAAACACAAAATTATGGAGGAAACCTAAAAGCAGCAGGAAGCAAGGAGAGTTTGCAGAAGCGAAATACAAGCCTTGGATGACAGACAGAAAATACTTCGGGTTTGTTGATGTGGTATGGGACTTCAGAGGATGAATTGTAGTGTATGTTTGAGGGCCAAAGGTGACGAAGAACTGCGGGCAAAAAAAAAGAGTAATCAGGAACCAAAAGTGAGGTTCAATTGTCTCGAAAGGTACCGACAGCCTTGATAAGTAGAGCAACATTGGAAAAGATAAGGGAGCTTATGCTAGCGAAGTAGAATTCGGAGAGCTGGACCTTGAGAAAGAAATTATCAGGAGATTACGAATTGCCTCTAGTGAACTCAGTGGGCATATTTGTTTTGAAGCAGCTTAAAAATATTGCTCAAAGGAAAAGCCACGTCTTGAAACTTGGAGGCTAACAAATAGACTTGAGATTGAATTCAGAAAGAGTTGTAGGCCATAGAGATGAAAATGTTAGCGGTAGCACTAGATTGTGGCAACACTGTTGTCAGACCAAGTGCGAGTTGTCAATATTCTAGCTGAAATTAAGAGAAGAAAATGGAGCTGTGAAGGGCATGTGATACAGAGAATGAATAGCCAATGGTCTCTTAGAGCAAAAAAATTAATTTGATGATGGATTTTAATTGCACAAGGTCATCTGTGGACCAAAAGCGCCATAGCACAATGTCTTTTCGTCTACTCAATGTTAGGTGAGAGACCAATCTATCAAGCATTTCACCCCCGATAAGCCGAGCATCAGGTAATAGAAAGCTTGTGCCCATTTTATTACAACAAATTAAATTTTAAAGAAAAATGTAGCAGGAGACCGCTGATCGCCAGCTCGTGAGATAAGATTAAGAGATTTCTTAGGAATGTGTGGCATGCAACTGGCGAAAGAGAGTGACACCTGGAGATCACCGGAAGAGGCCATTGTCCTGAAGTGAATGTAAACTAAGGGATGACGAAAATAAAATTCTCGACATCCCTACTCCAGCTGTTAAGACTCAGCATAAGTTTTACGCTTTCAAAACAGGCAAATTTGCATAGTGTGACATAATGAAAACAGATAAGGAAGAATCGATATTATTGTGGTATCCGACCGCAGGTGCAGATCTATAATTCCTGCCGCATATAAAGGCTACATAGGGCACAAAACACTTTTAGGTCAGTCGTACATCAACAGCTGTTAACGAATATTTTAAAACTGTTTCTTAGTGCGCAAACTATGAAAACTAGTCTGCGTTGGTCATTTGACTATGTTAATGGGGCTCTCCTAGACATTCTAGCCATAGCTAAACTACTTGGTTGTCGCAAATAGATAAAGAGGAGGAGGGAAAGGCAGGGATGTTAACCAGAAAGGATTCCGGTTGGCTACCCTTCACTGGGGAAGAGGGATTAGGGGACCAAAAGAAGGAAGAGAGAAGGGAAAAAGGCATAACACACACACGCACAACGCTGTCACAATTTGTCACTCAATCCAGTCGCTCTCAACTAGGCAAAGAGTGCCTTGTATGCCTTGAGGGCAGTCAACTGCTGTGGCCACGGACCGAGGATCTTTTGCTCTGTTAATGGGCGAGGATCGAGGTGGTCCAGGGCACAACACAGTGTATGTCTTGCACTCGCAAATGCAGGGCACTCACAGAGAAGATGAGCGATGGTCTCCTCACAACCACAGCTCTCACAGGCAGGGCTGTCGGCCATCCCCATTCGGAAAGCATAGTAACTGGTAAATGCAACACCGATCCATTAACGGCATAACAGTGTTGCGTCGCGACGTTCTAAGTTACGTGGAAGACGAAGGCGCAGTTCAGGGTCCAGTGCCTTGAGGCGGAGGTTGCAAAACTCTCCCGTGTCCCACGCTGAAAGTGTGAGCTCCAGCGCCAAAGGGCGAAGTCCACACGCAGCGTCAGGTCTCGATATTGGGATCCTCACTGGAAGTCCGTAATTGTGAGCAGAACGCGCAGCGACATCGGCCTGGTGGTTACCGTTAATATCACAGTGTCGCAAATTAGTTTCTGTAGCGACAATGAAGAAGTTAAGCACGTGGAGATTACTCAAGTAGAAATTTTATTCTTCATGGTGGGCCCCTCAAATTTTAAATTATACTTAAAAGTAACACAGTACAGTGCTTCTTCCAGAAAACTAAACCTCAACACCAAAAAGAGCACACACTAAATTTAATTACAAATCTCCAAAACTGGAGTGTTTGAGAGGACAAAACTGCAAGGAAAAACTCTTGACAACTGGAAGAAAACAAGGTGATACCGAGCACACATATGACAATTGTTGCATCCAAATCCGCAGTGTGGTACTTGGATGAGTTAGTCCAAGTGCCGCGTGGATACCTGTGATATTAAATGACAGTGTTAACTGTGCTCGACACTGTGGTTCAAACATGCTGTATGTGGCATTCACATCCGTCTGCGGGGCCTATAGAAAGACGCGCTTACAAATGAGACACCTGTTAATGTTAAATGTAATCACGTATTTTGAGACATGCCTACTTGACAAACCTTGCTTGAAGCCTTAGTACTAAGAAGGCTTGTGCGTGCGTGACTGTATGTGCATGTGTGTGAGCATCTATGCATGCGTCATTTATTATGCACAGTATGGGACAAAAGTCTCTGGACTGTATCCCCTTCGCCAAAGGTAACCGAGCAGCAGGTTTTTGCTTCTTAACAGCATAACGGAGCCGTTACGGCACCCCTAAAAACCGAAAGGTATAAGAATGTGAGGACAAGGGCTCCCCTTATTTTGCACAGATTACGAGCTTAAGGCCTGCCGCAAGAGCTTCGCTCCGCGACTAAGAATCAAACCACTTGTGCCCGGTTACTTTTGGTAAAGACTGTACTTTCCGTAAACGAAGACGGTGGTTTTATCAGTCTTATTATCCGCCAGATGGTGATCATACTTGTGTACGGGGAAGTCAAAATCATATTCTTTCAGCTCCACAAGTGTGGTCATCAGCCGGCAGGTAATATCAGAACAAATGGTTTCGTTTAAAGAGCAATCGGTCCAGAGACATTTGTCCCCGACTGTATATTGTGCACATGAGTGTCGAGCAAATCGTGTCGTGAGGCGCGGTGTTGCCTGGAGGTGTGTTTTGAATGTTTTAGAACGTTGTGCAAGAATATTTATCTCTGAATTTGTACAGGCTGTTCGAAAAGTATAGAGTTCAGAGCCTGCTTCGGGGCCGCACTGTGTGGCTGGTTAATTCATGCATATCCAGTGTTTAAAATGTAATTAATGTGAGAGGAATTGTTACACTCACCTTTCCAAAAGTCCTGATTTTTATGGATACAGCAAAAGACTACCTGCACGGCTTACAAGAAACCCCCTTTGACTCTTTTCTTTTCACTAAGGCCGTACACATGGAACGATCGCCAGCAATAACTCACTTATGAACACGCCTGCTGCTATGCGCCTGATGGTAGTGCTTTCGGAGCATAAATCTGCATCCAGAGCAGCACTGTCACACCTTTGCACACTCTCTTCCATCCGTTTCAAATTACTCCGGCTGTTTTCCTTTCTCATTGCTCCTTTAGTTTCTTTTTCGTTACGGACGGGATGTCATATTGCTGTGCGCTAGTGCCTCTCTCATTAACGTTCTGATTGCACTGACTGCTGCATACATTTCTGTATAACTCTCCAGCTACTTTAACAATCTCATTCATAATGATAATGACAAGGCCTAACGCATACATCTGGTTTTAACCAATGCCTGCTTTCCTCTTCACCTCTTTTAGGCTACCTCCGTTATTTAGAGCAAGCTGGGTTCTCTTCATAGTAAACGTCCTTATGACGGCTACATTGCGTTTATTTATTAGCTTTGACAGCTCTCCCGGTTCTCTTCTGTCCGCAGGGTTAGACGCTATCATGTAATTGTTAATCAGCCTGTACGACGTCCCATAACCTGTCAATAACATCACTGGAATTTGTCCCCCTGAGCTACACCTGCCAAAACAATACCATTAGACTCCCGAGAACCTTTCCGTCGGTCGTCGAAGAGTTCACTGGTTTTGCCCGAACACTAGGAATGATGACTTACCTCCAGACGCCGTATTCTGGGAAAAAACTGCTCGCCCGGACCATGACGCCCGGCGTGACTTCATCAAGTGGATTGGCAGTCGTCCTTCCGTCTAACCGATAGATGATCCTGCCTAGCACAAGGCTTGATGACGTCCGCAGACATGGATCAGTCATGAGCGTCATGGTTAGGACGATGTCGTCTAGATCCAGTACGTGATGCATGGGCGTCTGCACCTCGTACAGCTGCAGGTAACACCAAGGCGAAAGAAAATTAAAGGGAAGATTGTCTGAGGTATCACTTTAAGCAGATGGATGGATGGATGGATGGATGGATGGATGGATGGATGGATGGATGGATGGATGGATCGATGGATCGACGGATGGATGGATCGATGGATGGACGGACGGACGGACGGACGGACGGACGGACGGACGGACGTACGTACGTACGTACGTACGTACGTACGTACGTATGTATGTATGTATGTATGTATGTATGTATGTATGTATGTATGTATGTATGTATGTATGTATGTATGTATGTATGTATGTATGTATGTATGTATGTATGTATGTATGTATGTATGTATGGATGGATGGATGGATGGATGGATGGATGGATGGATGGATGGATGGATGGATGGATGGATGGATGGATGAAAGATCGGGCGGGCAGGCGGGCGGGCGTACGGACAGACAGACCGGGTGAAGAGATAGATGGGGCGAAGGAGGGAAGGAGGGAGGGATGGATTGGTTGAGGCATCGACGGACGGTAAGATCGCGGCATATGAAAAGGCGTAGTGGCGGTGCCACCAGGCACAGGTGTCTTTAATTGTGCTTATTTTTATTTTATATTCTAAAATTTTTCCCAAAATGTGTATTTGTTGTTATTTTTATTTTATATTCTAAACATTTTTCCCAAACATGCTATCATTCACCTTGCTCTGTAATACAAATAGCAAATGCCTTTCACACTATACAGAGCCTGAGAACTACGAAAAAATTTTTCGTACTCGTTCCTGCTTTTAAGCCACAAATCTTCACCACCAAGTAAACCAAACATTAGTCTTTTAGGCCAACTGTTTTCACCGCCAGGCTGTCAACAATTTCTGGAAACCAAAATTTTTCCCTCGTCATCAGAGTTATGCGCTAGACGTCAGACAATACAAAGCTAAAGTAGTTGTTTCCGCAAAACCCACATTTAACCGCATATACCGTGTGCAGCACCGAAGGCGTTCAGTCGAACTTAAAAATGCGCTGTCTGAAGCAAGACATTTCTAGTAACAGAGAATTGGCGATGATGGCGTGCGTCAGAAAATGATGGATGAACTACATTAGATAGTAAACCTATCGCTGATTATAGACACCGTTACAAGGAATTCGGGACAGCGCTTTATTTCACTTGCTTCGCCGCCTGGCAGCGCAACACCAAAAATTGAAGGCTGCATTTTTTTCTGAGAAAAAAAAGATGTGTGGTTCTATCATACATTCGACTTGGCAACGAAGCGTTGGACCATTCGGCTAAGGCGCGTGAAGACGTGCATGTGAACAATTCGGTTGGAGCCATAAAGCGCGAGACTGGGGAGCTGTGTTGCGAAAGTGTAATCGTTGGACAATTTTCTTTGGTTTGGTAAACGCGGCAATAAGCAATCGAGAGCCCAGCTCCTGCTTTCTTTAGTGCACAGGTGAAAAAGCAATTGCAACTGTAACTTCTTCAAAAATCGTTCTTGTTATCCAAAAGAGCTTTAAATTTTCGCCCTTTCATCGGTGCCCATTGTTTAAACCTTGAATGACTTGAGAAGAAATGTTCGGGGCGCATCGAGACACCACTTTCTTTGATATACTCCCAACGTCATGTCAAACCTAAATCCTGCGGGAAAGTGCAGTCCGTTATGTTTACGATTAATGATACGAAAAAAGGCGCTAAGCGGGCGAGATCACGTAGAATATGTATGTTCGAGAAGTACCCGTTCCGTGCTCTCCGGGATTAGCTGTACAGGGTGGTTCACCTGAGACGTTACACATTTTTCAAAAAATAGATTTTTTGAGTTAGAAGAGCGTTTTTTGCAGCTTCTTAGCGGCGCAGAACGTCAGAATACAGCTGAGACGCAACAACTAGCAGGCTGGTCAACAAATATTGAGTAGTTAACTTTATAGCTATTACCATTAGGCTCCTTAATTATTATAAGGCGTGTATCCCACCGTACGTAATATTCATATCAGTTTCTAGAAATTCGAAAACACGGTTACCCTCTACACTGTGGCTCAAGAAAGTTTGGCTATTTTGACGGGTTACGTGCGCTGGGGAGGTTGCTTTGCCTGAAGGTTTCCCGAAGGCGCATGTATTTTGGCGCTATGTAGCCAGAATTTGTTGGACCACAGCGCCGAGGGTAACTGCGTTATCAAAATTCTAAAAATTGATATGGGTATTACTTACGGTGGGCTACACGCCTCTCGGTTATTAAGGAGTCTTAAAAGTAATGTTCGAAAAGTTAATTATTCAATATTAGTTAACCAATCCGCTGGTTAGTAGTTCTTAGCTGTATTCTGGTCTACTGTACCGCTGACAGTGCTATGCCGAAAAAAGGTCTCTTCGAACTCAAGAAGCCTATTTTTGAAAATGGAGCAAAGCCTTAGGTGAGACACCCTGTATATACGAACAAACGCGATTTTTCTTATGTTCGAATCCGACCGCGGTGGCTGCGTTTTTATGGAGGAAAAACGCTAAGGCGCCCGTGTGCTGTGCGATGTCAGTGCACGTTAAAGATCCCCAGGTGGCCGAAATTATTCCGGAGCCATCCACTACGGCACCTCTTTCTTTCTTTCTTCTTTCACTCCCTCGTTTATCCCTTCCCTTATGGCGCGGTTCAGGTGTCCAACGATATACGTGACAGATACTGCGCCATTTCCTTCCCCCTCCCCCCCTCCCCCAAAAAACCAATTATGAAAAAAAAACAATTATGAAGTGCTATAACTCGCATGGCTGAACTGAGCTGTGTAGGAGCTGTCCCAAACTCCTGACAACGATTCACTTGTTAACTAATGCAGCTGTGCTTCAGGTACTAATTAGGTATCTATTATATAGCCATTAGTAATGTCCACATGAGTTCTCAAAATTTCCAAAACGTGATTCCTATCAACCGAGTGCTTCAATGAATTCCAGCTCTTAAATGCGCCAAACGAAAACTGCTGGACGGAGAAGGTAACGAAATTGCACCCACTGCACATGCTAATGAAAAGCGTAGGTGTCATGTCTGTGTCTCTACACTTCAGCGTCCTGTTTCCGGGACGGAAATCAAGGACCAAATCAAAAAGACGTCATAAGGCACCCTTGTCGTTTCGTTATGCTCTAAATCAACTGGTATGTTGTTGGCTTAACAAGTAGCCACGCTTGCCGTGTTGTGTCATTAAGGTAGCGGCCGCTTCTATTATAATTACCGGCTGAGAGCCCCGAGCAGAGGGTGAGAGGTGTAGGGCAGGGAGGCGATGAAGCCTCTAAGGTAGAAATTATGTCGAAAAACCACTAAAATAGTTAAAGAGGTACACTGTGTATGCTGTACTGGCTTCCCCTACGACAGCTATGTCCTCGCTTAGACGACACACAGCTTATTGTTTTTATCTCTACATTGCGATATTTTCAATGAAGCCAACACCTCAGCTACCAATGAACCAAAATAAACATCCGTAAAGTAAAAATCATGATAGTAGCAACTGGGTGGTCTTACTTGGGGACAGCAACATATTAATTGACACATGGTCTGTGGAGTGATGAACAAGTTGTCCATTCCCATGGCGGCAAAACTTCCGATGAGTCTTTTCAACTGCGGCTTTCTATTGCCCGCAAACCCTGTGAAATCATCCGGCACATCCTGCAGCCTCAGGTCATGATGTAGGACAATAACCTCAACTGAGCGGAACCAGTCCACCAGGTTCAGGACGTTGTCCCGGTTGTGAACGAACACCAGAGTCTTGGCCTTGGCGAGCACTTTTCGAGCAGCGGAGGCAAGCGCCTGGCAAGAGTCTAAGGCAGTACAGCCGGCGAGCACAGCCGCCACCACGCGGAGTTTGGAGAGGATTTTGCTGTGTGCTATGAAGCTGTCCGTGGTGGCCGTGATGAGCTGTCCCCCATCTTCGAGGTGCAGACCTCTCGGCAACGTTGACCTCCGAGGGCTTTGCCAAGGTCTGTCCAACTTAAGCAAAACGTGGTCTTCCAGGCCGCACAGCTTGTCCGGGTCGCCCAGTTCTCGTATTACGTCTGTGGCGGTCATCTTGAAGGCTGGAGGGAATGGCAGAAGCAGCAAGAACACCGTCGATACTGCTGACCTTACCACCCTTTCATACCACCAGTTACGAGATGACACGTCATAACGGACAGAAGAACAGCGACATTTGGTGGTTGGCGTTTGAACATAACGTTTTGCTTGATTCCGTTATCGTTATTCATTAAACACGACATAAAAAGAAACGCACTAGATAAAGCGATTTGTTTATTGTACTTCTAACGTTCTTGATTAATTTTTTTTTAAGTGTGCAGTGAGTCTTTGTATCTTAAGAGAGCATTAACAGTTCTTCAAAATTCGAATATTGGCTGACCGTCAGTTAATTTAGGGCAATACTACAAACTTCTCAGTGTTACTGAAATACTGAAAGCATACAAACAGTGTCGCCTCTCGGGACGCCAATGCTGAGATCCTAGATCCCCGGTGGAGAGTTTTTCTGATCGCCATCATCACATGAACTGCGCGTTTCGTTCTCCGCAAATTGCCCTAGATCTTCTACGCGCCTGACCCTGCGCCACCGCCTGAATACGCTTGCTTGCCTGTCACCTCTCTCTGCTAGCCTCTCAATATTGCGCGAAGGTGGTGGCCTTAAACTCATCGGGATTTACTGTTGTTGGTAAGGTGAACCTCTTTCATCCTGCCGCCAAACCTCCGGCCAAAGCGCCTTTAAATAACGAAGAAAGGGGGAATAGCTACAATGAAGGTGGCTAAAATGTGTAGTTTCACATTGCAGGGGACGAACTATATTTTCATTACTGACTAATTAAGTCTGTCATGTCCTGTATTCGAGTCCGGCTAACATGGAGCGCCACCTTTAACACTGAATATGGAAAGGCTTAGTAACGTCTGCGTACGGCGAAGACAGCCTTGGGGTTTACAAAGTCGTTAGTTTAGATGAGTCGACTAACTTTTATTCACGTAACGTGGCGCTCGTAACCTATTTGGGGAGTGTTAATGCAGCGAATGAGCAATAATCGAATACAGGAAACATGCACAAGGTATGCTGTGATGTAGGTACTTACCATGTAGTTCGAAGGCAGGTGGCACGAAATTTCACCAAGTATCCTGGCATCAACTAGAGCAAAACTAGAATCCAGCTGGAACCACAAAACATGCTCTATAGACTCAGACGAATGGAATCACGAGATAGCTCCCCTTCGTGGAAGACAAACCATCCTACCTGTAGTGACGAAAAGATTTCTGATGGGTAGGACTGCACGCTCACATTAAAAAAAAAGGGAAGCAGAAAGTCCAGATCATCCCCGCTCGAAACTACACACGGTCAATAATATCCTCTGAGCTGAACAGAAAAAGAACTGTGCTCTGGCACGGCCCCAATAGATGTGCGCTGAAAACAGGAAAGATAATGTTTGATCTCAAAGCACTTTATCAAACGCGAGTGTCATCACACGCATTCAATAAGCGCCAAACGTGTCCTCACTCGACAGCGGGTGCCAGAACAAAGCTTTACCGGTGCCCTTTCCGGCCAAAAAATTAGTCACCCTATTAATCTCCCTGCTGCGAATGTGAGATGCCACCAGCAACACTCTGAATGCTATCTTCGAAACGACTGCGCCATGTAAAGAGCCGGTTGCAAATGGGATCTCCGGGACAGAAACTCGCCATTGTCAATGGACACGATGTCTATCATATTATACAATTTATTTCGGTAATCTGTGGAGCTCATTACCACTCAAAACACAAAAAGAATGCATTCCCACTGGTGGAAGATATATCAGGTAGATAAAGAAGGTAGATTAGCAAGAGTATGTATTTATCTGCTACCAATCCCTTTCCAGCTGTCCCAGGAAGCCGACAAAAATTTATCAATAATCACAAAAGGTCACTACATTTCAAAGATTTCAGATATCGAGAACTAAACATTAATTACCATTTAGCACTGCTTTTTTCTTCTTACCCGACATAAAAGAGCCGTGTATAAGCATTGTTGAGAAAATATATGAAGCGTGAACTGAAAAATATGCACTTTGCGAATGCGGACACGTCTATACTTTTTGATTAATCGTAAAAATTAAAACTGTTGTCAAATGACCCGAAAAATTTTTTGCCAGAAATAACCTTGTAAAACACTTTTGACGGCACAATAAAAAAGTCGCAAATTTTCTTATATAGATTCGCGAAGGCCGAGCGCAAACTATGAAGCGTTTGGCGTGCAATGACTCTATAACGCACCATACCCAAAATATAAAGGGAGAATTTTAATACAGAAAACCGGAATCGACACTTTGAAGCACGGTGGGAGGCGAAGCTTCATTTTAACGTCTGTGACGAAGCGATGACGTCATCTGTATCGAAGACAAAAATCTTGCAGGCTCGTCCAAGTTCAATCCAAGTACAACAAACGCGGTTTATCGAAACGGTAGGGGGTGTAAACGTGCCGATGCTGCTTGTGACGTCATAAACACAGTGTTCCCATAGGCGTTCAGTCACGAAGACTTAAAAATTCCAAACTAATTTTCTACAAAACAAACACTCGCAACACTTCGTAATTTTACGGAATTTATCAGGACAGAGAAAAGTACCCACAGGAAGATTTTTGTTCAGATGTGTGAAATTTGAAACACAATCGTAGTAAACATGTGTGATAAAACAAAAGAAATGGGAAACGGTAAGCCATTTCTTTATTCAGTAACTCTAGATGTTCTTCGCTCATAGCGAGCGAATAGCCAGCATGGGGCTTTTGTTCCTGACAAGTAAAATCGCCTCACTTGTTGACGAAATACGCATTTAGAGAACTAAAGTTTTAAGCAGCACTCTTCAAATGATCCCTAACATTCTCCTTAACGATTTGCTGACTATGTAGAACTGAGATTTTTCGAACTTTCTAGAAAATGTAGTCCAGATTTTTGTCCTCTTTTTGGTGCTGAAGGAGTATATCTTTCAACCTTCAATAATTGGTCATTATTTAATTAAGAGGTTATGACTAGGGACACTTGATTACAATTACTTCGTTCTAACCTTGCAATGCGTCGCTTATCTTCAAACTTTAGATCAGTTCATGCTGGAAACCCTGAATAGGCAGATACTTCTATTCACCTGTTCAATGCGGTACCCCTTTGCTTATTCTTTAGTTGACGTTGTTTACTCAAATAAGTAAAACACGCTGCTCTCCTGGAAGTAAAAGTACCACAGAGACTGTTTAAACAACGAAAAAACGTTTAAGTATACCTAATGAGCCAATCATCTTCAAGCTAACACATTCTTGCCGTCTTGGCTTTCTTTTCTGCACGAACCATGGTGGCCACCGGCATGATTCGTTTATTTCTCGTGTCTGTAACCTCACCTATACGCTCAGGAATTAAGGATTTCTAATAAACTCTAACACGTCTACAACCAAAGCCTTTCATTTAAAACCCGATGTTTCGGAGCCGGCTTGCGCCTTCGACTTGCGTCTTTGAGTATCTACTGCCCCCAGTCGCCCCTGAAGAAGGAACCGAGTCAGCTCCGAAACGTTGGGTTTCAAATTAAAGGCTTTAATTAAAGATGCGTTAGAGTTTATTAGAAGCCTTCAAACCCCACCAGACAGGCAAATCGGTCAAAATGTTTAGTTTTCAGGAACTAAGTCTCGACAAGAAGCAGCGTTTTCAGCACCTCTATTCGTGGGATTCGTATATATGCAGTGTATTAGTTGAAAGATCAATAGTTTTGATTGTGAATGCTCTGATTAATTGTGAACGGGTGGTTTACATCAAGCACTGACCACATAATCAAAGAACAGTTTTTCTTCTTTATTACCGTGCGCATATGTTTTAAAGAACCCCATGCTGTCGACATTTCTGGAGCCCTCCACTACGGCGTCCCTCATAGGCTGAGTTAATTGCTTTGGGACGGTAAACCCCATAAATCAAAAACATGAATCATAAACATTTTAACACAAGATTCATTGCCATTGTGAAGAAGTCACCAAGAGACAGGCTACACTTTAGCATTCATGTTGTTCCAAACTGTCTTCTGGTCGTCATCGAGGCGAGGAAACTCCGCAGCACAGGTCGTGCAGTGGCACCAACCGGTCATAACAGCGGGCATGTAATGTTGGAAGAACAGCCGGAGGTCATAGCTGTCCGTTGCTGCATACCGAAGTGACGGCAGGGCACCCACAAGACACTGAAGGTCATCGCCAGTGAGTCCCAGTCCCGGCAGGGGTTTATCCGTTGCGAGCGTTAGATGCTGGAGGCTCGGAAAGGGCCCCGTGCTGCAGCGATCTAAAAATAACGCGCACAGAACTGCGCCTTCAAGGCGCAAGGTTGCCAGCTGCGTCGTCGCATTCAAAAGCATGTTCACTGCACGCTTTTCAACTTATGCACCGTTTTCCGACAGGCACAAGCGAAGACTGACCAGGCTCTGTAACGAACCCCTTAAAATTTCTTGCTGCTCATTCGCGACAGAGCACTCGACAAGCGACAGGCTCTGGAGGTCTGGCCAGTTCCTCGCGATGGTCCAGAGACGGATGTCTGAGATGAACCTGAGTGTGAGGTGCTCGAGTCGCAGCTGCATAAGCACGTCTTCGTACAGGCGCCAGAAAGGTATGACACTTCCCGCAACATAACTTAACGTGAGGTCCGTGACGTCCGTAAATCGGCGAATCACGGGAACTGAGTCGAGGCGCCACGTGCAGACCTGTGCAGTGAAATGAGATTAGGCGGTGTGCTGTACTCTGCAACCTGGACGTTTTCTTGGTGGTGAACACTTAAGTATGCTAACATTGCTTTCAGGTTCAGTTTTAATCAGTTTCTGGTGCTCAACAAATTTGCTTCTTTTTCATTGCAACGTGCGATAGAATAGCCATTCAGAGAGCATTTTCACGAAATTACCTATAATTGCCTGCCTTATGTACGCTGTTCAATCACTGTTAACGTATTTCGTACGGAAGCTCATTGTTCATTGCTTGGGGTGTAGTTCTGGCCGGTATCATACTCTGTGTTTTTATTTCTGCAGTAGCTTTGGCAAGCAAATAATTCATAGTGCTTTAAAAATATATTGACTTTCGTGGCGTGCGGTTTTTCTTCTGTCCTGACTTTCTTTCTTGTCAACGTCTTTACGTTGCGCTAAGTACGTTTTTTAAAGAAGAAAATGAAGCACCAATTAGCCCCCAAAAAAGTTTTACTCCACTACCAATATTCCCTTGCATATTCCCTTGCCAACTTCGAACTTGTATTCACTCGAACTGTTGTATTAGGATTCGTATGGTCCAAAGAATGTTGTATACCGAAGAACCCTGCCCACAGCTTGATTCCGGGCCAATTGTTTCAGGACCAGGGAGGAGAGTTTTGTGTGATTTACATCCTGTGATACGCCACGCAGCAGTATTGCTCAAGACCGCAGTCTTTCTGGCACTTTGTACCACAAAGACACAGAGAACCCTGCCAGGTCTTATTTTATGTACAAATTTATACGTTTCGATGTCAGATGTTTACTTTATACCATTATAATGCTTTAGATGCCTATCTAACTCACACGCATCTCGGCGTTCGCGTTGCAGAGTTCGGCGTTTTTTGAAGCGAAAAGCTTCACTACGCCAGCTTTTCGAGCCGTTAGCCGGGCCGCAAGTTTGACCCTCAATGTAGCTAGAGGTCAAACCATGAACATAACTGGTGGTAGTCAGGTTCGGCACCAAGGTGGTCCATAAGGACAAGGTGAGAGGTGAAAGATCAAAGGTCAAAGTCGAGATAGTTGGTGTAATAGCCACTCGTGTCGCTGCTGTAGCTGACGTCATATAAAAGGAGAGCAAGAAGTCGAGTGGTATATAAGCACGCGTGTGCGTCCTCACCACCAGACGCCTGGGGCGATGTAGGAAGAAGAACATCCTGCCGTAGCTGCGAGCCGAGAAGTCATGGTCGCGAAGTTTATGTCGTTTCGAAGAAACCAAAATGTTTAACAAATAAAAAAATGCCTACTACTGTGTGTGTGTCAATATGGCTATGTATGGAAATCGCCACTCGCTTGACCACAAACGTAGCCACGAAGATGCAGCTTTTCGCTTTCGACCAGGGTTTACCACAGCTAAACCACCAGAAATTATTTTTCGCGAACACTGTATATGTACCATGGCTCACAGCCGGAGCTTTGATTACCTCGAGTCGTCTTACTCCACGAAAGTTTTCTCTCGCCCTCGTCATGAGGAATGGTGTGATGTCGCAGGCTCGAGGGGTGAACGTCCTTCCATCCAAACGCTCCATGCACATTCCGAGAACCAGGCTGGGTGACGTCAGTAAAGGGGGATTTAACGTCAGCATTGTGTCTAGGAGAGTTATCATTGGGTCCAGGACCTCATGCATGGATGTCTGCACCTCGTACAGCTGCAGAGAACGTAAAGGGTAAAGAAATGATGAACCGGAAGGAGGACTCTAGTTCTCGACACTGCTTCTGCAAACACCGACGCAGTAAAATAATGCCTTGTTCCTAGTCCCTGCAGAGATGTTAAGCAATCAACACAAATTTCATATCTTTGTAGTAATCTAAAAGGAAACAATTTTCCACTTATGGCATTACGGATTGTGTAGAGGTAATTTATGTCCTTTTGTCTCGGTGAGAGTTTAGCAGACCTTTTTGTAACCTGCTTCATGTCACAGTGACACGACGAGTGCTGTTGATGATGATAGTGGGTTTTCATGCCGGCAAGGGCATCTGCGGCCAAATAGCGCCATGGGACAAGGTATTTTTATTTGGTAAATGCGGGGCCAAAGACTCATTTCCCAAGCCTTTCACCCTGAACAAGCCGAGCACCAGGCCAGGGGACGCTTATACCCGTTTTATCACCAGTGGGTACCACTAGGCCACCGCGGCGGTTGCGAGCGCTGTTCCGATGGCTGACCCACATGAGACAAACTTGGGAGACAAGAGAGCGCTTATAGCTGTGTGCATTGCTATATTTAAAGGCAAGAAAAGGGACAGAGAACAGTGCAGAATAAAAGGAGTCGAACACACGCACCGCATAGCTGGGGCACGAAATGATGCACCACTCGCACAATAACATGCAATCAGGGGCGACATGTGAGGAGAGTTTCTCAAATTACTGACCTTATGATCAGGCAGTCGGGCCAGGCGCGTTTCTGTAACTGCGTGATTCAAAACACGCAGCTAGAGCGCTGACACGGTTGCGCTTTCGCATCGCTGTTAGCAAACCTGCTAAAGCGAGTCACTTGCTGGCGCATAGACACTGCTCACTACTTTGCTTTGCAAATATCTCAAAAGCATTGCCCAGGGAACAGGCCAACAAGAGTCGATAATATTTGCACGGCTGTAGGCGTGAGCAGCTACGAGGACAAAGTGCGTGTTCTCGTACTGGGCTGCTCGCCCCTTTGTTGTTCTCCTCTCTCCCTGCATATATCTTTATTCCTCTTTTGCAAATACATGTCTTCTCTTTATATTATAAATATCTGAACAAATTTTACACCTTTTATTAGTACTCTAGAAACTGGCCGAAACTTTCGTTGTACAATTACCTCCTGCGGTAGGCCTGGGGTAATTTTTTAAAGAAATGCTATTTGCATGTGGGGTTCCATGCCTAAAATGATCAAAGTTGTTACTTCACCAGTTACAGTTACTCTACCAGGCATTGCCATGATATTCCTGTTAGGTTGCAATCTGCCGCTAATATATGGACGTGACACTTGATCTAATCAAATGGCGTGCACTTCATAAATGGTTTGGTTCGGGGCTTCTAACGTCGCAAAGCGGTTCAGGCTATGCGGACGCCGTAGTAGAGAGCTCCGCTTAATTTTTATCAATTGGAAATTTTTAATGTGCACTGACATCGCACAGTACACGACCCTTTAGCATTTCGGCTCCACTGAAATGCGGCTGCCGCGGCAGGGATCGAACCCTTGTATTTAGAGCCAATAGCTGAGCATATTCAGTAAAGTGCATAATCTTTACACTCTCTTATACCTCCATTTCCGTTCCTATCTTTCAGCGTGGAGTCCCGGCTATGCTTTTCGTATGTTTATTTCCTCCAAGTCTTCCCGTAATGCTTGTATTACGGGATGCTTGTACTGTAAAACCTGACAGTTAAGGTTTTTGTCCTGTTTTCCTCCCGTCTGCGGGTCGGAAGATTAAGAATGTGGCACCTCAAGCAAGCCGCTTATATGGACCACAGTGCTCTCTAACGCTTAATAGTCTTCTTGCAACGTCATTGCCAACGTTCTTCCAGTTTAAGCCTTTTGCTTCCCGTCTTCTGAAGGCCAGGCCGTGACAGATAAATATCTTCTTACCAACACATTAATGCAAACTTGAGGTTCCTAGCTGTGCCCAGCGAGTTCTTTATCAAGAAGGCTACCTCAGCTAGTTATCAAAGAAACAACTGAGAAGACCAGAACATATGTAATGAATAATGAAAGTAAGGAAAGAGAGATGCTCACTTGGGGACAACCACAGGCCAACGCATATATCGTAGCCGGTAACATGTACAAGTTGCCCAAACCCAAGCCGGGTGTATTTCCGATGAGTCTCTTCAATTGCGGCAGACTTGGACCCTCCGGCATCTTCCAGCCTTCAGGCAAAGCTTGCCGTTTCAGATCGTGATGGAGCACGAGTACTTCTACCGACCGGAACCAGTCCACCAAGTTCACAACGTAGTCTCGGTTGTGGACGATCACCAGCGTCTCAGCACTGGAGAGCACCTTTCGGGCTGCGCAGGCAAGCGGTCCGCAAGAGCGCAGTTCTGCGCAGCCGGCGAAGAGAGCTGCCACAACGCGGCGCTGGCAAATGATTCCGCAGTTTTTGACGAAGCTCTCCGCGGTGGCCGTAATCCGCAGCCCGCCATCTTCAAAGTGCAGGCCTGTGGGTAATTCCGCAGACGCTGTCATTCGAGAGGGTTGCCAAGGTTCCGTAAACTTCAGTACAATGTGGTCTTCCAGACCACACAGCTTGTCCGGGTCGCCCAGTTCTCGTATGACGTCAGTGGCGGTCATCTTGAAGGCTGGAGGGAATGAGCTAAAGAGAAAAAGTGCCATCGAAATCAACATCCTTACTTACTGTACGCCTGAGGCTGCAGCTTTCGCCAAGCACCCACACAAAAACTGCAAGTGAACATTCTGATATAATAAGAAAACATAGACGATAGGCGAGCACTAACGGGAACTCGAAATACATAGCTTCAGCGGTAGTGTCGCTGCTCGAGGAGTTACGACGATCTGGTATGTGATACGTAGATCAGCGCGGACACGGTAAGAGATAGAACAATGCTGAACGCATTTTTTAAACCGAAGCCAGAAACCCACATTCGTTTCTTTGGAGCTGCACACAAAAACAGCTGCATCCTGGCTCGTCCACAAAACATGTGCTCCTGTGCGGGGGAAATACATGACGTGAATGCGAGGTATTTTATCTCCAGTGAGGCATATCATCCACATTCAGTACAGGCGTGAAACGCAATCGTATGCGATAGCGAATGTGGCGCAACAGCTATTGTGATTCCTTTTTTGATGAAGGTTATGTTTGCACTCTGCTTAGTGCGAATACGCAGAGCCGTTGCCCACCCGATGAATGTTGTCGGCCAAATAAAAGAGCGACACAAAAAGCCACTGCAGATCCTTATGTAGTGTATGAGTTGGTTAAAATGCCTTGATAAAGTGAATGGACGAAAGAGTCGTTGGCGTGTCATTTACGCTTATGGCCGGAAATGCTCAGCCATATCTGCCCATAGCGATATCTTGCCGTATCTGGCCATTTCTTATCATAGCGAAGGTAGGAAATCAAGTCTTGATCCTTAGGGTGAGAATCGCCATGCATAGCAGCATTCTGGATGTCATAGATGTCGCAACTCCTGAAGGAAGGCATTTGCTGTTGACAACTGTCGTAGAAAATAATGTTGCAGGGGACGGCCTTGAGGGGAAGCAAAGAAGAACGGGCGAAGCAGCCTAAGCGGGTATCCCGCCCCGTAAAGCGGGAGGTGACAATACGACACCCGGCCAATCTAGGAGGCGGTGGCACAGACGGGTCTAGTTCAAAGGTGGTCCTCTTTTCCTCTCTCTTTCTGACAAACTACGAACCCCTCTGGACGCATTTTGTTTCTTAATGCCAGAGCAATTTTCTCCTAGCGTTAGAGTTGATCATTGACACTTAGGAGAAGAGAACGCGGGTAAATGAGCCGCATGTACCGCTGAAGCGACTTTGAGAAATGGAGTCCCTGTGCGCCCGTTCGCCTGTAGTATATTGTAAAACATAGGTCGGGTGTAGTGGTCCAGATTAAAGAGTTCCTGTGCAGAAAATGAATGAAAGTATTTCAAACCTTCCCAAACTCTCCCCCCAAAAAAGCAGTGAGAAGAGAAAGGACATAACGCAGCACAGGCGCTAGAACCGAAAAGTGCGCACTTCCTACTATACATAGCCAAACAGGCCAAAGCTTTAAATCAAAAGGAAATGATGAAACCGGTAATGAGCAAAACAACATGAAAAAAGAACGCATCGCAGTTTGTATAAACCAAAACAATAAGCTGTCTTAGGATAATCGGTAGGTGATCGCAAGGAAAAGGGCGCGCGTACTTCCCTAACGCACAAGTTGAAATTACTCCAACGTATGCGATCCCTGGAACGCCGATGGTCCGCACAGGGGGTGTAATGAGAGCTTGAACACCAGAACTACAAGGCAACGTGGGGCATCCGCTTCACTTCACGAAATGCAAGATGTGTCACTGCTACTGGAATTATTCGCACGTCTTCGGCATGGATGACGAGAAGAATGATGACTTAACTCTCCCTGCACAAGTTCTCTTTCCCGTTTCCCCTTTTCTTCTGGCTGCGGTGACGCTTGGTGGGAGGGAATCGAAACCGGAGCACAACTTGCAGCCGGGCTGGGGACGTTTAAGTCTGAAGCTCGCATTGTAGCCTGCTGCCCATCAATACGTGCGTTCGACAGGCTATCGTGTCTCGTCTGGGCTCGATTCAGTTATCTTATCGGCGTAGTGTGCTTTTGTTCTCAGCCAGCTGTGCTTTTTCCCAGAGTTGCTGGGTATGATCACCCGAGTCCCCTATTGTGCAGCGATTGGCGAAACTATAGCGCTGCCTAGTCTTACTTAGCTTGCAACATCCTTAATCCCTTTAGAGAGAGAGACTTAGTTGTGCCACCAGAGCACCACCGCTTGTCCGGAGATCACCGCGCTAGGTGCTAATGCACTGGGCCCGAGCTGGTACCGCAGCCACGTACACGTCTATCATGCTCCCACGGTGGACGCGACAGACACGCTGTCAAGCAAGCGGCTGCTCGGAAATCGACGAGTCGAAACGTGGTTTTTCATTAGAAACTCGATAGACACCTATTTCTTCTTTTAATGGGCTCATTGTGGATTCATTTTTTTTTGTTTTGCTCTGGTATAAACTGACGCCATGAATGCTTAGCCAGTTTTCTCTGCTTGTAAATAACTTATTATTTAAAGAGGTGAATTTCAAGGCCGTATTTTTGTACCATTTTATACTATTCGCATTCTGTAATACAATTCCTTGCAGCATTCTATAGATGATTTTTTTTTACCCGTATGTATTTCTGTTATGCAATGTTCACTAATGTTTCTTTTTCTCGATTATCCATTATTGTATGTTTCTGTTCTCTTTATTGTGCACAGTGTCATTTCTGTAGGGGGCACGGACCCCGTCAAGCCGAATTCATTTGGCTTTTTGTCTGTACTCCCGTCATCTGTACATGTATAGATGCAAATAAACTTGAATTGAGAAATTGAATTGGTGCAGGTCACGTGCAGTCTTGTGCGCATGCCTTCAGCACTTTTTGTGGGGTTCAATTAAGTCAAGGTTTGTTTGGTTCCTCGTAAAGTACAAAAATGCAAAATAACTGTTTGGACCCTTAGCGAACGGCTAGCAAATGGGTCCAAGTCAAACGTGTAATTAAACAGGCTTTGTATGTATGTAAGAATACAAACCAATATGTTCGCTATGTAAGAGGAAGCGGTACATAGGTATTAACAACGGATAATATTTCATACATGAGTACAATATATGTAAGCACTATATATACATGGAAAATAATACTTAAGAACAGAACTATATATACATGGGAAATAAACCTTCTAGCTCAAAGCTCTTACCCAATGTGTTATAATTTTTAAACATGAGAAATCAAGGACATAAAACCTTCCTTCACTAGTGTGGAAAAATTTTGTGCAGTGTTCACTTTGGATAATAAGATACACATACTTTTGTGCCCCTAAATTGAATTCGCCGATCCCCATACACATTTCGGGGGGGGGGGAATTAAAGTTACCCGCCAACGCATTTCTGATGGTGCGGAATGAGGAGTAGAATAATAATGCGTGGAAAGAATGGCTGTGTCTGAGGACAGGATTCACGGTAATGGCCATATTTTTTCACGGAGTATGTCAAAAGGCAATGACTGTTATTTGTGAAACAATACCTTGCTTTGGCGGTCATATCCGGAGTTTGTAAGTATTCGCTAAGGTCCTTTTTGTAGCTCCCTCAGTGGTTGAAGATATGTCGCGTAGGTCCATCCCCAAGAGTCTATACCTGATGAGGGTCCTCAGGAGGGTCCGGCACCAGGGCAAGCCACGGCAAGATCGCAACCTGTACGACTGGTTTAGCCCCCCCCCCCCCCCCCCTCCCAATTTACTCTATTTCGCCTGCAGAACTTTGCTCAGAACGGTGGTCTTTGTGGTCAGTGTTAGTGAGCTAGGCTAATTTAAAGAAGCGAAACCTGTTCCTTTCGTCTGTTAGGCATCGGGCCATCCTCTAATTAGGGCCCTGGGACATCTACTATGTAATAAAGTTTCACCACCTGAACAGAGACTCGCGATCGTCTCAAATGTTCAGTAATGCTTTAATTTCTCGCTAAAACTTGAGCCTACAAGCTAAGTTCTGAAATCGGGAGCAGCGGTGAGAGAAACTGGCGACATTAGCCATCAGTTGCCAGCAGAACATTTGTCACCTCGGTACAAGGTCTTTGGAGTGAGGCTAGAGGTATTCAACATCCCTAGCTTAGACGGGAAAGGGCAAATAGCAAGTAAAGCAACTGAATGTTTCCATAGAATACAACAAAGAACTCCTTAAGCGAGTTTCTGACTCTGCAGGATCCAGCTTTTTGTTGTTGCTTCATGCTCCTTGTACTCTATATTTTGTTTTTTCTTGCCGAGGTATTTGCTCAACCTGCACCTGAATTGAGTCTGAAACACACAAGCATGAAAAGATGAGTAATGGCTACGGGTTGATTCGCTGCAAGGCTATAAAATATTGTTTGCATATCTGTGCAAATACCTCCATCCGTCTGCGCCTGGAGCAGAGGAACCGTGCTGCCTCGATTTCCTCCAGAATGACTGCCAGAACTGCGATGACAAGATAGCTTTACAGAAAGCGAAGCACGTTGCTTCCAGAGCATCATTTGCGCAAGAAAAGTTTCAAGAAAACCTGCTTCCGCAGTGCATCTTCACTTGCAAGGTGAATGCATTCCCTCTGGAGGGGGCTTCAATTTTGCCGCTAGTAATTTTTTTTATTACCTGTGCTCTTTTATTCACGGGGTATCGAATAGTGAGGATTTCGCATTTTGCTTTGCCTTGGCGTTACTTTATCTCTCCTGTTGACTTCCTTCATCCTTCTAAGTGGTTTTCGGTCACTAGCTCTGAGAGCAATCTCGTGTTATTCGCGCCTCCAGCATCGTTGTTTCAACTCTCTAGTAATAAGGGTATTAAACGTTTTTTTTTAAATAAAAAATTCAGCTATAGCTTTCGTTATCTTTATGCAAAACGAAGGATATTAGAGTGGCCCTCATTGTGTCTAACTAAATGAATATTATGCGCTTACGAAGGCTTTGCGTGCATAAAAGATCTTCGACTACAATCGGATTATTAGGACTGATGATATCGCACTGAAATTAACACTGCACCGGCAAGTTTCATAAATATTAAAATGCATTCAAATTGCAAACTGTAGCGTTTATCGAGTCCTGAAGCGACACATGGCCTTTAGGGACGCCCAAATGGAGGGCCCCACAACAATTTAGGCGACCTGGTCAAAAAGTTGCGTTCAGTAACACAAGAAAATACCGTCGTAATAAAATGCCAGAAATAATTGCACACTCTATCGTTTATGATAGCATCGAGAGGGATGAAGGTCGATATCATAGTAGCATGCATAAGCACGTCCATATCACTAAAAGAATCATAAACTGCGAGATCAACGCCTGCTTATCCTAAAGGTTTCTATTTGTTTTCAAGTATACTGAACATGCTTGCACGAAGAGTGAGTTGGAGCTCTGGAAATGTGTTTTGGAAAGTTGAGTGCGATGTCAGTGCACGTTAAAGATCCCCAGGTAGTCGAAATTATTCCGGAGCCCTCCACTACGGCACCTCTTTCTTCCTTTCTTCTTTCACTCCCTCCTTTATTCCTTCCCTTACGGCGCGGTTAAGGTGACCAACGATATATGAGACAGATACTGCACCATTTCTTTTCCCCCCAAACTAATTAATATTATTATTAAGTAGTGTGAGCCAGTTTCCATTGGCATTGCCTGATCCGGAAATAACATCAATGACAGCGCATACAATACATGCATGATCACATAGAAATTCTCGTCTAGATCCGAAGATTTAAATCTGATCTGCTTAGCTGAAAACTTTAAACTTGCATTCACAAACCTCGTCTCTTCGATCAATGCTGACCGTCTTTTCTAAAAGATAAAAAAATTCAATATTTCTTATTCTATCTGTATTCATACCTAATCAATTTCGATCATCAGCATTTGTAGTTCAAACAAGTCTTTTAATCGAAATTTTTAAGCTATCTGAGTTAACATTTTGTCGAAGCGCAGCAAGCAACTTATCTATGCTAGTAAGTCTGCTGCGTCACAACTACTCAGAGAAGAAAAACCAGTGTGCCGACGATAGACAATGCGCTGGTTTAAGAAAAACCACTGCCGTCTTTTTCTGCATTTGCAGGCGCAGTGAATAACTAAGTGTGTATTTTCTTTGAATGCGCTTACAGACCTATTTTTTCTCCTCATAGGGTCTTTGACACAGGACTCCAGGGCCTAAAGCGCTGCTATCTCTTTACCTATGTGGCCGAGATGGTGCCTATTTTTCTTTATTATGACCATGGTATCACGCCTTGACTATGCATGTGACACCGAAATACCTTGTAAGTATTTCATATTTTCCTTTTTATTTCTCATATTTATTCTCCATTTTCCGTTAATATCCAAGAGCACTTTCACAGCCCTGAGCATTTATCAGGCTCGGAAGACTTCTAGTATTTAACGAGAACAGAAAACTGGGCGAGTTGGAATGCATTCATCTTTAAGCAGCGCGAAACACAGGACAAGAGGAAGAAACATGAGACGACACGAGCGCTTTTCTAACTGTTAGAAAACTGTTAGAGTTAGAAAAGCGCTCGTGTCGTCTCATGTTTCTTCCTCTTGTCTTGTGTTTCGCGCTGCTCAAAGATGAGTTCTACTATTTCATTCACCGTATTTTGGAGACGAAGGAAAGAAATTATATGAACGAAGCGGACATTCCGCTGTAAAAGATATACGTATTGCATCACCTACAAGCTTCTGACCGCAGCGGTGACTTAGTCGTTTGAGCATCCGCCTCGCATGCTGGAGGTGCGGGGCTCGGTACCCAGTGCCGCCGGGTACCCACCGGTGATACAATGAGTACAAGGTTTCCCCTGCCTGGGGCTCGGCTTCTTTAGGGTGAAATGCTTGGGAAATGGTTCTCTGACCCCACCTTGAGTAGATGAAGCAACTTTGTGCCATGGTGTTCTTTGGCCACAGTTGCCCTATATATGATATATGAGACAGATACTGCGCCATTTCTTTTCCCCCAAAACCAATTAATATTATTATTATTATTAAGTTGTGTGAGCCAGTTTCCATTGGCATTGCCTGATCCGGAAATAACATCAATGACAGCGCGTACAATACATGCATGATCACATAGAAATTCTTTGGCCACAGTTGCCCTTGCGCGATAAAAATTCATAATCATCATCACCTATAAGCTTCTCACTGCACCCAATGCCCCCGTTTTACTGTCAGTTTTGGCGCTCTGTTTAAGGAGGCTATTTTAAAGATACCCAAACTAATTTACGCCATGAAGATTGCTGCAGTGATTGTTCGGCTGAACTTACGACCAGAAGTGCTACGATCAAACATGAAACACGTTGTGCGTAGTGAAGACTGTGAACAATTATGTCTAGAATAAACAACAGGAACAATAGAAGGAGAGGCAGAGGAGTTATCCGTTGAGAATAGAGAATTCTCAACAAGTTAGAGATAATGAATAGCTTTGACTCAAGGATATCTTATTATTAACCACTCTTCCGCCATTACTGTGCCGCTTGTTGAAACAAGTCCTTAGATGTTTGCAAGTCAGCGGTGGTGATGTTCTTTTCAGCGTGAATGTAGTCCTTGCGCTCCAGGCTCTGTTCACATCGGGTAGCGTTTAAACTGCGCCATCTTTCCCAATGTAACCAGACAACGTGGTTACTTTTTTTAACTAAGTTGTGGAGCGCTTAAGGCACCTCTTGACGACTAAATCTCCATAATGTACGGAGAAGCCGTTTCGTCCCGTTTCGAGACCTTTTGGCCTGTAGGTATGTCAGAAAGGCTACACTGCAAGGATGAAAAGCAAAGCTTGTTCTTTATGGCGCTTATGCTAATTAAAAAAAAATTGGCGATTTCACATGGAAAAAACGCTATAGTCGACCATACAGAGAAATTGCGAATGATAAGATGTTCTTAATTCTAGGGCAAAGACTTCCCAAAGCCAAAACGTATTACGCAAGCGTGGCTAGAGCTTGCACCCAAGAGATAGCAAATGTTTCAAGGCTGGTACCTCATGCAAAGCTCCGAAAGGTGAAACTTTTTTTTTGTTCGTTCTCAAATCTCTATGCAAACAAGTATGCTTTTGAATACTCATGCGAAAATGATGACCTAACGTTGGTCGCAAGCGTACCGTTGTCTGCATAAAATCTCCCAATTTCCTATACGCTCACTTTATCCCATGTGTGTGTGCATACGTATACGGGTGTGTGAAACGCACAAGCTTCTGGCAACTTTCATACGCACGTAATGCGAAAACCTTGTAATATTATTAGGTAAATGTTCATCTCCAAAGCCATTTATTTCTGCAATACCAAGAATGAGTTCGTTGACACTATTCGCCACCAAATGCTGCCATTATTTTCGATTTTGGACATAAATCTATTTGGCTTGAGATTAACATCATTCCTAATCAATTGGTCATGCTTGGCTTGAACGTGGAGTTGAACTACTTGGTTAGTAGTAAACTAGAGCTTGCTCTGACTTGGTGTCTATTTTTGAACAACTCGGCTTAGAAAAAAAAATTGCCTAGTTCAACCTCCTCGTTTTTGTATAACGTGGCTTTTGAGTTTAAGGCAACCTAAGTCGCCTATTAAGGACATGTAATTATAAGTGACAGGGGTTGATGCTTGTACGTCCGCACATTGTAAGAGGCAATTACGAAGTTTCCAGAGGAAATGAATTATGCAGTTAATCTGTCCTTAATCGTTTTCTCAGTGCTAATTGTCGTAGTCGCACGTGTTCATTCTCGACCCCATTAACTTACTGCTCAAAACACATCTCAAGTGTTGATTGCGGATATTTATGTACGACACGTATCACGTAGAGGCAAGAATTGCGGATTCTAAACATATGAGTAATTCTAAAGTTTTTTTTTTCAAACAATTTTGCTTATCAGTTTACATTGTTGCTGCCATTGTTATTCGTTGCCACTAGTGGTTCGAAAATAAGAACAATTCACTGTATTTTAGCAGCGCGCGACAACCGCTCACTACAATTTCTGGGTCGTTTGAATAATGTTCCTATGTCTGCATTTGCAGCGTATTAACGGCGTCCTGAACATTTTAGGAACATGTACAACAGTGCCAGATGATGCATGCCATTGTTTGCTAAACTTGCTTAAAGGCGCATACCTCCACAACGCAATATCAAAGCCGTGTAAGGCAAAGAAGCTCACATGATAATAAATATTTTATGCAGGCAGTTCTCGCGTTCTGTGATATAATTAACTCATGCAAGGGCTCCGTAGCTCAGAGGACGACCCGCTTGGTAAGTACGTGCTTCTTATCTAATGATGTGGTATGAGAACAACCTCGGTTACTTTTACTGCAGGCCATATCTTTTCACATTTGAGGCTCGTTTGTCGGATAATGAACCGTGAAATTTGGTACAGACATTGCCAGGCTCCACACCTAATTTGCACTGTATAGGAAAATATTTTGATCCCTGGACGCGGGCTCTAGGGAAAGATCACTATGTTCCCATGAAGCTACGCTTGTAGGTGTCTGGCTGCGCTTCAGTGGGTGGTAATGAGTAATTGCTCCAGTGATGCAAAAACTACGCTTACAGTTCAAAACAAACCAAAATAAAATACCAAATAACGTGAGCTGCTCCTTTCTAACGGAAATGAAAAAGCTTGCACTAACAGAAAACTACACCCGTGAACTTTGTAACCTTCCTCGAAATGAAACTCAACAGGCATTTTTGACAGCCCCACTCACTGTAGTATCGTTCATAAAATGATTACAGCCTGCTCGCATCGTCACTAATGAGCTAATGGAAAAAAGCCGATGATCTCAATAATGTGAATAACGAGTGACTCATAAAACTACTTTTGAGAGTTAGCGAGAAAACGAAGACGAGAAAAGATTTCCGACATAAACGCATCGGGGCGTGGTACTGGTCAAGGTAAGCTCGGGAACCAACGCCGATCTCGCGATAAGATTACATAAAAGGGAGCTATTCTTGGTCGCGCCATCTTGACACCAGTGACCTGTGTGCGGCTGTTTTTTGAAGCGAAAAGCTTCACTACTGTAGGTAAAGCAGTCGTCGGGTAGGCAGGAGAATGACCTTGAATGACCTTTAGCCCGACCGCGTTTGTCATGTATGACCATACATGGTACAGCTATGGTGTCGAATTTTACTCGATCGCTGACCTTGACTGAAGTCGTTTAGTTGGCCTTTGATCTCTGACCTTCGACATTGAGTGACATTTACGTTGACCTTAACAACATCCTATGAGGTGATGTGAAGCATTACGGTTTCCGCGGACAGTTTCTTGACTTAATTAAGTCTTAAGTGCTCGATCGCAACAAGTAAAAATAAACAATGATTTATCTGATATTAGACACATCGTTTCTGGTGTCCCGCAAGGTAGCATCTTGGGACCATTGCTGTTTCTTCTTTATGTTAATGACATCGTCTGTATTAGTAATCTTCCAACCTTTGTGATTTACGCTGATGACACCACTTTATTCTTTAGAGCTGCACAGTTGCCAGATCTTGAGAAACAAGCCACAAAATGTTTACAGTCACTCCAAGAATGGTCTCAAAATAATTTATTAAACATAAACACTGCAAAAACGAAGGCCGTGCTTTTCCGGCCTCGTAACAAGTTGACAAATATGCCACCACTCTGTTTAAGGATCGGTAAGTCGCTCATCGAAACGGTTCCTGCGGTCAAAAGTTTAGGTGTTATTTCTAATGAGCATTTGAGTTGGAATGGTCACGTTGACATGGTGATGAACAAGCTGTCAAAGGTTGTCGGTATTTTGTGTCGGCTGAGATATTTCATGCCGAAGAGTATCAAGAAAATGTTGTATAGTGCACTTTTTTCCTCTGTTGTAAATTATTGTCTTTTGGTGTGGGGTACCACGTCTTTAACAAATATTAACCACTTGTATCTTCTTCAAAAGAAAGCTGTTAGAAATATTATGAATGCTCCTCGACTAGAACACACCGAACCGTTTTTCACTGATCTTCGAATCATTCGTTTGCCACAGCTGTACGAAGTTTTACTTCTACAACGGTATAAAACCGGTGTTAATCACAATAATTGCAATATGCTAAATCTGTCAGAATTACAATGCAATGAGCCAAAGTACACTACACGTGCGACACCCAAGTGGTATGTGCCTAGGATGCGAACAAATTATGGTTATCAAATGTTGAGCTACACTCTCCCACGTCAACTAAATAAGGAGTCCGAATTGATGTACAGCTAATGCCAAATATGTTACTTTTGTTCATTTTCTGGAAGTGCTACCATGTTGTGTACCACTGCAATGCCCTTGTGGGCTGCGTCGGCCTCGTCAAGCCTTCCCAATGGCTTTTTGTCGGCGCACCCAACATCGTCATGATGTTAAATAAACATGATTGATTGACTGACGTGATGACATTCGATGGGGGTGTCGTAATACCACGTGACACCACGTCATAGCCACGTGGTCCTGAGGGTATATCTAGAACGGCTGTCGCGAGCGTGTAGCGGAGCTGCCAAGGACGAGCCTCAGACGCTTAGCAAGCGCGCTTGCTTTTCGCTGAATTCCAGGGTTAGACAAGGTAAGCCACTGTCATTTTTTTTTGTTTCAGCTCAGCGATTGCATGGTAGAACACCTGCGAAACACAGTAAGTTATTCGCCTTTGAACCGGACAATGCCGCATGGTTACAGGCGTTAGTGGCACTGAAGGTGCAGCATATCAGCAACAAAGGGCAAACAATCAATGCGAAAGAAAATCATGCAGGCAAGGGGTTACGCCGAAGCTAACTTCTGTGACTTCATTCGAATAATGAAATTTTACAGAAATTTATGGCCGCTTATAAGCTGACAATATTATGCGTTTCTATTGATTTGCTATTACCGTCGCCTCAGAATATTAATTTTTTAAACACTGAGCTGTAAAAATTCTGGTGTTTTAATTGGGGAATAAATACGTTTTCCCCGTTTAACCGTGGCTGACACAGTTCAAAACTGCCCGGACCCTACCACGTGATCGCGTACGCTACCAAGCGCACGCCGACCACGTCGGGCCTTGCTCTGAGGGAACAAAGGAACGACACTGGCTGACACAAACAGGAATTATTGCTACAACAACAATAACGCCAGCTAGCAACAAGATACGCTAATGAATCAAGGTCGTCCGACTCACCAGCAAGGTTACGAGCGAATTTTCGCCCGCGCTAGGGCAAGGGTTACTCCGAGCCCGCTCGGGACGAGACACGAGAGCAAGTCTCCTTGCCAGTTCTTCGCTCCGCTGGCGAAGAGCGGAGCTCCGCGGGCGACATGCCCGCTCGCGATGAACGTCCCAGACCAAAAGGTTGCGCTCTCTCTCCTTCGCGCAGCAATCACGCCGTCTTCGGCGCTCGTGTCGCTGCGATGCCGGCGGCCTCTCTTGTTAGGTAGGGCAACTAACCGGGGAGAGTGACGTGGCACGCACATCCTCGAGGCGAAGCCGTGGGAGGGTGCACCGCGCGAAAGCAAACCAAAGGGGAAGTCGCGGGGGAAAGTCCCCACAAAATAAACAAATGGAGAAAATGGAAAAGCAGCAGAAACAAGCTCATTCAATATATGGGTCAAGAATACTGTGTCGATAGTTTGTGCAGTCTTGGATGCTGGGAGTGTCTTCTAATTCGTTCTGTTCCCTTTGCGTAAAGGCAGCAATAACCGAACTCGGGCTGCGTTTTTATGGAGGAAAAACGCTAAGCGCCCGTGTGCTGTGCGATGTCAGTGCACGTTAAAGATCCGCAGGTGGTCGAAATTATTCCGGACCCTCCACTACGGTACCTATTTATTCCTTTCTTCTTTCACTCCCTCCTTTATCCCTTCCCTTGCGGCGCGGTTCAGGTGTCCAACGATATATGAGACAGATACTGCGCCATTTCCTTTCCCCAAAAACCAATTATTATTATTATTATTACATAAAAAATATCAAACTGAAACCATAGGCTGCTGGAAAGCGTTCTTTCTCAAAGTACTTGCAACAAGACACGAGAAATAAGTTGCAGAAAAATGGTCAGCACTAATGTGGCTTCCGTTAAATAAAAAACAGGCGCTTATCACTATTGATGCAATGCCCAACCCCAAAATAGAGCGCTTAAGGAGCTATGCGCGCTATGGCACGAAGTAAGATCTCGCGCTTCCTCTTGATTTAAGCTCGAAAAATCGTGTCAGAGCGCCGGGTAGTTGCGATAATATTTTGAATGCAGATAATGTTAACGACCGTTTTGTTAGAACTTCACATTAGTTACCATACACTCTACATGAAGGATTATTCAGTTGGTTTATACTCAAATATCTTAAATGGCGATGCGTACGTTATATATCGGAAAATATAATCTCAATTATCTCTGCAAACTATCTCACAAAGTGCAGACGACAACAGATCGGATGTAACAGTACCTGCTACCCACTAGTCGTGACATTGTATTGTTTGTTTTTTGACTGTTTAGCATTAGTTAATTAGCACTACTTTGCATGGAAACAGCGCAGCAGACGGGACCTAGAAAGGAAAACACACACGCGGGCGCTGACTATCAACTGAAAGAAATTTATTGCAGCATAGTTAATACATAAAACCCATACATATGATAAAAGCATGAAACCTTAAAGTGCATGCTTAAAGTGCACTGGCTATAACTTGAGCACTTAGATGAATTAAATGCTGAGTTGTTATTACTACTTGACGTTAAATTCAGGCCCAAAGCTTCTACGTCTCTTGTTAATGTCTTGGCATGCATGCAACCTGATTTACAAATTACTGAAATTATTAACTCCGCTTAAGGCCCGTAGCAGAAAGAACTTTACGAGCACATGCAACTGGTTTTAGGTGCGCTGAAACTGCACGGTCTTCTCACATTTATCCGTTCTTCATAATTAATAATAATTGGTTTTTTGGGGGGGAAAGGAAATGGCGCAGTATCTGTCTCATATATCGTTGGACACCTGAACCGCGCCGTAAGGGAAGGGATAAGGGAGGGAGTGAAAGTGAATTCATTAAGGGTATGGCATGTTTCGACACATGACAAGATTTATCTTTCTGTTTTTTATATTTGGCAGAGTGGAGTAATGTACACTGAACTGAGGCTTCCTCATGATTTAGGAGACAAATTTCGCATATTAGAGGTAAGTATGTTGCTAATTTGATCTGACTAAATATGCTAATTTTGCCAATGTCAACAACCTTATTCACAGAAACACAACTATAATGTTTAATAATATAAGGATGAAACAAATTGTTACTCTGAAGTTTTTAGGTAGTAGTTTCAAAGCGATCGGTCATAGAGCACACATATCGATAAGTTATGTGCGGGACTTGAGTGAAGCTATCGGATGCCGCTTTAAACTTAGTAATCTCATACTTCTTTGGTTAAAGGTAATGTTATATTACATATTTTTTCATTGAAGAATATCATACTGTAGCCTAGTCTGTGGAACCAATACTAAAATTATACCGATATAACTACGTTACAGAAAGAGATGTAGACAATTTTCGAAAATTACCGAAGTCGACCCCAATATTTACGAACGCATCCATTGAAACATGCAAACCTTAAACCTGATCAAATGTACTCTTTCAGACTAGCAAAGTGCATAAAAATAACAAACTATATGAGAAAATCATGTCCAAGTCACCCAGTTGGTACAGCCTGCGCAAGGAGACTTTAAGAACTTCAAGAATCCATACTAATTATGGCATGCAACCTGTATATTACTCGGTCCCTGCTCTGTTGAACATAATAGGAAGTAGGCTTGGTTTCAGCTCACGTATATCTAACACTTCGGGGAGGAAGTAGTTGTTAGAAAATGACTATCGAAATGTCTGACTGTATCAGTATTAGTATGTTTTTTGTATTTGTTTAATTCCGAAATTTTGTTTCAAGTGCTACCTGCTCTTCTGTGATCAAATTTTTATGCAATATGCGTGTGAAAATATCTGTTTATTACATATGTGCTTTGATATTGCAACCTCAGTGCACATATGCATCCTGTTCGCTGTGACTTCTGGGTGAAGAAAGAGGCCTTGTCAGGCTACGCCTGTAGCTCTTCCTTTATTTTTCTTCTTTCTTGAAATATACAGCGTATGCGATGGTGCATTTCGGGAACCACTCTCAGGCACCGCTTTTTCTACTGACGCTCTAAATAGAGCTAGAAAACCAGCAGAAACATTACGATCAGCAATCCCCAAATTCAAAACAGCACTTTATAAAATTTGTAGCACCCGGAATGTACACTATGGGGCGAAATGGCCACTTACGATCACATATTGTGGAACTGTAAAGAGGAGGCGCTAGCGGAATCTCTAATAAAAGTTCCTAGTCTCGAGCAATGGGAGGCCGTGTTGGTCAGCTCAGACCTGGGCGTTCAGACCAGGGCCACTGAATGGGCTACTCAAGTCGTTGGCAGCAGTGGATTGATAGCCACCTAGCACGGACCATCTTCACTTTGCCTTCGGACGAAATAAATGTTTTCCAATCCAATAGCGCCTCTCATACAATAAAGCGAGAATGTAAACAACGATTCCACCTGGGGATCTTTAACGTGCATTGACATTGGACAGCACACGGGCGCCTTAGCGTTTTGCCTCCATAAATACGCAGCCCTCAAAGGAGCCCTCCACTACGGCACCTTTTTCTTCCTTTCTTCTTTCACTCCCTCCTTCACCTTTATCCCTTCCCTTACGGCGCGGTTCAGGTGTCCGCCGATATATGAGACATATACTGTGCCCTTTCCTTTCCCCAAAAACCAATTATTATTATTTTTATTACTATTATTATTATTAAACAAGAATTTCTCTCACAGCAGCTGCTATTGCGGGAAGGACACCGTTGAAGGTAGAGGTTAACTAATTGTAAAAGTCATTGTGTAGTTTGTGCTGAACTTCAAGGGAGAAGTTGCCGGTGGAAGGCTGTCGGATATATCTTAGCATGTAATCACTGAATGCTTCCTTCTGCCTTAGTTTTACAGCGACAGCTGTTAGGCGCCTGTCCCTGGCTTCGGCTTCAGCGCCGGTCAACCTTGGGTCGCACAAGCATACGGGTGGCTCTGTTAGGAACAGCCAAGTGCAGGGGTGCATCGCTACACCAGTGCGCCTTTCACTTCCTCCTTTACCCTTCCCTTACGGCGCGGTTCAGGTGTCCAACGATATATGAGACAGATACTGCGCCATTTCCTTTCCCCCCAAAACCAATTAAAAAAAATACATCCCCAATTTAACTAAACGCCTAAACAGCTATCGCTGAATCTCGCGTTACACAGTCGTGGCCGTCCTGTGAATTTCTTTTCCTAGGGTATTCAGAAATAAATAAACAAATAAATAAATATTGTTAGAGGCCCTATTTGCAGAGGCGGTATTTACCTACCGCCTGGTACACTTTGTAAGCTTATTCGAGCACTTTTTTTTTCCAGACTTGCCTCGATGACAACAATCTGACGACAGTCCCTTTGGAAGTGGCAGCAGACGCCGCTGCGTTTGTTCGCAGGGCAGTTTTAACATTCGGTTGGAAGTAACTGAGGCAGAGAAGTGAAGCCTGGTGTTGCTTGCCATGTTCAGGTGCGCTAGCATGGATTCTGATTCGTGTCAGACATGTGATGAACAAAAACGCTTTGAACGTTTTTAGCGAGCCCAGTTATTTGCAGGTGTTAAAATATTCCTCTAGTAACATGACATTATATTATTTCATGGTCTTTGTTCGAGTTTGTCACGAACCACAATGCTTCGGTAATTCTAAAAGATTTTTTTTGTATAATATTTTTGAAAGCCAGTGCAGAATGTTCCTTGGACCCATAGCCTTTAGGGCTAGTGATGGGTTCAAACGCTAAACAAGTACAATATTCGTAGACCTCATGATGAGAGGATACAATCACAACACTGCTCAGTAATAGAGTAATGGAAAGCCAATCCGAAATAGAATAATACATGGCAGATTCGCCTGCACGTCAATACCGTGAACTACGCACAAAACTTCTAAATCAAACCACACAAACTTGTTTCTTCCCAAATTCCAATGGAGACTGGAAAAGGATGCTTAAAGGTGGCGAAAAAATAATATTTTGCTTTGCCTCGTCAGGAAATTTATTCCAGACATGGGCGCCGTTACATTCTAGGATAGCATACATTCTAGCATAACTGTGGTTTGTCGAAGGCGACGTCGAGCCTCACTAGCGTGAACATGACGGATCCCTACCGTACCACCCAGTACCGTGGGGCAGGGCACCTCCGCGCACTATAATTTTTCGGTTATTTGTTTCTGTGGCAGCCCGCAGCGGGAATCTTGGCTGAGATTCCTCCCATCGACACTTTCACTTGCGAGCTGCTCTGGTGGAAAACTAAATGCAGAACCTATTAGATCGGGCCCGATAGCGCATTTAGATAAATTTATTTCTCTGACCACAACAGCGTCTCTTCATTTTCTCCCCCTTCTTGTCTCCTTTCTCCTGCGGCCGCGCCCCCCTCTTGTTGTTTTATATAGTTCTTCTGCTTTCTCTCCTGGCTGACGTTTTTTCATCTATTCTTTTAATCCCTCTCGAGACAACAGCATCCCTTCATTTTATACGCCTACTGTACCAATCTTCCTTTTATCACCTTTTATCCTCTTATCACCCGCCGTGGTGGCTCAGTGGTTATGACAGTCGTCTGCTGGCCTGAAAGACGCGGGTTTGATCTCGGTCGCGGTGGTAGAATTTCGCTGGAGCTGGAGGCAAAATTCCAGAGGCCCGTGTGCATGTGCGATGTAAGCGCACGTTAAGGAACCCCACGTGGTCGAAATTTCCGGAGCCCTTCACTACGGCGTCCCTCATAGCCTGAGTCGCTTTGCGACGTTAAACCACCATAAACCAAACCAAACCTTTTATCACAGCATCTGTATTCGCTGTCACCTTTCTCTCCAGGCTGCCCAGATCAGTGATCTTGAACGGACTTCCTCCACGCGACGGGTCGATGTAGGCTCAGTATAGCGACTCGCGCCGTAAAACAAGCAAAGGGAAATACTAAATGAAATAAAGCACGCCAGCGCTTTGAGGCGGCAAAGGTGGAGAGTCCAGTTTTGTCTCTAAAATGCACCGCATACTCTAACCTCACGTTACGAAACTGCAGCTAGAATTTCAGCAGGCAGCCCGTAACATAATCAACACTGACGTCAGCGTAAGATGAGCGACGTGACCGGGGAGCAAGGCTGCAAGACCGTAGTCGCGGTAGTTTTGATTTCGTTCGCAGCTGGAATGCACCGATTGAATTTCCCGCCCTGCCATAGTGAAAAAATGAGGTGAGGAGGGAGTGCGGCGTCATGTGACAAACCAACAGAAACCACTTCATTGAAGACATTCCCTTCCCCCTTTCTCTGTCCGGTGTTACGGGCCGGGCAGCATCATCCGACCGCTGCCACCAGTTGTTACGATGCAGGGTAGCGTGGTTGGGCCGGAGAAGGGACGAGGAAGGATGGAAGCTTGCCATTTGGGAAGAGCGATAAACAAGGGAGTTTACTGGCACTTCGAAGAAACTTAGTTACATAATTTAGAAAAGAGCAAACAGTCTTATAGGACAGAGGCGAATGTTACGGCATACGTTTATTAAAGCTTGTACTGGCAAAATTTACTTGCCTTGCCGATCAACAAGTGGCTGTGTTCAATCATTGAGAACGGTCTGATTCGGCAAGTGCTTTCTTGTCAGTAGACGGTGAACTACTACGCGGCGTAGACTGAAAAGCAAGGCCTACTTAACTAGAGACCTGCACATTTGGCGGGGTTCTATGGGACTGCGTGCGCCAACTTTCGTTAACTTTTTGCCGTTGAGGGCGCTCGGCTGACCTGTTTGTATGTCATGATCATCATCATCGTCTGCTTTCGACAAATGATTTCTCGCCTCTCACTGCCTCCCTATGCTTTTGTCATGTCTTATTATTTTGAAACCTAGTAATGAACGATGCAAATATGACATTTCTTCAAATCCTAGCGGTGAATATTTTCTTTGGGCGCATGCCAGGCGTGAGACTTTGTGGCATCTTTGCTAGGCAGTGGATGAATGATGAATAGTCACAGCGTAGACAATTGAGAAAACTATTACATCCTTGAAGTAAAATAACTCGCGCCATCTTGCTCAACAGGTTAACTGTGGCGCCAAGCCGCCCGTAGCTGCCGTTCCCTAGCGGCAAAAGGCATGAACTAGAACATGCGTGCTGGAGCAGTGTCAAATGTGCAGGTCTCTAGTTCAGTAGGCCTTGCTCAAAACGAGGATCGGCAGGCGAGGTTTGGCTGCCCCGCGAGCTTAGGGCAAAGTTGCGCAGAGCCTAAGAATAAAGTCTCCATCGGCAAAGTTCATGTGTCGTTGCAAAGCGTAGCTTCAAGCTACTGTTTCGAACCTGTGTGCATCGTTTTCCAATATCGCCCCTGCCTCTCGTCAAGGAGGGGAAACTCTGCCATGCAGGTCGTGCACTGAGTCCAATGAACGTCCACACACGGTAGATAACACTGGCAAAAGAGTCGGAGGTCAAAACTGTCCGTTACTACATGGCGCAGGGAGGGCAGTGCAAGCGGGAGGATGCGCAGCTCATCGCCCGTGAGTCGGAGCACCGGCAGAGGTTCCTCCGTCCCAAGAGTCAGGTGCTCAAGCCGTCGCAAAGAATGGTAGCGACACGAACATATAAAGCAAGCGCAGAGCAGATTGCCGTCGACGCGCAGCGTCACCACCTGCGCTGCTGCATCAAGTAACGACTTCATCGCACGCACAAGAGCGGCTTCTGTGACTGCGATGAAGCACATACGCAATGTACTTAAAGCACGCAACGCGCCAGCCGGGATTTGTTCCTTGTCTACTGCAAGCGAGCATTCGGTAATCAAGAGGGTCTCAAGATTTGGCCAGTGGTTCGCAATAGCAGTGAGGCTGACGCCTTCGATCAACCTAAGCGAGAGGTACTTCAGCCGTAGAGGTTTCAGCGACGTTTCCAAGGCGCCACAGAAAGGGAAAGGGTTGCATCCATCTCCTAACACTAACGAGAGTTCGGTGAGTTCTGTGAACCGGGCAATCTCGACGACGGTCTCCATGCGTGAAGCGTACACCTGCAAAGTAAATGCAATATGGTGCTTAGTTCGGTGGTTTCCACAAAGTTAACTGACCAGAATAAACCCTACAAAATCAAGCGGCACTTATATACTGACCAGGTATGCTTCCAGATATGGCCGGATGTGCCAGACATGGTGAGCCGCCTCGGTGGCTTAGTGGATTTGGCTTTCAGCCCGAGGTTTCAGAATCAAACCCTGGATTTCGTTGTAAGCGTAATGCAAATACGCCTGTGCGCAAAACAATGTCAGTCCACATTAAATAACCACATGTGGTCTAAATTAACCCGGCGCTGTCCATAAAAATGTCCCTGATAATTCATATCTTGCATCAGAAGTTTAAATGTCATTTATATCAAAATACAGATGGCAGCATGGGACATTTATTTACCACTTTTTATATGGTTCACAACCTTACCACATATGTGTGTGAGACGACTCACAACGATATAGCAGAGCAGTAAACTGTGGGATACATTTGAGGCATCGATGGGTCTTGCGTAGATGTTCTCAGAGGGCAATGTAGAACGGAGCGCACGCAACGAGGCGATGTAGGGGCCCCATACCCTGCTAACGATGTCGTGACCTCGAAAACATCTGACGTCATGATTTTAAGCGCCTGGCTTTGCGCCTGCTTTGCTGCCTCTGTACAAGGGTGTTCCACAAAGAGTTTTTAATTTATTCGATACTCCGAGGGCATCAAATGTGATGTGCATTCTTGGACAGATCAAAATGCCGAGAAACGGGAGCACGTGCAGCTTCTATCAAGCTAATCTTGACGCCGGGTGCACCCTAGTGTCGTTGTTCGCAGACTCATTTGTGACTGACATTGGTTAGAAATGACTGGAGGCATCAGCGTACCCGAGATACCGAAATGAGGGCATGCGGACAAATTTAACTGTGCCCGAATCGAAGAATAACCATTTTCTAATCACAGGGAGGTTACCTTAATTGGACGCCGGGCTCTCACAAGTGATCGAAGAGCGAGAGAAGGAAAAGCAGTGTTGCCAATCCATGCCGTTTGCACGGCAGGAGCTGCTTAAAACTGCCCTTAGAAATCGTGAATTAAAATCTGGCCCTGTACTTTGGCCAGCTTTCCGAGGACAGCAGACCGTTCCACCTCCTGCTGCATTCACGCAAACACTGCAGTGCCCCACAATACAGGAATATAGCGGAGGTATAGAAATAAACTGCCCCGGCGCCAGCGATGGCGGACTTCCCAGCTCAGTATGCTAACCTCTGCGAAGTGGCCTAATGTAATAGCGGAGTTTCACTCCTGCATGATGAACGCACTCTTGTTCCCAGAAATAAACTTCGGTAACGTATGGATTGCTTTTGCAAAGATCAGTATGTAAATAGCATGACGTGCATAGACAGCCTCAATACATAGATAGCATGAAAGATACACCGAGGAGAGTTGAAGTTCAACTGCATTCTAACAAGAAACAGACCATTCTCGAAAAAGGAGCTTTTATAAGTTAAAAAGATCAGAAAACACAATACAGGTATCGCCGTCGCCGCACCAACTTTTCATGTATGGCGTGCGTCGATACCAAATTTTATCTCGGAACCCCCCCGCCGCGGTGGCTCAGTGGTTAGGGCGCTCGACTACTGATCCGGAGTTCCCGGGTTCGAACCCGACCGCGGCGGCTGCGTTTTTATGGAGGCAAAACGCTAAGGCGCCCGTGTGCTGTGCGATGTCAGTGCACGTTAAAGATCCCCAGGTGGTCGAAATTATTCCGGAGCCCTCCACTACGGCACCTCTCTCTTCATTTCTTCTTTCACTCCCTTCTCTACCCTTCCCTTACGGCGCGGTTCAGGTGTCCAACGATATATGAGACAGATACTGCGCTATTTCCTTTCCCTCCAAAACCAATTATTATTATTATCTCGGAACCCAGATGCCATCTTACATCGCCATTCACGTCAAAACAACAAGTCATCGCCGGTGTAGACGTCACAGGTTTGAATCAAGTGACGGGAAATTTTTTTATTAATTTTTTTCAGCATAATTGTGTATTTTACTGCCGGACATACGTCGACGTAGCCCGAAAAAACCACCCGAACAGCACAGGTAATCGGCCCAATATTGGGGGTACATTGGCAAAGGCTGGTCCTACGACGGACCAATGTTAGACCGCCATTCTCCAATATTGGGTCAATTACATGTGCTCCTTGCACAGGCAATCAGCCCAATATTGGAGGTATATTGGCAATGGCTGGCCATACCACGGGCCAATGTGAAACCATTATTTTCGAATATTGGGTCAGTCACATGTGCTGCTTGGGCAGAGAATTAACTTTCACTCAGGCATTAATTCGATGGAATGGTCCTGAGAAAGAAAAAGTAGTGGGCCAATTAGGGAGAAAGAATCTCTGTATGGGGGGTTCTCCGGATTCATTCCGGTAACCTGTTACCGGGGCCCTTTAACGCGCACTGGCACCACAGGGGAGAGGAGGAGCGCGTTTGTATTTGACTTTCATAGAAACGGGGCTGCCGCACTCGGGATTCGATGTGACGACGCCGTGCTCATCAGTCGAACGCCGCTCCCCTTGAGCCATCGTGGCAGGGCGGCACACGAAGCGAGAAAACTGGAAATTTCTCTCAACGTGCCATTATATATAAGAGCCCAAGTTACCTCCAGCCTGTCTATATTGCTGCACAGTCTGTGAGCCAAGGTCATGTGCTGCGGCGTGACGTCCACGTCCGCCGAAGTGCATACCATGCCGTCGAGCCTTTCCAGGCCGCAGCCAAGAATGAGGCTTCTCGAAGTCGACAGTGAGCGCTGCGCCGGCAGAACGAAGCTTGGCAGCGAGTCGGACGTCACCAGGAGGGCTTGCATTGGCGCTTGAACCTCGCACAGCTGCGGAAGATATTGGGAAGGAACCGTGACTTCCTTTGGGGTACACAATGAACCGGCGGACTTCATGTTTAAAGAAGTAGGCGCGGGAACTTATCTTCCGAATGGTGTGCAAAGCCCTACTGCGCATGGATTCCAACGTAGATATTCGCTATCCTCGGCAAATACTTTATTAATGAATTTAATCTCCCGTGTTCTTTATGCTTAGATTTCGGCAGCCAAAGAGTGATTATGATGATGATGGTGATGATGAATTTTTGTGGTGCAAGGGCATCTGTGGCTAGAGTGCCATGGCACAAGGTATTTTGTTCTGAATGGGCCGAGCACCACGCCAGGGGAGCTTGTACCCATTGTATCACTGGTAGGTATCTGGCGGCACTGGAGGTTGATCCCCGGACCTCCCGCATGCGAGGCGGATGCTCAATCCCCTAGGGTACTGCTGCGGTATTAGTCGAAGTTTGGCTATGACGCCCGAGTTTACTTGAGGTCACGTGAGGCATAGAAAAGCGGCGACTTATTCGCTGTTTATTCATTTTAACTCATTGCACCTCTTACAGCAGCCTGCCTCAATAGAAAGGATAATAACAAGCGAAGCAACGTCTGTAATATCGCTGTTTCTTAGGCCTGATTTATTTTAACTCAACTTTGACTTTAGAGACGCCATTCGGTCGCTGAAAACGAAAGTGAAGCTATATGGGAAAAGAAATTTGATTCTAATTTAATCAGTCGATGTAGCTGGATATCATGTGAAAACTTATATTTACTAATGACTTCGGCGTCATTGGAAAGAAAAAAGGTTTTGTTCATAGAAGGTTGTAGCCAAGTGCTAACCCGGGGCCCAGGGCGGCCAAATCTAGCTCTGGTGAGGGAGTGCGTTGACGGTTATGGGCACCGAGATCAGGCCGCACCCCAGGCCTGATCACGCAATTGCATCGACACGCGGAGTTTTTTTTTGTTTGAATCCGGTGGAGAATTGCGCGGCACCGGGATTCGAACGCCAGTCTTGCACGCGCGGCGGATGCTCTACCTCGACGCCATCGATGCACACTGAAAGAAAGCAACCACCAAATCTTCGTTTCTACGCTTTCTTGAAAGGTTATATGAGCATAAAAATCCTGTGTCGATGTTCTCGCCTCACGCGATATCTACAGCCATAGGAAATAGAGAAGCAAACTGAGAAATCGTGGGCGCAGCGTGCCGTATTGCACACAAGCCAGTCTGCCCCGTTACTTCAGTGTCGGTCATTGCCATCGCACGTAGCAGCGTGACGTCTCATTCCAGCTATAGCAGCTTCGGTGACGTCATCGCCTCCGAAATCTGGCGCCAAATGTTAGCCTGCTCTCCTGCACCCCCCCCCCCCCCCCCAGACACACACACACACAAACACCCTAGCAAATAGCCCCTTAAATTCTGCGTCACTTGTCGCTGAGAGGCGGGACCGTCGGAGTGATATAATTTTTTTTCGTTAGGATTTCACGTCAGCCGATGCAAGTTTCTGTGAGGATAGCCGCATCCAAGGTGGTAGCCAGCGAGTATTTAAAATCATAAGAGATTACGTTTCGCTCGATGCTTGGGAACACAACGCGCTAAAACGCTTCTCTCAGCGCCAAGGAAAAGAATTCGATCCTTTCCTGTTCAAGATCAGAGTGTGTAGTCGTTTGAAAGAAATCGATAAAAGTACTTGACGCTACCTGCTTATCATCATCGCATCACTTAAGCCTGAGTAAAAAAAAAAGACTGATGATGGTTAGGAAACAAAAATAATGTTTAGCAGTGCCTGCCGCAGGGTTTTCCCATAAGTGGAAGGGACAGACTACTACAGGAAAAAGAGTAAAAATACTCGCATATTCTTGTCAGTCTTGTAAGAAGCATGTTCTTGTAAGACATAATATTGTAAACAGCTTATGAAACTCCCTAGCATCCCTTACGCGAATACTCGTAGGCATTCACACCATCCAGGATTAACAGTAAAACTCATATTTGGAGTTCTTAACCATGCCTTCTGTAATTGTGCATCCGGCAGTGCGAGACAAATTTAAGAAAGCAGTGGAGATACTCTAGACCAAATAAAAACGCCTAATTTTTTTGCATGCCTAGTTTTTCTTTAAAACAAATTTGCGCGAAATTGACATATTTAACATTAAAATAAGGCTCCAACTGCATGCAAACCGAGGAACGGTCCAAAAAGATGCCCGTTCCGGTCAGTTTCTGCACTCTGAATGGCGAAGACAAAATCATTTCGCATGAAATGAATGTCCCTCGACATCTACAAAATATTAATTCATGGGAGCCAGTAGGCTTTCACCATGCATCTCAATAGGACCTCCTTCTCTTGTAATGGTTTTCTGGAGTGTGAACGTAAAGGTGGTGGCAATTTTTGATCGCATCCAGGTGAATCACCTCACTGCTGCTATGTAAAAACACTCTGCGGTTTGCGTACGTGAATCCAGGTTGTAAAACCAAACCTGTTTTGTGGCGTCGGGTCACAAGTGCACTTTTCGAAGACATTGATTACATGTCATTGAACTACAATCGAATTATCCTTCAGGAAGTGACTGGTACTGCGCAGGCCTCGACATAACGCCGCGAGTCGTATGAGGCGGTAGGAAGGCAACAGACTCGACAGTGTCGGGCGCGTCAGCTGAGGGCTCCGTGCATTGCGTCCGCGCTCGACACGTAACGTCGAAGTGTGAACGTGCCGCCGCTTTTATCTGTTGCACGGCGGAGTAATTAATCCATTAATGACCTAGATAGCGACGATGCACTTACGTGGGGACACCAGTTGAATAGTGCGCAGATTGTTCTCGGAATAAGCAATAAATTATGCGTTCCAAGCGCTGGAGTGCTGCCCAGGATTCTCCTCAGTCGGGATCGACTGGGACCGGCCAAATTCCATTCCTTTTGCATCCCGTGCATCTTGATGTCGTGATGTAGAACCAGAACCTGTACGGAACGAAACCAGTCGACCAGGTTTAGGACGTGGTCCCTGTTGTGAACGATCACGAGGGTCTCGGCCTTCGAGAGGATTGTGCGAGCAGCGGTAGCGAGTTGCTCGGACGACTCGAAGGAGGCACAGCCCACGAAGAGGGCACCGACAACGCCTAGCTCACTCAAGCGTTCGCAGTTTTCCACGAAGCCATGAGAGGTGGTTATGATACGGTGGCCGTCGTTGCCAAGGAGGAGTCCCTTCGGGAGTTCAGAAGATGTCGATGCCGATGAAGAAGGCCACGGCTCGTTCAGCTTCAGCACGATGTGGTCCTCTTCGCCACACACATTGTCTGGGTCACTGAACTCGCGGACGACGTCAGCTGCCTTCATACTGAAGCCTTGAGTTAGGCATAAGAAATAACAAAACAAACAAACCAGAATACTGCTATAGTTCTTATTGCACGATATAAAACATAGAGCGAAATCGGCAGGCATTTTTAGTGAAATCAAAACCTCCGATGTCGGTTGTACAGGAATGGTTTTTCATTGGCATTAGACTTTTGGTCGTATATGAGGCCGCGGATTTAGTTTTACAATCAATGTGGGAAGCAATCCGTGATCATCAGAAGTACTCCTTTGTATTTGCATTGAACTGTTCTGAGAGATCATCAGGAATGATAGTTATGAAGTTTTTAACTGTGTTTTAACGTTCTGTCAGTTATTCATAGATAATTTGGCATGTATTCTTGTTTTCCGAAGCTCCAAACACTATTCAAGAGGTTTCACGCCGCAGGTAGGTCCGCATAACAATACTTTAGCACAGATGCAAAGGAATTCGCATCCTTGTGTGGCATACGGTACTCATGACGAAGAGTGCGAACGTAATAGAAAGATGGAAGAGACAGAATATTTATCAAAGTACTCGATCGGAACGATTCAAAGGTTAATAAGGGATATATGCCACCTGTAAAGCCACATGAAAAAGAAACCGCATCAAAAATTACAGAAAGCCAGATGTGAGTTAGCTCAGGTCGAATGTGAGATCAGTAAAATACACGGCAGCAGAAGATACTCACTTGGGACTGGTACAAATTGAAGGTTCTTGTAGCCTCCCCCATGTAGCATGAAGTGCTAAAGCTTGCCATTCATCAGTCCGTACTTCTGGGCTGGAGTTGTGTTCCCTCCCTATCAGCGTTATCTTCGCAGTCTGCTTTTGTTCACTAACGGATATCAGAACGAAACAATGTACGGGGCCCTCGGTCAAGGTTGGTGCACTCGCACATGAGTGTTATCGGAATGCAGGATTCTATGAAGGCATCAATTAGACGCCTTTGTTCAGCTTATGTCTCACCCTCAGAAACAATTGCATTGAAATGTAAACATGAAACAAACAGTTGGTTCCACTGAACCTTCGTTTTCTCTTAATCTCCTTAACTGACGTATTTTTTCGATAATGGCGCCAAAATGGTCATTTCTACCCGGGCTCTCATTTGTCGACAAAAAAAAAACGCTTTGGTTGAGCCCTACTTGCTTAAACCAGACACACAGTGCCAGAAAACACTCGGCTAGCTGGATTCGTCAGAGCTGTAAAAAGAGAGCCAGGTTATGTCGAGCCTAGCTATCATATTTGGCGCATAAAAAAAGAGAATAACAAGCGAACATTAGAAAGCAAACAGTAAAGTTACAAGACACACCAACGTTCATGCATTTATGCTTCCGCACGTGTATAGAATTTAGGCAAAAGTTGTCTCATTTTTTGGGGGGTCTCCTCGGAACAAAATATTTTTTATTAGTTTCACAAAAAGTGGTAGGAGCTAGTTGGTTGGTTTATGGGGTTTAAAGTCCCAAAGCGATTCAGCCTATGCGGGACGCCGTAGTGGAGGGCTCCGGAAATTTCGATTTTCTGGGGTTCTTTAAGTTGCACTGACATCGCACAGTACACGGGCCTCTAGAATTTCGCCTCCATCGAAATTCAGCCTCCTCGCCCGGGATGTGGTAGGAGCTGAATGTCTGTACGCAAGCATGTACCGACCTACGGGCGTTTCATATTCAAGAAAAACGAGGTTTCCCCACACCCATTAGGTACTGTTCGCTAAGAGCAACTGAGCGGTGTACCACTAAGGGTAGATAGTTGGGCTAGTTGGTTGGCATTATTATGGAACATGTATCAGCGCAAGAAACAAAAACGAGCGGTGGCTGCGTTTTTATGGAGGAAAAACGCTAAAGGCGCCCGTGTGCTGTGCGATGTCAGTGCACGTTAAAGATCCCCAGGTGGTCGAAATTATTCCGGAGCCCTCCACTACGGCACCTCTCTCTTCCTTTCTTCTTTCACTCCCTCCTTTACCCTTCCCTTACGGCGCGGTTCAGGTGTCCAACGATATATGAGACAGATACTACGCCATTTCCTTCCCCCCCCCCGAAACCAATATAATAATATAAAAAGGGAGAAGGCAGACAACACACTTCATTGAAGAGACAATCTGACTCGGCACGGAACTGGCCGATTCTCTGCTAAGTTCTGTTTTAAAGGATAGGCGGTGAGGGAACATGGGAGGTGTTACAGCCTGTACTCAGAGGGAGGGTCTTAAAGAGAGATAGAGAGAGAAATACAAACAGGAAGGCAGGGAGGTTAACTAGGCAGCGCCCGGTATGCTACCTTACACGTGTGAAGGGGAACGCAGGGAGACATAGAAAATGGAGAGAACAAAGGGATATGATCACTTTTCCACGTGTCCGTTGGCCGTTACTTGTAGGGTACACAGGGCACACACTCATTGTTCACAATCTTGCACTCAGTCCTGAGTCCTTCAAGAACTTTAAAAGTGCCTTCAAAGCTGTCCTCTGCGATGAAGGCTTACTCCAAGGACCCAGAATCTTGGCTTCAATAAGGGGCCGAGGATCTAAACGGCGGAGTGTTGCAGCCAGAAGTGCACGCTCACGCTGAAACCGAGGGCAGTTGCAAAGAAGGTGTTCTATAGTTAAGTCGCACCCACACATCTCACACGCAGGAGAGTCAGCCATTGCGATTAAGTGGGAGTAGGCATTTGTGAACGCCACTCCCAGCCACAGGCGACACAAGAACCCCATTGCTTGTACGGGGTGCTCACGCTCGGAGGATAGTAGAGGAGACCGCCTCGCAGCTAGATTTTCTGAAACAGCTGGACGCATCTGTCAGTTTAGTGAGAAAAAGTGTCTGCAGTCACAAACTTTCTCTTTATTGAAAAGCAGACAACAGGTATAAGGCGAAGCTTCCCGTCGAAGTTAGAGCTGCATATTTGAGTTTCGGTTTGTTCCAAATCGAAAATTTTTTTCTTCTTCACCAACGTTCTGATCCGTACTGGCTGACACACGTACGCACTGTACATTAACCCTAAAACGTTTTAACGGAAATGAACACTCATTCTAGTAATTATCTAGTAAGCACTAAGTGCGCAATATTTCCCTGGTCTGAGTCGTTCCTGCTGCGCAGAGCAAGCAGAACGAAGGGGCAATAATATCTTTGGAGAAAAAATACATCCCGATAAGGCGTATCAGCGTGCTCAGGAGCACCTAGTCTTCTTGATTTCCTTGCATATTAAATGCTTCATTGAGATATTGGCCTGAGAACAAACACCGGAAAGACGATAAGCCAATCGAGTACAGAGTCGACACAATTGCAGCTCGGGTGCACGGATTGATGGTTGGCCGTCTTTGAAGCGAGCTTCAGTGTTCACGCGGCCTCTGGCAGTGACAGAAGCCCCCACGCCTTCACTTCCCCTCTCCACCAGACAACACTACTGCAGCAGCAAGAACGGCCGGACAGCCTAAGCAACCCCGCGCGGGACATAGCAAATATCTGCTTGATGTGTCAACGAAATGGTTCTTGATGAACGCTTGCTTGGTGTGAGACCGTGGGTGCATTGCTGAAGTGGACCAAATACACGACGCTTCCGAAGCCTTATGAGTGTCTTTCTGGATTATAACTTTTGCGCCAGCCTCTTCGACAGCCGCGGCTTTCAAGCAATTGCACATGCCGATTTAAAATAACCTTCCACTTGTGCATGCGCTAAGTAACAATAATAATAATAATAATTGTTTTTGGCGAAAGGAAATGGCGCAGTATCTGTCTCATATATCGGCGGACACCTGAACCGCGCCCTAAGGGAAGGGATAAAGGAAGGACTGAAAGAATAAAGGAAGAAAGAGGTGCCGTAGTGGAGGGCTCCGGAATAATTTCGACCACCTGGGGATCTTTAACGTGCACTGACATCGCACAGCACACGGGCGCCTTAGCGTTTTTCCTCCATAAAAACGCAGCCGCGGCGGTCGGGTTCGAACCCGGGAACTCCGGATCAGTAGCCGAGCGCCCTAACTACTTGCGCTAAGTTCCGAGTCTTACTTTATCTTCACTCGATTCACGTATCGCCTTTACACATGTATCGACAAGGGTAATCTAGTTATATTTCTGTTACGCAAAGAGACAGAACAGCTGGAATGCGGAAGCGTGGTCCACATTATTTTGTTCGCGACTGTAACTGCTGCGAGGCGAACCGGGAGTGTACATGCACTGACAGTTGAAATCGCGTCAAGCAAGGAGAATTTAGACGGGGCACACGTCTGGACGTTAATTTCCGGAAGGAAAAACGGCTTGGAACCCCCAGTACGCCGCACATTTCGGTGGGAGAGGGGGGGGGGGGGACAGTACTTCCTGTGTTTTCTAAGGGACTGGAAAAGGTTATTTCCTCAAGAATGGCTAAGTTTTTTGACAAACATAGGGTAATAACTGAGTCACAATTTGGTTTCAGAACTGGTAAATCCACAGAAACAGCCTTACTAACAATGAGAGAAATTATTTTGAATAATATTAATGAGAACTTGTATACGATGTGCCTATTTCTTGATTTCAGTAAGGCGTTTGATTGCTTAAATCATAGGACTCTTGCTAACAAACTTCAAATGTACGGCATCCGTGGTAAACCACTCAGTTTGCTTAAAAGCTACCTCCAAAACAGAAGTCAGTCGGTCTCAGTAGATAATGAACTTTCTTCCCTTTTGCCTATCAGTTGGGGTGTCTCACAAGGGAGCATACTGGGACCGCTTTTGTTGAATGCATACATAAAGATATTGTTGGCATAGATCCTTCCATTGATTTTGTAATATACACAGATGATAGTACAATACTTATTTCAGGCCCTAACCTTAACGATTTTGTAGTAAAATGTAATGATATACTCAATACATTATCTACGTGGTCAATGATGAATAAATTAAATATAAACCCTAAAAATCCAAGGCTATAATATATCGCGCAAGAAACAAACCGACAACACCGAATTGCATGCTGTACTTTGAAAATCAACAAATAGAAATTGTTGATGAGCACAAAATGCTTGGAGTCTATTTTTCGTGTCATTTAAACTGGGATGCCCACGTCGAACACCTCTGCAAAAAACTCTCGTCAGTCTGCGGAGCGCTTTCGCGATGCCGTGAAACTTTACCTTTAAAATGTAAATTGAAAATTTATTATGCATTATTTTTCTCTCACCTTTACTGTAGCTTAGAATGGGCCATAATGACTAAAAATAACATAAATAAGCTTCTGGTATTGCAAAAGAAAATTGTTCGAATAATCGCCGAAATAGATATCATGACTACTACGAAATACGCCTTCCAAGCTCATAACATTGTCCGCTTTGATGTTTTGTATAATTTTAAGTTATTGCAAAAAATGTATTTTTCCACGGCATCTATCGTCAGTTTTTACTCCACCTTAGCATATTTAGACACGCGTGGTGCTAACATGCATACAAGAAGTACGAGCTCATGGAACATACCCCGCTTTCGCACCGACTATAAATTACAAATGTTGTCTTATAATCTGCCCCATGTTTTAAACACTTGTCAACATACAACGGGACATACAAAAGCTGAGCTGCGGAAATATTTTGTTCAAATACCATTCTATGCCTCCACTTGTTGATTGTTGAAAGTTTTGCTTGAGTGTTAATGGTTTCAATGTTTTTTTTTTCAGCATATGTATGGCCATTTTAGTGTTCTTTTTTTAACATTATTCGAATCAGTGTATATATGTGGCGAGTGTTTTTCTTGAGTTATTATACTACTGTATGTGTGACGAGTTTTGAAAATTTCTTGTACCGTTCGTGTGCTACTGCTTTTAGGGGTTTCCTGGACCCAGTCAAACTGCCCATGCAGCTTTTAGCCAGGAAACCCTCCAGTTGAAACTGGAAATGAACTTATCTGTATCTGTATCTGTATATGTAGAATTGGCTGTGGAAGTGAAGACTGGATCACCGGTATGCGCCATATATCCCGGCAAGTTAACGAGCGACACCACACACAGTGGCCGCCCTTGAAATCACTACGAGCCAAGTTGGTACATACTTAGAAGCGGTTTGACACAGCGCAACACACTAGACAAGAAAGAACCGACAACACGAGCGCTGCCTTGTCTTGTGTGTTGCGCCTTGTAAAACAGCTTCTAAGTATGTACCAACTCGCCCAGATCTCCGCCTCAAGTTGTCATGTTCATGCGGGACAACTGCCGGTGCTTGGGGAACTCGAACTTTCCGTGCGATACAAAAATGTGCCCGTAGCCTGTCGACTTACTGTGCTTGAGCGCTCAGGACCAAGCCTCTATGCCCGCGATTTCATTGCGGCGCTTAGCAAGACGGGTACTCCGACTGGAGACATGACTGCGCCGTATTCGACAACAGGCAAGAAGCCAAGCGACCACATCGTGAACATAATGCTCGCCGAGTATGAGGACATCTTTTCGACAGACCAGGGGCACATCAAAGGACAGGCAGTCAGCGAGCCAGCCTGAAGCTCAAAGAAAGGGCGACACTTAAATTCCATGAAGCCAGCTCATTTTTTTTTACGGTCTCCGCGATAAGGACTTCCGCGAAATATGAAAATGAGCACGTTTTCAATAAGATAACGTACTCACTGCACGGGCTATGCATTAGTTGGACATCTTGTTAAAACTACTCGATGTGCACTGCATATTTAAAAGCAGAGATTATGGGTACTTGAATATTATTTTTTATAATACCGTTTATTATCTACAGCCTACGCTCTTGATTACGCTAACCATATTTGAATTACTAAATTAACATTTTAGTACTCAACACCGCAATCGAAACTTTGAAGCATGTTGGGCAGTGCTGTTTCATTGTATTTTTTTAGTCGCAGGGATGACGTCACAAAGATCACTGGTAAAACTCTTCTACGCATGTAGGTCTCTCTCTCCTTTCATAAAACGCCTTAAACAACTTAATACAAGGACGACACACGCTGTTTAGCCACCTGAGAGAGAGTATCAACGTGCGAGTACGGTCCGTGACACTACACACAGTTTTTCTTGTAAGATTTGCCAGAACTTAAGGTCAAGAAGGCGCAAAATTTAAAATCCACTTGCGAGAGAAGAAAGAGACACACGCCTTCGTACTTTTGATGAAATGATCACGACAGCGAAAAGAGCGCGAAGGAAAAGCTTCGCTAGAACACTTGGAGTCCAAAAAATAGCCCGATATTTGCCATTTTTAATAAACAAATAAAATAGAGAAGACGAAGTTATAGACGTAGATGAATATTTTATTCAGTAACTTCAGAAGTTCCCGGTTCACAGGGTTATTCGAATAGGCATTTTTATAACATTAGAAATATTCAGTACACACCACTCTTCAAAGGGTTTCAACAGGTATTGTCAGTCGGCTGACTGATGGTTGTATTACAAGTATCCTGAATCGCTGTGATCGGGCGATATAGAGCCCCGAATCCACTACACAACCATAGAAGGCTTTTTTAGCGCGGTTATAGTTTACGCGTTTTTCAAGCTAGAATTCCTTGCCCTGTTCAACCAGTTCCAGTGGTCTTTCTGTGCCTCATCAAAGCGAGGAAACTCCGCAGCACAGATTGTACAGTGACACCAGTCAAGAGTAACAGCGGGCATGTAATGCAGAAAGAAAAGCCGGAGGTCGTAACTGTCCCTTGCTGCGTACCGAAGTGACGGCAGGGCACCCACAAGACACTGAAGGTCACCTCCAGTGAGTCCCAGTCCCGGCAGGGGTTTATCTGTTGCGAGCGTCAGGCGCTGGAGGCTTGGCAAGGGTTCCGTACTGCAGCGAACGAGGAATAACGCGCACAGCACTGCGCCGTCAAGACGCAAAGCTGCCAGGTGCGTCGCCGCATTCAAAAGTACGTTCATTACGCGCTTCTCGACTTTCGCACCGTTGTCAAACAAGCCCAAGCGAAGACTAACCACACTCTGTAACGAGCCCGGTAGGATGTGTTGATCATTCGCGACGGAGCACTGGAAAAGCGACAGGCTCTGGAGGTCTGGCCACTTCCTTGCAATTTTACGGAGGCTGATGTCTGAGACATACTTGAGTGAAATGTGCTTGAGCCGCAGCTGCATGAGTACGTCTTCATACAGGCGTCCGAAAGGTAGGTAGAGTCCCGCGACATAACTTAACGAGAGATCCGTGACGTCAGCAAACCTGCGAATCAGGGAAACTGAGTCGTAGCGCACCGCGGAGACCTGCGAAGTGAAATAAGAATGACTGGTGTAATAGGCTCTGCAATCTGCACAGTCTTCCAAGTATCCACTTAATTCCGCTGACACAGCAATGCTTTCAGTTCTAGGGTTAACCGAAACGCGTTCCTTGACATGCTTGCTTTATGTTATGCTGTGGGTTATGTGCAAATGTCGAAAGCGAAGCTATGACGCATTCGTGTATATATATATATGTGCAACATGCATCTAATGCTTATGTTGCCGATGTTGATGCGATCAGGCCCCTTTGCAGCTGGGTACAGCAGTGAGACCAGAAGAAGGTATGGGAAGGAAAGGTAAGAGTAAAAACAATGTCTCTTAAATGATACGTAGCGATGAGGATTTCATGCCACTGTGGGCTGAACGCAAGCAGTGGCAGACGACGTATTGCCGGTATTTTCGGTCGGTACTTCTCTCTGCGAGAAAAGCGTTTAGGTTATCTTACAATGCTCTATGTTTCTACTCTTGTTTACATGATGAGATCTCTGGATCTGAGATTAAAAATGGAGGAAACCCTGAGCGGAGTAATATTTATTATTATTCTAATTTGCAGCCTAGCACTTCAACGTATATAAAACATTTCTCTGTAAGGGGCGCGACAGTACTTTCCATGAATGGATTAGAAGCAAAAGGTGGTTGTCGGAGTTGAAGCGCATTGTCTTTTTTTTTCCCTCACGGCAGTAACCAAAAGCATATATTCCTAAAGGAACCATCTTCCCTGCCTATACAGCCTTACGCCCCCTCCCCTTGAGCTTAGCTAGTGCCACATACTAGGTTATAACAACGTAGCTGCTATTTCCACGGCTAAGAAATTGGACGGCTGTCGACCGGTTCATTCTACGGGAATCCGTGACAATGACTGGATTGCGTGACTGCCGTTGGCGCTTCTCGGATGCCACGTTTACATGATCTGTATTTCCGACCTCCCCCTTTGCCCCTCTCAGGGGCCGCTGATCAGCTAGTCGAGAACGACGAAGGCCCGCTGCACTTGGGCCATCACTCGTAGAATAAACTGCTGCAATCACCTCAACAATTAATCGAAACACGTCGTTAATGCACACAGTACAAGGTGAATTTAACTGCGAACTAACTACGAAGACAGCGTGGCAGAATCAGAGAATTATACTCCTGTCACACGGACACTGTAAAGGTACTTTGAAATAATGCTCCATTACTCTAAGGACGAACGCGCGCTGCCACTAGGACGCGCCAAAGGACACCTAGCTCAAAGGAGCTTCGAAACAAGGCAGCTCGAATTCGTCCTTTGAGGCTTCAAGGGAGAACTCTCTCTCGAAGCGAGTTAACAGCATAAATAAATTGAGAAAAGAAACGTTCAATTTTCATTTCACAAATTCACTTCATAAGATTAGTGGTGTTTTAAAATAAAAGATCATTTGTTTTGTGGCAGTCTCACCACGCCATACCCTCGTTCCAGATATACGAGCGTCACGGTAGCCACGGTAAATATGCCGCCATGTCGGCCATGTTGTTTGTTGCTTTAACATAATACGGTTATAAAACTAATTTACCGAAAAAAAATGTGACATTTCTGTATTTACATGTGCAGTAAGGTTTGCAATTTTAATAACGCTTTTCGCCGATGAGGGCGCTAAAAACTTCTTGCGAAGGTCGTTCCGCAACCGTGTAGCACGGACGACCTCCCTTGAAGTAGTGCTCCTTTGGGAGCGTAAAGGAGCATTACTTCAAAGTGCCTTTGGAGTGCCCGCGTGACAGGGGTATTAATGTCACCACCTTGATCTTCGGCGTGGCATCGAGTGACAGTTGGATAAGTGGATAGATGATTGGATGGATGGACGGACGGGAGGACGGGCGGTCGGAAGGGCCGACGGACGGGCGGACGAACGGGTGAGCGGGCGCACGGACGGACGGACGGACGGGCGAACATTAGAAGTGCCGCTTTGAGACTGGGTGGTCGCAGGTGCCACCATGCTCACCGTTTTCCTCTATATTTCTCTGAACAATCTGCCAAACTTAAATGTGCTAGCCTCATACGGTCCTTATGTTGTATACGAATTTATGTACATCTGTGCTATACCAACTTTGAATGCTGAATGTGCTTCGTTAGGTCGCTATCCCGCTTGCAGGCACCAGTCCTTCATCCATCCTTTACTCTAATATACTGAAGCTAAATTTACATGATCTTCGTCATATGAAAACGCTAGGGTCACGGAAATAGTGACTTTGCCTCGGTTCCACATAACAGATTCTTGCAACGGGGGCATGGAGGTTCTCTTTCCATGATGCGGCTCCCAAGAAAAAAAAAAACGAATCGAACGCTCCTGAAGTCAACCCAACTCACACGCAGCGCGTCGTTATCGACGCACAGTTGAGTGGTTTTTGCGCGAACGTTGAAATGACACGGCTCATGGTGGCACCGTTCCTACCTCTAAACGTCTTATCCCAGTGAAGAGTTCGCTCGCACTGATAACGAGGCCTGGTGCGAAGTCGGAATCTTGTGGTACGAACGTTTTTCCATCCAAACGTTCCAAGCTCAAGCCGAGGACCAGGCTGGGCGACATGAGCAAAGGGGGATTTGACGCCAGCATTGTGTCAAGGCCTGCATAGCTTGTGTCCAGGACGTCATTCATGGGCGTCTGCACCTCGCACAGCTGCAGAGAGCATGAAGACGACGGTTAAAAAAAATAATTATTATTGTTCTGGAGGCACTATCCAGAAACAGAGATGCAGTAAACTGCCTTGGCTTCGATCAGTGCACTGACGTTAAGCCAGGAAGATAAATTTTATCTCCTATGTAATATCAAAACCTGAAAAGAAAAAAAAAAGTCTTTCTCATATATTACTGCAGATTGTGCAGAGGGTAGTTTGTCTTTGTTAGACTTTAACGAACCTTTCAGTGTCCCGGTACATCGCATATTCAGAAGCCGAGCACTTTAATATGGCTAACCCCCTTGAGACAAGCTTGGGTGCCAATAAAATGTTTATCACTGTATGCACGGCATATATAAAGGCAACAAAGGAGAGAGAAGCATTTCAGGATAACTATGAGGTGAGCTAACGTGCGGCCCTTCTGAGCCACGAAATGTTAAACCACTTGCACGATAACATGCGAGCAGTAACCACCTGCGGCCCGAAATCAAAAACTGATCACCGACGTTATGTTTATGTAGTCAGAAGCTCAGTAGTCAGGTAACCAGGCCAGTCGATATACGTAAATTCCTTGAAAAACTTGGAAACTATGCTTTCCCATTATGCCTATCAAGAGATGCAGGACGCCTGCTGGAAAATAACTCATAGAAAGAACTATGGCTAACATCATAATAGCCTAAAATATATGTCAAGCTAGTGCTGCATTCGCACGTAATGGAGCAGTTTTTACTTTTGTGTATCGGCTCACTGTATGCGGCTGATTATTACTGTATGCGCCTGTTACGTGTATTGTGTTTTTGATTGTGTAGAATAAATATCTTATTGTATTGCATTGTACATAATTAACGTACTTAGGTTTTCAAAAAATAAAAAAAATCCGATCATTTTATTCCCGCAATAAGCAAATGTGTCCAATAAGTGAAGCAAATATTTACACGTCAGCATCGTTGGTTCAATAATGGCGATGTATTGGAATTTATTCTGTCTTTTCCTGAGGCTTCTATGCATCAGCACTACATAAATCCAGAACTTTTTCAGGTTCCCAATCTATGCTTGCTGCCCTTCTGTTCCCTCTTTGCAAGCCAGTCTCTAATTCTTGTATTGGTGCCGATGCTTCTGCGTAGCTGTGTTTATATCAGCTAAAGAGAGGAAGTTGTGGCGGTTCATCTCCTGTTTTCCTCGAGTCTGCTTCCCAGAAAACGAGCAATTCGGCCCATGAAGCAAGCCGCTTATACGGGGTGTTTCAGCTAGGGCTTTACACAATTTTTAAAAATTAGCTTTTTTTAGTTAGAAGGGTGCTTTTTTCGGCACAACATTATCAGCAGCGAAGTATATGAGAATACGGCTAAGTCGCGCTAACTAGCAAGCTAGTTAAAAAAAAAGTGAACTTTTCAACTAGTACCGTTAGGATCCTTAATTATTGAGAGGCGTGTAGCCCGCCGTGAGTCATATTTATATCAGTTTCTAGAATTTCAAAATCGCAATTACGTAAACTCGGCGTTATGGTCCAACAAATTTTGCGAATTTCGACCAGTTACGAGCACTGAAGACGTTGGTTTGGCTGCATGCTTCTCGAAAGCGTAGGTGTTCTGGCGCGGTGCAGGCGAATTTCGATGGGCCACAGCGCCGAGGGTAACCGCGTTTTCAAAATTCTATAGACTGATTTGAATATTACTTACGGTGGGCTACGCGCCTTTCAGTGATTAAGTATCATATGAGTAATAGCTAAGAAGTTCACTATTCAATATTAGTTAACCAGCCTGCTGTTAGCACGCCTCAGCTGTATTCTGATGTACTTTACCGCTGATTCATTATTACAGCGCAAAGACGGCACAGAACAAGAAGGGGACACAACAGCGCTGTGTGTCCCCTTCTTGTTATCGTTATCGTTATGTTATTGTTATCGTTTTTATCTTTGTTCGACTTTTGTAGAATGGAATGGGGATATGTACATTCAGAAGGACGGGATATGTATTGGTTCGTGCCTAGCCCCGGTTCTTAGCGATATGTTTTCGGCCTTGCGTGACAAAACACTGCAAGATCGTTTGGAAAGGTTCTGTGTGTGCCGCATTTTCAGATTTGTTGACGATTACGTGTTAGTACAGAATGACAACCTCAGTTTTGAGCAGCAGTTCTTAAATATTCATTCAGTATTCACAGAGTGTCTTAAACCACTGGTTTTAACACATGAAACCCCACTTTATGATTCTACCAGGTTCTTAGATCTCGCCCTTCATTTCACTCCGTCCCATGTGTGTTGGTCGTACGAGCCTCGGGCAAAAAAACCCATCCTGCCATATGCTTCAGCCCATTCGAAACTTGTAAAAAGGGCCATTATTCATTCTGTTTTTAATAATGTTTTAAAGAAGTGTTGCCAGCATAGGGTGGAACTAAGCTTTGCGAAACAAGTTGATCGCCTTACGATGGCTGGTTATCCGTCCGATGTACTAGTGTCAGTGGCAGAAAAGCAGCTAAAAAACCTGAGACCTCGCCACACTAGCGAACCGGTTAGGCAAAGGGAAAGAAGAAAGGTTGTTGTTTTGCCTTATCTCCATCAGGTGTCGCACAACCTCCGAAAAATTGGAAGTAGGGCAGGCGTTGACGTAGTATTTTCAGCGCCGGAAAAGCTTTCCAGCTTGTGCAAAAAAGTTAACTGCACGACTAACGAAACGCGCAGGTGTAAAGTTAAGCACGGGGATCATTTTGTCCCTTGTAAAGAAGGTGTGGTGTATTCACTGCCCATGTCCTGTGGGAAAAAATATATCGGGCAGACTGGCCGCTGTCTCAACAAAAGGCTAAAAGACCACAGTGACAATGTCGCACGTGTGGCTACTTCAGGCCACGTAGCCAAACATTGCAGGGACTGCAGCGCAGAAGATGACAGCGAGGATAAATGTGAACCGATGTACAGGCAATGCAGTGTCATAGGGAAACACCGAGACACACTAACAAGAGAACTAATAGAAGCTGCTATGATTATAAGACTGCAGGACGAGTGCATAAGCGCACCATCCGTGGCATTGTCCCAGAAAGAGATGAAATATCTAGAATGTGAAATCTAACACGTGCCGGATAACCGCCGTTCTTGTACCCTTGCGCATGCCTACAGCTATTCTTGTATGTTTTTTTCCTGTTTTGATCACCAGGTGGTATAAAAAACCCTACTGGTCTCGAATAAAACTTAGTTGACAGCAGCGCTGTTGTGTCCCCTTCTTGTTCTGTGCCGTCTTTGCGCTGTAATAATGAATGTAGGTAACCAACTCGTCCAAAATGTTGTATTATGTATTACCGCTGACAATGTTTTGCCAAAGAAAGCGCTCTTCTAACTCAGAAAGCCTATTTTTAAAAATTGTGTGTCTTAAATGAAACACACTGTATACAGACAGCCACAGTCTATAGAGCATAATAGTGCTTCTTGCAGCGTCCTAGCCACCTTCTCCCAGTCCAAGTGTCGCCCTTCTTCTCTTTCAGGGGCCAGACCCGGTGACCTTCAAAATGATGGTCACTGCGGCCGTAACAAGGAAACATCCCCTTGCCAAAACATTGATACCGAATTGAGGCTTCCTAGTTGTACACCATGAGTCCCCCATCAAGGGAGGTATGCCCGCTAGTAATCAAAGAAATTATCCACAAAACTAGAAACGATGTAACGAACAATCAACTCAGGGATGCTCACTTGGGGACAGCAGTACACCAACGTCGATATTGTAAGCGGCAAGACGACCAAGCAGTTCATTCCCGCGCCGGGAGCATTTCCGAGGAGTCTTTTCAACTGCGGCCGGTTTGGACCCTCAAGCAATTCGCAGTCTGTCGGAACAGTTTGGAACCTCAGGTCATGATGGAGCACGAGTACTTCTACCGATCGAAACCAGTTCACCAGGTGCAGGACGTAGTCGCGGTTGTGAACGATCACCAGCGTCTGAGCTTTGGCGAGCACCTTTCGGGCGGCCGACGCAAGGGGTCCGCAAGAGCGCAACTCGGCGCAGCCGGAGAAGAGAGCCGCCACAACGCGGCGCTGGCAAAGGATTCCGCAGTTTTTGACGAAACTCTCCGCGGTGGCCGTAATCCGTAGCCCGCCATCTTCGAGGTGCAGGCCTGTGGGTAATTGCGCAGCCGCTGTCATTCGAGAGCGTCGCCAAGGTTTCCTAAACTTCAGTACAATGTGGTCTTCCAGGCCGCACAGCTTGTCCGGGTCGCCCAGTTGTCGTATGATGTCTGTGGCGGTCATCTTGAAGGCTGGAGTGAATGAGATAACGAGAAGTAGCATCTAAATCAACATCCTTACTTTACACCTGAGGCTGCAGTGTTCCCCACGTGACTGTGCCCCAGTTAGAATAAAGTGACCATACGAACACAGAAAACGTGCAAGATAGGCGTGCACTAACGTGAGCTCAAAATGCGTCGCCTGACCGGTAGTTTCACTGTCGTAGCGGTTACGACGACCTGGTATGTAACACGTTGGGCGGTGCGAAGACAGAAAAAGAAAGCACAAAGCTCACGGCAGTTGTATTCGAAGGCAGCCACTTGGAGTAGTGTCTTGTAAGCTCAAAACAAAACTCACTGCATCCCGGCTCGTCGACATGATGTGGCCCAAAAGAGGAGAAAAAAATTCCGTGAATGCGAGATATTTTATTTGCTACGAGGCATTTCATCCACCGTCAGTAAGCGTGAAACGTAATCGTGTGCAATAGCAAATGCACCGTGGTAGCTATTGTGGTTCCTCCTATAATGAAGATTACGTTATCGCTTCTGCTTATTGCGAATAGGTGCGCTATTGACGATACAATTCATGCTATCTGCAAAAACAAAAGACCCGTATTAAGACCCATTATCAATCAGTATCTGCCGCATAAGTGCGTTAAAATGGCTTGATAAACTTACTTTGCTATGCCTTATGGAGGTTTCACGTCCCAAAGCGACTCAGGCTATGAGGGACGCCGTAGTGAAGGGCTCCGAAAATTTCGACCACCTGGGGTTCTTTAACCTGCACTGACATCGCACAGTACACGGACCTCTAGAATTTCGCCTCCATCGAAATTCGACCGCGCGGCCGGGATCGAACCCGCGTTTTTCAGGCCGGCAGCCGAACGCCATAACCACTCAGCCACCGCGGCGGCTGGACTTCGTATTATACGTAGCCCAAGAGACTAACACATTGAATCAGAAGGCAATGTTGTAAGAGTTAAGGAGCAAGACAGGAAGGTTGGTTTAGTGTGTTTAACGTCCAAAAGCACCTAAGGCTATGAGGGACACCGTAGTGAAGGACTCCGGGAATTTCGACCACGTGGGGGTTCTTTAACGTGAACTCACATCGCAGAGTACACGGGCCTCTAGAATTTCGCCACCATCGAAATTCGACTGCCACGGCTGGGATCGAACTCGAGGGTCAGAAGCCGAGCGCCATAACCACTGAGCCACCGCGGCGGCTCAAGAAAGGAAGGGGAAAAAACGTGGAACTTTTTGTATAAAGCACAGCTATGAATTGCCTCATAACGACTGCGAGTTGAGCGAAGGGAGAAGGGCGCATGTACTTACTTCGCTGACGCACAGGTTGAAGCTCTTCAGACGTGCGCGACCGCTGGAAAGCAGCTGCTTCCCGCAGGGGGCATGCAAAAAACTTGTGCACAAGATCGACGGTGACAAGAACGATCACTGAATCCTCTCCACCAAAGTTCTCTTTTTCGTTCTCCCTTTCCCGTTGCAACTGCAAACTTTGATGGTGGGCGGGAAGCCGAAACTTGGGGGGGGGGGGGGAGCAGGGGGAGCAGTACCTGTCGCCACGTAGGGCACTCGAAGTCTGAAGTCCGCAATATGGCCGGCTGCCCATCAATCTTTTTGTGCGCCCTGCGTCCGGTCTGTGCCCGATTGGGTTATCTTATCGGCGTAGTCTGCTATTGTGCTGAGCCAGCTACCTGATATAATGAACTGATTTGCGCCTACTTCCCACATGGCAGGAACTCAAAAGAAGGCGGATGTTTGACGTCGCAATTGATATTTCTATCACCGAATAAGCGCACCGGTGTTCTGCTGATGTTGCATCGAAGAAAATACTGTGCTGTGAAAAAGCAATGATTGCATACAAAACATCAAAGAAGGCGCTGGTTGTAATTAGTGGTTTGGTTTATGGGCGTTTAACGTTCCAAAGCGACTCAGGCTATGAGAGACGCCGTAGTGAAGGGCTCCGGAAATTTCGACCACCTGGGGTTCTTTAACGTGCACTGACATCGCACAGTACACGGGCCTCTAGAATTTCGCCCCCATCGAAATTCGACCGCCGCGGCCGGGATCGAACCCGCGTCTTTCGGGCCAGCAGCCGAGCACCATAACCACTCAGCCACCGCGGCGGCTGGTTGTAATTAGTAATTTATGTAGTAAGTGGTTTATTGCAAATAATGAAAAGGAAGGAAAAGATTTTTGCTAGCACCAGCATCTGGCATCAATACGGAAGCACCTGAGCTGGGGCAGCGGAAATTTTAATTTATTGCAAAAATTACTTTTTTCCACTATTATGGCCTCTGTTCTGCCTCGTAATAAAAAAGTTTTAAAAAGAATGTACCGGTAAAAGGCTTAAGAAATTTGCCAGAGAAAAGTCTACTTACAGATTTGCAAAGCTTCCGAAACGCAAAAAGTGGTAGCGGTTTAACGTGGTTAAACCTAGTAGACGAGCGAAACCAGATGTTCTTTCTTCCATTGGAGGGGAGACTTAAGCTGTACGTTAAGGGTATGACGTGATATCTTGAGTTGGTTAATGCTCATACATGAAGAATTGGTCACTGTCTACTTAACATTCATAGATGTCGGCTAGTCCTCATACAACTACCAGCACATACCACTACCAGGAATGTTCTGCAATTTATAAAAATAGGATTTTTGAGTTGTAACAGCGCTTTTTCCGGCATAGCACAGGCAGCGGTGCAGCGCATCAGAATATCGCGAAGACATGCTAACAAGCAGGCTGGTTAACTAATACTGGGTAGTGAACTTTTAATTATTCCTGTTAGTCTATTTTTTGAAAAGCGCGCAGCTCAGCTCAAGTACTGTCCATATCATGGTTTAGAATTTCGAAAACGCACTTACCCTCGGCGCTGTGGTCCAACAAATTTTGACTATTTGGATGAGTTACGTGCACTGGAGGAGTTGCTTTGCCTGCAAGCTTCTCGAAAGCGCATGTATTTTGACACGGCGTAGCCAAAATACGTTGGGTCACAGCGCCATGGGAAACTGCACTTTAGAAATCCTATAATATGAACTGATATGAACGTTAGTTATTGTGGGCTACGCACATCTCAATAAATAAGGAGACAAACTAAAAGTTAAAAAGGTAACTAACTACTTAATATTACTTGACCAGCCTGCTAGTAAGCATCTGTGAGCACTATTCTGATGGGGTGTACCCCTAACAATGGTATCCCGAAAAAGCGCCCTTTTAATTCGCGAAGCCCAAGTTTTCAAACTTCAGAACACCTGAGGTGAAACAACAGGTATGCATCGGCAGCTGTGCCGCGGCAGGCGTCAATGAATTAAACGACTGCCCGAGACAACACACATATTCAAAGCGGCGAGATTATTCGTTATGCATGCCGTCGAGTGAGTTAACGATATCCCACCTGAAATCAAGATGAGGCAATGGACATGTACAGGGCACGTAATCGAGGCATTAGGTAACTGGTGACCCCTTAGACAGCACAGTGGATGCCAAGTCAGCAATGATGCCAAGAATGCGCACACTTTCAAAGATGTGCCTGCTATTCATGCTTGCACAAGACAGCAAGTACGGTTTCTGCCAAAAATATGCAGCCCAAGGGGTTTGCTTCCTAAGCTTGGGAGGGTTAAGGGCTCAAGATTCTCCCGTATCCGCAAGATTAGGGTCCCTGAATATGCAAGAGGAGCCACACTGCAGGGCTCAGAAGCAGACCCCTTAGGCTGTATACTTTCGACAAAGACTGTACAAGCCCATGTGCGTTACTGACCCATCAGTTGTCCTGCATGAAAGAAGGTTGTCATATATAGACACATCTGATTGCTTCCTTCTTTGTTGTTGTTGTTGTTGTTGTTTTGTGTACAACTTTTTACAAGTTGTATACAGGAGCGGTCACAATATTACGAAGCATGCTTCCGAATTTGAAATTTTCTCTCCCGTGTTCTGTCCAGAAGATCTCATGGTTTCCTGGGTTCATAGGCGAGTGCAGAAGCGACATGTGTGAAAATTTGTGTAAAGTGCCTGCTAATTTTTGCCTAGGTGAAGCGTGAGAAGAGCTTTATAGCCAAGGCGTTCTCTGTAATAAACCGGCCGTGGTTGTGCATTATTTTGTGATCTGTCAATAAACGCTCATCTGTTAGCCGACACTTGTGGTTTGCGTTCTATCAAGGTCCTTCGTATATTAGCGCTGTTTTTTGAAGGTGTTGCATCAGCTCTAGCTCAAATGCTGGTATTAATACTCCAGGGTTCCGCTACTAAATTGGGAGACGTCGGTGACACGATGGTAAAAAGGAAAACGAAATGAAACACTTTGCGCATGTGTTGTCTTTTTCTTGTGTCGTTGTCATTACGCCACCGTTCATTTCATCATGCATAAACTCGTCTCACAGGCCGTTATGCTCAAACGGTTTCGCACACCGGATGACCCCTTAGCTCGTGTGCCTCTGGTTATTATTATTATTATTATGGTTTTTGTGGAAAGGAAATGGCGCAGTATCTGTCTCATATATCCCCGGACACCTGAACCGCGCCGTAAGGGAAGGGATAAAGGAAGGAGTGAAAGATGAAAGGAAGAAAGGGGTGCCATAGTGGAGGGCTCCGGAATAATTTAGACCACCTGGGGATCTTTAGCGTGCACTGATATCGCACAGCACCGGGCGCCTTAGCGTTTTTCCTCCATAAAAACGCAGCCGCCGCGGTTGGGTTCAAACCCGGGTACTTTGTGAGAGATTTGAGGCGATAAAAAAAACTTGCACAAGAAAGCCATAAATTGGTCTCACAATGGTGACGAAAATACGCATATTTTAGAAAGCGACTCAGTTGTGCCATGCACACACAAATAAAGAGGTGATGATAGCGTTCCTGTCATATAATTATTTTTTTCCTTAGTGATCTTACGCGAAAAAAAGAGCAGTGTTAAAAACAATCTTCCAGATAATATATGAACCCCATTTTGAGTCGGGGACAGCGGCATTCTGCTGCTTATTTCCAGTTCTAATGCTCAACCATTCCCTCGACGGCCGCATTTGGACGGAGGCGAATCGAGAAAACTTTCGCGGGCCGATACATCTTCGCGAAAGCTGCTCCTAATGGCGGTGAAAAGCTCATTTTTCAGTAATGAGTGATGTTATATTGCGCCGCTCTTCACTCGTGGTAACTGGTGGTAGTGGTTTTATTAAAAATAATAGTAAAAAGGAAGGAAAAGATTTTTTCTAGCCTCGGCATCTGCCATCGATACTGAAGCACCTGAGCTGGGGCAGCGGAAATAAAGGATAGCAGGCAGAATGGAGAAATGAAATGAAAGAGGTGAGGGGACAGGAAGAGAGGATAGGGGGAGAAGTAATATGTACAAACTATTTACACATTAAGAAATGTGTCCAGGTTGTGCGCGTGATTAGTTCGTTTTTGAGGAATTAAATCCCACACGCGCACAGCTGTGTTGGTTACAACTGGAGTGGGGCGTCCAGTTATTAATCGTTCAAGGTAGAACTCGCGGAGCGTTCGGTCACTGCGGGTAACTACCTGACGGAGAACAGACGGGACGTCAAGCCCGTGTGTTCGAGGAATGCACAGAGGCTCACCAAAGTTCGCTCACGAGTGCGCGCACTGCCCTGCGGCCACAACTTGATTGGAACATCCAGCTCAAGCACAATCGTAAAGCTCTCATGATATATAGATACCACGGAAGATATCACAGCTGAGCAAAGATGCGCGCGAGGGCCTCAAATTGTTCCGTCTACGAGCCGTGATCGATCGTGGTTCGAGAGTCCCTCATGGACAGCAGTGAAACACGATGTCGTTGTTGCCGGTGGTGCTCGTACGGCGGAAGGCTGCGAGGACGCCGGCAACATGAGCCCGCTTCCTCACTCATACCCAGCAATTCTGGACACAAGCATCTTTGAACGGGAAATCATTTATGAACGCAATTTTTTCATGTAAGATTTCACTATAGCAATCAACGTTTCTGCAGATCACCCGACGCCAGTCTTAATTTTTTTTGTATTAACGTTTTCGCTATCGACAAAAGCGTTCCCCTTTGGTTTTCTACGGCAGCCTTAACTGATTATCGCTGACTTTTTATGGCGCAAGGGCATCGTTGGCAAAATGCGCCATAGCACAAGGCGTTTTCGAATACTCAAGGTGGGGTCGAAGACCTATTTCCCAGGCATTTGACCCTAAAGAAGCCGAACACCAGGCTGGGAAAAGCTTGCACCCATTGTATCACCGGTGTGTACCCGGCGGCACTGGGGATCGAACCCCGCACCTCCCACATGCGAGGCAGACGCTTAATCACTTGGCCACCGCTGCGGCAGTCTAACTGTCCGATGCGACCGACGGAAATACTTTAAAAGAAAAATTTTGCTACACATAAGAAAAATGGACCATTGCCTTCGATATTACCGCAAAAGTATCTTACAATCTTCCAATTTTCAAAATTCTTGTCCGAAATTGCTGGACATGCTGCATTTGCTTTCACTCCGGGAAGCACTTAGTTAGGCTTAATGAGGAAACAAAAATACACATAGGTCGTCGCAGACGATCCTGGGCTTCGTTAAATGCGTAAGCAGTAGACACCCACGAGCGAGCACGGAGTGGAGCAGAGGCGGGCCGCACTGCACGGCCTGCGGAACTGCCTTCGCGAGACGGGCGTGATCGTGAGTCCCGGGCTGCTCTTAACGTACGGCTACACGGGGGTGGTGTTCTGCCTGATGCCGGGAGTGACGCCGCTCGTCCAGGCATTCTTCCTGGGCAGCGGGTGCATGCACTTCGGCAGCCTGCTGCTGCCCACCGTGCTGGCACACTGCTCGCCGACGATGTGAGTGCACACGACGCCTCGACTGGTGTCTCTCCAACGGCTTTGACTTGACTTCAGGCTTACGGAGATGCGCACAAACGGAGGGTTGAGCTGAAGGAACGCGAATTTCGGGGAGAAGCGCCATCTGTATCCACGCAGCTGTGTTTTTAAGGCTGCGTAAGGCTGGGTTGAAAGAGGGCTGTGGATTTACACTTTAAAGCGAAAGCTCTACTTCTCCCTCACAAAGCTGAAGGTCATGTGGCTCTGAAATTTGACCTTCAAACCAGGAGGAGCGGAGGCTCGGCTCTGACTTCATGCCGCGTGACTCGCCACGCCTTGCTACAGCTGCGCGCGTTGAGCCGTAATGTAGCAAGGCAAAACAGGGTAAATTGCTGTTTGACAAGCACACTACCAAATTTAAACGTTTTCTTGTAGGCAGACATTTCAGCATTGCTCGTTCTGCCTTTCGACATCACAATGCATCGAAGTGCAAGTCATGTGACTTTTAAAACTGGCCGCTTCTTTAGCGCAGTTCATTCATTTCATTGACGACTACTGGGCTTTCGTTCGGATGCGCCGTCTTATCAAATCAAATGAAGCTAGTGGACAAGAGAAGATCCGTTCACATGGAATTCACATCTGCATGCTTTTTTTTGGTGACTGGGCTTTCAGAGAAGTAGTTTTGTTTGATTGTCTTAGTAGATCAGCCTGAGAAAGGTGAAAGTTTGTGGTGTTCCTGTAAATATTACGACACCCCTGTATGCTGCATGTGAGTTTCAGCTGCATTATTCGCTTGAAGCGATTGGTACGCAGCTACGACATTCCTCGAACAGCATTGAACTACTGTGCGATGGACCAAGCAGTGATAAGAGCAATCAAGCAAAAGTTATGTTTTTTGAAGACATGAAATCACCTTTAACTGTCGGACTTTTGTAGACTCCTAAATCTCGCCGTGACGAAAAGGACGAAGAAAGAAGTGAAAGGAAAAACAAAGAATTATGCTCCATAATGAAGCGTAGAGTTCGACCACCTGCGGTTCTTACGTGTACCTGTATCGCGTAGCTCACGTGACACGACGTCCGTGCTAGCTTGAAATTCAGGTGCACCTGGTAAAAATAAACAGCGATTTGGAACAGTGGAGAGTTTTGAGTTGAGAGCTCTTTTCTTTGGAGCTGCTATCAATGATAATCATCTCTTCTATAACATTTATAGGTGCTCAGACCTTCATTGAATGCGGTGCAATAGCAACGGAAGTTTTCGCAACATCGATTTCACCTTTTTTTGCTCGGCGTTTCAAGCCCCTAAAAACCCTGGTCTCTATAGATTCCTCGTGCTTAGAGAGAGGCTCATTTTTAGCCAGACACATCAGGGTTGCAAAAGGCGGCTTTGTGGCTCTTGATTCGTGGTAGCCACACTTCAGTCTATAACAAAACAAGTTTCTGTTCTCGCGGGGTTAACCAAGGCTTTTTGTAAAACTGACGCTAGTTGTCAGATGAAGGCTACGCCTTCTAATTAATGGTGCCCTCTAGCCATGGTCAAGTCCCGACGAGAAACACTACAAGTGAGTGTTCCAACAGGGCTGGTTAGTCATTGGCCAAAAGAAACCGCTGAAAAGTGCGGCACAGCCAAAGTAACCGAGCAACGGAGATCACAATACTGTACTTGGGCCACCACATCGCGACACATCTTCTTTAGCTGCGGTGACTCAGTGGTTATGGCGCTCGGCTGCTGATTCGAAACACGCGGATTCGATCCCGGCCGTGGTGGCCGAATTTCGATGGAGGTGAAATTCTGGAAGACCGTGTACTGTGCGATGTCAGTGCACGTTAAAGAATCCCAGGTGGTCGAAATTTCCATAGCCCTTCACTACGGCGTCCCTCATAGCCTGAGTTGCTTTAGGACGTTAAACCCCCAAAACCAAACCAAACCAACCTTCTTTAGCACTTGAGTCCATCCTAGAGAGCAGTAAATTTCGTGATTCCAATAAAACAACTATGGGCTTCAAGCAGTTTAAAGCAATAGAATAATGGGACAGCGGAGAACGCCGCCACTCACTGATGCTGGCCATCGACGGATCATCGCTGAAGGCCCGGAAAAGATGCCGTTTTCCTCAAGCGAAGTTCAGGAACGTCTCGGCGGCTAGGCCTGAGCAACCCGAATCGCCACGTCTTAATGCAGGGCGACTGCCCCGCCGCAGCAGCGCGCACACCCAACTCTCCTTAACGGAAGGCCGGCTCCGCGCTTATCTGGCACCGCCGCCGCGGCCAGATGCTTGCTCATGGCTCTCGACGGACCGTCTGCTTGCCGCTCACGCGCAGTAGTCTGGCGTCCGGGTGCGCTCGCTCAAACGCGATTAAGACGAGCGCGCCAGACCGCTAGTGCCGAGCAGGCTTGTGCGGTGAGCCGCTGGGAGGCCCGCGATATACATGACTAATCATTCGTCGTCATGTCGCTGCGTTGGCTTCAGAAATGTCTAGAACGGACCATTCATGCGAAGGAGAACGAACACCGCTGCGCTGAACCACGATCATCTTATACATGTAAAAAAAAAAGATTAGTTATTGTATAAGCTCCACTGCCAGATCAGGTACAGAAAGGTTTGGTTTTAAGGGGGTTTAACGTCCCAAAGCGACTCAGGCTATGAGGGACGGCGTAGTCAAGGGCTCCGGAAATTTCGACCACCTGGGATTCTTTAACGTGCACTGACATCGCACAGTACACGGGCCTGTAGAATTTCGCCTCCATCGAAATTCGACCGCCGCGGCCGGGATCGAACCCTTGTCTTTCGGGTCAGCAGCCGAGCGCCATAGCCACTCAGCCACCGCGGTGGCGTTCCCACTCATGGAGACCACACTGAAAGGCCTCAGGCAGAACACGATGCAAATGTTTAAGACAGTGTTAATCTCGCCTTTAAGGACATTTATCGAGGCCATATTGATGCGGACATACTGCGCGCTTCGGACGGTAAGACTAGAGCCTTGCTCCTGCACCAAGGAGCCGACCTGTATCCTGACGTTGTCTGTGAAGACCTTGCATAGGGCTGGAGCCGTTCCCATGTTTTCATATTCACGTCCTATAGGTGAAGAGCATTGGCAACCGCAGTGTAGAAGACTACCAGGATGTCCGGCGCTGTCACCCGATAGTAAGGCGCAGTTAATAGTGCAGTATTGCAGTGTAAAATGTAACAAAGCATGCAAGCGAAAGATAAAACGTTGAAGACGTAGGGCATAATCCACTGTCGTCTCGCACGATGTAAGGTTGGTACGGTCATTGAAGCGTCAGAAGAGTGCGCACTAAAGATGAATCTCGGGATATATCTCAAGACGTGGCGGTCATGACGATGAAGACCACGATGGCTTCTAGGCCACTACTATTCATCACAGAAACGAGCAGTGAGTTGGACACCATTTCACTGCGGTTGTATTCTCTGTAGCGGTGCGTATCTGCATTAACCTGAAGTAGAAAGAATCGGTGCCCAAAGCAGAGAAAACAGGGTGCAGAATGATTTGCAAAGGACTCGCGCGCGATTCAATATTTGGCATTCGATGCGGTACTGATCCGGAGTGCCCGGGTTCGAACCCGACCGCGGCGGCTGCGTTTTTATGGAGGAAA